>NC_044033.1:307270924-308523156 GCF_901765095.1 Microcaecilia unicolor
TGGAGTACGTTGTTGTTTAGGGAAAATGTAGAGAAACTTGTAAAGGACCTAGCACATTCTAAATCTCATTGTTTACTGAAGGACAAGCCAAAGTCTTCCTATCGATCTTCCCAGTTGCAGTCTTGTTTTTGGGAAGCCAAAGGATATAGGCCTGAGTGTTCTGCCTCCTACTCAAAATCTCATTATCAGCAAAAGCAGTCTTCCTTTGAGGGAACAAAAGAGTCAGAATTCGGACATCCTGAATAACTAATTCTGCCCTCCTTCCCAATGAAGGTGGGAAGATTCACTTCTTGAGCACCTTGATAGGTGGACACTAAAGGATTTTTACGAGGAGTGGACCAAGATCACAACCATTCAATGGGTTCAGGAGATAGGGAAGGTTACAAGCTAAAGGTTTTTTTTTTTTTTTTTTTTTACCCTCTCACAGACTTTTTTTTTCTTGGAATCTCCTTGTGGGGTGCTAGCAAAGAAGACAGGGGTTTTCTCCACTCTACAAGATCTTTGGGAACTGTGGACAGTGTTACCTGTGAAACTACAATCCCCAATGAGGACTAAGAGTAAACGAAGTTGAATTTTTAATCTTTACACCGTGTTATTAAGGGAGAAAAAAAGACCTTGGAAACCACTAGACAAAAATATCTCCATATAACTTGTTTTCTTTGGTCTCTAGTGCAGTTCAGGTTTTTTTCATTGCTCTTAAAATCTCCCAAGTGTTTTTTATGGTGTGAAACCAAATGTGACTTTAAAAAAAAAAAAAAAATATATATATATATATATATATATATATATATATATATATATAAAAACATTTAAACAGACTTTTTGTGACTTACGAAAATCTATTTGTAATTTGTAAAAATCACCAAAACCTTAGCTGTGAGCTGACTAAGCACTTCATCTTACATCAGACCCGATGAAGGCCATCGTTTCACCATTCTTCCTGGCTTCCACGGGACTTTTCAAATGTTCAGCCAAGCAGTTCCTTTTCTCTATAAGAAATGACAAAACTAAGTAAAAACTTCATTCAACATAGGTTTAAATTCTACAGGCAAATTCACCTTATTATTCATGAAGGCTGCTCTCGGCAATGCTCACAGAGCTCTTTCTGCACTGGCATCCTAATTTAAAAACACCTCAGCTTAGATAAAGAGATGTAGTTTCTTTTGAGTGACACCATTTCCTGGCTTGTGATTGCCTGACAAACTTGGCTCGGCATTGCTGAGAGCATCGTTTGACGGTGTTACCTGTGCCACCCATGGAGCAGGGTCTAGGAAGGCATTCCATTTATTTTGTGGTACCAGAGAAGGAGGGCTCCTTTCATCCTATTCTGTGGACCTAAAGCAAGTGAATCGTGCCTTAAAGGTTACCCATTTCAGGATGAAAACTCTTCCATTGTGATTGCTTTGGTGCAACCAGGAGAATTTCTCACTTCTCTAGATATGATGTGACATCTCTTGATCCCACCACCTCCCACTATCCAGTGATCCAAAGCGGTTAACAGAAAGAAATATTAAAAAATTTTAAATTAAATCTTTAAAAAAAATGAGAAAAAAATACTAAGTTAAATAACGTTTAAACAAATAAGTCTTCACATTTTTACGAAACTGAAAATAACTAAAAGAACTTCGTAATAAACATGTGGAAGTGAAAGCCAAAAATGAGGGGCCTGATAACAGAATGAGAACTCCAGAATCCTTTTATATTTGATACCAGAAACAGAAGGAAGTAACAAACGAAGTGGGTTTTGAGCTATCATGAGCCAAAGGAAAATAAATTAAAAAGATATTCTGGAGATATACCATCAGATAGCTTAAAAACTAAGCAAGCTATTTTAAACAAAACTCTCAGAAGAATGGGAAGCCAATGCAGAGTAGCAAGGACAAAAGTGGAACTATCAAATTTCTTAAGACCCAAAATAAGTTTAGCAGCAGAATTTTGCAGTATTGTAATTTCTCTGATACTTTTGAGTAAAGAACATTAAAATGATCCAAATGACTCATTATATAGAATGTACCAAAATGGAAAGAAGTTCATCAGCACTTAACCTACTTTGCGGTTTGGGGGCATAATCATCAGGTCCAGGCCATGCCATTCAGCCTTTCCACAGCTCCCAGAAATGATGATGATGGTGGTAGCCATGCATATTTACCTGGATGATTGGTTGATCAGGAGGAAGCAACACCTAAGGTGATGTCTCTAATCAAGCCATCTGACTCAATCGCAGTTGCTTGAATGTCACCGGGATATGCTTCAGCACTCTTATTGGAAAGGTTTTTTGCTTGTGCCTCTGGTTTGGGCTTCCACGATTATATTTCTAAACAATGTCCATGCCTGATTTAAAATTCTAACCTTTGCAGCCGACCCTTTCAACTTCTTTTAACCATTTTTCTCATTTTGTTGTAGTCACCCTTTCGAAAATTGACTCAGAGGATACAGGATTAAAAGAGAAGACAAATTAGGAGGGAGCATAGAGTAATACATTTGATGAGTTAACAGAATCTTATCTCTTTTTTTTTTAATCCTGAAACTGATTGGAAGTCGAGCCCTGATACCATTTGAACTGATGGGCCCATAGGAGTGGGAGAAATCTGCCAGGTTAAAAAAAAAAAAATCTTACTACTGCTTTTAGAACTGTGGTTACCCATTGGCTATCACCTGTGATGTTGGTACTTCTACACAGTTTGCATTTGTGCTGCGGAGTGTCTAGAAAGTACAATATAGGGTCAATGGTGATATCAGGCAATAGCATACACATCCAGAACCAGGCTAATTCAGTTTAACTGTGCAGTGACTTGAGTTTTAACTAGGCTGCTAAGAATGTTATGGGCGAGACCCCTTAAAAGAATTTTGTGGACTGACCAGAAACTAAGTGGCTATGCTGTTATGCAGAGGGCCCTGGGTATGATCCCCAGGCTTAGCTTTCACCACCTTTGCCCCTGTGCCTATGGAAACCCAGTCATAGCATAATAATGAGAGCTAGCATCCAGAATTGGACTTCAGGTAAGGATTATTGCAGCTATGGCTGGGCTAATAAAGTTGGTGGTGGACTCGGGTTACACACTTAACATTCAAAAGTCCAAGGCCCTAGAGATCCTACCTGGTGATAATTTACAGCAAAAGATCCCATTACCAATAGAGTGGGAACAAGAGACAATCAAGTATTTAGGAGTCAAAATACCTCGAGATCTCTCTCTAGTGTACGCCTGGAATGTGAGAAAGTTGCTGAATGATACAAGAGACAGCTTGCAAATGTGGCAGGGCCTCCCCATATCACTACTGGGTAGAATAGCCTTATATAACATGGTAATAGTCCCCAAGTGGGTGTATGTGTTCCAGACCCTGCCACTATATTTGACCAAAGCCGATGAGCAGCGACTAAATCTTTTTCTTGTGGGGGGAAAAAAACCCAGAACGGCAATGTCTAACTTACACCTCCCGGTGGAATTTGGAAGCCTGGGCTTGCTGAGTCTGCGCTATATGACAATATCCAGCGGCTTGAGACACCTGAATGATTGGATGAGGTGCAAGCAATACTTTACTCCATCCAGCTTAGAACTGTCAGAGATCGAACAGACACACATAAGCTACTTATTGCATAAGAAAAGCACAGAAGAAGCTAACCTACTGGACAAAGCACAACTTTTGCCGGCAGCGCGGGCAGTTTGGCGCTGGCTTTGCCGACACCACCAATTCTCGCCTCGTACTACTCCATATCTCCCAATCTGCGGAAACCCAGAATTCCAACCGGGTCAGCTTTACGAGGTGTTTGCCTGCTGGCGGGAGAAAGGGCTGGAGTATGTACTTCAGGCCATTGATGGAGATGGCAGACCTAAATCATGGGCAGCGCTCCAGGCCCAATTCTCCCTCAGTTCGCTGGATTGGTTTCATTATTACCAGCTAAAATACTATATAGAGAGCCTCCCACCGATGGCGCTGGCGGAAGATGTCCAAGAGGAGCTAGGCTCGGCGCTCTCCTTGGGGGCGCAACACAAAGTGCCACTAACGTTCTATCATAGACACCTCAAGGACATGGCAAAGGAACCGGATTTTGAGAGACTGTCCAAACTGTGGACCGAGGAATTGGGGACGGAGATTACCGCAGTACTACTGCGGGAACATCTTATTGACTATCGCAGACACACATATCAAGCCAACTATTGGGAAGTACAATTTAAGTTTACTCTGAGAGCGTATGTGCCTCCCAAGCGGGCATTCCACATGGGAGTATCGCCAGATGGGGCATGCCCCTAGTGCGCTGCGGAGGGCGCAACGCTGGGCCATATGTTCTGGAACTGTTCGCGGATTCAGATGCTTTGGAGAGATTTGGCTAAGCAGATGGCCCTTACTTGGAATGTAAAATGGCAGATGGATGCTCGACTTCTTTTTGGGTATCTGTAAATCTCTAGACCCATGCCAGGGGGGTGTCGGGCCTTTATCATGCGAGCGGTGATGGTGGCAAAGAAAACAATACTGTCGGCGTGGCTGTCTGCAGAGGGCCCAACGTTAGCTCAGTGGAGAGGGCGGATGATCTCCCTGCTACACACAGAAAGAACGAGTCTGCGAACTCGGAGACCATCAAGCGCCAGGACATTTTGGAAATGCTGGACGCCGTTTTGGCTCACACTGACACCCTATGCCAGAGGGCACATAATGAACATGTAAACTACATAGGCACCAGGCGCTGCTACAGCAGTTAGAGTAAGAGGACTGTGACTAAATGCTGCATTGGGGGGGGGGGGGGGGTTGGTGGAGGGGGAGAGGGGGGTGAAGCACAGGGGGAGAACTGTAAAAAGTTACGGAAGAGTCATTTAGGTAGACTCGATAGCTGAGAACCACTTGATGTTGGATGAAGGGTAACGAGTTATACCGGTCAAAACATTCAGTTAGTTAACTACGTAGGCTCATTTGTATGTTTAAAAATGTTTTCTGACTTCTCCAATAAAATTTATGGAACCACAAAGGGGGGGGGGGGGGGGGGGGGGGAGGTGGGATATAAAATGATAAAAGAGTTGATGATAATGATTGGTGAATCAAAATGTGGAAGAATTTCTTCTTTTCTTGTGATTTGAATTTGACTGCTTCCTACATAATTGTATTGGCTGATTTCCTAAGTCATCAATAAAAATTATTGAAAGTTGGTAGGGGGGAAATAGGTTGACTTAAAACAGGGGGAAATCTGCAGTGTCTGTGAGTGCCAGAAAGGAACAGGACTGCTAGTTCCAAAAAAATAACCCTTTGCTGTAAGAGGCTAAACTGCTAACTTTTAAGATGCTGAAATTGTACTTTACATGGTTTGTTTTATATATTTAATTTTATTCTATTTCTGGTGTTTAGAAATGGTTCTCCGAACCACCAACCTGAGCCTCCAGCTCCCATCCTAGACGTAAACCCTACTTTGACTCCCATACAGGTGTGTGTTGGCAAATCTTGACTTTGAAAATTTATTTGAAAACATTTTGTGCCTGGGAATAACTCACTGTGTCAGGGGGGGAATATTTTTTTCTTGCAGAACCTCTTGCCAACGGCGACACCTCAGGAAGCTCAGCAGTGGTTACACCAAAATCGATTCGCTGCTTTCTCCCGGCTTTTCACAAATTTCTCAGGTTGGTGATAAGAGCACAGAGATTAATCAGAATATGTTTGGTTAATGGTTATTGTATCTTTTTGGCGGTGAGATGCCTCTATGAATGAGTAAGTGGGCTGCATAAGTGCACTGGGTGTGTAGGGAGTGGCTTGGGGCAGGAGCAAGAATTCATGAGTAAATGGCTAAGAGGTTAGCATAGTTGGCTATGTGCTGCCATGCAAAGGGACCTGGGTAGGGACCTGGGTTCAGTTCCTGGCTCAGGTCTTCTGCTCCTTAGGGCTTATCAGGGCTGAGGCTGCTGTAGAGGCAGCAGACATAGCCTTCCAGGGAACTGTGGCATGTTGGTGATTAAGATCTGATCAGATTCAAGGTGCGCAGGTGCTGGAATTTTGAGGGTTCAGTCCGTGATCTGTGACCAATTTTATTAGTGACTAGATTGTATACGGGGCTAGGGGTAGAAATAATAAGACCGGGGGAATACTCCAGAATAAAAATAACAGCTCAAAGACATTAAAAACAGGAATGTAACCCAATTCTTTTTAAAAATATATTTATAATTCAAATGCATAGAACCCACTCCAATTCTAACTGGAGTACAATTTTTTTTCACCAGACTTCTTCCAATTTAGATGTCTGCAAATTATTAATTTTGATTTTTGGTTGCCACAAATTATTATTGTTGTTCTGGGAATGGAAATATTTAATTTCTGGGTATGGTCCCAACGCCAGCTAGAGTGGGTTTTATGTGGATCTTGAGGTAAAGCTGTTCGGGTTGGGAGAGGAATAATGATTATAGGAGGAGATTTTTAACATCACCATAGCACCCAAATTAGATATATTTGACCAGGGAAGCCACCATAGATCTAACAGGTCCTGTTTTAAGTCATTTATGAGATCTCTGGGAATGATATGACTCCTGGAGAGTTAAGAATTGCACTGTTCATAGAAGAAAGTGTTTATGAACAAATGGAAAACTAAAAGTGGACAAAGCTATGGGGTCAGGTGGGATACATCCCAGAATACTGAAGGAGCTCAGAGAAATCCTGGCAGGATTTAAGGATTTATTTAATAGATCTTTAGGAATGAGAGAGGTTCCACAGGATTGGAAACAAGTGAATGCGGTCCCTCTTCTCAAAAGCAGATACAAGGAAGAAGTGGGAAAATAAGGTTAATAAGCCTCACTTTGATAGTTGGCAAAATAATGGGAGTGCTTTTGAAGAAAATGATAGTGAACTTTCCAGAATCTAGCAAGTTGCAAGATCTAAGGTAACAAGGTTTTACCAAAGGAAAATCTTGAAAAATGAATCTGATTTTCTTTGCTTGGTTGACAGAGAACTAGATAAAGGACATACACTAGACGAAAAGTTGGGAACTGGATTGGAAACTGGTTGACTGACAGATGACAGGGTTGGTGGTAAATGGAATCTGCTTGAAGGAGAGGATGGTAGAGCGCCTCAGGGATCAGTACTAGGGCCAGTTCTATTTAATATATTTGTAAGCGACATTGCTGAAAGATTAGAAAGAAACGTTTGTTTTTTTGTGGATGACATGAAGATTACCAACAGTGGACACCCCAGAGGGAGTAGAAAATGTAAGAAGAGATCTCCAAAAATTAGATCAATGGTCTAAGGCCTGGCAGTTCAATTTTAATACAAAGAAGAATGATGCACTTGGGATGCAGAAATCCAAAGGAGATGTATGAGATAGGAGGCAAGAGATATAAGCACAGTTCAGGGGAGAGATCTTTGACTGACAGTTTGGTTTCAAGTATGGCAGCTAAATGAGTCCTTACTGGATTATAAGAAAGAGATGAAAACCTGAAGCAGGCAAAGCAAAGATACTTACCTGTAGTATGTATTCTCCAAGAACAGCAAGCCATTAATTCTCACATGTGGGTGACATCATCCACATCGCCAAGTTGGGAGGTTAAACAAGCTAATACAGCTTTAAAAGCACACACAGCATTCTTACCTTGCATGAGTGAGTGTCTTCCCGCCCATCGTGAGAGTGCAGGACCATCAGTACATTAGCATAGCATGGAATCAACTCCATGGGGAGGTGGGAGAGTATATGAGAACGAATGGCCTGTTGTCCTCGGAGAATACCTGCTTACAGGTAATAAGCAGGCCATATTCTCACATGTGGGAATTCCTAGGTACCAGGCTTACCGAAAACAACAGCCATTGGTCAATTGAACCTCACAACAGTGAGGGCAAAATAGTAATTAACCTGAAACTCTATAAATCTGTGTGAGTGCTACCTGGAACAGAAGAAAATGGCCCTGGGGGGTGGAGTTGGATTCTAGATCACAAGCAAATTGTGCAGAACTGTCTGTCCAAACCAAACCAACTATTGAGTCGGGGATATCCTGCTCAGGGCAGTAGTGAGATATGAATGTATGGACTGAAGACCATATTACAACCTTGCAAATTTCTTCAATAGAGGCTGACATCAAGTGGGCTACTGACACAACCATGGCTCTGACATTGTGAGCCTTGACATGATCCTCAAGAGTCAGTCCAACCTGGAATAAGTGAATGAAATGCAATCTGCTAGTCAGTTGGAGATTATGCGTCAGCCATACAGACTGGTGCAACTCCCAATGTCCATGCGATACTGACGCCAAGGTTTCTGACTGTGCTGCACAAGTCGTTCCCCCCCCCCCCCCCCCTTGAGCCTCTGGCTATATGGGTTCTTTTCTTCATACAAAGGCAAAAAACACAGCTGGAAGGGATATGTTCAGGCACCAAAAACTGATGTCACCAAGAGTGTGTGTCTTTTGCCAGAGATGGTTCTATTGCCCATGCTACAGTGCTTAAAGCCACTGGGAGCCTTCAGTGACACGGAATGGAAAACAACCATGGCCAAATTAAATGGCTCAATGGGGGGGGGGGGGGGGCAATCACCAGAAAAATAGAGCGTGGCCAGAGCTCAGGCCTAAGCGGGCCTACTGAGCACAGTAAAAACAAAGAAAACTTAAAGGTGGGGAAAAAACAAACTTAAAACTATAAAGGAAGGGAGAGGAAA
Organism: Microcaecilia unicolor; assembly: GCF_901765095.1. Classification (NCBI taxonomy): domain Eukaryota; kingdom Metazoa; phylum Chordata; class Amphibia; order Gymnophiona; family Siphonopidae; genus Microcaecilia; species Microcaecilia unicolor. The sequence continues at coordinate 307,279,536 of NC_044033.1, forward strand.
ATTTTCTAAAGTAAAAACAAACCAAAAATCAGGGCAAACCCCCCACTCCCAAAGGGAAGGCACAAAAACCTGAAGAAACAATGCTAACGCACCAGACACTGTGAGGCGCGTGAGACAATTGCAGATGAGAAGAGACTGATGGTCCTGTGCTCTCGTAGCAGGTGGGAAGGCACTCACGCATGCATGATGGGGACACTGCACATGCTCTTAAAGCTGTATTAGCTTGTTTAAGTGCCGCACTGGGCAATGAGGATGATGTCACCTACATGTGAGAATATGGCCTGCTTGTCATCCGACAATTCAAGAGTTCTTTGAGCATAATGGTTAGGTGGATAATGCTCCCAGAGTTCTTTGGGATACTTTTAAGGCAGTGGTTTGGGGGCACCTAATTCATTTGACTAGCCACCTTTTGGGACTCTTGTTAATCAGGAGCTTACCCAAGATATACAACAATTGGCAAGAAAAATTGGAAAACACCCTATGGTCAGGAAGTAAAAAGAGTTGGTGACAGTGCAGGAGGCAATTGTAATCACTGTGGTCTGTGAAAATTAACCATGACTTTAAGATAAATGATTTTACTTTGAATATAAGAGTAGCCATATTGGGTCAGACCAATGGTCCATCTATCCCAGTATCCTGTTTTCCAAACAGTACCTGGCAGAAACCCAAATCGTGGCAACACTCCATACTACAAATCCTAGGGCAAGCAGTTTCTTCCCATGTCTGTCTCAGCAGACTATGGACTTTTCCTCCAAGAATTTGTCCAAACCTTTTTTTAAACCCCAGGTATGCCAACCACTGTTACCGCATCCTCCGGCAAAGAGTTCTAGAGCTTAACTATTTGTTGAGTGAAAAAATATTTCCTCCTATTTGTTTTAAATGTATGTCATGTAACTTCTTTGAGTGTCCCCTAGTCTTTGTACTTTTGGAACAAGTAAAAAATCGATTTACTTCAACTCGTTGTACACCACTCAGGATCTTGTAGACCTCAATCATATCTCCCCTCATCCGTCTCTTTTCCAAGCTGAAGAGCCCTAACCTCTTTAGCCTATCCTCATACGAGAGGAGTTCCATCCCCTTTATCATTTTGGTTGCTCTTCTTTGAACCTTTTCGAATTCTGCTGTATCTTTTTTGAGATACGGCGACCAGAACTGAACGCAATACTCAAGGTGTGGACTCACCATGGAGTGATACAAAGGCATTATAAAGTATTTTTGGTCTTATTCACCATCCCTTTCCTAATAATTCCTAGCATCCTGTTTGCTTTTTTGGCCGCCGCCCAAAGAGGGGAACTGGGCAGGGAGAGTGTTGGCCATTAGCTAAGGAAGCTAAGGTGAGAAGAGAAAGGGGTGCCGTATTTATTTATTTCTCCGAGGACAAGCAGGCTGCTTGTTCTCACGACTGGGTTGACGTCCGCGGCAGCCCCCACCAACCGGAAGAAGCTTCGCGGGACGGTCGGCACGCAGGCCACGCCCACCGCGCATGCGCGGCCGCCTTCCCGCCCGTGCGCGACCGCTCCCGCCAGTTACTTTTTTCCCGCGACTGAGAGAGTGGTGCGTTTGCCTCTCTCTCTGTTCAGCCGCCGGATTTTCGACCGCGTTTACGCGGATCGTCGCTTGGACCGTTCGGTTCCCTCTGTTTTTGTTTGTATTGTTTTAAAAAAAAAAAAAAAAAAAAAAGAAGAAAATTTTTTTTTTGCGCGTGTGGAGCACGCGCTCCCCTTTTTCCCTCGCTTTCTAGCGGGGACGCCACGTTGCGGCCTAGTGGCCGCTCGGTCGGTTGATTTTTCGTGGTGTGATTTTAGCCACCATTGCCGACTTTGACTTCGCCGACGCGATTTTTCCGTCGATGTCCTCGAAGGTCCCGAGTGGATTTAAAAAGTGTGGTCGCTGCGGCCGGCCGATCTCGCAGACCGACACCCACGCTTGGTGCCTCCAGTGCCTCGGGCCGGAGCACAATCTCAAGTCGTGCGCTTTGTGTCTCGGTCTCCGGAAACGGACTCAGGTTGCGAGGCAAGTTCTGCGGGACCGTCTTTTTGGAACTTGCGCCGGCCCCTCGACGTCGACCTCGATGGCATCGGTATCGAAGGCCGGTTCTTCGGTACCGGTATCGATGCCCGAGACATCGGCACCGATGGCAGCGACCCCAGGAGAACAGGTCCCGTTGGCCCGCCGGTCCGCCGGTGAGAGTGGGGTTGAGAGGCCGCGTGGGCAGTCGGCCCCGGTCACTCCCTCAACTCGTGAGCCACGGGACCGAACCCTGTCGGACCCGGTACCTCGAGACCGAGGGGGATCGACCTCCTCCTCCTCCATGCCCTCCGGCACCGGTGACGTGCACCGGAAAAAAGATAAGAAGCGCCGTCACCGGGAGCCCTCGGTGCACCCTGAAGAGGAGTCGACGCCGAAGCGTCATCGCAGAGAGGAGAGATCTCCGTCGGTGGTGGAGGTACCGACGCGTCGGGGTTCCGGCACCTCGGTGCCGTCTCCTGGCCCCCAGCAGCTTCTGGCACCGACACCCTTACCGGCCCCACCGCCTTTCCCGGCAGCGGGCCTGGACGAGTGCCTCAGAGCCATCCTTCCGGGGATCCTGGAAGGGCTGATGCGCCAGGCTGTGCCGGCGTCGGGGGTGCTTGCGCCCCCGGCGCCGATGACTGTGGCGCCGGCGAGCTCTAGCCCGGCGCCGGGGCTGTCGACACCGCCGCCGCTTGCGGTGCCGGTCTCGACCGCCACGCAGGTGGAGTCCCCATCGACGTCGATGGAGGGAGCTCCGTCCCCGCCGGCGCGGGAGTCCACCGCTCGACGACACCGAGACCTTGGTGCCTCGACGTCGAGCCGGGCCCGGACTCAGCTACATGAGCTAATGTCCGATACCGAGGATGAGGACTCGTGGGGGGAAGAGGAGGACCCGAGATATTTCTCCTCAGAGGAGTCTACGGGCCTTCCCTCGGACCCCACGCCGTCACCGGAGAGGAAGCTCTCACCTCCTGAGAGTCTCTCCTTTGCCTCTTTTGTGCGGGATATGTCTATAAGCATTCCCTTTCCCGTGGTCTCTGTGGAAGAGCCGAGGGCCGAGATGCTCGAGGTCCTCGACTATCCATCACCACCTAGAGAGTCCTCCACGGTACCGCTGCACAATGTCCTGAAGGAGACGCTGCTTCGGAACTGGGTGCGACCACTAACTAACCCCACCATTCCCAAGAAAGCAGAGTCCCAGTACAGGATCCACTCTGACCCAGAGCTCATGCGGCCCCAGTTGCCCCATGACTCAGCGGTCGTGGATTCTGCTCTCAAGAGGGCACGGAGTTCGAGGGATACCGCCTCGGCGCCCCCGGGGCGGGAGTCTCGCACTCTGGACTCATTTGGGAGGAAGGCCTACCAATCCTCCATGCTCGTGACCCGCATCCAATCTTACCTGCTCTATATGAGCATCCACATGCGGACCAATGTGCAACAGCTGGCGGACCTGGTCGATAAGCTCCCGCCGGAGCAGTCCAGGCCTTATCAGGAGGTGGTCAGGCAGCTGAAGGCGTGCAGAAAGTTCCTGTCCAGGGGGATTTTTGACACCTGTGACGTGGCATCTCGTGCTGCGGCCCAAGGTATAGTGATGCGCAGGCTCTCATGGCTGCGTGCCTCTGACCTGGACAACCGCACCCAGCAGAGACTGGCTGACGTCCCTTGCCGGGGGGATAATATTTTTGGCGAGAAGGTCGAGCAGATGGTTGACCAACTGCATCAGCGGGAAACCGCTCTCGACAAGCTCTCCCACCGGGCGCCTTCAGCACCCGCCCCCGCGGGCGGGCGTTTTTCCCGGGCTCGGCAGGCTGCACCCTATTCTTTTGTGAAGCGTAGGTACAACCAGCCGGCCCGAAGGCCTCGTCAGGCACAGGGACAGCCCCAGCGCGCTCGTTCCCGTCAACAGCGTGCGCCTAAGCAGCCCCCTGCGCCTCCACAGCAAAAGCCGGGGACGGGCTTTTGACTGGATCCATGGGAACATAGCCGCCCTACAAGTGTCCGTACTGGACGACCTGCCGGTCGGAGGGAGGTTAAAATTCTTTCACCAAAGGTGGCCTCTCATAACCTCCGACCAGTGGGTTCTCCAAATAGTGCGGTACGGATACGCCCTGAATTTGGCCTCCCTGCCTCCAAATTGTCCCCCGGGAGCTCAGTCTTTCAGCTCCCATCACAAGCAGGTACTTGCAGAGGAACTCTCCGCCCTTCTCAGCGCCAATGCGGTCGAGCCCGTACCACCCGGGCAGGAAGGGCAGGGATTCTATTCCAGGTACTTCCTTGTGGAAAAGAAAACAGGGGGGATGCGTCCCATCCTAGACCTGAGAGGCCTGAACAAATTCCTGGTCAAAGAAAAGTTCAGGATGCTTTCCTTGGGCACCCTTCTGCCAATGATTCAGAAAAACGATTGGCTATGTTCCCTGGATTTAAAGGACGCATACACTCACATCCCGATACTGCCAGCTCACAGACAGTATCTCAGATTCCGCCTGGGCGCACGGCACTTTCAGTATTGTGTGCTTCCCTTTGGGCTCGCCTCTGCCCCACGAGTGTTTACAAAGTGCCTCGTGGTGGTAGCGGCCTACCTACGCAAGCTGGGAGTGCACGTGTTCCCATATCTCGACGATTGGCTGGTCAAGAACACCTCGGAGGCCGGAGCCCTCCGGTCCATGCAGTGCACTATTCAACTTCTGGAGCTGCTGGGGTTTGTGATAAATTACCCAAAGTCCCATCTCCAGCCAACTCAGTCTCTGGAATTCATAGGAGCGCTGCTGAATTCCCAGACGGCTCAGGCCTACCTTCCCGAAGCGAGGGCCACCAATCTCTTGGCCCTGGCTTCGCAGACCAGAGCGTCTCAGCAGATCACAGCTCGGCAGATGTTGAGACTTCTGGGTCATATGGCCTCCACAGTTCATGTGACTCCCATGGCTCGTCTTCACATGAGATCTGCTCAATGGACCCTAGCTTCCCAGTGGTTCCAAGCCACCGGGAATCTAGAGGATGTCATCCGCCTCTCCACCAGTTGCCGCACTTCACTGCTCTGGTGGACCATACGGACCAATTTGACCCTGGGACGTCCATTCCAAATTCCGCAGCCCACAAAAGTGCTGACGACGGATGCATCTCGCCTGGGGTGGGGAGCCCATGTCGATGGGCTTCACACCCAGGGTCTGTGGTCCCTCCAGGAAAAGGATCTGCAGATCAACCTCCTGGAGCTCCGAGCGATCTGGAACGCACTGAAGGCTTTCAGAGATCGGCTGTCCTGCCAAATTATCCAAATTCAGACAGACAATCAGGTTGCAATGTATTACGTCAACAAGCAGGGGGGCACCGGATCTCGCCCCCTGTGTCAGGAAGCCGTCGGTATGTGGCGTTGGGCGTGTCGGTTCGGCATGCTTCTCCAAGCCACGTACCTGGCAGGCGTAAACAACAGTCTGGCCGACAGACTGAGCAGAGTCATGCAACCGCACGAGTGGTCGCTCCATTCCAGAGTGGTACGCAAGATCTTCCGAGAGTGGGGCACCCCCTCGGTGGATCTTTTCGCCTCTCAGACCAACCACAAGCTGCCTCTGTTCTGTTCCAGACTTCAGACACACGGCAGGCTAGCGTCAGATGCCTTTCTCCTTCATTGGGGGACCGGCCTCCTGTATGCTTATCCTCCCATACCTTTGGTGGGGAAGACCTTACTGAAGCTCAAGCAAGACCGCGGCACCATGATTCTGATAGCGCCCTTTTGGCCCCGTCAGATCTGGTTCCCTCTTCTTCTGGAGTTGTCCTCCGAAGAACCGTGGAGATTGGAGTGTTTTCCGACTCTCATTTCGCAGAACGACGGAGCGTTGCTGCACCCCAACCTTCAATCCCTGGCTCTCACGGCCTGGATGTTGAGGGCGTAGACTTCGCTGCGTTGGGTCTGTCTGAGGGTGTCTCCCGGGTCTTGCTTGCCTCTAGGAAGGATTCCACTAAAAAGAGTTACTTTTTCAAGTGGAGGAGGTTTGTCGTTTGGTGTGAGAGCAAGGCCCTAGAACCTCGTTCTTGCCCTGCACAGAACCTGCTTGAATACCTTCTGCACTTATCAGAGTCTGGCCTCAAGACCAACTCAGTAAGGAATCACCTTAGTGCGATTAGTGCTTACCATTATCGTGTGGAAGGTAAAGCCATCTCTGGAGAGCCTTTAGTCGTTCGATTCATGAGAGGCTTGCTTTTGTCAAAGCCCCCTATCAAGCCTCCTACTGTGTCATGGGATCTCAACGTCGTCCTCACCCAGCTGATGAAACCTCCTTTTGAGCCACTGAATACCTGCCATCTGAAGTACTTGACCTGGAAGGTCATTTTCTTGGTGGCAGTTACTTCAGCTCGTAGGGTCAGTGAGCTTCAAGCCCTAGTAGCTCATGCTCCATATACTAAATTTCATCACAACAGAGTAGTGCTCCGCACTCACCCAAAGTTTCTGCCGAAGGTGGTGTCGGAGTTCCATCTTAACCAGTCAATTGTCTTGCCAACATTCTTCCCCAGGCCGCATACCCGCCCTGCTGAACGTCAGTTGCACACACTGGACTGCAAGAGAGCATTGGCCTTCTACTTGGAGCGGACACAGCCCAACAGACAGTCCGCCCAATTGTTTATTTCTTTCGACCCTAACAGGCTAGGGGTCGCTGTCGGGAAACGCACCATCTCCAATTGGCTAGCAGATTGCATTTCCTTCACTTACGCCCAGGCTGGGCTGGCTCTTGAGGGTCATGTCACGGCTCATAGTGTCAGAGCCATGGCAGCGTCGGTGGCCCACTTGAAGTCAGCCACTATTGAAGAGATCTGCAAGGCTGCGACGTGGTCATCTGTCCACACATTCACATCTCATTACTGCCTCCAGCAGGATACCCGACGCGACAGTCGGTTCGGGCAGTCGGTGTTGCAGAATCTGTTTGGGGTGTAAATCCAACTCCACCCTCCAGGACCCGAATTTATTCTGGTCAGGCTGCACTCTCAGTTAGTTGTTCTTCGTAGGTCAATTTCTGTTTTACCCTCGCCGTTGCGAGGTTTAATTGACCTGGGTTATTGTTTTGAGTGAGCCTGAGAGCTAGGGATACCCCAGTCGTGAGAACAAGCAGCCTGCTTGTCCTCGGAGAAAGGGTATGATACATACCTGTAGCAGTTGTTCTCCGAGGACAGCAGGCTGATTGTTCTCACCTACCCTCCCTCCTCCCCTTTGGAGTTGTGTGTTTCATATTTTATTGCTTGTCATTCAACTGGCGGGAGCGGTCGCGCACGGGCGGGAAGGCGGCCGCGCATGCGCGGTGGGCGTGGCCTGCGTGCAGACCGTCCCGCGAAGCTTCTTCCGGTTGGTGGGGGCTGCCGCGGACGTCACCCAGTCGTGAGAACAATCAGCCTGCTGTCCTCGGAGAACAACTGCTACAGGTATGTATCATACCCTATACTGTTGTGCCTATAAATTTATATATCATTTTCCTGATTAAAATTGTCATTCAAAGTTGTTTACAAAGCACATAAAAACAATAAAAGAAAAAAAATTAAAAACAGACAAGGAGAAGAGAAGCAAGAATATCATCAACAAATGAAACCCAGTATAGCACAAACCCTTCCTTCCCTAAACATTACATCATTATCAAAAGTAATTATCAGAAGTAGGCAGACTAAAAATACCCATATACAAGTTAAAATACAGGCCAACCAAATTTCAGTTTTGGTGCCAAAACCAACCCGAAATCCTAATTCTGGCCTTACGTATGTACATAAGTATTGCCATACTGGGAAAGACCAAAGGTCCATCGAGCCCAGCATCCTGTTTCTAACAGTGGCCAATCCTGGTCACAAATACCCGGCAAGATCCCAAAAATGTACAAAACATTTTATACTGCTTATCCCAGAAATAGTGGATTTTCCCCAAGTCCATTTAATAACGGTCTATGGACTTTTCCTTTAGAAAGCCGTTCAAACCTTTTTTTTAATTCCGCTAAGCTAACCACCTTTACCACATTCTCTGGTTTCAGCCAAAAATACTAAGTGTATTTGTGTCTGAAACAAACTCTGATGCAGCCCCTGCTCACTCCCCCCTCCCTCCCCAGGAAACACTCCCATCTGAGTTCCAAGGCCCCCCCTAGACCCCCCCTCCCCAGCCCTGGGCGTACCGTAAAAACATTGGTGATGTAGCGGGGGCAGGAGCGATCCACACTCGCTCCTGCCCCTGCTGGCTCCATTATCAACATGACTGCCGAGACTTTAAGCGGCAGTCTTGCAGCAGCCATGTTAAAATTACAGCCTGCATGGGTAGTTCTGATTGCTTATCCATTCCAGCTCCAATCCCAAAATGGCTGCCAGGACTTCTAGCGGCAGACTCATGAGACTGCTGCTTGAAGTCCTGGCAAGCATGTTCACAGCAAAGCAAGCAAGGATGAGTGCTGACTGCTCCTGCCCCCACTGTACTGCCAATGCTTCTATGGTAAGCCCAGAGATGAAGGAATCCCAGCCCTGCCTTTGTTCCAGGGAGGGGCCAGCCTCAGAGGTTAGCTGTTTGTGTTCGGTGGGAGGAAGTGCAGTGCGGGTTCGTTTACGATTTCTGTTTTTGGCCAGCTGTGTTAGACCACTTTTAAAGGTAATAAATAGAAATAAATCAAAACAGAGAAATAAGATGATACCTTTTTTATTGGACTAACTTAATACATCTTTTGATTAGCTTTCAAAGGTAACCCTTCTTTTTAAGATTGGAAATAAAAGCAAATGTTGACAAATACCAGAATATATAAGTGAAGCACAAAAGCGTTCCAATGACAGTCTCACAGGAAAAGGTTAGGTGAGAAACGGGGAGAGCTGGGTGGATGAGAGTCAGGGAGAGATGGATGGTAGATAAGAGGGTGACAAAGTAGTAGATTTGTATGGTTTATAGTAAGCTAGGAAACCCAGATTTCTGTTGAGCCCTGTCTGGTGGGTGTCAAAATATTTCATCACTTTGACTTCTAAGATCTTACATTCCTGGATCGTCTTAAAATGTCCTTTTAGTATTTTTACCTTAAGATCATTGATGCAGTGTTCTGGTTTTGTGAAGTGCTGTCCCACAGAGGTGGCATCGTGATTGGCACTGGAATATTTAATATTATATCTATGTAAATTGAACCTTGTCTTTAGTTTCTGGCTCGTTTCTCCAATAAAGCACCCTTCTTTACACTTTTTGCACTGAATGATATATACCACATTTGAGGATGAGCGTGTAAATGATCCCTTTATGCTGAATGTTTTTCCCATGTGAGTGATTATAGGGTCCTGTGAGATGTGTTGGCACAGTTTGTAGCTAGGCATATTGCAGGGAAATGTGCCATTCTCTTCATTTTGAGCTTGTGGCCGAAACCGAGCCACAAATTCGGCCACAGGTTCAGTTTCGCCTGAATAGAGGGTAGGGTTAAATAGCCATTTTTCTCAGTGGAGGAGAGTGAATAGTGGAGTGCTGCAGGGATCTGTACTAGGACCAGTGCTGTTTATAAATGATCTGGAAATCAGAACAACGAGTGAGATGATTAAATTTGCAGATGACACAAAACTATCCAAAGTTGTCAAAACACAAGCAGATTTTGAAAAAGTGCAGGAAGACCTTAGAAAACTGGAATACGGGGCATCCAAATGGCAAATGAAATTTAGTGTGGACAAGTGCAAAGTGATGCGCACATTGGGAAGAATAATCGAAATCATAGTTAATGCTGGGGTCTGTAGTGTTATTGCATATAAATCAGATAATTGCTTATCTTAGCAAACAGTGTGCCTAGTCAGAAATTCACCTGGAATAGCAACTTTCTATACTTGTATGCCTAGGGGAAAACTACAGAACAAGTGAAAGCAAAATAACCCAGATTCGTAATCTGCCAATTTCCAAAGAAATACTATACCACCATGTGAAAATATATTATTTATTGTAGGTGATAATAATAATAATAATGCTTTGTGAAGTAGCAAGCAAATGCACAGTAAATACCATAATATTACACAAAAGGTAGATAACACTGAGAACTACACAAGATATATATGTTTATATGCAGATTTCTATCAATGCAAAGAATCATACCTGAGAACCAAAAGCCAGTATATATATCAGGCTAGTAAAACTATGTCCTGATCCAAACCAGCCTATGGCAAATAGAAAAGATAACCTGAACTCTCTAAACTGCAAAAGTAAAACAGGATTCTCACACTTCTTGGCTGATCACTGGATGGATGGAAGGTTTGTTCTTCCAGCTGCCTCCATACAGGAGCTGATCAGTAAAGATGCCCTTAAACCTTTTTTCGTCCAGGCAGTCTGTCCTAGCATCGGTAGCATATATCCTTAGCTTACTTACCTGTAAGAAGGTGGAACAGGAAGGCCTAGTATTTGGCATTAAAAGGGAGAGCATCTCCTCAGAGCTATCAGAAAATCTGACTGCTCTCTGTGCCAAATGAATTGTTTTCTCTTTGTCTTCCAAAGTTCTGTGCAGACCTTGATCCACTCCTCAAGTGACTCTTGTGGCCCAATTAGAACACGCATTCCAGCCGTCCTGTAGATGAAATCCAGGCATTCTAAGATAAAGAAGTCCAATGTTGATCAGGACACACTCCCTGAGCATGTTGGCGCCTCCAAAAGGGACACACTGGTGTTATCACATACTTGTGGATTATAATTTTGTCCAGTAACCAGCTTCACCCCCTGAGATGAAATGCAGATGTTTGCTGTGCTAGCAGTGTTCTTGGTCAGCAAGCACTGTGCATGGGCTGATAGAGAAACAGGAAATGTCTAAGTAGCCATTTTAGTTTTGTTCACACAGATGGTTCAGGCCTGTATGTGGACATAGGCCTCAGTTGCATACAGGGTGATATACCTGGGATACCTCAACAGATCCACCTTAGAAGTTGGCACGCAAGAAAAAGATCTAGGTGTCATTGTAAACAATACACTGAAATCTTCTGCCAAGTGTGGGCAGTGGGCAAAAGAGCAAACAAGATGCTAGGAATTTGGAAAGAGATGCAAAATAAGACCAAGAATATTGTAATGTCTCTGTATGATTCCATGGTACAACCTCACCTTGAGTATTGCGTTCTATTCTAGTTGTATCTCAAAAAAGATATAGCGGAATGAGAAAAAGTTCAAAGAACGACCAGAATGATAATGGGGATGGAACTCCTCCCACATGAGGAAAGACTAAAGAGATTATTCCTCTTCAACTTGGAAAAGAGATGGCTGAGTGTGTGTGTGGGGGGGGGGGGGGGGGGGGGGATATGATTGAGGTCTACAAAATCCTGAGTGGAGAAGAACAGGTAAAAGTGAATCGATTTTTCACTCTTTCAAAAAGTACAAAGACCAGGGGACACTCAATGAAATTACATGGAAATAGTTTTAAAACAAATAGGAAATATTTTTTCACTCAAAGAATATTAAACTGTGAAACTCATTGCCCAGAGGATGTAGTAACAGCGGTTAGTGTATCTAAGTTTTAAAAAGGTTTGGACAAGTTTCTGGAGGAAAATTCCATAGTCTGTTATTAAGATGGACATGGGGGGAAGCCACTGTTTGCCCCGGGATTGGTAGCATGGAATGTTGCTACTAATTGGGTTTCTTATATCAAAAGGGAACAAAAGATCCTGAGATGTGAAAAGGAGGAGGAATAAAGGAACCAGAGGTATCAGACATATATCAGTGGCTAGGCTATTAGGTCTCCTTTAGCGCTCAGCTATTCCAAACCCTTGAGCCTACTGTATAACATCAATCATTTGCCCACCAGGACCAAAACCCCCACAAAAATAGTGTTAATACTTTATTTGAATAAACATTTTTGCGGGGGTTTTGATTGATGTTATACAGAAGGCTCAAGGGTTTGGAATAGTTGAGCGCTAAAGGAGACCTAATAGCCCGGCCACTGATATGTCTGATGCCCCCCCGTTCCTTTTTTTTTTTTTCCTCCTGCTTTTCACATCACGGGATATTTTGTTCCCTTTTGATATATGATTATTTTTGAGGAACCTCAGTTTGTATATTGTATTGATAGTTGTGTCCCCTTTTCTTTATAGATATTAATTGGGTTTCTGCCATGTATTTGTAACCTGGATTGGCCACTGTTGGAAGCAGGATGCTGAACTAGATGAACCATATGACCATAGGCGGTTGGTGGCCCAACTGTTTGGGGAGGCTAAAGGGTGCGGGGTTAGGGGTGGGGCTTAAATCCATAATTGTCTGATAACACACAGAAAAAAATAAATAATAAAAGTCACAATTAATACTTTTTATTAAATTTAGATATTAGATATGTATCATATGTCAAAGAATAAAGTGGTTGCTCAAAGCATATTCTAAGCACAATCGCTCAACTGCAAAACACTATGCACAACTTTGTGCAAAAACACACTCAGAACCTTACTGTACCATAAATATTACACTGGGCAGAACCTAATACACCAATATACCACCCATACGGAAAATGCAGACCGTCAAAAATATGAAACAAGGGATCATAATATCATGATATGTGTAGAGCCACAAAACACCCTAATTCATGTTTAATGTGGGATAAAATGCTAAAAATAAGTAAGTAAATAAATAAATATAAACTTTTAATGTTGAGCACCTAATTCTCAAAGTGGACATATTCCAAACACTATAATGAAAATAAAATGATCTTTTCTATCTTTTTGTCTGGTGAGTTTTTCTGATCATTCTGGCCCAGTATGATTCTGCTGCTATCTGTTCTCAGTGCAGGTCAGGAAGTCATCCTCATTAAATATCTCCATGGCAACCCAGCCAACGCCCCCCCCTCCCCCTGCTCTCCCAGCAGTAAGGTAAACAAACCATAAACCAATTTCTACAACTGCTTACAAAAGGCTAGAGGGCTTTCACTGCAGCTCCTGCTGTGAGGATGGAGGTAAATCAACAATTTAAACCTCTCAGAGCACAGCAGGGGAGGCTTAGCCTGTCCAAGCCTCTTATACCGAGCGCCTATGCATATGGCTATGTTCTTATGAAATGGAAAAAAAAATGCTTTTGGTTGGCCTCTAAAGTAAAAACACCCATATACTTTTTCTGCAGGTAGCATCATACTACAAAAACAATAACAAAACAAAAAAATCAAGTTAATGAGGAAACACAAGTTTTATTTCTTTCCTAAATACATAAGAAAACTAATAAATCCATAGGAACTTTATTCCATATCTCTGGTTCAATAATTCAGAAAGTCTTTGTCCACCATTCCACTTTTCTAATAATATCCATCCCCAGATCCTAAAGTAGATTACCTTGTGCACACCGTAAAGGTCGATTGGTATTACAGTTTCAGAGACCAGGATACCTAAAAGAGAAATTTATATCTTATTTGCCCAAATTTAATAGTTTAAATGAGCTCTTTCCTTCACAGGAAGCCAGTGTAATTTATTTAAGAGGATCCCGTTTTCATCAGATCCTAACGGCATTAGGAGACCTTTGACTTCTACCATAATCTGTGCTCTTCAGACTGTAATGGGAATCAGCTAAGCATTGAAGCTTGCTTATTGACTCTCAAGCTGCTTGAGCTGACCCCGGCCAGCAGGGCTGGTGGAGGCGAAAATAACTGAAGGGAATGTGCTGGTTACTGTCTGAGAACATAAACATTGCATGGCCCCAGCGCTGGATAAGTTTTACCTTCAAGTACTACCAGAGATTTGCCTCATTACCAGCCCCTAATTTATTGACGTTTGTTTAATTCGTTACTAGGGGCAGTGAGTTGGCAGGTATAGAATCCGAGGCAGGCATTACAGTTATTCATAGTGCACACTCTTCAAGACAGGGGCACACTATTACCAGGGTGACATTGATTTTCAAACAGCCCTTCTTCCCTAATTGCAGTGACTTGTTGAGAGCTGGTTGCAAACTGGAAAGCGTCACTCTTACCAAACAGAATAATTCTTTATAAAAGATTTTGGAACATAGTCTAACTTCAATGAAGTGTGATAAGTTAGAAAGATTTAAAATGATTTGGGAGCCTTTTGTCATTTGGACTGCTGAGAGTCAAAGCACAGGCACAGCATAATGTGTTGAGGGGAAGGGTGACTTGTGGGGGGAGGTGCACAGTACCCCAGTGCTGTTCCCTACAGCGCCGGAATATACTAGCTCTCATAACAAGAAACAAATAGCAACCAGTGCTCAACACTATAAAAGCATACAAATTCTCCAAGGACAAGCAGGCCTTCTTATTCTGTCATCTGGATGACATTATCCAACAGAGCCTGGTGAGGATGCTGACTAGTGAGTGAAGTTGAAAATTCTAGCAGCGTCTAATCTCGCATGCATATGCGTTTTCCAGACTATTGCGCGAGCGCGGGTCCTCCAGTCTTGTGTTTTCCACGGAGCTAAGAGGACGCATTTGCGTGTGCTGTCCTCGCGCTGTGCTTCTTCTTTGCCAAATTCCTTCCCGTCAGGGTTTATTTTATTTGTGTATTTTTTCTGATTTTTCGTTTTTCCCCATCCCTTGTAAATTTTTTTTAGGGATTTTTTTGGCCCTTTTAAGTTGTTTTTGGGGTGTGGCTGGCCCGGTTTAGGCCAGAGCCCCAACCTCAATTTGAATACCCTCCCCCCCCCTCCCCCGGTGGCTTAAAGAGGTGTGACCAGTATAGATGGGTGATTTCTGCCATGGACCCTCACAGTTGGTGCATCGGGCCAGATCATGTCCCCTCTATTGTGAACTCTGTTTAAAAATGCAGGTGAGAACTCTGCTGTTGCAACTGGCTCAAAGAGAGCAACTTTTTGGCTCCTTGAAGACTGGAACATCGACTTTGGCACCAGCGGCATCTACCTCCATGGATACTCAGACTTAGGCATCCACTGGGAGTGCACCGACATCGAGTGGGTCTCCACCAGCCTTGACACCGGGCACTGATAGCAGGGCCCGGGACTGGTCAGCATCAGACCCAACACCGAGGATGAGCATGGGTTCAGTTTCATCCTCGTTGGCACCAGGGGATCAAGGCTGTATGCATCAGGGAAAGCTCAAGCACCGGTCTCCCGCGATGCATGTTGCTGTTTGGACTTTTTGTTTGTACTTTGCTCCCTCTCTTTGCTATATCGCGGGGAGCACCAGAACATTGGATTCTCTGATGCCCGAGAAGCACCAGCACTTAGAAGTGCTGGTGCGCAAGTCATTGAGTGGCCTGGTCCCTCGCTAATGGTTTGGCACTGACGTCTTCTCAGACTGCCTCTTCCCCGGCTCCCATGCTTTTTCCGATGCCCACCTTTGAGTAATTGTGGAGCATGCTCCGAGAGGAGCTGGCGCAGTTACTGTAGGGGCCTCCCGCTCGGGCATCGAGGTGCTTGTGCTGCAGAACAGCCCCAGGCTCTCAGGTTTCTTCGGTGTCAGTGCCCATATCTTTGATGCTGGCACCTCACAGGATACCCGATTCGACAGTCTGTTCGGACAGGCAGTTCTGCAGAATTTGTTCAGTGTCTAGAATCCAACTCCACCCTCCTTGACCCTGTTTCATTCTGTTCCAGGCTGCACCTACACAGCTAATATGTTTATAGTTTCAGGTTGATTGAAATTTGTCTTGACGTTTCGAAACTCAATTATCCTAGTTTGCTTGTTTTCGGTGAGCCTAGTAGCTAGGGATTCCCAGATATGAGAATAAGAAGACCTGCTTGTCCTCGGAGAAAGCAAAGATACTTATCTGTAGCTGGTGTTCTCCAAGGACAGCAGGCCAATTATTCTCATATATCCTCTCATCTCCCCTAAGAGTTGCATTTAATTATAAGCTAGCTGCTTTTTCACCTGCCTGGAGGACCCATGTGCTCAAGTCGAATGAGAATGCACCAGCGTATACGCGGTGGGGCGCTGCTAGAATTTTCTACTTCACTCGCTAGTCAGCATCTGCATTAGGCTCTGTTGGATGACGTCACCCAGGTTTGAGAATAATCAGCCTACTGTCCTCGGAGAACACCAGCTACAGGTAAGTAACTTCGCTTTATATACACGCTGTTAGTGTTGAGCATTGGTCATTAAAGGGGTTGAAACACTGGCTCGTGCACACAAGTTCTGTGCAGTAGGCACAGCTCTTGTATTAATGTCCAGGGATTGGGGGAGTTCCCAATTTGCTTAAGAGTCATGGGCTCAGCCTCCTGTTAAACACCCCCCCCCCCCCCCCCCAAACAGTAGAAATAGGACTTTTTGCTGTCCAGAAGCAGAGAATTGGCAGCCTCCTCGATTAGACCCATTGCAGTGCCAAGTTGGTGCCTGATCTTTAAGAAGATGCAGCCTTTCCTCCAGCAGTCACTGGCGGTGCCTCTTGACAGGTGGAGCAGCACAACCTTCTGCCTTTCTGGGTCCTTGCTTTCACACTCCAGCAGAATTCCTGGGCATAGAGGGCTGTAAGTCACCCTGCCCTAACAACTAAAATGTACTGAAAGCTCCCAGAACTGTCAGTAGATTTTAATTGTTAGGGCAAGGGTTTTCCATGCATCATTTCTCTGTGCATTGCACAGAATCACTAGTGAGTTCTTTTTAATACTAGTGAGCTCAGCGTGTGACTTTTGGTTACTGCTTCTGTTCACAGTAAAACTGGCTGAAAGCCTCTGCACTAGCCGCACAATAACGTTTCATTTTGGTTTTAGCTAGTCTATCTGAAACGTTGCAAGCACTGTAACCTTTGAGCATCTCCTCCTAGGGGAGGATGTGTTTTAGGCCCTGGGGGTTGAGGGGGGGGGGGGGGGGGGGGCAGTGAGATGAAGGCTATTCCTTCTGGTTTAACACTAGAACTACCAATAATTTTCCCTACCTAGAATGGCTAACGGATCATTGGTCCTTAATTTAAAATTGCTTTTTATGTAAAGATAGGATGTGTAACTTAATAGCTGCTGAGCAGAATAACAAACAAATGTGGCATTTAAAATAAAATCCAATGTTTATTCGTTATAACTCATTTGATAATTCATTTTTCAAATGATTATAGAATTTGTGGAAAATACGAATAAGCGGACAGATGGGAGTAAAAATCAACAGTGTTTCTAAAACAAGAGTCATTCTATAAATATCAGTTATTCTGGAATACATGTCACACAGACAGTGTTTCTTAACTTTTCTGGTATACTTCCCATGGCACCCTAACATAATAGCCCTGGCAAAAAAGCCCTTGACCCTTGACAAAATGGCCCCACCCACAAAATAACCCTTGCCAAAATAGCCCCCTAGAAAAAAATAACACTCACAAAAAAAAAGATGATAAACTACAAGTGAAATCTTCACTGACAAAGGCTTCTACCAGCATTGCATTGTATAAAGCATATATAAATAAAATTCTATAGCTACCAACTGGTATTCGTGATCAGTTCTGCTGTTTATGGAAAGTATTCTTCCATCAACATGCTAATTAAAAAAAACCCACAATATTGTCATCATTTTCATAGTCTTACCAACCTTATCCTGTTTGTCAAGGTAAGATTATTAGGAAAAAAATGCAGTGCCATATTCTGGGCAGCCTGATCGGGCCCTTTTGTCGGGGGTGGGGGGGGGGGTGCTAATTTGTCAAGGGCTATATTGTGGGCAGGCTGTTTTGACAGTGGTTGTTACGTCAGGGGCTATTATGTCGGGAGCTTTTTTGTTTGGAGCTTTTTTGTCGTGGCTATTTTGACCAGGTACCACTTCCCACACATGGGCTTCTTGCAAGCTTCACAAACTTCCATGGTTTTGTTTCTGTTGCACATCACAGTCTCACACATGTGTTGCTTATTGGTTTCCCCAGACTGGTCTTGGTTGATAAGTGTTTTCTCCCACCCTCTAACCTTGTAACCTAGCAAACTTAGCATTTTCCTGCTCTCGCCTCTTTCTCCTCCTCCCATCCCTGTAACCTGACATCTCCATGTCCCTTTGCCTTCATCCCCCTAGCATCTCCCTGGCCCATCTCGCTTCTCTCCTGCCCCACCCCATGATCCAGAAACTTCCTCTCTATTCCCTCCCTCTATTTCATATCTCCCTCCCCTCCGTCCCCAAGTTCACCATCCCCCCACCCCTCTGGTCTGTCTTAAATATGTGTCTTTAGAGGTCACTGGCAGCAGTAGAGATGAACATAGGCTGCCTGAGGCCTAACCCAGAGCCTTTCCTCTAATACATTGTCCTGTTTCCACTTGGGTGGGACACATCAGAGGAAAGGCTCTGGGTCAGACCACGGGCAACCTATGTGTATTGCTGCTGCTACCAGTGACTTCTAAAGAGAGAATTTTAAGCTAAGCAGGAGGTTGGGGAGGGGAGATTGAGAGTTGTGGGAATGCAATGGGAGTGGAAGGAGATATGCCTGACTATATACTTGGGGTGGGGGTAGGGGTGCTCAGTGTGTGAGAACATAGCAATGACAGTAAAATAAACTCTTGCTGCCATGAAAGCTGAGCTGGTGAGACAGGCTTTTCACACCCTGAGCCGGTCCCTCTCCTGGCCCATGCCTCGAGCTAGCACTGTCCACACCCCTCATTTTCCTCTGGTATTGCTAAATTTATTAGACAGAGATAATGACTTCCCACAGTAAGCAATTCAGATTGAGATTAGAAAAAATAGTCCCACACAGACTCCTCTAATTCAGCCTGAAGAAAGCCCCACAAAGATGGCTGAAACGTTCAAGAGATCAATTTGACTCCTTCAGTTTTTCTAGGAGTGACCATTTGTATCTTGGAAAATATAGTAATTTAACCCTTGAAACTTACATATCAAGTAAAGCACAAATTAGCATGAAAAGTCATAGACGCACAAAGTCATTCACTCATAAATTAGGTAAAGGTAAACAATCTAACTTTTTGTTAGGCGTCAAAATGACTGCTGTGATAGTTCTAGTGTTAAATTATCTTTGTCACTATGTTTTGTACTGAAAAACTTGCATAAAATAAAATCATAATTTTGCTTCTTGGATTGTTAAGTATTAATGTGTGGCTTGTTTTCCTTAATGTGCAGGGGCAGACTTATTAAAATTAACACGAGAAGACGTCATCCAGATCTGCGGCCCAGCTGACGGAATCCGACTCTTCAATGCGTTAAAGGGGAGGTGTGAGACTTTTTGTACTGTTAGTGGAAAGTTTGGGAGAATAAATGTATAAGAGTGCTTCTGAATGTGCCAGACCCATTCCAGACAAGGGAGATTTCGCTGTCCCTCCTTCCATTCTCCCCCTAATCTGGACTGAAACTTGTTTTCATCACTGACAGTTGGCAGTTCTGATCCAGATATTAGTTCCAATCCCAAAGCTAGCTTGTCTCAGCTTTTTCTACTAATCTGTTTTTACTTTTAGCTGGGATATATGAATATTCCTTCCTCCGGTGCCTTTGCTACATCAACTGCACTGGCTTCCGGTTGAAGCAAGAGTTAAGTTTAAAGCTTTAGTTTTGACCCATAAGGCTTTTTATACACTAAATCCTGACTATCTGTCAAATCTAACTATTCCTTACACTGCCACACGAACCCTTAGATCCCTGACAGACAACAGGTTAGTGATTCCTCCTCTCACTAGGGCTAGATGGGAATCTACACGGAATTCGGCTTTTTTCTATTTGTCTCCCTCTCTTTGGAATGGCCTTCCAAAAGAGATCAGACTTGAGAAATCTTACTTTCATTTTCGGAAACTTTTGAAAACCTTCTACTTTATCGAGTATGTAGATCAGAATTTAGAATAATGGAAGAAAGGTTATAAATTGGGCATCTGTAATATATACTAAGTCAAAACTGTATTATCTGTCTGTGTAGATTATATTATGTATTTAATTTTGTATTTGCGGGTTCTCCTGTGTACTAATCATGAGTTATATTGTTCTCATCTTATGTAGCTAGTTTGTGGGTTTGCTGTGCTTTCCTGTAATGATTGGAGTTCTAATGTTTGTCCAATTTGTACTTATTGTATTGCTTCTTTTTATAAATTGTAAACCGTTCTGTCTTGCAGTAGCAATAAGATACGGTATATAAATTGACGTAAATAAATAAATAAAAAAATAAAGTGCTGTGGATGAGGTGTGATGCATGAATTGAAGGTTAAAGCAGGCTTTCAGTTCTGTTTTTCGGATCTGGCAATTGCCTTTTCTTTTGGGTGTCCAAGTATTCAGTTACACCCACTTTATATTAGTGCTGCAGCTCTATAACTACCTGGAGATTTTTCCCAGTTTGTCACCCCACTTCCATCACAGCAATGGTACTTCCGGATAGGGCACACCATGGCTTCCTTTGGAGCCCGCCATCCTCCTGAGTTTGGCTTCTAGGTTGTATAATAGCTTGAATTCCTTCTCATTCTAAGATGAGGACGGGGACAGATGGGGTTATGAACACTGTGCATACAGAAATTTGACCTGCTTTTCCCCGTTGTCTAGATTGGTGCGACCGCGGTTGACGATCTATGTTTGTCAAGAGTCTCAACAAGTGCGGGAGCAGCAGCAACAGAAGCATGAGAATGGGGAGCCAGGGAGCAGCACTTTCTTTGGTAAGGATCGTTGTGATGTGATGGTGATGCGGTATGAAGCTTCTGCTGTCACTACCCATCCCTTGCAGGGCTCTTTTGACATTTACCTATCCTGGGATAGCTACTATTAGTCATTTCTATAGTGCTACTAGGTGTACACATCACCATGCATATTATATGTAGGTATTTTCTCTATCCTTAGTAGGCTCACAATCTAAATTTTGTACCTGAGGCAATAGAGGGTTAAATGACTTGCCAAGGTCACAAAAAGCTGCAATGGGAATTAGCCCAGTTTGCTAGGATCAAAGCCCACTAGGCTACGCCTCCACTCCACCACAAAAGCAGTAACTATGGAAATGCCGGGCTTGGTCTTACTGGAAAGGAAAAAATTTTGAATTTCTGCCTTTTTATTTTTCATATTTTTCTGTATCACAGAATATTTTGAGACTTGAGAACACCCTGTTTATTCCAATCTCCTAAATTGCCTTAAACAGAAAGAGATAGGAACAAGTTCAGACTTCAGTATCTTCTGTAACATTTTACAATTAGCAAGGTGCAATTAATTAGGTACCAGCACACTTTACAGCTTTATAGCAGAAGAAGAAAGTTGCTAAAACTGTAGCTGGGACTGAGCCAGTGCCCATTCTTTTCAGCTGTGCTTCGTGCTAACATCCTCTGTAGATCCCAATTTTGTGCTTGCTGTAAATGTGCCTGATGGCTTGAGCCCTTGCTGATTGCCATCTCTCTCTCTCAACTAACTGCACTCGGGGCAGGATTAGGAGCTTTGTGGTTTTGGTCTGCCAGCTAAGACTTTGCATGAATCTTGGAAGGAATGAGGCTACTGTAGGCAGAATTTAACATGTCACAGACTGTTTGTATATACTCCGGCTGTTTAGTCCAACTTTATTATTTTTTTTTTCTTCCTGTTTTTCTCCTCTTGTTGCTGTTCTGTCTGGAATCTATCCCAAGTCCCTTCTGAGACTAGAGCACCTCAGGATCCTCTTTGAAAAACTCTGCCAGCCTCCTCTGGCAGATATCTTTGCTCTCCTTGTTACAATTTTTGGAGCACTCAAAACCAAGCAATTGGTGTGACTCTTGCATGCCTATGTTGTGTAATGGGATGTCTCATTAAATGTATTGTGGTGTGTGCATGCCTTATAAAGTGACTTTCTATCCTGTAAGGTGGGATACAGGCTCAGGGCTAGGAACTTTACCTGTTCACCATCTGCGACACTAACAGTGCTGTTAGGATGAGATCATTAAGCACTTGTTCTCTTGCCTCCTGTAGTGTACCACGCTATCTACCTGGAAGAGCTGACGTCAATAGAGTTAACAGAAAAGATTGCTCAGCTTTTCAGTATCTCCCCTCAGCAAATCAATCAAATCTACAAACAGGGGCCCACGGGGATCCATGTGCTGATCAGTGATGAGGTAAGCATTTTATCCGATAGGAAAGTACTAATCCTGAGACATTCAGTCCTACCTGTTTAGTCTGTTTTTAGGATGGGGTCCCTAGTTTAGCTCTTTTGGGGTCTCCATTGAAACTTTTTAATGTGCATAGTTTGCTGTAACACAGTAGATTAATGTAGCAAAACTTTTCCAAAGACACCCCAGTTTTTGCTGTCTAAAGCAAGGGTGTCAATATAGGGCCCACTGTCCTTTTCCCCAGTTCTAGTCTCCTGTCTCCATCAGATATAGCAAGCAGCAGCATCTCCCCTACAAGCTCCTCATGCCCCATTGTCTCGCATTCCCTCCCTCCTGTTGCCTTTGCTGCATGCCCCTATCTTGCCATAGTGGCAGCAGTACTAAAAAAAAAATGTTAAGTGCAGGGCTTTTGAACGCATGTGTGCCTCGGAAATCCTGTTTGTCTTATCCCTCTAATGTGGAATGTATGTGTCTGGAGTAGGACCAACAGGGCCTTTGAGGCATATATGGACTCAAAGGGCCCACACTTATCTTGTTTCCTTATCACTCAGACCATTCCTGACAAATGCCCTCCTACCAGCAGAGGGGGAGACTAAGAACGACTGAGTGACCTCACCTTATTAGGTGGTGTGTGACCCTGAGTCAGCCAGAATTTCTCAAGCTTCTCAGCAGATGATAGGTCAGTAGTACAGTCCTGCTCTATTTGTTTTAAAAAAAAGTTTTGTTGTGCCCTTTTGGCCCAGTTGGGGGGGGGGGGGAGGGCAGAGTCTAAAGCCACAGGCAGAGTGATACTGGTTTTGGATTTTGGCCCCACGGGTGCACACTCCAGATTCCAGGTTCCTTGGGTCCCCTGTCCCTTACACCTGAGAGGGGTTTCTTGAGTGTCCCCTGTAATCCGGAGCCTTTATAGTTGTGTATGCTTTGCTGCTCCAGATTACAAGGGGGTTGGTGAGTTCTAGAACCCCGGTGGAGGGAAGCCTTTGGCTCGGGTCTGAAGGATCCTGTGCTGACGATGGTAGCTCCTGCTGAGAGCAGTCTGCTGCAGTGCCTGTGGCACACAGTTTCACTGGTTACCAGCCTTTGCCACATCTATGCTGAGAATGTGTCTTGGGAAGCAGCAATGTTGGGAACAGCAGTCCCTCGTGGCAGGCACGCTTGGCCTTGAACAGTCAGGCTAGCACGGCAAAGTTGAGTCTGAGGAACTCGGAAGAACTGTTTATGGTGGGAAACTGTGCCATTTTGGGGAATGCTGTCATATTCTCAGGCTCTCTGAAGAGCCTCTAGTACTCAGCAGGCAAAATTCAGGGGATCAGCCCCTCCCTTTTCCCCGGAGGTTTAGTGCTGCCACTGCGAATCCGGTGAAAATAACAGCAACAGCCAGAGGGGTTTGGAAAGAGAATGCCGAACAGAGTAATTTTGAGGAGTGATGCAGGAGTGGAGTGGCCTAGTGGTTAGGGTGGTGGACTTTGGTCCTGGGGAACTGAGGAACTGAGTTTGATTCCCGGCACAGGCAGCTCCTTGTGACTCTGGGCAAGTCACTTAACCCTCCATTGCCTGCTGCATTGAGTCTGCCATGAGTGGGAAAGTGCGAGGTACAAATGTAACAAAAATAAAAATAAAATACCAGGTGGAGGGAAGCAAGAACAGAAGTGCTGGACCACAAGGATGATGATGGGGAAAGATAGGGAGATAGAGGGTGATGTTGGACACTGGAGAGAGATGGAGAGAAGATGGGGGGAAGAGAGAGAGAGAGATCCTACACACTGGAGGATGTGGGAGGGGATAGAGAGGAGGGAAATGCTGAACACTGGATGGTAGGGAGATGAGAGAAGCTGATGGAGATGGGAGGGAGAAACTGGATGGGAGGAAATGCTGCACAAAGTAGGGAGAGATATTAAACTGTGAGGACTGAGAATAGTGACACAGTAACTAAAATAGTACCCATCCCCACACAGTTTTTCCCCATCTCTGTCCTATCCTCACCAATTTAAACATAGAAATAAGTCACACATAGCTTGAAGAAAAAAATCTATTTAACCATCAAGAAACATACTGATTATATAGCTCACCATTTCCTAAAGTTAATGTAAAAATAAGAGTTCCATCAACCATTCAGGATTCAGGTGTGTTCTTTGATCATGTATGGTAGGTCCAAAGAGTGAAAATGTCCTTTCAGATGAGGGTCTGGTTGCTGGAACAACTAAAAAAAAATACTTTGCAAGCTAATTTAATTTAGGCCAAACTATTTCCTTGCTCTGCCAAAAAGAAGAACATTCTCTCAGTTTCTAAATTTGTTAAGTAGCTGTCCTCGTTTGGAGGGTATTACCCAGTGGCGACCCTACCATTAGGCCACCTGAGGTGGTAAGAAAGAATGAATGCTGAGTGGATAGAGAAGCAGGAAATGGAAGACAGCTAAAAGGAAAAGACCAGTGACTGAGTAGGGGAGGAAAAGTCCAGGATCAGAGTAGGGGAGGAAGTGAAGGAGACAGGAGGAGAAAGAATATCCAGTGGACAAGAAATGCTGGAAACAGTTGAAAGAAGACAGAAGAAACCAGAGACTGGGAACAACACAATTAGAAAAAAAAGAAAATGGCCAGATAAAGTTGTAAAAATTATTTTCAGTCTAGTAACTGGGATATGTCAGTTTTTGGAACCTCTACTGTTTTTGTATTTTACACAGTACTGGGGGGAAATGCCTCACTGTTTCTATTTCTGTGATGTTGTACTCCATGTTGACTCTTTTTTGGAGTTTGTCTATATGTTTCTACAGTCTGAAATAGCAATATTATTTACTTTATTGTAGAACTTTTTTTTTAAATTGATGATAGATCATAGAATTATAAATATTCAGATCCACAGTGTTTGTCATCTTCTTTTTTGTGTTATAACGACAATCATTCTAGTCCCCCTTCCCCCCCCACTCTGGACAGCAAGAGGTTTAGGTTCTTATAACCATTACTTTAGTTATGTCTTTACATATGTATCTGCCCCCCCCCCCCCCCCCAAATCAGCTAGCTCACTTAGGGCCCCTTTTACAAAGGCACACTAGCATTTTTAGCGCACACTAAAAATAAGCATGTGCTAAATGAGACACCCATATATTCCTATGGGCATCTCTAGCACACGCTAGTGTGCCTTTGTAAAAGGACCCCCTTAGTATTTTCCATGCCAGCCCACCCCATACTGCAGACCCACAGTAAATAAGTTTGGCACTCCTGGTCCAAAGGATGGCTAGGTGAGCAGCTAAGCCCCAGTCTCTGTGCTGTACAAGGTGGATAACAGCATGACCCTGTACATCCACACCTAATAGTTGGCCAATAAACAAGATGAGAAGTTATTGCTATGGAGCTACATCCTGCTGGTAGCAGCTGGAGGGTGCTGGGCTGCTTCGTATTACATACAGAAAAGGGGTGGATGGAAGATAATAGAGAAAACACTTGTAAGACTGCATAATCACTCTCTGATGAGACCCAAATAGGAAGACGTAAAGATAGATGTTATGGCTTCTTGATAAGAACTAAATGTAAAAGATAAACTAGGAAGACCATAAATGGCCTGATGAGACAGCCAGGATAAAATAAGGTCAGAAAAGTAACTCCCACAGTGTCATGAAATGCCTAGCCATCCGCCTGGGCTACACCATGGTCACTTAGAGGCCTGCACCTTCCATTTTTTCTGTACTCTAGCACCCTCCTCCCACTGACTGGATCCCAACCACCTTTGGGCGAGCCTCCCGCTCTCAATTTATCCCCATTGATTTCTAGGTTGCTTGGGGCCACACTCCCAGTGGTTCCTCAGTTCACAGAAAGCACTCACAGACCCAACATACAAACCACCAGGATTCTTAGTCAGTTCAGACAAGCAGAGACAATAAACTAAAAATGTTTGTCATTAACATATTGAACAGTGCACCATAAAAAACAGTTTGGAAAAACAGCACACAATAACAGGTAACTGAATATGGATCAATTGTAAAACTATCTAAACACTTGTTCACTACCTGAATAGTACAGGAAATATAGCTGGTCACAGGTTATCAAATATAACTGTTTACAGGGTATCAGTAAAGAGGTCTTTCTCTCTTAACTTCCAAGCTGAGACTGGAGAAAAATCCAGTATTTCCTAGCTGAATTTGAGCTCCTTGGCCAATCAGAGCCCAGAACAACAAGTTTTAAAAATAACTGGCTTTCTCCGAGGACAAGCAGGCTGCTTGTTCTCACTGATGGGTGACGTCCACGGCAGCCCCTCCAATCGGAAACTTCACTAGCAAAAGCCTTTGCTAGCCCTCGCGCGCCAATGCGCACCGCGCATGCGCGGCCGTCTTCCCGCCCGAAACCGGCTCGTGCTGGCCAGTCTTCTTTTATCCGCGCTCGGTACGGTCGTGTTTCGCCGTTTGTGCCCCGGAAAGTTGACCTCGCGCGTCATTTTCGACTCGTTCTTTCTAAGAAAGTTTGAGAAGTGTTTCGGGAAGATACTTTTGGTTTTTCCCTTCCCGTATTTCGAGCTTTTTGCCCCGGTAAGTTTTCTTTCGTCATCGGGGTAGGCCTTAGTTTGGCCTCGGTCGAAATTTTCTTCTCCCTGTTTTGTGGTGCCAATTTTCGCCATTTCAAGTTTTGATCTCGCCGGCGTGATTTTTCCGCCCATGACATCGAAGCCTTCCAGCGGCTTCAAGAAGTGCACCCAGTGCGCCCGGGTAATCTTGCTCACTGACAGGCACGCGTTGTGTCTTCAGTGTCTGGGGGCTGGGCACCGCCCTCAGGCCTGTAGTCTGTGTTCCCTTTTACAAGCGAGGTTAGCCCAGTGGAACATTTTGTTCTCGGGCTCTTCGTCGGCATCGGCACCGGGGTTATCGACGTCTTCAGCGTCCAGACCTTCATCCTCGGCCGCCAGTGCATCGAGTGTATCGAGGCATCGACCCTCTGCATCGGCGCTGAGACATCGGACGACTGTGTCGATGTCGGTGGTACCGGGACCTCGTCTGCTGATGTCGTCGGACGGTGGTGCTTCGTCTGGAGTGCAGGTGAGGGCTGTCCATTCCCCTGCTGGTGGCGGTGAGCCTTCGGGTGGGTCTCCCCCTACCCTGAGGGCTCCTGCGGTACAGCCCCCCCGAGACCGACCCTCTTCGGTCTCGGCCCCGAGGAAGACAGTTGGATTCTATGTCCTCCTCGTCGGTGCCAGGAAGCGCCGGTGACGTGCTTCGCTCCAAAAAATCGAAGAAGCATCGACACCGGTCCCCTTCCCGTGTCGGCACCGAGAGCTCTGGGTCGCCGAGGGAGTCGGCACCCAGCAGGCATCGGCACCGAGAGGACCGCTCACCCTCTGTCCAAGAGGTGTCGATGCGCTCCACTCTGGACAGCCCGGAACAGACTCTGACATCGACGCCTGCATCGACCTCCATGCCTTTTTCTGCAGCTGCTCTGAACGAGAGCCTCCGGGCCGTTCTCCCAGAGATCCTGGGAGAGCTGTTGCGCCCTACCCCTCCGGTACCGTGGGTGCTTGCGCCACCGGTACCGTCGAGCGAGGCGCCGGCTGGTCCATCGCCCGGGGTGAGGTCTCCGGCGTCGGTGCCGCGTGCGGTACCGACTGCGGTCGCCTCCCAGGAAGGCTCCCCGACTACGTCGGCGGAGGGAGCTTCGCCGGTGCGGGCGAGGGAGTCTACCTCTCGACGCTCCCACCGTGGCCGTGGTTCCACGGAGTCGAGCCGGGCACGGTTGCAGACACAGGTTCGTGAACTTGTGTCTGACACCGAGGGTGAGGCCTCGTGGGAAGAAGAGGAAGACATCAGATATTTCTCTGACGAGGAGTCTGAGGGTCTTCCTTCTGATCCCACTCCCTCTCCTGAGAGACAGCTTTCTCCTCCCGAGAGTCTGTCTTTCGCTTCCTTTGTCCGGGAGATGTCTACGGCCATCCCCTTCCCGGTGGTTGTGGAGGACGAGCCCAGGGCTGAAATGTTTGAGCTCCTGGACTATCCTTCTCCACCTAAGGAAGCGTCCACAGTACCCATGCATTATGTCCTAAAAAAGACATTGCTGGCGAACTGGACCAAGCCATTAACTAACCCCCACATTCCCAAGAAGATTGAGTCCCAGTACCGGATCCATGGGGACCCAGAGCTGATGCGCACTCAGTTGCCTCACGACTCTGGAGTTGTGGATTTGGCCCTAAAGAAGGCCAAGAGTTCTAGGGAGCATGCTTCGGCGCCCCCGGGCAAGGACTCTAGAACCTTGGACTCCTTTGGGAGGAAGGCCTACCATTCTTTTATGCTCGTGGCCAAAATTCAGTCCTACCAGCTCTACACAAGCATACACATGCGGAACAATGTGCGGCAGTTGGCGGGCTTGGTGGATGCGCTCCCCCCTGAGCAAGCCAAGCCTTTTCAGGAGGTGGTCAGGCAGCTGAAGGCGTGCAGAAAATTCCTGGCCAGAGGGGGGTGTATGACACCTTTGATGTTGCGTCCAGGGCCGCTGCTCAAGGTGTGGTGATGCGCAGACTCTCATGGCTGCGTGCCTCCGACCTGGAGAATAGAATCCAGCAGCGGATTGCGGACTCGCCTTGCCGTGCGGATAATATTTTTGGAGAGAAAGTCGAACAGGTGGTAGAGCAGCTCCACCAGTGGGACACCGCATTCGACAAGTTCTCCCGCCGGCAGCCTTCAGCCTCTACCGCTACAGGTAGAAGATTTTTTGGGGGAAGGAAGACTGTTCCCTACTCTTCTGGTAAGCGTAGGTACAATCCTCCTTCTCGACAGCCTGCGGCCCAGGCTAAGCCCCAGCGCGCGCGCTCTCGTCAGCAGCGTGCGCCTCAGCAAGGCCCCTCGGCTCCCCAGCAAAAGCAAGGGACGAGCTTTTGACTGGCTCCAGCAGAGCATAGCCGACATCCAAGTGTCAGTGCCGGGCGACCTGCCAGTCGGAGGGAGGTTGAAAGCTTTTCACCAAAGGTGGCCTCTCATAACCTCCGATCAGTGGGTTCTTCAAATAGTCCGGCAAGGATACACCCTCAATTTGGCCTCAAAACCTCCAAATTGTCCACCGGGAGCTCAGTCTTACAGCTTCCAGCACAAGCAGGTACTTGCAGAGGAACTCTCCGCCCTTCTCAGCGCCAATGCGGTCGAGCCCGTGCCATCCGGGCAGGAAGGGCTGGGATTCTATTCCAGGTACTTCCTTGTGGAAAAGAAAACAGGGGGGATGCGTCCCATCCTAGACTTAAGGGCCCTGAACAAATATCTGGTCAAAGAAAAGTTCAGGATGCTTTCCCTGGGCACCCTTCTTCCCATGATTCAGGAAAACGATTGGCTATGCTCTCTGGACTTGAAGGATGCCTACACACACATCCCGATACTGCCAGCTCACAGGCAGTATCTGCGATTTCAGCTGGGCACACGTCACTTCCAGTACTGTGTGCTACCCTTTGGGCTCGCCTCTGCGCCCAGGGTGTTCACAAAGTGCTTGGCTGTAGTAGCAGCGGCACTTCGCAGGCTGGGGGTGCACGTGTTCCCATATCTCGACGATTGGCTGGTGAAGAACACATCCGAGGCAGGAGCCCTGCAGTCCATGCAGATGGCTATTCGCCTCCTGGAGCTACTGGGGTTTGTGATAAATTATCCAAAGTCCCATCTTCTCCCAGTGCAGAAACTCGAATTCATAGGAGCTCTGCTGGATTCTCGGACGGCTCGCGCCTATCTCCCAGAGGCGAAAGCCAACAACTTGTTGTCCCTCGTCTCGCGGGTGCGAGCGTCCCAGCAGATCACAGCTCGGCAGATGTTGAGATTGCTGGGCCACATGGCCTCCACAGTTCATGTGACTCCCATGGCCCGCCTTCACATGAGATCTGCCCAATGGACCCTAGCTTCCCAGTGGTTTCAGGCTGCTGGGGATCTAGAAGACGTGATCCACCTGTCCACGAGTTTTCTCAAATCCCTGTATTGGTGGATGATTTGGCCCAATTTGACTCTGGGACGTCCTTTCCGAATTCCTCAGCCACAAAAAGTGCTGACCACGGATGCGTCTCTCCTGGGTTGGGGAGCTCATGTCAATGGGCTTCACACCCAAGGAAGCTGGTCCCTCCAGGAACGCGATCTGCAGATCAATCTTCTGGAGTTGCGAGCGATCTGGAACGCTCTGAAGGCTTTCAGAGATCGGCTGTCCCACCAAATTATCCAAATTCAGACAGACAACCAGGTTGCCATGTACTACGTCAACAAGCAGGGGGGCACCGGATCTCGCCCCCTGTGTCAGGAAGTCGTCAGCATGTGGCTCTAGGCTCGCCGTCACGGCATGCTGCTCCAAGCCACATATCTGGCAGGCGTAAACAACAGTCTGGCCGACAGGTTGAGCAGGATTATGCAACCTCACGAGTGGTCACTCAATTCCCGTGTAGTGCGACAGATCTTCCAGGTGTGGGGCACCCCCTTGGTAGATCTCTTCGCATCTCGAGCCAACCACAAAGTCCCTCAGTCCTGTTCCAGGCTTCAGGCCCACGGCAGACTGACATCGGATGCCTTCCTCCTGGACTGGGGGGAGGGTCTCCTGTATGCTTATCCTCCCATACCTCTGGTGGGGAAGACTTTGTTGAAACTCAAGCAAGACCGAGGCACCATGATTCTGATTGCTCCTTTTTGGCCGCGTCAGATCTGGTTCCCTCTTCTTCTGGAGTTGTCCTCCGAAGAACCGTGGAGATTGGAGTGTTTTCCGACCCTCATCACGCAGGACGAAGGGGCGCTTCTGCATCCCAACCTCCGGTCCCTGGCTCTCACGGCCTGGATGTTGAGAGCGTAGACTTTGCCTCTTTGAGTCTGTCAGAGGGTGTCTCCCGCATCTTGCTTGCTTCCAGGAAAGATTCCACTAAGAGGAGTTACTTCTTTCTGTGGAGGAGGTTTGCCGTCTGGTGTGACAACAAGGCCCTAGATCCTCGCTCTTGTCCTACACAGACCCTGCTTGAATACCTTCTGCACTTGTCTGAGTCTGGTCTCAAGACCAACTCTGTAAGGGTTCACCTTAGTGCAATCAGTGCATACCATTACCGTGTGGAAGGTAAGCCGATCTCAGGACAGCCTTTAGTTGTTCGCTTCATGAGAGGTTTGCTTTTGTCAAAGCCCCCTGTCAAGCCTCCTACAGTGTCATGGGATCTCAATGTCTTCTCACCCAGCTGATGAAACCTCCTTTTAAGCCACTGAATTCCTGCCCTCTGAAGTACTTGACCTGGAAGGTCATTTTCTTGGTGGCAGTTACTTCAGCTCGTAGAGTCAGTGAGCTTCAGGCCCTGGTAGCCCAGGCCCCTTACACCAAATTTCATCATAACAGAGTAGTCCTCCGCACTCACCCTAAGTTCTTGCCAAAGGTTGTGTCGGAGTTCCATCTGAACCAGTCAATTGTCTTGCCAACATTTTTTCCCCGTCCTCATTCCTGCCCTGCTGAACGTCAGCTGCACACATTGGACTGCAAGAGAGCATTGGCCTTCTATCTGGAGCGGACACAGCCCAACAGACAGTCCGCCCAATTGTTTGTTTCTTTTGATCCCAACAGGAGGGGAGTGGCTGTAGGAAAACGCACCATATCCAATTGGCTAGCAGATTGCATTTCCTTCACTTACGCCCAGGCTGGGCTGGCTCTTGAGGGTCATGTCACGGCTCATAATGTTAGAGCCATGGCAGCGTCAGTAGCCCACTTGAAGTCAGCCACTATTGAAGAGATTTGCAAAGCTGCGACGTGGTCATCTGTCCACACATTCACATCTCATTACTGCCTGCAGCAGGATACCCGACGCGACAGTCGGTTCGGGCAGTCAGTGCTTCAGAATCTGTTCGGGGTTTAGAATCCAACTCCACCCCCCTAGGCCCATGTTTATTCTGTTCCAGGCTGCACTCTCAGTTAGTTGGTAAATTTTTTAGGTCAATCTCAGTTATGTCCTCACCGTTGCGAGGCCCAATTGACCATGGTTGTTGTTTTGAGTGAGCCTGGGGGCTAGGGATACCCCATCAGTGAGAACAAGCAGCCTGCTTGTCCTCGGAGAAAGCGAATGCTACATACCTGTAGAAGGTATTCTCCGAGGACAGCAGGCTGATTGTTCTCACAAACCCGCCCGCCTCCCCTTTGGAGTTGTGTCTTCCCTAGTCTTTGTCTTGCTACATATGAGACTGGCCGGCACGAGCCGGTTTCGGGCGGGAAGACGGCCGCGCATGTGCGGTGCGCATTGGCGCGCGAGGGCTAGCAAAGGCTTTTGCTAGTGAAGTTTCCGATTGGAGGGGCTGCCGTGGACGTCACCCATCAGTGAGAACAATCAGCCTGCTGTCCTCGGAGAATACCTTCTACAGGTATGTAGCATTCGCTACATCACTGCAGGTTACCTCTTATCTGTGTTAACTAAAGAGGGAACAGTCTTTTCTTGGTAACAGCTTTAAATATAAACATGCACCACCTGCTGGCCAAACTAGACAGGTACCTAAATGTCTTTATAAAATAGCCTCAAACTAGCTGCCCTATTATAAACTTACCCTCTAATTGCCTACTCTATAGTTTGATTTTAGACACTTTCAGCTTTTTTTTTCCTTTCTAGATGATACAGAACTTTCAAGATGAGTCATGCTTTGTTCTGGACACAATGAAAGGTAAATTTATTTATTTGGATTTTGCTCACACCTTTTTCAGTAGTAGCTCAAGGTGAGTTATATTCCTGGTTATTAATTCAAATTGCTGTGATACCCCAATTGTACATTCAGTGAATCAACACAGGTTACCATCAGTTACTTACTGTATAAAGGGTGGTTATTTTAGTATTTAAACTGAACAGTGTGCTGTTTTCTTTTTCCTTTTTGGTTATAACTTTTTTTCTTCTAGATTTATTGCTCGACTTTCTCTAAATGGAGAACTTGTTTTGTAAATCAGGGGTGAATATACAAGGTTGATCTTGAGGAAAATGACATCAGAGATAATAATCTCCTCAAGATCAAACTTGTATATTTGATTGAAATTGCATAAATAAAAATTGGGGTGGGGGTGGGGAACTAGCCTAGCCAAGCTTCTGCGCCCTTGGTCTCCAAAACTGATAAGTGCGGTAGTGCACAGCCCCTGGGGAGTCTTGGCTGTTGCTTAATGGTCAATGGCGATATCTTGTAGCTACACACAGGAGACATGGGAGGTAGGGCTATGAAATAGGGGAAAATGCTTGTGTAATTGTGAATGGAGATTTGTGCTGCTGTGGCTTAGTGGAGGCTGGTTATAACTGAGCTGTAGAACCAAAGAAACATGGGAAATCTGCTGAGACAAGAGGAAGAAGAGAAGAAATATTCCACTTCACCTGTCCCTTCTTTATGATTTCTCTAAAATGCAACAGTACATATAGTCTGTATGTACTGTGCCAGGGACCTAGATAAATGCTCCCTTGTATCACCATTAGAAAGCCATTTTCAGTCCCTTCTGAGCTGTAGGAGACATGTAGTGGTGAGAGCGCTGAGCTTTAAGTCAGGAGCTACAAGTTAAAATCCTGTGGTCATGTATTTTGATGTGCGTCCTTGGGCAAGTCACATTTACTTCTCCCGAGTTCTATTCCTTTGCTTTTCCATTAGATGTTTATCACCTAGGACAAGTTAGGCCATCTTCCTATGCTGCTTCTGTGTCCCTTCTGGAAACATTTGTAGTCACCAAATGCCAGAAATGTGCTCCAGGGTTGGCTGCTTGTGCATATATGAGAAGTTACATTACAAAGTGTACTGGGGGGGGTTTCTTTGCTATATGAAACCAAATTGTTCTGTCACCATAAAAAGTTTTGAATTGTCTTAACTTTTTTTTTTTTTTAATTTTGTGTTACAGCTGAAACCAGTGACAGCTATCATATTATCCTAAAGTAGAAGAATGTGCAAGAAGAAACCTGAAAGCTCACTCTTCTTCCATGCGCTCTGTGTTCCCCTGAGCTATGGCTGGGGCAGGCGCACAAGTCCTTGGGAAAAACTGTTATGACAAAAAAAAAACCTAAACAAACTAAACAAGAAACAATCTTAACAGGGGCTTGAAGCCTTTGTATCCCTTTCCAGAAATTTGTCCCATTTTGGCAGATGGATCTTTTTCCTCTGGTCATGCAAACCGATCTCCATGTTCTTCTTGTTCCAGCTTATGCACCTGCTGCAGTCCAACTCCGCCCTGTTTCATGCCCTCTGCCACACCAACATTTTTTACCTCCTAGAGTCTAACCTCCAGCGCAAAGCCCAGGGACGTTTGCTGCTTCAGCGGAGCTCCGAAGATGCATACCATTTTCCACAATGTCAGCAGTGGGGTGAAACCTCATTCACTCATTGTGCTTTACCAGCATGACTGATAGTGTTTCCATACCTGCATTTCACCATCAAAAACTGTGATCCCCTGTCTTTTGGTTTGTTTTTAAACGTCTGCTTGACCTGACTACCCCGTGCACATCTGGAACAGAACACCCTTATATGCTTATGAAAAGGGACCGTCTTATTTTCATGCTATTTGCACATAAATTTTTATTCCTTTTCATTTTTTTTAAAGGCCAATACCTATCGATTCCATCCTCATCCATTTTTAGCATAATCAGTTTATTTCTGTTGTTTCCATGCCCGCTATTTTCAAATCTGTGGGTTTGGTTTTTTAAAAATTTTGTTCAACATGGATTGCGTCCTAATTTTTATTTTAACAGAGAGAAAACTGTTAACCACTGAAGTAAAGTTTGAAAGAAAAGATTACAAAATGTTTGGAGTAATTGGGCATTGAGGTGCTGTACAAAGACTGTCTTGATACAGACAAATCTGAAGGACTCTTTTGAGTTTTGTGCAAAATCAGGTCTATTGGAATGTCAACCTCTTTCGTATGTTTTTTTTTTTTTCTAGATGGTGATAGATGGGGAGACTACCGTATTTGAGATTTATGCTTTTTGTTTTTCTGTTTTTCCTATGCCACAAATGTAATAGTAAAATGTACAGTATCAGCAACTGGTTGACCTTACCTGTTGGAACACTAGTCTATTTTGTATTGATGTGTTTCTGAATGTGTACAAATGCTTTTTAATTAAGTCACTGTGTTTGAAAACCTTAATCTATAATCTAAGGCTGCAGTTGCTTTTTGTTGACTGAGTTGTGAACTCTGCTTCCACACATGTTCTCACACTCTTTCTGAACCCACAGATAACAAGAAGCTAAGGTTCTGACTGTGGAACTCAAAAGTATTTTGGTACTTTAACCTGATAAGACTTCAGAAACCGATCATGAAATCAGACAGGTTGATCTGGCAAGGATGTCAGGTCACCTAGAAGAATAAGTGTATTGGAAGGGACTTTAAACTGCAGTCCTTGAAAGTCATAACAGACCTGGGTTTTAGTAGCTTGTCACTGGCTGTTTACTTGGATTTATTTGCATGTGTGGTTATTCTGAAAGTTGGATTAGTTTGTGGCCCTTGGGAGACCCGAATTAAAACCCCTCATATTGAATTGTAGAAAGATAGGGCTTCATGGGCCCTCAGTAAATGTATCTGCTGTAGGCTCCCCTGTATGTAAATCATTCCAAATGGATGTGCCTTACCTGGCTCTTAAAACCCTGTGGTGATAGAGAGATTCCTTCACCTCCCTGCCTGTCTTGATCCAGTGCTGGCCTGTATCTTAGTTTTCCTTGCTGTAAGTTAAGCCCATTTAATTCTTGTGCTGTGTATGCCTCCTGTTTCTTTCTTTTTATTTTATTTTTTTGCCTATGAGGGAGATCTGTATGTTACACTAATATAAACAGATTTCCTTTTTTTTTTTTTTTTTTTTTTTTAGAGATTGACAGTGCTGCCTCATTACATTGTAAGCTCTGCAGTAGGGTTGTTTGAATATTACTTTACTGCTTTTATTCCACAAATGCTCAAATGAGTTTGATGCGGATAACGACAGGAGAAAAGCAGGCATACCCTGTGAGCTAACAAAACGCGATCAAATATATAAAAGACATGCATCATTACAGCAAACAAAGGGGTCCATTACTAAGGCATGCTGATGGATTTAGCACATGCTAAATGCTGAGATGCCCATAGGAATATAATGGTCATCTTAGCATTTAGTGTGCACTAATGATTAGTGCGCCTTAGTAGAAGGACTCCAAAGTGATCTGCAGTCAATTTAAGAAAAATAATTTCTGAAGAAAAATGTTTTCGGTGCTTTACAAAAAAACAAAATATTTTTGTATTTTTCTGAGATGAAGCGGAATATAAAAGGCTCAAAGAAAAAGCCATCTTATTTTTCAACCTACTTAGGATTAGGGAAATGAAGTAGAAAATTATCATGCAACCTCTACTTTTATCAGTGGTTTGGGCCCAATTAGACAGATAAACTGCTGCAACTCCATAAAGAACCTTAAAAAGCATAGTACAGACCTTAAACTGAACATCTGCCTCCACAGGTAACCAATGAAGTGCCACCAATAATGGGGGTCACTCATCATTTTTGTGGGCACAAAAAATTAAGTGAGTTGCTATATTCTGAATCGATTGAATTTTCTTTGAGATTCTTTTGACATCCCGCATAAATGCCAGTAGCCAACAGGTTGCGAATTCCCCTAAGTTAATTTTAACATTTTTTATTCTTAATAGATTATAGCCTAGTAGTATAATTATCCCAGTCCTAGTTCTCTGTCCTCTTGCTACTAAATCCAAGCCAGTCTCTTCCATTACACCCTCTAATCTGGAACTTTATTTTCCATACTATTGATATTAATATACATAGCTTTCTAGGTGTTGCCCTTCCCCATTTCATAAGTGTTTATGGTTTTACTATCCTGACAGCTTTGTCTACCAGTCTTCAGTGATCTGGATTTAAAGTTCATTAGTATAATTGGTCTGTTTGAGGACAGTTTGCCACTTTGGTAGGTGGATACCATCTCTGCTCAGCAGCTCTTAGAAAGCCATCTCATGATCCACACAGCAGAAATGCTTTCTGAAACCGTCTATGCAACCAGTCATCTCCAGAATGGAAGTTTCTCTGTGTTGGCCTCTACCCTCAGCTGGAGAATTGAGAATACTGCCTGTTTAGTTATCTTTTTCACCCCCTCGCCCAAAGCCACAAAATCATTTTTGATACATTCAGTGAGTTACCTAGCAGTCTTATTTATACCAACATGCATGAGCAGCATCAGATAATAATTAGTAGACTTGAGTCTCATCAAGCTCTCTATAGTGTCTTGGATCTTGTCACCAGGCAGACAGCATGTCTTTTGGGATCTCATATGTGGCTGATATAAATCAGTAAAGTAGAGGATGACTCATGACTTCCACACATGAATGGAGAACAGAAGATCTTTATTGAAGCATCAAATCAAGGGTCTTGATTTGATGCCTATTCTCCAACTACATGTAGAAGTCATGAGTCATCCTCTACTTCTTTGGTATTTGGTTTGGACTGATGTAGAGGTTGTCCTCTTCTTTTCCTTCTTATACATCAGTACCACTCAGAAGGGCGTGACCAACCACCATTATCTCTGGCTTCCTCCTGGTTGCTGAGGTTTTTTCAGCTTTGGGGCTTGAGCTCTGGTTCCTCCTGTCCTGGGGATGTTTTGGCCCATAGCTGTGTAACAGTTCTTGAGTCCAAGGGAAAGGGGAGGGGGGCAGTTCTACAGGTTGTCCTCTTCATTTAGTTTTTAAATACCACAGTCCCAGTATACTAACTGCCTGATATACTTTACATAGAGGTTTGTTTGTTTTTTTAAATCCCCAGTACAGTTTCATTTTATCCTGGCTGGGCTTAAATCAATATTAGCAAAGGTTAGTGCCCGGTCATTTTGAAAATATCAGCATATGATGCCAAGTAAGAATCTTCTGGTAATAAGATTGTTCCCAAATCAGTCATCAACAAATTGAATAAAAGAGGTGAAAGGAGTGATCCCTGAGGGCCACCCTAAGAGGATTTCCAAGTTCCTAAGCGAATCCCATTCTTCAACACACAATAGCTTTGATTTTTCAGAAAACCTATGAACCAGCTAAGCACTGAGCCAGCTACACCCAGCTCACTTAATTTTTCTAAAAGTTTGTTATGATCAACTGAGGCAAAGGCTCCCGAAATGTTGAATTGCATAAGTACCATCTGCTTTCCTCTGTTAAGTGCATTTCATATTTTAGTCACTAAAACAGAATCAACACCTCTGTGCTATGATGGCTTCTGAAGCCAAACTGAGATACTGTGTAAACTGGATGATTTTCTATATATGAAGAAAGCCGCCATCAATTTAGAAAGAAGGGGAATGCTAGCAGTGGGTCGAAAACTAGAAGGTAAAGCAAGATC
Source organism: Microcaecilia unicolor (assembly GCF_901765095.1). Classification (NCBI taxonomy): domain Eukaryota; kingdom Metazoa; phylum Chordata; class Amphibia; order Gymnophiona; family Siphonopidae; genus Microcaecilia; species Microcaecilia unicolor. The sequence continues at coordinate 307,317,625 of NC_044033.1, forward strand.
CAGTCCTGTAGATTTAGGAATAGGAGTCAATAGAATGAGACCTGTGTTCTCAGGGTATACACTCTGTTACTAAAAATGGAGTTTGTCAACAAGGTAATCCAGTAAATTATCAAAGGAGATGCACTCTTCAAATAAGCAGCAGGACAGGTATCAAGAGGAGAGTGAGATTTCAGTAATTTAGAAAGTTAGGATCTGACTTCATTAAAAGAAACATCATCAAACTTTAGCCAGATTCTGTCAGCAGGGATTGATAGCACCGCTTCAGATAGTAAAAACGCAGACGTATTATCTGGTCACCTGCAATAGTTCATATCTTATTTTCTCAATCTTAGAAGTGAAACAAGTCTGCTAGAACCTGAGCTTGATTGACTATAAGTTGTTCATCACTAAGCCTAGTGGAGAGATCATGAATTAAGTGAAATAGAATTTTAGACTTAAATAGAAGTTGATGTAATTATATTAGTATAGTTCGGATTCTTCTCTTCTAGTACTTACATTTTTATAGAACTACTAAACGTACGCAGCGCTGTACACTTGAACAGGAAGAGAGAGTCCCTGCTCAACAGAGCTTACAATCATCACAGTTTTAGAAAATGTGGTTGAACTGCTGATTACTGCCGTAATGCCGCCGTGGTCTTTGCTACCCTGGAGGTAGGGTCAATAGGGCATGCATTAGCCCTACTGCATCTTTATAAAGGGCCCCTTACTGTGAGTGCAAAGTGATGTATGTAGGAAAGAGGAACCCAAACTATAGTTGTGATGCAAGTTTCCACCTTAGGAGTCTATATACATGAAAAGGATCTACATGTCATCGTTGATGATACGTTGAAACCCTCATCTCAGTGTGCAACAATAGCTAAGAAAGCAAATAGAATGTTAGAAATTGTTAGGAAAGAAATGGAAAATAAAACTGAGAATATTATATAATGCTTTTGTATCACCCCATGGTGTGACCACACCTTGAATATTGTGTTCAGTTCTACTCACTGCATCTCAAAAAAGAGAGAATTACGAAAAGGTACAGGGAAGGTTGATGAAAATGATAGAGGATGGGATGACTTCCCTATGAGGAAAGATTAAAACAGTTAAGCTCTTCAGCTTGAAAAGAGATGGCTGAGGGGAGATATAATAGAGGTCTATAAAATATTGAATGGAGTGGAATGAGTAGACATGAATTGCTTGTTTTTGCTTTCCAAAAATGTCAAGGACTAGGGGGCACACAGTGAAGCTACAAAGTAGTACATTCATTTAAATCAAATTGGAAAAAATATCTCTTCACTTAACATGTAATTAAACTCGAGTCTGTTGCCAGAGAATCTGGTAAAAGCAGTTAGCAAGGTTTGAAAGTGGTTTGGACAGTTTCCTAAAAGATATGTCCATAAGCCTTATTAAAATGGACTTTGAAAAATCCACTGCTTATTTCTAGGTAGGCTTAAATTTCTGAAGAAAGCTGTGAAAACTATAAGGCTATCTATAACTGTTCTGCATGTTTGTTTTAGATTGTTTAATTTGTAATGCGTTAATTTGTATTTATTTTTCATTGCTTTTTAAGGTATTTAGAGCTGAATCTTGATTAAAATTTGTAATCATGTGATTAAAGTGTTTATTTTTGTTCCCACTGCAACTTTGTGTGACTCTGGGCAGTGGAAGCCTTGCCCAGAGTCACAAGAAGCTGCAGTGGGAACAAAAATAAATAACATACCTTTTACTTGTGATTAAAATTTTTAATCAAAATGCATCCCTATTTCTAGGATGAGCAGTAATAAAATCTGTTGTACTTGTGATCCTGTCAGGTACTTGTGACCTGGATTGGCTACTGTTGGAAACAGGATACTGGGCTTCAGAGACCTTCTGTTTGGCCCACTATGGCAGTGCTTACGTTCTTTCCATTTCTACAACAGATATTCACAAAAGTTAGGATCTGCAAATAATCTTTAAGGTATTTTCCATTGATAAGTCCATACCTAGCATGAGATCACCCCCACTAGGATGTGCTCCAAAATTATGAAAGGGCCTATCGCTGCTGCCCGTACAAAAGAAAAGAGGTCCCATGAAACTATCAAATAGTCTATGAGTGGGTGAATGCAGTGGTCTCTAGAGAGCTGTGTAAAATTGCAGTTCTGCGGATGGAGCAGCCTCCATCTATCCAATGTATTGAAAAGATTGCATAACAGAAGCACACCCCTAGTATAATCTACTCCTCCTTGACTTGTACTAGAAGTATTATCCAACATGGGGTCAAAGAACACAATTGAAATCCCCTCCCACCAACAGGGCCACCCCAGTAAAACCTTGTAGTTTGTAAACACTTCCTATTTGGAGCAGAGGTATTGCACAGCTACATGGGTTGCCATTCAGTGGTTAACATGCATGATAAGGATTGCCCCTTCTGGTCTTGAATGATTTGATCACACTCCAGTAATAGGACTTCTGCCTTGTTACTGTTAGTAGGGACCTCTAACACCCCCCCCCCCCCCCCCCCAAGTGCTGTAATTTTTATGCTCATTGTCATTTAAATGTGATTCCTGAAGAAACACTAGTAAAGCTCGATGCCTGTTAAGATCTTACTGCATTTTATAAGGGTCAGGATGCCCCCTACATCCAAGATATGCATCTAACTTGAGAATTAATACCTGAAACCCTAGCTTACATATTCCTAATATCATGCTTAAGTGAAAGGGGGCTTGTTCCAACCTACAACCCCGTCTCCCAAAAATCATTCCTCTCAACCACACCTCAAGTAGCCAACATACCCAACACACCTACCCCTCCCCAACCCCCCCCCCCCCCCCTTGTTCTACCCCTATGGATAGCAGATCAAATCCCACCCACCTACACACACTACAATGTTTAAAAAAAAGTGGAAGAAGGCATCTAAAGGACTACTGTCTCCAGAGGAACAGAACACAATCGTTATAACCCAGCCTATACAGACGTATCAAATACTACAGCATAGTCAGTCCACAGTTTGAGGCCACCTCTCGCTACTCTCCTGAAAATAACCAAAAACTGAACTCCTCCTTCCTAAATAGCTGAAAATTACATCTCTAACATGACAGAGACAGCAGAACTGTATTTATTTATTTGCTGCATTTATATCTTCACTCTGGAACTCCTGGTTTTTTACCCACTGTTTTGTTGTATTGTGACTGTCCGTGGGATTTCGTTAAGTTCTTCACGTTTGTGGATTCTGTACTGCATTTATAGCCCACATTTTCCCACCTATTTGCAGGCTCAATGTAGCTTACAATATAATACGACAATCACATTGATGGACTAGGAAAATCAGAATATGGATAACAGATAAGGTGCGTAGGAATATCATGGCAATCATATTAACGAAGAAGAATTTCAGAATTATTGCAATTACGGTGCATAAGAAAATTATGTAGAATAAGAAGTGGATAAATAGATAAAACATAATATGATATCGGGACAGGATATAATTTTCAGTAATTAGGGTGTAAATTAAAAGACAAATTAGAAGAGATTCCATTATAATTGTGTCTGGTGTTGTTTAGGTGTCAGATCATTATGGGGGATCCATTTTGTACTTCTTTTTGAACAAGTCTTCAGTAGTTTCCGGAAGGTCGTTTAGTTTCCAGAAGGTTGTTAAGTCGCATGTTTTTCTTATAGTGGTCGGTAATTCATTCCATAGTTGTGTGCAGATGTATGAAGCCAATGCAATTTTTCTCTAAGGGGTCTAGCACTTCCATATTTCACCTTCCCCAATATCAGTCTGGCTGCGGTGTTCTGGGCTGTCTGGATTTCCTTACTGGTTTGAGCCTTGCATCCCACATATAAGGAATTACAGTAGTCCAAATGACTCAATACCAATGATTGCACTAGTTTGCAGAATGTCTCCCTTGGGAAGAAAGGTTTCACTCTTCTAAGACTCCACATTGCATAAAACATTTTCTTTATAACATTTTTCATATGGTTATCAGGTCTCCATGGCGATGATATGATCGATTTAGATATTACCCGGTATGTTCTTGCCGTTAGGAAACTATGCAACCAATTCAGTACATTGCCTCCGATTCCAAAATATTCTAGAATATTTATTAGGATACCATGGTCAACCATGTCAAATGCGCTGGACATGTCGAATTGTAAAAGAAGAACATTATTACCGGTTGCAATAATTTGTTTGAATTTGGTCTTGAGTGTTATAAGAATTGTTTTGGTGCTGTAATTGGTATGGAAACCAGATTGGGACGTGTGTAATACTGAGAAGTTGCTCAAGTAGTTGGTAAGTTGTTTAGTTACCAGGCTTTCCATTAACTTGACTACCAATGGGATAGATGCCACTGGACGATAATTAGATATATCATTTAGTTTTTTCTTCTGGTCTTTGGGAATGTTGTGATGTTCATTTTGATATTATTTCTTATGAATATAGGGTTCACTAGGTTTACATCAACTAAATGCAGTTGTCTGTAATTAACAATTAAAGAAGATATTGACAAACCTAAAGGTATTGGACATTGACAAACTCGTTTACCTCAACCCAACTTGATTGAATCTTACCTTCCCTATCCCAATACAACATTTTGTACTAATCCTGTACCGGAATTGGCGAATGTCTTAACGGTATTATGTAAGCCACATTGAGCCTGCAAATGTGTGGGAAAATGTGGGATACAAATGTAACAAATAAATAAGATAGAAAACGGTGTAAATGGCACAGTACTATAAAACTAAACCGACCACTGAGAGACCTCTGGTGGATTTTGCAGCAATGCCAGAACTGCTTTTTTAGGATAATAAGTATAATAATTCCCGATAACACTGGTCGCTTAGGACAACTTCATTTGTTTTGCGATGCCTGCAGTGCCGGTAGACTCCCAAAGTCTGATCTCCGGTGAATTAGAAGACTGTGAGGCAGAAGATCCTGTGGTACTTGAAGGTAAGGTAGTCAGAGTCTTAGTTGATTCCGTATAGTTGAAATTGGAGGTCAAGTTCATGTGTCTATTATTCTGTTGCTGGTGAGTGCTACAATATCGTCTAGGGAGCTATTGTCAGGCCGCTCAGGATCATAGAATTAGTACCATTAAGAGGTGAAGCATAAGGGATAGGAGACGACCACAATCGACCAGCCTAGAAGCTTGATCTGTTCTCACCCCACGGACGCCATCAGTCCTTGTGCCTCAATGTGGAGCCGTTCAACCTCTCCACACCCGTCATTCTCACTCTCTTTTTGACCGGCGTTTCACAGCCTACAATGCCTGCAACTCGGTGCAATAACAGATTAGGACTCGACGAAAGATCAGCTGTTAAGGAAGGTGACTCAGCAAACAAGTGGCAGTCTGGCCAGCAAGACTCCATGACCGCTAGCACCCATATGCAGAGAAGGTAGATGTGAATCAGCTACCGTTAGCGACCAACCATCCAGGATGTAATTGCGGTCCGTTAGCGATGTTGGGGTAGGAGATGTCAGGTTTAGGGATTCATTTGATAAATAAAATTGCAAATGAGATGAAACCGGTCCGTTATCAGTGTTAGAAGTATGTGAAGTCGTCAGATCACCAAGTTGGACCGTAAGACAACGTGGTTAAGGTCGTAGGCAATCACGCATTATAGGCCTGGTGGGCTTTTGATGTGATCCGATTTGGAATCAATCAATCGAAGCTGTAAGGGCTCAACTGGTTCAGCAACTACTCACTATGAGCCTCTGGTGAGACCGAATAAATTAAGGCTGATTACGGTTGGTTCTGACTAGGTTCTGTCTGGGGCTCTATGGAGTAGTTATTCCTCAGCCATCTTCCCGGCAGTCATTTACTTATCTAACTCTGGAGAGTCCGCTGGAACACTGGAGATGTTCCGACCACAGCTGCAGTCTTCTAGTACAAGCCTGATGGTCAAATTATCCCGTACCGGCTGATTTTCAACAGGGTCTCAGAGTGTCAAGGTACGGTGGAAGTTAGGGTTGGTCAGTCGAGCAGGGTTTCATCCATGAGGCCGGCGGGAACACTGGAGATGTTCCGACCACAGCTGCGGTCTTATAGTACAAGCCCAATGATCAAATTATCCCATACCAGCTGATTATAATGTCAGATCTCTAGAGCTGGGCATTTTCCAGGCTTTTTATATTTTCTTGCTGGACCCTAGGCTGAAGTCAGGTGGGATGTGCTTGATCCAATGAAAACTCAGGGATAGCTGAAAACTGGTTTCATCTAGTTTTGAGATGGAGCATGGTAACTGGTCACATGTTTAATGACATAAGACTTTCTGTCTGGACATCTGCTGGTCCATTGTCTGAGAATACGTGGAGTTTCACTGTCTTTGGTTAACTGTAGTCTCTGTGATTGCTGTCCACTTTCAGAGTTTTGTTCTTTGGAGATGTGTTGATGGGCTTAGGTATCCATATATATACATTTGTATCTGATCCAGCAAAATCAATAACTCTGACAATTAAACTCATATCATGCTACATATTTCCCTCTCTTGATTCTTAGTGACAATATTTACACAATATTGGAACGGAGAATCACAAATAACTATAAAAAGTTACAATCTTAACACAAGCAGAATTCAAATAAAACAATAGCAAAGATATTGGACTATTCACATGGGTATATTGGGAGAAGTGAGTCTTTGAATAGTGGATATTGAACCTTGGAACATGTCACCTAATAGGAATTGTGACTATTATCATCATTATTTTGTTTGTTTCTGCTCATGTCTTACATTTAGGTTGCTAGGTGTTCACCATTGATCAAGTTTTCTGTGGTCATCTGGCATCAGTTCCATTCAGCTTCTATTCAGTTAGGCTGTTTTGGGCAGTCTCTGGCTTTGCTCTGGTTTTAGTATTAACACATATCGATTACTGCAATGGAATATATGTGGGTTGCAGGGAACAAATCCTAAGGAAACTACAGACTGCTCAGAGTACAGCAGCCAGGCTTATCTATGGAAAATCTAAATTTGAAAGCACAAAAGCCCTCCGGGAAAAACTACACTGGCTACCAATCAAGGAACTTATTGCTTTCAAGATTTGTACCTTTGTTCACAGAATAATACATGGTCTAGCCCTGAGCTATATGTCTGAACTAATCGACTTACCAATTAGAAACACAATTGAATCAGCCAGAACGTCATAGGCGCCCCGTATAAGAGGCTTGGGGAAGCTAAGCCTCCCCAGCCCGCCACTGCCCCGCCGCCGCCCGCCGTAACTTTAAATATTATAGTTTTGCTGGAGTCGCGGGCAGCCGGCATTGAAGACATCGGCAGGCTTACGCCGGTTCCAGCAGCCTTCCCTCCCTCGTTGCAAGTCGGATGGCTCCGCCCTCTTCTGACGTATTTCCTGTATCTACGAGGGCGGAGCCATCATCCGACTTGCAACGAGGGAGGGAAGGCTGCTGGAACCGGCGTAAGCCTGCCGATGTCTTCAATGCCGGCTGCCCGCGACTCCAGCAAAACTATAATATTTAAAGGTGCGGGGGGAGGGGAGGGGGCAGGAAGGAAACAGGGCAGATGGGAGAGGAGGGTTGCTGCACATGGTGGAAGAAGGGGAGAGGAGGGTTGCTGGATATGGTGGAAGAAGGGGAGAGGAGGGTTGCTGGATGGAGGGAAGGGGAGAGGAGGGTTGCTGGACATGGTGGAAGAAGGGGAGAGGAGGGTTGCTGGATGGAGGGAAAGGGAGAGGAGGGTTGCTGGACATGGTGGAAGAAGGGGAGAGGAGAGGGCAGGGGAGAGGAGAGTTGCTGGACATGGGTGGATGGAGGGGAGGGTAGGGGGGAGAGGAGGGTTGCTGGACATGGGTGGATGGAGGGAGGAGTGAGGAAGGAGATGAGATAACAGAAAAGGAAGAGAGTAGAAAAACTGCACATGGATGAAGAAAATAAGCAAAAGCTGGATCCACTGGACAGTCAAGTTTGCGGAGGACCCAGCTTTTACTTACGGATGTAGGACAAGAAATGAAGAAGAAAGGCGGAAAGTAAACAAATAAATGGAAAGGAAGCCCTGGAAACGGAGTTAAGAGGACAGATAGCAGCAGAATCGGATACTGGGCCAGCACAATCAGAAAAACAAAGTCACCAGACAACAAAGGTAGAAAAGATCATTTTATTTTCATTATAGTGTTTGGAATATGTCCACTTTGAGAATTAGGTGTTCAACATTAAAAGTTTATTAACTTATTTATGACATTTTATCCCACATTAAACATGGATTAGGATGTTTTGTGGCTCTACATGAGAATTGTGATATTATGATCCCTTATTTCAATATTGTTGACGGTCTGCATTTTCCGTGTGGGTGGTATATTGGTGTATTAGGTTCTGCCCAGTGTAATATTTATGGTACAGTAAGGTTCAGAGTGTGTTTTTGCACAAAGTTGTGCATAGTGTTTTGCAGTTGAGCGATTGTGGTTAGTATATGCTTTGAGCAACCACTTTATTCTTTGACATATGATACATAGCTAATATCTAAATTTAATAAAAGGTATTAATTGTGACATTTATTTTTTTTTCTATGTGTGATCAGACAGTTATGGATTTAAGCTCCACCCCTGGCCCCACCCCTAACCCCGCCCCCTTTAGCCTCCCCAAACAGTTGGGCCACCGACCGCCTATGCAGAACGTACTTAACTCTTCACTTCCCAAGTTGTAAAAGCCTGCAGTATAAATCAATATACGTGTCAAGTTTCTCTTACATATGCACACAACTCTGGAATTCTCTACCAAAACGCCTGAAATCTACGAATAATCATCTAGAATTCCCAAAAAACCTAAAAACTCACCTGTTCAAGAAGGCATACCCCACAGTATCTGACAAACACCGAATAATGAAATATGGCACTTTAATCAGGAAACGGAGTTTTCAACCCCGACGCATGATCACACCCTAACATTTTGTCTGAATCACCCCAATCTATTTACTGATTCTTTTATGATTATTATTATTATTTGTTACATGTGTATCCCACATGTTCCCACCTTTTTGCAGGCTCAATGTGGCTTACATATTACCGTTAACTGTAATAGTACCCCTATACTGTATTTGTTCACACCAGAGTCTGCAACCACCTCTCCGGAACTATGTAAGCCTCTTTGAGCCTACTAATAAGTGGGAAAAGGTGGGATACAAATGTAACAAATAAATAAAGTGTGTTAAACACTGTCTTAATGTATGGTTAATGCCCAGAAACAGGCTACCGTGCCACCACATTTGTGGTAGTTTGCCCATTACCACACATTAAACCTTTCTGCCAGGGGGTGTGGTATGGATGGATAGTGGGTAAATAGAAGGCAGTAAGTGGGAACATTAACACATAACCTCCAATTTAAAAAATACTGAGAACGCCCCTCCTTGATGTAGTGTTAATTTTGGGCTAGCCATGTGTTAAAATCCTGTGTTATAACATGTTACGCCCAAAGCTTAATTTACTTTAGTAAACGGGCCCCATAGAGAACCAATGCACATAGAAACACACACACATACATACAAACATACCTATGCCTACACACACACACATGCAAGCAAGCAAATACAGCCCAGACACACACACACATGAAATAGGGAAAGTTATACACATGAACATGCAAACAAAATACAAATAGACAGACATAATAGAGATATTTATATACACACAAGCAATGCAGGTACACCACAGAGGGTTTGGCAAGAATTCCATAAGCCATGAGCTGCATGCTTTCTCCACTTGTTAAGAATTGAGATTATATTAGCTATCTTTCAGTCCTCAGATATAGTAGCAGATTTTCATGACAGGTTACAGATTACCAATAGCAGGTCTGCAAGTTTATATTTGAGTTCTTCCACCACTGTGGTGCATACCATAAAGACCTGGTGACTTGCGCTAATTAGCTTGGCAGTTTTCTCCAGTGTGTTTTCCTGTTCTACAGTGATTGGGATCATCATGTTCAAAACACATCATTGGGGAACGTATCTCCTCAATACCACCTTCAGTAAAACCAGAGCAAAGAATTAATTTAAATTTTCTGTATGGTGACTTCTGATTGGGTTATGGAGCAGTAAGGCAGCCAAATTTGCTGCTCCCATTTCTCCCAAAGTAATCGGCTCATAATCATGGTGATCAGAGCCCAATTTTTTTTATAATTTTGCTTGGACTGGTATTCAGATATTGGTAAATAAATTATTTTGTGTGGGGACAAAACTCACTAAAAAAGACAGAGGAACTGTGCTAAAAAATCTAAGATGGCAGACAAAAGCACAACTCCCTCTACTCCCAGTTCTGAATGGGCAGTGGAGATAATAGCCAAAGTGAGAGCACCATGGAACTTATGACGGGCAAACAATTACAGCTCATCCTTGTTAACTTTGACACAATGGAACAATGCTTTTCTGTGCTCACCACCGATCTTCAGGCAGTGCAGCAGAGAGTCGGTGTGGTGGAGAATGGCTTACAAATGGTTGAGCGGGGAAGGCCTCAAATACAAGAGAGACTTTGGGGCTGGAGGATAAGATGGATGAGCTAGAGAATCACTCATGAAGGAATAACCTCCATCTCATGGGTCTACCTGAATCAATCTTGGATTGTGATATGCAAGACCTGGCTTAAAGCTTCACTTCAGCTGTCGGACACTACAGGCCCGTTACGCATCAAGAGGGCGCACGGCATGGGGCAACAACGTGATACAAGAGCACCCAAGAGTAGTGATTTTCAAACTGCTTAACAATGTCCACAAATTAGAAATTTCGCAAGCCCTGCATAATGAGAAAAATCTGGAATATAATAATAAATGTGTGCTCTTTGCTTTCGGAATTATTCAAATAAAGTATCTCTAGCACAAAAAGTTTTCTCGCCTATTTGCTCCTGGCTAGTGAAACTTTAAGTCTGCTTCAGCCTGTTATGTCTGGCACAACTCAAGATAATACATAATGGTAATGTGAAACTTTTTGACTGAGTACAAGAGGCAGCTTAGTACGTGGAACAACTGGAAGGGGAGTCCACTCCTGAATTCCAACTTGGTACAAATATCAGTGCAAATGGCGATACAGCCCTGTGCAACCTGTGTTCCTTCTGATCTGCATGTTTCACACAAGTTGCTAAGGAGGTACAATTTGTAGAATATTGTTCATGATGTTTTTAATTTGATTCAGGAGAGTGGCAGGGTGACAGTCATAATGAAGCGGGACCTCCCTTCTATGCATCTGGATAGACTATACCTTTTGTCACGGACTTGCAGACTGAACTAGGTAGACATCGGTGGCCTAGATTGTTGATGTTGTTTGCTTGACTAATATTCAATTTCTGCATCAGTACATGAATACTAGTGAATTGAATGCAGGAACTGTTATAAACTATCATATCTCTGGATTTGGATAGTATGTTTGGATAGTATGAGAGCATTTTCCATCTCACAGATAGGCTGCAGAGAATACCTTCTCCTGCTTTAGACTTAATCCTACCCACCCTACCCCTCTACCCACCCACCCCTAGAGTGACATGTCTTATATAACCTCCCTATCAACCCACTCATTACTTTACCTCACCCATTTCTATTCTTCTATCACCTTCTCCCACTACTCCAACCAGAGTTACACCTAATCACACTGACCACCCTTCAACATCTTCTGTCCTTCTGTGACTGTTCTCTTGTGCTTGACTGCTTAAATATTTTAAATTTAAATGCTTTACTTTTTGTCTATTAGATTGTAAGCTCTTTGAGCAGGGACTGTCTTTCTTCTGTGTTTGTACAGCGCTGCGTACACTTTGTAGCGCTCTAGAAATGTTAAATAGTAGTAGTAGTATATTAACATAACAGGCAAGGTATTACACTATAAATAGAATGATGTTAATTTTTGTCACAGTGTTTCCCCAAATAAACTGTACATATGAACTAAAAAAGCAGAATGATAAAACAAAGGAGTTTAATGGAAGACCCAAAGGTCAAAAATTGGGTCTTCCATTAAACTCCTTTGTTTTATCATTCTGCTTTTTTAGCGCATATTTATTCTTGTAAGCAGAGTGCTGCCTTTTTATCTTTTGGACCAAATAAACTCTACACCAACCAGGGAGTTTAACAATAAATATAAATTTTATTTGCATGTATTTAAGCAAACCAACAGGAACTTTAACCTATTTCTTTTACAAGGTTCTCAGCAAAACCTTCATAAACATTCCAAGAACATATTCCACTTTTTCAAAATAGCATCAGATAAGTATCTCATTTTAATGATAATATGTTTAAATCTTCTTTATTAGCAAAAAAAATGTCAAAGTGAAACATCATTAACAGAAGGTGACATCAAAGGCATTGCAAAACCTCAATCAAAATTCAACACGTTTGTTTTTCCTCCTTCCAAGCCCCCCCCCCCCCCCATCCCATTACCTCCCTAGATGTGGTGTGGTCAACACTATTAAAACTGGAATTCAAATACATGGTGTATATCTATGCGTCTATGGCTGATTTAGGATTCTTAATACGTGCTGTTGGTGTTAATATTGTTAATAACAATATAAAGTTAAATCAAAATGTTAGCTGATTCTCTTAAGAAGAAATAAAGAGGTGGGAAAAAAAGTCAGGCTATCCAAAGATGGAACCAAATGTTTTATGTAAAAAAACAAAATTTTATTAATCTTTAAACAAATAATGACTTTTGTTTTACAGGTCTGACCTCCACACAGTCCCTACACAGGTAAGTATTATATTCTTCTCTTATAGATTTTTCTCTCTACTCTTATTTTTCAGTTCTCTGTCTCTTTATAGGCTCTCAGTTCAGGCAATTAGCTGAACTTCCTGCTGTCTTGGATATTTCTTCTTTCTTCACCTTTCGGTGGGTACCAGTTCTTTTCCTTCACTGCAAGAGACAGGAGTACCTACTACTCTGTCTTTACAAAATCAAATGAAGAAAAACCTATTCCCTAATCAATTAATTTACCTATATTTCAGGTGCACAAAATTAATTAACACATGGCTACTTCCTAGATGCCCCCCCCCCAAAAAAAAAAATTAATTGAGCATGCCTAAACTAGCCCTCCCACAAGTTATTTGTTTTAAGAACTCAGTTTTCACTCTCACTTACAGTCTGCAACTTTTTCTTATTAAACAAAATAGAGCCACAACAACTTTTTCTTAATCTGTAGTTTTGTCATTCTGCAAAGGTCCAATTATAATAAAACCTCCAATTTTGAGTACTCCTTTGTTAGGCAAGAGTTTAGCTTCTAAATTCTATTATACTAGTATAAAAGGCCCGTTTCGGTAGGCAATGAAACGGGCGCTAGCAAGGTAATCCCCCCCCCCTGCAGCGTCCTTCCTGTCTCCCCTGCCCCCCTGCAGCCACCCATCTGGTCTTAGGACTCCCTCCCCACCAACCCTCCTCTGCCCCTGCAGCCACGCATGTGCAGCGGCCCTCCTCTCTCTCCTGCTCCCCCTGCAGCCACCCATGTCCAGCGACTCTCCTCTCCTCCTGCCCCCCCTGCAGCTACCCATGTCCAGCGACCCACCTCTCTCCCCTGCCCCCCTGCAGCCACCCATGTCCAGCGTCCCTTCTGTCTCCCCTGCCCTCCCCTGCAGCCACCCATCTGGTCTCAGGACCCCCTCCCCACCTCCCTCTTCCCTGCCCCCCTGCAGCCATCCATGTCCAGTGACCCTCCTCTCCCCCTGCAGCCACCCATGTCCAGCGACCCTCCCCTCCCCCCTCGGCGCATCACCAAAGCCCCTACCCCCCCTCGGCGCATCACCAAAGCCCCTACCCCCCCCCCCCCGGGCACATCAACCCCCTCGCCACCCGCAGCCGCCAACACTAACGCTGTCTGGCCACTGCTGCGTCTCCTGTTGAGCCAGCAGCGGCCGGTACAAAAAGAAAAAAGCCCAAAAAAGATTTTAAACCTGAAACACAGCTCCATAGACAGCCAGCTGGCATTGGCTGTCATCTCTGCAGCCGCTCCTCCTCTCCCCTCTGACGTCGCTGCGCTCCTCCAGGGTCTTCCTGCAGGGGCAGTGACATGGAGGGGAGAGGAGGAGCGGCTGCAGTGATGATAGCCAATGCCAGATGGCTGTCTATGGAGCCGCGTTTCAGGTTAAAAATCTTTTTTTTGGCTTTTTTCTTTTTGTACCGGCCGCTGCTGCTCCACAGGAGAAGCAGCAACGGCCGGACAGCGTTAGTATCGGCGGCTGCGGGTGGCGAGGGAGTTGATGTGCCCGAGAGAGGGGATAGGGGCTTTGGTGATGCGCCGGAGGGAGGGTCTTGGGTGATGCGTCGAGGGGGGTAGGGGCTTGGGTGCTGCGCCGGGGCGGAGGGGCTTGGGTATTGCGCCAAGGGGGGGCACTGAGAGCTGATTGGTAGGCAGGGGGAGGAGTAGGGAAACACGCTCCACGTGTTTCCCTACTCCTCCCCCTGCCTGGCTCGCGGTTTTGCAGGGCAGGGGCTTGGGTGTTGCGCAGAGATGGGGGGCACTGACAGCTGTTTCCCAGGCAGGGAGAGGAGTAGGGAAACACGCTCCGCGTGTTTCCCTACTCCTCCCCTTGCCTTGGAATCAGCTGTCAGTGACATCACTGACATCAGTGCATTCTCCTCTGAGGGAGCCACAGTCCCAGGCACATTAGAATGTTGGAGGTGAGAATTATTATATAGGATAGCTTTTTAGTGTCAGAGGAATTATTCCAGCTGTTCAGCACCACACTGCTGAACACCTCTGACATTCACGTTGGACAATAGTGTAGACTGAACCTCAATCAACTATGAGAAAACTGAGCTCACATATAACGGAGTCTGATTCCAGTTATTACCCAAATACAGAGTTTGTTTTTCTCTTAAAGCTATGCTTAAATCATCAGCTGCCCCTTCTTATGAATATAACACTCTCACTCACTCTCATATCTCTCCTGGAGCCCAAAAATAATACCACGGGACTTAATAATTAAACTAGTTCACTCACAGCATCACATATTTACCTTTACCTACAATTATTTTTCTAATAAGTCTTAAAAATATACTGTGACCATTCACCAGCCTCACACACATCCTCACAGTAACAAATCTCCTTCCCACCTAAACTCATCAGCAACTGCAGTAATTAGAATGTTTACCCTGGTAACCAGGGCAACCAGCAGGCACATGCCTGCTTGTCCCAGCACAGCTCTACTGCGCAATCAAACCTATTCCAAAGTTAAGTGAAATTAAAAGCATTTTTCTCAGCTCTTCTACAACCATAAATTAATTCTGTTAAATATTTTTAACCCAAGAGGGTTACAGTTATGTTGAAATGATTTTATTGAACAGACAAATCATACACAAAGGTGTTCTTTTTCACAATGTCAACTCAGTCCAACCCCCTCGCCCCACAGAACACAATAGTATATGTGCAACATATATGATTAACATATTTATCTCGCTATTAAATAAGTGTCCAAACCTAACAATCATCAGAGATACAAACCACCTGAAAAAGAAAACTATTCCCCTTCTTTTGAGATAACCCAAAATAGAAGGTTGTTTTTTTTTTGTTTGTTTGTTTTATTGTTACATGTGACATTTGCAGCATAATGTTCTCCTCCCCCCTCCCCCCCCCCCAAAAAAAATAGATGAAATAAATTAAGAATCCAATTCCTGGCTTTGAGGTAAAGATTGAATGTAAATATCCCAAACTGCCATAAAAATCTTTTTCCACTTAAATATTTTGCCTGTCTCTGCTCCAGCATCAGTGCATAGAGACGATTACGCCACACCCAAAAGGACGGAGCGCTATCACTGATTCACACTCCCAAAATGACCCATTTGCCCAACTTCTCTGCCTTCCTGAGGAGACTCTGAAATTGGTTTTTAAGATGAAAGACTTCATACTTATCCAAAAGCAATACTGCTGGCAAGAGAGGGAGAGACTGCCCCACAATAGACCCTCAAAATATTGCAGTATTGCCTGCCAAAAATGTTTTACTTTTGAACAGCTCCAAAAGGCATGGTAAAAAACAATTTCACATTCTGATTACATTTCCTACAGATAGGTGTGTCTATCCAACCCACCTTAAATACTTGTTCTTGCATACAATATGCCTGGTGGAGAATACGACATTGATCTACTCACAGTTCAGCACTGATGGAAATTTTCAGTATTTGTTTAATTAACTAACCTAGATCTAGATCATCCAAAGGTAGTCCTAGCTAGAGAATGACATGGCGATGGGGACAGAACGGGACGGGGACAGAGACAGAGCTCGCAGGGATGGGGCGGGGACAGAACCCATGGGATAAAGCCTGCAGGGATGGGGACAAACTTTGTCCTCGTCCCCATGTCATTCTCTAATGCGATGATGTTTCGATTTTGGGGAAAAACAAGCCAAAGTGCTGGCCAAAATTTGCATGGGGGCTCCTGTGCATTCCTGCTACCAGCACGTCTTCTGAGAGGACATTTTCTATTGTGGGAAGGACTATGGAAGACAGGAGAGATAAACTGAATCCTAAGAATGTGGATGACTTATCTATCCATAGATTTAAAAAATCATAACAGTGCTTCATAGGGCATATCTCCCCCCCCCCCCCCCCCCCCCCAACTAGGACATTGTGAACAGGTTGTATTTTGTACTCCTGGATATTTTAACAGGGTAGATTAAGGATTCTTGGGGTAGTAGAAGTCAGCTATTATTAGAGTTGGAAGGGTAGAGAGTGGTGTGTGGGGGGGGGGGGGGGCGTTGTTATAGTTGCTTGTTCTTGTTTTCTATTTGTGGTTTATAAACAGTTGTACAGAATATTGTTCCTTTTTATACTTTAATAAAAAGATTTAAATATAAAATCATAACTGTGCAGATGAGGACAGAGCCCGCAGGGATGGGGACAGACTTCCATATTTACCCAATGTTGTAAATAAGTCCCAAGCTACACGATCGAACGCCTTCTGTGTCAAAACTGACCAGTGAAGATGTCACCTTCTGCTGTATTTGTTCCAGTGAAGTAAGAATCTTTCTTAAATTTTTTGTTATTGTGCGGCCTCGCACAAAGCCCACCTGTGTGTCAGCCACCAACAAGAGTAACACTTGTGCCAATCGATTGGCCAAGATCTTAGCAAATAGCTTCGGTCTGCACATTTAAAAGGGAAATGGGGCAGTAAGAAGCAGTTGCATGGGATCTTTCCCCAGATTCAAAAGCACCACAATCTCAGCAAGTTGTAGCAAACCCAGCAAGTCTCCCCTCACCACAAATTGCATAAGCAAAGATTACAAGGTGGACATGAATGAGGGGTGTAAAATCTTATAGAATTCCACCTGAAAACCATCTGGCCCTGGTGCTTTAAAAAGGGCACTTTGCTGAATGGCCAAGGAGACTTCATCTTCAGTAATAGGCACATTTAGCCTTTGCTTAAAACTTTCTGAGACCAATGGAAAAGATAAGCTCTCCAAATAAATGCATCCAGCTAATCCAGCCTCAGGTGGCCAGGTATAAAGCTGTTGGAAATATTTTGGAAAAAATGTGGCCACCTCTCAATCAGTTCCCACCATCACCACTCCCCTCTTATCCATCTGTGAGACTGTTGGCCCTTTAGATTGCTGATGTAGTTTAGCCAAGAGCTTCCCACTTTTATTGCCATGAAAGTAGAACTGATATTTATAATATTGTATGGATTTCACTAGCATGAATACGTTCGTTAAGTGCAGCTTGGGCAGCCAGTAGAGAACTCCTCTGCTGGTGGGTCCCATAGAGAGTGCATCCTGTTGTAATTTGTTTCTCAAGCCGTAGAATCTCCCTATCCCTTGCCTTCCACTTAAAGCTAGTATATGCCAGAAGTTTACCGCAAAGTACTGCCTTAGCAGCTTCCGAGAAAACCATGGGATCCACATGCGTTGCATTATAAAAATTTTATTCGAACCATTTATGCAACAAAAAAAAATCCCCAAATTCCAAGTCCCAATATAATTGAGGGGGAAACTTCGATTGAAAAATCTTATCTGTCCAATTCAATATTACACCATATAAAAACATGATCTGAAATGCTATACGAACCAATTTCCATGCCATAGACATTAGAGAAAAGCTCCTTTGAGAGTAGCCAATAATCAATTCTAGATTGTGAGTTGTGGGCCTGAAACAAGTGAGTGTAATCCCTCTTATTAGGATGTAAAGTTCTCCAAATATCCAACAGATTTACACTGGAACAAAGCAAGGGTAAACCCTTGGCCAGATTTAATCCTTCCTGAACCAAAATGTGTTCTATCCATAGCAGGATCATGCACTCCCCCTATTACAGCAGGAATATCAGGCTGCCATTGCAAAGTGTGGATCAATGTTTTAAAAAATTGGTTATCATACACATTTAGGGCATAGACATTAGAGTAATAACGTTTGTCTACGTATGACAAAATGCCCAGCAGAGTCCTTCCGGACCTGGTGTTTTATAGAGGGCCTGGCAAGTACCTGGCAAGATCCCAAAACAGTACAATACATTTTATGCTGCTTATCCTAAAAATAAGCAGTGGATTTTCCCCAAGTCCATTTTAATAATGGCTTATGGATTTTCCTTTGCTATCCAAACCTTTTTTTTAAACCCCGCTAAGCTAACTACTTTTACTACATTCTCTGGCAATGAATTCCAGATTTTAATTACACATTGACTGAAGAAATATTTTCTCCAATTTGTTTTAAATTTACTACTTTGTATCTTCATTGCATGCTCCCTAGTCCTAGTATTTTTGGAAACAGTAAACAAGCAATTCACATCTATCCGTTCCACTCCACTCATTATTTTATAAACCTCTATCATATCTCCCCTCAGCTGTCTTTTCTCTAAGCTGAAGAGCCCTAGCTCATAGGCAAGTCGTCCCATCCCCTTTATCATTTTTGTTGCCCTTCTCTGTACCTTTTCTAATTCCACTGTATCTTTTTTGAGATGTGGCGACCAGATTGCATACAATATTCGAGGTGCGGTCTCACCATGGAGCGATACAAAGGCATTATTACATCCTTATTTTTGTTTTCCATTCCTTTAATAATAATACCTAACATTCTATTGGCTTTCTTAGTCGCTGCCGCCACAGACTGAGCCTAGATCCCTTTCCTGGTCAGTGAATCCTAGGGCCCTGTTTACTAAGCAGTGTTATAGGCGCGTTAACATTTTTAATACGTGTTAACCATGTACGCACGTTAACCATGTATGTGCCTATAATATCCCTATAGGCGCCTACATGGTTAGCGTACACGCTAAGTGTAGGCGTGCTAAAAACACTAACGCACCTTAGTAAACAGGGCTCCTAACACTGAACCTTGCATTATGTAGCTATAGTTCGGGTTCTTCTTTCCCACATGCATCACTTTGCACTTGCTCACATTAAACATCATTTGTCATTCGATGACCAGTCTCCCAGTCTCATAAGGTCTTCTTGTAATTTTTCACAATCCTCTTGTGATTTAACAACTTTGAATAACTTTGTGTTGTCAGCAAATTTAATTACCTCACTAGTTAGTAGTTACTCTAGATCATTTATAAATATGTTAAAAAGCAGCAGTCCCAGCACAGACCCCTGGGGAACCCCACTGTCTACCCTTCTCCATTGAGAATACTGAACGTTTAACCATACTCTCTGTTTTTTTATAATTTAACCAGTTTTTAACAGTATCTCCTATCTCATGACTCTCCAATTTCCTCTGGAGTCTTTCATGAGGTATTATGTCAAATGCCTTTTGAAAATCCAGATACACAATATTGACAGGCTTACCTTTATCCACATGTTTGTTCATCCCTTCAAAGAAATGTAATAGATTGGTGAGGCAAGATTTCCCTTCACTAAATCCACATTAGCTTTGTCTCATGAATCCATTCTTTTGAATGTGCTCTCTAATTTTGTTCTTTATAATAGTCTCTACCATTTTGCCCGGCACTGACATCAGGTTCACCAGTCTATAATTTTCCGTATCACCTCTAGAATCTTTCTTAAAATTCAGTGTTCCTTATTTCACTACAAATTGTGAATATGCAATCGGCATTACAATCAGGAAATCCATATAAGGATAAATCTTAAGGCCTATTCGTCCACAAATTAAGAAACATTTGGTTCCAAGAATCCAGAAATATAAGTAACATAAGGTATTTAAGAAAAATAATCTACCAGTTGCTACCTCGGGTTAACAACCCTAGCCTGCTTTTTATGGAGGGCATACAACATTCATATCTACTCTAGCATCAAGAAATTCTTTTAACTGTTTAGGGTCCACAAATTGAAACTGTTTGCCCTCCAGCAGTAAATTACATATACAAGGAAATCGTAATACAAAATTTATTCCCAATGCCAACGCTCTAGGACGCTGTTCCAAAAAGGCCCTGCGTCTAGTTTGTGTAGGCTTTGAGAGATCTGGAAAAATACGGACCTTTGATCCCATAAACAGATTTTCTAAATGTCTTAAGGAAAGTCTTAATATAGCATTGTGTCAGGCTCCAGAACAAAAGTGACCAACATAGTAGACCTCTGAGTAATAATTTCCAGTGAACTCTCGAGGAATGAAGTCAGATTCATTCCATCCCCCACCACTGGGGGGTTTCCATCACTCCCCTTTGGGTTCCAGATGTAATAGGCCCGTGTTATGGGGGGTAACGAATCCTTATCCATTCCAAGAATGTCCACCATATATTTTTTGACCATTTCAACAGGTGGAATTAAAGGAGACTTAGGGAAATTAAGAAACCTAAGGTTAAGTCTCCTAGCCTGATTTTTTTTTTCTTTAATTTATTTATTTATTAGTATATTTTATTATTTCACTACAAATTGTGAATCATGCTTGATTTTAAAGATAAATTACGTATTACTAACAATAGTTCTGCAAGTTCATTTTTCAATTCTATCAGTACTCTGGGATGAATACCATCTGGTCCAGATGATTTGCTACTCTTAAATGTTGCAAATTGCGCCATTACATCCTCCAGGTTTATAGAGATTTAATTCAGTTTCTCTGACTTGTCAGCTTTGAGTACCATTTCTGGCACTGGTATCTCTCCCAAATCTTCTTCAATGAAGACCGAAGCAAAGAATTCATTTAGCCTTTCCGCTATGGCTTTGTCTTCCCTGAAGTGCCCCTTTTACCCCTCAGTCATCTAGCGGTCCAACTGATTCTTTTGCCAGCTCTTGCTTTTAATACACCTGAAAATATTTTACTATCAGGCTTATTTTCGAAAGAGAAGAACGCCCATCTTTCGACACAAATCCCAAGACGGACGTCCTTCTCACAGGGTCACCCAAATCGGCATAATCGAAAGCCGATTTTGGGTGTCTCCAACTGCTTTCCATCGCGGGGATGACCAAAGTTCCCGGGGTAGATGTCGGAGGCGTAGCGAAGGCAGGACTTGGGTGTATCTAACACATGGGTGTCCTCGACCCATAATTGAAAAAAGAAGGGCATCCCTGACGAGCACTTGGACGACTTTACTTGGTCCTTTTTTGGTACAACCAAGCCACGAAAAGGTGCCCGAACTGACCAGATGACCACCCCTACCTGTTACACTTGTAGTGGTAAATGTGAGCCCTCCAAAACCCACCAGAAACCCAATGTACCCACATCTAGATGCCCCCCTTCACCCATAAGGGCTATGGTAGTGCTGTACATTTGTGGGTAGAGGGTTTTGGGGGGCTCAGCACACACGGCAAGATAGCTATGCACCTGGGAGCAATTTCTGAAGTCCACTGCAGTGCCTCCTAGGAAATCTACTGTAGCATCATTTAATTTTTGAAAGAGTGACTGAGAAAATGAGGAAAATGGTTAAAAAGAGACTGAAAGGGTTGACCACAAAGGTTAGGATTTTAAATCAGGCATGGATGTTTTTTAAGCCCAGACCAGATATATTCCACCTATTAAAGGTGAAAAGAAGAGCAAACAACAGCCAGCGTGGTTAAAAGGTGAAGTGAAAGAGGCAATTAGTCAAAAGAGCACCCTTCAAAGAATGGAAAAAAGATCAGAATGAAGAAAATAAGCAACATAAGCAGTGCCAAGCTAGATACAAAGCACTGATAAAGAAGGCTAAAAGAGAATATGAACAAAAACTTGCCATGGAGACAAAAACTCATAGTAACACCTTTTTCAGGTACATCAGAAGCAGAAAGACTGAGGGGGAGTCCGTTAGATTATGAAGGCACTCAGGGAAAAGAAGGCCATAACGGAGAGATTGAACAAATTCTTTGCTTCGATCTTTACAGAAGAAAATGTAAGAGATCAATCTGTATTGGAAATGGTTTTCTAGGGTGACAATGCAGAGAAACTGTTGGTGAGCCTGGAAGATGTACTGAGGCAAATTGACAAGTGCAACCCCCATCCAATTTGATTCACTCTATCAGGTGACATAATTTGTATCCTCAAAAAAAAAAAACCTTTTAGATCAATGTTAACAATAACTGTGAGAAAAAGTGTCCAAATTTCACCAAAGAAAAATGTGTAATCGAATTCTAACTGTTTAAATATGACCATGCAATCTAAGCAAGCAAGGATGCTGTATACAAAAACATCCCTCCAGGTGGTGCACCACTTCACTCAGCTGATGAAAGAACATGAGAAGAATTTGTTCTTTCAATTCTGTTCATGGCATTCACTTCTCCTCGCTGCTGCTGATTCCTTCACCATTCACCGGTTTCCGACAGACTCCGGAACTCCTCCGGTTTCCCAGCAATCAATGTCTGTTCTCCATTTTTATCGGACTTGGTCAATGTTGAGTAGCTAATAAATTCCTCATTCTTTTATAAGAGCGCCTTGTTTCGCCAAAGCTCGCTGCTTCAGGAAGACAAATTGAATATTCAAGTATATTATTGTAACTGTGACCTCACCCTGGGCACGATACTTCACCCTACAATACCCTTAGAATACCTCGGGCAAAATATCGTGTATCGGACAGGGTTAAGGTACAGACATTAAAACTAGCCACGTCTCCCTGTTTCTAAAACGGGGAGAGGAATAAAAACTAAATTTGTTATTATATTTTTGTTATAACTCAGGAAAACAAATGACTTTTACATAGATAATTCAATAAATTATACTTTTTATTTAGGTTATGGATATATGTCAAGTTCCTATCCGTTTAACAAATTCAATATATTTTTTTTTCAGTACAATATCAACTCAACAGATCAACTTCAACATTTTATCAGATAAGTATAATTTAATTTTAGCAAAACTTATTAACTAAATATGTATCTCATCTTAAGATTTTGACTAAACATTCCTCTCTTCTATAAGAATTGATTCTTTGCTATTATTTCTTTTTCAGATTCCTCCTTTATCAATCAGGTAAGTATAGTTTGTGTTTTTTCTCTCTATCTCTTTTGTTGGTCTTTTGTAAATCAGTTTTTGTGCTGTTCTGTATGTGGACGCCAATGAACTTAGCTTTTGTTTTCCTGCTTTCTTGTATATCTTCTGCTCTTCTTCTTTCTTTAACGTTGGGTACCATTAAACATTAGGCAATTAGTTGAACTCAGAAATCAGGAGTCAGGAAACCAAACCTCTGGAACCAGGAACCCTACTACACTGGGCTAAAATAAACTCAATAACCCTAGAATCTATCTAATAAATAACTTGAGTAAAAAAACTGTACAATTTAATGAATGCCTGTTCTAACTCACCCAATAAAAAAACGGATAATTCTTGAACCCTGTTCTATTTCCCTCCCACTTTTAATTATTTTCCAAAGAGAGTGTGTAAAATTCATTTATACTTTAACCTACTGAGAATGTAACCATCTTCAAGAATTACAATAGCTCTCAGTAATAAATCTTATGTTGAGATCCAACAAACAGTTTAAATATAGTTATAATTAATTCTGTGATTAATAACTCTGTAGAGCAGTTCTCTTGTTTTTTTTTTTTTCTTTAGAACTCAGATATCCAGGCTGTTTAATAGTACTTTAGAGACACCCCTGCCAGTGTCTTCATTAAAAACACTGGAAGTGTAAATTAATTAACAGAATTTTTTTTAATAAGACATCAGTTTTTTTTTTATTCTGTTCAACATACTACTTGCCTCATACACTCACAGTAAACTCAACAGCCGCCTGTCTCACCTACCAAAGCCTTAAAAAAACGCGGAAGGCTGTTCAAACTAAGTCATTAAACTTAGCACTCACTACACACACTCTGATACCTCTCAAACCTCTCAAAATCCGTCTAAACGGATCTTTCTCTGTGACAGCTGAGCACCGGACATTAGCACAGGTCAGCTCGCTGTCCAACAACCCTCCCAACTGCCAACTGCCCCGTTTAGAATCCCATGACACCCCTGCCAGAGCTCGAGCTCTAAGCACGAGCTCAAGCCCCAACACCATGCCACAAAACCCCCCAAACAGACTTTTTAAACTAAATTACACATTTCTTAATATTTAACACACATTTGCTTTTTTTTTTTTTTTTACAATAGCATAAATTCAGTACCTTTTTCCTTAATGTCCGTAAAAATCTTCATTTTCCGTCCCGAACACGAGCCTGCCGCAGCTCAGTCACGAGCCAGCATCTGGCTCGTGCAATCAGCTGTTCTCTTCCTCCTCCTCCTTCCCAGCGCGTGCCAGCCCATTGCGCGTCCCGCAAACTTAAATAAGAGAAATTAAAATGTCAGAGAAGGGCACCGGAGCACCTCTCCGACCCTCTCCTGGCTCTGTCCTACGCTATTCTCTCTTCGGAACCGGCTCTGCACTTTTAAAAGAGCCGGTTCCCTTTAAGCCTATGGAATCCCTGGCCCTGCGTCAAAAACGTGCGTCTGACGTCATTACGTCGACGTCAGACGCCGACGCAGGGCCAATCAGAGCCCAGAATACTCCCCAAACTTTCCCCGGCCTTCCCCCTCTTTGCCTTTGCTCCGCCCATCGACAAACAGCTGACCCACGCTGCCGGAGCGCCTCACTCTCTCTCTGGCGCGACCTTGCCGCAATTGTTATAGCGCCGACGCGCCAAAAACAACCCAAGACCCACAACCCTCCAACGCGATGGCGAACACCCTCGGAGAACCTCAGGTACCAAAATAATTTAACCCCTTATGGGTTACATTCGTGCGGACCAAAAATAAAAATTGTTAACTATAACAATTTTTCTGTAAAATTTACTACTTAAATTTTCCATTTACTATTTTAACATCACATCCTTCCCTTTTTTTTTTTTTCAACACGTTAACATTTTACTTTCATCTGTACTGAAATCATGTCATCAAATACAGTAATGTTCCATCAGGAACGGAGGTCTCTTTCCCTTAGTTACTCTAGTGGAAGTTCTGACTCCCTCTGAGCAACTAAGGGGAACAGTTACATCATCACTTGAATCATTTACCAAATCATTTGATAAATCAATATCTGATTGTACATTCGTAACAGTTTGGATAATGTACCACTCATTGTTTTTGACTGGTACATCACTTAGTGGACTTTCCGAATGATCATTTGTTTCCTGGATTATCTCTGGTTCTTGAAACTCATCAATATTTTTAACTTGCGACTCTGAAATTTTCCGAAGTTGATCTCTATGTAGGACTCTCTCGATACCCCCCCTATTTTGTATTTTATACACATTAGGCCCCAAAACAGTGACTATTTGAAATGGTGTGGAATTCCAAATGTTCTCCAATTTATGCCTTCTTTTGAATCCCTGATTTCTTACCACCACCCAGTCTCCTGTTTCCAGTGTTTCTCCTCTACATTTATGATCGTATTGTTCCTTATTTTTAAGGCCAGATTTCTCCGAGACAAAATTTGCTATTCTTAGAGCCTCTTCCAGTTTTTCTTGCCTTTCAAGGATCCATTCATCCACACTCAATTGGGTTCCTTCATTTACTTCTGTCAAAGAGCTATGTAAAGGCATTAAAGAATCTCTCCCTAAAAATAAATATGCTGGACTGTAGCCGGTAGAACTGTGTATTCTACTATTGTAGATTTGATTTACCTCACACAAATAATCAGACCAAGTCCTCCTCTTCTCTTCTGCCAAAGTTTTGATTAGATGACACAACGTCCTATTGAAACGTTCGCACCTAGCATTTCCTCTAGGGTGATACGGCGTAGTCCTAGATTTCTTTATGTTGTACCAGGAACAAAGTTCTTTTATGACCAATGCCTCGAAATTTCTTCCCTGGTCTGAATGAATTCGTTTGGGTATTCCGTAAACTGTGATCCAGTATTTGATCAGCATCTTCGCTGTGGTTTTAGCGGATTGATTCCTGGTGGGGACCGCTATAGTGAAACGTGAAAACATATCACACATCACCAGGACGTTTTCAAACCCTTTTGAATCACGATCTAGGAGAGTGTAATCCACAGCTACCACTTCCAAAGGTTGCGTGATGGTAAAACAAGTCATGGGCGCATTCTCTCTTGGACACACTTCTCTGGCAAGGATGCACTTGGTACAATTCTTGACCCAGTTTTCCACATCTGATGCCATTTTTAACCAAAAATACTTTTTCCTTAAAGCTCTCAGCATACTGTCCGTACTGAAATGTCCGGAGCGATCATGATGGAATTGCAATAATTCTTGTTGGTGTTCAACCGGGACCACTAATTGAAAAATCTGCTCCCTAGTCCTAGGGTCTTCTATCTGTCTATACAAAATTTTCTCTCTCAAAATTAAGCGTTTCCTTTGAGCCCACAACTTCTTAAACTCTGGCGATCTTTTAGACAAATTAGGTGTAGTTCTCTGTTCTAGAACATCAATTATATCTTTCAGGACTTTTTCTCTCCGTTGTGTTTCAATAATCTCCAATTCAGTGTACATACTGCGCACTGCTGCCAATTTCGTGACCCGTTTATTTTTTTGTTGTTTTGCTATAGTCAGCAAACTCTTTACTGGGAAAACCCAAAAATCCTTTCCATGGTCTTCTTCCAAATTTTCCTTTTCCTCACCTTGAGGTAAGCGTGACAAGGCATCCACGTTTTGATTAATTTTACCCGGTTTATACTCCACCTCGAAATCTAGCTCGGCCAGTTGAGCTAGCCACCTTTGTTCCACTGCTTGCACTTTTGCGGTACTTAGGTATTTAACGGGTTATGATCTGATCTGACAATGAACTTCTTATACAGCAGGTATTCCCTAAACTTATCTGTGGCAGCCCACTTCAATGCCAACAACTCAAGTTTGAAAGCGGAGTAGTTTTTGTCATTTCTCTCCGACTTTCTAAGTCCTCTACTGGCGTATGCGATTACTCTCTCCACTCCATTCTGTACTTGGCTCAGGACAGCGCCTAGTCCCTTAAAACTGGCATCGGTGGTCAAAATAAAAGGAAGGTCGAACACTGGGAATGTCAATATTGGAGCAGAGACAAGCTTCTCTTTCAGGTTTTCGAACGCTACCTGGCACACCTCATCCCAGACAAACGGTACTTCTTTCTGGTGTTTCTTTGTTTTTCCCGTTAATCGATGTAATGGAGCCGCCACTTGTGCAAAATTCTCAACAAATCTTCTATAGAAGCTGGCGAACCCCAAGAAGCTTCTTAATTCGGTTTTAGTTCTTGGTGGAGCCCAGTTCTTCAATGCACTAGTCTTCTCAGAGTCTGTAGCTACTCCTCTCTCTGAAACAATATATCCTAAGAACTTTACTTCACGGCACAACAGCTTGCATTTTGCTGGCTTTAGTTTTAGACCACATTGATGTAATCGGGTGAACACCAAATCTAGCCTTTGCAGGTGCTCCTGGAAACTGGATGCATACACCAGGATGTCATCCAAATACAGTAACAGTATCTGAAAAACATAATCTTGCAACACCAGCTCCATTAGTCGTTGAAAGCTCGCCGGAGCATTGCACAACCCAAAAGGCATTCTAGTCCATTCAAACAGGCCAAATGGGGTAGTTACTGCTGTTTTCTGTATTGATTTAGGTTCCATTCCCATTTGAAAATACCCCGAGGTAAGATCCAAGGACGAAAACCAAACCGCATTACCCAGTGCATCCAGTGACTCGTCTATTCTGGGTAATGGATATGCATCCTTAATGGTCACTGCGTTTAATCTCCGGTAGTCGCAGCAAAATCTTAACGAGCCATCTTTTTTTCTGATAACTACGGCCGGAGATGACCAAGGGCTATTGCTCCTTTTCAAAATCCCTTGGTTGACAAGCTCGAACACATGCTGTTTGAAATCATTGTATAGGTGGGGGGACACTCGTCTATAAGGCTGCTTTATAGGACTTGTATCTCCGGTTTCCACTGCATGAGTTACCAGGGAAGTAAAACCGATATCCTGGTTATTCACTGAAAATACTTTCTTGTGTTTAAGCAGAAGCTGTTTCAATTTCAGGGCCTGCTCTTCCGTAAGTGATTCCCAATCAACTTTTATTTTCGGAATCTCCTCCATACTATTATCCAGATCTCCCTCAACAGTTTGATTAAAATTTGCAACCTCTTCCGGACACAAGATGGCATCTGGTTTCACCAGCTCCGCAACTCGGGCTCTTGGAGGGATCATCAGTTCTTTATCGCCCACGTTCATAACTCTCACAAAAATATTACCTTGCTCAGGTGTTACTAAGGTATTTGCTACTAGGAGATTACCCGGAGAGTGTCCATTCTTGGTGGCAGTCACCATCATTGAACATGCCATCATCCCTTGAACTTTTTGACACTTTCCCTGCAGAATCTTCTCCGATCTGGGTGGAATCACTAACGGGTCTCTCCCTACCGTTTTCACAAAACCCAGGTGTTCCACATCCGTTCTGTCAAACGTTTTCTTCCTTTCTATGGCTGCCGAAATCATTCTCAATTCTTTGTTATTCAGATCTTTAGTCAAAATAGTCAGATCCTTAAATAAGCCATCCAGGTATTTTAGGACGTTCATTCCCACTATGCCTGGAATTTTCTCTTCATCCTCTGACATCGCTTTGGTGTCCCGAACCACAAAAATGCACCGTTCCGGGATCTTTTGACCCAAGCATTGCACCTCCGCCGCAATACAGCCAATAACCGGGAGAGCCGTCCCATTAGCCACGGACACATTTATCCAGCTTGCATCCTGGAGATCCTCACAATGATTAAAATGTTTGTAGAAATAACTAGCGAGGATGGTGGATACATTGGATCCTGTGTCCACTGTGCACTTGGTCTCCACATCTCCAATCCGCAAAACAAGGACCGGGCTCGTTCCCATAGCCTTTTCTTGAAGAACACCCCAATCTTGCTGAAGTATTTCAGACTCTAGACTTTGTAATTTTGCTCTGGGTACAGTAACATCACCTTGACCTTTTTCTGCTACTTTTCCTTGCATGCTAGTACTCGGTTGTTCTTCCTCACATCTCTGCGGTCTCTTGACTATTTTCTCACTGTGACAATACCTAGCCAGATGTCCTGGTTCTCCACAATTGTAGCAAGTAATGTTGGAGAAATCTCTTGGGCGGGGTGCTGACTCCCCTCGCGCGGCTAGAGATAATTCTTTCCTTCTTTGTTGGTACATGAACTCTTCTTGCCTCTTCTCCATTCTCTCAAGCCTCCTGATGACATCCGACATAGGATCCCTTTCCAGGCCAGACCCTAACACTGCTGCTCCTGATCCACCTCTAGGCAGTTCCACTGGTTCTCGCTGCAGTATTTTAACCGGCATGTCAGAATACCGAATGGGTCTACGTTCTTCTTCTGCCCAATTTATGGCTGCCTGCATCAAATCCTCGAAAGTCAGCTCCGGATTCAATTCCAGTCTTCGGCTCATTTCTCTCCTGAGCACATCATCACGCAATCCCAGAATCAGCTGTTCCTTAAGGACGACTTCCGGGTTACCCACTCGATAGGCATCTCTTATTCGGATTGCCTCCAACTTCTCCTGCAGTTTATAAGAGAACTCCCTTATGGTCTCTCCCACCTTCTGTCTTTGGTCGTAGAATTCTTTTACACGGATACCTAATGGAAC
This sequence comes from Microcaecilia unicolor, assembly GCF_901765095.1. Taxonomy (NCBI): domain Eukaryota; kingdom Metazoa; phylum Chordata; class Amphibia; order Gymnophiona; family Siphonopidae; genus Microcaecilia; species Microcaecilia unicolor. Next base: position 307,347,380 of record NC_044033.1, read on the forward strand.
TTTATCTCCGTAGACATGCAGAAGTAGTTCAAAAATCATATCTACTGTGCAGTGTCTTCTTGGAGCGGAATATTTAACCGTCTCCCTTGCTTGACCCTTGATGTGATCCTTAATGGTCTCCAATTGATCCTCTGGAGGAATTCTCAAAATCTTCACCGCCGACTTGGTACTTTCTACCCATTCCTCCACAGACAGGTCCCCAGCATTCCTAGGAAATCCAAAGAAATCCGGGATCTCTTTGTCCTTCCTCAGAACAATGGTGTTCGTCACTACAGGTGCCTGGCGTGCATCTCTCAGAGCTTTTACCGTCTGTTTCAATTCCTCCAGCTCACTTCTCAAATCCTCCATATTCACCGGAGACTGGGTCGTGGCTAAAAAACAAGGCTTCAAATTTTTGCAGATAAAATTTCAAAACAGTAGTCACCTCAAAAATTGTATTCAAATTCTTATCTCTCACTTAAACAATTCTATTCCCCGCACCAAAATTTTTAATAAACAATAAATCCTGTCCGTGACGCCATAAATGTAACTGTGACCTCACCCTGGGCACGATACTTCACCCTACAATACCCTTAGAATACCTCGGGCAAAATATCGTGTATCGGACAGGGTTAAGGTACAGACATTAAAACTAGCCACGTCTCCCTGTTTCTAAAACGGGGAGAGGAATAAAAACTAAATTTGTTATTATATTTTTGTTATAACTCAGGAAAACAAATGACTTTTACATAGATAATTCAATAAATTATACTTTTTATTTAGGTTATGGATATATGTCAAGTTCCTATCCGTTTAACAAATTCAATATATTTTTTTTTCAGTACAATATCAACTCAACAGATCAACTTCAACTTTTTATCAGATAAGTATAATTTAATTTTAGCAAAACTTATTAACTAAATATGTATCTCATCTTAAGATTTTGACTAAACATTCCTCTCTTCTATAAGAATTGATTCTTTGCTATTATTTCTTTTTCAGATTCCTCCTTTATCAATCAGGTAAGTATAGTTTGTGTTTTTTCTCTCTATCTCTTTTGTTGGTCTTTTGTAAATCAGTTTTTGTGCTGTTCTGTATGTGGACGCCAATGAACTTAGCTTTTGTTTTCCTGCTTTCTTGTATATCTTCTGCTCTTCTTCTTTCTTTAACGTTGGGTACCATTAAACATTAGGCAATTAGTTGAACTCAGAAATCAGGAGTCAGGAAACCAAACCTCTGGAACCAGGAACCCTACTACACTGGGCTAAAATAAACTCAATAACCCTAGAATCTATCTAATAAATAACTTGAGTAAAAAAACTGTACAATTTAATGAATGCCTGTTCTAACTCACCCAATAAAAAAACGGATAATTCTTGAACCCTGTTCTATTTCCCTCCCACTTTTAATTATTTTCCAAAGAGAGTGTGTAAAATTCATTTATACTTTAACCTACTGAGAATGTAACCATCTTCAAGAATTACAATAGCTCTCAGTAATAAATCTTATGTTGAGATCCAACAAACAGTTTAAATATAGTTATAATTAATTCTGTGATTAATAACTCTGTAGAGCAGTTCTCTTGTTTTTTTTTTTTTTCTTTAGAACTCAGATATCCAGGCTGTTTAATAGTACTTTAGAGACACCCCTGCCAGTGTCTTCATTAAAAACACTGGAAGTGTAAATTAATTAACAGAATTTTTTTTAATAAGACATCAGTTTTTTTTTTATTCTGTTCAACATACTACTTGCCTCATACACTCACAGTAAACTCAACAGCCGCCTGTCTCACCTACCAAAGCCTTAAAAAAACGCGGAAGGCTGTTCAAACTAAGTCATTAAACTTAGCACTCACTACACACACTCTGATACCTCTCAAACCTCTCAAAATCCGTCTAAACGGATCTTTCTCTGTGACAGCTGAGCACCGGACATTAGCACAGGTCAGCTCGCTGTCCAACAACCCTCCCAACTGCCAACTGCCCCGTTTAGAATCCCATGACACCCCTGCCAGAGCTCGAGCTCTAAGCACGAGCTCAAGCCCCAACACCATGCCACAAAACCCCCCAAACAGACTTTTTAAACTAAATTACACATTTCTTAATATTTAACACACATTTGCTTTTTTTTTTTTTTTTACAATAGCATAAATTCAGTACCTTTTTCCTTAATGTCCGTAAAAATCTTCATTTTCCGTCCCGAACACGAGCCTGCCGCAGCTCAGTCACGAGCCAGCATCTGGCTCGTGCAATCAGCTGTTCTCTTCCTCCTCCTCCTTCCCAGCGCGTGCCAGCCCATTGCGCGTCCCGCAAACTTAAATAAGAGAAATTAAAATGTCAGAGAAGGGCACCGGAGCACCTCTCCGACCCTCTCCTGGCTCTGTCCTACGCTATTCTCTCTTCGGAACCGGCTCTGCACTTTTAAAAGAGCCGGTTCCCTTTAAGCCTATGGAATCCCTGGCCCTGCGTCAAAAACGTGCGTCTGACGTCATTACGTCGACGTCAGACGCCGACGCAGGGCCAATCAGAGCCCAGAATACTCCCCAAACTTTCCCCGGCCTTCCCCCTCTTTGCCTTTGCTCCGCCCATCGACAAACAGCTGACCCACGCTGCCGGAGCGCCTCACTCTCTCTCTGGCGCGACCTTGCCGCAATTGTTATAGCGCCGACGCGCCAAAAACAACCCAAGACCCACAACCCTCCAACGCGATGGCGAACACCCTCGGAGAACCTCAGGTACCAAAATAATTTAACCCCTTATGGGTTACATTATACTACTTACAATGTCAACACAATGTGTAATAGAACATTTTAATTGACAGTGTAAGTATAAGCAAAGATAGATAGGTAAGAGAGTAAGAGGAGTTAGAAAATAGTGACTAAAGAAAGTTGCACATGAGGTCAGAGAAATGGTTAACACAGATAGGTAAGAGAGTAAGAGGAGTTAGAAAGTAAGGTGACTAATTTAAAGAAAGGTGCATATTATAGGGATGAGCAATTTCTTGTCTTCCTGACCTCCAAGTGGAAATTATGTGCTGAAAGTAATCAAGAACATTTGAATGACCCTATTCTTTTCTGAGAAGCTGTTAAGGCAGTCTTTTGTGGGAAGATAACCTATTCTAGCTTCCAGAAGAAAATGAGGAATACTGATATCATATGCTTGGAGAGACAGGTAACTTATTTATGACACCAGCATGGGGGTCGTCATCCTATATAATTCTCACCTCCAAAGTTCTAATGTGCCTGGTACTGTGGCTCCCTCGGAGGTGGTCTGCTAGGCAGTTTAGAATGCACTGACGTCGGTGATGTCACTGACAGCTGATTCCAAGGCAAGGGGAGGAGTAGGGAAACATGCAGAGCGTGTTTCCCTACTCCTCCCCCTGCCTGGGAAACAGCTGTCAGTGCCCCCCCTCGGCGCAACCCCCAAGCCCCTGCCCTGCAAAGCCGTGAGCCAGGCAGGGGGAGGAGTAGGGAAACACGCGGAGCATCTTTCCCTACTCCTCCCCCTGCCTACCAATCAGCTCTCAGTGCCCTCCCCTCGGTGCAACACCCAAGCCCCTCCACCCCAGTGCAGCACCCAAGCCCCTACCCCCCCCTCGACACATCACCCAAGACCCTCCCCCCGGCGCATCACCAAAGCCCCTACCCCCCCCCCCCTTGGGCACATCACCTCCCTCGCCACCTGCAACCGCCAATACTAACGCTGTCCGGCCGCTGCTGCTTCTCCTGTGGAGCAGCAGCGGCCGGTACAAAAAGAAAAAAGCCAAAAAAGATTTTTAACCTGAAATGCGGCTCCGTAGACAGCCATCTGGCATTGGCTGTCGTCACTGCAGCTGCTCCTCCTCTCCCCTCCACGTCACTGCCCCTGCAGGAAGACCCCGGAGGAGCACAGCGACATCAGAGGGGAGAGGAGGAGCGGCTGCAGAGATGACAGCCAATGCCAGATGGCTGTCTACGGAGCCGTGTTTCAGGTTTAAAATCTTTTTTTTCGCTTTTTTTCTTTTTGTACCGGCCGCTGCTGCTCAACAGGAGACGCAGCAGCGGCCGGACAGCGTTAGTATTGGCGGCTGCGGGTGGCGAGGGGGTTGATGTGCCCAGGGGGGGGGGTAGGGGCTTGGGTGATGTGCCGAGGGGGGAGGGGAGGTTCGCTGGACATGGGTGGCTGGAGGGGGGCACGGGGAGGGGAGGGTCGCTGGACATGGATGGCTGCAGGGGGAGGCAGGGAAGAGGAAGGTGGGGAGGGGGTCCTGAGACCAGATGGGTGGCTGCAGGGGAGGGCAGGGGAGACAGAAGGGATGCTGCAGGGGGGGCAGGGGGAGAGGAGGGTCACTGGACATGGGTGGCTGCAGGGTGGGGCAGGGGAGAGAGGTGGGTCGCTGGACATGGGTGGCTGCAGGGGGGGCAAGGGGAAAGGAGAGGAGGTTTGCTGGACATGGGTGGCTGCAGGGGGGGAGAGGAGGTTTGCTGGACATGGGTGGCTGCAGGGGGAGCAGGGGAGAGAGGAGGGCCGCTGCACATGCGTGACTGCAGGGGCAGAGGAGGGTTGGTGGGGAGGGGGTCCTGAGACCAGATGGGTGGCTGCAGGGGGGGGCAGTGGAGACAGGAAGGACGCTGCAGGGGGGGGATTACCTTACTAGTGCCCGTTTCATTGCCTACCGAAACGGGCCTTTTATACTAGTACTTTACATAATAATACATTGTTATTGGAATCTCAACAAGCTTTAAATGGGCTTCTTCACCAGAACGCACAAAATCTGTTGGATATTATAAATTCCATTTATATAAATATGCTAATAAAGGTAGCAGTTTATTTGCTAAACTGTTTACATGTAGTATTGGCCCCAGTAAGAGAGCTACACTGAGAGATTCTGTGGAGGTGTTGGTATATACTGACAATGCTATTAATTCGACATTAAAAACAGGTAAATTTGACCATGTCACCCCCCTGTTTATTATATTACACTGGCTTCTGGTTCAGTTTTGCATTCCTTTTAAAATGTTGACCCTCACTTACTAAGCTTTTCATACCTATGTCCCTATGTACCTTTCTGTGCTTATAGTTCCTTATACTCCATCTCAGGTTCTTACCTGCACATATTCGATCTGAGGAGTCCTTTCCCCATTTTAAAACCCTCCTTAAAACTCATTAATTTATGCAGGCTTTTAATGTTGACCTTAAGTGAGCCCACTGAATGGTGTAGACTTGGGAGGTTGTCTTCTGGTTATTTTTTTGTTATCTATGATGGTTGAATGTTCCTTATCTGGTTTTATGGCTTTGTGTGTTTGATTTGTAAGATTGGTTGTCTGACTGGTGTGTGTGTGTTAGTAAGATTGCCTAATTTTCTTTCCTATATTCAATGGCATTCCTTTTCCTGCTTTTTGATTAGTTTTCTATGCCAGTTTTCTATGCCGCTTGGATCCACTGGCTTGTCACATCCTATATAACAAGGTTTTTGCTGCACTATACTCTGTACCTACAACTCCTCCAATGGATGGTGCTATTTATTTGTCCAATCTGGATCTTCCTAGGGTGGCACATTCGGATTTAACCATACTCGGTGCTAGCATCCAATCCAATGAGGTGGCATGGGCAATTCAACCAAGCCCCTTGGGCAAGGCCCCAGGTCCAGACTAGCTAAGGCGTGAACTTTATAAGTTGTGGAAAGCTGACATTGTATCCACACTGACTTCTGTTTTTAACGCTATTGATGCTCAAGATTCTTTACTTACTTCACTTAATACAGTATAGATTATTATCCTTTTGAAACGTGTAAAGACTTGATGTGCCCGGAATCCTATTGCCCGATTTATTTAATACATTATGAGGCTAAGCTGCTTGCAAAATCTTGGCCATTAGGCTGTCAAGAGTGCTGCCTTTCTTAATAGTAGAGCCTCAAGTGAGTTTTGTTTGCGGTCGAGCTGCTTCCAAACATTTGTGCAAGTTTTTAGATGCTTTGGAGACGACATGGTCTTGAGCAGTCCCCTCCCTACTTATTAGCTTTGATGCCAAAAAGGCTTTTAATAAAGCAGTGTGGGGATTTCTCTATGATGTTTTATAAACTTATGGTAAAAGTGGTTTCTTCTTTAGAGATGCTGAAGCATTACATTGTGATCCAAAATCAAGAATTTGGGCTAATGTTTTACTATCATATTCATTTCCTATCCAGAGGGGAACTTGACAAGGTTGCCCTCTATCTCCTTTACCCTTTGTTTTAACCCTAGATCGCCTGATTAGGGAAATTCAAGGTAATCCAGAGATTAAAGGCTTGAGAGTAGGGAGTAATGTTTTCAAAATAGCTGCTTTTGTGGATGATCTGCTAGTGTATATAACTGAACCTCACTCTTCCTTCCCAGTTCTCCTGGGAAATTTCCAGGAATATGGAGACTTTTCTGTTTTTCAGCTGAAGTTAGAGAAATCTGAGGCTTTAGTGGGGTCTGAGTCTTTACAGAGAGAATGGAGACCATCTTTTCCTCTAAAATGAGTGAATGGATCTTTTTGTTACTTAGAGACATTGCTGTCTATGAATACATCCTCTTTATATAGACTGAATGTGGATAAATTGCTCCAGATTACAAAAACTCAGTTCAAATATTGGTGGGGTCTGCCTCTCTCACTGATGGGCAGAATAAATATATATCATATGATTGTCTTTCCCCGTTGTTTATATGTTCTACCATCACTCCCCATTCATCTTCTTGGCAAAGAAATTAAGGCTTTGCAAAGATTTCTGGCTGGTTCTGTTGGAGTGGGAAGAAGCCCAAAACGAGATGGACTTATTTGACAGGTAACTGGGGATGAGGGGGGCTTGGTATACTGGACCTAAAATTGTATAACCAAGCATGTCTCTTACGACATCTTAGAGACTTAGTTTGGAATCTAGTGTATATACCGATTTATTTATCATTTGAATGAGATTATTTTCAATCATAGCACTTTAACTATCTTTCGCACACTTGGCTCCCTAAATTGCCACTTCAATTTCAATGGAGTCTTTTACTATGCCCCCTCTGGTGTTTGTGGACAGAATTGCTTTACTTGTGGTGACAAGATCCTAACAGTAGCATGCATGTTTCTGCCTTTGGTTGATGTTGACATTTCTTTGGGAATGGAAAACCGGATGTTCTGGTCTTTTGCTCATTGTGCGGTGGTGACCAAAAAAGCAAACAGGATGCTAGGAATTATTAGGAAAGGGATGGTGAATAAGATCAAAATAAGACCAAAAATATTATACTCCCTCTGTATTGCTCCATGGTCCGATCGCACCTTGAGTATTGCATTCAGTTCTGGTCGCCGTATCTAAAAACAATATAGTGGAATTAGAAAAGGTTGAAAGAAAAGCGAGCAAAATGATAAAGGGGATGGAACTCCTCTCGTATGAGGAAAGGCCAAAGAGGTTAGGGCTCTTCAGCTTAGAAAAGATCATTGAGGCCTACAAAATTCTGAGTGGTGTAGAACGAGTAGAAGTGAATCGATTTTTTAAATTATTTATTTGTTTTTATTTTACTCGTTCCAAAAGTATGAAGACTAGGGGACACTCAAGGAAGTTACATGGAAATACTTTTAAAACAGGAGGAAATATTTTTTCATTCAATGAATAGTTCAGGAACTCTTTGCCAGAGGATGTGGTAACAGCAGTTAGTGTAGCTGGGTTTAAAAAAGGTTTGGACAAGTTCCTGGAGGAAATGTCCATAGTCTGCTTTTGAGACAGACAACTGCTTGCCCTGAGATTTGTAGCATGGAATGTTGCCACGATTTGGGTTTCTGCCAAGTACTTGTGACCTGGCTTGGCCACAGTTGAAAACAGGATACTAGGCTAGATGGGCCATTGGTCTGACCCAGTATGGCTACTCTTACGTTCTTATGGCAAGCTCGGGGCATTTCTTTAGTATAACATCTGTTGCAGGTGAATGGTACCTTGTTCACTTTTCCTGAATTACAGCAATGTATGTCACTTGGCCCAGTGGATCAGTATGCGTATATGCAACTTTCTCATTATTTGGCCTCTTTAAATTCCTAGAGCTTATCTTTGAGGTTTGATAGCCAGATGCGGCAGTTCTTGGAGGCTGATGCTGTGAGTCAGGTATCTATTTCTTGGTTCCATAAAGAATTATGCAGGCACCAACCACCTAAAGTCTGTCATGGACCTGGATGCCTGGACTAAAGATATTGGTAGACCGGTGCGGAATAACTCATTTCAAGATATCCTTAAATCACTGCCTGGGGTGGCGCATAGTATTGAACTGCAGGAATGTCAATTCCGTGTATTACATAGGGCCTATTTCTCTCAGAAGCAAGCCTTTTATGTGGGTTGTGCCAACGCCCATAAGTGTTTGAAATGTCAGTCAGGAGAAAATACTTTTTTTCATGGTTTATAGAAGTACAGACAGATAAAATCTTTTTGGGTGACCTTGTTAAATTATTTGCAACATCTGTTGGGACACTCCTTAAAGTTTTCGATTGAGGGGCTCATCTTTAATAAGTCTGCTTTCTTTGGGGCTCAACAACCTCCAACCTTTTGGTATTGAGGAACAAGCTCCATGTTTTAATGCTGTGGGAATCTTATGGAGCTCAGTTTCACCCAAGGAGACAATTTGGGAACCATACCTACAATCGATATCCCCCCAAAGCTCATAGTCAAGTATTGAATAAGTGGCAAGATACAGCTGGTGTATCTCATTAGAACCTTTTAGGCTCTTGGGTAAAGGGTGGATGGGGTTTTCAATTTTAGGTGGACTGCATTAGAGATTCTATGTTGTGATGGTTTGGGGTTATAAGAGACAAGACCTCATACCTTCAGTTTTGTTGCTTGCAATGCTGTTATTATTGTTTCATTGTTCTATTGAGGAGGGATTGTTTATTATCTCAAGTTTTATACAATACTAGTAATTGTTAATCAGAAAACATTCTGAATCATTGTATCATATAATATTTCTTTATTTTCAAATAATATTTAGCATAATTTTTCTGCATGGCCATTTCCTCTTTCTATGCTTTTACCCCTGGTCATTTAGCTGTCAAACTGACTCCTTCCTGTGATAAGTAGTAGTAGTAGTAGTTGATATACTTGAACAAGTATTTACTTATTTTTGCTTGCTTCTTCTCCAATTCTTTCTTGGGTCTACCTTATTAATGTTCAACATCTGTCTTGCCAGTGCTTGTGCTCTTTTCTATTCTGCTCATTTGGACCTACATTCCATTTTTTAAATAAAATGCCTGCAGCTTTAATGGGTTATTGCACAGCATCATTTAATCATACTAGCAAGCATTTGGTCTTTCTATGACCTTTTTTGTTCTTAACAGCCCAATAGAAGCTGCAAAGAATTATACTAAAAGGGGTCAAGAATATCTGTCTGGGGGCAAAATAATTTTCTGAAAATGGAATGGAATGGGACAAAACTTGGCTTGGGGAAAACAATGAAAAAATACATCAGGATAGAAAATGAGGCAGATCTGACTGGGGATACCAGAGAAATAAGCCCCCCCCCCCCCCCCCTCTTCAAATGGTTTAATGCCTTTCTATGGGAAAGGAGTTCCAGGTTCTGCAGTATAGAAACTGAACATACAGTGAAACATAGCAGTTATTCCCTTTCAAACTATCCCCCCCCCCCCCCCCCTTTGAATTGAGTCACGCTAATCTACAACAATGACTGTAATCAATAGGTTGTGAGGGTGTTGCAGCAGCATGGTCTGCATCTTTTGGGGTAAGATATATCTGCTTGGGAGCATCAGGCTTATTTTCGAAAGTGATCGCCGGCGATCTTCCAGCATAAATTGGGAGATGGCCGGCGATCTCACAAAAGAGGCAAAATCAGTATAATCGAAAGCGGCGTTTTTGACACCATCGCCGCTTTCCCGTCGCCGCGCTGGCAAAAGTTCAAGGGGGCATGTCAGTGGCGAAGAGATGGGCGGGCATGGGCGTGGCTGCCAGATGGCCGGCTTTTGTGGATAATGGAAAAAAAAGCGGCGTTAAGCAGTATTTTGCCGGGTTTACTTGGTCCTTTAATTTTCATGACCAAGCCTCAAAAAGGTGCCCCAATTGACCAGATGACCACCGGAGGGAATGGGGGATGACCTTCCCATACTCCCCCAGTGATTACCAACCCCCTCCCACACTAAAAAAAACAAACAAACCTTTTTTTCCAGCCTCAAATGTCATACCCAGCTTCCTGACAGCAGTATGCAGGACTCTGGAGCAGTTTTTAATGGGTGCAGTGCACTTCAGGCAGGCAGACCCAGGCCCATCCACCCCCTACCTGTTACACTTGTGGTGGTAAGTGTTGAGCCCTCCAAACCCCCCCAAAACCCACTGCACCCACATGTAGGTGCCCCCTTCACCCATAAGGACTATGGTAGTAGTGTAGAGTTGTGGGGGGGGGGGGGATTTGGGGGGCTCAGCACCCAAGATAAGGGAGCTATGCACCTGGGAGGTATTTGTATATATTTTTTTTAATTTTTAGAAGTACCTCCTAGGGTGCCCGGTTGCTGTCCTGGCATGTTAGGGGGACCAGTGCACTACAAATGCTGGCTCCTCCCACGACCAAATGCCTTGGATTTCGCCGGGTTCGAGATCGTGGCATTTTTTTTCCATTATCACTGAAAAACAAAACTGGCCATCTCAAACCCGGCGAACTCTGACATTTGGCCGGGCTAAACCATATTATTGAAAAAAAAGATGTCCAGCCATCTTTTTCATAATACGTTTCCGGCCAGCTGTTGCGCCGCCGCCGCCAAAATAGATCGCCGGCAATCTATTTCGCCGGCGACGTTCGATTATGCCCCTCTATGTAACTGCTTGAAAGCAAAGGATTCTTTGCATGTATGCTGACCACATAGTGGTACCTGTGAAAGAGTGAGGTGATGGAATTGAGGGAGTTCTTTGATGTTGGGTGGACATGGTGGCAGACTGCCAAATTTAAAGAAAACATATTTGCTTTCAGCCAAAGACTGAACTTCTGGAAATTTAACAACCTGTTCAAACAGCCCCTGTGGTGATAGGTAAAGAAAGCTATTGGCCGGTACAGAATAGAATGGTAATCTAGGGTCTGAATTTGATTCTACTTTGTTCATGAAAGCTTACTAAACAGGTTATTTTAAGTTGTGATTGTTGTGTAAGTCCCAATATTACCTGAAACTATCTGACCTGTGGTCTGTGCTGCAAGTCTTGATGTTATCAGGACTAGATTATCATAATGCTGCATTTGTTGGATTGCCACAATCCATGCTGCAGTTGTAGCAAATCATTCAACACTTGGCTGCCCTTCAGATTATGGGATATCTGTATTCAGATCATGTCCCTTCCCATCAGAAAGTGCTACATTGCTTTCCAATACCTTTGTAGGGTTCGTGTTAAAATATTCCTGTTAATATTTCATGTCTTGCTGCAGGTAGATAGACCAAATTGGGTTCTGCAGTAGATAATATGAGGTAGTTAACATAAGGTTGCTAACTGTCCCCCCCCCCCCCCCCAATATCTGAGGTCCAGTTACTTATTTCCGATATTCAGCGCTATGTAACCAACCAGAAACGGCTCCTGGTCGGTTAAATAGCTCTTAACCAGCTATTGGTGAGTATTCAGCAGGAGATAGCCAGTGATCTCCCACTGAATAGTTGCAGTCTGTGCTGATGGGATAACCAACGATATAGTTGGCTATCCATTAATATTCAGCACATTGCCAGCTATGTTTGGTGGCTAAATTGGGCCACCGAAATAGCATGCCTATCTTTGTCCAGTTTCAACTTAACTAGACAGCGCTGAATATTGACTTGACCGGTTACATTGGAACTGGCCAAAAATAAACTGGATATTCAACACCAGTCACTGGAAACGGCCCGGCATTGAATAACTGGGCTCAGAGCCAATCATGGGAGGCAGCCCGGCTAACTCCTGTGGTCTGAATATCGACCCTTTAATGTCCAGGAATAGGGCTTTTTCAGTTTATGGCTCTACTCTCTGCAATGTCCTGCCCTTGGCACTGCAGGCTGAGGGTGACGTGGAGGAGCATAATCTTACGTCGCCGGCGAAATAGATCACCGGCGATCTATTTTGGCGGTGGCGCATCAGCTGGCCGGAACCGTATTATCAAAAAAAATGGCCGGCCATCTTTTTTTCCGATAATACGGTTTAGCCCGGCCAAATGCCAGAGTTCGCCGGATTTGAGATGGCCGGTTTTGTTTTTCAGTGATAATGGAAAAATTTTTTAAAACAAAATACAAATAGCTCCCAGGTGCATAGCTCCCTTACCTTGGGTGCTGAGCCCCCCAAATCCCCCCCCCCAAACCCACTCCCCACAACTCTACACCATTACCATAGCCCTAAGGGGTGAAGGGGGGCACCTAGATGTGGGTACAGTGGGTTTGGGGGGGGGGTTGGAGGGCTCAACACTTAGCACCACAAGTATAACAGGTAGGGGAGGGGATGGACCTGGGTCTGCCTGCCTGGATTGCACTGCACCCATTAAAAACTGCTCCAGGGACCTGCATACTGCTGTCAGGGAGCTGGGTATGACATTTCAGGCTGGCATAGAGGCTGGCAAAAAAGTGTTTTATTTTTATTTTTTTAGTGTGGGAGGGGTTGGTGACCACTGGGGGAGTATGGGGAGGTCATCCCCTGTTCCCTCCGGTGGTCATCTGGTCACCTTTTTGAGGCTTGGTCATGAAAATTAAAGGACCAAGTAAACCCTGCGAAATACTGCTTAACACCGCTTTTTTTTTTCCATTATCCGCGAAAGCTGGCCATCTGGTAGCCACGCCCATGCCCGCCCATGTCCCGCCTTCATTATTCCGCCGACACGCCCCTTGAACTTTCACCGGCGAGGCGACGGGAAAGCGGCGATGGTGTCAAAAAAGCCTCTTTCCATTATACCGATTTCGCCGCTTTTGAGAGCTCGCCGGCCATCTCCCGATTTATGTCGGGAAATGGCCGGCGATCACTTTCGAAAATAAGCCTGATATTGTCTTTCTGTAGAAAAGTTAATGAATTATGGTTTCTGGAGGCTTTTGGGAGTAGGTGACGTCTCACCATCTTTTGGGAGTAGGTGACCTACTCACCATCTTTGGAGATGATGAATCTTTGAAGCAATGTAAATCAGTATTTACTGGAAATTAAGGACAACATGAGGGTACTTGGGGTGATATTAGATGCACAGTTATCTATGAAAAATCAAGTGTTATCAATTGTTAAAACTGCTTTTTTCAGCTTCATCTTTTGAATAGGTTGAAACCTATATTATCACAGTATGATTTCAGGCATGTGATACAGAGCATGGTGATTTCTTACATTGATTATTGCAATGCTGTGTATTTGGGTATTGCAAAATCTAGAATACATGTTGCAGATGATAGAGAATGCTGCGGCTCACTTCTGAGTGGTGCTTCTCGTTTTCAACATGTAATACCTGTACTTTTTACACTGGTTACCCATTCAATTTAAAATTCTATATAAAATTGCATGCTTAATTCATCAAGCATTATATGCAGTTTTTGTTCCCTGATATTTGAAAAATTCTATTGTTGTGTATAGGCTGTTGAGGGCCTTGAGGTCAGATCATGTGATGTTATTGGTAACTGGAGATTTACATTCTATAAGATATGTTTGTACTTAGAATTCAATATTTTCACTTGCTGGTCCGCAGATTTGGAATACATTACCTGGAGTCGTTAGATTGTATAGTAATATGACATCTTTTCATAAACTATTGAATACACATTTATGTATGCAGGCATGGAGCTAATTTGTTTACATTTCTTACTTTGACACAACAAAATGTCCTATTTGAAATTGTTGAGATTACTTTTGTATGAGTTATCAAGGGGCTAATATGTTATATCTCTATTTGTATTTGATTTGAATTTTATTGTTTTTACTTTTATGTATGTGATATTGTAATCTGCTTAGTTGTAGGTGGATTATACATTTTTTAATAAATAAATTTGTCCCCTGGAGTTTTTAAAATTTGGATTTGTTTGTCTTTGTGTTGATTTTGTCTGATTTGTTTTGGGCTCTTCACTACCAACAAAGGAGGTGGGTTATAAGTGTAAGCTAAATAAATAAATCACACACACACACACACACACACACACACACACACACACGATACACATGCACACCACACATATTCATACGCACATATATAGAAAGATTATAAATATTTTTCTGTGAAGGACTGAATTTCTAGTCATTCTGATGCATAATTAATTTTCTCTATTAATTCTATTGTGAAACCTACTGACTAAATCATAGTCATAGTAACATAGTAAGTGACGGCAGATAAAGACCTGTATGGTCCATCCAGTCTGCCCAACAAGATAAACTCATTTTACTTGATATGCAATACATTATATATATATACCCGAGTTTGATTTGTCCTTGCCATTCTCAGGGCACAGACCGTACAAGTTTGCCCAGTACTCTTCTTGTACTAAAAGTTCTGAAGCTAATGTTGAAGCCCCTTAAAATTTACACTCAAGTCCATCCCTATCTATTCAGTCACAATCAGGGCGTAGACCGTAGAAGTCTGCCCAGCACCGGTTTCGCTTCCCAATTACCAGTGTTACCACCCAATCTCTGCTAAGATTCCGTAGATCCATTCCTTCTAAACAAGATTCCTTTGTGTTTATCCCACGCATGTTTGAATTCCACTACTGTTTTCATCTCCACCACCTGCTGCGGGAGGGCATTCCACGTATCCACCACCCTCTCTGTGGAAAAATACTTCCTGACATTACTCCTAAGTCTGCCCCCCCTTCAACCTCAATTCATGTCCTCCAGTTCTACCACCTTCCCGTCTCCAGAAAAGGTTTGTTTGTGGATTAATGGTTGCTATGTGTAAAGCTGACAAATATCTATTGCCCTGGGCAGAGCCAGATCGAGGCATTGGATATCTAAACACAGATCTAGGGTCCAAATGTTTAAGGGGCATTGTGAGATGTGATCAGGATGCAGGAGGCTAGGATTGAGGACTGTGTGGCTTTTTTTTTTTTCAAGGTTCAACAGATTTTTGCATTAAGGTCCAGAAGACACAAGGATGGCTAACGTGTCTGGACACTTTCAGAGTTTAAGATCTCTGTCTGCAGTTCTCCATTCCTCCTCCCCCTGTGTGAGTGAGTTTGTCCTGCCTGCTTCCAGTGTAACTAGCAGCAAAGAATACCAATGGGATCCATACAATGTTTAAAGGCAATAGGGGTAGAAAGCAGCTGTATCATAGCAAGGGTGGGGAAGAACAGAGAGAAATTTATACACAAGTGAGCTTTCTGCATGTGGTGGTGGTGGGTGGAAAAGAAATTAATCCCATCAATATCTTTCTGTAGGAGAAGCAGTTCCAACAGCTGCAGCACACATACACCAATCTGGTATAACATAGAGATTAAGGGATGCACTTTTGAAACTACCCTCCTCCTCTCCCAATCACATTCACAAAGAGATCCAATAGATGTGGACACAAACATACAAATACATTATACATGCACATAAACACACACACACCCATACCAAGGGGGACACTCACACCCCATGTACACACAATTGCACAGATCCGTTAGCCATGTTCTGCATATTTCCCCACTTGTTTGATTTGTAGGATACATTTTATATGGGCTCCTATGATGATATTTTAAAGTCTACATGCTTCCTGCAAACTTAACCCTCACCATCAGCATCAGGTAACTATGATTTGGATTATTCTTTCTAATGTGCATCACCTTGCATTTGTCCACATTAAATTTCATCTGCCATTTGGATGCCCAGTCTTCCAATTTCCTGAGGTCTT
Source organism: Microcaecilia unicolor (assembly GCF_901765095.1). Lineage (NCBI taxonomy): Eukaryota > Metazoa > Chordata > Amphibia > Gymnophiona > Siphonopidae > Microcaecilia > Microcaecilia unicolor. The sequence continues at coordinate 307,363,122 of NC_044033.1, forward strand.
CTTGCAATATTTCACAGTCCGCACTTGTTTTAACAGCCTTGAATAGTTTTGTATCATCTGCAAATTTAATCACCTCACTTGTCATTCTGATTTCCATATCTACTATAATAAAACTCACCCTCAACGTTCTGATGACACTGACGTCAGTGAAGCCAAGCCCTGACTTCCTTCAAAAAGGTTCGAAGGTTCGTGGTGGTGAAGCCACCAAAATCGCTCCGGGCCCCGCCCTCGAGGGCGGAGCAATGGCAGAACAACGAACGGGTTGGCAGGGAGGGAGGCGGAGGCGGAGGGGGGTGGGACATTGCTCCGGGCCCCGCCCTCGCGTCAAACGTCATGACATTGGGGGCGGAGCAATGGCAGAACAACGAAGGGGTTGGCCAGGGAGGGGGTGTTAACCTTGCTAGCGCCTGTTTCATTTGCTCTGAAACGGGCCTCTTTTACTAGTCATTTATAAACGTGTTAAATAGCACCGGTCCCAGTACAGATCCCTACGGCACTCCACTGTTGACCCTCCTCCATGAGAAAAATTACCATTTAACCCTACCCTCTGTTTTCTGTCCAATTAACTTCCTGCTCTCTGCTTGAGCCCCACCCCCACCCTGGCCAGACAGGCTAACATACCTATTCTTAATGTAAGGACCCCCGTTTTCAAAAACTGACTCCAACCCTTTTTACCAGACTTTAATAAAATGTCACCAGTGACTCAAGAATGATCCCTCAGTCTTTGGAAAATGGAGGAATCACTTCATTAAAAAATTAGCCTCATCTCAATTTCTCAAAGAAATCAAGAGGGAAGTGAATAATAATGTAAAATAATTTTCTGAAAGATATATATACACACACACACTAGTAAAAGAGACCCGTTTCTGTGTGAAATGAAATGAGCGCTAGCAAGGTCTCCCTCCCCCCCATCAACCCCCCCCCCCCCTTCTGCAAACAGGAAATAAGGGCGGGACCAGAGGCACAGCTGAAACAGAAGCGAAAGCAAAGGCAGTCTGAAGCGGCGTCCGTGCATGCTGGACTTCACTGTTGCTGGCGGAGCAGGAGGTAAAATGTTTTAAAGAACAGCCGGCACTTACGAAGGGCAGGGGCAGCAGCACATGTCCTGCTTGCACTCAGAGGCCACAGAGAGGGAGGGAGGTGCTGGGCAGTGGAAATCGGAGGAGAGGGGGGGCGTGGAACTCGGACGGGATTGGAGTCGTCGGATGGGAGTGGGCCCGTGGAACTTGGACAGAAGAGAGGGAGTGGAAGGAGGGAGGTAGGGGGTCATGGAACTGCGGGGGGGGGGGGGGGCGATTCTTTACTCACCTCCGGTGGCTGGTGCTGGGTTCCCTTCCCTCTCACTTCCCATTGGTCCGCCCTGTGATGTCATCCCCAGGGCGGACCAATGGGAACTGTGTTATGAACCCAGGCATCCAGACGGAGGTGCAAATTATTATATAGGTTATATAGGTTATATAGGATATATATATAAAATCCAATTAAAAATTTTAAATTTCTAAACTAGTTAAAATATATATTAAATAACATTAAAATATATATTTTAAACTGCGGATATGTAGACAGACCTATCTAAGGGGCCCTTTTACCAAGCAGCAGTAAAATGTGGCTGGAGGTGGCGTCGGCATGTGGGATTGCCGCGCGCCGAGGCCACCTTTTACTGTAGCAGGTAAAAGGCCTTTTTCCCAACAGAGGCGGTAAATGCCCATGCGCTACCTAAAAATTTGGCACGGTCATTTACTGCCAGAGCCCTTACTACCTCTTATTTAGAAGGCGGTGAGGGCTCTGGCGGTAATCAGGCAGTGCGCAGCCCTTCCCGATTACAGCTGGGCACGCCTACTCCTCGTTCACTGGTACTAACAAATAAAATCTATTTTCTAGCACCAGAAAACAGCATGTGGCAGAACCGGAACTACCACCAGGCTCCAGGGAGAGCCTGATTCACCATGCGCAACCCCAATGAAAACCCTACCACTGGTTAGTAAAAAGGCCCTTAAATGAATTAAATAGAACTTTAAAACTCAGATTTTAAAACTCAATTAGCTTGTAAATTCAGCTGAATTTTTACATTCAAATTCTGTTTCTCTCCAATTTAGCAGTTTACAGTGGAAGAACACCTTTACACTTCAATTATCTGTGTTCACAAAATCCAGGAACAGTGATTTACTACTTCAACACCAGATAAGTTAAACACTTCTTAAATAGTTTGTTTCCCTCTATGACTACATCTATTTAATTCCATATAATGTGTTTCACAAAGAAATTGATTCTTTTCTCTATTTTCTTTTTATATTTTTCAGGTAAAACTTCAGTCAAACTCTGAATCACCTGGGTAAGTGTATTTCCTTTTGTCTATTTTTTCTTGCTATTCTTTGTCTTTGAATATCTCTCTTTTCATACTCTTAATATCAGAGATTCTTTAGATGTGTGAGAATGATTGTGAATTTAATTTCAGTCTCTTATATGATATCTGTGTAGATGCAGAAGACTTATCTGTGGTTTATTCAGGCTCTCTTGAATCTTTAGTTCTTCTCCTTTCTTGTATATGGTGGGGCCCTGCTTCATTTCTTCCTCAGGTAGATGATGGCAAATCAGCAGCAGCTCTGCCTACTACCTATTCTTTCAACCACAAATAAAATGGGAAAGAATCTCCTTAACAATAAAGTGTTTGCACCCTCTATCTCTTAGACTATTTCAGTAATTTCTTCTGAAAATCTGAATATACTTGGCTTATTATTTTTAAATAAAAATAAATGTATGTTTCTGTAAAAGAATTTCTAGATGCTAGAGTGGAATTGAATGTTGTGTGCCCTCCCTAAGCGCAGGCTGGGGTCTGAACCAGAGGTTGCAACCATTAGTTCGTAATTATTGCTTTATGTTTTACTTTAAATTCTAAATTCTTGGATTCCAAATTTCCTAAACTTGTGGACAGAAAGGCTGTTAATGATATTTCCTTTTATTTCTTTTTTTTGCCTCTTGTATAAATGCCGATTGCATACTCACGTATTGTGATGATATATTGAAATATATGAATAAAGAAATAATAAAAAAAATGTATGTTTCTGTCTAATAATTTCTTATGAGTCAAACTTTATTTCCCTTCACTAACTTTCAGGTCTTCTTGGTTTGCTCCCTTTTAGAAATACCTTTCACACACACATAACATCGATCAGTTATAAAATAACTGTTGTGGTTCTCACCACTTTCAAAATTTCTTGGGACAATAAAGTAACTGACAAAATAAAGCTTCCATTTTTTTAAATTAAGAATTCTCTTCAGAAGTTCAAAGACACTCCCTGGTCATAGTTAGCTTGAACACAGTGCCAGACAGTGAGACCCTAAGCTATATAAAGCTTGGAGGCCTCTTGTTAAAAAAAGTTACATCAATCTCACAAAGGTGCGTACCAAAACAGGACTTAGGTTGCCACGAAGAAATTGAAAACGTATATATGCCTTTTAATTATTTAATAGCAAGGTATTTAAAGTGAATTTTGTTGTTTCAACTGTGGATGTCTGCTTTGCACATAAAAAGCCATATAAAATTCTAAAAGTCCCCGAAATTCTGAAATTTTGTGAGGCCCTAAGCTTTAAGTTGTTTAGTTTATACCTAAATGTAGTGTGGTCAAAACCAAATCTTATCAATATCAACTTTAGATATAATAAAAATATTTCTTAAATTCTATGAGAGATTACCAAACAATGTTTCCCATGCAGTCTCACTCTCCTAAACTCCCACAAAAAGGAAAAAATTCCACAACTTTTTCCTCATAAAATTCTTTAAGATATTATGGAATTAAAGTTAGAATAAAATCTTAAACTTGTTTAAGGGCTTCTTTTACAAAGCTGTGCTAGCGATTCCTGCTTGGCAAAGGAGAAGAAACCCATAGGAACTGAATGGGGCTTCCCCTCCTTTACCACCCAGGAATTGATAGCATGGCTTTCTACATTTCTTAACAAGAATCCAAGATACTTCTTATTGGGAAGCGAAATGTCTAATATTAAAAAATTAATTAAAACGTTTGCTACGTGGAGGGGCAAAATCGAACGGGGATGGCCATCTCTAAGGCTGGCCCCGTAAAGTGGCATCTTTGGCCGGCCATCTTTCATTTCGATAATATGGTCGGGGCCAGCCAAATCTCAACATTTGGGCCGCCCTTAGAGATCGCCGGCGTTAAAGATGGCCGGCATTGGTTTTAGCCGATAATGGAAACTAATGCTGGCCATCTCAAACCCGGCCAAATCCAAGGCATTTGGTTGTGGGAGGAGCCAGCATTTGTAGTGCACTGGTCCCCTCACATGCCAGGATACCAACCGGGCACCCTAGGGGGCACTGCAGTGGACTTCATTAATTGTTCCCAAGTACATAGCTCCCTTCCTTTGGATGCTGAGCCCCCCCCCCCAAATCACCCCCAAACCTGCTACCCACAACTATACACCACTACCATAGCCCTTATGGGTGAAGCGTGACACCTAGATGTGGGTACAGTGGGTTTCGGGTGGGTTTTGGAGGGCTCCCATTTACCACCACAAGTGTAAAAGGTAGGGGGGGGATGGGCCTTGGTCCGCCTGCCTGAAGTGCTCTGCAGTACCCACTAAAAACTGCTCCAGGGCCCTGCATACTGCTGTGATTGAGCTAGGTATGACATTTGAGGCTGGCAAAAAAATGTTTATTAAGTTTTGGGGGGTTTTTGGGTGGAAGGGGGTTGGTGACCACTGGGGGAGTAAGGGGAGGTGATCCCCGATACCCTCCAGTGGTCATCTGGTCAGTTGGGGCACTTTTTGTAGGCTTGGTCCTAAAAATAAATGGACCAAGTAAAGTCGGCCAAGTGCTCGTCAGAGCCGGCCTTCTTTTTTCTTTATTGACCGAAGCCGGCCATCTCTTAACCACACCCCTGTCCCGCCTTCGGTACCCTGCTGACACGCCCCCTTGAACTTTGGCCGGCCCTGCGACGGAAAGCAGTTGAAGCCGGCCAAAATCGGCTTTCGATTATACCGATTTGGCCGGGTTTAGGAGATGGCTGGCCATCTCCCGATTTATGTCGGAAGATGGCCGGCTGGCCTCCTTTGAAAATAAGCAGGATAGTAACATAGTAGATGACAGCAGAGAAAGACCTGTACGGTCCATCCAGTCTGCCCAACAAGATAAACTCATATGTGCTACTTTATGTGTATACCTGACCTTGATTTGTATCTGCCATTTTCAGGGCACAGACCGTAGAAGTCTGCCCCACCTCCCACCATTGGCTCTGCCACCCAATCTCTGCTAAGCTTCTGAGGATCCATTCCTTCTGAACAGGATTCCTTTATGTTTATCCCACGCATTTTTGAATTCTGTTACCGTTTTCATCTCTACCACCTCCCGCGGGAGGACATTCTAAGTATCCACCACTCTCTCCGTGAAAAAATACTTCCTGACATTTTTCTTGAGTCTGCCCTCCTTCAATCTCAATTCATGTCCTCTAGTTCTACCGCCTTCCCATCTACGGAAAAGGTTCATTTGCGGATTAATACCTTGAACGTCTGTAACATATCAACTTGGTTTCTACTTTCCTCCAGGATATACATGTTCAGGTCAGCAAGTCTCTCCTCTTACGTCTTGTAACGCAAATCCTATACCATTTTTGTAGCTTTTCTTTGCACCGCTTCAATTCTTTTACATCCTGAGCAAGATACGGCCTCCAAAACTGAACACAATACTCCAGGTGGGGCCTCACCAACGACTTATACAGGGGCATCAACACTTCCTTTCTTCTGCTGGTCACACCTCTCTCTATACAGCCTAACAACCTTCTAGCTAAGGCCACCGCCTTGTCACACTGTTTCGTTGCCTTCAGGTCCTCAGATACTATCACCCCAAGATCCCTCTCCCCGTCTGTACATATCAGACTCTCACCGCCTAACACATACGTCTCCCGTGGATTTCTACTCCCTAAGTGCATCACTTTGCATTTCTTCACATTGAATTTTAATTGCCAAACCTTAGACCATTCTTCTAGCTTCTGCAGATCCTTTTTCATGTTTTCCACTCCCTCCTGGGTATCCACTCTGTTACAAATCTTGGTATCATCCGCAAAAAGGCAAACTTTACCTTCTAACCCTTCGGCAATGTCACTCACAAATATATTGAACAGAATCGGCCCCAGCACCGATCCCTGAGGCACTCCACTACTCACTTTTCCCTCATCTGAGCGAATTCCATTAACCACCACCCTCTGGCATCTGTCCATCAACCAGTTCCTAATCTTCAGCCTGTCAAGTTTATTCAAGAGCCTCCTGTGGGGAACCGTGTCAAAAGCTTTGCTGAAATCTAAGTAGATTACGTCGATAGCACGTCCATGAGTCAATTCTCTGGTCACCCAGTCAAAGAATTCAATGAGATTCGTTTGGCACGATTTACCTTTGGTAAAACCATGTTGTCTCGGATCTTGCAACTTATTGGCTTCTAGGAAATTCACTATCCTTTCCTTCAGCATCGCTTCCATTACTTTTCCAATAACCAAAGTGAGGCTTACCGGTCTGTAGTTTCCAGCTTCTTCCCTATCACCACTTTTGTGAAGAGGGACCACAACCTCTCCTGTCTCCAAGGATTTATTAAACAAATCTTTAAGAGGACCCGCCAGAACCTCTCTGAGCTCCCTCAATATCCTGGTGTGGATCCCATCCGGTCCCATGGCTTTGTCCACCTTAAGATTTTCAAGTTGTTCATACACACTCTCTTCCGTGAACGGTGCTATATCCACTCCATTCTCATATGTACTTTTGCCAGTCAATCGTGGGCCTTCTCCAGGATTTTCTTCTGTGAAAACAGAACAAAAGTATCTATTTAGTAAATTTGCTTTTTCTTCATCATTATCTACATAGCGGTTCGCAGCATGTTTCAGTCTCACAATTCCCTTTTTATTCTTCCTCCTTTCACTAATATACCTGAAGAAAATTTTGTCACCCCTCCTGTAATACATGGGATTGAAGGTCAGCTGGGGATGGAATGAGTGGAATGTTTTGGCTGTAATTATGTGTTGATATTCTCTGTTATGGGAAACAGGGAAACAGGCTAGTTGTTTAAGGGATGCCAGCACCTCTGGGAAAGGCACCTTCACCTCTAGGAAAGGCACCTTCAACCTGTGCAGGTCTGGGAGAGTTATTCTCTGTTATGGGAAACAGGCTGGTTGTTTAAGGGATGCCAGCTTGTGCAAGTCTGGGAAAGGCACCTCTGTTTCACACTATAAAAGAGGGTGGAGCACTGACCTTCTTTAGAAGCTTGCCTGAACGTAAGGGACGCCTGGTTCAGTGATGTCCCTGCAATCTCTGAGGAAGAGCTAGTGCTTCCCTGGTGGTCTTCCCAGATGCTGACTGAATTGCAGGTGCTGTAAGTATCTTGGTGTATGTGTTCACATATGTATCACCAATAAAAGCGATATACCGCATATTGTGTCTGGTGGCTTTTGTGTTGTCATAAGCACAGCGCCCCCTAGTGTTACAATTTGGCGTAGTCGGCAGGATATCGCATTGTTGATACGGTGATTACATTTGTGAATATATACTTGTTTTATTGTTTTGTGAATATGTTGAAGAAAGGGAAGAAGAGCAAATCTCATCAGGAGGCTGTGCAGGCACAGCTTCCGCAGCTGTTTGCAATTCCTGGATGGGATAAATACCCATATCAGGCATTGGCGACAGATACGGGGTTGAGTGAGAATTGGGAGGTATGTTTAGGAGAGGGAATGTGTGAGGATGTGTTGAAATGTTTACAAAATGCCCCTGTGGTTAAAGGGAAAGAGTTAAGAACTGTGGGTCGGAGAGGGTGGATTTTGTTGTCGGCATATCGCCTGATGCACCAGCAGAATCTGTTATTACAACAGAAGCTGTTGGAATCACAGGCTGAGATTCTGACATTGAAAAGCGACTTGGTAATGTCACAGTGTCAGGGCAAATTGATGATGGATAAGTGTACGGGGTACCAGCAAATTGCTGAGCGGGCGGCGGTGCGAGTAGCGCGCAGTATAAGTATCGGAAAAGGAGAGGGCGTGTGAGTAAGGTAAAGGTTGCAAAGGTGATGGCTACTGCCACACAGAATCCTAACGGATGGGATCCTGAGACGTGGGATGGGGATATCTGGTCTTCCACACCCGAGAGTGAGTCAGGTGGTGAGGAAAGTGCTGCTCCGGAAATGAAGCCGATAATTCGGCGACGAGCACAGTTGGGTGGGGCAGCACCAGTGCGCATGGATTTAGCAGAAGACTATACGCAACAAGAAATTCTCAATATCATGCAGCAATTCCAGCAGCGTCCAAATGAATCCCTTATTGCTTGGTGTGTAAGGCTGCATGATACTGGGGCAATGGGGATACGGATGGACAATGAGGACTGTTTGAAATTTATACCTTTATCTCGAGATGCTATAATTCAAAGTGCATTTCGGGAACATAGTTTAGCAATGCCTGATGGGAATGGGTCAGAGGCTACTACTCTGATTGAGTTAGTGGGAACAGGGTGTCGTAGAAAGTACCCTTTAGAATCAGATTGGCCTGGGGATGACAAGCCTTGGTATACTTTGAAAGATTGTATCCAGCGATTAAAGGAAGAGGCAATGAAAGTGTGTATTGTCACAGGACAGATGGATACACTTACCCAAGTGCCTATGTCAGCGGCAATTAGAAACAAAGTAATTAAAGGGTCTCCTCCAATGTATAAACAAGTTATTTTGACTCTCTTGATGAATGAAACAGATAACCCGTTGGAGGGCATTATGGATAAAATCGAGCAATTAGGAGATTTGGGGGATTGGAGTCTGAAGCTGACAGACAGGAAAAATAATGAGGGGCAGAGAATTGAGGAAGGGCCGAAGGGGCAAGGTTCAGAGGTAGAGCGAGTATCTCGTAAAGATATGTTTGCCGCTCTACTACAAGCGGGGGTGGCTCGGGAGAAAATAGATGGAATTCCCACTGGAGAGTTATGGCAGTAATATAAAAAATTAGGATTGGATAAGAGAGGGATGAAACCGGTTCGGAAAACCCGGACAGTGGGAAAAGAAAAACTTCCTTCAGCCCCACCTGTGGAGGGTCCGGACTATTCAGATTTGTATCATGAGGTCCGTACTCTCCTGCAGAGAATGACACTTCCATCTACTACTACTCTGCCCCCATCTAAAGCAGAAACCAATCCGTTTAGAGAGGATTGACTAGTACGGGGATGCAATGTAAAAATTGATCCGCGTCCCTATACAATGGAGTCCGGGAAATTTTCAACAAGTACGAGCTTTGATAGATACCGGAGCAGAAGCAACGATTATAGCTGGTAACCCTTCTAAGTTTAAAGGACCAAAGTGTAATATTGTAGGACTAGGGGGGAAGAGTATTCCTGCAGTGGAAACACAACTGGCTATGCAAATTGGGGATTTACAGCTCCAAAAGTATGCTGTAATGATTACGCCAGTGCCAGAATATATAATTGGTATGGATATTCTGAGAGGTTTAAAACTTACTATTGAAGGGGGAAGTTGGCAATTTGGAACGTCTCCCGCAGTTCCCCGGCGTTTGAAGTATATTTCCACTTATAATATTCACGCAGTATTAGTGGGAAAAATTGTTGATGAGCCTCTCACCATACCAGCCGCCACTCAATTAGTTGCACAAAAGCAATATCGGATTCCTGGTGGTATTGCAGAAATTACGCGAACAATACAGGAATTACAAGAGGTAGGGGTTATTGTCCCAGTTACTACCAAATGGAATAATCCAGTATGGCCAGTGAAGAAATCTGATGGATCCTGGCGGATGACAGTAGATTACCGTCAATTGAATAAGGTTACACCCCCGTTGCATGCTGCAGTCCCCGACATTGTAACTTTAATTGGGAACATACAAAATAGAAAAGGAAAATGGTATGCAGTGATAGATTTAGCAAATGCCTTCTTTACAATAGCCTTAAAAGAGGAATTTTGGGAGCAATTTGCATTTACGTGGCAGGGAAGGCAGTACACTTTTACACGGTTGCCACAGGGATGGTTGCATAGTCCTACAATTTGTCATAGGGTGGTAGCGCAACATCTAGATGCACTATCGTTGCCACCAGGTCTAGAGTTAACCCACTATATTGATGACATACTAATCCAAGGGGATACAGAGGAGTTAGTGGCCTCTGGGCTAGAACAACTAGTACAACACATGAAGAATAAGGGTTGGAAAATTAACCCAGCAAAAATCCAGGGACCCGCCCAGACAGTGAAGTTTCTGGGAATTAATTGGAATAAGGGACACCAGGAAATTACTGAGAAAGCACTAAACAAAATAGCAGAATTTCCAGTACCGGTTACCAAACAGCAAACACAGAAATTTATTGGGTTGTTTGGATTTTGGCGTAAACATATCCCACACTTGGGGCAGGTGTTACAGCCATTATACAGAGTAACACGAAAGAAATGTGTATTTCAGTGGGGTGCTACAGAGCAACAGGCTTTTGACCAAGCCAAGTTAGTAGTACAACAAAGTGTCAGTCTGTGGCCAATACGTGCCAATGATCCAATTGAATTACAAGTATCAGTGCATGCAGAGTATGCCAATTGGAGCATGTGGCAGAAACAAGATGGGAAACGTTGTCCGTTAGGATTTTGGACACGTAGATTACCCGATGCAGCTCAACGATATATACCCTTTGAGAAACAATTGTTGGCTTGTTATTGGGCTCTTGTGGAAAGTGAACAACTAACTTTGGGGCATGAAGTAATTTTGAGACCAGAAATTCCAATTTTAACTTGGATTAATAGTGAACCACATACTCATAAAATTGGCCATGCACAGGAGGCATCTATTATAAAGTGGAAGTGGTACATCCAAAATAGGCAGACTAAAAGTGGTCCCAATGGGGTCTCGCAATTACATGAACAAATTGCTCAGATTCCCGTAGGTGAGGGGGAGGAAGTATTAGTGTCTGGGGGTGGTAGTGGTAGTGCCACCCATCGTGTTGCTAAATGGGGAGTACCTTAAGACCAATTAAATATTGACCAACGTCAGTATGCCTGGTTTACTGATGGTACAGCCAAGTATACTGATGGTAAGCGGGCATGGAAAAGTGTGGCCTACAATCCTCATACACAACAGATATTGCAGAGCACGGGCCCAGATGGGAGTAGTCAATATGCTGAATTATATGCAGTCTATCTGGTACTTAAACAAAATGCGCCAGAGGCATACATATATACTGATTCATGGGCTGTGGCAAATGGATTAACCACCTGGTTACCTACATGGAAACAGAATGATTGGTATATTCATACTAAACTGGTTTGGGGATCACAGTTATGGCAAGAAATTAGTGAATTTTTGCAATCTACTTCTGCCTATGTCTATCATGTTGATGCACATGTTTCCCCTATAACCTCTGATCATATTTTTAATCAGACAGCAGATTCCTTAGCTACTATTCACACGAATGCCATCTCTGGAACAGATGATTCTACTATTCATCAGGGTGAAGAAGAGACCGGTATTGCAAGCTGGGCACATCAAAAATGTGGACATCTCGGAGAGCAAGCCACCTATCACTGGGCGCGGCAGCGTGGGTTAGCATTGTCTCTTTCTACCATTAAAAATGTTATTGCTCACTGTCCTGTTTGTCAACATTTGACTAAACGCCCTATACCACACCCAGTCAAAGGTACACTTGCTCGAGGTAAGTTACCTGGTCAAATTTGGCAACTAGATTATATTGGCCCTTTACCAATTTCGCAGGGATGTCAATATGTCTGTGTTGCCGTGAATACTTATTCCGGATTTTTGCTAGTCCACCCTTGTCGTAGAGCTGCAGCTCAGCAGACTATTGTTCTTTTGGAATCCATATGTAGACATTATGGCGTTCCACTGCAAATTCAAAGTGATAATGGCTCTCATTTCAAAAATCATCCTGTTACTGCCTTTTGCGCCCAATTTAACATTGAATGGGTTTTCCATATTCCCTATTATCCACAAGCGGCTGGTCTTGTGGAACGTATGAATGGTCTGTTGAAAACACAGATCCGGAAATTAACTCCTACTCACACTCTTGCGCAATGGCGCAAATATTTGTACCCAGCAGTTACTATCCTCAATAATCGTCCAATAGGGGAGAGTGAAACACCATTGATGCGTATGTTGACTCCCCATCTTCAAGTCTTGCCCAGTACACATGTCACCCTGGGAGTTAAGCTCTTACATCCGAAAGCTGTTATACCGCTCCGTCATACGATTGACGCTGCTGGTTTTGATCTTGTAGCCCTCTTTGACACTCTTTGTGCGTCCCGAGTGGTGACAAAATTTCCAGCCGGGTTTGCTTTATCTCTCCCAGCTGGCCATTATGCTCAGATTGTGGCCCGTTCCAGTTGGGCTCTTCGTGGCTTACTTCCTGTGGGAGGTGTCATTGACAGAGATTATCAGGGGGAGGTCATAGTCCTTCGGATGAATCACACTGAGGAGGATGTAATGGTGCAGGCTGGGGATAGGATAGCACAATTGTTGATAATTCCTGTCAATTCCTCCTCTTTTACTCAAATTTCTGATTTTGTGGGAGTCACTGAGCGAGGTACACAGGGGTTTGGGTCTACTGGGAGGGGTGTGGGTGGTCGGGTATGGCATCAGGACCCTGCACACCCAGGTCCTCCTCAACCTGCTGAAATTATAGCCCGAGGGGAGGACAATACTGTTACAGTAGTTCAGCTAGGACAACAGAGTTGGACGAATGTTCCTGCTGATCATTTTTATTTAAGGGAATAGGATTTATATGTGTTTCTCCATTTCTTTTTGTTTCAGGGCATACTGTTTCTCTGTTTGGGTTGGGAACTCGATGCCCGTACTCCCGGCGAGCGGGTGCTGGGAGTGACCTCGCGTGCCCACTATTGGTGGAGCAACAAAAATAACTCAACCTTACAGCAAGATAATTATACATGTCATACTGCATGTCCGGTATTGAACGTAACTGCTTCCCAAGCTGTGTTTCATAAAACTGAACAGCGCTTTGTAGTCGTTTCATCCAGTTTTGTGAATGTGACTATCCATAATGCTACGTCCTGGGTTATGTGCATCCAGCCTATGGGATTCCGGGACCAGATATGGAGACTATGGAATCGGACACGCAAAATGCAGTTTCTCCAAACTTGTAACAGCTCTATAGTAAATATTACTTTGAATCGAACTGCTGAATGGATTTTCACTAATGCTACACCAATTGCAAACCATTTTACACCCTGGATGGACTTCTTGCATGTGTTGCTTGCTGTTAGTAATATGACTAATCCTGCTCCACTGTCACGCATTCCCACTACATGCAAAAACATGTCTATGCAGTATAGAAAGACAGTATTAACTTACAATGTTACATTTCCACAGTTGCCTCGCTGTACTAGGATACGGCGAGCATGGTATGATACTATTTTGGGGGGTGCGGGAACTGGACTGGGAATTCTGAATACTGTAGATACAGATACTCTGTTTAGTAAACTACACTATCTAGGTAAGGACTTGCATACTGAACTGAATATTTTAGCCAATTGGTTACCTGCCATTCCAGGAACAGGACAATTAATGGTGCCTGCGATAGCAGACATTAATAATTTATTAGCCCAAACTTTTAAGTTTGAAAATTATACTGACATTACTTTGACAAAAGCATTGAATTATACTTGGTGTTCATTACAGACGTTGTACGCTTTGCATCAGCGGGACAGAGTCCAGATGGCTCTACAATTGGGGATGCATACCCAGTTGCAGACCCTTTTCGCTGGATATATTCCGGTTGATGAGTGGTTGTTCCCACATTCAGAGAGTACAGTCTGTACTGATCGATTCTGTACAGGGGTTTTATCTTCATATAAGATTTTCCATACTCATATAGTATGTAAGTATTATATATCTCCAGTATTAGTGAATGTTTCTGGTATTGTAACCTTTTGGGCCCCGCATATGAATGGGGAGTATATAACTGTATATAATGAGACATATAAATTGGATATGTGTAATGAGCAGGGAAATCGCATGATTTGTCCTTTCCAGCCACCACAATTTGAACCTTGCTTATCCCCACGTTTTGGGGAATGCACATTTACTGTTTTCCCTGCCAACTATGAGTTCTTTGTAGAAATTAGTCCGCGGACATTATGTATTTCCACTGCTAATTTCACAACTTTGTCAAATAATACCTTCCTGACCGATCTGTCAGGAGTCAGTTCCTGTTTTACTAGCATATCAGTATTTTGGTGGAAAGGACAAAAGTATGTATTATATCCAGATTTATTTAATTCTGCTTTCATACAGTACAATTATACCTTCTTTACGGAGCCAATTTTAGCTGTAAATTATAGTAAGTTGACCCACATGTTGCATATATCCTCTCTTATTAATGAGTATATTCAAGGTGTGAATCACACCTTAAGAGTCATGCAAGTAGATGCTCAATTTGACAATCACACTGTTCGTATATTTTTTATTTATTTTTTTATTTACGTCAATTTATATACCGTATCTTATTGCTACTGCAAGACAGAACGGTTTACAATTTATAAAAAGAAGCAATACAATAAGTACAAATTGGACAAACATTAGAACTCCAATCATTACAGGAAAGCACAGCAAACCCACAAACTAGCTACATAAGATGAGAACAATATAACTCATGATTAGTACACAGGAGAACACCGCAAATACAAAATTAAATACATAATATAATCTACACAGACAGATAATACAGTTTTGACTTAGTATATATTACAGATGCCCAATTTATAACCTTTCTTCCATTATTCTAAATTCTGATCTACATACTCGATAAAGTAGAAGGTTTTCAAAAGTTTCCGAAAATGAAAGTAAGATTTCTCAAGTCTGATCTCTTTTGGAAGGCCATTCCAAAGAGAGGGAGACAAATAGAAAAAAGCCGAATTCCGTGTAGATTCCCATCTAGCCCTAGTGAGAGGAGGAATCACTAACCTGTTGTCTGTCAGGGATCTAAGGGTTCGTGTGGCAGTGTAAGGAATAGTTAGATTTGACAGATAGTCAGGATTTAGTGTATAAAAAGCCTTATGGGTCAAAACTAAAGCTTTAAACTTAACTCTTGCTTCAACCGGAAGCCAGTGCAGTTGATGTAGCAAAGGTGTTACTCTGTCATCCCTCCGGGCCCTACAAATCATACGTGCTGCAGTATTCTGTATTCTTTGTAGTCGCTTCAAGCTAGCTTGAGTGATCCCTGAATATATGATATTACAATAGTCTAAGCGTGAGGTAATATAAGCAGATGTCAGCGTTTTAAGGGAATCCTTACTAATTGAATTCCTAACTGACCGAAGTCTCCTAAGATGGAAAAAAGATTTTTTCACTACGTCAGATATTTGTTCCTCGAAAGTCAGAGCAGAATCAATTATAACCCCAAGGTATCTAAAAGATTTAACTGTAGGGATGTTCTTGCCAAATAGCATAGGTACCACTGCTTGACATGTGCCCTGTCCTACTATCCAAGATGTTATAGTCTTATCTGGATTTAATACTAATTGATATGTTGTGAGCCAATCTGCCACTTTATCCAGACAAATTTGTAGTGGTGTAAGATCCATATTAGATGGTTTAACATAATGAATAAGAAGAAAATCGTCCGCATAAGAATAAAAACTAATACCCATTGTTTGAATGAGAAGTGCCAAGGGACTGACATATAGATTAAACAGTAATGGGGACAGGACCGATCCCTGTGGAACCCCACATGGTAGATTGTATTCTGTAGAAGACGATTGCTGCTGAACTACTTTAAATGAACGTTCGGTAAGAAAAGATATAAACCATTTCATAATTGTCCCTGAAAGACCAATCTCACCTAATCTATCAAGAAGTAGTTTATGATTAATTAAATCAAAAGCTGCAGATAGATCAAGTGAAACAACCAAGGCAATATAGCCATGCTCTAGTTTTGCATGAATCTCACTTAACATCGAAGTCAGGATAGTCTCTGTGCTATGGCCTTTCCTAAAGCCCGATTGTCTAGGATGTAGCAAATTTTTGGAATCCACATAAGTTTGCAATTGTCTAAACACTATTGTCTCTATCACTTTGGATAGGAACGGAAGATTAGAAACTGGTCTATAATTGTTGGGTGTTATAGGATCTAATGAGGGCTTCTTCAGAATAGGCTTTACTAGCGCCTCTTTTAGAGTAGCAGGGACTACCCCTTCAGAAAGACTCCGTACGATGATTAAATACATAAACTGTTGGATTTCTAGCGTGTGGTTTTTCAACCATGCTGATGGTATGGGATCCAAGGAACTGTAAGTGGGTGAAAGACCTGCAACTAAAGTGTG
This sequence comes from Microcaecilia unicolor, assembly GCF_901765095.1. Classification (NCBI taxonomy): domain Eukaryota; kingdom Metazoa; phylum Chordata; class Amphibia; order Gymnophiona; family Siphonopidae; genus Microcaecilia; species Microcaecilia unicolor. The sequence continues at coordinate 307,379,428 of NC_044033.1, forward strand.
CAGTGATTCCACAGATGGGAGTTCAAAGTCTTGCCAGGGTACAGTTAGTTGTGAATTTGAGGAGTTGTCAATATGACTGATCCCTGATACCCTTGAGAATTGAGCTCTTAGATTCTCAATTTTAGTGCTGAAAAACTTTGCCAGAGTTTCGGAATCAAGAGCAGGAGATTCTCTATTTTCACTAGTCGTAGTTGTCAAGCGTTTCATAATGTGGAATAACTTTTTCTGTGAACTAGCAGCTTCCTTTATTTCTTTGGAGAAGTAGGTAGTTTTAGCAGCTTTTAGTTGTGTTAAATAATATTTTTGGCACTGCTTACATTTCTGTTTAAATTCTATAGTTCTATGCTTCCGCCATTGGCGTTCAGCTCTACGTGTCTGTTGTTTACATAGTTTTAATCCTAGATGATACCATGGTTGAAACCGTTTTGTACCTTTAGTAATTATTCTTTCTGGTGCAATATCTTCAAGAGCTACAGATAGAACTTGATTCCATGTTCCAATTTGATCCTCTATAGGAAGTGTATCAAAATTCAATGGGAACTTATCCGCTAAAGAAGGTAAAGATGACGTGTCAATTTTTTGTAGACTCCTTGTTTTAATATAGGTAGACTTGGTATTATATAACAACTGTGGTACAGATAAATAAAACTGAAGAAGGTAGTGATCAGACCATGATACCGGAGTTAATACAATTTTTGAACATCTAATTTCATCCAGTTTATGTGTTATTATCAAATCTAGTGTATGTCCAGCAGTATGGGTTGATCCATCCACATGTTGTATAAGATTAATATCCCGTAAAAAATTTAAAAATTTTACTGAACGTGGATTAGATTGATCATCTATATGCACATTAAAATCACCTAGTATTATAAGATTTGAAAACCTAATCGTGGCATCTGCAAGGGATTGATACAGTGGGGGAAATAAGTATTTGATCCCTTGCTGATTTTGTAAGTTTGCCCACTGACAAAGACATGAGCAGCCCATAATTGAAGGGTAGGTTATTGGTAACAGTGAGAGATAGCACATCACAAATTAAATCCGGAAAATCACATTGTGGAAAGTATATGAATTTATTTGCATTCTGCAGAGGGAAATAAGTATTTGATCCCTCTGGCAAACAAGACCTAATACTTGGTGGCAAAACCCTTGTTGGCAAGCACAGCGGTCAGACGTCTTCTGTAGTTGATGATGAGGTTTGCACACATGTCAGGAGGAATTTTGGTCCACTCCTCTTTGCAGATCATCTCTAAATCATTAAGAGTTCTGGGCTGTCGCTTGGCAACTCGCAGCTTCAGCTCCCTCCATAAGTTTTCAATGGGATTAAGGTCTGGTGACTGGCTAGGCCACTCCATGACCCTAATGTGCTTCTTCCTGAGCCACTCCTTTGTTGCCTTGGCTGTATGTTTGGGTCATTGTCGTGCTGGAAGACCCAGCCACGACCCATTTTTAAGGCCCTGGCGGAGGGAAGGAGGTTGTCACTCAGAATTGTACGGTACATGGCCCCATCCATTCTCCCATTGATGCGGTGAAGTAGTCCTGTGCCCTTAGCAGAGAAACACCCCCAAAACATAACATTTCCACCTCCATGCTTGACAGTGGGGACGGCGTTCTTTGGGTCATAGGCAGCATTTCTCTTCCTCCAAACACGGCGAGTTGAGTTCATGCCAAAGAGCTCAATTTTTGTCTCATCTGACCACAGCACCTTCTCCCAATCACTCTCGGCATCATCCAGGTGTTCACTGGCAAACTTCAGACGGGCCGTCACATGTGCCTTCCGGAGCAGGGGGACCTTGCGGGCACTGCAGGATTGCAATCCGTTATGTCGTAATGTGTTACCAATGGTTTTCGTGGTGACAGTGGTCCCAGCTGCCTTGAGATCATTGACAAGTTCCCCCCTTGTAGTTGTAGGCTGATTTCTAACCTTCCTCATGATCAAGGATACCCCACGAGGTGAGATTTTGCGTGGAGCCCCAGATCTTTGTCGATTGACAGTCATTTTGTACTTCTTCCATTTTCTTACTATGGCACCAACAGTTGTCTCCTTCTCGCCCAGCGTCTTACTGATGGTTTTGTAGCCCATTCCAGCCTTGTGCAGGTGTATGATCTTGTCCCTGACATCCTTAGACAGCTCCTTGCTCTTGGCCATTTTGTAGAGGTTAGAGTCTGACTGATTCACTGAGTCTGTGGACAGGTGTCTTTCATACAGGTGACCATTGCCGACAGCTGTCTGTCATGCAGGTAACGAGTTGATTTGGAGCATCTACCTGGTCTGTAGGGGCCAGATCTCTTACTGGTTGGTGGGGGATCAAATACTTATTTCCCTCTGCAGAATGCAAATAAATTCATATACTTTCCACAATGTGATTTTCCGGATTTAATTTGTGATGTGCTATCTCTCACTGTTACCAATAACCTACCCTTCAATTATGGGCTGCTCATGTCTTTGTCAGTGGGCAAACTTACAAAATCAGCAAGGGATCAAATACTTATTTCCCCCACTGTATATGTGGTCCCACCCCACTGCTGTAGTGGAAGGAGCACAGTAGTACAGTAGTACATGAAAAGTGTAACTAGCTGTACAAAATTTTAGCAGTAGAAGTTCAGGGTGTGAGAGTCTATGGTCATTGATTTCCTGAACCTTAAAATCAGACTTAAATATTATAGCCAGTCCACCACCCTTTCTCCCTGTACGTGACGAATAGCTAACTGAATACCCTGGTGGTAGACATTGAAAAAGATAAGATTCTTCCCCTGATAAAAGCCATGTCTCAGTAATAGCAAATAAATCAAGCTGATGCAATTTACAGAGATCTAAAATATAGGAGAACTTACTCTTGAGAGATCTACAATTAATTAAAGCTGTAGACAGCGAGGAAAAAGGAGGGGTGATATCAGGGACTCTGTTATTAGATAATGCAACAGATGTTAGATAGCGTGGGCTATTAGATCTACTAGAATAGGCAAGTCTCTGATTAGTACGCCAACTCCAATGTACTGGAATATATGCTAAATCCTGCATGCCTTTAAATGTTATCAGAGAAGGTGAGTTGGAATTCCAGAGAATCAACAGAATAAAAATAGGGAACATCATTAGTTCATTAGGAACCAAGGCCTTGGCCTCTACATAACTTAACTTTCCTAATTTAATTCCTAAAGCTCAAAAAGAATGAATATTATTCCAGAAAAACAAAAAAAACAAAACAGCTATATATCCCAGCGTCGCACACCCCAAGGAGCACATCTAAGGAGCGCACCTGCTCCTCAGGTGCGCTCCTCCGGCGCGCACCCGACGCGCGCGCCGCAGCGGCACGAGCGCCGCAGCTCTTCAGTTTAAATAGAAAAGTACAACTTGCTTTTTTGATTGGAGGTGGAGTTTCGCGGGTCACGTGACCCCGCCCAGAAATCGTCAGCAGGATAGCCCCAAGTAGGAAGGTAAAATCTAAACACCTAAAAATAATAAAAGCAAAATAAAAACACTTTTCTGGATTGACAACAGCTTAAACAGCTCTCAATGCAGTCCAATATCCTCAATAATCAGTTCTCAGCAGCACGAGCGCCGCAGCTCTTCAGTTTAAATAGAAAAGTACAACTTGCTTTTTTGATTGGAGGTGGAGTTTCGCGGGTCACGTGACCCCGCCCAGAAATCGTCAGCAGGATAGCCCCAAGTAGGAAGGTAAAATCTAAACACTTTTTTGATTGGAGGTGGAGTTTCGCGGGTCACGTGACCCCGCCCAGAAATCGTCAGCAGGATAGCCCCAAGTAGGAAGGTAAAATCTAAACACCTCAAAGGTCTTACGTTTCTGTATTGTTTTAAAGTTCCCTTTTAGTATTCTCACCATAAAATCCTTTGTAAAGTGTTGTCCCACAGTAATCAATGAGTAAGTTCAGCTCCACGATCGACGAGCAGACGACCCTCGTCTTCCATCCGGCATCGAGTCTTAAAAAAAAAAAAAAAAAAAAAAAGCCCGGAGAAACGCCTCGCATCTGCTGTGCACTGCTGTAAAGCAAGCAGCAAATCGTCTCGTCGGTCCTTCCTTCACTGGCAGAAAATATTCGAAGTAAATTACATCATAATTGGTGGGATCCATTATTGGGACATTCTCCTAGTGCAGATGCTTTCCTAAAATGGATCACTCATCCTTTACTTGTAGTACTATTAGTTAGCATCCTGCTAGTGATTTGGAATTGTATTTTGACTTGTAAAATTTGGAAACGACCTACGGTGGTCCATAATACTATGTATACTTCTGTCTCCTCATAAGCAGAGAATATCAAGGGGTGGAATGTAATACATGGGATTGAAGGTCAGCTGGGGATGGAATGAGTGGAATGTTTTGGCTGTAATTATGTGTTGATATTCTCTGTTATGGGAAACAGGGAAACAGGCTAGTTGTTTAAGGGATGCCAGCACCTCTGGGAAAGGCACCTTCACCTCTAGGAAAGGCACCTTCAACCTGTGCAGGTCTGGGAGAGTTATTCTCTGTTATGGGAAACAGGCTGGTTGTTTAAGGGATGCCAGCTTGTGCAAGTCTGGGAAAGGCACCTCTGTTTCACACTATAAAAGAGGGTGGAGCACTGACCTTCTTTAGAAGCTTGCCTGAACGTAAGGGACGCCTGGTTCAGTGATGTCCCTGCAATCTCTGAGGAAGAGCTAGTGCTTCCCTGGTGGTCTTCCCAGATGCTGACTGAATTGCAGGTGCTGTAAGTATCTTGGTGTATGTGTTCACATATGTATCACCAATAAAAGCGATATACCGCATATTGTGTCTGGTGGCTTTTGTGTTGTCATAAGCACAGTGCCCCCTAGTGTTACACCTCCTTACATTTCTAGCCATTTGTTCTTCCACTACAAACCATTTGGGAAAATGTCATGTTATTGTTAAGACATAAATGTAACTTTTGTCAAAAGTTGAAGCCTCAGCTACCCAAGGGAAAGTCATAGACCTCACAAATCCTGTACTGGGTTATACTATCATAGGCTTCTCTTATTGACTGGAAATAAAACCCGTAGTGGAGAACTACTCCCTTATAGGGAGAAAAAGCCTAAAGGCACTAAATACTGGTGGGCTAAGAGTCAATGCATGTTACAGATACAGTGACAGTGTTCTACCTCCTATACTGCTAGATGTGTGGTTTACAAAACAGAATGCCCATGTGGATTACTCTACATTGGGCAAACCAAGCGTATGTTTAAGACACGGTTGACAGAGCACAAACACACTATTCCTGCTGAAAAAATGGAGGCTCCTATGGTTAAACATTGTTCAGAGCACAGGCATCAATTTTGGGATATACGGTGTATGGCAAGAGATCAAATTGAGAGTAATAAATGAAGAGGAGAGATATCCAAGAATTTACATCAACGAGAACAATGATGGATCTTTCAATTACAAACTGTGACACCACATGGACTTAAAGCTCCTATAGAGTGGGAAGTGTTCTTTCCATTTGATATGCAGGGTCTTGTCCCTTTAAATTAGAGAATGGTGCTGATTGGCTGGGACCGGTTTAGCATTTATTTAACCTTTGTCCACCATCTTGAAGCTGGGTAGAGTAAAGCAAAGATACCTTTAGCACGTATTCTCTGAGGACAGCAGGCCATTCATTCTCACATGTGTGACATCATCCACATCGTCGCCCAGTGCAGAGCTTAAAAAAGCTACTAGAGTTTTAAGAGCACACACAGCATCCCCACTATGCATGTGTGCCTTCCCGCCCACTGCGAGATAGTGAGACCATCACTATAATACTATTGCATTCCAGAAAAAAAGAGACAACTCCTAGGGGAGGTGGGAGGGTATGTGAGAATGAATGGCCTGCTGTCCTCAGAGAATACCTGCTACAGGTAAGTATCTTCGCTTTCTCCGAGGACAAGTAGGCCATATTCTCACATGTGGGAATCCCTAGCTATCTGATTGTTTGAATGAGTACAATTTGGCTGGACAGTCGATCTCTGAAAGCCTTTACAGCATTCCAGATTGCCCGTAGTTTCAGGAGGTTGATCCGAAGGTCTGATTCCTGAACTGACCAAGCTTCCTGAGAGTGAAACCTATCTACATGAGCCCACCACCACAAATGGGTTGCATCTGTCATCAGCACCATCCGGGGCTGAGGAATTTGGAATGGAAGTCCCACAGTCAAATTGGACCAAATTGTCTATCAAAAGGAGAGACTGAGTCAAATCTGGTGTTACTCAGACTACTACTTATCATTGCTAAAGCGCTACTAGACGTACCCAGTGCTGTGCACTTGAACTTGAAGAGACAGTTCCTGCTCGACAGAACTTACAATCTAATTAGGACAGACAAACAGGACAAACAAGAGATAAAGGAATATTAAAGTGAGGATGATAAAATAAGGGTTCTGAACAAGTGAATAAGGGTTAGGAGTTAAAAACAGCATCAAAAAGGTGGGCTTTTAGCTTAGATTTGGAAGTGTGGAAAAATAAACTAAGACTATATACAGTGGCGTTCCAAGGGGGGGGGGGGGAGCGGTAGGTGCGGTCTGCCCCGGGTGTCAGCCCCCCTAGGAACGCCACTGACTATACAAGAAGAGAGAGGAACCTTTCCGAAAAAAAAAAAAGAGAACAAAAGGGCAACAAACCCCGAAAGGAAGGCACAAAAAAGAAAATACACTCATGCACCAGACGCTGTGAGGAGCACAGGACAATTGTGTTCTCCCCTCACTGCGGATGAGACGACACTGATGGTCCTGTGCTCTCGTGGCAGGTAGGAAGGCACTAATGCATGCTTGGTAGGGATGCTATGCATTCCCTTAAAGCTCTAGTAGCTTGTTTATGTTCTGCACCCTGTGACATGGATGACATCATCCACATATGAAAATATGGCCTGCTTGTACTTGGAGAAAGAATTGTACCTCCTCCTGACGCAGGTCGGCGAAACAAGGGGGCCCTTGTCAGGGATGGTGAATCTGTGCAGTTCCTTGGGCTTGAGGAAGTCTTTTTAAAGTTACAGCGTAATTACCACAATTTGGAAAAGTGAACCGCATATGCAGGTAAGTAGTGGTGGTCATTTTTTTTCTATAGTGCACAGTACATAAGTACATAAGTAATGCCACACTGGGAAAAGACCAAGGGTCCATCAAGCCCAGCATCCTGTCCACGACAGCGGCCAATCCAGGCCAAGGGCACCTGGCAAGCTTCCCAAAGTACTGTGGAACTTTTTTGATTATACATAAATATATGTCATTTTGAGGATGCCATGCTAATTATTGTATGATTAATAGACTAGTTTTTTTTTGTAGTGGCTTTTTCTACATATAGAGAGTTGTTTTCTACTGCTGTTTTTTCCAGTCAATGAGAGAAGTCTATGATAGTATAACCCACTCAATAGTTCCTCTCACAATACCCCCAAAAGTTTTTAATTTAAAATGTTACTAGTCACTGACTCATTCTTTATCACTCACTTATTCATCAATTTCCTCACCAAATGTTAAACATCAGTTCTCTTTTCACCCACTTCAAACCAATACTTCAGACTCTCACACACAGACCCTGCCTCTTCAACCATTTTCTCTGCAACAGACTGAACAGTGATGAACAACAGTTCCTAGAATTAGAAACAGGTTCTCACAGAGACCTGGGCAGCCAATCAGATTTTTAAACTAACATTCTATGACAGCAGCTTGCCCGCACAGAACCCTGCACAGCTCCAAACTTTTTTAAAATCATACATTTTAACAAAGAAACCCCCCTCATTTTTGCTTCTAAACACCACATATCAACTTAAAACCCTGCTTTTGACTACATTATGTAAAAATCTGAAATTTTAAACCCCTTTTGTACCCACAATGGGTGTCTAACTTTTTTTAGCATTTAATATTTAAAACTGCACAAAAGGGGATCACAGCACATCTTGCTCACCACATTTTAACACTGCCATAGCCTTCTGAATACTATAAATATTTTAATTTTAAAACAGGTATCAGTGCCAGTCTCCAGTGTCCTCACTGCTCATGCTATGATTGCCGACCAGCAGGTTTTAAACTGGCCTGTCCGGTTTTGCAAAGGTCAGGCCAGCTGCCTGCAGACCCTTAAAACCAGCACCCAAAAAGCCGTTTTTTTCTGCTACTCCAGACTACAGACTCCCTGTGAAGCAGCTAAGCGAATCAGAAGACAAAAGGCCAAATTGGTTCCGAAACAATGCAACTTTATTGCTAGCAATGAACAGCACTGAGTTCTCTCAGGATACTGTGTGTCACGAATCATCTGACACTTACATTTATACTTCCCTACTGGGCCTGCGCATTAGGCCCCTTATACATCACAGTAGACATGCGCAGTAAACATTTGTAGTTCTTACAGTACACATTTGTAGTTCACAGTACATACACACGTCATAATACTGAAATGATACTGGCTAGGGAAACGAAACTTAACATCTTCTTCTACACACACACAATGCTCCTTTCTAGCACAGGAGATAAGGTTCGTTAGGCTCAGAGATGCAGGGTGGGGGTGTCTATACCCTCCAAGGTCATCTATTCATATGACGCCTACGTGCAAGCTGGTCTTGTGTAAGCCTTGCTACTACTGTTACAAGCTATATATCTAATAGCCCTGCATTCTGTCTTACATTGCTACTACTGTTACAAGCTATATATCTAATAGCCGTGCATTCTGTCTTACATTAGTAAACAGCACACTGGGTAAGGCACAAATGTCCAGTGCATTCATAAAGTATAAAAAGCAGAGGTAGTATGCATAAGTATAAGTCCATCAGTATGCAGAAAACATGAGGTTGTTCTGTTGGTCAGTAGTATTCGGGTAGTATCCGGCGCTCCACTCCTACAATTCCCCCCTTTTGATACTAGAACAGTCATTCTGATGGAGAGTATCACTCCCAGAACCCTGAAAGTGAAAAGAAAGACAAGAAACATTAGCAAGGAGGCAAGAAGGAGCCCTAGGCCCTTGTGCAGCCGCTGGTTACTTCGCCGGGGTTGAGACGGAGGGCCCCTAGTGGAATCCCCCCCCCCCCTTTGTAGCCGGTCTTATGCTGGCACAAGGGTATTGGCCCATAAATTGACTCTAGAGGATAGAAGTCCGCATCAACCACAAGGTTCAGCTTCATCAGATTGCGGAATGGGGAAGTACATCTGGAGAGCCATAAGTTGGGCAGCAGCTCGGCGGTCAGCGATACTCTCCATGGTGGAGCGGAGACACCTGAAAACTAAGGGGAGAGACAAAGGAATTAATAGGCAGGATAGCAAGAACAGGCCCCCCCATAGCGAGGAGGCTCTTTAGGCTGCTGGAGGTCGGCAGCCAGTTGGTTAGGGAGGAGGTCCAGTCCCAAGCGCTGTTCCAGGTTTGGACTGGGACGTGAGCCAACTTAACCATCCGGTCAGTTATCTCTCTGATGACATGGCTCTGGTCATCAATTTGTAAGCAGCAATTACTGAGGTTAAATTTGCCACATACCCCCCCCTCCTGGGCCAAGAGGTAGTCAAGAGCTAGGCGATTTTGGTAAACTGCAGTAATGAGCTTAGTGTTTTGGCGGGCCAGGACGTTGAGGGCAAAGGCCGAATCATTGGTAAGGATTTCAAGCACGGCCTGTAATCGGATAATGCGATTCAGCATGTAGATAGGAGTACGGTACCCGTATGTACCATCTTCAGCCCATGTGGCCGGTCCATAGTAGTGAATGATACGTTCTGGCGGCCACTCGTTGTCCTTCCAGTCTCCTATCTGGACTTTGGGTTTGAGGTCTGGAGGGGACCGTTTACGCCTGCCAATATTACCAGGCCCCTTTTCCATGTACAAGGGGATGCCCAACGTCTCGCCGACGCGTAGGGGCAGAAGGAAGAAACTAGGACGGACGGTGCCCAAGAGACAGGTACCATACCAGCGGACCGGGAGCTGTTCATAGGCCCTGCGACCGCAGATATAGTAGTAGCCCTCCGGGGCTATCCACTTAAGGGAGGCGTTTCCTCCGAATGTCCAAGTTGTGTTCAAGGTGGGTTCAGTCCAGATGGGCTCCGGGGCGGGCAGGTTGTCCGTCTGCCACCAGGTATGTCGGCTTCCATTAAACTGAAGGACCCCCGTACAAGCGGAGTCTCCCACTGGTACAGAATAACGCTTCGATGGCGCTCGGCTAGCGCAAAGGGTACCTATGATGTTGGTTCTCAGGGCCCATTCGTAGGGCCTCGGACGCCGAGGAAAGGTAATGTTGGTGGTGTTGAGAGCGTCCCACATATGCTGTCGGATCTCCTTCGCTTCCCAGGGCCATTGCTCACCCATGTCGGTGCCCCCACAGACAAAACAGTTGGCGATTCCCAGGGAGAGGGCAATGTTTTCGGCCAGGTTGAGGAACATGTTCCGAGCTTCGGGAGAAATGGGGAACTTAGTCGCTGCTTCCTCCGCGCGAGCGATTTCGCCGAATACGTCCTGGTACCCGACAACCGTGGTCTGATAGTGTGTGGGTGTCTTCTGCTCCAGGCTCTGGCTAATAGTAATGAATGTTATAGGGTCCGTCCCGGCTCCATCGATGCCAAATCCCCACGTTTGTCTCCAGGGACTCTCCGGTCCCCTTAGTGGCCACTCAAGGAGCACGGTATTATCTGGGCCCCTTCGAATTTCACCTAGGCCGGGGCATCCAGGGTAACCGCCTCCAGTGTAGGCACACACTCGTTCCCATCCTGAGGTCCGCGTGTCTGCGGCACAAGGTAACCAAGACCAAGGAGACCCATATCTTCCGTCCAAAGTGAGGGGGCAGACATACTTGTGATCGTTCGCATAGGCCTGGCGCCAAGCTAGACTGCCGCACTTGTGGGACCAGGGGTGTCTGTCGATAGCAACACAGACGTCAAAGGTAAGGGTAGCCACAGTCTGAGTACCACCCGCGATGATGCGGGTAGAGTTCACGTAATACAGGATACCATCTCCCTGGACTCCCATGGAACTGACGTATTGGGGGAGGCCCACACTGAGGGTGACATTATAATATCGTGGCTTGACTGGACTGTGACAGATCGTGAGATTGCCCTGGAGACACCTGTGAAACTGCTGAAGTCCAGCCGGGGTGGTAATGGCACAAGCCGGAAGGGGCCGGCAGCCACCTTCCGGGGGCTGCGACTGATGGATGAGGGTGGTGATCAGGTGGTATCCCCCCTCTATGCGATGGCGCACCAAGCGCAAACATTCAGTGCAGTTCTGACTCAAGGAAGGAGATTGGTTGGAGAATGGGCAGAGGAGGAGTAAGAAGAGTGGGTACAGCATCATAGATTTGGGGGTAGGTATCCCAGTCGTTGCAGTAGGAAGATGATGAGACCCACGATGAAGGCTGCGATAAACAAACAGCCGAAGACGCAGTGGGTCCAATAGCTGAGCTTCTGTTGCTGGGTAGGCATGGATCTGTAGGTTTACTTTTTCCTTAGGGTCAGCCGTAGTGGAGCGTCGGGATGCTGATGGGCAGTCCACAGCTTAGGAACGCTATTGGTAGGTGCAGCGGGCTTCAGCCTGGTCCAATGTATCCACACAGGGCTTCCTGCAATTTTAACAGCGGTTGGGGTAGTTAGGAGTACAAGGGAGGGCCCTTTCCATTTGGCCTTGAGACAGTCAGATTCATCCCACTCTTTTACCCAGACTTCCTCCCCTACTCTAAACTGATGTGTAGGACTGGTGAGAACAAGGGGGCCTACCCTTTCAGTGTATTGCTGGATGTCTTGCACTACCTCACGTAAGGCTTTCATCTGTTTCACTAAGGAATTCTCGCCCTGAATCTGCAAGGAGTCGGGAAAGGAGGGTAGTGGTGGCGGCCTAGCATACATCATCTCGTAAGGAGTAAGGCCGGTAGCCTTGGGGGTGCACCTGAGATGCAGCAAGGCCAATGGGAGTAGGTCGGGCCATTTGGCTTTGGCTTCTTGACATAGCTTAGCGAGCTGGTTCTTCAGGGATCGGTTAGCTCTCTCCACTATCCCACTACTTTGGGGTCGCCAAGCACAATGCAACTTCCAATTGAGGCCCAGCCTCGTGCTGAGCTGTTGGGTTACTTCACTGGTAAATGCAGGTCCGTTGTCGGAATTTATCTGTTTGGGGAGACCGTATCTGGGTAAGATATGATGTATCAGTAAAGAGGTGACTTCTTTAGCCATTTCCGTTCTGGTGGGCTGGGCTTCAATCCATCCGGTGTAGGTACACACGGCGACGAGGATGGCTTTGTAGCCCCGGGCTGGAGGCATATGCGTGAAGTCAATCTGGCAGACGTGAAAAGGGCTAGTGCCTCGGAGAAGGTGTCCTGGCGTAGGACCGGGCCCCGTTCTTGGGTTGTTTCGAGCACAAGTTGCGCATTGGCTGGAAGCATTTTTGGTCCACAGGGACAGTTTGTTGATGTAGTAGGTCTTCTCGAGTAGGCGCCCCAGAGCGTCCCTGCCCAGGTGGGTGCGATCGTGAGCCTCCTTGGCCACCGTCCAGGCCAAGGCTTCGGGTATCCATATGCGCCCATCCTGTAGTATCCACCAGCCATTGCGTGACTCCAGGCCCTCTTGCCGGGCCCACTCAGTTTCTTGTGGGGTATAGATGGGGGTCTCTGTGGGGAGGTGAACGATGAGTACGGGGTCAGAAGAATGAGAAGGGTAAGGGAGTTGACTCGCCCTTTTTGCGGCATCATCCGCCCGCTGGTTTCCCCGGGTGATAGGGTCCGTCCGGCCGGTGTGGGCCCTGCAATGCATTACAGCTACTTTCTTTGGCTTCCACACTGACTCGAGTAATTGACAGATCTCAGTGGCGTTGGCAAGTCCTTTCCCTTCAGCTGTCAGAAATCCCCTCTCCTTGTACAAGGCTCCGTGCACTTGGAGGGTGAGGAAAGCGTATTTGGAGTCGGTGTAGATGTTAACAACTTTTCCTTCAGCCCACAGGAGGGCTTTGGTGAGGGCGATCAGCTCCGCTTTCTGGGCTGACGTTCTGGGCGGCAGAGCCATAGCCTCGATCACATGGTCCTCAGACACGACAGCATAGCCAGCTCGTTGAATTCCCTCTATCACCTGGCTGCTTCCATCGGTAAAAAGGGTGATGCCCCCCTGCCAGGGTTGGTCCTTGAGGTCAGGTCTGCTAGAATGCACAGTGGCCATTACCTCCTCACAGTCGTGGAATGGTGGTTCAGGGGCCGGAAGGAGGGTGGCAGGGTTAAGGTTAGTAGTGTCCAGGATCCGTACCTCCGGGTTTTCGCACAGGAGGGCCTGGTATTTAACCAATCGGGAGTTGGTCATCCATCTGGGTCCATGGCTCTCGAGTAGGCCGCGGATGGAGTGGGGTGTAGTCACAAAGAGGGTCTGGCCAAACGTGAGTTTATTGGCCTCGTGTATCAGCAAGCAAGCCGCCGCGATGCTTCGGAGACAGCCCGGCCACCCTCGTGCCACGTTGTCCATGCCCTTGGAGAGATATGCTACAGGGCGTTGCCAGGTGCCGACCAGTTGGGTGAGGACCCCAAGTGCCAGTCCTTTCTTTTCGTCGATGAACAAGTGGAATGGCTTGGTCACATCCGGCAATCCGAGCGCTGGTGGGGCCACAAGGGCCTCCTTGAGGTCCTGAAGGGCTTTCAGTTCGTGTTTCTCCCACAGGAGATTTTGGCCCTCGAGTTCAGGCCCCTTCAGTTTGGCGTACAAATCGTGGGTCAGAACAGCGAAGTTAATGATCCAGATTCGGCAGTACCCAGCTGCTCCTAATAATGCCCGCAATTCCTTCTTATTGGCAGGAGTGGGTTGGTTGCGAATGGCTTGGGTGCGAGGGGTACCGAGCCTTCGGGTTCCCTCTCGGAGGCGAAACCCCAGATACTCGACTTCGATCTCGCATATCTGGGCCTTTTTCCGGCTGGCTCGGTACCCCTGGGCTTCCAGGGTCTTCAAGAGGTAAAGGGTGGCTTCTGCACAGTCCGTGTACGTTCCACGGGCCACCAACAGGTCATCCACGTATTGGACGACCGGCCCGTATTCGTCCTGATACGTCTTTAAGTCCTGGGCCAATTGGTCACCAAAGAGGGTAGGCGAGTTCTTGAATCCCTGGGGAAGTCGGGTCCATGTGAATTGCTGCTTATTCCTAGTCTGTAAGTCTTCCCACGTGAAGGCAAACAACTTCTGACTGTCGGCAGCAAGAGGAACGGAGAAGGCGTCCTTCAGATCAATGACACTATACCACTTGGTCTGGGCTGGCACTTGGGCTAGGATTGAGTAGGGGTTTGGTACGAGAGCGACTATGTCGGCTACCTGGTTGTTGACTTTCCTCAGGTCCTGGACGGGTCTGTACTCTGAGGTTCCTGGCTTCTTAACGGGCAGCAACGGGGTGTTCCATGCGGATCTGATCGGTTTAAGGACCCCTTGTTGAAGGAGTTTCTGTAGATGAGCTTGCATACTATGTCGGGCTGCATAAGGGATGTGGTATTGTCCTTGGTTGACGACTTGAGCATTTGGTTTGAGTTCAATCCAGATGGGGATGGCGTTAACAGCCAGTCCCCCGGGGTTCACCTCTGCCCATACGTTGGGCATCTCATCCATTAAGGCTCGTCTCCGCTGAGCAAAAGGGGTGTCTTGGGCATAACGGCAGTCATTGGGGCCTGCAACGGGGGGGCGTGTAGTCTCCATTCTTCTCTCACGGGGCAGACAAGCGTCACTGGTCGGTCTTCAAAGTGAGCTTCCACTTCACCCGAGGTCTTGAACTTCAAGGTGGCCTGGAGCTTGCAGAGTAGATCTCGACCGATCAAGGGGATTGGGCATCCGGGGACATGTATGAACTGATGGGACACCATCGTCCCTCCGATCTGGACTTGGCGTTCTTTAAGGAGGGGAGCCGTAAGTGCTTTCCCGGAGGCCCCCACAATCGGTATGGTTTCTTTCGTGGCCGGTGCTATGGCAGTGGTGATAACAGATCGCTGGGCCCCAGTGTCGAGTAAGGCCTTCATCAACTGCGTCCCCACCCGGATCTCCACCAGAGGGTCAGTGGGGACTCTGCCCTCCCGGTCCCTTCATGCAGTACGGTCCCGGGTGGCATCAAGGGCCATCTGCCATTCCTGTTGTTCATCTCGTCCTCGGCCTCGTCCTCGGCCCCGTCTGGGCCCCCTTGTTCGGTCGTCGTTCTCCTCCTCTCTCGTCCGATCTCGTGGCTTCTCCGGGCAGTCAGCCCACCAGTGTCCTTCTTCCCGGCAATTTGCACACTGGTTACGTCCTATGGGGGATCGTGCCCCTCTTCCCCTTTGACCCTTGCCTTTACCCCGTGATCTAGACCCCAGGCATTCTTCCAGCACCGTGGCCAACACATCTGCCTTCTCCCGCATCCGTCTGGTCGATTCCTTCCGGGCTTCCGTCTTCTCCTCTTGATCGCGGTATCCGAATACCCGATCAGCTATAGCTTTCAATTGGCTGATACTCATTCCCTCAAACCCTTCCGTTCTCTGTAACTTTCTTCGTATATCCGGTGCCGACTGGCTGACAAAGCTCATAACCACTGTGAGGAGATTCTTGGGATCTTCGGGGTTTATAGGACTGTGTCTCCTAAATGACTCCATTAGTCGTTCAAGAAAGTCTCCTGGGCTTTCGTCTTTCCGTTGAACTACACTATGGATTTTTCCCATATTGGTAACCTTCTGTTTCCCCTTCTTAAGGGCTGCCAGGTACGCCTGCTGATACCTGCGAATAACGGTTTGGCCCTCAGCGGTTCGGTAATCCCACGCAGGAGCAGCGGTGGGCGCCTCCGCTTCTATTAGGTTCTGTACGTTAGCATGGCCGGGGTTCGCGTCCCGGACGGCTTGTTCCATATTCTGTTGTAAGAGGCGGCGTTCCTCAGTGGTTAGAATGTGGGCGCTTAATTGCCTAAGGTCACCCCAAGTCGGGTTGTAACTATAGATAATGCCCTCCACCAATTCTACCAGCTGTTCAGGTTTCTGGTCGTACGAGGGCCCATGCAATTTCCAGTTGTACAAGTCGGCACTGGAGAAGGGGACGTGGCTATAGACGGTTGATTCAATGGGCTGGCCCCCTTCTTCTGCCGGGTTAGGGGTAAAGGTGGTAGATAGTCGGACTGGGTATAAATTGGTAATCCCCGTCCTGTGACTGGAAGGGGGGACATTTTGCGGACTCGATTGAGGGAACCGAGTGACTCTCTTCACAACCCTTTTGCTCTACCGTGAGGTTGCAGGGCCAGTTGACTCAGGTGAGCCAGGTCGGGATGTCTCTCCGGCCTCCGATTCTGACTCGGAAACCTCTGCATTATCCGGGCCCACCGCCAGGCCTGCGAAATCGGGGTATATGGGGGCATATGGCGGTGGCGCAATATCGTCTTCATATGTCTCCATCGTGGCCAGTATCGGGGCCTTCGGGGGTACCTTTCCGGGCAAATCCTGAACTTTCCCTCGGGTTCCCTTCGGGGGTTTCACTCTAGGAAGTGTGTAGGTAGTACGGGGCGTGGTCTCTGTCCTAGCAATAGTAGCACTGGGCGTGGTCTTTATGGCTTCAATGCTAGGAGCGGTCGGCCTTATGGGGGCGGTCCCTGCGGCCTTCTGAACGGCAGCGGTTGCCGGGGTTTGGAGCGTGAAGGCATGGGTTGACAGGGCTTTAAGTTTAGTTTTCCGGCCCTTTCTCTGGTTCACCACCATAAGGGCCGCTTTTTCTACCTTATGTTGGGCCCAGTCCGGCGGGTTCCGGACTACATTCAACCACGCTTCTATATACGGTATGTCCTCAGGACAGCCAGGATTCCCTTCAACTATAACAATGTCCATAATCGCTGCTACCTTCTCATATTCAAATGACCCTTCCGGTGGCCACTCCGCGATCCCCAACCCTGGCCACATAAATTGACATCGCTGTATCATCCCGGCCCTACTACATTTATCTTGGTCGAACACTTCGCTAAAGTGCTCCGTCATTAAGTCTAGAGGTGTGGACCCACCCCCGCCCATCCTAACCTGAGTGCCAAAGGATAGGCCACAGACAAAGAGGGAGAGGGATGGTGGAGGAGTAAGGGGTCTCTTTCCACCGGACACAGGTCAACACTCGGCCTGACCGGAACGCGGTCGCCCGGTCCGGAAATGCAAGCCCACTCACACACTTTCATACGCCACAAGAAACCCTCCCGTTCGGTTTCTTCGCCCGAGCCTAGTGAGTTTCGGGACCTAGTCCGTATTAGTCACTGGCTAAAAGAGGGTGATCACACCTCTTCTTCGATCCTTACTGGGCCGGTCACTACGTAGAGTATACTCGCCTGTCCGCCGGGGTCGCAGGCCGCGCCGTCGTACGCGTCTCTCACTGGAGTAGAAAAAAACAAAAAGGTGCCTTGCCGGAACCACACAGCCCCTTTCCAGTCAGGCGGAATTGATCGACCCTCCTCCGGGAGATGGACACTGAAATCAGCGGTGGCCACTCACCACCTTCTCGGGAGGGGATCGATGACCCGTCCCGACTGCAATGGGGGAGGGGAAAGAATATAATCCGATTTTCCCTTTTGTAAACACTCCTGGCTGGCTCGCCAATGAAGCAGCTAAGCGAATCAGAAGACAAAAGGCCAAATTGGTTCCGAAACAATGCAACTTTATTGCTAGCAATGAACAGCACTGAGTTCTCTCATACTGTGTGTCACGAATCATCTGACACTTACATTTATACTTCCCTACTGGGCCTGCGCATTAGGCCCCTTATACATCACAGTAGACATGCGCAGTAAACATTTGTAGTTCTTACAGTACACATTTGTAGTTCACAGTACATACACACGTCATAATACTGAAATGATACTGGCTAGGGAAACGAAACTTAACATCTTCTTCTACACACACACAATGCTCCTTTCTAGCACAGGAGATAAGGTTCGTTAGGCTCAGAGATGCAGGGTGGGGGTGTCTATACCCTCCAAGGTCATCTATTCATATGACGCCTACGTGCAAGCTGGTCTTGTGTAAGCCTTGCTACTACTGTTACAAGCTATATATCTAATAGCCCTGCATTCTGTCTTACATTAGTAAACAGCACACTGGGTAAGGCACAAATGTCCAGTGCATTCATAAAGTATAAAAAGCAGAGGTAGTATGCATAAGTATAAGTCCATCAGTATGCAGAAAACATGAGGTTGTTCTGTTGGTCAGTAGTATTTGGGTAGTATCCGGCGCTCCACTCCTACACCTGCCCTGTAGATAGTCCGGCAGCGCTCTCTCCCTCCGTTCTCAGTTAATACCCAAATGTGAACACAATTATAATGTTAATTAATAAGTTTTGGATATTACTGAATTCTATTTTTGTCTCACTGTATTTCCAGTTTTGGCACAGTATAAGTCATTACAAGGACAAAATATAAAAAAAAACCAATTGACTACATTAGGGGCTTAAAGTCCATTAGTTATGTTTAAACAAATGAGAGATCTGCATGAAAGAAAATATTTATTTTTATTATTTTGACTTATGAAAACCACTTGTCCTTGAAACATGCTCAAAACAGAATAACCCATTTGTGCAAAAGAGATGAGGTGAAGATATGATCCCATGTGCCCCAATAAAAGGAAAATGTAATTTTACTTCCAATCTTCCCAAGGCAGATTACAACAGGGCCCCTTAACCATGCTATGGCAAAAGGGGGCCTGTGCTGGCATCAGCGCATGTCAAAAACACATGCCAATGACAGCACAGGCCCCATTTTACTGCAGCTGGTAAAAGATAGGTCTTTCTTTTTTTTTAAGAAATGGCCACGCGGCAAGTGAAGCACTTGCCGCGTGGCTATTTCGGGGGGGGGGGCAGAGCCCTTACCACCACCCATTGTGGTGGTGGTAAAGGTTCCAGTGCTAAAGCGGCACTGCCCGATTACCGCTGGGTGCACACCAGCGCTACAAAAATATATTTTTGTAGTACCTGGTATGATGGTGCGCTGGGGTAGGCCGGTGGTATTTCCTTTTTAGCGAACGGTAAGCCAGAATTAGGCTTACCACTGCTTTGTAAAAGGGGCCCACAGTTAAGATGAACCCATCAATAAAACAGGATGTCCTCACTGGAATTTGGCCATGTATTACTGTATTGTATAGAACAGTGTAGAAAAATGAGCACAAAATACAGCCTTTATTAGTGCTGTTTCCACCAACTACAATAGTTTCTGAAGCTGTTTTAGTGATACTCAGTTTTGATTTCATGATATTTATATCTACATATGAGACGCTGTCAAATAAGTAAAAATTAAAAAAAATCTTTTCTCCTCCACCTTTTAAGGCACTGCCTGTGCAATGAACAACGTTTGACGTTTGACAGATGCGCATAGGCATTCCATTATTTCTAATAATGTTTTACTATTGCTTTCAATAGCATTTGCTATTGTTTTGGGTATACTTGTGACTCCGCCTACTGCAAGCAAGCTACACCCACTGGCTTCAACCCATATAATGGGCTAGATAGCCTCATGCCGTCTCCTGTTCTCAATCTAACCTCCTTGAGTTTAAAAGACAGTGCCGCCTGGCTGAGTGTGAAGGAAGAACTGAAGCCCAAGCCTATGACTTTACAGAAAATGTTTAGCTGCTGTGACCTGACTGAGATAAGCCAACTTTGCTTCTTGTTAAGGCTTACAAGCCGGGAGCCAGACCCGAGTTCTCTGAGAACTACTAGGCTGTGTTTGAGGTGGAGCAGCCCCACAAGCCACAGGCTGCTTGGCCTGCTAGCTAGAGGCCTATTCAAGACTGTTACCAAATAAGAGAAACTGTTGCATCTGATGTTCCTGGCCTGTGAAGCAACAGATCCCAGGACTCGGGTGAATAAAACATTTATTTTCACATTTATATCTCTTGTCTGACTGAGTTATTCACAAGGCTAGCCCATAACCTCGCCTGGGGTCTCACAGTGACACATGATTACGTTTCTTAGCCTTGTAAAGTAACTTTACTGCTGTATTCTGTACCAGCAGAAGCTGTTAGTAAGTGATCCGATAATACCCTTATATAAAACACTACAATAATCAAAGCGATTTAACAACAATGAATTGACCAATATTCAAAGATCATTAAATGCAGAAAAATATTTTCTGCTCTGAGTCTTTAGCCATCTTCTTTAAGGCTGTTTGGTCATATTTCAAACAGACAATCAAAGGGCCATGTTTTATATGTCAATAGAAGGGGGAGACAGGATCCCCTTGCCTCTGTAGAAGGGGCAGTATGGATTTGGGATTTTGTCACTGCACATAACATCCAAATACAAGCAATACCTTACCAGCACCCAAACTCAAGTGGCTGACAGTCTAATGAGTAATATTTCAATGACAAGGTGCTGCACTCCATTTTCTAAGCATGTGGACCCCTCAAATAGATCCATTTGCCAGCATAAAAAAATGTGAAACTGATGCTTTATTGCTCAGTTTGCCCATCCCCAGGCCATCTCCTAAGGGTTGCTCTAACTCATGGGACTAGCCTTTTCTATATACTCAGCACCAATCACACCCATAGCTCTCCAGATTATTATTATTATTTCCTTAGAAGAACCTTTTTCCCCCATTTCAAAGATAGTCACAACAAGGGCACCATACTGTTCTACTAGACTGTATCAACGGGATAGAAGTCAATCAAAACAGACCTACCTTTTCAGCCAAAACAACAACTTTCTTTTAAACTTAAACCCCGGTCTGCATGGGGTCAATTTTATTTCTTCCCGTGTCAAGAGCAGCTTACCAGAGACTCAGCACAATAAACACAGATTAGCAACTAAGATTTCTCTTGCAATCACCCCTTAAATTGGATTCATCTTGTGGAAAGAAATCAATGATTTCCTATAGCGCAATGCTGCAGAACCAGTTCCTCTGAACCAAGGATTCTACTTCAGGTACTTTATCATTCTCTAGAAAATAGGAGGCCTGTACCCCATCTTGGATTTGAGACTTTAACCTCTTTCTTTACAAAGATAAAGCCAAAATGAGCACACTTGTCTAACTAGCAGGCTTTCAATGTTTCCAAGGTTACACAGGAAATGGGCTTCCAAGACGTGTAGCGAAACGGAGTTAAGGAACTAACCAAAAAAAGATAGTATAATAAAGCTCCAGAAACTGTATGTCACTACTAATGCTTAAACATGGCAGGAAGGAAAAAGCGGGAGTAGGGTAGATTGGCTCCTCCAAAAAACCAAGGGAGACGATAGTTCAAAAAGTTGATTTTTTTTGGAACAACTCAAAAGACTCGACACAGCTGCTGTATTTTGGTGTCAAAACACCTGCCTCTGAAGTCTCATGATGTTCGTTGTTCAGATATAGGCAAAATTTTCTGAGATCACATACAACTTTGAATAAATACAGTGGAACCAAAGTCCGTAAGAAAACATCAAAATTTCCTTCACCTGAACGCTCACGGACTTTGCAATTTATCCTTAAAATCGAGCGTGGTACCGGAAGATTGGAGGGTGGCCAATGTAACACCGATTTTTAAAAAAGGTTCCAGGGGAGATCCGGGAAATTATAGACTGGTGAGTCTTACGTTGGTGCGGGGGAAAATGGTAGAGGCTATTATTAAAAACAAAATTACAGAGCACATCCAAGGACATGGACTACTGAGAGCAAGTCAGCACAGCTTTTGTGTGGGGAAATCTTGCCTGACCAATTTACTTCAATTCTTTGAAGGAGTAAACAAACGTGGACAAAGGGGAGCCGGTTGATATTGTGTATCTGGATTTTCAAAAGGCGTTTGACAAGGTACCTCTTGAAAGGCTACAGAGGAAATTGGAGGGTCATGGGATAGGAGGAAATGTCATATTGTGGATTAAAAACTGGTTGAAACAGAGAGTGGGGTTAAATGGGCAGTATTCACAGTGGAGAAGGGTAGTTAGTGGGGTTCCTCAGGGGTCTGTGCTAGGAAACCATGTAGAGTGGGTGGAGCCAAGGCAGAGTGGAGCGGGGCTGGGGGCGTGTACTAAAATATCCTTCTCAAAATTTGGGACCTCCCCCCCTTGGCAGCTCTGTATTTATGGGGGCAGAGGGCATTATTGTGTATATTTAATAGGAATATTGATTGTATAGACAGCACTGTTTGCTGGGGCTCCTCCTCCCCCTGTCTACAGTTGCAATGTACTATGATTGGCTCCTTGTGAGCTTATTCATATTGGTTGATGGCTCTGAGCTAAGGCCAGCCCTCTTTCTACTCTGGAGACTTTGTTGCAGGCATGATTCCCTCAGGCGGGGGACAGCATCCTCGTGCACCTTGACTGGGTGCAATGGGTTTGGCCCCGGTAGGGCGGGGATTCCAGGCTTTATATGGTCATCGCTAAATTCCATCGGTATACCCAAAACAGGGGCATAGCCAGACCTGACTTTTTTTTTTTGGGGGGGGGGGCAGAGTTAACATGCGGGGGTACTAGGAATATAGATGTGAGTAGTGCTTGGTATACTCCTAAATAATGCCTTAGATTGTACTTGATAACGTATTTCTAAGTAAACAGTTGGTCCTGCATTAACATAAACCACATGCACACTTATGGAAACCTTGCAACGTCATTTAAAAATGTCAGTGTTTCCATTATCCCATAACTTAAACTTTACCATTAGATTAGACTTGACTCTGGTCAAACTCTCATCACAGTATCCTGGAAAATAATTACTGCAGTGGTACATATCCTTCAACTTTACTTTATAAGAAATATAAATGCCTTATTAAGCTGCAGTAATAAAATAAGTCTTCTTGTCCCTTCCTCTGGTTCTACTGCTTTCTCTCCTTTCTGAAGTAGAGACTTGCACGGGAGCGGGGTTACCGCAGGGACAGAAGCAGATCTGCGGGGTTCCCATGGGGATAGAAGCTGTTCCTGTGGGGTTCCCACGGGGACGGAAACAATTCCTGTGGGGTTCCCGTGGAAATGTACACTGCACTTGTGCCAGCCTCTCACTTACCAAGTACCAAGTTCTTTGAGTGCTGTCTTCTCCTCCTCTTTGCTTTAATAGCACAGATGCGGAAAGTCTCCATTAAGGAGATGGTAGAGACACAAAGGGGTGGTGGACTTTGGTCCTGTGGAACTGAGTTCGATTCCCACTTCAGGCACAGGCAGCTCCTTGTGACTCTGGGCAAGTCACTTAACCCTCCATTGCCCCATGTAAGCCGCATTGAGCCTGCCATGAGTGGGAAAGCGCGGGGTACAAATGTAACAAAAAAAAATGGTGACAGAATTCAAAAAGGCATGGCATGAACACAGAAGATCTCTAATTAGAAAATAGAAGTTATAAAAATCCTAAACGTAAATGACTGCATGTGTGTGGATGTGTCGAGTGATGCTTAGATGGTGACTACGGCTCTGATGAACTAGGGCCAATACCAGGCAAACTTGTATGCTCTATGTCTCATATATGGCAATCTCATTTAGGAAGGGATGGAAAGGGCTTAGACACAACTTTAGTGGCTGGAACATGAGGACAGTGCTAGACAGACTTTTACAGTCTGTTTCCCGCAAATGAGAAGACAAATAGGCTGGAGTGAGCTTCGACGACAACACCAACAGTTGGAATATAAGGATAGGGTCAGACGGACTTCTGTGGTCTATGTACCAGAAACGCCAAAGAAAGACCATAATCAAGTATATAATATCATGTTCATTGTTGATTTAATTATGAATTGATAATGAGCGTGGCTATTGGGCAGACAGGGCCATTCGGGTTTTTTCCTGCTGTCACTTACTTTGTTACTATTAACATAGTAACATAGTAAGTGATGGCAGATAAAGATCTGTACGGTCCATCCAGTCTGCCCAACAAGATAAACTCATTTTACTTGATATGTGATACTTTATATATATACCTGAGTTTGATTTGTCCTTGCCATTCTCAGGGCACAGACCGTATATTTCTGCCCAGCACTCTTCTTGTACTAAACGTTCTGAAGCTAACGTCGAAGCCCCTTAAAATTTACACTCAAGCCCATCCCTACCTATTCAGTCACGATCAAGGCGTAGACCGTAGAAGTCTGCCCAGCACTAGTTTCGCTTCCCAATTACCAGTGTCGCCACCCAATCTCTGCTAAAATTCCGTAGATCCATTCCTTCTAAACAGGATTCCTTTGTGTTTATCCTCTCTGCTCCTGGGCTGATGCGCAGATCTCAGCTATGACACAGGCACAAGCATCAGATGTCACCTGACCTACTGGCGCATGCATGTGGCAACCTCTCAGCAGAGTGCCAATGAATCAGAGATAAGTTTTACATGTGCGCACCAGAGTGTTCCAAGTTCCAACTTTTGTTCCTTCCTTGTCTGCAGTGCTGTGGCTTGAACCCAGAGAGCGACTGAGAGCCAATCGGAATTTTTTAAATGTACCTTTAAATTCTTGCGGGGACGGGTGGAGATGGATAAGATTCCAATGGGGATGGGTAAGATTCCGGCAGGGACAAGTAAGATTTATGTCCCCATGCAACTCTCTATTCTGAAGCTGACATTAACCAGTTCAAGTCCCTGGAATTCCTGACAGTGTTCCTTCCACCCCCTTCTCCTTAGGAAGGAGCAGACAAATAAAGGATTGTCTGTCAAATTACTTTGAGAAGTAACACTAAATCCTACAAAGAAACTTCTCAGAGCCTATGAGGCAAGCTTAAAAGCAACAATTCTAAACACAGAAATATCATTAACTGTACCTTTAAAAAGAATCGTAATATGCTTCCTATTGGAAAAGCCAGCCAAATCAGACTCCTATAGATCCAAGCACAAATTATATGCTAGCAGAATCTCTCACCTTGGTCACCCACAGAACACAGACCAATCCTCACCAATTACAGAATAAGGGACCAAAATTAGAAAAGGAAACACTGAGAAATCACATTCTCTATAAGAAGTACAGCACAGGAGCAATAAAAATAAAAAGGGATTATCTTACTCTAGGGAGCAAAATACTAGATCACTTTCTACTCCAAAATAAAACACACAAATAAATTATCTGGATACCAATGAAAAGTTAAAATTTATGGGACAACAGTGAGCTGTATTTTCAAAGCACTTAGACTTACAAAGTTACTTTAAGTGTTTTTAGTGCTTTGAAAATGAGCCCCAGTGACTCCAGCCAGCTTATTAGTGGAACATAACCACAGAAGCATGGTCTAGTCACATTTTCAATATGTAATACTAGAGCTCAGATAAGGAACAGGCTATTTCACTAGACCAAACTTACTTTTCTTGTGCCATCACAATCCAGCTGGATAGGCAATGGCTTAAAAGGAGGAGGATAAAGGATTTTTTTTTTTTTTTACATTTATATCTCACATTATCCCAAGCAAACTCAGGTTCAATGTGGTTTACATTTGAAAATACAGCAAGACAGAATAATAGAATTCAGGTATATCAAGGGAGCAAATAGATTGATATGTCTGAAACATTTAACAACATCATTAGCATATATACCCAACCAGACACTTAAAAGTCTGTCCTTTAATGATACCACATGTTCAGAAATCATAGACACAGTGGTGTGCTGGAGCAGGCTCTCACGGGCTCACGAGAGCCGTTTGTTAAGTTTTTAAGAATTTTGGGAGCCGGTTGATAAAGTAGGCCTCCCCATGACTACTTTAACAACTGACTCCCAAAATGTGGGCTTGGGCCCCCTCCTGAATTCATTTTTACTTTGCTGGCAGTAATGCTGGCCCCACCAGCCAAGTAAATAGACTGCTGCTGCTGCTCCCTGCTCCTTGTTTCTGACTCTGAGCATCAGGCTGAGACTTTTCATGCAAGCGCAAGAAGGTTCCATCATGCTGCTCAGAGCCAGAAACAAGCAGCAGAGAACGGTGGCAGTCCAGTTATTGGCTGGTGGGGCTTGACAAAGGTATGCCTAGCATGCCCGCACAAGGGAGGGGAGAGAGAGGCATGTATTCCCCCCCCCCCCCCCAAAAAAAAAAAGAATTTCAGGGCCGGCTATGCCCAGAGAGAGAGCCCGTTGTTAAAAATTTACCAGCACACCCCTGCATATATAGACATGCACACACCAGAACAGGCATCCATCCACACATTGCAAAAGTAAACAACAGCTTCTACAGAGTACATCCAAAGCTTAATTTTTATTTTCTTATTTCCATCTTCCAAAATTCTAAACAGCAGACGTACAGATCAGTAGTACCCAAAGCAGTGCAAAACAAGTAAAGTCATAAACAACACAGTTTATACCTGATTGTTCACCCATCCTTAGGATTCACCTTTGGGTTTGTCTTAATACATTTCTTGATTAGCTTTCAAAGGTTGCCCTTCTTCGTCAGATCGGAAATAAGCAAATGTTGGTAGATGACAGTATATATAAGTGAAACATCAAAGCATTTCAGTGACAGTCTAACAGGATGGGGGTGGATAGGTGAGAGACAGGAAGAGTCGGGTGGATGAGGGACAGGGAGATATGCATGGAGACAGGAGGGTGACAATTTCAAAGCAGTACAATTTTATGGTTTATAATGGGCTAGAAAACCCAGATCTTTGTTAAGTCCTTTCTGGTGGGTGTTAAAATATTTAATCATTCTGACTTCAAAGGTCTTATGTTCTTTTAAAGTTCCATTTCAGGATTCTTATCATGAAATCACTGGTACAGTGTTCTGGTTTTGTAAAGTGCTGCTCCACAGGTGTGACATCTTTATTGGTATTAGCATTTTTCATATGGTGTCTATGTAAATTAAATCTCTTCTGTAGCATCTGATTTGTTTCTCCAATGTAGCAGCTTTCCTTGCATTTTTTACACTGAATGATATATACCACATTGGAAGATGAGCATGTGAAAGATTGCTTAATGTTGAATATTTTTCCTTTGTGAATGACCGTGGGGTCCTGTGAAATGTTTTGGCATAGTTTGCAGCTGGATATATTGCAAGGATGTGTGCCATTCTTTTCTTTTTGAGTCTGTGTTGGGAGCTTACTTCTAATTAGCTTGTGTTTTAAGTTGGGTGGCTGTCAGTAGGCTAGCCACTGGTGGGGATGGGAATATCTCAATATATACAACCCAGAGCTGGAAAAATTAAGAAAAATCATAAAAGATCTGCAGCCTCTACTCCAGGAGGATGAATTACTACTACTACTACTACTTAACATTTCTAAAGCGCTACCAGGGTTACGCAGCGCTGTACAATTTAACAAAGGACAGTCCCTGCTCAAAGGAGCATACAATCTAAAGAGATATATATTTTAATGTTTCTTTTTCTATTTTTACTTTTTTTGTCACATTTTTCTTTTTCTTCCATAATCTTTGAATTATTCTTTTTTTGCTATTTTCTTTGTTCATCTATATAATGTTTTTGGCACATATATTGCCATTTCCTTTGCTTAACTACATAATTCTTTTCCTATATCTGCATGTGATGTGAAGAGATTTTTTTAGTGCTATTTTATTTGTTCACATATTATAATGTGTACCATATTTATCTTTTTTTCAGACCATCTTCATTATCATACCCATATGTTGTGACCGAGTACATTTTTATGTATTTGCGTATGATTTTATCATTCCTTTATTACACGTTTCTTTGCATTTTGTTATATATTTGAATATTTTATGTGTTCTTATTTGCTTTCACAGATTGTAGAATTCAATTTTTATTGTAAATCTTTTCATTATGTATGTATATATTTTTTGTAGACTCCTGATGCAGGCCTAGCGGCCGAACCACGTTTGTGTCGAGTCATTTTACTCAATAAACATTTGATCTCAAGTACACATATTTCCAGTTTTTGGCATCCGTAGTCAACCTCCCACTTTTTTTGTCTTATTTTTGTGTTTTCCCGTGGGACGTTTGAGTTCTCTGCTTCAGGCGGATTGCGCTCTTAATTGTGCTTGTGAAGTGGCTAGCTCATTGTATCCTGAGATTGGAGGGTGAGTATAGTGTGGCTAAATGTGCATACTTGGTGGACTCTTCCACCCCTAAGCAAGACACCATGATGGCCACTTTGGCAGCCTTGAATTCCTTTATCATGAAAAAAAACAAACTTTTTTTTACCATCAATTTCAATTTCATTGCTATGGGCACAAGGCTGGTAAATTGTTGGCCGTCTGACTGAGTTTGGACATCTAATAAGTTTATCTCCACTATATTAGCTCCAGATGGTTCTTGAGTACACCAACCGCATGATGTGTCCTGAGTACTACATGATTTTTATTCCCAATGTTATGCTGCTCCTTAACCCACTCTTGGTTCCTCATGTGTGGATTATTTGGAAGACTCTGGTTTCCTGTGCTTATCACCAGCGGCGCAGACACAGCTTAGGGCCCCACTCCATGCTTCTGAGGTGCAGTAGGCAATTAAGTCCTTATCTGAGGGATGACCCCAGGCCCTGACGGGTTCTCTCCAGAATACTACAGTATGTTGACTTGCCAGCTTTGTGCGCCTTTAACAGCATATTATACATCTGCAACCTCTCAGGGTGTTTTCCCTGCACATGACAATGCAGCTTTTATTACTTTGATTCTTAAATCTGGCAAACCCCAGAAAGGCCGGATTTGTTTATGAATGGTGGTAGAACGCCTTCTTTTGAAGTACATAAGGGAATGTGCCAGTATTTCAGGATTGTCTTCTTTCCTCCATGTTATTTTTGTTATATTTAGAACCTCTGTTGTGAACTATCCAGCTTGATCCTGAGGTCTCGGTAATTTCGTTGCCGGACCGGTCTTTGCAGATGACCTTTTTCTTACACTTACCAGCCCTCAATCCTCTCTGCCCCATTTACTCAGTATTCTGGATGAGTTTAGTTGTTTTTTTCTCTCTGGTGTTGTCTGAATTTTAAAAAATCCATGGCATTGCCTATACTATCTTCCCTTTGAAAGGGCTGGGTGGGCTCCTTCCCTGAGTGGACGCCAGGTCAACATAACTATCTGGGCATTTGTCTCTTTGGATTTGTCAAAACTATATGAGCTTAATATGGGGCCCCTGAGGGCTACTACCCATCAATCCTGTGTAGCTGGTAGTTCTTGCTACTCTCCTTGCTGGGCAGGATTGCGCTTTACAATATGATTTTAGCACCAAAATGAGCTTATGTATTGCAGAACCTCCCCTTCTTTTTAAACTATAAAGATGAGCAGTTATTGTCGAGGGCCCTTTCTCTCTATTTAGGGCAGGGCAAACGCACCCACACCCCCACTGCCCAGCTCATGTTAACACGAAAACAGGGTGGATTGGGTTTTTTGAACATTAAATTGTTCTCCATAGCCAGCTGTATGCATCACCTGATTGATTGGTACTGAGGGACTCAGTATTTTCCTGCACAGGCACAGAGATTGCGTCATTGTGACCGCACCACTTTAGCTACTGGCTCCATGCGCCCGCTGGTAAGGTGCGAGTCCCATTGAATTTTGCACCCATCCTTATACCTCTTAGAAAAGCATGGTGTTGGCTCTGTAAATGCCATAATTTCTCCTTTGTTACCCATAGCAGGTAATGCAGCCTTTCCTGTAGAAGGAACTTTTCCAAATTTTCAAAGATGGCTAGCTGGCAAGAAGCACTACTTTTATCATGTAATTGATGAGACAGGTCATCACAAACCAGAGGAGCTGACTCTTCAGTGGATCCCATCCTTTCAGGACTCTTTTGCCTATGCTCAACTTTGCCACTATATTAGGACTTTGCCCATAGCCTCTTTGAATGAAGACGTCTGGGACTCTTATAATACTATGCTTGGTTTATATGCCGAACTCTTGATTACTACTACTACTACTTAACATTTCTAAAGCGCTACTAGGGTTACGCAGCGCTGTACAATTTAGCATAGAGGGACAGTCCCTGCTCAAAGAGCTTACAATCTAAAAGACAAGTGAACGGTCAGTCCGATAGGGGCAGTCAAATTGGGGCCGTCTGGATTTACTGAACGGTAGGAGTTATTACCACAACAATTTGTGTGACAAGGTCCCAGATATTGATTACGCCTCTTGGCTCAAAGGTGGGTGGTTGATCTTCCTTTGGCTCCCCAGGCTCAGTAATTGAAGACCTGTTTTACTGCTACATACACTGTAAGAGCATTTCCCTGTGGGAACTAAAATATTTCTGTTGCGCCTTTACATTTCTCCTTGCAGGGCCTACAAAGTGATTTTAAGAACTGATGATCTGTGCCCTACGTGTGAGCATGGTGGGGCCCACCTTGACCACATGTTCTATCCTTCCATTCTTGTCTAAAGGACTCTTTTGGCCTGCCAGGTTTCTTAGTTTTGGAGGCAGGTATGGACATCAGCACCACTTCAGCTTTTTGATGTATTTTCTGTCCACGGACGATAGCCACCAGGAATGCAGACTTCCTTGAAGTGCATGGTACTGATGGCGAAAAAGACAATTTTGCAAGCCTGGCTCTCTTCCATTTCACCTATGATTTCACATTGGAGATAGCTATGATTCAGCTCTCTGCTCTGGAGCACAAGGGGATTTCAGATTTATCTTCGCTAAAGGGAGATCGCTTTTTGCAAATGTGCACACCTTTTTGAGACACATTAACACCTATGGCACGCAGTAAGATCTTACACGCTTAGGTAGTAGCACTTCCTATTGGCTATGGGGGGAGGAGAGTTACTTTCAAAACTTGTATGGCATTTCATGTTTGTGGTTCTAGTGTTTGTTTTTTGCCAATAAACAATTATTTTTTTGTGGGGAAAAAAACATTTTATAGCCATGCCTATCACATAACTGAAAAGGAAGTATAGAAAATCAACAAGCATGTATTAATCAATTTTTGTACTGCCCCAAATTTCTTTACCAGCAAGAGTTATCCTCAACCCACACTACAACTCCCAATGTGCCCTGTAGCTTAGTATGACGTCACGAGCTATATAAATGGCTGCGGCTTAAAGTTCGGAGCCCATTGTTACATTGTATGGATGGAGTCGGGGAGGTTATATCACTTGTAGGCGAAAAGGTTTTTTAATTTTTATTTTTGTGGTTTTTTTTTGCCCCCGTTATCTTTTTTCTTTCAAAATCAATCACACTTAACGATCGCGATCAGAGACTAATCCTTTCCTCTGTTGCTCCCTTCCGATTACAAAAACAAAAAAAAAAGCAAACAAAAAAGGCTTCTCCTAAAATAA
Source organism: Microcaecilia unicolor (assembly GCF_901765095.1). Lineage (NCBI taxonomy): Eukaryota > Metazoa > Chordata > Amphibia > Gymnophiona > Siphonopidae > Microcaecilia > Microcaecilia unicolor. The sequence continues at coordinate 307,410,375 of NC_044033.1, forward strand.
AATGCAATAACGTTACCTCCTTCGTTGGCAGATTCACAAGGTACAAAATAAAAGATCTATTTGTTTATATATGTTAATAAATGTCAGAATCGTCAATCGGAAGGAAGAGACAGAAAATAAAGCTAAAAAGGTGTTTTGCTTTCCTTTTCTTTCTGCAAAGATCTGGGCGCCTCGGTTTCGATTTTAACAACTATAAGATTGTTGCAATAAACAAACCAAGGATAGGATCCTTGGAATTATTTATTCCTTGTATATATTTATTTATTGGAAGGATTCCTTCATTCCCCAATATTAGACGATTTTGCTGCTTAAACCTCTCCTCATCTGGAGCCTTTTCCCCCCAAGCTCTCCGCCAGGACTCGCCCTTCAAAAATTTCCCATCCAAATCCTTTTTCTGATCACTGGAGAAAAGAACTGAGGAGGGAAAAGAAAAAGCTACTTTGGGGGAGAGGTCGCTTAACCAAGCAGGTACTGAAATATTTATTTTATCTTTTATTTCTGTATGTGAATTGTGCGTCTGGTGAATTAAGCTTCAGCTCTTTAAACCAGATCTTTTCACCACACTCGAGTCATCCCTGGCTAGGCATGCTTAATTTCGGTACATCGATCTAATGCATTTCGTTTCATTGCAAGGCCTTTGCAGTGTTGGCATTAGGGGATGTTTTAGCTTCTGAATGCATTTCTCCCATTTTCATAAATGCATGATCAGTGAATTCCGGTTGCAGATCCACAGCAACCTCCCCCTCCATTTTTTCTTCCTTCCATATTGGTGCAAACCAAGGAGAAGGGGCGAAAAAGCTAGGAATCCTGTTGTATATTTAAAGTGGCTGTTGAAAGATTTCTCTGATTGCAAGATCTCCAACATTTCTATTGAGATATGACAGATACTGAACCGTCATTGTTAGTACATAGTTAAGGACTGAAAGTGCAAAGGTTCCACTCTCTCAGATCTATAGGATAATAATTGTCAGTTTCCTGAAAGTTAGGCTGGAAATTGTGGGCGGGAGGGTCCCTCTGTATAACTTGAGCTCGTACCCCTTTAACTTTTCGATTTTGGGAGAAATCAGATTTGCTTGTGTGCGCGCATGGTATTGACCCGGGTAGTCTTTCACTTTTCATGATCTTAGGCACGTGTTAGCTCGAGTGTAGCCTTAGCCCTCATCATCAGTTTTATTTTGTTAAAGGGGGCTGGCTGAGAAGGGCTGCGGGCAGCCCCTCCCTTTCCCCTCCCCTGGGGCTTGGCCTATGGCGCTGCCTGAAACGATGGTGGTTGGCACTGGCAAGCTAGTGGCCCCGGGCTGAGGGGAGACCGGGTAATGGTGGGGGCTGAGCAGCAATGACGCACAACTTGTGAGACCTGAAGCAGGAAGGAGCTGCAGGAAGGAGCCGACCAGCCACCCTGCTGCCTTAAAAGGGCCGAACATCTTTAAACTAGAGGACTTTAAATCTTCCAGCCTCTGTAACCCCACTTAAAATTTAGGACATGTGACGTTTAAAGCCTGAGTTTGTGCTTAGATCCAGCTTTGGAAAGGCGATGCAGTCTGATTAGCAAGGCCCGAGAGGAGGACTGTAGCTCTGAAAGGGGTCAGGATCTCACTGCAGCAGAAGGATATGCAGTTAGGGGTCCAGTGCTTTGTGGTGCGGTCTCTATTGATAGATCTTACAGGCTGTAGCTAGATGAACGTGCTTCTTATGTATGGTAAACAGATACTCTGTCCTTTAGGAGCAGCAATTGCATCAGCTTGTCTGTAATCTTAGGCAAGCCACTTGGTACAACTTAGATTGTAAGTCCTTTGGGGACAGGAAAATAACCTACTGCACCTGAATGTAAGCTGCTGTGAGCTGAATCCCAAAACTCCTTCTGGACCTTGGCTTTTAAGGTCTCTTGCTGTCCTCAAGAGAGAATATCTGCACTCATGACATCAATAAAGGACTAAGGGCCAGATGCACTAAACCTAACGAGCCCACAACTTGTGTTTTAAACTGGTTCCAGCCAGTTTAAAACGCAAGTAGTTTACCGGGGGCATGCACTAAGGGCATTTTCCCTGCCACGGTAGCAGGCAACGAAAACGGAATGCAAATTATTCAAAAGCTATTATAATGAGCTGCACTACCGTTGTAGCCCATTATAATGAGATGCACTACCGTTTTTCCGATTCCCTTACCGTAGGAACCTTAACGGGAGGTCTGCACCTCTCGTTGGGGCTCTTGTGAGGGAATCGGAAAGGAAAAGGGCCCCCCAAAAAAGGTAAAAAAAGAAAAAAAAAGCAGGGAGCGCATGTGAGGGGCGTCGTTTATGGAAGTACTCTCCCTGCGCTTGTGAGAGACGTCTTTTTTTTTCGCCATTTTTTGCTCTGCCCTTTTTTTCACCCTTCTATATTGTCTTCGCCGTGCCACTTACCCCTCCACAGCAAAATTTTTCTATTTTCCTGGTTGCCGGAGAATCAGGATGTCCCTTTCGATTATGCACCTCTTCCTGGTCTCTTCAGCCAATCAGAGCACGTTTCGCTGACAACAGCCAGCTAAACCCGCTTTGATTGGCTGAAGAGACCAGGAAGAGGTGCATAATCGAAAGGGACATCCTGATTCTCCGACTGGCAACTGAGGAAAATAGTGAATGCAACTGAGCTACACCAAGTAGCTCATTTGCATTCCCTATTGTTGATGCATTCCCGTTCCCTACCGATTCGCTACACTCCTCATTCTTTATCTCTGCAGACTCACTTTAATGGTGTTATAGTCCTAACTTTTAGGACTTTTAGTAATGTAAACTTGGACAGCAATCAGTAGGAATGGTCTGGGGAAAGCACAAAAAAGAGGTGGGGCATACAGTATGGCGTGGCTAGTGTTCATTGCTGTCAGTGGCAGCGTTTGAATAGCGAGCTTCTGTTGGGCCACTGCTGGATCTCTCTACTCACTATAGTGCTGTTACACGGTCAGTTTACCTTCTTTTGGCTGGTGGGGGAAAATGGGGATAACATGTTGGCTAAAGCTTTATGTTTAAAGCTGCTGTGGCCAGTTTTATCAACTAAAGAAAATTTTTGTTTATGTAATTCTGTATTAATTCAAGGGGTGGGGGTAGGTATTGCAAGTTGAAGGGTGTAGCATTCTTGGGTTAAATAGCAGAAGAGTCTTGAACTCATATGTTAAAGATATTTCTTGATTTTTTTTTTTAAGAACTCTAACCACTAGACATCTCCCTGTCACAGTCCATGAGAAAATGCAGAAAATCAAATTACCTTTACAGAACTGATTTAGAAAAAAAATACTTTTTTACCATACTCCCACAAGTCTGCAAACCCTCCAGCCCCTTGCCTGTGTGACAGTTTTTCAGACTTTGCCAGGTTGCCCTGAGCCATCTTTTAGCAGTGGCAGCAGCTTCCAATGTCTAAATACTTACAGTCCCCCCTTTTGCTTACGTGTGGAATTTCTGTCCTAGTAGAAAGCCTGCCAAAGCTGGTAGGATGCAGCATATTGCAAAAGCACGCCAACTCATAGCCTGTGTGCTAGTGGCTGAGGCACAGTCAGAGCAGACTCCTTAAGGCCTTATTTGTCCAGGCCATTGGTTAGAGTGAAACTGATATTGATGGGAATGAGTGGGATTCAGCAGAAGAAGGGATCTTTTGCTTAGTATGTTCAGTTACTCTCTGTATTGAAAATTTTATGTATTGTCATTTTTACTTTTATGTTGTAAACTGATTCTATATCATTGGAAAGGTGGTGTAGTAAACATGAAAATATCATTACAATTGTGAGAAGCATTCTTGTAACAGAAACAGAGAGCAATAGGGAATAATAGCAATTTTTTTTTTTTAATGATCACACGGTCTAGTACTCAGTCAGGGCCATTGAGCCAACTTTTGGTTTGATGCCCTCCCATTGGCATGCCCTGCCCCCAGCCTACCTTTTAAAGGCAGGTTTCCCCTCCTGAATACTGACAGCATTTCACCTGATGCTACTCGCATTAGCCCCTGCACCTTTCCTTTGCTGCACCCCTGTGGAAAAAGGAAGTTATGTCAAAGGAGGGGCCGGGGCGCGGCAGAAGGAAGGTGCTGGGGCTGATGCGGGTAGCGTTAAGTGAAACGCTATCTGTGTTTGAGAGGGGAAAATTGCCTTTAAAAGTAGAAGGGGGAATGTTGCCTGAGACAGAGTTAGGAAGGGGGTTGCCTACTCTTCTTTTTTTCCCTGCACACAAAACGCCACCGAGAAAGCCCTGGACCAGCTTAATCTATAGGGCCAATGATGTCACAGGCTCAAGCGTTTGGCACTCTTTATCTCTGGCGCCCTGGTTCATATGTTAAGCCAGCCCTGTACTTGGCCCATATGTTGTGGGAGGGAGGCAGGCAGGCACTCTTCTAGGAAAATAGAATAAAGTTTATCAACACTAATATGCCAAAAAAAAAAAAGAGAGAAAAAACCCAAAACAAAAGAAAACCAAAGCCAATAGTTGCTGACAAATAGCCTAAACAAAATTAACATGAGGCATGGTGTGGAAGTTTACCAATGAATCCAAGGTTGGAGATATATCCCTTACTAGTGTGGAGCTGAGAAAAATAGAGAGATAAGCAGCTCCTTAAAAAAAAAAAAAACACGTTTCTCAAAATTGATCATAAGCATACATCTACTGGAAAATGTAAACAAAAAATTCAAAAATTTATGCTTCTGTAGTAAGCAGTTGATGAAACACAAGTATGGGAGATGTGTTGGTCTGCCTGATGTGCAAACTGGCTCAGAAAGAGATAATACAAAAAGTAAGTGTATTAAACTGAACCCCTGCCTGACTTTGGGGCCAGTATAATAAGTATGTGCTAAATAACAGCTCCTCTTTCACACAAGCTGTTCACATTAATTTTTACTTTGTAATGAGGTGCATAGTGCACTGCATTAAAAAGAAAAATCTGTGCTACTGTATATATGAAGTAATGTGTAAAAAACAAAAACAAAGCTATGCTGCAATGGAAGTAAAGTACCCATGAAATTTAAGTTCCATATTAGTGTCAAAGGTTAACATGTTGGTAGGGTTTTAACTAGTACCTCAAACCACTGACTTGGAGACTCTCTGATGCAGTCCAAAATGACCCTGAGACAGGAAGACCCTGAGCAGAGAATTTCACAAACCGACATTAACATGCTGATCCACAAAGCCTGCACCTCCATTTTAGTGCAAATCTGTTTTTATTGAATTGTACCAAATCTGGAACAATAACAGCCAATATATATGAAAATGTGACCAATTCAACATTGTTTCCCAAATAGAGCATTCATAGATTAAAGCTAATCATAGTAGAGAGCTTGGCTTCTTATAGCCCTGTACAATAAATTGGGAAACAGCTACTAACCCACCTCCATTTTAAAATGCTCTGCACTCATCTGTTCCCACAGACACCCACCTATCTAACCCCTAATCCTTCACCAATCCACCTCCTGCCTATCCACCAACTTTCTTAGACTGGGTGAGGATGGCTTGGTAAGTGGATGGAGTTTCAGTAGGGGAACAGTTGCATCATTGAGTAGTGGGGGTTAGGGGATGTGGGATCCTGGAATTGGGCTGCAGGACATCCTTGAGTCAAGATCCTAGGGTACTTGGGGACTTACAGACTCCCAATTCAAGGTCCAAGTCAGGAGTCCCTTCTCCTGGAGTGTCTAACTTGGCTATCTCAGCCCAATTTTTAAACGTCTAGTTGATTCCCATTGAAGTCAAAATGTTACTCCACCTCCAGGAATTATTGTATTTGTTTTTGCTATATTTATTCATTTTCATTCATGACATTTATACCCCACATTAGCCCGAGATAAATTCAAGTTCAATATGACTTGCAAACGAACAATAAAGTGCATAAAACATAATGTACAGAATATAACAATAAGTTCAAGAAGCAAGTTAATACACATGCAGTAAGTAACCAGATATTTAGACTATCTCAAGTACAAACAAATAATGAAGGGTAGATAGGTGAGAGCATAATTATGCAGGACTATATGGGAAACGAGATTAAGAAAAGGCTTATGTTGGCTTGTACCCCACCTAGAATTGTGGATTGAGAGGACTAGAAATCTTTTATAAATAAGATTCCGTACTAAATAGGAAGTAGAAAAAAAACACACCAAAACTTATCGTACATTTATTACATCAAAAGTAATTCAATATGCAGCTGATTAAACACATTTCCATGCCCATTGTTCTAAGATGGTTCAGTTTAGTGCTTCTTGCTACTAACCCAAAATAACTCACACTAAGGTTAGCAGAGTTAATTGTATCAGCCTCCTAGGCATTTGCCGCCTTTGCCTATGCTTTGAACCAGTTCTGCACTGACATTTGGAAATCAACAGGCTGAAAAGGGTAGGGTTAGAAGAGTGAGTTGAAGACCTGGAGAATAGAGGGGTGCTGAAGTTTTAGGGCTTATTATTTGATGGTTTTCTCTCCTTTAATTAACCAGATAGCTCCTCAAGGGTCACCCTGAAGCAATCTTATTTCACTCCCATTGCATCCATGGACTTGTATTTCCAATTTCTCAGTAAAATTAAGGCCTAATGTCAATAGCTGGTAGTGAGGCAAAACCATTTGAAGCTTCTGTGTTCTCAGGGAAGTCCTTGGACTGTTGCTAATGGCAGTAACAGCAGTTGGAAGGGCTGTTATGCTGCAGTGAACCTAGTCCATTAAGCTCAGCTTTCTGTCTACAGCATCCTGTGAAGATTATGACGGAGTCTGAAGTCCTGATTCTCTGTATTTCTGAGCAGATGGATGGTGGCTCAGTGATGCCACCCTGTCATTTGCCACTCTATGGTGACAGGCAGCCTCTAGCCAAATTCAAACAAGAAATAGCAATAGGCAAAAGCATCCTCCTCTTTCAATTCGACATGTCGAGCAAGTACGACATGGTAAACCACAATATATTAATAAGTCTACTAGAAAAGTTCGGGATCAGTGGAAACATACTCAGCTGGATTAAAGGTTTCCTAACCACAAGATCATATCAAGTAAAGTCGAACTCAAACTTATTTATTTTATTTTTGTTTTTTGTTACATTTGTGCCCCTCGCTTTCCCACTCATGGCAGGCTCAATGCGGCTTACATATTGTATACAGGTACTTATTTGTACCTGGGGCAGTGGAGGGTTGGGTGGCTTGCCCAGAGTCACAACCATGGAAAGCAAACTGTGGAGTACCACAAGGATCATCGCTATCACTGACCCTCTTCAACTTAATGATGATCCCACTAGCCAGAGGAGTGGCCTAGTGGTTAGGGTGGTGGACTTTGGTCCTGGGGAACTGAGGAACTGAGTTCAATTCCCACTTCAGGCACAGGCAGCTCCTGTGACTCTGGGCAAGTCACTTAACCCTCCATTGCCCCATGTGGGCCGCATTGGGCCTGCCATGGGTGGGAGGGCGCGGGGTGCAAATGTAACAAAAAAATAAATAAAGACCTCGACCCTTTCATCTACGTAGACGATGTAATAATTTACATCCCTTACAAAACCAAACTGCAAGAAATCGCCAACAAAATCGAGCTAAGCCTAAATATCATGAAATTATGGGCCAATGCATTTCAACTAAAACTCAACAAAGAAAAAAGACACTGCCTTGTTCTCTCGTCCCAACACAACATGGACAACCCCACAAGCATCAACACCCCAGGTCACACCCTCCCCATCTCAGACAACCTGAAAATCCTTGGAGGCATATTTTCAAAGCACTTTGGGAGGCTAAGTTCCATAGGTTTCTATGGAACTTTGGGAGGCTAAGTGCTTTGAAAATAAGCCTCTTGGTGTCATAATAGGCCGTAACCTAACACTGGAGAGCCAAGTAAAGTCCACTACAAACAAAATGTTCCACTCAATGTGGAAGCTCAAACGCGTGAAACAGTATTTCATGAGGGATACCTTTTGCAATCTGATACAATCAATGGTGATAAGCCAACTAGACTACTGCAATGGAATCTATGCAGGATGCAAAGAACAAACCTTAAAGAAACTTCAAACTGCTCAAAACACGGCAGCTAGACTCATATTTGGAAAAACGCGATTCGAAAATGCAAAACCCCTCCGAGAAAAACTACACTGGCCCCCAATCAAAGAATGCATCGCCTTTAAAATCTGCACCATGGTTCATAAAATTCTCTATGGTAATATCCCAGGATACATGATAGACTTAATCGACCTATCAACCAAAAACGCCTCCAATTCAACACGATCATATCTCTACCTACACTACCCAAGCTGCAAAGGTCTTAAATACAAATCTACTTATGCATCCAGCTTCTCCTACATAAGCACACAACTGTGGAATGCGCTACCAAAAGCAGTGAAAACAACCTACGACCACCTAAACGTCCGGAAAATACTAAAAACCACCCTGTTCAAAAAGGCATAGCATCCTGACCGAACTTAAAAGACAGACCCTGGCTACACAAGAAAACCAAAGCATGTATGATCACAACACTACTCCTCCGCATCACGACTACTCTGTGACTTTGCCACATAAACCTCATCTTACCACAACAGCACAATGTATTTGTTCACACCGGAAACAGCAAATGCCATTCCAGCACTATGTAAGCCACATTGAACCTGCAAATAGGTGGGAAAATGTGGGATACAAATGTAAGAAATAATAAAAATAATAATAGAGGGAGGCAAGGGTGTGGACAGTAGAGAACATAGGAGTGGAGGAGTGGCCTAGTGGTTAGGGTGGTGGACTTTGGTCCTGAGGAACTGAGTTCGATTCCCACTTCAGGCAGCTCCTTGTGACTCTGGGCAAGTCACTTAACCCTCCATTGCCCCAGGTACAAATAAGTACCTAAGCCGCATTGAGCCTGCCATGAGTGGGAAAGCGCGGGGTACAAATGTAACAAAAAAACAAACAAAAAAAAAAGCCACGCTGTGTTGGAGACAGAACACTGAGCTTAATGGACTAGGTCTGCCAGCGGCTAGTCCTGGTCACAAGAACCTATCCAATCCCAAACCAGTGATCTATTTCTCATAGCTGATTAAAAGGGATTAGTGATGGCTAATATTTTTATGACATTTTCTCCAGGAGCCTGTCCAAATCTCTCTTGAAGCCTGCAATGTTAAGTTGTCTTGACCACATCCTCTGCCAACAGGTTCCAAAGCTTAATTATACGTTGTGTCCAAAATAACTTCTGAATTTGCTGGTTAGTTTCTCAGATTGTTCTCTTGTTCAGTGTTAAATGAGTAACAACTGTCCCCTATAATACTGTTCAGCTCACGCATGATTTTATAAACCTCTATCATATCTTCTCCAAGCTGAAAAGCCCTAACGTATAGCCTCTTCATAAGGGAAGTTTTCCATCCTCTTTGTCGTTTTGGTCATCCTTCTCTGAACCATTTCTAGTTATATATCCTTTTTGAGATGGGGTGACCAAAACCGCACACCATATTCAAGGTGCAGATGCGCTGGAATCCTGTACAGAGGCATAATATTCTCAGTTTTGTTCTTTATCCCGTTTCAAATAATCCCTAACATTCAATTTGGTTTCTTAGCAGCTGTGACACATTGGGCGGAAAATGTTTAATGTATTTTCCACAATGACTCCACTGGGCAACATTCTGGGGATGGGGGGAATCCTATCCCAAAAGGAAAGGCTCAACCTTAACCAGGGTGGGACCAGGCATTTAAAAAGGAGATAGAGCAGCTTTTAAATTAGAAACTGGGAGAAGGCCGACAGTCTCTCAAAAGTGCATTGTTTGGAATAAGGTATCTTTCAAAGATATCACCAAAACAGGGAAGATAGGGCATTCCAATAGTGAGGTTGCAATAGAGACCATAGTAAGCCAGGAGGCGTATTTTCAAAGCAGTTAGATTTACAAAGTTACATACAGGCATATTTTCAAAGCACTTTGGGAGGCTAAGTTCCATAGGTTTATATGGAACTTTGGGAGGCTATGAGGCATATTTTCAAAGCACTTAGCCTTCCAAAGTTCCATAGAAACCTATGGAACTTTGGAAGGCTAAGTGCTTTGAAAATGCACCCCCAGGTGTCTAAATAAAAAGCAGATTTTCAAGATTGTACATTATTACTGTCAACTGCTGAGCAAGATGTAAATAGGAACAAGAACCATAGTTTGAAATGTCTACATGCAAATTTATTTATTTTATTGCATTTGTATCCCACATTTTCCCACCCATTTGCAGGTTCAATGTGGCTTACGGAGTCCTGTTATGGTAAGCCTAAGAAATAAGATGGGAGAGTTAGAATATAATTCACTAAATGAAAAATATAGATATAATAAGAATCTCTGAGACTTGGTGGAAGGAGGATAACCAGTGGGACGCTGTCATACCAGGATACAAATTATATCGAAGTGATATGGTAGATCGAATTGGTGGAGGGGTAGCATTGTATGTTAAGGAGAGCCTTGAATCGAATAGACTAAAAATTCTGCAAGATATGAAACACATCTTGGAATCCCTATGGATTGAAATTCCATGTATAAAGAGGAAAAGGACAGTGATAGGCGTGTACTACCGTCCACCTGGCCAGGATGAACAGACAGATGTAGAAATGTTTTCAGAGATTAGGGAGACTAACTAACAAACTGGGGAACGCAATAATAATGGTTGATTTCAATTACCTCGATATTAACTGAGTTAATGTAACATCAGGGCATGCTAGGGTGGTGAAATTCCTTGATGAAATCAAGGACTACTTTATGGAGCAGCTGGTTCAGGAGCGAACAAGAGGAGGAACAATTCTAGACCATTTTTGTTGAGCACAGATTTCAGGCTCACGGTCTATAGTTTCCTAGGTCAGCCCAGATACTTTTTGTAAAAATTGGGTTATATTGGCCAGTTCTCAGGTATTGTGCTGTTTTAAATGATGGTGTCAGCTGGGTGTAGGCATATCCCTGGCAAATCGCGCAATGCTATTGGAGCTGGCCTGTAACAGTTTGGCTGAGGTTCGCTCCATCTTCTGTTGTCTGGGTTGTTTACACCATGGTGACATGCACTAGAAGGCATATCTGACTCTATTCCATAATTTATCTTGCTGTGTTGGAGGAAGGAACTAGTTAGACATAGGTTTGAGTGAGCTAGTCTTAGTTCAAGCAGAATCACTGATAGTCCTCTGCCTCCTGGACAATGGCTGTGGCCAAGCTCGATGGTCAAGGCTACAGTGAGCAAAGGTTAGAAAAAGACTGGTCCCCATTTTTGTGAACTAATTGTAAATGAATCGGGACTTATCTTCTGTGTCTGATTTTTGAACCAGAATTGGTTTTAAATATCAATATGTGTGTATGTACATACTGCATATACTGTATATATAATATTGTATGCTGGGGTAGTATTTCTACAGTGACATGAAAAGTTTGGTTTCAGCTATTGTAGTATTGAATTCCATTACAGGAAGCACATTATTAAAACGTGAATTTTTTTTTTAAGGACTGATTATTCAGATAAATGCCACTTGTAGAAACTTAGCCTCCAGAGCTGTGTTGTTGACTCATTTCAAGCTGTAAGACGCAATTACACAGCTGAAATGTCTTTAAAGTCCATTTTATACTTTTCAATATGGATTCAGTTACAAGAGAAACATTTCAGGTCATTGTTTCTTTCTGGCCTCGGTTGTTTAGTGTGAAGCTTTACATGGCTGCCAGAGATTCAGAAATGACTTCAAATATGCTAGAGTCAGGTGGTCTTGGTTGCTCTTTTTGCTGCTTTCCAATATGTTCATGTGAGCGGCGGAGACTGGATTTTCTTGATACCGGCTGTGCCTAGAGCCAAAACAGAGTCAGCCTCATGAAGTGCCAGGGTTCTTTTTACAAACCATGGTTTTGTTCACACCAGCTTCAGTTATAAAATGGTTTGGTCTGCTTGAAGAACCTCTCTTTGTAGCTATAAGTAAACAATTTGCTTTGCGACTGCATCAGGCCCACTTAGTGGAAAAAACACAGAAATCTCCAGGGAAGGATAATAAAATTGATCTGTTTTTGTTTGTTACTTGTAACTTTGTATGGCCAGTTGAGTTGAGGCTTCCTAAGCACTGAATTTGTATAGAATGGTTTTTTTTTATCTTGTTTTTTAATGGTTCTTACATATTAGATTGGTTATCGGTGGCATCGTATGCACACAGACTGTGAACTAGCTGGAGGCCAGTGCCACGTGTGACTTTTTCAGAAATGGCTGCTCACACTGTTGCAAGGGAATGGCCAGTGCACTCTTGGGAGGTGAAGCCACATGGAGGCAATAACTGATAAAAAGCTACTCAACAGCATGACAGATACCATTGTCTATTAAATATATTGCATGCAAAATCCTATCAAATATACTTTTCTTCTCTCTTTTGTTTGCCTGATTACTGATGTTGCTAGCTAGTGACTGGCATGGTCTTTTCTTAAAAGGCTAGTGGAGGCTTCTTCTTTTACAAAGTTACTAATGTTTTATTTACCTCCCAAAAGTGGGGAAGAGTGTAATAAGATGCTAAAATCTCATATTAAGACTAACAGTATGTAGCTGAAACTCTACTTCCATACCGATGGCCTTGCATATTCTGGCAGCTATTGATCTAGGTCAATGGTTCTCAACCTTTTTCCTCTTGTGCCATATCAAACATACAAGGTTCTCATATGTGGCAGTGCACAGTGGGCTGTCACAGGGTGGGGGGTGGGGTGTCCTTTTGGTAATGCAGCTGGCTAGTTCTTTTCCTCACATATGCCAATGCTTCCTCTTTCTCAGCACCCTTCAGCCGTGACAACGCTCTCAGGCTTACCCTCTACACCCAGTGATCAGTATTCAGAGGAGGAGAGCAAGCCAGGATCCTGTGTTTCCAGTCAGGGCTAGAAGGAAGCAAGGTCAGGAAGATGCAACAGGGATTTCAAATACATGGCTTCCTGCATTCCTCAGTCATCATGCCCATGTGTCTATTTTGAAAAGAACAAGCTTGCCATTTGTAAACATTTTTGGTGCCTCACCCTGATTGAGAACCACTGGTCTAGGGAGTGCATTAATTGTTTGACATCACTGCATTGTGAACCAGCCAAATTTCATTATATATCTTACTCATGTCACTGATAGTGGGTTACCAGATAACTCCTAGGTCATCAGGGATAGACTGAGCCAGTCCTGCTTTTGAGCCATTGTAAAAATCTTCAAATCCTTGCTTGTGTTTTCACGTTCAAAATGCACTGATGTAGGCATTTGTTTCACTAATCTACACACCATACTGTACACTTTCAGCTTGAAAGAACAATTGTAGAAATGTTCAAAAGCTAAGTAAGATTAAGTAACTAAAGTTGTAATTGCATAAGTCTTTTTTGCCACTTTGCACATTGCCCTTTCCTTGGTAGATTAGCTCAAACTCCTTTAGTTGACTGGTGATCATCTGTGGACTGCAGTCTTCAAGGCTTACCATAGATTTTCTGTTTCATTCAGGTCTTAGTCTTGATTGGGTCACTCAAGCACATTCACTTTCTTCTTGCTGAGATGCTTCATTATTGCTTTTGCTTTGTGCTTAATTGGGGTCATTGTGCTCCTGAATGAATCTTTTCCCCAGTCCCAGGTCTATGGTAGACTGGAACAGGTTTTTCTCCAAGATCTGCTTGGACATTATATTGCCCATCATTCCTTTGATGTTCGTAAACCTCTGTCTCTGCTGCTTAAAGTGTTTCCACAATATTATGCTTCTACCATTATCTTTTCTATAGAGATGGAGTTGGCAGGATGATGTACTATGATTTATGTGACAGATAATCGATTCTCATTGAGTCCAAGACTCCAAAGTGGAACTTTTTGGTCTTATCAAACTACAAAGCCTCCCATATGTGACCAGTGCTCTTTAAGCATTGCTTTGCAAACACTGTTCAGCGCATCTTATCTCTCTCCTTCAGCAGTGGCTTCCTGTTCTCCTCCCATACAGGCCATGTTTATGTTGTAATATTAAAATAGTTGAATCTTCAGTATTTTTCTCAGTCTCGGCCAAAAACCTCTGTAGTTTTAACATAATCTTCAGCTTCACAGGGACCTTCTTCAGCAGTTTTCCTTATTCCATGGCTAACTGACTTTGAAGGGATGACCTGATGGAAGCAGTGTTTCATTGGTGTGAAACTATTTCCACTTCATGGTGATGGACTTGAATGTCCCAAGAGATATTAAATGCATTCAAATTTATAGCCTTCCTTCAGTCTGTACAAGGATAGGCCAGTACAGATTCCTAAGTGGCCACGGAGAACTGAAAATGATCGAGCCAGTACTTCAGATACGAATACAGAAAGAGCACGTAAGAGAACACGGAATGACTCTGATGAACTCTTTACTTCCCCCTGTTCCACACCCATCAACAATTCTACAATTATACAAGACAAAGACGTGGCCCCTACCCGTTTTTTAGACAAACTTTGGGACGACAGGAACAGAGGAAGAGAAAGGGGACTACATCTCCAAAATGGATGGACAGACAGAAGGATGGAAAGGGACTTCCAACCTTATCACAGGATGGAATTCAGAGGAAGAGGGAGAGCATGAAATGTAGGCCACCAACGACGCCCATCATACAGGAGACTGACATACCCATAATTAACCTTTCAAATACTGAATTATCAAATACAGAATTACCAGTTCTTAAAAAAGGCCTTAAATGTGTACCAACTAACCATTATGTCCCGTTGCAGACGAGGATTGATATATTCAAATTCGAAAGGAAGCTCAAGATTACACATTTCTTTGTTGGGATTGAATCTAACTACAATGACCACTCCATGGTCAAACGCCCCTCCAAATGGATTCCTCAGGGACCCACGGATCCTCTGATTTTGACATTCAAACAATGTGTATTATGCAATATCAATAATCTGGAAAAACAGAAAAAAAGAATGTTCCACAATTTAACAAAAGATGAAAACACTGCACTCAAGAATCTTAGGAGTAATCAAGAGATTACCATCAAACCTGCTGACAAAGGAGGTGGAATTGTTGTCATGAACACTATCGATTACATTGCTGAAATAGTAAGACAGTTATCCAATGAGGAATTTTACCTCCAATTAGACAAGGACCCCACTGAGGAACTCAAACATGAAATCGATTTTTGGGTATCTTTTGGTTTTGAGTCTGGATTTTTAACCATCAAAGAGAAGGATTTTCTTACAACACTCCACCCCATCACTCTGGTGATATACACACTTCCGAAGATACACAAGACACTTGTCAACCCTCCAGGTAGGCCCATAGTTTCTGGGATAGGCTCCATACTTGAACAACTCTCAGATTTTATAGATTTTCTTAAAACCTATGGCTCCTCCGGTTAAATCATATGTCTGGGACTCCTCACATGCAATAAATTTGCTTCATGAGTTTGATGGTGATCTGACTGATATTATTCTAGTCACTTCAGATTTAGAATCACAGTATACCAATATTCCTCAACAACAGGCATTGAAAATTATCACTGATGTGTTAAATGACAGGGACACTAACACTCGCATACCCACATCCTTTATCGTCCAACTAGCATCCATAGCACTCCAAGAAAATTATTTCTGTTTCCAAGGGAAATTCTTTAAACAAATTAAAGGAACTACTATGGGTGCTAGCATGGCCCCAGATATTGCCATACTGTCTGTAGCCTCCTTTGAGCACTTGTACCTTGAGTCTCATCCGTATCAAGAAGAATTTCGGTTTTGGAAACGATACATTGATGATATCCTTGTGCTTTGGAAGGGCTCCATTGACAAATTACAGGAATTTCACATGTGGATCAACACCCTAGACAGTAATCTTAAGTTCACTATGCAATATGATCATAAAGAAATACCTTTTTTGGACATTCTAATCCAAAAGGACACTTATAATTTTAATACCACAATATACAAGAAACCAACGGACAAGAACAACTATCTCCATTTTCAAAGTTACCACAATAGAAATCTCAAGGAGAACTTACCACTATCCCAATTTCTGAGATTAAGAAGATTATGTAGCAATTATCAGGATTTTGAACATCAAACAAAGCCTGTGGCCCAGAGATTTCGAGACAGAGGCTATCCTGAACAATGCATCTCTCAGGGCATTTGCAAAGCCAAAGCTGCAGACAGAGAAGACTTGTTGACACAACATGAAAAACGGACAAACCCAGATATTGTATGCAGTCTGAAGTTCTCCAATCTCTCCAAAGATATTTAAAAAATACTACGTAAACATTGGCATATTCTCAAGGGCCATCATTGTTTCCAGGACAAATGGCTCACTGTGGCCAATACACGCAGTAAGAATATTAAAGAAATCATAGCACCATCAGCTCTTCCTGTCGCACCATCCACAGCACCTTCATGCATGGGCCACAAACCTTGCGGCTCTTGTTCCGTATGCCCCTCATCAATGACCATTACAGCATTCATCCATCCTCAAACAGGAAAGGCATATCCCCTCAAACACTCCTCCAATTGCAACACCGAAGGAGTAGTTTATTTAATTCTATATCCTTGTGAAATGATCTATGTGGGGAAGACCACTAGAAAAATTAAGACCAAGATCATTGAACACAGAAGCAATATCTGGAGACATAACGTAACAGCACCATTGGTTCAGTACTGCAATGACCATTCACACAACTTCTCTGATCTGTACTTTCTAGTGTTCAAAATTATAAAGTCATCATGGAGAGGTAATAATATAGACAGGATGCTTCTGCAACAGGCGCAGAGGTCAATTTTTGAATTAAATACAGTTTCCCCTGCTGGTCTCAACATGGAAATTGACCTTTCTGTTTTTTTATGAACAATCTCTTTATGAATATTCTCCCTCTAGAGTATGATCCATGTTTTTTCTGTATGTGACATCATTTGTTCTGATTTTATTTAAACTGTTTACAATGTTTTGTCAGTGTTCATCTCGACATGTTCTATTAGATTTTACATGTAGATTTTACATGTATATTTATATTTTTTATTTTATATATTTATGCTCGTTTATTACATGAAGTGTTCATTGAATTTTTTTTATATAGTTATGCGTAATTACACAGCATGATATATGGTTCAATCTATGTTCTCTTTCATATACTGTAAGTGCATTATATTTTATTTGAGCTCAATTCTATTTTGTTCTGTTTTAAACAATTTTTTATGAATAATCAACATCTTGATTGATACATGTTTTTGTCTTTTACAGAGTATAGTATGTGATATCATTTGTCCTGATTTTATTTAAATTTTTTATAATGTTTTGACAGCATACAACTTAAAAATGTTTTTTTCATGTTCCACCATATTTTATATTTACATTTACACTCACAATTTATGTATTTATGTTTGTTTATTATGCATGAAGTGTTCATTAATTCTTTTACATGGATATGTGTAATTATGCACTTTATCATACAGTATGACACATGGTTCAACCTATGTGATTTTTCAATTAATATAAGTGCATCATATTTTATTTGAGCTCAATTCAATTTTGCTGCTCTCTATAATTTAGTTTGTGTTTGAACTATATCATTAATTATTTAATATTTTTTATGTTTTTTATCAAGGTTTTATTATACATCTTCCATCATTTATGTATGTGTATTCATTCCTTATTTTAAACCATTATTTAAATGTACAGTTCACACTTCATATATTTTTTATAGACCCATTCTAATTCTACTCTACATATACAGATTATATATGAATATAATGTATTTTCAATACACATAGATTCATGTACGTATACACATTTCATTTGAATATATCCAATCTTGTCAATACACATAGATTCTTAACGAGCACATGATTGTACATATTGATTTTAACTATTTTTGGATTATCACTGACAAGATTCTGTTCCTCATTCATTTTATTATATTTTACATTGTTTCTATGTTTTTATAATTCAACCATTATATTATGGTATGTATGTTAATTTGTGTGGTCTGGATTTATAATCATATCTCTGTGTTTTTATGTTAGACCCCTGAGGCAGGTGCTTGTGCGCCGAAACACAGCCCGTGTTGGGTCTTTTTCACAATAAAGGACGGCTGTTATCTCTTTCTTGAAGGCCCGGTGTTGCTTTTTTGTCTGTGTTGTATGCTGTAATACCCTCTCTTTTGTGACTGCATGGACATTATATTGCCCATCATTCCTTTGATGTTCGTAAACCAAACCTCTGTCTCTGCTGCTTAAAGTGTCTCCACAATATTGTGCTTTTACCATTATCTTTACTATAGAGATGGAGTTGACAGGATGATGTACTATGATTTATGCGACAGATAATCGATTCTCATTGAGTCCAAGACTCCAAAGTGGAACTTTTTGGTCTTATCAGACTACAAAGCCCTCCCATATGTGACCAGTGCTCTTTATGCATTGCTTTGCAAACACTGTTCAGTTCATCTTATCTCTCTTCTTCAGAAGTGGTTTCCTGTTCTCCTCCCATACAGGCCATGTTTATGGAGTAATATTAAAATAGTTGAATCTTCATTATTTTTCTCAGTCTCGGCCAAAACCCTCTGTAGTTTTAACATAATCTTCAGCTTCACAGGGACCTTCTTCAGCAGTTTTCCTTATTCCATGGCTAACTGACTTTGAAGAGATGGCCTGATGGAAGCAGTGTTTCATTGGTGTGAAACTATTTCCACTTTATGGTGATGGACTTGAATGTCCCAAGAGATATTAAATGCATTCAAATTTATAGCCTTCCTTCAATCTGTACTTTTCAAAAATGTTATTTTGGAGTTTGGTAGCTCTGTCTTCAGCATGTTTAGACCTTTGCTTCAGATTCACATCATACAACAGAAATAGCCTGATTCTTCATCCAGACATATTCAAATCAACTACTGTGAATGACACAAGTGGGCTGTATTTGTCTTATTATGGACCTTAAGATTGTTTTGGAAACTGAACTATGTCTGTTGTTCTATGACAAAGGGTGTGAAACTTAATAAGATCAGTGCTTTTTTGGTTTCTTATTCTTAATTACTTTTTAGAGTATTTCTACAATTGTCCTTTTACGTTGAAAGCATGCAGTTTGTTTTGTAGATCAGTAAAAAAAAAAACCTCCTATTTATTTTTAGACAGCAGAATGTGAGAATTGTACAAGGGTGCGAAGACTTCTTTTTTACAAGGCACCGTATCTGTGGAGATGTCCCTTTGACCTCAAGCTCACGCATATACCGAGGTAAATCTTTGAAACCAGGAATAGCACTTCCATTAGGTGAACTAGGTGGTTGCCTAGAGCACCTAGATTCTGGGGAACAGCAAAAGATATGAACGGGCTGGTACTTCAGTTTTTCTTTCCTCCCTCCCTTGTGTTCCCCAGTGTTTCTGACCCGATCTGTTGACATTCCTTCCTCCATATCAGTTACCTTTGCTATGCAGGGCCAGCATTGAGGTATATGAAAGATTGCATGCACTGCCTCTGTTGTATACAAATCTATCGCCCTCTGCTGAAGAAAACCTTGACCAGGACAAACTTGAAAGTTACAGGCCAGTATTCAACATCCCATTTCTAGGGAAACTCATAGAACAAACAGTCTGTGTTCAACTTAATGAATGGCTAGAAAAGAGTAACTGGCTAGATCCATGTCAATCTGGATTCAGACCTAGTAATGGAACAGAAACAGTCCTCGTATCCCTGCTAGATGATCTTCACAGAAACCGAGACAAGGGATTTGCCTCGATGTTAGAACTGCTAGATTTCTCAGCAGCTTTTGACACTGTGGATCATGATATCTTGCTAGCACAACTGACAGAAACAGGTATCAGTGGAACAGTACTTGCCTGGTTCAGATCCTATCAGACAGGCAACAATCCATAATGATTGGCAGCAACTCATCACCACCATGAGCACTGACCTGTGAGGTACCATAAGGATCAATACTGTCACCTATTCTGTTCAGTATCTACCTCAAGCCACTAGCTGAGCTGATTCGGTCAATGGACACTCAGTTCTACATCTATGCGGATGATGTGCTGCTACTCATACCCATTGAACCTGACTTACCTACAGCCTTGAATAAACTAATCACTTGTCTAACATCAGTTCAAGAATGGGCTAAACACAACAAACTTTGCCTGAACCCAAGTAAAACCGAGCTTCTCTGGGTACCTAACACAAGTGGATACATACTTGACATCAAAATTCCCTTTTGGGAAGTAAGAACTCCCCCTCAAATCACAAGTCAGGAACCTTGGAATACAGTTAGATTCAGCACTTACTCTGATTCCCCAACTCCAAGCAACCTTCAAGAGCTGCTTCTACTATTTGCGACAGCTACGCTGCCTCTCTCCTTACATCGAGAAGGTAAATCTTATCCCAGTTGTGCATGCCATGGTAACATCAAGACTGGATTACTGCAATGCACTATACAATGGTCTGACTACAAAGGGCCTACACCAGCTCCTGTTGATTCAGAATGCAGCTGCAAGACTCATAGAAGGTTGCAAGCAACGTGACCACATCACACCATTTTTGCAAAAACTTCATTGGCTACCAGTACAATACAGGGTGAAATTTAAAACTCTATGTCTGATCTTCAAGGCCCTGAAAGGAAATGGGCCCGAGTATCTGAAGAGTAGGATGATCCTCCACACACTGCCAAGGACACTTATGTCCTCCCAAGGACTTTCACTAACTACACCCTCTCCAAAAGACATTACACGATGTGATACCTGCAAGCGAGCTTTCTCAGGAGTAGCCCCCACACTCTGGAATTCATTGCCTGAAAGGAAGCAGGTGAAAGCTTGGCTCTTCAGCCAAGCCTTTAACGGAAGAAGTAACTAAATTGTTAGTCTCACTCACACACACAAGGATTGACTCGGGCTGCACATAGTGCAGCGGGACATGTTTATCCACGTCTACCCTAGCAGAGATAATATGTAACCATCTCTCTGACCTCACATGCAACTTTCTTCAAATCAATTACCTTACTTTCTAATTCTTCCTACTTTCTTACTCATCTATATGTTACAACTTTGCCTTACCCTTCACTACCAATTATTATGTTCTAGTACATATTATGTTGTAGTATATCATGCCATACTTTGTATTGTTGTTCAAATATTTTTACTGATCTAATTGCCTCCTGTTCATGTTTGATCTATTCTTACTGTACACCACCTTGAGTGAATTCCTTCAAAAAGGCGGTAAATAAATCATAATAAATAACTAAAATAAATATTCATCATGGATAGTTTGAAAATCAGACTGACTAGGGGATACTCCAGATCCTGTTTGAGGAACATCATATTGCATGGTTTTTGAGATGTTTAAGTACAACTGAGAAGTTGAGATTGTACCCAGCGTACTTTGGTTTATGAGTTAGCTTATTTCCCGTCATATTATGCAAAAAAATTAACACATTTTGAAAACTATCCCATGCAGTAAAATACATAATAATTGCCCATTCATTCAGGTCTATAGTCCATCCAGATCGGTATCCTGTCTGATGAGGATAGCATCTCCAAACAGGGTTACTTTGACATATTTTGACAGGAATAAATTACACTCGTAAACCAGAGTATGTTGGTTGTGGTGACAGTCTCAGATTTTCTGCCAGTGCTAACCATAATATTTGTATTGTGTCTACGAGAGCTTTCTTCTACAGTTCATAGGGTATAATGTGTATGGACAAGTGCTTAATGGATGTGTATAAGAAGGAGCATGTCTAGGGTTTTGTAAGAACATAATACCACACTGGGTCAGGCCCAAGGTCTGTCAAGCCCAGTAGCCTATCCGGGTCACTAGGAAAGTACATTGGAAGAGACGATCTATATTCTTATGCTTTCTACTCAAATGTCACTGAACTTAAGTTTAGTCATACTTGCAGATTCAAATTGAAGTCGCATGTCTCTTTTCAAATCACTGGATTAGAATGATGGTGGTTATAATTTGTCCAAACTCATTTTAAACCCAGCAGTGATAAATGCCTTGGTTACATCCTCTGGTATTGAATTCCACAGATTTGATTGCTTATTGAGTGAAAAAATATCAGGTTTGTTTTAAATGCGCTAACCTGCTTGATACAGTTTGAAGGCATAAATAGTTATTTCCTATTAACCTGTGATTTTATGTCTCTATCATATCCCTTCTAAGTCATCTCTTCTCTAAGCTGAGAAGGGTTCGCATGTTTAGCCTTCCTTCATAAAAGAGCCATTCCTCCCTTGAGGTTGTCGCACTTTTTGGTATCTGTTCCAGTTTCACTCTGTCTTTTGAGATGGGGTGACCAGAAGTGCACAATATTCAAGATGTGGTTGTACTATGGATCTGAAAAGAGGTATAATGATGTTCTTGCTTGCTTATTTATTTATTTAGATTTATACCGCCTTTATGAAGGGATTCACCCAAGGCGGTGTACAGCAGGTACAGTTTAACATACAACTTACAATTTTGTTAACAGCATAACAATAGTAAAATAACCAAGAATATACACAAGTACAATAAACGAGGCAAACTTGAAAAAAGTAGATTGAAACCTAATAGAACTACTGTGAAACAGTATAAAAAATATACACATTTAACAGCACTGGAATTCAAATACCAGAGATATAATACAGTGTTAGCATAATACTAATGATACACTTAAGCATGCATTAGAACATTCAAATAACATAGATACGACGCTAAAGATTTCTATAATCCGGCTTACCATATAGTTGAGGAACAAGAGCAGATATGTGATGGGAACAAGATACTTGGTACAGTGTCAGTTTGGGATAATTTGATGGATAGCTAAAATCAAGGCAATTTCTTTGTATAGTTAAGCAAGAGATATTCCTGTATATTCTTGTATTCCTTTCCAACTAATTCCTAACATTACATTTGCTTTATTTGATCACCGCTGCTTACTGAACTGGGGATTTCAATGTATTGTTCACAGTGACTCCAAAATATTTTTCCTGGGTGGTGACTTTTAATGTGGAACCCAGCATTGTGTAAGTATAGCTTATAGTAATTATGTATTCAAGGGTGTGGAATAAGTTAACTCAGTTTTATCCATATAAGATACCAAAGCAAGGAAAAGTGTGGTACTGGTGAGGAGGGCTTGTTTTATGCTTTCACCATCTATTAATGATTTTGATCTGTGTCGCTAGCTTTGAAAGGAATCACAGGGGTAGTGAAGCCGTGGTCCTTAGCCATATGTAGGTGAGAGAAGAACCTCAAAGCACGTTCATTGTGTTGCTTGATGGAGCTGGCATTTGTCTGTTTCTGGGTACTGTGGGCAGGCTGAGCTCTCACTCAGGCCAACTTTGTTGCCATGGTATCATTTTCTGGTACCTTAAAGCCAATAGGCTAGCAAGGGTTGAGAGAGAGAGAGAGCAAGAGAACCAGGAAGAATTAATATTGGTGGGTATTTTCTTGGGGCTGGCCATCAGAAGTGTGATGATCGTAAGACAGGGAGTCTTTACTGTTGAACATGTGGCCCAATAAAAGTTTTCTTTTACCCAGATAGTAAAGAAACATAAAATTATGACATGCAGTATCTAAGGTAGTTACCTCTCTCTGCACATGATTGAGAAACAGGGTGTGAATGTAGGCCTGTATTTGTAAGAACCAGAGAGCTGAAACATTGTTGATTGCCATGATGTTAATTGCTTAGGTGAGGGACTGAGCCCTATATTTTAGTTTCTGCTGTGTCAACCAAGCAGAGGTGGTGAAGAATCTAGGTTTCTGGGTGGCAAATTGAGAACGGCTGGGGGATGGTGACAGCAGCACAATTCTGTTCATAGTAGTAAGGGACGCTTACAACGTTGCTATTAGATAGACATAAACCATGAAATGTTAAAATAAACACAGTGTCAGTTGGTAGCAACCACTTCTAAAATCACTCAGACACCCTTATAGTACGATACCCGATTAAAATGTTACCTGGTGTCCAGCAGAGTGTCATAAAATTATTATACAGTAAGGGCAGGGTTATAAAATAAGTAGGTAACCCACAAGAGTTGTTCATCATGCAGCAGAATCAGCAACTGATCCCTTAAAGCTTCCCATCTCCCCACCCAAAAAATAATTGACTGCCTTTCTGATAGGCAGTGAAATCTAAGAGCTACAGCAGCAGAATTGTCATGCTACTGATTCAGAAGGAAGGGGTTGAGGGAGACGCTGATGTGTTGCTGTAGCACAAGAGTGGCCTGGCTAGGTTTCATGGTTTTCATGGTGAAGAGAGCCCTTCCCTCTGCTTAAGAGAGCTAGGGAGATGGTAATACCTGTGAGTGTCGATGATGAAGAGATTGGACGTTTAACCCGGTTTGAGCTCCGGACCCAGTCTACAAAAGAAGTTAATTATCTCTCTCACTTCAGATCTCACGGTCTTCGCTTTCACGTGGGCCACTTTTACCACACACCTTCTTTTCAGTCTACTTACAGTTGAGCCGGGGTGGGTCTATGGTCCGGAATAGCAATCTGGGGGTTTGGGAGACATTTTACTATTCAGGATTCCAATCAGTTCTTAAGCTTTGGACTTAAGCATGGTTCCTGGACTGAACAACAACTCAACATTTATTGAACTTCAGCAACAAGCAGCTGGTAAATTAATATACTGCCAACACAATAGATTGAAGTACTCTTGAATTACTTAAGTCAGCTTTTGTTATTTCAGAGGTTCCAGAGGTGATCCGGGAAATTACAGACTAGTGAACCTGATGTTGGTGCCGGGCAAAATGGTAGAGACTCTTATAAAGAACAAAATTACAGAGCATATACAGAAGCATAGATTAATGAGATAAAGCCAACGTGGATTTAGTGAAGGGAAATTTTGTCTCACCAATCTACTACATTTCTTTGGAGGAGTGAAAAACATGTGGATAAAGGTGAGCCAGTTGATATTCTGTATCTGAATTTTCAAAAGGCATTTGACAAAGTACCGTATTTTTCGGACTATAAGCCGCACCGGACCATAAAACGCACCTAGGTTTTTGAGGAGGGAAATAGGAAAAAAAAAATTTGGACTATAAGACGCACTTTTTCCCTCCTCTAAAACCTAGGTGCTCCGGTGCGTCTTGTCCGAATCCCTCCCTCCAAGTTCGGGATTGCCCTCCCTAGGGTTACCTCCCCTCCCCCCCGGCCCTGTCACCACCTCTCCCCTTACTCACACGATCTTCCCTGGTGGTCTAGTGACGTTGGGGCAGGAAAGAGCCCCCTCTTTCCTGCCCAGCGCACTGCTCTGCATCCTCCTGTATGCTGCCTGTGATGACGGTCTCGGCAAGATTCAAAATGGCCACCGAGAATTGAAGTCTCGGCGGCCATTTTGAATCTCGCCGAGATCGTCATCACAGGCAGCATACAGGAGGATGCAGAGCAGCACGCTGGGCAGGAAAGAGGGGGCTCTTTCCTGCCCCGACGTCACTAGACCACCAGGGAAGGTCGCGTGAGTAAGGGGAGAGGTGGTGACAGGGCCGGGGGGAGGGGAGGTAACCCTAGGGAGGGCGATCCTGAACTCGGAGGGAGGGCGGGCGGGCGGCCTGCTAAATCTCTACCTTCGGACTATAAGACGCACCCCCCATTTTCCTCCCAAATTTGGGGGGAAAAAGTGCATCTTATAGTCCGAAAAATATGGTAACTCATGAAAGACTCCAGAGGAAATTGGAAAGTCTTGGGATAAGAAGTAGTGTTTTATTGTGGATTAAAAACTGGTTAAAAGATAGAAAACAAGACAGTAGGGTTAAATGGTCAGTATTCTTAATGAAGAAGGATAAATAATGGGGTTCCCCACGGGTCTGTTCTGGGATCGCTGCTTTTTAATATATTTATAAATGATCTAGATATGGGAATAACTAGTGAGGTAATTAAATTTGCTGATGACACAAAGTTATTCAAAGTTGTTAAATCGCAAGAGGATTGTGAAAAATGACAAGAGGACCTTATAAAACATGGAGAGAAATGGCAGATAACATTTAATGTGAGCAAGTGCAAAGTGATACATGTGGGAAAGAGGAATCTGAACTATAGCTATGTGATGCAAGGTTCCACATTAGGAATCACCGACCAGGAAAGGGATCTAGGTGTCATCATTGATGGTATGTTGAAACCCTCTGCCCAGTGTACGGTGGTGGCGAAGAAAGCAAATGGAATGTTAGGTATTATTAGGAAAGGAATGGAAAACAAAAATGAGGATGTTATAATGTTTTTGTATTGCTCCGTGGTGTGACCCGCACCTTGAATACTGTGTTCAATTCTGGTCACTGTATCTCAAAAAAGATATTGTGAAATTAGAAAAGTTACAGAGAAGGGTGACGAAAATGATAAAGGGGATGGGACAACTTCCTTATGAGGAAAGGCTAAAGCGGCTAGGGTTCTTCATCTCGGAGAAAAGATGGGAGATATGATAGAGGTCTATAAAATAATGAGTGGAGTGGAACAGGTGGATGCGAATCACTTGTTTACTGATTCCAAAAGTACTAGGACTAAGCGGCACGCAATGAAGCTACAAAGTAGTAAATTTAACACACATTGGAGAAAATATTTCTTTACTCAACGTGTAATTAAACTCTGGAATTCGTTGGCAGAAGAAGTGGTAGAAGCAGCTAGCTTAGCGGGGTTTAAAGAAGGTTTGGATAGCTTCCCAAAAGAAAAGTCCATAATCCATTATTAAGATGGACTTGGGAAACTCCACTGCTTATTTCTAGGACAAGCAGTATAAAATGTACGTTTTTGGGATCTTGCCAGGTACTTGTGACCTGTATTGGCCACTGTTGGAAACAGAATACTGGGCTTGATGGACCTTTGGTCTGTCCCAGTACGTCAGTACTTATGTTCTTATGTTCACTTACTTCACGGGTATATTTACAGGGATACGTCAGGACTATTTATATAGAGACAAGTGCTCCTGCCCATGCCTATCCTGGGAGGCAGTGCTAAATCCCAAAGGCTGTCTTCTCCCCTCCCTATCAGTTTATCTGCAGCGGGCTCAGACCCCTCACTGTCTGACCCTTCTCCAGCGGTGATCCCTCTCTAGATTCACCCTGGACCTGAGACTGAGCTCTCTCTGGCTCCAATCCCGCTGCTCATAGGCTGGAACCCTTCTCTGCCCACCTGTAGCACTCTTAATGCTCCAGTTGCCACTTTGTATAGTAGTCCCCCCTCCTTGTCAGCCAAAGTTTATCTATTTATTTATTTGCTGCATTTGTACCCCACATTTTCCCACCTATTTGCAGGCTCAATGTGGCTTACACTATGTTGCAAACAGGACTCCCCTCTCTCCTCCAGATCTATTGGCAGGAGATTTTCAGACAATCAAAAGACCATGTGCATTCACGTGCAACTACTTTTATTAACTCCTAACTCCTCCCAGAGCTGTCACTTACCCCAATATGGGCACTGTCTTTCTGCATTTTATTCCATAAACACTCCCATGGGCTGGGCTTCCTCCCAGTCACTCTCCCCAATGACTCTCTCTACCAGGGTTTACACTATTCAGTAATCCCAACCTAACCAGAAATTACAAACATTAGGTTGGTGATGCAGGAAAAATGAGAGATGTAGCAACATAAAGCCATAGCAGGAGCATTTGATAACATCAGACTGTGTTCTCCTATAGGAGACCTAAGACACAATGACTATCTCTGTTACAGCCAAGAAGGGTTAATGTTTGTCCATGATAGTACATATAGGCAGTAGGAAGAAAACGTTTGTACATAATGAGGAGGACACCATGTGAGCCAGAGCTACAGTCCCATACAACATTATAGAGCATGTGTGGTGGTTTCACTTGATGTGATAAGGGAGGGTTATTTGGAAGATGTTACCTTTGTGGAACCAAAAAATTAAGCAGAGATGCTATTGTACTGTACCGCCATTTGAAGATGGGTCTCATGAGGCCCCAAAACTCATTTAGTAGTCATTGTTAATATCAGTTTTATGAGTGACACTTATGGAGCAATGTCTCCTTTGAAGGATGTTGTTAATGAATTGGACAGTTATTTATATTTGAGTGATGCAAGCGATAATGTTTTGATTTTGTTGAAAAATAAGCAAAAGTACTGGCCAAAACTGGTAAAACTCACACAGGGGAATTCTGTGCATTCCTGCTACCAGCATATCTTCTGAGAGGACATTTTCTATTGTAGGAATTACTATAGAAGACAGGAGAGCTATATTGAATCCTGAGATTGTTGATGAGTTATTATGCACAGATTAAAAAGCCATAACTGTGCTTCATGGGCATATTTCTCCTAAGGCATACAGAGTGGGTTGTATTATGTCCCCTGGATATTTTAACAGGGTAGGTTAGGGGCTTTTTTGTGTATCGACCCTCCAGATCTTTGCGATCAGTGAATGTGATGTTATTAGCTAATGGGAATTTACACTCTGTGCATTATGCTTGTACTAGGAACTCATCTTTCTCTATCGCAGGTCCATAGGTTTGGAATGAATTCCTGGGATTTTAAGAATGTGTGTCAGTATGGCACAATTTTGCAAGCTTTTAAAGACACATCTGTTTGTGAAAGCGTGGGGTTGAGTTTGCTGCTTTGATAAATGTATGACGAGATTTTGTTTGTGACATTAATATGTGTATGTTTTATCGTGATCTGCTTAGTTGTAGGTGGAATAGAAATAAATAGTTGAAGTCAGATATTGTTGGATTTGGAAGGGTAGAGGGTGGCGGGGGTATTTCAGTTGCTCGTTATTGTTTTCTATTTGTGATTTACAAACAGTTGTACAGAATATTGGTGCTTTTTATACTTTAATAAATAGATTTAAATATAAAATCATGTGTTCAAGGCATGTGCAGATGGGGATAGAGCTGATGGGGGTAAAATTTGTCCCCGTGTCATTCTAAAGCCCTTGCTAAAGATTTTGGAGGAAGTGTTATAAAAAAGAAACATAGGAAACTGAAGGCAGGTAACAACCATATGGCCTATCCAGTCTGCCCAACCATGCCATCTACTCTCCCTTTCACATCCTTAGAGATCCTATGTACTTGTCCCAATTTTTCTTGAATTCATATACAGTTTAGTCTCCACAACCTCCGCTGGGAGGCTTTTCCACAAATTCACCACCCTTTCCATGAAGAAGTATTTCCTCAGGTTACTTCTGAGTCTTTCCCCTTTCACCTTCATCTTATGCCTCTTGTTTAAGAGTTTCCTTTCAAATGAAAGACTCACCTCCTGTGCATTTATGCTATGTAGGTATTTAAACATCTCTATAATATCTCTCTTCTCCCGTCTTTCTTCCAAAGTATACATATTGAGATCTATAGAAACATAGCTAAAGGGAATGACTGCTTAGCAAGGAGCTCCATGGGCGTCAAAATGTTGCTTGGTTTTAGGCTACAGTTTAATCCAGAATAGACAATTGAGTTATACTGAAGGCAAGCAGAGCAATTGGGGGTGTTAGTAGGGAAGTCCTTGGAGGAGTTTGTTGGCCTGCATGAGGGAGAGAAAAGAGGTAAGAAGGCATATGGTGCATCAACAATAGCACATAGTATTTCCATGCAACCTCATTGAGTGTCCCCTAGTCTTTGTACTTTTTGAAAGAGTAAAAAATTGATTCTAAATGAGTAAAAAATCGATTCTAGACCACAGTCATATCTCCCTCATCCGTCTCTTTTCCAAGCTGAAGAGCCCTAACCTCTTTAGCCTTTCCTTATATGACAGCTGTTCCAAACCCTTTATCATTTTGGTCGCTCTTCTGTGAACCTTTTCTAATTCTGCTATATCTTTTTTGAGATACAGCGACCAGAACTGAACGCAATACTCAAGGTGAGGTCACACCATGAAGGTATTTTATTTAAAACATGTATAGGCCACCTATTCCTAGACAGTTTGCTAATAAAAATCATTACAGGTGACTCAGGGCGGATCAAGAAGGTTTTACTAAAAGAAATGTAGTGGTGGATGGCAGAATTAAAAATGGATATTGCCTTGCTTCTGACTGATATAAAAGACAGGGAGGCAAGCTTGAAAAAAGATAGTTAAACTGGGAAATAAACTAGAGGAGACAGAGTGGATTAGCATGAGGAGGTAGTCGGTGAACTCCAGAAACAAAAAAGAGTCTGCAATATGTAAGATGTCTTTGCAGCTTCTGACTCATTTCATATGCAGCTACATCAGCAGTCAGATCAGTGCTTTGTTCCAGCTGTTTAATAAAATACTAGTTTTACTCCAAAGAGTCTTCAGCTCTTCCCCAGTAGCCCACTGAGTACCTTCCAACCTAAGGGGCTCATCTTCCAGCACTATATTGTAAGTTGTTTCATTGTAACTATCCATTGAGTTTTTGTAGCAAGATACGTAAGTACTTAGATTGCCAGACCTGCCAGTGTTGACGTTGTCAAAATGTGATCCCCCGCCACCAACACTGTCCCATGCTGCTGTTGCCAAGATGGGTGGTTTTTCTTAGTCTAGCACACCAGCTGAAACCTTTCCACCTTCGGAGACCCTGCCAGTAGTTAACCTACCAAAGGCATAGCTCCTAACATTATTGGTGCATTCAGACCCTTGTAGCACAACTATGGTTAGCAGTGTCAAAGGCCACTGATAAATAAAGCAAGACCAGAATATAAAAGGTCCCTAAATCAAAGCCTTGCCTGAAAACATTGAAGCTAATCTGTAACTAAGTCTCTGCGCCATGATATGGCTGAAAACCAAACTGAAAATGATCTAAAATAGAGTGGGAGTAGTGGACAGACCCTCAATCTTTGTAAGCTATTACAGGAAATAACCCTTCAGTTAGCAACTGGTTTGCTATGCAAGCAATGGACTCACAGATTGCATCTGACAAGGTCTTATCAAACAGCAATCAAATGGGCTAGTAGTAGTTTATCACCTCTTTAGTAACAACTGAAGCCCTCCAGATTACTTGTGAAGGATCAGAAGAATGTGATGCCTCAGTAATGGAAAAATATGCTGCATTGTGATTTTGTCTGTCGGCATATTTTCAAAGGCCTGAGCACCAATCACGTCAAGTAAATTGTTAGCATATTGCACTATAGTCAACTCCTTCACAACTTTGCAACAGTATGACCTAAATAATCAGAATAAGCAGTTAACGTAAAGGCATCAGAACAGGATCCTCAATATCTCATTTATTTATGTACAGTAAAATGCCAATTATCCGGACTACCCTCTGCAGAGGGTGGTCTGAATAATCATAAATACATATAATCCAGTATGAAGCAAGTGTCATATCAGTCAAAGAAATCCTCACAACTCATCTATGCTGTTTTCGCTGCCATGTCCCCGCCAGCAGTGATAGCAAGACTGTTTCTTCTGCCGTGTTTCCGCAAGCAATGATAGCATTTTGTTTCCTCTGCTGTGTTCCCCACAAGCAGCAATAGCAAGGCTGTTTTCCCATAAGGGCAAGGCAGAAAGGGCATTTTTCTGCTTTGTATGAGTCTGGAAAGGGCAGGACTTTTCTCTATGAGGACCACAAAGATTGGCTGGGAAGGTATTGGCAGATAATGGGTCTGGATAATTGGGAAACTGGATGATCGGCATTCGGATAATTGGCATTCTACTGTATAAAAAAAAAAAAGATTACATTCAGAGATTATGAACAAAAAGGAAAATAGGAAATTGCAAATCTTCTAGTATTCATACAAGGAAATAACAATATTAACTTTAGCCCACAGTATCTAGGGACGAAAAAGAAAATACCACAAATTCAAAAGGAATAATTCAATAAAAGTCATAATGAGCCAACAGCAGCTGGTTAAGGATATGTGGTTATGGAAGTACCCCATTACTGTACAAATCTCTCTAGTATGAAGAAAATCTATGAGCTGTTTAGGGTTAAAAAAAATGTTATCACCACAAGTCACAAAACTATGACGGAGAAACTTCAACATACATGCACCACCTGTAGCTAGGATCCTCGGCTTCATTTGAACATAAAACCCCCAAAAACTGCGCATTAATATGTCTAAAGTCTCAAGACACTCACTTCAAGCTCATACATTTAGCACAAGTCCATCAAATGATACCTTTCAACTCTTATGATTCTGGGCTTGTGATACTTGAAACTAAAGAAAACTTTTTTTTTTTTTTTTTTGGAAGACCTCAGGCGGAGTCATGGGGCTCTCATCGATTTTAGCCTCCACTGGCCTCCAAACCTGGTTTTAAATCATATTTTTTTATATATATGTTTTGTGCTTTTAAATAGTATTTTTTAACATTCAGATCCTCAATTGTGTGAAACTTTCAAACACGAAAACATTTTGCAAGTTAGTACTTCAATAGCACTTAGCTTAAATAGATCTCTTGTCATAGTAACATAGTAGATGACGGCAGAAAAAGACCTGCATGGTCCATCCAGTCTGCCCAACAAGATAAACTCATATGTGTATACCTTACCTTGATTTGTACCTGCCTTTTTCAGGGCACAGACCGTACAAGTCTGCCCAGCAGTATTTCCCGCCTCCCAACCACCAGTCCCGCCTCCCATCACCAGCTCTGACACAGACCGTATAAGTCTGCCCTCCACTATCCTCGCCTCCCAACCACCAACCTCTCTTCCCCCACCTGCTCCGCCACCCAATTTTGGCTAAGCTTCTGAGGATCCATTCCTACTGCACAGGATTCCTTTATGCATATCCCACGCATGTTTGAATTCCGTTACCGTTTTCATCTCCACCACCTCCCGCGGGAGGGCATTCCAAGCATCCACCACCCTCTCCATGAAAAAATACTTCCTGACATCTTTTTTGAGTCTGCCCCCCTTCAATCTCATTTCATGTCCTCTCGTTCTACCGCCTTCCCATCTCCGGAAAAGATTTATTTGCGGATTAATACCTTTCAAGTATTTGAACGTCTGTACCATATCACCCCTGTTCCTCCTTTCCTCCAGGGTATACATGTTCAGGTCAGCAAGTCTCTGCTCATACGTCTTGGAACGCAAAACCCATACCATTCTCGTAGCTTTTCTTTGCACCGCTTCCATTTTTTTAACATCCTTCGCAAGGTACAGCCTCCAAAACTGAACACAATACTCCAGGTGGGGCCTCACCAACAACTTGTACAGGGGCATCAACACTTCCTTTCTTCTGCTGATCACACCTCTCTCTATACAGCCTAGCAACCTTCTCGCTACGGCCACCGCCTTGTCACACTGTTTCGTCGCCTTCAGATCCTCGGATACTATCACCCCAAGATCCCTCTCCCCCCCAGTACCTATCAGACTCTCACCGCCTAAGTCTCTCGTGGGTTTCTACTCCCTAAATGCATCACTTTGCATTTCTTCGCATTGAATTTTAATTGCCAAACCTTAGGCCATTCTTCTAGCTTCCTCAGATCCCTTTTCATGCTTTCCACTCCCTCCCGGGTTTCCACTCTCTTGCAAATCTTAGTATCATCCGCAAATAGGCAAACTTTACCTTCTAACCCTTCAGCAATGTCACTCACAAATATATTGAACAGAATCGGCCCCAGCACCGATCCCTGAGGCACTCCACTACTCACCTTTCCCTCCGAGCGAACTCCATTTACCACCACCCTCTGTCGTCTGTCTGTCAACCAGTTCCTAATCCAGTTCACCGCTTCGGGACCTATCTTCAGCCCATCTAGTTTATTTAAGAGCCTCCTGTGGGGAACCGTGTCAAAAGCTTTGCAAAAATCTAAGTAGATTACGTCTATAGCACGTCGATGATTCAATTCTCCAGTTACCCAATCAAAGAATTCAATGAGATTCGTTTGGCACGATTTCCCTCTGGTAAAACCATGTTGTCTCGGATCGTGCAACTTATTGGCTTCTAGGAAATTCACTATCCTTTCCTTCAGCATCGCTTCCATTACTTTTCCAATAACTGAAGTGAGGCTTACCGGCCTGTAGTTTCCAGCTTCTTCCCTATCACCACTTTTGTGAAGAGGAACCACCTCCACCGTTCTCCAGTCCCTCGGAACCTCTCCCGTCTCCAAGGATTTATTAAACAAATCTTTAAGAGGACCCGCCAGAACCTCTCTGAGCTCCCTCAATATTCTGGGGTGGATCCCGTCCGGTCCCATGCCTTTGTCCACCTTTAGCTTTCCAAGTTGTTGATACACACTCTCTTCTGTGAACGGTGCTATATCCATTCCATTCTCAGGTGTACTTTTGCCAGTCCCTCGCGGTCCTTCTCCAGGATTTTCTTCAGTGAAAAGAGAACAAAAGTATCTATTTAGCAAATTGACTTTTTCTTCATCATTATCTACATAGCGGTTCGCTGTATCATTTAGTCTCACAATTCCCTTTTTAGTCATTCTTCTTTCACTAATATACCTGAAGAAATTTTTGTCGCCCCTCCTTACATTTCTAGCCATTTGTTCATATCTTGTCCAACACGACATGTTTCACCGCTTGGCAGCTTCAAGGCTAGGTCCCTTATAAAAATGCATAATACACTGATTTCAGTTAGAGGTATTCCCAACAATATTATATTTTTTACCCCTTAGCTTTAGACTCCTTGCTACCAACCGTCTCAGTGTTACCACATTCTTTACCGATGTAAGATGGCAGCGGTGTTTTTGGACAGCTGTTTTATGGTGAGTGAGGCTGAGGACCTTCCAAAGAAGGAAATGTTCCTCCACCAATATGTGTTTAGAGAAGAAGGAGCCAGGTGTTTCATGCAACTTGTTTGCTGTTGCTACATGATGGGATCACGCGTTAGAGATAAGGGATTAGCCAATGAGCACAAAGTGTGCATGTGAATTGAAGCAGAAGAGGCTAGTAAGAATAAAGGAAATAACCTTTAAAGTAATACCACTTTATCTCTAATTCCGAATATTTCAGCATTTAATCCTAATGGAGTTACCGTCTTCATTGTAAATATCCAAAACTGTTCACTGTAATTTAGTCTCGTTTCTAAGTTACCTCCCTCCCACCCTTCATGTATAATATCAATGATACGCCATCTTATATCATTCCAACAGTATTGTTTTTCTTTCCAGTGGCTTACTAGCGGTGCCTGCAAATTCCCGGTGGTAATGCGACATTTATGTTCATTTAGCCTAAGTTTAATGGGTCTACTACTGCGTCCCACATAGTATAAATGACACGGGCATTCCAATAAGTATACCATATTTT
The DNA here is from genome assembly GCF_901765095.1 of Microcaecilia unicolor. NCBI lineage: Eukaryota > Metazoa > Chordata > Amphibia > Gymnophiona > Siphonopidae > Microcaecilia > Microcaecilia unicolor. The sequence continues at coordinate 307,445,298 of NC_044033.1, forward strand.
TAGAATTGCATGATACTCTTCCTATTGTTTGAAATGTATATCTTGACTTTGGGTCAATCCATTCTGAACCTGTAATTGCCAAAGGGCACCATTGACATGTGCCACATATGTCTTGTTGTCCTCTTGTTGACTTAGAGGCTGTTGTATTATATATTTGACATGTCAGCATTTCTCTATCGTTTTACCCCATCTATAGGGTGTTATAGGATATTGTTGAAAACCTGGGAATAGTTGGAGGGATATGTCAATGTTTTTTGAAGGATTTAAATATATCGTTTGTCGCATATGAATATAGTAATACGCATGTCAGATGGTCTGGAGCTGATTCTGATGTTTTCTGCAGCAGTAATTTCACGCTGAGCATCTTAAATATGCTTGTTTCAAAGCTTTATTGGGATATCCCTTTTCCTTAAACCATTGTGTTAAGATCCCTGCTTGATATTTAAAGTCTTCTAATGTGTTGCATATCCGTCGTATCCACAGGAATTGGCTGATTAGTAGGTTATATTTTAATTTGAACGGATGAAAACTGACAAAATTCAACAAATTATTTCTTTCCACCGGTTTGCGGTACAATGTGGTATCAAATTGGTCATGCCATTTAATCACCAGCACATCCAAAAATTCAATCTGATTTCGATCCTTATGTGATGTAAATTTCAAATTGACATCCAAGGTGTTTATCCATAAGCCAAATTCCTGCATGGCAGTCTTAGAGCCCTGCCACAGCTAAAAACATGTTGTCTAAAAATCTCTTCCAAAATAGTATTGACTGAAATGGTAGTGCACCATATAGATGTTCCTGCTCAAATTTTGCCATATATAAAGAGGCCACTGATGGGGCTAGTGTTGCTCCCATGGCAGCTCCCCTCTTTTGTTGATAAAATCCATCATTTCAGAAATAATTCTTAGTTATGACCACCTCGGCCAGTAACATTACGAATTCGGTAGTGATTCTTGCTGGTTTCACTCGCCAGTCTAAAGTATGTTCAATGATTTCTAAAGCTTTGTCCTGAGGGATCACTTTATAAAGAGATGTTACATCCAGAATAGCTAGCCAAATATTATCTGTCCTGCATGTCCACGGAAGTGCTTATAATTCCAGGAATTGAGTAGTATCTCATAAATATAATGGTATTTTGCACACCTCAAGTCTTAAAAATGCATCTACAAATTTTGATAATGGCTCTAAAACTGAATTTTTGGTGGACACAATTGGGCGTCCCAGTGGACTTTGCAGGTCTTTGTGAATCTTCTGTACAAAGTAGATTTTTGGGGTGCTAGGATGTTGTTCCTTCAGAAATGCAGCTTCCTTATCTGTTAGCATGCCTCATTTGTGAACAGATGTTACTATATTTGATATATCTTCCTTAAGTGTGATTACAGGATCAGTACTCAACTTTACATATGTATCCTCATCGGAAAGCAGCTGTAAACGCTCACAATCATAGCATTCCTTTGATTGTATAACTGTGGCTCCGCCTTTGTCAGCACACATAATAATCAGCTTATCATTATTTCACATGTCCATTAGAGCCCTTCTTTCAGGGTATGTAAGATTGTTCTTAAATTTAAATGTTAATTGTTCTAAGTGATGTAAGTCCTGTAGTACAAGCTCTTTAAAAGTGGCAACAATTGGGTTCATGGTCCCCGGCGGACACCACTTTGATGGGGATTTACAAATTGATATGTCAACTGAAGGGGGATTTTTTTTTTAAAGAAGTAGACTTTAAGTTGCAACTTACGAAAAAATTTATACAGTGCTATATGAGTGTTAAAACGAATGATATTTATTGGTAGGCACAGAACCCAATCCCAACCTTAACACTTCCTGCTGTATTTCTGATATTGAGGCATTCCCAATTGTCACTACTGTTTCGTTTGGTTTATTTTCTGCCTTGTCACTGGTCTCATTTGCTGGTCCTGTTGTTTCTGCAATCCTTTTCCACGTCCCATTCCTCCTGCCAAGTTTTTTGGAATAGCTCTTTCCACTGACATCGATGTATCAGTAGAATCTCCACTATCATCATTTCCCTCCGCTAAGTCACCCGAGGATCCCTCAAAAGCGACTTTCTTCTTCCACTTTGTCTGCTTTTCCTTAGTCCAGGTGTATACTCTTATCATTTAAGTAATCTTTTTCATCTCGCATAAACTTTTTAATCTTCACCTGACGTAAAGTCTCTTTGAATTGTGTTATCAGTTGTTTTGTTACTTGCATTTGCTTATCAAAAGCTTCTTTATCAAGCTTTATAGCCAGGTCAGTCTCTATTTGGGAAGATTTAGTTCAAAGTTCCACTTCGGTGGAGGTAGACGTTTCAACCAGCAATAACATCAAATCGCGGCTGCATCAATTTAGGATTGCCGTCCATTTGTCCGTGAAGGTTTTATCCATGGTATTGGACCAGAGTTACCGTCTTCAACGTAAATATCCAAAACTGTTCACTGTAATTTAGTCTCCTTTCTAAGGAGTTACACGGAAGCACCCTGGTCCAATACCTTAAAAAATCAATGATCCCATGTGGACTACACATTCTAAAAGAACCAAAAACATTTACCAACAAGATTTTTTTGTTTGATATATTACAGAACTGCCTGGTTTCTTATTTTGGCTGTCCTTGGGATGCGTAACAGTTGTCTCCAACTCCATAATTCAAATGCATCAATTTTTCGCCTGTCTGCCTTTCTCAGTTTCCAAGATTCGCAGCCATATGTTGCTATTGGGAAGATGCTTACACTGACCAATCTACATTTGGTTGCAGGGCTGATGTCCTTGCTCTTCCAGGTGTTGTTCATTCACACCATTGCAATTCTTCCAAGTGTCAGCCGTCTCTTGATCTCAAGGGTGCACATACCATTGTGATTTAATTTTGGAGCCAAGAAAGATGAAATCTTTGACAACTTCAATTTCTTCATTGTTGATCTTGATGTCAACATTCACGTTTTTTTTGCTGATGTCATGATCTTTGTCTTGTTGATGTTCGGGTGCAGTTCAACCTTCTCACTTTCTTCTTTGACTTTCCTGATCAGATGTTCAAGATCCTTCTTATTTTCAGTCAGCAGGGTGGTATCATCAGCAATCTTGGACTCATCCAGGCCTACTCGTCGCCTGATGGTTTCAGCATACATGTTAAAAGCTGCTGGTGACAGGATGCATCCTTGTCGTGTGCTCTTTCCAATCTTGAACCAATTTGTGTCTCCATAAGGCGTTCTGATCTTGATAAGAGTGATTTTATGAGTTCAGTTAGGTGTGTTGGTGTGCCCATCTCCTTCAGGCAGGTCCAGAGCTTGTTATGCTCAAGCACATCAAATACCTATGAATAATCGATGAAACACATGTAGAGATCTTTCTGGTACTCCCTAGTTTTTTCCATAATCCGTTGAAGGTTGGCATTATGATCACGAGTGCCTCTACCTTTCCTGAAGCCAGCATGCACATCTGACAACTCCCTGTTGATGGTTATACTCAAGCACTGCTGAATGATCTTCAGTAGGATTTTGCTTGCATGTGGTGTCAGAGTTATGGTGCAGTAATTTGTGCAGTTCTTTTTATCCCCCTTTTTTGGAATTAGGATGAAAACTGAGCTTTTCCATTCTTTTGGCCACTCACATGTTTTCCATATACATTGGCATAATGCTGTTAATGCTGCCACTGGTATGGGCTTGAGCAAATCTGTTGGTGTACCATCAATTCCTGGTGCTTTTCGGTTGGCTAATTGCTTCATTGCCCACATGATTTCTTCCTCCAGAATATTTGGTTCCAGCTCCAGTATATCATCCTTGTCTATCAGATGGGTCTGTTCAACTTCATATAATTTCTCTGTATATTCTTTCCACCGATAACAGGAACAGACAATTATTCCATTGCAGAGACTATAATAAACACAACCCAAACAATAAACAGAGGAGAAAGGCCTCTATTTATTTGTCTCTTGATATACCACTGAAGACTCAATCACACCCAAACTCTACACAAAAGAATGTGGTGATTAGCTTTTTAGTCACTCTTTGTTGATTCAACGTTAACACCCTCCAGCACATGAGGCTCTGGCATCTACCCTGGCTTCTCTTCTGTGTGACTCTCTGACATAGTATATCAGAGCAGACAGGATGGTAAGTACTGACCACAGGCTTCTTCACCAGCGTCCACCCTGGCTTTTGCACCACATGCCCCAGTGATGTCACCAGGGAGTAGAGTTAGGACTGTCCTTGATGGCAGGTAAAAAAACGCATGGTGCAGCTGTTTACCAGCAGGGTCTGGGAAGATAGCAGCTGTCATAGGAGGCAGGATGGTACATGCTGGCCTTTCTCACACCAGTGTCCAACCCAACCTCTTCACTGCATGCCCCAAGTGAAATCACCAGGAGATTGGGTTGATATTGTCCCAGCTGACGGGGGGGGGGGGGAACACACACTGCACTTAAACTCACATTGAACGATTTTTATTCTCCTAATTCTTACCAGGTACCTTTCTATGCTGCCTTGTAGAGGGTCTTAAAACGAGTTTTTGAGTTCTGCATATTTAAGGAGGAGACTGGAACACATCTTTAAATCAGGTGTGGACAAATCAAGACCATCTTCTGTCAGTAGGGATGATAACAAACTGGGTGTCAGCTAGACATGACTTATATAGTCAGATTGATTTCTTCATGTTAGCACTGACTTTGTGGCATTCTCGCGGGATGTCTCTTGATACAACCCCTTCTACCTCCACTTCAGCACAGGTAATGTTTGTTTGTGTAGTTCTAGCTGGAGACTTAATCTCTTTTTTTTTTCCTTTCCTGTAGGGATTTGGTCAGGGAGTCCCTTAGAGAATATCATATCTTTAGCCCTCCCAGGGAATGTAATTCACTGTTTAGAGAGAAGGATTCTAAGGTGATGCCGAAGGACCATATAATTTCACACATTAGGAAAGTTAAGAAGAGCAAGATGTTGGCAACTTGAGAGAGAGCACAAAGCTTAAGGGCCCAAAGAGGATATTCAGGAACCTCTAGGGATAATCTTGCTACTCTAGAAATTGGTGAGTTACTTGAGGTGACTAAGACAGATTTTATGAGCATAACAATAAGATGGGGGCCTATGCTTCCTGAGCCATGTGAAAGATGTGCCATCACAGACAGGTGGAGAGATTAAGTACAAGATGTTGGGTTTTATTGAGCATTTTGATGCCTTGTATGCAACAGGTCATCCACCTATCCAGGCTGAGCTGGAGGGGGCTTTTTTATTTTCAGAGCCTCAGACCGTCCTCTCTGATGCTGGAACAAGTGAAAAGGTTGGGTGCTCCTGTTACTCTATGAGATTTGTATCAAACGGGGATCATTGAGGACTGTTCACTGGGTAATAATACTCAGAGAATACTTGATTCACCTTGCTCATTGTAAGGCCTCCTGGGGGTGTATATATTGATTGATTCAGAGAAAGCCTTTGATAGGTTGAGTTGGTCATTTTTATGCTCTTGTTCTTGACCACTTTGGTTTTCCTTCTCTCTTTGGATTGAATGAGGGATTTGTACTCTAGCCCTAGAACATAGCTTCTGATTAATGGATGGCTGACTGATTCATTTGATATATATCATTGTGCTAGGTAGGGCAGCCCCTTATCTTCCCTGCTTTTTAGTCTAACAGTTGAGCCCTTGGCACAGAAGATTTAGTCTAATCCCAGTATTCAAGGTTTTAATCTAGGGAGTGCTCTCATTAAATTAGTTTGTATGCAGATATTTTGCTTTTTCCTACCAGGGTAGATCAGTTGGTCAAACCATTACTAGACATATTGTGGTAATATGGCAGGGTATTGGGTAGCTTCCCTGATTTCTCCAGAGCTGTTGGGTTTTAAGGTTGTAGCCACAAGGTTCTGGTATTTGAATATCCAGATTATTCCTAAATTCTCAGATCTTTTTAGGGCCAATTACATCTCTGTTCTGTTAAATAGAATATTGGCAAGTGAGGAGTTCGTAGTGTTGTGTTGAACTGTTTGGAACAGCTCAACTTATAGAAGGTGAATATTCTTCCCAGGTTTTGTTTTCGTGCCATGTGACATTTCTGATTGAATGTTTTCCAGCTTCAGTAGGTGGGTGTACTGTGTTAGATATGGAACAACAGAAAGCCTTGGATATGGCTCTCCCAGCTGTTGATGCCTAAAACGTGTGGTGATTTGGCTCAGTCTAACCTGCAGTGTTATAACTGGGGCACCAGCTTAGCATGTTTGAAAGACCTGTAGGAAGGGAAAGGAAGCCATACCGGGAGGCGCTTAGTGGAATTACAAGCAGTAGAAGGTTAGTATTTTGCTTACTGAACCTCCAGAATTGCCATACTGTAGAGTAATATGTAGAAAATAGGCCTAGCCTGGCACATGCATTTAAACTGTGGTGGCAAATTTTTAAGTTTTTGGGCAGCATGCCCCATTAGCTCTTGTCTATACAAACCTAAACATTTCAGCCTGTATAATAGTAAATGGAGTTTGACTGAGAAGAGAAGGGACTTAAGGGTGTCTGGCAATTCTATTCAAAGAGCATAACATACTCCTTTAAAGAACGCTAGTCTGAATTCACAATCTGCTTATTTCCAACAGAGACGGCTGTTAACGCGAACTGATTGAAGAGCCTGGAGGCAATAGGGGAAGAATTATTTCTTGCTTATATTGGTGAGTAAGTTTGGGGAAAACCACTACAAGGAGACTGACAGACTGTCCAAATGAGGACTTGGGCCTTGAGTTGGGGGAACAGGACTGAAAATTGATGTGCAGTTTAGGAACATCTTAAGGCCTGTTTGTTTCAGAAAGACACTCATAATTTAATTTAGCCTGGTAGGGTTCTAGATGTGGAGTTTGAATAAAGCTCTCATGTTTTATGTGTTGTTTTATGTTCTTAATGGTGTGTTTTATTGTAATACGCCATGAACAGTCATTTTTTAAAAATAAATAAATATGGAATCAGCATTTAAAGTTGTCTCAGAAGAGTGGACCCTACAGGTGGCCTGGCACAGACTTTCATATGTGGTAGTTTTGCCCTGTGGTATATAAGAATTCCGGAAGATGGTTGGGGAAATGTTTAGAAAGGTCGCTGGTAGCAGACTGAGCTTACACCTGAAGTGGGCCTTCCAGGAAGGTGGTCAGAGGTTATAACTAGCAGCCAGGTTTACAGCTGCCACATTCTAGAAGGTCTGCTTCCTGCTCTGGTACCTGGTTGCACCAGATTCAAGAGAGTCACAGTAGGGAGGATCATCTCAGTGCCTCTGAAGGGTTGTGTTCATATTTGAGAACCCTTTTGGCAGGTTGTAGCTAAGGATATCAACAAGATTTAAATTTATTGCCTTTTTTTATAGTCCTGATCCACTGGCTGCTTAGCCACCCAACCAGTGATTATCTCAATTTTTACGAACATATTTGTGTACTTACATTGTATGTTCTGCATTGAGCTCCTGTAAACTGACATATGTATTCTGCTGTGTTTGAGTTTATAAATGTAAAAAAAAAAAAAAGCATAATTCCGATAGATGTATCTCCTCTTTCTGTTAGGATCTTAGGCATAGTCTTTGATTCAAAACTTACTTTCAAACTGCAGATTGATAACATGATTGAATCTTCCTTTTTTGCTCTCTTTTGTCATTTATTTATTTGGCTTTTGCTCACATCTTTTTCAGTAGTATCTTAAGGTGAGTTGCAGTCAGGTACTCTGGGTATTTCTCTGTCCCTGGAGGGATCACAGTCTGGTATGTTCAGTTTAGCCTTTCTTTTCACCTCAATCTGTTCTCTCATTTTGGCACTTGTTATAACTAGGTTGGACTACTGTAATTCTTTGTATGCAGGCCTTCCACTCCGTTCTTTAAGCGTCTTCAGCTAATCCAGTCAACATCAGTCAAACTCACCCATCATGCGCATCATTTTGATAGTTGTTACTCCTCTGTTTGAAACACTGTCTTCCAGTTTCCTATCGTATTAGGTACAAGCTTCTTATGCTTGCTTTTAAGGGCCGCAGCCCCACAGCTCCCACTTACCTGCACAGACTCCTTGTTCCCTATAACCCTTCAAGCTCCCTCCAATCCTCTTCAGGTAATTTATTTATTTGTAGCATTTGTATCCCACATTTTCCCACCAATTTGCAGGCTCAATGTGGCTTACATTTGCCGTAATGGCGGTTGCCATTTCCAGGTAACAGAATTACAAATGGTGTTGCATTAAGGTGTGTTCCCCATCTACAGCTCTTCACTTATCTATTTCCTGATATACCTCTTTCAGTTATTTAGGCCCCAGGTTATGGAACGATCTCTTCTCTCTCTTCCCCCCCCCCCCCCCCCCCCCCCACCAACATCTTAGAATTGATATGCCCCTTCAGTCTTTCAAAGCACTTTTGAAAACTTTCCTCTTCTCCGATTTTCGCTCTGTTTAATTGTCCTCTCCTTTCTTGTTTTCCTTCTTCGTTTTTTTTTCCCTCTGCCCCCACCCACAGTTTCAGAATGAGAAGAATTTTGTTTTTATTGTTGTAAATCACTTAGTTGCCTGTATAGGCTCAATTTGCAGTATACGAAATGTCTGGGAAAAAATTAAATACAGGAAATCATTAGAGCCAAAAAACAATCCTTCAGAAAGTGGAGAAGAGAACCAACTGAAAGTAACAGGATAGATCATAAGGAATGCCAAGTCAAATGCAAAGCGGAGATAAGGAGGGCAAAAAAGGACTTTGAGAAGAAATTAGCGTTGGAAGCAAAAATACATAGTAAAAACTTTTTTAGATACATTAAAAGCAGGAAACCGGCCAAAGAGTCGGTTGGGCCGCTGGACGAAAATGGTGTTAAAGGGGCGATCAAGGAGGACAAAGCCGTAGCGGAGAAATTAAATGAATTCTTTGCTTCGGTCTTCACCGAGGAGGATTTGGGGGGGACACCGGTGCCGGAAAGAATATTTGAAGCGGGGGAGTCGGAGAAACTAAACAAATTCTCTGTAACCTTGGAGGATGTAATGGGTCAGTTCAGCAAGCTGAAGAGTAGTAAATCACCGGGACCTGATGGTATTCATCCCAGAGTATTAATAGAACTAAAAAATGAACTTGCGGAGCTACTGTTAGAAATATGCAATCTGTCCCTAAAATCGAGTGTAATACCGGAAGACTGGAGGGTAGCCAATGTTACTCCGATTTTTAAGAAAGGTTCCAGAGGAGATCCGGGAAATTATAGACCGGTGAGTCTGACGTCGGTGCCGGGCAAGATGGTGGAGGCTATTATTAAGAATAAAATTGCAGAGCATATACAAAAACATGGACTGATGAGACAAAGTCAGCACGGATTTAGTGAAGGGAAGTCTTGCCTCACCAATCTAATGCATTTTTTTGAGGGGGTAAGCAAACATGTGGACAATGGGGAGCCGGTTGATATTGTATATCTGGATTTTCAGAAGGCGTTTGACAAAGTGCCGCACGAAAGACTCCTGAAGAAATTGCAGAGTCATGGAATCGGAGGTAGGGTATTATTATGGATTAAGAACTGGTTGAAAGATAGGAAGCAGAGAGTAGGATTGCGTGGCCAGTATTCTCAGTGGAGGAGGGTAGTTAGTGGGGTCCCGCAGGGGTCTGTGCTGGGTCCGTTGCTTTTTAATGTATTTATAAATGACCTAGAGATGGGAATAACTAGTGAGGTAATTAAATTCGCCGATGACACAAAATTATTCAGGGTCGTCAAGTCGCAGGAGGAATGTGAACGATTACAGGAGGACCTTGCGAGACTGGGAGAATGGGCGTGCAAGTGGCAGATGAAGTTCAATGTTGACAAGTGCAAAGTGATGCATGTGGGTAAGAGGAACCCGAATTATAGCTACGTCTTGCAAGGTTCCGCGTTAGGAGTTACGGATCAAGAAAGGGATCTGGGTGTCGTCGTCGATGATACGCTGAAACCTTCTGCTCAGTGTGCTGCTGCGGCTAGGAAAGCGAATAGAATGTTGGGTGTTATTAAGAAGGGTATGGAGTCCAGGTGTGCGGATGTTATAATGCCGTTGTATCGCTCCATGGTGCGACCGCACCTGGAGTATTGTGTTCAGTACTGGTCTCCGTATCTCAAAAAAGATATAGTAGAATTGGAAAAGGTACAGCGAAGGGCGACGAAAATGATAGTGGGGATGGGACGACTTTCCTATGAAGAGAGGCTGAGAAGGCTAGGGCTTTTCAGCTTGGAGAAGAGACGGCTGAGGGGAGATATGATAGAAGTGTATAAAATAATGAGTGGAATGGATCGGGTGGATGTGAAGCGACTGTTCACGCTATCCAAAAATACTAGGACTAGAGGGCATGAGTTGAAGCTACAGTGTGGTAAATTTAAAACGAATCGGAGAAAATTTTTCTTCACCCAACGTGTAATTAGACTCTGGAATTCATTGCCGGAGAACGTGGTACGGGCGGTTAGCTTGACGGAGTTTAAAAAGGGGTTAGATAGATTCCTAAAGGACAAGTCCATAGACCGCTATTAAATGGACTGGAAAAATTCCTCATTTTTAGGTATAACTTGTCTGGAATGTTTTTACGTTTGGGGAGCGTGCCAGGTGCCCTTGACCTGGATTGGCCACTGTCGGTGACAGGATGCTGGGCTAGATGGACCTTTGGTCTTTCCCAGTATGGCACTACTTATGTACTTATGTACTTATGCATAAATAAACTTAAGAGAACTGTGTGCTCATGACATTTACTATGAGTTATTCAGGGCCTAGCAGAGAGATTTTGAAGATGGAAATAAACCAGTGAAAATGCTCACCCTGATGCTTAGGAACCGAAGGAGTGGGTGAGATGATTCTGTCTGTATGGGCATAGCGGGAGGGACCAATTTGCCAGTTTCTACCAGTACTTATATACGAGCAGGATGCCAGGATTATCAGGTTTCAAGTTTAATCCGAATTTGATATACTGCAGATCAGGCAACCATCTCAGCATTGTACAATCATATATTTGAAGAGAAAAGGTTACACTAGGAATATTCAGAAAGGAAGAGGGTGGAAATAGGATAGAGGATTATGCTTTACTCAAGACTACCTCCAGGAAGCAGGCGAAAGCCTGGCTCTTCTCTCAAGCCTTTAATATATGTGGCAACTGTCTATCCACTCACTCCACACCTAGACTAAGCTTACTGCACACCTTTTAACTTAGACCAGGACCAGGTCCTCCTACCTTATTCAACTGTACATTAATTTTCCTTCTATTTAGCCACTCATTTATTCTGATGCCTTTGTCCTACCCATCTTGCCTGTCTGTCTCCTGCACTTGCCCCCCCCCCCCCCCCCCCCCCAGCTGTCTATTTGGATGTTTTGTTTTATTGTACAGACACTGTGAACATCATGACTGTTATATGAATGTTCTTCCACGCTGCCCATTTATTTTTATTTATTTAAAATATTTATAACCCGCTCAATCCAATGTAGGTGGGATACAAGCAAACAATCACAAAACAGACAAACAATAAACAAAATAAAATGCAACAGTACAGGAGCAGATCAAACTATGCAAATGCTGTCTGAAATAGTTTCTTCACCTGGTGGTGGAAAGTGCAGTGCTTAATCTGCATTTTGAGCTCGCTTGTAAGCTGATCCCATAGAAAAGGTCCAGCAATAGAAGAATGACCTGGTGACAGGTTTCAGCCAACCTACAAGAATGAGGCGGTCAGTCGTAGTAACTGAGAAATAAAGTTGTAAACATGAACAAAATCAGAAGGGGCATCACCTCCCAAAGCTTTAAAAATTAAACACAACACCTTGAATGTCACATGCCAGAAAACTGGCAACCAATGCATGCCGAAAGGAGTGGGGCAACATGATCAAAATGAGACAGATGCCCAATGAAACGGTTGCCAAATTTTGAGAGCTTTTCTCCGAGAGAGGCAGACCCAGCAGCTGTATCACATGCATCATTATTATTCTGCTGACATTTTATCATTGTGTAATATGAATACTCTGTTATGCTGTTGTAATATGTATACTTTTTGTACTGTATTGCTATTACTGGGATTTAATTTGCCTGTTTACCTTATTGATTGTATTTCATGGCTTACATTTGTCATTTTACTGTTAAGCTATTATTAGCAGTGTAAGTTGTTTATATCAAGCTGTACCTGTTGTACACTGCCTTGGGTGAATCTTTTCATAAAAGTGGTAAATAAATCCCAATCAGTAAATAAATGTCACCGTAGGGAATGCAACAGTTGAAGTCTATTTTAAACTCTGTCACTTTTCCAGCCATCTCCCAGGAGATGCAGCAGACATTGAATGCTAAGATAACACTTGAAGTAAAGTAGCAATTCAGGGATTAGCTTCTGATATATATTGCCAGAGTTAGATGAGAGATGTATCTGTCCTAGCTGATCCCCTGACTAGATGGCTTGGGGCTTATTTTACAAAGCGGCACTACCGATTAGCATCACGCCGAATGCAAAGAAGCCCATCCTATTCCCATGAGCACTTCTTCGCATTCAGCGCTTGCTAATCAGTAGTGGTACACAGGTTGGGGGGGAGGGTCATAATTATTATCACTGTCTTATCACTCATTCCTAACAAAGGGAAATATAAAATAGTTTACGAATTGTATAGGCCCATTTTACTCCATAAATTGATTATAAAGATCTTAGCACGGCTGTTGAGGGTCTTACTGGTCCTGGTTCTCTAGACCTGGCCGGATTTCTGTTAGGAAGCCAACAACATTAAGAGGATATTTCATCTAATCGAGGCAGCAAGGAAAGGAGTGGAGGAGTAGCCTAATGGTTATTACAGTGGGTTCGGTTCCCACTGCAGCTGCTTGTGACCTTGGGCAAGTCGCTTTATCCTCCATTTCCCCAGGTACAAAAATGTAGATTGTGAGCCCTCTAGGAACAGAGAAGATACCTGTATATAATATGTAAATCACTTTGGCTGTACCACAGGTATATCAAATTCATGACCCTCGCCGTTACCCCTATGGTATTCCAACTGTGTTATTAGCCACTGACATGGATAACGCCTTCAATGGGGTACATTGATTATTTATGATAAGGGCACTCCAAAAGATGGTTTGGGGGCTAATTTTATTTCTTCAATTAAGCAAATATATTCTTATCCTGAAGCTTGTGTGAAAATGAATGGTGGTGGTTTGACCTGTTACGTTGGGAGGAGAACCTGTCAGTGGTATCTTTTATCATTTTATTGTTTTCACTCTCCATGCAACCATTTGTGGGCAAAAAGTGATGAAAGCAGGGTGGCAAATAAGCAAACACACCATCTACTGTGTCTGCTGATTTTGTATCGCTGAGTATCACTAAGCCTGAGATTAGTGAAGTTATTTCAGTATTTGGGGCAGGTAACAGTTTTTAAGATTAATATTGGCAAAATGGAAATATTGAATGAGCACTTCATGAGGCTGAATTTATTTAATTGGGCACAAGACTGTATCAAGTACCTAGGAGTAAATGTCCCTTAGGAAGAGACTCTAAGCCAAATTATGATTAATGTTGCCCCTTAAAAAGATATTGGAAGGCTTGGATAAATGGGAGAATTGCCACTATTAGAATGAAAAGTCCTGCTCCCTTTTTAAAATATATACACCAAGCATTGCCTGTGGATATGCCAAAGAAAGTCTTAATGATGCTTCACAGGAAAGTTTTCTAGTTTATCTGCTAGAGGAGACCACACTTCTAGGGCTGTATTATTTCCAGGGGATGTGATGTAGAAGATTGGAAGTGCCCAGTCTATTGCTACTCTAACAGGTGGCCCACTTGACAGTTATTTTGAAATGGCAAAAGATATGAAGGATCAAAGATGGTTTCAAATAGAGCAGCACTATATGTAACGTGGAGGTCACTGGAAACCTCTCATTTGTGTGTCACTGGGGGGAGGGGTCAAGCTAAGGTTGCATTTTTCCTTGCATGCACTAATAAGATTTTTTTTTTTTTTAGTTCCAATATTTTTATTGTGTTTTATAAATGATAACAAATGGCTAAAATAAAGCAATTAGCCAGCTTAACAAGTTAACAGTAACAAGCATCAGCATACATGTTCAAGTTAGGGCAAGTCCGGGATTATTTCGATAACAGATCATAATCATAAGTCACAGGAGTAATACATAATTTCAATTCTGGCAAAGGTTATTACATAGTGGGTTTAGTAAAGGAGACCATATTTTGTTGTACTTAACAAGTGAGTTATGTTTTTCAGACGCAGCATATTCATATTTAGCTAAAATACACACAGAATTCCACCATGATAAATAAGTTACTTTGTCAAGATCTTTCCAACAAAAGAAAAGTGTTCTAAGGGCTTGATGTAACATTAAATCCAGTAATTGTGCTTGATATTTGTCTATTGATGATTGTAACATTAGTGATCCACATATAACTATATTATATGATAAAACATCTTGAATATTCAAGGTGGAATATATTGGGGCTTATTTTCAAAGCACTTAGCCTCCCAAAGTTCCATAGAAACGTATGGAACTTTGGGAGGCTAAGTGCTTTGAAAATATGCCTCATTGTGTCCCATACAGAATTCCAATATTCTTGAATATATGGGCAAGAATAGATGATATGTTTAAGATTTCCAACATCTTTTTCACAGGTCCAGCATTTATTCGCACTGTTTTTTGGTTTTATTGTGTTCAATTTGGCGAGTTTAGCAAGAGTCCATAGGGCTCTGTGTGCTAAGTAGAACATAGATTGTGAAATGGACACTGATTTGGTGGTATGAGTAATTTTAAACCAAAATTTTTCCCAAGTTTTTTCATCTAGTTGGGCATTTAGATCACATTCCCATGATTACATGGTATTAGTAGGTTCTTTGAATTTAGCTAACTGTAGTATTTTGTACCATTTAGATGCGACTTTTTTGGAAGTCATAAAAGACTTGCAAAGTTGCCAACAAGAAGGGTAATCAATAGTTAATTTTTTTATATCTACGGAGTTAGTTACACAGTGTTTGAGTTGAACCCATTTGTAGTATTGAGAACTTTTAAGACCATATTTTATACTTATTTGGGCAAAAGGTAGCCAAGAATTATCTTTTATAACATCATTGAGAGTCCATATACCAGCTTTTTTCCAAGTATTCCAATTTATGCAACAATTGTTAATTTTGAATTTTGGATTGTTCCAAATTGGGATGTACATAGTATGTGTTATGGGATGTGTGACAACTGAATCAAGTTCATTAAAAACAGTTCTAAGAGTTTTAAACAAAACATTAGAAGAAACATTAGTCTTTTGAGACCAAGGGAAGAAATGTGTGGGTGTGTCTGGTTGCTTTAGCATTTCAATCTAGAACCATGATGAGGTGTTGAGTTGTTCTTTATCATACATAAATGCTGAGTTTTGCTTTAGGAGAAAAGATATGTGATAATCATAGAAACTAGGAAAATTGGCACCACCTTTTAGTGGACATGCCTTCAATTTTTTAACTGAAATTCTAGGTGTTTTATTTTTCCATAAAAATTGTACTAATTTAGCTTCAACCTTCTTATATGTTGTTGGATTTAGTAACATAGGTAGCATGCTAAGAATGTAGTTAATTTTTGGCACTATCATCATTTTTATGGTTTCTAGACTACCCCACCAATTAAGCCTTAATGGTGACCATTTTTGAGTTAGTAATTCAGTAATTTTAATTATATTTTCAGAGTTATATTTAATAGTGTCCTCAATAGTGGGGCCAAATAAAACTCCCAAATACTTAATTTGATTATCATTCCATTGAAAATTATATTGTTGAATAATATGTTTCAGATGAACACAATTTATGGGCAAAAGTTCCATTTTTGTGGTATTTAATTTATAACCGGATATTTTGGCATATTTAGATATTAAACACAGTATGTGAGGGATTGATGTAGGAGAGGTGAATAGTAGGACATCATCTGCATACGCAGCTAATTTAATGTTTTGTTGACCAATTTTAACGCCACTGATAAGGGGGTGTTGATGAATCGCTGTTAATAATGGTTCAAGGGCTATATTAAATAATAATGGAGATAAGGGACAACCCTGTCTAGTGCCCCTTGTTGGTGTAAAAGGCTTAGAAATTACATCATTAATTTGAATAAATGTAGTTGGGGAGGTATACAGGACTTTAATTATATTGATTGATTGTGCAGATAAACCATACCATTGTAGTACTTTGAACAAATATGGCCATTCTACACGATCAAATGCTTTTTCAGCATCTAATCCTATTGCAACCAAAGGATCTGATGTTTCTTGTCCATGCATTAGTATGTTAGAGAAGGTTCTTGTGTTATCTGAGGAGGATCTCCCATTCATAAAACCCGTTTGATCCGGATGTATGATTTTAGGTAGGAAAAGTTGTAATCTCTCGGCAACAATTTTGGCAAATATCTTGGCATCCAAGTTTATTAAAGATAATGGTCTATAGTTTTGCACAGAACTGGGATGTTTATTAGGTTTCAATAGCACAATAATATTGGCTTCAGTAAAAGTGCCTTTTATATTACCAGTTTCTATCATGTAATTGTAATAATCACATAAAATTGGGGATAATATAGACTTAAAGGCTGAATAGAATTCAATTGGTAAACCATCCGGTCCGGGAGCCTTTTTTGTCACCATGTTAGGATAGCTATATTAATCTTGTCTATTGTGATTTTTTTTAGAAAACATCTTATTGTCTTCTTCTGTGATAGTTTGATGTTCTAGTTTTCCCAAAAAATCATAGTTTAATGACTCAGTTTCAATGTCTGAAGTATATAAGTCTTTATAAAAAGATTGGAATCTATTTGCTATGTTTATGTTATTTGTTAGAAGAACATTATTCTCATCTTTGATTGAAGAGATGTAGTTTTTTTCTTTGCGGGCTTTCAGATAATTAGCTAGGAGGTGTCCTGCTGTATTACCTTCATAGTAGTATGATGCATTGTTATTAAAAATATATTTGCTAGCTTTAGTACCTAATATTGTATTATATTTGAGTTTGGATGCCTTAAGCTCTTCTAATATGGGTATATTGTTAGTGTCACTTATATGTATTAGTTCTAAAGATTTTATTTTATTTTCTAATTCCAATATTTCATTATTTAATTCTTTATTTCTAGAGGCTGTAAATGTTATTATTTCCCCTCTTATAAACGCCTTAAAAGCATCCCAAAAATTATTCCAAGAAGTGTGATTTGGCGAGTTGAAGTGAAAATATTCTTGCATTGCTTTTGATATATATTCTATGAAATTAGGATTAGTTAGGAGTGTGGAATTAAATCTCCAACGATGTCTATTTATTTGTGTTTGGTTGATGCTGAGCTGCAGCGTAATGTGTGCGTGATCTGATAATAAAATATTGCCAATGTCCGTGTTAAGTACGTCAGATATCAAAGATGACGATATTAAGATTTAATCTTGCCTTGCCTTGATAGAAATGGAAGGATTTTTTTGTAGATGGGAGCAGCAGTGGTTGACACCTTCTCACAGTTTTGTAGTAAAAAAAAGGTACTTTACAGAGATTTGGGTAGAATTTTGGCTTTCCACATCAGACTAGTACTTAGGACCTACAAGTGCAGCATTGTCTTTGGGAAAAACAATGTGGGGCAACGTTTGGAGATTGACTATGCTCCATTTGATAGCGCAATAGCAATTAATGGGCCATAACAAAAATATGGCATATTAAGAGTTGATAACTTTAGCCCGATGGACCTTCATGTGAGATTGGCATTACCAGCTGCAAGTATTATCCAAGTTTATTAAACAGCTTGATATACCTCTCTAGGAACAATCCATCAAAGCGGTTTACAACATCTAACAATGAGAAGCAAAGAAGGATGAAAGGAGCTATGTACAAAATAGGAAAGAAATTAGGTACAGAAGAGGGAAGGAAGAGTAAGAAGCATCAGGGTGATTGCTAAAAGGTAAGTATAGACAGAAAAAGACGTTATCTGGTAGTAACAGTAGCATTAGTGGTCCGTGAAGTACAGGTAGGGCCAAATGCTAAAGCAAGCAAGTATGCCTTAAGTTGGGTTTTGAAAGTATCCAAGGAAGTTTCCAACTGGAGGGCCAAAGGAGCAGTATTCCATAATTGGGGGACCCATAACGCTAAATATTTGCTTTCATATAGAGGAGAGGTGAATAGAGGGAATTTGGAGCTGACTGGCCTGAGAAGAGCGTAGAGTCCTGAGGGGGCAGTACGGTATAAGGCATTGTAAAAGGTAGGATGGTTGCCCTAAATGGAGAGATTTATGGACCAGCAGAAGTATGTTATAGGAGATCCTATAAGAAATCGGCAGCCAAAGATCACTTCGAGTAGCACCAGTGAGTAGGTGTATAGTTACGTTCTGAGCAATGAGTGACTCTTCCCCAATTTCTGCTTCTTTATTAGAGCGAACTCCTCCTCCACAGCCAGGTAACCTTGCTAAAGTAGGAAAATCTAATTCCCTACAAGGTAATAAAAATTTCTCCCTCTTTAACTGTTTCAGTAATGGATGAACAAACTGGTGAACTTGTAAAGGAGATTCCTAAACCAGTCCAGATGGTGATTGAAAATGCTTCAGAAGGAATAGAATTTCAAGAAAAGCAAGGTACTCTGCAAAATATGTGGCAGGTTGTTAAACGGATTGATCATTCAATGCAAGGAACAGTTCCTTTGTCATTTTCTCAGGAAGGAGCTGTTAAATTCTCCGAGACTGAGAAGAGATTAGAGAACATTGAAATGAATCTAAAGAAAGCAGAAGTATCTATTAATACTTTACAAGCTGCAGTTGTGTCTTCAGTTAAAGAGAGTTCTTTGTTAAATGCTCAGTTAGAAATAATGGAAAATCATTTTCGTTCTGGAAATTTGAGGTTGTTGAATTTCCCAGTGATTCATCATTTGGCTTCATTAGAACATTTAAAAATGTATTTGAATGAAATTCAGGTGAGAATATATATTAGCATATCTGGGTTTAAAAAAGGTTTCAGCAAGTTCCTGGAGGAAACATCCATAATCTGTTATTGAGATGGACATGGAAGAAGCCACTAGTTGCCCTGGGATTGGTAACATGGAATGTTGCTACTAATTGAGTTTCTGCCAGGTACTTGTGACCTGGATTGGCCATTGTTGAAAGCAGGATACTGGGCAAGATAGACCTTTGGTCTGACCCAGTAAGGCTATTCTTATGTTCTTATTATGCATTAAAGGGTTCTAAGTAGAGAATGACATGGGGACGGGGACAGAGCCCGTGGGGACGGGGCGGGGACAAACTGTCCCCGTGTCATTCTCTAGTTCTAAGGTAACAAAGAAGGGGGAGATGAATCAACTAGTATCTGCAGATAGATTTGATGTTTCTCAAATTTAATTATCTCAGGATATTATTACTAAATGTGCTACTTTATTAGTGGCCTTTCATTCTGAAACTAAGAAGAATCAATATTGAAATTTATATTTTCCTAAAAAACAGATTCCATTCTGTGGTCAGCCAATTAATGCTTCCTGATGTGGCCAGACAAACACAGCTTTGTAGGAAACAATTTCTACAGCTTAAGCCAAAGGTCTTAGCTGTGGGAGCTACATTTTTCTGCAGATTTGCCTGTAAGTGTCTGGTCAATTATGGAAACAATAGATATGTGTTTGTTCATCCCATTCATTCACAGACTTTTATTGAACAAACCTGTTCTTCAAGGAACTGTAGCCTAGATTTTTCTTCTTCTGAGGTAGTCTATTTGTATGATTTGATTTGCCTGTCTTTCTGGATGAACATTGTGATGACAAGTCCTAAGATGTGAACTATATGATAGATAATTTTCCTTTTTGTTTCTTCTGTTTTTTGTACATTTTTTTCTTACATTTTCTTGTATGTATAATAAGTGAGGGGGGAAAAAAAAAAGAGATGATGACTTTAAAAGTTTAAATATGCTTAGCTGATAATTGTCTTTCCCTGAGTTCTGTCAGACCAGTCATGACAAATGGATTGTTCCTTTCTGCAAGCAAGTGGAGACTGCAAAACTGCTTGCTGTCTGTGTTCATCAGTATTCAGTGCTGTAGCTTGCACTTCTTTGCTCTATCTCCCTCACTTGTTCACACGTATAGCAGCTGTTCCCGTTGAAGCATGGTAACTATCATTTGGCTCAAATTAAACTGACACCCCGTTTTGGTACTGTGCACAAGGAAGCCTTCTGTTTGGATATCCTAAGGTAGAGTTCTCTGCAAGACTTTCTATAATTCAAAAATGTTTGGCCAAACAGCCAGCAAAAATGCAGCCTTCTGAGATAAAGCCTTAAGGTTGGCATGTTTGAGGATTGAAGGGACATTAAGCACTGCATTTAAATCTAATAATGGCATGCTCTGTTGCACAAAGGACTTAAGGTATCTCACTTCTGTCAGAAAGCATACTGCTCTAGGACAGTGTCTCTCCAGAGAATGCCAGAGCAGCAATCCGCACCCTGAAGGAATTAATGGAGAGACTCCTTTGAGACCCAGCCAGTAAAAATTCTATGATGTCCAGTACTTGTACCCTCAAGGTTGAAGGGGAGCAGCTTTCTTGGGGCAGAAAGCTGGCATGTACCCAGCCTTGTTTTCTTTCTTGCCAGTCGCAGGTCTCTCTGTCATAAAATTGATCAGGCTAACCAAATACTGGATGGCTGGCAACCCTAGGGGATCAGTGGACTGCTTTCCTCAAGGCCATACTGTAAAACTTCCTGTTTGAGAAAAATAAAATTGAACAAGTTGAAAAGGGCATACTTTAATAGTGTGACAAAATGGTGTGTTTTCCCTTCCTCCATTTGCAAACTCGTATGAAATATGTAAGGCCTTTATCATAACATATCAAATGATAGATACATTCCTGGTTAGAGGGAAAGTGATTTGCTGGATTCGTGGAATGGGGGAGACACTAAGAATTAAGGGGTCGATATTCAAAGTGATTTAAGCTCTGGCCAGTTAAATTGCTTATGTGAGGCTGTTCAGCTACACTGGACCAGTTAGTTCCACGGAACATCATTCCTGACCACTAAACTAAAAGTTATTTTGTGGGCATTCAGCGGGCGTAGTCGGCACTTAAGTGGTTAAGTGCCGATATTCAGCACTTAACCACCTAACTTAAGAGGTCAAATTGGAACGCATAAAAGTCAATCCTTTATGCTGCTTAAGTGCTGAATATCACACTTGACTGCATAAGAGAGCGTCTGCATAAACTCACAGTTCCAGTGCCTGGACGTGGCCCGACATTGAATATCAGGGAATAAAGCCGGTGGTGGCTAAAAAAAAAAATGCTCACCACTACCGGCTGAACATTTACCCCTTAGTGTTTGCTAAAAGTGCAGGGCTGACTTCCCAGACAGAATTGCAAAACCCATTATTTGGTGTCATGACCTGGGTAGACTTACATGGAAATGCCATTGTTCAATGCCTTTGGGGGTTGTGTGATCTTTGGCCATCATAATGGGGTCTTGGCCACGTAAAGTCTGAGCACTGTTACAGTGAAAGGAGCTAGGGATAGAAGGGAATATTAATTTTCATTGTGTTGCTTTGGTCAAGCTACTAAGGAACGGGGATTATCTTTTATGGTTAAAGAAGTTCTTGAATTTGAAATGTTTGATATTCTGGATCAATAAAACCAAAGGCAGCAGAGTGGGTGGGCTTTCCAACGAAAAAGGTGTTCTGCTACCCCAGAATAAAACATGAAGATAAAAGCTCTTGCCAAACCAATGGTAAATGCTTTCAGGGAAAGGCGGACATTTCTGATTTCCTGCCTTCTTCGATTTCTACATTTCAGTCATGTCCCCCCCCCCCCCCCCTTTTCTGTTCCTCCTCCTCCCATTCCTTATAGAATTCTAACCCTGACACGTAGAGCAGAAACTCGCTCTCGTGTGTTTGTATAGCACTGTGAACATCTTATAGCACTACAGAAATAATTAACAGTGGTAGTTCTACTTCAGCCACAAAGCCTCAAATTCTGTTTTTGTGGGGTGAGGAGAGGTTGGGCTCAATTGTTTACTCTTGCCCTTTTGGCTTCATCTGCAACCATCCAGAGTTTTTCCACATTTTATAGTGCATATCCTCCTCCTCCTTCTGGCCTAGCCGTAATAATAGTTGTTGGCCTGGAGGTACAGATTGTAGCTCTTTCCAGAATGCAGTACGCAGGCAGTCCGAGTTAACCATTGTTTACACTGAGATTCCCTCCCCAGCTAGCCAGAGGAACAGAAGGCTGACTTGGGAGTTAGTCACAGGTCTCTCCCACATGGCAATATACAGAAACATCCCTAGGCCCAGTCCGTACCCTGGAAGTTTTCTAATGGGCTCTAAATATAGCATATAGAGCCATAGTTACCAGAGTATTCCATTAAGCAGGGATTCTTCATTAAAGATTTTCCGGTCTTCATGACAGCGATCCCCACAGTACACCTAATGACCTAGTAAGGAAAAGGATAGAGATTTAAAAACAATTCCTAAGGGGGAAAAAGTGCACAAAATGACTCAAGCATGAATGTTTCTTTATGGTAGTGTTTGCATTGTCCAAAATATCATAATTGTATACATAGAATTAGTTTTATACATATTTGATTTTTGTGAAGTTTTGATCAACATGCATTTCAGGAAACCACCAGAGTCTTCATATTGGGATTTTTTTTTCACACATATTGAATTCTTCAAAGAGGCATGGGTCCCTTTTTACTAAGGTGCACTAGTGTTTTTAGCACATGCTAATTTTTAGCACGTGCTAAAAACGATAGCTCGCCTATAGCATGGCTTAGTAAACAGGGCCATTATTTTATAATTTCACACTTATTTCAAGACATTGCTGACTTTTATAATGAGATTAAGTGAGCAATTATGGTCCGTGTTCTGAACACATATGTATAATACTGTATATATCAGTTCTTTATATAGTTATATTTTTGAACAATGAGAATACTCCTTTATCATTCATTAATATTCCTAATCAGAATTCATTTTCAAAAAGTTGCCAAAAAAGAGTAGATGTCTAGAAGGTAATCAGACAATTTGGGCGATATCTAAAGTTACCAGAACAAACTTTTTCTGAATATTTGTTTCGGATTTAATATACTGCCTTTCTTTCATCAAACCAAGGCAGTGTACAATTCAGAACAGAAACAGAAAAGAACTCTAACGTATAAAGAAAAGAGAGAGAAAATCCAGAAGGTAGAGGAGAAAGAAAAAGCAGTCAAATCCATGCCACAATATATACTCTCAGACAAAGCCCTTGTACTCCTGAAAATAGAAATTCGGTTTTGAGGTACTTAAGGGCAGCCTTAAATTTAGGGTAAGATAATTCAAGTTGTAATTGCATGTTGATTGAATTCCGCAAAGAGGATCTTGAATCCAGATGGGCAGCAGAGAGTGCTGAAATAAGCTGGAAGCCACAAGAGAAGCATAAAAAGTGAAAGGCAATAAAGGTTGGCCAGATGTGGAGGACCTGAGTACACACTTTGAACTGAATCTGGTAGGAATTGTTTAGCTAGTGATGTTGAATGAAGAGTGGACTTACATGATCATACTTGCTGGCCTGGGAAAGAAGCCGGACAGCTTGTAGTTGACTAAGAAGGTAATGGGGGAGGCCTGCATATACTCCTCCCATCCCTCCACTGCATAAAATTAGTCTCACTTGACTTTCAGTTAGCTGGAGAACACTATCCTATCCTATCAAACAATCACTTAAGTTGGGCTTCATTAATAGAGGGCCTAAAGTTATCCAGATAACCCTAACTGGTTATATTCAGCAGCAGGAATTAGTCAGTTAAATCTACAGAGTATCTAGTTAAGGTTTTTGTGCATAAATATATTCAGATAGCATTAATGCTAACTGACCTGATAGGTATTGACACCATAGTAACTTAATAAATGATGGCAGAAAAAGACAAAAATTGGCCCACCCAGTATTCCTAATTGAGGGGTAGATGTGCATATTATTGTGCATACATGAGCCATCACCAGCTCCTTCCCTCCTCCACCTACATCTTGTTTTCTGTCTGACTTGTTAACCCTTTTTACAGCACTGCCCTTCATATCCATACCAACCTTGTCCAGAGCCTATTACATTTGTGGCCTCCACAATTTTCACTTGTTGCCATTTTAGGCCTGGTCATTTTCCTCTGATTCTTAGAGAACTAGTTTCCCCTTCCATATTCTCTTCTAATGAAACCATTGTCCAGAATATCCAGTTTCCTCATGCAGGTTACCCCAGTACCTTAAGAACAGCCATGCTGAGTCAGACTAAGGTCCATCGAGGCCAACATCTGTGGATAAAGGCTGAAATGGCCCACAAAGTGTATAGGATTGTAACTGCCGGTCCATTCCAGTGCTGTTTTGGGCTTAACTACCTCTTTGTGCAGGTTACCATTCTCTGTACTTCTCACATCTTGTTGAATTCCATTACCATTTTAATCTCTCCAGATACAGGACCATCCTGTGCATCCATTACCCTTGCTGTGAAAAAAATATTTCCTGATGATCTGAGTCTGCCTCCTCTTAGCCTCATACGAGACCTAGTTCTGCCACTTCTTTTCCAGTGGAGAAGATTAGTTTGTGCAGGAATTCCTTTCAGGTATTTAAATGTCTGTATTATCTCTGTCCCGTCTCTCTTCTTCTCTAGGATTTATATATTTAGATCCTGAAGTCACATCTCGTATGCTTTTGGATTTTGGTTGCCTGTCTATCCTTGTTGGCTGCTTCAACTGTCTAGTACAGGGGTGAGAAACCGCAGTCCTTGAGGGCCACAACCTAGTTCAAAATTTTAACAGTGAATATGCATGAGGTCTATTTCATACAATGGAAGCCAAAAAAGGATACAAAAGTGGAAAAATGACCACGGACTCCAAAGATGAGAGGGATAACCTTGATACTTTAGCAAATTTTATTCAAAGACTCGACACAGCACTGTGTTTCGGCCTATAGCCTGCTTCAGGAGTCTGTAAATAATCAAATGTCCAAAATCGTATCTTTTCAATGCAAATAATTCAAAGAGTGGGTCTTTAAAAAGACCTTTGTTGTTGTAGATGGTCTGAGTGTCTTTTGTATTATTTGCTTTTTCCCCCGTGGGATTTCAGAGTTCTCCACCTTGGTGGATTCTTGCTGGTCCTTTTCACTGGAACCATACAATGGAAGCCATACATGCAAATCAATCATGCATATTCATTGTGGAAATCTTGAAAACCAACTGGGCTGTGGCCCTCAAGGACCGTGGTTGCCCATCCCTGGCCTAGTAGTTTTATGTTTCTTGATGTTTCAGTTTATGGTTTTATGATATTAGTTTATATTTTGGCCCTTATTACAAGCCCTTTTTGCATTTGATACTTGCATAAACTAGCACTTAGATACTGATTCTAGTGCTTACCTTAAATATAGGACGGAGCGATCACATTTGGGTCATTTGTTTTGGTCTTGTAGTAAGATGCAGCTTTTCTAGCGTGACATTACCGCGTATATTGGTTGGTTTCTCCAATTACAGGTGCCGTTGTCTTCCATATTTTATTTATTTGCAAATTTTGCCTTGTTAGGTCAAGCAGCCAATAAGAGTGAGTGAGAATTTCTTTATTACATGATGATTTTGATGCAAGTGTATCCTCGTGCAGTCGCACAATGGTGGAATTTCTTATATGACTTTATGATTGTGGAAAAGTGGAGAGTGAGAAGAAGTCATCCAGATTGTTGGAACCGCTTTTGGAAAGTGTGGGAACCTGTTTTGGACTACAATGATGTATAAAGCGAGAAGTTGGATCTTTAATTGAGTTTTATATTGTAGTGCATTTGCCATGCCTGGTTTTCTATTTTTTTTTTGGGGGGGGGGGGGAGGGGGATCTGGATTCAGATTATTGTTGCTTAATGGGAGTAGGTTCTTAGCAATGTCATAGTAACATAGTAGATGACGGCAGAAAAAGACCTGCACGGTCCATCCAGTCTGCCCAAGAAATGTGCCACTTTTTTGTGTATACCTTACCTTGATTTGTACCTGTCTTTTTCGGGGCACAGATCGTATAAGTCTGCCCAGCACTATCCCCGCCTCCCAACCACCAGCCCCGCCTCCCACTACCGGCTGTTATCCAATCTCGGCTAAGCTCCTGAGGATCTATTTCTTCTGAACAGGATTCCTTTATGTTTATCCCACGCATGTTTGAATTCCGTTACCGTTTTCTTTGCATATTTTGTGTTTGGCTTTTGGATAATTGTTTTTTTTTTTAATTTGTTAAAAATCTGTCTCTCTCTCTCTCTCGACTTAGCGAACTCTCTGTAGCTCTGGTTTGTATACATGAACCTGATTCAATGTGACAATTGGTTTCTGTTTTGAAAATTTTAATTTGGGTGAATTTGATTGTGAAGAAACACTAATAAAGAGTTAAATAACAAAAAGTTTAAGAAATCCTTTGTGAGGTGAGGGCCATCCTTTGGGAGAGAGAGAAATTGGTGTTATCACGCTGAGCCCTGAACTTTTGGGTGCTCTGTGATGTGGTGGTAGCCACTTCCCCTGCTTTTCAGTCTTAGGGCTGCTGTGAGTGATGCACCCCCACGCTGTTCATCCCTCTATACTCCTCCCCCCCCCCTCCCCACCCAGCCCCAGGTCAGCCCTATCCTGTATGTTCTTTAATTTGGATGCTATTTTTGCCTCTGAAACTTCCCTTGTATCCAGTACTTTCTGAGTACAATTATTTTCTGATGTTACTTTTCTGTTCTATACCCTTCATCTCATGTTGTGATTTCTTGTTCTAGAAGTTTCTTTCCTCTGAAAAATGTTTGTGTCTCATACATTACTTTCACCTCTAAAATAGTCTAAAGTCACATATTCTCCACTCTCCTCTAGGGCATTGTTTCTCAACCCTATTTCCCAGAAACACCTCACCAGTCTGGTTTTCAGCACAAAGAGACTGCTCAACATTCACCTTTTGGATGGAAGTAATGATTTACACCCTAGACAAACTGGTTTTCGTGAAGGATATAACACTTGAGTGTGCTTTCCTTGGTCTTACAAGTATTAATCAACTTGGATAGAGGCACAATGTTTTCTTGATTTCTTTAGACCTTTCTGTAGCACTTGACCTAGTGGATCATTCCATCTTTTTTCACAGGCTTGCTGACCATAATATTTCACTTACTATGCTTTCCTGGTTCCGGTCTTAAGTCATTGCCTTTATTTATTTAGATTTTGCTCACACCTTTTTCAGTAGTACCTCAAAGTGAGTTACATTCAGGTACACTGGGTATTTCCCTGTCGGACTCACAATCTAAGTTTGTACCTGAGGCAATGGGGGGTTAAGTGACTTGCCTAAGATCATAAGGACCAGCAGTGGGATTTGAACCAGGCAGCTCTGGATATCAAGACCTGTGCTCTAACCATTAAGCCACTCTTATAAAGTACATTGGTCCAACTCCACCTCTTCCCAATATGATCTATCATGTTGTGGTCCCCAGGGTTCAATTTTGGGCTCCATATTTATTTTCTTGGCTCCTCTCGCAATAATTTAGTCCTTAAAAAATGTAAAATCTATCTATACTGGCAACATCTAGCTTCTTAAAACCATGGACTCCTCAGAAAATGATTTGTCTTCTATTATCTGTCCACAACTGGAGGAAACTGCTAACTGGCTCTTGAATAACAAACTTATTCTAAACCCTTCTAAATCTGTCGCTGTCTTGTTTCCTTGGCTTAAATCTGCATCTAGTTCTTATTCATTACTACTTCGTAGTATACCTATTCCATTCCGTTCCAAGACTCTGTTAAAGTTTTAGGTGTAACTTTAGATAAACATCTGACTTTTGACCAACATAGTTCTAAGATTCTGAAAAATCTTTCTTTATACTAAAATAATTGTGTAACATATACTTCATTTTGTCTTCTCCATTATTTAGTGCTCTTGCAGCTAGACTATTTTAGATCTATTCTTTATGGCTCTAAGTTATCATCCCTCAGGAGATTACAGCAGATCCAAAACACGTCCGTTAAATTACTCTTTCATGCAAGAAAGTATGACCATGCTATATTACTGTTAGCAAAAGAACATTGTCTCCTGGTTTCCTGTCGGCTACCATTTAAGTTACTTGCTCTCACTGATCAGATTCTTCACTGAGTTGACCTCATTTTTATCTACTTTGTTTATATCATACTCTCTAACTCAGGCTGTGTGTTCCTCATAACAAAACCTCTTTGTTGTCCTCTCCTACTCCTACCTTGATTATACCAGGAACAATTGTTTCAGTGTCATGGTGCCCACATTTTGGAACAGTATACCCCTGGACATCTTCCTAGAAATGTCACTCAAGAAATTCAAAACTACCTTAAAAAACTATTTTGATCAAGTATTCCTTGGCTAATTTTGTTTTCCTCAGGCCCTGTGGCTTCCTGCACTGTTCTGTCCTGTATACTTATATGTGACCTCACATCCTGTTTGTTTTGCTTAATCATTTAATTGTTTAATAATATTATTTTAGTATTTTGTAATGACTGAATGAATATATATTATTGTAATGTAGGTCTCCTTTGGTATCTTATTTCTATGATTTTTAATTGTAAACAGCTTTGATGTAGTGGTATATCAAAGATAAAATATAAATATTTGTATGCATTGGGCCGCAGATGTACAGAAATAGAGTGTGCACATTCATTGTCGCTCTCCTGAAAATTTGACTGGCTGTTGTGTCACCAGGGTGGGATTGGGAGCTATTTTACAAGTTTAGATTGTCTCATTCCATAGGTCTGTGGTGCAGATGCTTCACCAGTTTGGTATCTTTTCTATGGTCTACATCAACTATCTATCCAGTCAGAGGTAGAGCCTCCAGAACTTGATGTGATAATGCAGACAAATCCACCTAGTTAAATTTTTCTCAGTCATAACCCTGCTGTATAAGTTCAGAGCCTTTTAATTGTGTTCTGTTGATGAGATTGTAAGCTCCAAGGAGCAGAAACTGTTCTTTGTGTGTGTCTGACCAGGGGTTCAGTACCATTTGACTCTTCCAGTTTGACCCCAGGCATAATATCTGATATAAGCAGACTGTCGGTTTTAAAGCATGATATTCAAAATGGCAAATATTGCATTGAAACGCAACCATGACAAAATTCAGTCATAATGGATACTTCTACTGCAATTATGATGAAGCTGTAAAGTTTTGGTGTTGTGACAACAGATGAGGCGGTTAAACTTGTTAATGAGCATAGATAAGATCCAGTGTGGCAGGAGTCAAGAAGTTTAATTTAATTCTGGCATTTATAATCCACTTAACCATCAAAGTTCAAAGTGGAGAACAGTCTTGCATTATAAGTAGGTACTATCTCTGTCCCTAGAGGGCTCACAATCTCAATTTTTGTACCTGAGGCAATGGAGGGTTAAGTGACTTGCCCAGGGTTGAC
The DNA here is from genome assembly GCF_901765095.1 of Microcaecilia unicolor. NCBI lineage: Eukaryota > Metazoa > Chordata > Amphibia > Gymnophiona > Siphonopidae > Microcaecilia > Microcaecilia unicolor. Next base: position 307,474,549 of record NC_044033.1, read on the forward strand.
AAGATTGTTACATGGAGCTGCAGTGGGAATCGAACCCAGGATGCCGTATGAGGCTTTTATAGGTGGCACAGAACCACCTACAAGAGAATGAAATTAGAGTCTTAATTGTGATCTTTAACCCTAATTCCAGCAAGGTCAAACTGGTGGGGTCGAAATGTCCTGCTTCCCTATACAATGTTTCTTAAACCTGGTATGTATTACATAGTAACATAGTAAATGACGGTAGATAAAGTCCTGAACAGTCCATCCAGTCTGCCTAATAGTCACACTCATTATCAAGTCATGATTAAGCCAACAATGAATGCAATATAAAATACTTGAGGCATTTCTGGGTCATAGACTATAGAAGTCTGCCCGGTCCTGTCCTTGGGTTCAAACTACTGAAGTTGTTGTTGAAGTCCACTCTAGCCTGTCCCAACTCTATCTTCTCATTTCCAGGACACAGATTGTAAAAGTCTGCCTGGCACTATCCTCACATTCGAAATTGTGCAGTTGGCAACAGTGCTGACTCAATACATGCCTTTTCTGTTTTAAATTTCAAGCACTTTGGCCATTTAAGTGGTGAAATGGTAAAAGTTATCTGTAATGATTTGGGATGGTCCAAAGAGTAGGGGTTAAACATTTTCTAGCAAGGGGCAATATTCACTGTTAGGGCTCAGGTGTCACCATTTTGCAGAAGACGACACTGGAGGCAGGAGTGAATAAGTGTTACTCTTATCTCCTGCCTTTTGGATGTGTGTGGAGTGGAAGAAGTTGAGTGTGGGGTCTGGGAGAGAGGTCCACTTGGACCACCAGAGACTGTATGGACTTCCATGCCTCAAATTGATTCAGCCACTCACCAGATAACTTATCTATCAGAGTCAGACTGCATGAAAGACTAGTAGAACTTGAAATGGGTAAGCTATCTGCTTAAAGTTGGTATGTTTTCAATAATCCTGCTTAGATAGCATTGCAGAAAATGTGCATAAAGTTAAACAGATACCTTGAGCAGTTACTTTTGTTGACTCTAGGCCACTGAATATCTACCTCCTAGTGCGTAGACTTAGGTGGGATTCAGAGGTAATCGATACGGTGTTCTAAAAACCAGACCTGTTTCTGATACCTGCAGACTGGAGACAGGGCTGATGCTAGACATGATGGGGCCTAGGGCAGTTGCTAGAGAGGGGACCCCAAAGCTTGCTTGCAGGGCATCTCTTTCAACTTCATGCAGGTTTGGGGCCCTCTTTAACATAGGGGCCCAGGGCAATTGCCCTGCCCACCCCTAACGCTGGCCCTGACTGGAGATAGCTGTCTCTGAGCTGAATTGCCCTGGGTTTTATTTGGTTTTCACAGCTTCTGATTTTTCTCTTTCCCTCATTTTTTCCCATGGATCTGTTTTATAATGATGCACTGGTTGGACTTCGCTTCTGCTAAAATGTCATCACATTCTATTTCCCCTCCCCATCCCACAAAAAAAGCAGTGTATTTTCCAGTGAATGAAATCAGACTAGTGAATATTAACTTTACCTGTTATAAATAGAGCTGTTGATTCATTGGATTCAGTTGGCAACTGTTGACTAGTGCTGTGTTGAACAGAGCATTGTGACCTTAGAAGATGAAGAAGGCCTTGTGTTAAACACGGTGAGGCCCTGAACAAAAATTTATGAGAAACTCCCAAAGACCACTAGTGGGCTGTATTTCCGTCAGCTTCAAGTAGGCTTGGGAGCTCAAGGCAATTGCCCTGTTTGCAACCCCCTAATGCCAGCCTTAGAATGAATTACTTACAATATGTCTAGCTATCAGCATCAGCTAAAATCTTTTCATCTAGGTGTGATACTGTTGTGTTTCTTTTTAAATTGTTTTATTTATTTATTTATTTACGGTTCATTTCTACCCCACATTTTCCCACAAATGCAGGCACAATGTGGCTTCCATGAATTACAAAAGTTAAAAGATACAACATTTGAATTTAGCAGTAGAATAAGGATAAAATGTTAGCAGCAATTAGGATGGTTAAACAGCAGAATTACTAATGGAATACACTTGTTCAAAAGGTACATTTTCAGCAGCTTCTTGAAAAGAAGGTGGTCAATACACAAAATTAAGACTATGGTTTCTATTTTAGAAGCATCTTACATGTAGATCATATACAGATATAAATAGCGATTTTTAGAAAGCTGCTGTTTTCATGTGGAGGTCCACATTGTGCAGAAATTTCAAGGAAGTGTGATTTGGGTGGGGCTTGGGTGGACAAAAATCTACACAAATATTCCCCATTTTACAAAGGGAATACCTGTCTACAGGGAAAAATGTACCAGTTGGGTATTAAACTAGCCATGTGCAGGTTTTTGAAAGGTGCTTGGTTTTGGCCAGGGCTTTTTTAGAGGGATTAAAGGATTCATTCTCCTAATTCCTTGTTTATTTCTGCTTCCAAAATGAAACCAAATGTGACCATCTCTGGGGAAAGGTGTCTAAAGTCTCCAGAAACAAACAAACAAAAAAAGGTTTTAATTCTGTTAGCGCAAACAATTTGTAATACAACAGTGAGCAAGTGCAAGGTGATGCATGTGGGAAAAAAGAACCCGAATTATAGCTACGTCATGCAAGGTTCCACGTTAGGAGTTACAGACCAAGAAAGGGATCTGGGTGTCGTCGTCGATAATACACTGAAACCGTCTGCTCAGTGTGCTGCTGCGGCTCGGAAAGCGAATAGAATGTTGGGTATTATTAGGAAAGGAATGGGAAACAGGTGTGAGGATGTTATAATGCCGTTATATCGCTCCATGGTGCGACCGTACCTTGAGTATTGTGTTCAATTCTGGTCGCCGCATCTCAAGAAAGATATAGTGGAATTGGAAAAGGTGCAGCGAAGGGCGACTAAAATGATAGCGGGGATTTGACGACTTCCCTATGAAGAAAGACTAAGGAGGCTAGGGCTATTTAGCTTGGAGAAGAGACGGCTGAGGGGAGACAAGATAGAGGTATATAAAATAATGAGTGGAATGGAACAGGTGGATGTGAAGCGTCTGTTCACGCTTTCCAAAAATACTAGGACTAGGGGGCATGCAATGAAACTACAGTGTAGTAAATTTAAAACAAATTGGAGAAAATGTTTCTTCACCCAACGCGTAATTAAACTCTGGAATTTGTTGCCGGAGAACATGGTGAAGGCGGTTAGCTTGGCAGAGTTTAAAAGGGGGTTAGACGGTTTCCTAAAGGACAAGTCCATAAACCGCTACTAAATGGACTTGGGAAAAATCCACAACTCCGGGAATAACATGTATAGAATGTTTGTACGTTTGGGAAGCTTGCCAGGTGCCCTTGGCCTGGATTGGCCGCTGTCGTGGACAGGATGCTGGGCTCGATGGACCCTTTGTCTTTTCCCAGTGTGGCATTACTTATGTACTTATGTAGCACAAACCTCCATCCTTTTATGTGAAAAAATAAAAAAGCTACAGAATTTCAAACATGTAACTTTTTCAGACTGCTTAAGGACTCATGACGTGAAAAACTGGCCATTCTCAACATTTTGGATCCGTTATTTTAGTCACCTTTTCCCAGAGACGATCACAAATGAATAAAATCTGAATAAACAAACCTACAAATGTAAAGTGTTGCTACGATTTTAATCATTTCCCTTTTAAAATCGAAATTCCAACCACATTTCACACCCAACCCATTATAAAATCATAAAAAGAGGAACATTCTAACTCCCATCCATACACTCCTAACTAGCTCATGGAGAACAATTGCAACCCAACAGTACACAACCCCCTCCTTTCACCTAAATAACATAAGCCTTGACAGTGACCCCACTCATAGCATGAATACTTGTCTAAACAAGCTTCACTAAGCATCAGAACTGTAGATAGGACAGGGAGAGCATTCCACTGAGGGCCCCAAAATCCTCTCATAGTAACATAGTAGATGACGGCAGAAAAAGACCTGCACGGTCCATTCAGTCTGCCCAACAAGACAAACTCATATATGCTACTTTTTGTGTATACCCTACCTTGATTTGTACCTGTCCTCTTCAGGGCACAGACCGTATAAGTCTGCTCAGCACTATCCCCGCCTCCCACCACCGGCTCTGGCACAGACCATATAAGTCTGCCCGCCACTATCTCCGCCTCCCACCACCGGTTCCAGTTGTGCATCAGCTAAACCTAGGACTACTCAGCAACCTGGCACATAATTTTCAAAGTTATTACCCAAATAAGCTGTACAATGGGACAGCTACAAGTGGAAACAGCACCATTTCCACATGGAAGTTGCAAAATCGCTATTTCCACACGAAACTGCCAACACTTCCATGTGGGAGATGCCGGGTTCATGCTGTTCATTTTATCTGTATATTTCTAAAATGGCCACTTCCAATGTATGTGCCAGCAAATACACTGCACTCCTGCAGTTATTTTAGAGAAGGCTTTGAGTCGGCAGACAATTTGACATGTCCTGACATGAACATTGCAATTTTGATCTCTACTTTCTATAGAAAGTGATGTGGTAGCAATGTTAGTCCACTTTTAAAGGTAATGAATAGAAAAAAACATTTTTTGATTAGCTTTGTCACCCTCCTATCAGGCAAACGTCTCTCCCTGTCTCTCATCCACCTAGCTCTCCCTGATTCTCACCTAACCTTCCCCACCCTCCTCCTGTGAGACTGTCATTGAAATGCTTTTGTGTTTCACTTATATATTCTGATCTTTGTCAATATTTGCTCATTTCTGATCTGAAGAAGGGTTACTTTTGAAAGAATAAAAAAAATGTGTTAAGTTAGTCCAATAAAAAATTAGTCATTTTATTTTCTCTCTTTTGTTTTATTTCTATATATTATGTTCTACGTAAAATGGGTCTTTAAATGTTAGTAGTGAAAGTGTATGCTCTCAAGTGGTCCTCAGGACACACCAAGCCAATCAGGTTTTCAGGATACTCACAATGATGACATAGATTTGCATACTATAAAGGCAGTTCTCAGTAACTAATACCACCTCTGATAACGGGAGAACCTACTTCAGGACATATTTATCAATGGGCAATTTATTAACAGGTAATAATAAGAAACATAAGTGTGTTTGATTTCCTGAAGTCTCAGTGTTTGGAAATTTGTATAGTCTGTCATACCTGAATGTATTTTTCTTTGAACTATAACTGAAAAGGTGTAAGCTAAGTCCTAATCCTGCTGAAGGTTGTACCAGGTAGGCTTCATTGGGGTTGTGTTTTGCTAACTTGCATAGGTGTGCCGTACTGGCTGCTCTACTCTGCATGTTTTTGTCTCCTTGGCTTCTCAGGCTAGCTTGAGACAAATGGATGCAGTGACGAGTGGAAGTCTCAAGAGAAAGTTTGACGAGGTGGATGTAGGATCTCCCATTTCTACCCCCAAAGACTCTGATGATGAGATATCCAACAGTGACAGTGCTGACAGCTGTGACAGTGTCAACCCTCCAACCACTACAACACTTATACGTAAGTAGCAAGTCAGGGGTACTTAGCACATTTCCCCCTCCCTGACTATATAGTTCTACGCGGACATCTATTCAAAGACAAGATGTAGCTCAGAATTGCATTTGCGTGGTTTGTGCATGCAATAAGGTATCCACTGTGCCTGAGGTATTTTGTAGTGCTGTGGTGGGTTTAAGAATGGGGCATATGGATGTCACATGAATTTTGCTTATTGATGACCATAAAGAGTTCAGAAGCTTAGAGGGGCATTTTCGATATGACATCTAAGTTGGACTTTGGACGTTTCCCCCGGAATTTCTGGAGTTGTTTTATTCATGCACTTCCTTTTGGAACTGTTGTTATTTCTTTCAATAAAAAGATCTTTAATTAAATGTCAGGGAGGAGCTGGGGGTGCTGGGTCAGAAAGCAGTTGGGAGGGGGGCCCACTAAACAACCTGAGGAGAATTTTTAAGCTAGGAATGTTGGGGGAGGGTTGTTTGGATTGGGGAGAGGGAGGGAGACTGGGGCCGATGCACAAAGTGGTCCGGGGCAGGGTAGTTGAGTTGGAGGGAAGGAAGGGGTGCTGTAGACACTCTCTCCTTTAAACCAACCCTTCTGTGCTGCCCTGTACCTGGCGAAAATTTTCTCACACTAAATGTGCACAGGAAACCTTTTTTTTTTTTTTTTTTTTGAGCAAGGGCGGGGAATATTTGATATGTTTTTTTAAATGCATTTTAATGCACTGTACGGTAATGGTATCCACACAAATGAATTCTTGCGTTGAAACTATTTGAGCATTGCTGGGCCTGTAAAACTCTATTAAAACCATTCTAATGTTTTGTGCATTGGCCCCTAAGACAAAACTGTTTTATTTTACAGGAAATGCTTCTCCTTAACTTAGCTGCTCTCTATAGAATTCCATTCCACATGGCTGCTATGAGGCAGCTCATGCCTGTTACAGGTCAGCACGAGTTCAGGTCAGCCGTAAGCTCCCCATATCACTATTCCATTTCACTCCCCCCCCCCCCCCCCCCCCCCCCCCCCCCCCACACTTTTACCTTGCCAGGGTCCTCAGTGCATAAACCTCCTCTGGCCAATACCTTTATGCTTCCTTAGCCCCTCTGCAATAAGCTGTGCTGCTCTCCCCATCCTTTCCTAGTAGGAGTGCACCCACTGCTCCATATGTGCGTACACAGCGGAGTGCCAAATTCTGGGTTCAGGAATTATTTAATTTGTAAGCCTGCTGCTGCACCTCGTACCTTCTAGGGATCCAGACTGATTCACTTACCTTATCTGCTGTCTCTGGAGACCCTTCCCAACCCCTCTGTCACTAGGCTGCTCTTCTCCTCACAGCCTAAATCCCTAATGCACATGCACATACAGCATCGGTCACATGACCAGCTCAAAGCACTGACATTTGTAGGGTGCCCCAGGCCCCCTCTCTTATGCTGTTTGCTGCTGGCCTGGGCCTTGACCAGGCCCAGAGTGCCGCAACTGTGAGCATTTCCAGTTTTGCAGGTGTGTTGAACTCCACCTCGTGACTTGGCAATCCTTGATTGTGCTCTCAGCATTACTAGGAGCTCCCGGCTCAGCACAAATCCCTCCGCCAGGAACTGCTTGTTATAGCTCCTGAACTCCACAGCTTGTCCAAACAGCAGCCAGTAACAGCAGAACCCCCGGCTAGCCCTGGAACCACCAGTTCCGCCCCAGGTGAGCTCCTCTTAAAAAAAAAACCTTTTCACCCCATGTACAATAATATTTCCATGTATTTAAATTGTATTGTTTGTAAAAATATTTGTAGTTCTGCAATCAATTGGGGTTAGTAAAATGCCAAATAAGTGTTCTACATTTGGATGTAAAAGTGGCTATGGTAGTATTTAAGACACAGCAAGCTGACACCAAGATCACTTTTATGTTCGTGTTTTTGTTCAAGAATAAAGATTTCTTGGATAAATGGATTAAGGATAATCCTTGGAAAGACTAGTTTCCTATACAAAATTCAGAAATAATGTTTTCTTCACTTTGGGCCATGTGAGTTTGATGAAGAGCAAACCGACAGTAACACTGTAGTAGAAGCAAAAGCATTCATTTCGGAGACCATTTAAACGCAGGGGCTGTTCTAAGTATTTCCCCCCAGTTCACCAGAATATTTCTTGATGATATATGCAGCCCCCCCACCAAGAAAAAAAACAACAAAAGCAACAAGCGGCGGTCACTTCAGAGAAGAATTAATTGAAATGAAAGACTGTTCTAACAAATCATTCTTAGACGGTAACAACATTACAGATAACAGACAGAAATTTCTTCTGAACTTGTATCTGAAACAGCTGCACCCTCTGGATTCACAACAGCTATTGCTTAAAGCAAACTTATAATCGACATGCTGGAATTCAAGTCCAATAGTTTGGATATCGGAGCATCAATTTGTTTGAAATCTGACCTATCTGCAGTTGTCAGCATTAATGACAATATTGTTCCGTTATCACAATATAAAGATCTGACAGTTGATGATAGAATTCAAAAACTGTTTCGGCTTATTAATCTCATGGCTCATCTAATGTCATGGACGACAGACAGAAGTACGGGACCGTGGATTTTAAACATAAAGATAGGCATTCCTTCAGTATTCTTAGCTTTCTTGCCTGCCTGATTTTAAACAAATTACTTTCATTACTGAACAGCTGTTGTACAGGAATGAAGTGTGGTTGAAGCTATTCGCCTGAGTTAACTATCCTTACTTTTACAATGTATGCTGCAAGTTCATGACATTCTTCTACAGTCGCATATTCTTTGCTTACCATCAGCTGTAACTAGAAAGAAAATTAATAAACATCTTAACAGCCAAACAGGACTTGGGAGCACATCATATCTTAAACTTAATTTTTTTCTAAACTCTCAGCGATGAAGCAAAATGTCCTTTTGCAACAATAACACACTGCCTGGGCCAACCTGGAGCCTTTCCTGTGCCGCATCCCACCCCTCTCACACAACTCCTGGTTTACACATGGGCGAGACACAGCCGAGGAAAGGTTCTGGGTCAGCCCGGGCAGCATGTTATCACTGCTGCTGCCAGCAGAGGTCAGGTTTGAAGAACCAGGGGTCTTGGGGGACTAAGGGAGGAAAAGGGAGAAGCTCTGGATCTGCAGCGGGAATGGGAGAGATGCTGAAAACTTGAGACAGTGTCACAGCAGGGCCCAGGGATTCACTGAATCCTTGAAGGCCCTGATCACATGCCACTGGAGCCACTGCTCTGTCTGTGTGCCTTCTCCAATACACACATCCCATGTGCTGTGTCAGGATACACCGGTTGAGAGCCGCTGCTATAACCTGAAAGAAAAATTCTAATCGTCACAGTCTCACAGGTTACTGTTTGCAATATCGTGGACTGTGTTGATTCCAGTGAAGCTTTTGGTCACATGCTGGTAACTGACAACTTCTACATTAAAGGACGTGACTTAACTAAAATGATTGCTCAACGATTTTTTAATTGCTTGGTTAAGAATTTAGTTTAAAAAAAACTTACTGTTAAAGTCAACTGAAAGCTTGAAAATCCATCCAAAAAGAGAGAAATTACTAAATTGCAAAGCGCTTCATAAAATGGGATGGACATTAGTTTAACATTTTTAGCCTTTTGTCTATCTATGATTGACTATCTTTCAGACATAACTTTGCTAATAAATATTGTTCCTTATGCTTTGTGTTATTTTAATGCTGTACAAAGGTACAGGCTGATTTACACCTTTCCTTCCAGGTACTCTATAAAGTCCATGCTTTCATCATATGTTCGGTTGGATACTCCTCTGTTGCTATCTCACTCTCGTCTCTCTATATAATTGTTTGCCTGGTGTTGTGATCTCCTCTCATAGTTTTCAGTACCTTCAGCTCCACCAGAAATTTCACCAAATATTCAGTCTCAAGTTTCAGCCTGCTTTTCTTAGATTGCTGCCTGGGTGTTCACCACCATCTGAAACTGAACATAGCCAAGACAGAGCTTTTTATATCCCCCTTCTGTTTTTTAGCTTCTGCATGTAACACTGTCATCCTTCTGGTCCCCTAGGCTTCTACCCTAGGGGTTATCTTTGACTCCTCCCTCTTTCTCTCTGCATATCCAACACACTGCTAAATCTTGTTCTTTCTCTATAGCATTACCAAAATCTGTCCCTCCCTTCCTAAATACACTAACAAAACCCTTGTCCATGCTCCATTTAAACTACTGCAACCTGCTCCTCACAGGTCTCCCACCAAATCATCTCTCTCCCCTTCAGTCTATTCAAAACTTGACTGCATGGCTTACCTTCTGCCAGTATTGCTGTACTCGTGTAACCTCTATTCTCAAGTCACTTCATTGGCTCCCTATCCATTTCCGCATACAGTTCAAACTTCTGTTACCGACCTACGAGCGCTTTCATTCTGCAGCTCCTCACTGTCTCTTATCACTCCCCACACGAGGGAACTCCATCTTTGGTTGTTGCTTTACATGTGCCCGTCTCTTCCCCTACCAACTCCAGACGTTCTTACCTAATTGCGACATAGCCCTGGAATAAATTTCCTGAGTCTGTGCATTATGCTCCTCTGTCCTATTGAAATCTAGCCTGAAATCTCACTCTTTAAGGCTGCTTTTAAAATTTGTAACCCTTTATTCTTCTGATGTGCATGTTTTTAACCATTTCCCCCCCAAAATGAAACTCGTAGGGGCCCTTTTACAGAAGCTTAGCGCACGCTAAATGCCAAGAAGCTTATTTTATATCTGTGGACAGTTAGTGCAGGTTAAGCTTTTAGTAAAGGACCCTTTAATGTCTTACTTGATTCTAAGCTCCAAAGAGCGGGTACTTTCTCTAATGTATATGTATACAGTGCTGTGCACGTCTAGTAGTGCTATAGAAATGACAAACAGGAGCAGAAGGTCGGAAGGAAAGAGGGAGAAATTGGTTATGACTATGTGAGTTTACTTCCTTTATACAGATGGTATCTTTCATTTTCTTTTTTTTCTCAATTTTATTTAGTAAACCGCCTATAAAAGGTATATCTTTTCAAATATGAGCATGTATTATAACAGTAAGTGATACTAACATTGTAGTTTATTTTGCAAAATGTAATCAAATAAGCCAAGAAGCACGTTTGGCCTGTAAAATTTCCAGCCTGCTACGTATTCTGTTCAGTCGCATGTCTTCCAGAATGGCCTTCACAACAAGCTATACACATGCATTGTTATTTTAGTGTTACCCCCACCCCCCCCTGTTTACTAAGCCGTGCGACAGTGCCGACACAGCCCACTTTGAATGGGCTGTGTCGGTTCTAGCACGGCTTAGTAAAAGGGGGGGGGGGGGGGGGGTTAGTGTGTTTATTTCCAGGCTGTCCTTGTCCTGGCCTCCCATCCCTTTGCTTTCTGGTAGCATTAGTTTCCTTAGTGTTTTTTTATGAATCTGAGTTAGATATGTGCATCCCAAACAATAGGTTTCTTAGAAAACTCTCATTGCTATGGTTTTTTCTGTGTTGTATCTGAGTCTGCTGTTTGACTTGGTAACATGAACCTTGAAGAAATAAAGTAATAACCCCCCCCTTTCCCCTGTAGCCCTAGAAGTTATCCCCCTAATTTTAAACAAGGGTCCTCAAATCCAGTCCTCAATACAATTTGGCATTTCTACCCTGCAGTAGCCCCTGAAGAATTCTATGAGGTTTACAAGCTAGAAGCTAGGCATTCCTAGGAAAATACATAAAAAAGAAATAACTATTAATTGTCCTCTTATGATTTTCCAGAAAAAGTAATTGCCTATTAACCGACCATTACAAATTTGTGACATATATGTTACAGTAGCCCCTGAGATGCACTGGGCGGGGTTTCACTAGGGAGTGCTGTTCCCTCCTCCTACAACGAGGTACAGGGAGGGGGGGTGGGTGTGGACCACTACACCACCAGCCAGGGCTGGTGGGTATCAGGTTTGGCAGCTCACTTGGACCACCAGGAATTTTGTTTTGGGCGAGGGGGAGTAGGGGGGGCTGGAGATCACTGGACCTACAGCCCCCCCCCCCCCCCATCACTGTCCCGGTGGGGCACTAGACCACTAGGGCCTTGCTTTTCAGAGGGACTTCTCCTGTGTTTGACAGGTCCAGGCTTTTGGCAGCCCAGACCTGTCAAACAAGTGCGGGAGCTGTTCTGGCGCTATTTTTAGAGCGCTGTTTTAGACCAGCGGGGGGAATTAATCATCGGCCTGTTAGTGTACAGACTACTGTAATTTTAAACACGTATGTCACATTTAAGCACTGGCATAAGGTGCATGAATTCTGGTTTACAATAGTATTTGGTAAGAAATCCTGTGCCAATGTTACAGAATTGCCCCTTATGTGTATAGCATGTGTTGCAATAATTCTGACGTGGTTGGACTCTTTTTGTCTCCCATCTGTAGCCACGTCCATCCTGAAGCGGCAGAAGCAGCTCCGGAGGAAGAGTGTGCGCTTTGACCAGGTGACGGTCTATTACTTCACCCGCCGGCAGGGCTTCACCAGTGTGCCCAGCCAGGGTGGCAGCTCCTTGGGCATGGCTCAGCGACACAATGCCGTCCGTAGGTATACGCTCTGTGAATTTGCCAAGGAACAGGAAGGGAACCACCGGGACATCCTGAGGGAGCACTTGAAAGAGGAAAAGCTCCATGCTCGGAAAATGAAGGTACAGCAGAAAGGAGGAAGTGAGGACCGGTTAAGTCCTGAGTATGGAAAAAGATTTCCATGCTGTAGATTTTGAAAATAAAGTATTATTACATGCTTTCTTGTGTAGACAGCCTGAGGTGTCAAAGAAGCATCATATTTTAAGGCACAGGCGAGCCAGTTCTGGCTTTACCGTATCCCACCCCCCACGGCAATAGCTGAATAACGAGCACCCCCTTCCCTTCGGCTTTGCATGCTTACAAAATGATATGTCATGTTTCTACTCATTGTGACAGCTCAGTTATTCTCTCTGCATGTGTAGACTTCTAACTTGAGCCCTTAGAGAAATTGGAACTGTAAGACCAGAGAGGCATTTTGGGAGGAGAGGAGGGTGTAAAGGTAGGACTGGCTCAGTCTTTCTGGTTATATTACTGTAACATGACTATTAGTGCATGAATTACACACCAGCATCACCACCAACCTTGATTCCCCCCACCCCCAAAAAATAAGTGCTAAGCTGATATATGTTGGGTGCTTTGTTCCTGCCAGTAAAGAGGCATATTAGCTGTTTTTTAAAATCTGCCATTTTCCCAGTGGCTGCTTTGTACAGAAGGTTGATTAGGCATTCATTGAGAGCAACTTAAAGACAAAAGGGAGCAGAGTTCATCCAGAAGATGACCATCGAGAACTTGGATTTTGGAGTTCTAGAAGGTCCCGTTCTCTATTCTTGCCCTTCCCAAGGCTAATTCCTCAGCCAGAAACAGAAAGCATTAAAATACAGCCTTCCTCTCAGAAGGAGTAACCTGGGATTTTGAGGCTAGGTTTGTCATGTCATACTTTTGTACAAATACCTCTTCTCCATTTCTAGCACTGGCTCCTCATCTAACCACATGGGGCTTGTAACCCCTCCCCAACTAAATGCCAAAAAAATTAATTCCATGAAGCGAGGAACGCTGTGGCAAGGTGCCTAAAACTTGCTTTTTGCATCTTGGGAGTTGTGGTAATAAGTTGCATGTATAGTGCCTTTTCACAAAGAAGTAACTAATAAATTTAAAAAGGTGATTTTGGTAGTACTGTAGGCCCCCCTGAAAAAGTACTGTTTCACTGCCTCTTTCCATTGGAGTGACTTGACCAAATGCTTCTCGCTTTTTAACCTTCAAATCTTAAGTTTCTAGTTGCAGTACAGTTTTACCAAGTCTGCAGTGTAGAAAAGCTGGAAAGAAGACTAAGGAAAGTAACAGTGGGGAGATCAGCTGAACTTCAGTTCCTGTAGTGACTGTTTTAGAGCTAGTGGACAAACCAGGCTGCAGACACTCCTTGCTCTAGAGAGTTCATTAAACCTGTGCTGTACAGAAGGCACCTTGCATTGCATCATGTAACATATATATCCCAAGGGCCTGACTGAAATCTGCCCACATCTTACCATGCTTTGCATGATGAAACACACCAGCCCCCTGCCTTCCCACCCCCAAACACAATATCTCTTCCAAAACAACCTGCTGGTTCCAGGAAATGAAGCAAGGTAGTACCAGAGAGACAGCTTTGGAAAGCACTCATCTCAACTCTCATTTGCTAATGTGAAAGGGAATGGAAAGCCCTGGGACACAGCTGGTTGAGGGGAGAAAGGGGAGGGGTCTGCCTAGCAGGGCTGTAAAGACCTCAGTGCAGTTCTGCCTGCTGGGACTTAGAACCAGAAAGCTTGTTATGATGAGACGTATTCTGTGGACAGTGTACGCTGTCCCTTGCTGGATATATTGTATTCATTATAGATACAGGTGTAGCTGAATATAAATACATGTGTGTAGATCTGTATATAAGAGATGCTGAGAAGTGTATTAATTGTGCTGAGTAATCCTGGCATGTCTGGACAGCAACAGACCCTGTGCTCATTCCATTCTCATCTTCCCCTTTTTTATTTGTTTATTTTAAGCTGACCAAGAATGGAACAGTGGAGTCAGAGGAAGCAGAGGGCCTGACTCTGGAGGATGTCTCGGATGAGGACATCGACGTGGAGAGCGTGGAGGTGGACGATTATTTCTTCCTGCAGCCACTCCCCACCAAACGGCGGCGAGCGTTGCTCCGGGCCTCAGGTGTCCACCGCATTGATGCAGAGGAGAAGCAGGAGCTGCGTGCCATCCGCCTGTCACGGGAGGAATGCGGTTGTGACTGCCGACTCTACTGCGACCCTGAAGCATGCCCCTGCAGCCAGGCTGGGATTAAGTGCCAGGTACCCTGTCGCTTTAAAAAGCAAAGAGGGGAGGAGCAGACTTGCTTAACTTTCCAGTTACTCCTCCAACCTCTTGTTGCACCAGAAAACCTTTTCTGCTCATTTACACTTGCTGTACTTTTCATTTTTGGTCTCAAGCTTTGTAACTGGATGATGATTTTGCGTTTTACCAATGGTCTTTTCCAGAGTTTGTTTATAAAAGAGGATTGGCATGAAATCAGATAGTGAAATTGATTTTTATTTTCATAATGGCAGAGAGATACTGTTACTGTGTGCAATGATTTGTGATGTGCTACATGTACGTTTCTCATCTAATTACTGCACACTGTTTTAGTGGTGGTCTTGTTCCTATTATTGTACCTCTGTGAATCCTTGAAAATGTTCTTCTGTTCCTTTTATTTTTTTTATTTTTTTTTTGGGGCCTCTCCGACATTTTCACAGTTGCTCATCTTTTGTAAGATTTCATATCCCAGAATCCTTTGGGATGAACCTTCTGACAGTTTGAGTCTTGCTTCTTTTCCTTCATAGGTGATTACGAAGCCCCAAATGCTTGAAAAGAGAAAGACGTTGAAAAATAAATGGCCCTGGAGTTTAGGTGAGAATGACATGGTCTTTCTTTTCTGTTTTAGGTGGACAGGATGTCTTTCCCATGTGGGTGCTCCAGAGATGGCTGTGGCAACATGGCAGGCCGAATTGAATTCAACCCTATCCGGGTGCGGACTCATTACCTCCACACCATCATGAAGCTGGAACTGGAGAACAAGCGACAACAGTCCCGGCCTCCACCTCTTGGAGATGAGCCCCCTCATGGCTCCGGTAATAGCAACTCCTCTGAGACGCAAGATTTCCAGCAGTTCATTGCTGAGAACTACCACCTGGAGAACGAGGCAGCTGTCATGCACCTGCAGAGTGCAGAGGAGCTGGAACGACTGAAGGAGGAGGGGGGTGACTCCACCAGTGGATCCAGCCTCAGTCTGGACTCCAGCGTTGAGAGCCTGGGAGTTTGTATCCTGGAGGAGCCTCTAGCAGGGCCTGAAGGAGTCTGTGGAGCCTTGACCACACCTGTCCTCATTCAGACTGAGCTGCCCCCAGGCTCTTCTGTTCTATGCTTTACGGACAATTCCGACCAACCAAGCTCATCCATGGATGACCAAGCTTACTTGAATAGATCGCCTGTAGTTTATTACCAGATAGACCAGAACTCAGTCCTGGGTGTGAAGGGCCAGGCCAGTCTGGAAGAGGAAATGGCCTCTAGTTATCCAAAAGAGAAAGATTTGGGCCCTTGCCCTATGCCAGTCACCCCCTTAGTACCTCATAGTCCTCCAAAAGACCTCTCTATGGACAGTGGAGTAGAGACTGGTAAAGACTCTTCAGGCCTGGGATTGCCCAACTTGGACAATTGTAGGGTGACTGGCAGCACAGATGACGTGGTTTGTGCGTCCTGGCTACCCACGAACCTTCAAGGAGGGCAGGAGGGGGAACAAAGCGGTTTGGAGCAGCCCCAGGAGAATGGCTGCTTGGTCGCTGAAAGTTGTACACCTCAGGGTGAGCACACCCCTGAAGGAAGTGTCCTTGCCGTGTGACGTTGATGGCTTCTCTGCCATTTTGCACATTATTCCCAAATCCTTCTACCCTGGTTCTTGTGGGTTGTTTTTTTTCTTTTAATTTATTTTTATGTTAGTTGTCCAGTGAAATTTCAAAAAACACACAGCAGCTGCTCTTTCTAGAATAATGTTTTTTTTTGTTCCAAAATACTGATCTGATACTGACTTTTACAAACCTCATCTGGTGAGCTTGTGAGATGTTCTCTGGGTGGATGGAAGGAAGGAGGGAGGGAGGGGGAGCACTACCCCCTTTGTAAATTCCTGATAGATAAAATGCATCAGGAAATGTTGCTGGGTTTATGGCAGGTGCTGTTTGTGGTAGGGGGAGCCTTGGACAGGACTGTTTATAGTACTGTAATGATCATTGTCTTAGTCCAGTGTTACCAGTGTACAAACTGCAGTTTTTTTCCATCTGTGTTAAGGGTTGTGGCTTGAGCTGGTGAAACTCTTCCAGAGTGATCATTAGGCAGGTGAGCATGAAGCTGTTTACGGAAAAGAGCGGTGTGCCAACCATGCCCTAACACCTTTTGTATTGCGTTACCCTCTACCTTTCAGTGTTCCCTGCAGAGCCTTTCCCTCTGCCCCTTCCCAGCAAGCTGCCTTTATTGAGCCATCATAATATGAAGTCTTATTGTATTCTGTGCCCAGCTAGCCTCAGAGAGCCATTACATGTATCAGGTCTCCTTTTATACCATCTGGGAGCAGATATGTGACCTCGCTCTTTCCTCTTTCCCTTAGAACCCAGTAAGCTTGCATCGTAATACATTTGTGAGCTCTGTAGATGGGGTTAGTTTTGATGAGCCAACACGCAATGCATTTTTTTTACAATTGTAACAGGCAGACTGTGCTAGCCCGGTGGGGTATGAATGGCTCAATCAGGTTTATCTGTCTCCACTCATATCCCACAAGGCCCTCTTGAACCCACAGTCTAGGAAAGTCTTGTTCTCCAGATTACAGTACGTCACTTTTTACTCTTGCAGTAGCTGCTTTAAGGATGAAATTGCTGCATCCTTGGGTCCCACTAGGGTTGCAAAGAAACGTGACGCTGTCAGAGAGCTGACTGAACTGGTCTTGATTTTACCCCCATGGATTACTTATTTTATTTCTCAAAGAGAGAAAATTGGGAACTGAGACACAGAGGTGCGTTAGAGGTAAAAGCACCTCTCCGTCATGAGAAAGCACTTGTTCGTAACTGTGTCCCGAGGCCTGCAAATCCCATTCATTCACACGAGCTGGCATGTGGTTGCAGCATCATAAATAATGGAAGTATGGTACACACCCCACTTTAGCTCTGAATAGCGGCATCCTGCCAGTCTGTATTTTCCTCTTTCACATGTAGTGTTTTTTAAATATATACATGATATCAGCAGAGCGTTTACTTAGATATACTGTGAAATGTCGCCCTGAGCCATATCTAGAATGTAGCATGAGACAGTTTAAACCTGTCCTAGAACAGTCTTGCAGGAAAACTTCAGGCTTCTGTCACTGTTGTGGGAGGTGTGGGTAGCAAGGGGGGGTGGGAGTTGCATATTAATGGCAACCTAGAGTAATTTGGAAACTTGGGTAAAAAAATGTAAAACTGCCTCTCTCAGTACTTGAATGCATTCAGTGGAGAATCAGACATTGCAGTTTTCTCTCTCCTTTCGAATCCTGCAAGTACTGTGTGTCTTTTTAATTGTAGCCTTCTCTCTCACATACTTATGAAAGGATTCCCAATCCTCACAGAGCTCTCCTGGGCGATTTAGTGGGTGATCATAGGTGTAGACACAGAAGAGGTGGACTCTCAAATGCCAGGAGACTGAGAGCTGTGGACAGCACAGAGACTTGCTGGAGCAAAAAAGACAAAGCTTAGAGCGTGCGGAATATGGTCCAGTTTGATGCCTGTGTTTAAAGCGTACATTCCAGCATGGACAAAAGGTGGGATAGGATATCAGGTTGATCTGTGTTTCTCTCACTCAACATTCTTAACTGCTGTAAATGCAAAAGCATTTTGACTGTGATTCATCTAACAGTGGAAACAAAATTAATAGCAGTCTCCTTTTTATAACAATTTAATTCTGTATTCCTGTGAAAATATTGAGGTTTGTAAAGTTTCTGAAAGCTTGCTCTTTCATTTAAGAATCTAAATAATATGAGATTAATCAGAATATCTGGCCCACACCAAGCACAGGGGTCACAATTTTACTTGCAATGTGCATTCACTACAGTCAGCAGAAGAGTGTATTCAGCATAGGGTATACTTTAAAGAGAGGTATATGACCATAGAAACAATTACCCTGCCTCCTCCTATCACTCCTCATTCCATGTTCCCTGCCCCCTCCTCTCATTCCTCATCCACTATCCCTACATCCCCACTAATAACTATTACCCTGCCCCCTCTTATCTTTCCTCACCCCTTGTCCCCTGCACCCCAGCATTCTGCCCCTCCAATCATCACCCTATTGCGCCTACACCCCCAGTAAGAACCATCATTCTTCCCCCTCTTATCCCTCCCCTCATGTTCCCCCTGCCCCCCCCCCATTATTCATCACTCCATGTCCCCTCCAAGCCCACTAATTACCATCAACCTTCCCCCTCTTACTCCTCATGTCCCCCACACCCCTAGTACTAACAATTACCCTGCCCTTCCTATCATTCCTCACTCAATATCCTCTACATCGCTAGTATTAACTATCACCCTACCTCTCTTCCTGCTATCACTCCTCACCCTGTGTCCCTTCAATCTCTGGTACTAATTATCAGCCTGCCCCCTCCTATCATTCCTCATCCCATGTCCCCTACCCCCCTTAGTAATAATTATCCTTCTTAATCTAATCTTTCTCAGTCAATGTTCTTTAAATCCATGGAGATCTCACCCTTCTCCCAGGACCTCGAATGACAGTGGATGGATGAGCTGAGACCTCCTGTCCCAGTCCTGTTCTATGCATGAAACTAGCTGGGAGAAAACTAGAAAGTCTGGCATGGCGTTACTGGGAGAGCTCCTCAATTGATCAGACATACTCATACTTTGGTCGTTAGATACCACAACCTAGACTCATAAGTGCAGTGGGTTCTGAACATGGTAGAACAAGTTCTAGTGCTATTATCTACCAGGAGTTTTATAGACTGATACTGTCTTGTCGATGTGCAGTGGTTTATCGATGAAGGGCATTTCTTTGTGCACCCTGCCCGTGGCTGTTCTTGCCTTCACTTCTCTCCAGGCCTGGGCATTAGGATAACTACACGTGTGCAAATCCTAATAAAATCCATTATCCAAACCCTCCCATCAGACCACCGCATGAGAAGGACAAAAATGGCAGCATTCGGGAGAAGGATTGGTGCTGTGTCTTCTGTCAAACAAATTGCAGTCCGTGACTTGTTTTCTTCCGTAGAGATTGTGAGAGAATTAAAGTGACCTTAATGGAAGCACTTTCCAGCTAAACTAGAATATGAGACTTTATGTTGTCCTGGAGAATAGAGGAGCTAATGGGGTATTAAGGTCACGAGAGCCATTTTCTTTTCCTTGAGTATTTTATATTCAAAGTTGACACAGAAGTTTTTTTGGGGTAGAGCAGTGATTATCTGGAGGTTTAGGGAAAGCTGTACGTTAATTATTGCTTTGAAATGAACAGAAGGAGATGCTGTGAGGTGCAATAGACAGTCTAGCTTTGCTCAGTGCACAGATAAAACAGCACAGCATAAAAGCCAAGTAATAATAGTGTGCTAAGTCTGCTCCAGATCATCACATGTAGCATTTTCTCCATATTACATGGCTTTTGTTTTAAACTTGGTGCCAAGCTTGGAGCAAAGAGAGGTTTTCAGTGGAGTTGTGGGGCTTC
Organism: Microcaecilia unicolor; assembly: GCF_901765095.1. Classification (NCBI taxonomy): domain Eukaryota; kingdom Metazoa; phylum Chordata; class Amphibia; order Gymnophiona; family Siphonopidae; genus Microcaecilia; species Microcaecilia unicolor. The sequence goes on from NC_044033.1 coordinate 307,494,261, forward strand.
AGACATACTCTTCTAGTGGGGTCAATAGGGAAGATTCAGTAGCGTAGCCAGAGTTTAATTTTTAGATGGGCCTGGAGGTGGACTGGGTGGGCACAGGCCTCGCATTTCCTCTCCACCCGCTACCACCCTCACCCACCCGCCGCCGCATTTTCTCTCCACCCGCTTACCCCCCCCCCCCCCCCCGCGACAGCCCCCTGCACATGGTCAGTTCTGGTCATTTTTACTAACCTGAAGCGCCGTTCTCCTTCCAGCACCGGCGATTCCCATAGCCAGCCTTCTGCCAGCGCGCGTCGTCGGAGCCTCTTCTCAGGCGCATCCCGCTTACTCTGCAACTTCCTGTTTTCTGCAAAAGTGGGACGCAGGAAGTTGCAGAGTAGGCGGGACGCGCCTGAGAAGAGGCCCCGACGACGTGTGCTGGCAGAAGGCTGGATATGGGAATCGCCGGTGCTGGAGGGAGAACGGCGCTTCAGGGCAGTAAAAGTGAGCAGACCACGTGGATGGGGAGAGCGGGCAGAAGAGGCTGGGCAGGCCTGGAGCAAAAGTGGCTGGGGCCCGTCCAGGCCCACCCGTGGCTACGCCCCTGGGAAGATTAATCTCTGCAGATGACAATAACCTTTGCAACAGAACAAGCACTCATGATGGAACAGACAGAATTAAGCAGGTTCTGAGAACTTTTGAGGAGTGATTCAGTGCTTGGCAGCTAAATTTCAGTACAAAAATGTGCAGAATTAGGGGAAGGGGACTAGGGATTGCTGATGTGCACTAGCCAGGAGCGGGACCTCATTACTCAAGGTGCTGAAACAGCCTACCGAAGCAGCAATCATCCAGGTTGCAGAAGTACCATGTTAAATTCTGAATGAGATTTAAGGGCCTAAATCTGTATAACCAGGAGGAGAAGAAAGATGAGTATACGATAGAAACATTTAAATAATTCAAAGGTATAAATACAAAAGAAATATCTTTTTAATGGAAATTAAGTCTTAATTATGAGGTTCCAGTGGGTTAGATTTAGGAACAACCTTTAAAAAATATTCCCTCTCCCTCCCCCCCCCCAAAGGTAAGAAACACACAGAACAGCCTTACAGGGTGCATTGTGATGGCAAACATGGTAACTGGATTCAGGAAAGAAAGATTGGAATAAGCACAGAGGTTCCTTGCAGAGAAGTGAAGGATAGCTGGAATCTATAATACTGCAAAAGGAAATAAATTGAGTAGACTAGGCCTCAGTCCTTCTTTGTCAAGTGAATTAGAAGAAACTGTGGTTTTAAGAGAAATTAACACAACAGCTTGTGAATTTTTTTTCCTTTACAGCAAATTTCTAACTGCACAGGGCAGCGTAATTTTAAAGTAATATTTAGTGGAAGAGGTGTGAGCTGTGGTTAAAACCACTACAGGCAAGGGAGGAGTCCTTTTATGAACTGTACACCTGGGGCAATTCTGCGTGCTGTAGAATTAGCATAGAATTTCCCATTTGGGCAGAGTTGTACATTTACTGCACAGAAATTCAGTGACAAGTGGCTCAAGGAGTAGCACAACTCGTCCCCCCAAGCCAGTGTTGGGAGACGGCAGAGTTGGTTGGTGTAGCCGAACAAGGAGAGAGGTGGCAAGCTTAGCTTGTATGCTCGGAAAAGGAAGTCAAGGCCTGCGTAGCCCAGAGAACAAGCTGCTGCTGTGTATGACACAGCCTAGGTGGAGGAGGGCAGCAGTGAGGACAGACCTTGAAACAGGTGAAGAAAAAACAGCTGGAAGATGAGTCTGGAATAAATGAGGTTTGAGGCCGACACTAAGGAGGGGGAATGGAGTGACAGAAAGAGCTGGGAAATTCGGCCTGGGGAGGGAAGGGGGGAGAAAGAGCTTGTTTTGACAAAATCTGCAGAACTCTGAGGTACTGTATGCAGACATTTTTCATTTTTGTGTCCTGAATTCCCCCATAGTAAACTGCAGCGAGAGAATGATGGACCCTTCTGTAAGCTGTTGTACAAATCACTTATGAAAACTAAAGATTTAGATTCTGGAGAGAGGATCAGGCCTAAAAGCGCATTGAGCTGAGGAGTGATGAAGCCAGGGTTCAAATCTTGCTTTTCCCCACTGATGCTTCTTGTTACCTGGGGCGAGTTAGTTTGGGTACCAATGGAAATTAGCTCGGGAGCAGGGACATACTGACTGTACTTGAATCGTAACTTGCCTTGAGCATGAGTTTGAAAAATTGAATAATTACATCCAAAACGTAGAAGCCAAGGTTTTCCACCTTAGGCTGGCTCGCTCTTTTCCTGAAATATAATTCTAAAGCAGTCTGCGATCCTGTGTAGTGGTGCTGTATTAATGCAGCTATAACATCAAAAAAGGATAGAGGCAGAGTCCCACCCATACAGAAGGTCACCCTAATTAAATTTGTGATTGGGAGGGGGCACCTCAAGGAGCCAGGCAACAGAGCATTGGTAGCAGCGGTGCTGCCGAAGGCTGGCTGTGTGACCCATACCATCAGCCCTGCTTCCAGTTCCCAGGAAACATTATTTTGGGATAAAATGTGTTCATTGCCAGGCTTTCTGCTGTATTTATTATTTGGAAATGCTGCTTGGAACGCTGATCCTAGATTACAGCTGTGTGAGACCATGTGTCAGCAGAGTGTTGTAAATGGCATACTGACATATCTGTTCCGTTTTCTTTCCTATAGTGCACCATAAATAACTAAAAGCCTGTTAGGGAGTGGATATTACTTGACGATTACAGCATTCCTCAAATAAACTGTGAGGCATGAGGCCAATTGCCTTAAACACCTGAGAATTGCAGTGTCAAGGTACAGTGTGACCTGCACTGCCTTGCAGATCCAATTTTACACAGAGATGGTTCTTATTTATTCTTTTTAACCAGTTAGTGGATGCAGCTGCACTGTGATTTTAAACTTAGAAAATCACAGTGAACTTGTTAAAGTTCAGCTCATCCACTTTTCACATACTGTTGGCAGCATGGAGAAAATGAAATCTGAAGCATGAGATGTGTTCTCCCTACAATTAATGCCAATTAAGTAGGGAAGGGATTTTGGATTCAGCTTGTGCCTCTTTTCGATTGTAGCTCAAGGTGTGTTACATTCGGGTACAACAGGTATTTCCCTGTCCTCCGAGGGCTCACAATCTAGGTTTGTACTCAAGGCAATGGAAGGTTAAATGACTGTCTCTTTGTATCAGGTGTTCAGCGCTGCGTGCGTCTGGTAGCGCTATACAAATGCTAATAATAATGACTTACCAAAGATTACATGGACCTTCAGTTGGATTTTAACTAGGCTTCCTGGTTCTCACCTGATACTCTAACCATTGGGCTACTCCTGGCTGTCTTCCTGTCTGACATCAGATGCAAATGGACTTCATACCACCTTTTCTGGCCACACAAAGTGGATGTGAAAACATCTGTGTAAGGCAAATGGTCACATTTTTGTGAAAGTGCTTTGAAGGCTAGCCACCACAGTTGGTGTGGTTACAAGACAATACTACTACTACTACTTATCATTTCTATAGCGCTACTAGACATACGCAGCGCTGTACACTTGAACATGAAGAGACAGTCCCTGCTCGACAGAGCTTACAATAAATAACCACCTCCCTCTCACCATCTCTTTCCTGGTGGTTTGTTTTCTTTCTTTTGTTATTTCATCTGTTGCAGTCTCATAATTCCTTTCTGCTTCCTAACAAATAACTAGATTTCAGATCAGCATTTTGGTGGAGGGTCACACATTTTAGCTCATTTTGTGGCATTTTGATTTATTAATTTGATTAGAACTTTAAAACTCAGCCCTCCCCCCAAATGGAAACTCAAGACCCTATTCCACATACCTACTCAAATAGCCACATTTTTTAGACATTTATGGAATCTGGGAATACTAATTTCTTCCTGCAAAAGAGGGGGAGCTCATTCCACATTTTCAGTCCTGCTGGCTTCTATAGTTGGCTGGGATCCTCGTGGTCCCAGTTTCCTGGAATCATCTCAAATATGTGTCTTGACAAAAAGCAACACCTAATAGGTTTCCCGCCTGAGTCCCAGCAGAGCTCTGCAGGACCCACAGGAGTACCGCTGGCAGCAGAAAGGATGATTTACAAGATTTTCATGAATAAAGGTCTGCAGAAGGGAAAAGTGGCATCTGCGGTTCCTGCTGGCCACAGATCAGGCTTCTATTTTTCAATTTGTGAGAGAAAATCAGGATGCCCTAGAATGGGGCAGTGGCACAGCCATTTTAGATTTGTAATACTGAAAGAAGGTAAAGTGTCCCTGGCATTCTGCATATAGCAGCCAAATGCACAGCAACCCTCTCTCCTCCCCCCCCCCCCCCCCAACAAGAACAGATGAGAAACAGTGGACTGGGCAAAGATTAAATTAAACTGGAGGGGTAATATAATACATGGGGTGGTCCTGTGCTCTGACTCTGTGTAGATGGATAGTGTAAATATATACACAATTCATGTTTGGGGGTAGGGAAGAGACACTTCAATTCAGCTGTCATAAAACCATTTCTATGATATAACATAGTCTATGACCTTAGCACACTATAAAATGTATTTTCTGTTTGATTCATGACTTGGTGTACACCCCGAGGGCATTCATTTGCCACTGGAGAGCAATTTAGTGCAACCAAGAGCTGTGCACTTCCTGGCATCTTTCCGATTGGCTAAACTGATGGTCAAGCTGGTCACACAGCATTCAGGCAGGCTCCTGAGATTAAAAAGAAAATATCTTTCAGAGGTGAAGTTAGTTTGCTGCTTCTGAGAATAAGTAGTGTGCTCTGTATAGAGAGATTTTATTTTTCAAATGTAACTCAGCTAAGTTGAAATGCCTTGTTAAAATTATTTTAGTGGCATTGTGGAGATGAAAGGAATGCATTCAGAGGCACAAAGTCCTATTGGGCACGTGGCTTGCTGTTTAATGCTGAGATCTCCCTATCTGAGATTTATCCCTTGAAAACACCAGGTGCCTAGTCTCCTGCTTTCAGATCCTGTAGCCCTTTTCCACCCAGCCCTTGAGCTGTTCTGAAATGTTGCAAAGGAAGGAATGTTACAGACAGGGTTCCGTTTCCGCTTTTCATTGTGACACTAACATGGGTACCACACTATACATACCTGGAGTGAAATATATGTGCTAAATATAATTTTGTTATTTTCTGGGTCAGTGATGTAGTACGACAGACAGTAATCTTTGCTGGTTCTAGTGACCTGCTGTACAGAAAAGAAGCTAATTCAAACTTGCCTGTTTTTGAGGGGGTGGGGGGAAGGGAAAACATAAAAAAAGACAGCAACTATTCCAGTTCCTGGGTCTTTTATTTTATTTTTTTTTTGTTTGTAGCCTCTGCTCCCCCTGTACCTCCAACTCCTTAGCAGTAGTAATGAATGCTTATATGTTTTGTTTTGGTCTCACAGTTCTTTCAAATAGTACTGTACACAACTGCTATTTTCAGTATGAAATCCAAAGCTTGTCTTGTCCATTTTTTTTATTTTTTTGCATTTTAGGTTATCTAAAATTGTGATAATGCTGTATTTAAGAGAATATTTAAGTGTAAAAATAATAATTAAAAAAATCATATAAAAATAAAGACATATGCTCTGACTTGGCCTTTTGGAATATCTTCTCTGCACCTCTCAACAGCTTGTCAGCTTATAGCCATGCAGGAGAAAGGACTGGATTTATGAATTCAAGCACTGTAATTGGCTAACAAAGATCATGTGACATGGGTCTGCCTATGAGTACACCCAATTAATAAAGTTGCTTACCTGTACCAGGTACAGGGACTCAGTCACAGTTCTGCCACCAACAGCACTGAATTACAGAATGTGTTTTCTGAACTTCCTTCAAAAAGTCTGAGGTTCTCTCTCAGAAAACATGTGACATACCCTGGTTCTGTCATTACACTAATGAGCTCAACTTGAGGAGGATGGGTGTGTGTTATTTATAAGTTCTAGAAAACATCTATTATAGATAAACAACTTCACCTTCCTTTTCCTCCTGTTAGATCAGTCCAGCAAGTGGAGGCAGAGAACGCTGAATTTCAGATCCTCAGCTATAAGGATTGGTACAGTCGTATTCCCTGCCTTCAACAGACAATTGCAGTCTAGATTGGTGGAGCAGTTTCTGTTTCTCAGAGGCTTGGGTCAAAGCCCGTGGCCCTGGGAGAGTATTCCAGCAGTAGCTCTCAGAGTTGGTCCAAGGGCCTTTACCTGATTAAGGTATGGGAGTCACAGCTGCTTAGCCGGGGCTGGGCTTCAGCCTTCTCCTGATGGACTTGGACCCTGGCAGTGAAGGTCCCACAGGATCCCAGCGGGCAGGGGGGGCTTCAGGGAGCCCCTTCTGCATCTGTCTGTGAGCCCTCAAACCGTATTCTTCCATACCTGATCCCATGCCCTTCTTTTTTCCCCTTTTATGTGGGGACATAAAGTTGTTGTTTTTTTTAAACTTTGTCAGGCTTTGAATGAGGTAGGGACCGAGCTTGCAGGAGCTCCAGGAGGCAAAGAACAGGTTGGGGCATGTCTTGGACTGGCCTGGGCAGAAGAGGCAGTGTGCTGGCAGCTACATACAGTCATGCAGACTCGATATATTGTCTGACCTTGGCTGGCATCTGCTGCACACAGTATCTCAGTTTGGCCAACAGCTCTTTTTGCCCCATCAGTGATGAAGTAGTGGGGCTAGTTGTTGATTGTAGCAGATGCAACTCCAGAGGATGCCAAAACCCAGAAAGCGTTCTTGGCCTGGCAGCAGCATTGGAAGAGTTTTCCCACTGCTCTGTAATGTAAGCACTTCTACAGCCAGTTAATCACTCAGATAGCAATTACACTGGACACATTTGGCTAAGGGTATGAGAGTACCTAAACTTTTGGCCTTAGGTTCTAGCTACGCAGTCCACAGGAAGGAATTATGCCAAAGTGGAAATATATATATTATTTATTATACATAAAAACAAGCAATTATGACAGATATAAAAATATACTGATTATTATACCAATAGCTAGATGAAATATATATAGTGTAATGTGATTACACAACTATATATCCTGAGAAGAAAATGCCAACTTAACAGCTAAATTAGGCAAGACTATGTACCTGAGAAATAACTATTCACTAGCAAAAACACAGGTCTCTAAGATTCCCTGACTGTAGAAGGAAATCCCTTTTCTCTGACCCTTAGTGGTCTGCAGTGACAGCTGCAGATAGGGTGTAGCCTTGGTTCTGCTTCAGGGCTCCAGCTACCTACTGGCAGTGAACCCCTGTAATCTGGTCTTAGATGTGATCCTGTCCAGCACAGGTAGCATATACTCACTCTTTAGGAAGCCACAGAGCCACTTCTGAATTTGACCTTGTGCTGCTCTCAACACAAAGAATTACAGTTCACAGGTGTTTGGGCAATTCAGTCTCCCTCCGAGAGAGCTGCATACACCCTGAGATCCTCTTCTCCTTTGTTCTTTTCTTGCCTTCTCCCAGCTCCAGCGTTGGACCTGCCCACCAGGTCCAGGTGACAATCAGGTACCAATCATGAACCCCGTACCTCTGTTAAGTAGGTTACATAACGGTCATGGCAATGAGGGGCCTGGCGGGCTTCCAGCAAGAACATCTTAGTAGTAGTGGTAGTAGTCTTGCAGTGCTAAACTCCTGATTGGCTGGGGTACCTACAGTGCCAGGTTTGGGAACCACCAGTATAGACTGAAGACCACATCACAGCTTTGCAAGTCTTTTCAATTCAGGCTGACCTCAAGTGGGCTACCAACACAGCCATGGCTTTGACACAGTGGTGTTCCTGGGGGGGGGGGGGGGGGGTCCGCCCCGGGTGCACGCTGTTCCGGGGCAAAGGGAGCATGGAACGAACGATGGACAGGCGCGCGCGGCACCCCCCAGCGGCGTGCACCCGGGTGGGGGGTTCTTTCGCGGGGGGGGGGGGGTGTCCTTTAGCCGGGGGGGTCGCGCTGCATCCGGGGGGCGCTGCACCACTGCTTTGACATTATAAGCAGTTATAGGACCTTCTAGAGTCAGCCCAGCCTGGGCATAAGTGAAAGAGATGCAGTCTCCCACCCGGTTGGATAAAGTGTATTTACCAATACCTACCCCATTCTGTTTGCATGAAAAGAAACAAAAGCTAGGTGGACTGTCTATGGGTTTTAATCTACACCTAGAAGGCTAAAGCTCTCTTGTAGTCCAATTGCACTTTTGATAGGATAGGCATGAGGCTTTGAGAAAAATGTCATTAGACCAATTCACAGGTTAAGATGGAACGCCACATTATCAGAGGAAGGAACTTATGGGGTGTGTGGCAGACTACTCTGTTATGATGAAAATCTTATGTAAGGTGGATCATCTACTAGGGCCTGAAATTCACTCACCCTGTACACTGAAGTGATTGCACCAAAAACAAAACCTTCATCTGAAGAACCTGACCTGGAAGGAGGCAAAGAGGGGCATAATCAAACAGAGCGCCCAAGTTTTCCTGAGGACGTCCTCGCAGGACATCCCCGTGAAGGGGCGGGGAAACCTGTATTATCGAAACAAGATGGGCGTCCATCTTTCGTTTCGATAGTACGGTCGGGGATGCCTAAATCTCAACATTTAGGTGGACCTTAGAGATGGTCGTCCTTAGGGATGATCATCCCCGATTTTTGGCGATAATGGAAACCGAGGACACCCAACTCAGAAATGACCAAATCCAAGCCATTTGGTCATGGGAGGAGCCAGCATTCGTTGTGCACTGGTCCCCCTCACATGCCAGGACACCCTAGGGGACACTGCAGTGGACTTCAGAAAAAGCTCCCAGGTTCATAGCTCCCTTACCTTGTATGCTGTGCCCCCCCCCCAAAAAAAAAACCCACTCCCCACAACTGTACACCACTACCATAGCCCTTAGGGGTGAAGGGGGGCACCTAGAAATGGGTACAGTGGGTTTGTGGTGGGTTTTGGAGGACTCACATTTACCACAAGTGTAACAGGTAGGGGGGATGGGGCTGGGTCTGCCTGCCTGAAGTGCACTGCAGTACCCCCTAAAACTGTTCCTGGGACCTGCATACTGCTGACATGGAGCTGGGTATGATATTTGAGGCTGGCATAGAGGCTGGAAAAAATATTTAAAAAAATATTTTTAGGGTGGGAGGGGGTTAGTGACCACTGGGGGAGTAAGGGGAGGTCATTCCTCTGGTGGTCATCTGGTCATAAGAAAAAATGGACCAAGTAAAGTCACCCAAGTGCTCGTCAGGGACGCCCTTCTTTTTTCCATTATCGGTCGAGGACATCCATGTGTTAGGCACGCCCCTGTCCCACCTTCACTACGCTTCCAACACGCCCCCGTGAACTTTGGTCGTCCCCGTGATGGAAAGCAGTTGAGGACACCCAAAATTGGCTTTTGATTATGCCGATTTGGGTGACCCTAGGAGAAGGATGCCCATCTCACGATTTGTGTCGAAAGATGGGCGCCCTTCTCTTTCGAAAATAAGCCTGAAAGTGGTTCAAAAGGAGCTTTCCTCAGCTGGGTGAGGATGATGTTGAAGTCCCATGGTATGCTGGAGGTTTGACCAACAAATCTCTCATGAACTGAAAAACTATTGGCTGTATGGAGATGAGCTTCCCCTCTACACCGTAATGGTAAGTACTAATCACACTAAGGTGAACACTTGCCATATTGGTTTTTAGACCAGATTTAGAGGTGTGGAAGGTATTCAAGCAGGTTTTGCTTTCACACCAGAAGGCAAACATGCTTCACTTAAAATGTATAATACCTCTTAGTGGAATCTTTCCTGAAAGCCAACAAAATCCTGGAAACTGGAAAATGGGTTGCAGAACAGACTGCTCATTCTTGGTGATGAGAGCCTGAAAACTGTCCAATCTCCACCATTCTTCAAAAGACAACAACTTTGAAGAGGGAACCATACCTGCACCTCAGCCAATATGGATCATGGTTTCCCAGTCATGCTTGAGTGTCAGCAGAGTTTCCCTATGAGAGGGATACACATGCAAAAGACCCCTCTCTCAAAGAGGAAGGCATGTAATGCTAGCCTGCAGCTTGGAAGATGGTGTGAGCAACACCCATATTGAGAGACCACTTGTGCAGTTGCATCACCCTCCTGACCCTGTCCCTGCCAAGTATGTGGCTTGGAGCACTATGCCATGGCTGATGGCCCAATTTCACATCCTGACCACCTCCTGTCACAACGGGTAGAAACCTGTACACCCCTGTTTGCTGACACAGTACATGGCAACCTGTCTGTTTGGATTAGAACAATTTTGTCGACCAGTTTATTTATTTATTTGGCTTTATTTACCGCCATTTTGAAGGAATTCACTCAAGCGGTGTACAGTAAGAATGGGTCAAACATGAGCAATAGGCAATTACAGCGGTAAAAATATTCAAATAACAATACAAAGTATGGTATGGTATACTACTTACCTGTCTATATGTTACATCTTTGCTTTACCCTTCACTAGCAATTATAATGCTCTATTATGTATTGTGTTGACATTGTAAGACAGTCGGAAGAATTAGAAAGTAAGGTGACTAATTTAAAGAAAGTTGCACATGAGGACAGAGAGATGGTTAAATACTATCTCAACTACGGTAGGAGTGGATAAACATGTCCTGCTGCAGTATGTACAGCCCATTAAAGGCCTGGTTGAAGAGCCAAGCTTTCACTTGCTTCCTGAAGTAGAGATAGTCTTGTGTTAAGCGGAGTCTTTCAGGCAGTGTATTGCAGAGTGTGGGGGCTACTCTTGAGAAGGCTCGCTTGCGAGTATCACATTGTGTTATGTCACTTTGGAGAGGGTGTGGTTAGTGAAAGTCCTTGGGAACTTAGTGTCCTTGATGGTGTGTGAAGACCAGACATAGAGTTTTACATTTCACCCTGTATTGTACTGGTAGCCAATGAAGTTTTTACAAAAATGGTGTGATGTGGTCACGTTGCTTGCAACCTTCTATGAGTCTTGCTGGTGCATTCTGAATCAACTAGAGCTGGTGAAGGCCCTTTGTAGTCAGGCCATTGTATACTGCATTGCAGTAGTCCAGTCTTGGTGTTATCATGGCATGCACAACTGGGATAAGATTAACCTTCTCGATATAAGGAGAGAGGCAACATAGCTGTCGTAAGTAGTAGAAGCAGCTCTTGAAGGTTCTTGACTTGTGATTTGAGGGGGAACTTTGTATTTCCCAAAAGGGATTTTGATGTCAGGTATGTATCCACTTGTGTTAGGGACCCAGATAAGCTCTGTTTTATTTGGGTTGAGGCAGAGTTTGTTGTGTTTAGCCCATTCTCGAATTGATATTAGATAGGTAATCAGTTTATTCAAGGTTGTAAGTCAGGTTCAATGGGTATGAGTAGCTGCACATCATTTGCATAGATGTCGAACTAAGTGTCCATTGACCAAATCAGCTCAACTAGTGGCTTGAGGTAGATATTGAACAGAATAGGTGACAGTATCGATCTTGTGGTACCCTGCAGGCCAGTGTCCATGATGCTGATGAGTTACTGCCAAACATTATGGATTGTTGCCTGTCTGATAGATAGGATCTGAACCAGACTGTTCCATTGATACCTGTTTCTGTAAATCGTGCTAGCATAAGATAATGATCCAGTGTCAAAAGCTGCTGAGAAGTCTAGCAGTAAAAACATCGAGGCAAGTCCCTTGTCTTGGTTTCTGTGAAGATCATCTACTACTACTACTACTACTACTACTTAGCATTTCTATAGCGCTGCCAGGGTTATGCAGCGCTGTACAAGTTTAACACGGGGAAGGACCGTCCCTGCTCAAAAGAGCTTACAATCTAAAGGTTACAAACTATGTAGTCAGTGTAGGTATCAAGAGTGGGGAAGGTGGTTATGCACCAAAAGCAAGGGAGAAGAGATGGGTTTTGACTACTACTACTACTGAGTAAGGACTTGAAGATGGGCAGGGAGGGTGCATGACGTATGGGCTCAGGAAGGCTGTTCCAGGCATATGGTGATGCGAGGCAGAATGGGTGGAGTCTGGCGATAGCAGTGGTGGAGAAGGGTACAGATAGGAGTGATTTGTCCTGAGAGCGGAGGTTACGGGTGGGAACATACGGGGAGAGGAGGGTAGAGAGGTAATGGGGGGCTGCAGATTGAGTGCATTTGAAGGTTAAAAGGAGAAGCTTGAACTGTATACGGTAGCAGATGGGGAGCCAGTGAAGTGACTTGAGGAGAGGGGTGATATGAGAGTATTGGTTCACGCGGTAGATAAGACGTGCGGCAGAATTTTGGACAGATTGAAGGGGGGATAGATGGTTAAGCGGGAGGCCAGTGAGAAGAAGGTTGCAATAGTCAAGACGAGAGGTGACGAGCGAGTGGACAAGGGTTCAGGTGGTCTGTTCAGAGAGGAATGGGCGAATTTTGCTAAAATTATAGAGGAAGAAGCGACAGGTCTTAGCTGTCTGCTGGATATGGGCAGAGAAGGAGAGGGAGGAGTCGAAGATGACTCCGAGATTGCGGGCTGAAGCGACGGGGAGGATGAGGGAGTTGTCAACAGAGACGAAAAGTGGGGGAAGAGGAGAAGAGGGTTTGGGTGGAAAGACAAGGAGCTCAGTCTTTGCCATGTTCAGTTTCAGATGCCGGTTGGACATCCAGGCAGCGATGTCTGAAAGGCAGGCCGAAACTTTGGCCTGGGTTTCGACCGTGATGTCGGGAGTGGAGAGATAAAGCTGGGTGTCATCAGCATAGAGATGGTACTGGAAACCATGTGATGAGATCAGCGAGCCCAGGGAAGAGGTGTAGATCGAGAAAAGAAGCGGTCCAAGGACAGAACCTTGAGGAACCCCAACAGAGAGCGGGATGGGGGTGGAAGAAGAGCCATTAGAATATACTCTGAAGGTGCGATGGGAAAGATACGAAGAGAACCAGGAGAGGACGGAGCCCTGGAACCCGTATGAGAACAGTGTGTTAAGAAGTAAATTATGATTGACGGTGTCAAAGGCGGCAGATAGGTCGAGGAGGATGAGGATGGAATAGTGACCTTTGGATTTGGCGAGGAACAAGTCATTACAGACTTTAGAGAGTGCTGTTTCTGTCGAGTGCAGTGGGCGAAAGCCGGATTGGAGGGGATCGAGGATGGCCTGCGAGGAGAGGAAATCAAGGCAGCGGCTGTGGACAGCGCGTTCAAGTAATTTGGAGAGGAAGGGTAGAAGAGAGATCTAGTAAGGATATGAAGACTGTTTCCGTTCCATAACCAGGTCTGAATCCAGATTGACATGGATCTAGCCAGTTTCTCTTTTCTAGTCAATCATTAAGTTGAACACAAACTGTTTGTTCCGTGAGTTTCCCTAGAAACGGGATGTTGGATACTGGCATGTAGCTTTTACATTTGTCCCGGTCAAGGTTGTTTTTCTTCAGCAGAGGGCGAAACACTACCCTTTTTAATGATGTTGGTAGTTGCCCATTAGAAAGAGACGTGTTCACAATTTTTGTGGCACCTTTTATAAGGCCCATACTTGCTTGCTGAACATCTTTAGAGCAGGGCTTTACAACCTCAGTCCTCGAGGGCCACAATACAGTCCATTTTTCAGGATTTCCCAATTAATATGCACGAGATCTATTTGCATGCACTGCCTCCATTGTATGCAAATAGATCTTATGTATATTCATTGGGGAAATTCTGAAAACTGGACCTGGCAAGGGCCACTGTTGCACATCCCTGCTTTAGAGCATTCCAGATTACATGTAGTTCCAGGAGACCGACTGAAGCCTGGTCTCCTAAATAGACCAGTGTTATTGGGTGCAAAGCCCATCAACATGAGCTCCCCATCCCAGAATAGATGCAGCTGTAGTTGGAACCTTTTGTTGCAATAGAATTTGGAATGGGAGTCTTAGAGTCAAACCGGGTCAAACCATCCGATAGAGAAGCAAATATCACGTCTGTGGCCGTGACCCCTCTCAGACTCACCGTATTTCCGGCGGTCAGATTCTGAGCTGGCTCCTGTCTATTCTTCCTGTGTTAATTCTGTCTCTGTCTGCTGGCTGCATTGGACTGTCTGGTTACTGTCACCCGTTCCAGATTTCTGCTCAGTCCGGTCCGGATATTCCAGACTGCCACACTTGCTCTTTTTGTTTGAACCTGCACAGCTCCCGTAGTTGCCTGATGATTGCTGCATCTGAGCCTCAGCTGCTGCTGGGCTTATTAGCCATTCTGAAATCTTTCTGCTTTGCCTTTGCATTGCCTAAGGCGCTAAGGTTTGTCGGTGTGCTGTGTGCACGTCTGCCTAGTCTGGTTTTATTGTATTGATTCTTGTCTGATTCTAGTTAGTCTGTGTGTAGTTTAGTTTAGGGTTGTTTGTTTCTTAGTCTTGTTCCTTGGTTGTAGTTCTTTGTGTAGTCCTTAGGTTATCTGTGTTGTCTGTCTTTAGTGGCTGCTTGCAGCTTCCAGTTTCTGTCCCCTAGCTTGTCCATTCCCTGCCTTGTGTTGTATTGTCTATCTGTGAGTCCTAGCCCAGTTTCCTGCCTTGCTGCCCTTGTTCATCCCTTTCCCCTCTGACCCTCAGTCCCTGTGCTGCCTAGCTGATATCCAGTCCCGGCCCTGTCCAGTAAGTCCTGCCGGCCACCTGCACCCAGGGGCTCAACTCCTGGGGAAGGGTGGCTAAGTGCAGGTGAAGTCTCACTGTTTGTCAGAGTTCTGCCTTGCCTCTTGTGTGGGGTGGTTTTGCCTGCCACTGCCGCTCCTCGGCAGTGGCCCAAGGGCTCACAGACCTAGCTCCTGCTGTGAAAGCGTGACAGCAAATGAGCCAAATCTAGTGTAATGGTGATGACATCCACAAGTTTCCCCTAGCATGGCACCGCTGGGAAGAAAGGGTCCATTGAGAGGCAAGCCATGAGAGGGACATAGTTTATTGGTACTTTCTATACTGCTTGGACGGACCAGGCAAGGCTAAACAGTTTACAGACTAAAATACAAAGAAGAAAGGAAAAAGAACTCATTCACTCTCTATAGTACACTCACAAAGGAAGTGAGAAAGGAATAGAAAGGGAAAACTTTAACTATAAAAGGGACAGAAATAAAAGGGTGGATGGTAGTAACAAAGTAAGTAGACAAACCTCAGCAGTCTGGAACGCCAAAAGCTTGGGTGAAAAAAATGGGTCTTAAGTTGGGACATGTACTGTGGAGGTTATATGGCCTAATAGCTTCAACAGCTGTCGAGCTGTGACCTGTTGCCTATGCTGAACCACAATGGCGATGGCAACGAAAGCATCTACCCTTACCTGAGGCAGGTAGACTTGAGCTTGCACCATGTCTAGCAGGGCTCTCCAATGTACTCCAAATGCAGAAGTGGAAGTAGATGGAACTTGGGGTAGTCGATAAACCTTAGTACCTCCAGCAAACGAATTTTCTCCTACATTGATACTTGAGCACCTTCCTTTGATGTGCTCTTGACCAGCCAATTGTGTAGATAGAGAAACACATAAACTCCCAGCCTGCATTGCTAGACAGTTTCTGAACACTCTGGGAGCAGACGTGAGGCCAAATGGCAGGACACAATACTGGCAGTGGCGTTTCCTCACCCAAAACCCGAGATACTTCCTGTGACTGGGATGTATCTGGACGTGGGTGTAAGCATCTTTTAAGTCCAGCGAGCATAGCCAATTGTTTTTCTGAATCTTGGAAAGAAGGGTGCCTGAGGAAATCATCATGCACTTTTCTTTGACCAGATATTTGTTCAGGGCCCTTAAGTCTGGATGGGACAGCATCCCCCTGGTTTTTGGGCATGAGGAAGTACTTGGAATAATAGAGGCCAGCTTTTCATTATCCACTTGTCCTAGGTCTAAGATGTGTACCCATGAGAGTCTACAAAGACTGATACCTATGGCAGAAAGTCTGGACACCACATCAAAGGCCTCAAAAGTGGCCCAAGCCAGGTGTTTTCTGTACTCCTTCTGCAGTATGACTATCTGGCAAAGGCATGCGACCTGCTCGAGTGGTAGAGTCTCCGCAAACTCTAGCATACTGCTCACCAACGACTTCTGGATGTTCATTTAGAGTTGGTAGAACTGGATGCAGAAATGAGCATCAAACCCTGGAAAACCATTCTCCCAAAAGACTCCAGAGTGCAAGCATCCTTGCTTGGGGGAGCTAAGGCATGGGTCCTCAACTTTCTGGCCCTTTTGAGAGCAGATTTGACCACCAAGAAGTAGTGTGAAAACTGCAGCTTCTCAAATCTGGGAGCTTTCTAGACCATATGCAGTCCATCTTCTTTAGAACAGCCTTCGGAGAAAGAGAGTGGGGTCTCCTAATTTTTCATCTGTGCATCTTTTATGATGATGTGAATGGGCACCATCATAGCTTCCTTAGCAGGGGAGTCATAGTCGGATGTCCAACATTTTGGTCCTGGGCTCATCCTCGACCTTCAACTTAAATGGAATTCCATTCCCTTCAAAACATCTACAAAGGAGAGTTCCTCTGGGGGAGATTTCGTTCTTTCTTGTAGTGGGAGGGGTCTGAAGGTAGGCTAAGGGGCCTCTCCTCCAAGACATCCTGTGGCTCCATCTCAGATCCCTTGAAGCGGTCTGACTCAGACTCTGCAAAATATTCCTCATGAGTAGTTTGAGTCTATGCCTACCTCAGTCTACTGGATGGATGTCAAGGTTCTGGCATTGGTGCTGAGGGATGGGTCTTCTTCCAGTCTACAGGGGTCATTTCCTCCCCATACAGGCTGGTGCCAGCTCTGATGCCCAATGAAGCACCAGCATCAATGAGCCTCTGCCAGGCAGGGTATGGGTCTCCAAGATGGGCTGGACTGTACCAAAGTTGGTGCAAGTGCCCTCAATGCCTCTGCATCATGCCACTCCTGGCTGCACTTCAGCTTCTCCTGTAGCATGACCTAGAGTCGCTCCTCGAGGGCAGGCATCAGTAAAGGCGGGTTCAGTGCAAAGATGGTGGAGCAGGAGGCAGGGTCCTGGCTTTGGAGAGAAGGGAGCATCAACACCAGTTCCACAGAAGGAAAGTGGTCCTCATGGCACCGATGCTTCTCAGGTATAGGCGATGCCTGTGTCCCAGAGCTCCTGTGCACTGAAAATGACCAATGCTGATGTTTCTTCACCTTCTTTGTGCTCAGCATCTGAGTCCTTCAGTGCAAACAAGAACAAAGCAGGATCCATGTGGGTCCTCTGTGCCAGTTCCATGGGCGCTCAGTTCAGATGGGCGCTACCAGAACCCTGGTGTACCCCCACATGAGAGCGACTAAGGAAAAGAGGTAACAGAATCCAAATAAACTGTGAGAGAATTATTGTGAAGAAAAGAGGATAGTCAAGTAAAAGCAGAGCTCAAAGTCCCAATTTCTGACAGACAATGAGAGTGATCAACAAGGTCAAAAGCAGCAGATGCCTCAAGGGAGACAACTAAGGCTATATTGTTTTGTCTAGGAGCTGAATGAAGGTTGCTCAGTAGCGCTGTGAGAACTTATTCAATAGAATAAAACTGATGAAAGCCTGCTTGATGTGGATGAAGAACCAAAGTGTTTTAAATAAAAGAGATCAGTTGCGAAGACACCACATTCTCAGCAACTTTAGAAATGTAAGCACAGATTCGATACAGAATGGTAATTAGAAGGCATGGAAGGGTCAGGAGCTATTTTTTCAGAATAGGTTAAAGCAGATCTTTCTTCCAGGTCAAAGGCACAACAGAGGAGAGACTTTTACAGATCAGGGAGAGTACTAAAGGTAAAAAGACCATGGGTAGGAATCTTAAGCCAAAGGAAAGGGACAGGGTCCAATAGACAGATAGTAGTCTTCATTGAACAAAGCATTACTGAAAAAGCAGTAATAGGGGGAGGAAAGAATGAGGTGAGAGGAGCAAGTTAGGGAAGGAGCTGACCTTCAGTCAGCACTAGAGTCAGGGAAAGTAGTAGGTGAGGGATAAATAGGTAAGTCATCACTAAGATCAGAGGAAGCAGTAGGTAAAGGGGGGGGGGGGGGCAGGGGCACACAGTTATCCAAGAAAATAAACCATGAAGGTTCTCAACCTTAGAAGTGAAATACTGGGCTAACAAATTTGCTTGGGGTCTACAGGCTATGGTAGTACCACCCCTAGGAGCTGTAAGAGTAGCTACAATTTTCAACAAATGCTTGGTAGGATTGCTAGAAGACTTTTAGGGGTTTTTTTTTGTTTGTTGTTTGTTTTTTTAGCTGGGAGTTGAAGAAACAAAGTTCTTGTCTACAAAGAAAGAGAAATTCTGGAGACTTATGCTTCAGCCAAAGACATTCAGTAATTAGCACTCTGCGCTTAAGAAGGCAGAACTAGCATGATACCATGGTGTTTTATAGGGATGGTGAGGGTAGGGCTTTTCAGGGACGAAAGCATCTGAGCCATGATGGACAGATCCATTCTAGCAAAGAGCTGATCTTTGAGTGGCAGTGAAACATGGGTATCAGTTTTTACCACATCTATCCCACTTTATGCTCTTCTTTATCCCAGAATTCCCTAAGTGAAATGGTAGAAGCATGAATAGGGTAGGAAGGGGAAACATAGGGCAGGAGAACCTGGTGCACTGATTTGAGAACAAAAGATACAACATAATGATCCGACCATGACACTGGAAGAATAGATAAATGTGTGAAAGGGAATGGGGCTTGATATACCGCCTGTGTTTTTTTTTTGTAATTACATTCAAAGCGGTTTACATAGTATATACAGGTACTTATTCATACCTGGGGCAATGGAGGGTTAAGTGACTTTCCCAGAGTCACAAGGATCTGCAGTGGGAATCGAACCCAGTTCCCCAGGATCAGAGTCCGCTGCAATAACCACTAGGCTACTCCAAGAGAAATCCAAGAGCACAAGATCAAGAGTGTGTCCTGCAATATGAGTGGGGAACATAACATGCTGAGTGAGACCAAAATCAGAAACAAATGACAGGAAAGAAAGTTTTAGGGCTAGACGGTAAATTAACATGAAAACTAAAATCCCCTATGCAGTGGCGTAGCTAGGGTAGTTGACACCCGGGGCCGGTCATTTTTTAACACCCCCCTCCAAAATCCAGTACTAGGCATACCAAGAATACAAAACACTCAGGATCTCTAGAGCAATTCTACCATACCATAAGCAGTAATTTGTACGAGTCACATAAGGAAAAGGAAAGCATTTTAAACACTACAGTGAGCACTACAACATCAATTCACCTATTGTAAAACGAAACCAGACAGAATAGTACAGATCTTCGATCCTGCTCAGTGAATGCCAACTGAGAGCCATGTCTTTTTCACACACAGATACACCCTAAACCTCTATAGAATAAGTAATCATAAACTTTCTATTTAGACAAACATTAAACTGAACCCCCAAGAGGCCAGACTGAGCATACAATGCAACACCACAGAAACAGAAAATGTCCCCAAGTACTGTGCGAAATATAAAGACAGCAGATGTAAATTTGAAAAAACTAACGAATACCAATTACTTTACAAATTAACAAATAGAAATAAAACAAAAATAGAAAATAAAATAATATCATTTTATTGGACTAATACATTTAGCTTTCAGAGGCCAAAACCTCCTTCCTCAGGTCAATACAGTATAGTGCTGTTACAGTATCCTAACCTGACCTGAGGAAGGGGGTTTTGTTCTCCGAAAGTTAGTCAAAATGTATTAAAATTAGTCCAATAAAGCTTACCTTATTTCCATGTTCTATTTATAAGCATTTATTAACATAGCTACAATACTACTTTATCCTAAAGCAACAAAAATATATATATATATTTTATTTACAGTTTGTTGTCTCTGGTTTCTGCTTTCCTCATCTTCTTTTCACTGTCTTCCTTCCAGCATCTGCCTTCTCTCTCTCCCTGCCATCCTGTGTCTGCTCTCTCTCTCCTGTCCCCTCCATACAATGTCTGCCCTCTCTCCCTGCCCCTTCCATCCACTGTCTGCCCGCTCTCTCTCTCTCTCTCCTTTCCTTCTAGCATCTGCCCTCTCTCTCTCTCCTTTCCATCTAGCATCTGCCCTCTATCTCTGCCACCTTCCATCCACTGTCTGCTCTTTCACTCCCTTCTATCCAGTCTGCCCTTTCTCTCTGCTCCTTCGATCCACCATTTGCCCTCCCTCTCCCATCCATTCAGGGTCTGCCCTCCCTCTCACTCCCCCTTCCATCCAGGATCTATTCCCCCTCTATCACTGCCCCCTCTTTTCGGCTCCCAGTTTCAGCCCCATTATCCCACCTGCGGCTGCCCCTAGTTCCAGATCCATTGATTCTCCCACCTACCCTGCCCCAGGCATGACCCCATTCTCCCTCCTGCCCACTTTTCAGACCCCAGTTCCATGCCCCTTTTCCCATCTGTCCCCCACCCAGTCCCTTCTGCCATCCGAGTCCCTCTCACCCCATCTGTCTCCCACCCAGTCCCTTCTGCCATCCGAGTCCCTCCCACCCTCACCCTGCCTCATCTTCTCCCTGCTACCCGGTCTTTAAAAAGAAATCTCCAACGCGATAGAGAAGCGCAGAACCTCGTGTCTGCATGTAAAAGAAGTGGATCGTCTCTCATCTGGCCTTCCCTCTCTGTCCCGCCCTTGCGGAAATAGGAAGTTGCGTCAGAGAAGGGCGGGACAGGTGAGGGAAGGGCCAATGAGATGATCCGCTTCTTTTGCTTGCAGTCGCAGACACGAGGTGCTGCGCTTCGCTACCACGTCGGCGATTTCTTTTTAAAGGGCTGGTGCGGGGTGCCAGAGGAGCGAGCAGCGGGAGCGGTGGAGCACCCCCCTCTCTGCTGACACCCGGGGCGTACCGCCCCCACCGCCCCGCCCTTGCTACGCCACTGCCCCTATGATCAATAAATTGGAAAAAGATTTTTAAAATAAAAAAAAAATCACTAAGATCTGAAAGAGTTTAGAACAGGATATATAACATAGGGACAATAAAAGACCACCAGATGAAATGATATAGGTGAGGAACTTTGAAGACCCAAAACCTCAGGGTATGAAAGAGCTACAGGGGAAAGTTCTACAACAGTAAAAGAAGATGGCAATATGAAGTTCTACCTCCCTTACGCTTGAACGGCCTATGAAAAAAAAACCTGAAAACCAGGCAGAAGAAGACAATTAAGAGGTAGGACTCCTCAGAGTGCAACCACATCTTTGTGAGACAAAGGATATCATAAGATTTCATGAGGAGTAACTCATAGATCAGGGGCATTTTACAAGCCCACAAGAAAGTGAAACCAATGACGGCATAGCAGGATTGGTGGTTAAACAATTTGTTGATGCATAGGCCTACTAGTAGCATGAGAAGTATCACAGGGATGGAAAACAATTTAGAATCCATCTGAGAAGTCAAGGCGGCTTTAAATTCTCTACCCAGAATGAAAAAGAAAACTAAAAGTATGGGAATGCCTATGGAACTCAATGGAGGACAGAATGGAGTTCGCCACACGGCGCTTGACATGCTCCTTGGGTGTGCACCTGCGGCGCAAAATGCCACTGGTTATCTTGTAGTTGAAGAGTCTCAGGGCTTATGTCAGTGGGTCAAGCAATCAAGTGATCAGGGAAATTAGGCAGGCAGAGAGCTCGATGCCAGAGGTAAATCCAGTCAGGGACCTACAAAACAGAATATGTGCAGCAGTATAGGTAACAGGAAATCTCAAATACAAAATGTTTTGCAGTTTTTAATGTAATCAAAACTATTTAAATTACAGTGACAGTTACAGCATTTCAGTAATACAAAGGAGGCACTCTTACTAACAGAGTATTTGTAGTTCACTGAGAAGCAAATACACAATAAAACCATAAAATATACCAAATATTCTTTAGGGTATTTAGATTAGTTTAGTTATTCCTACTCTTTTAGCAACTTCAAATAAACAGCTCATCAATGCTATGAGGTACATAGCAGTCTAGCAGCAAGATGTGGCAATCCTGTCTTTTGCACTCTGCATGATTATGTCCCAGTTGGTCAGATGGTGTGTGTGTGTGTGACCTCAATGGAAAGAGTTCATGGCTCTAGGAGACATAGTAGAGAAGTCCCATCTCTGATCTGTGACAGGAAGTAATTATGTAACTAGGACCTGCCCGCCAGAGGATGCAATACCCGCTTCTTTTGGGGATGCATCTCCAGGGGCTTCTGCCCAGGAAGAAAGGGTAAGGGACAACCATTTTAGTTGGCAATTCAATCATGTAGACAGGAAACTACAGACCTGTCAGCCTGGCATCAGTGCCAGGTAAAATGGTTGAAGCTATGCCGCTTTAAATAAATAAAGGACTTTGAGACAGACACAGCTTTAACCCGAGTCCCTGAAGAAAGATGATTGAAATCCGTGGCATCAGGCGATTTCAGGGGAGAGCAGTCCTTGGTCTATTATTTCAGCGAGAATACCTCATGAGCCCTGGGCGTCCAGTTACCAAGGACATGGGGCTCCTAAGTTACGTCTTCTTTGCATTTTGTATGATAACAGCAGAGCTGGCCATCATTGGTTTAAGTTAATGTTTTTGAGCATATGAATAAATATGAATAGCAGACAGCACGGTTCTAAACAAAGAGTAGCCCGATGAATGAAGTGCTATAACACCCATCAGAGGTCATTACAAACCGCTAAGTGGGAGTGGATATCTCTGAGGGCACTCTTTTTCACATTTATATAGTAGCAATATAATTTCCTGGTTTTATAGAGCACTATTTTGAGAGTTACCAGCGATTTAGGGATTTCTGTTTAGTTTACTCTTGGTGTACCATAATCCAGGGCACCTAGGTTCATATTCCACTGCAACTCTGATTTTAAATGGTGAGCCCTCCAGAGAAAGGGAAATACCTACTGTACCCCTCCTCAATAGCCCTCAGGTTTGCAGGTGTCTTTAATATTTACATACAGCAGGTATAATTCTGATTCTGGAGGGCTCACCATTTAAAAGTTAAGAAAAAAAAGAGAGAGAGAGAGAGTTGAAGTAGGATTTGAACCTGGGTCTCCTGGTTTATAGCCCACTGTACTGACCACTAGGCTACCCTTCAAACCTGCTTGCTGCTGTGTTCAGAACGCCCACAATACCTGATGTCATCAGAGAGCCTAGTTTCCCTTTCTGGTGTCAACTTCAGGGATGAGGAGGGGGGAAAGTAACCACTGGGGGGCTTCATGAGGGGGTCATGCCTTAATCCCTCCAGTGGTCAGATGCTGAATCAGAGCACCTTTTTGTACCCTAGATACGATTGAAACAGGTCTAAATTAAAATGTCCTCTTTAGACTTGGCCATTTCTCCTGTTGGACATCCTAATTTTGGGTCCTCCATAGTCAGGCACACTGCAGTGTAGGACATCCAAATTCTGTTGTTCCAAAAATCACAATGTGGACATTTTGGGGCCTTTTGAGACATCCATCTGCTTTGAAAACGAGCATCATAGTGTATTGTGGCATTGCCTCCCATTCCATGCATAATTTCCTAAGGTGTCTCTCATGGGGAACTTGAGAGACACCTTAGGAAATTAATCATGGAATGGGAGGCAATGCCCTATCCAAAAGGCCTAAGTCTGAATTACCCCGCAGATTACTTTAATGCCAACACAGTGTTGATCATCCAACACCGGATAACTTTTTCAGATCAACAAAAGACTTAAGATGTTCCAGTTCAAAAAAATATACACTTCACATCTAAATGAACAGTACATTTACACGGATAAGACAGTAAAAACGTTGCACCCTGATGTCTTCTCTCATGTCCAAAAAAACACCTCCTCTTATCTTAAATGTTTTTAGCTACAGGATAAATCCACACTCTTCGATTGTTGGAAATTCTTGAAAAACAATCTCAAAGCAACATTCAAATCCTGCTCAAACACAAAGGAAATCAGCAAAGTAGCTCTCCCAATATAGCAGACAAGTCTTTCAATACATTGGCCGCCTCTTGTACCTGACCAGGATCTTCCGGGGTCTCCCTAACTTTTTTAATGAGGTAAATAATAAATCTTATCAACCAGAGGTAGCAAGTGTCCAAGGAAAACTTCAAATTCTCAACAAGATATATTTTAAACAAATCCATCGGAGACACCCACAGGTCTAGGAAAATTCAGTATCCTAACAGTTAAACACCTATTAAAGTTTTCCATTTGTTCAATTTTCCTATGTATAAAGATTATCCTTTACCAAAGATGTTGCATTCCCTTTAGGAGATGAAATTTCCATGATTATGTTGCTCATATTCAGCAGAATCCTGCTTAATTTTCTCCACTGACTGAAAAAGACATTCCACTTTTGAAGCAAGGTTAGCAGTTTCATGAACAATCTTGACACAGAGGCATTCAGCCTTTCGATGGCCTGTCATAGAGTCTCCAGTGTAACCACCACCAGGAGGGGGGTGAAGAGGGTTAATACCGCGCTCTGCCCCCAGAGATAACCTCTGCCACCATACCATCAGATGTGGCAACTTCCACCAATTTATGATCTGCTACCGTTGCCCTAGTGGTGGCAGGGCATGGTGGGACGTCAGTTCTAGAGGGACAAAACATCTTGCCCCAAGGACTTGCCCGCTCCTCCTGCCAAACTCGCAGTAGGGCCCCCTCCAAGCATTTGATGTGGGCATTGAGTGGAGTAGCGTTCCAATGTCTGCTGTACCAGAGAGGAAGTTCTAGCTGGCGATGGTAAGGCATTCACTATACCCTTTCTCTTGGTATGAGGCATACCGGGACTGAGGAAATATGAAATTGCTCCAGCAAGCAAATGGGAAATGACACTACCAGACTTCAGGACACCATTTTGGTCATTCCCCTCAATGGCTTTCATTTCCAACTTGATCAAGATGTTTCCAAGGACAACCACTTCCCCTGAGCTACCTGCCCAAGTCAGTGAGCACCCCAGCTTAGTAAGCTGGCATCTGTTGTTAAAACCATACAATTTGGAGCTTCCAAGTCCATAACTCTTCTCAGATTCTAAGGATTCAACCACCAGCTCACACTAAGGTGTACCCTCCCATGTCTACAGAAGACAGCACTTTTAGGACTGAGTATGAGTTGACCATCACCTAGGAAGAAATCTGTAAAGGCTACCTATGCGCTCAAGACTATGGTATTAACTCTACTGTCACTGCCATAGAACCCAGCACCTGCATGTAACCCCATGCTTAAGGGGGGCACTGCTTCAATAATGCTTGGTTCTGGGACTGAATCTTCAGACATCTCTGCATAGGAAGAAAAACCTTTTCTTCCTTGGTGCTGAACTGCGTTCCCAAATATGCCATGCACTACGAGGGCATCAAATTTCTTTTCTCACAGTTTTGGACTCAACTGACTACAGGAGATGCGTCACTCAATCTGTCACTTCAAAACTCTTCCTCTGAACTGGCTTGAATTAACCAATTGTCCAAATACTGATGGACTCTGATGCCTTCCTAGCAGAGAGCTACCACTACAACAACCATGACCTTGGAGAAGGGACAAAAAACTGTGGCAAAACTGAAAAGGCATGGCACAAAATAGAAAATGATTCCCTACTATCACAAACCACAGAAACTTCCAATGAGGACAAATTAGAATGTGGAGTTAAGCTTCCTTGAGATCCAAGGTGGTTAAGAACAGCTGTGACTAGTGAATGCAACATTTCTATTCTAAAGTGAGTTACCTTTAGTGCATGGTTTACCTCTTTTGAGATTCAGAATATGATGAAAATTGCCCTCTTTGGCACCATGAAGTAATGGAATACCTCTCAGCGCTGCACTCTTTTTTTGGAACAGGGACAACCACTCCCAACTATAACAACCTCTGAAGAATAACTTACATGGCTACTTTCTTGGCAGCCATGCAGCAGGGAGAAAAAAAAATCTACAAGCAGGTGAGAACCCCCCCAAACTTTAGCTTGTAACTAACTGAATACTCAATGATCAGATGTCACTTGGACCCACTCCCCGACAAATGCAGAAAGGTGACCTCCAATCTAAACTGTCAGGGAATGGGCCTGCAGCCCATCACTGAGTAATCTGAAAGCTGCAGGCTCTTTGTCCCTGCCCCTTTCCCTTCCTATGAGGTCAAAAGTAAGTAGTCCTAGATGGAAACCAACACCACCAATAGGAACCTGTCCATCCCAGACATTCTAACACTTATCATCATAGAACTTCAGTATAGAAAAAGCAAGAAGTCCTGGGCTTGTCCTCAGGTAATCTGTAAGGTTTTGAGTTCCTGAGATCCTTCAACAATTTTTCTAGATCCTCACTGAATAACTTCCCCCTGAAGGGAAGTCTGCTAAGCTTGGCCTTGGAGGCCATGTTCACTGACCAGCTCTGAAGCCACAAAAAAGTCTAGCTGAAACAGACAGCCACAATTCTAGCTGAAATCCTGATGAGATCATAAAGAGCATCTGCCTATATACAAGCTGGTTCCCTAGGAGATTCCATCTTCTCCAATGAGGTCCCTTCATAAGACTGCTGTAGGCAGCAGAGACAGCCCCGAAGACAGCTGCTTGAAGGCCAGATACTGAAACTTCAAATGCTTGCTTTAAGTGTCCCTAGTTTACAATTCTTTACACCTCGTAACAGTTGCCATCAAGGCATCCATTTTGGGTTGCTACAATTTCTCCTTCCCCTCTGCTACCAGAGGGTACATATAGCTTTACAAACCTGGAGACCTGCCTTGGGAGCATTCCATGTTTCCATAATCTAAGAATGCATCACCTGATGCACAAGAAATGCTTTGGGGGCTCTCTTATCTACTCCAGAATTGCATCTCCTACTGAGACCACTTTAGGAACTTAAGCTTCAGAGATAGGAGTGGAGGAGTGGCCTAGTGGTTAGGGTGGTGGACTTTAGTCCTGGGGAACTGAGTTTGATTCCCACTTCAGGCACAGGCAGCTCCTTGTGACTCTGGGCAAGTCACTTAACCCTCCATTGCCCCATGTTAGGGTGGTGGACTTTGGTCCTGAGGAACTGAGTTCGATTCCCACTTCAGGCACAAGCAGCTCCTTGTGACTCTGGGCAAGTCACTTAACCCTCCATTGCCCCATGTAAGCTGCATTGAGCCTGCCATGAGTGGGAAAGCGCGGGGTACAAATTTAACAAAAATAAAAAATACTTAAGGCTCTTACAGTTTTAGAAATGGCCACAGACAACTCTTCCCTCCAAAAGAGATGAAATGCCATAGGGTCATCCCTTTTGGCCACTGGAAGCTCCCACTCAAGGTGTTCAATGATCGAGGGAACTCTAGAAATATTAGAAGCAGTAGCACAATCTTACAGAACTTCTGACCTGACCACAAAGTACAGGACTTCCAGTCTTCAATGAGTGACATTCTCACTCTTTTACTGTGAAGGGTCTTCTGTATGTCTAGGTAACACCTAAAACCCACAACAGACTGTAGCATCTGGGACCTTTTTAATAAATAAGTCTTATGCATAAGAAGGACAAATTCAGGGGGGAAAAAATCCCTGCACCCTAGGTCCCTAAACCTTCACTAGTGGCAAGTAAGGTGTCCCCCCCCCCAGAAGTTCTAAATCCATAAAAAGATCGTTTTGACAACACAGAAGGTAGCCCAGAAAGAAAAACTGCAACAGAAAGCGATAAAATGTCTGCCATTCCCATGCTTTCTCTGAGAAAAACCCAGCCAACCAGATTATCTCCAGCAGAGATTCCTTCTGAAGGTAAGGCAGACTCAAAATCCAGTAGCTTATATGTAAGAGGGCTCCCCCTTTAGTCTGTACACTTTATTATTGCCATGTAGCAAAAGCCACAATGCCTCACAACCTGCTGGAGACAGAAAAACTGATGAGCCTTAGCTGCATGGTGCCCTTTATAGGGCAGAGATTGCAAGCATTTGGTCTCTGTCTCTATTGGTTTTGGACTGGTCTGGTGAGGATGATAAGGATATTAGTCAGGTAGACTTGAGAGAGCTATTGTTCATCCCTGGAAATGAACTATGGGAAATAGATCTATGTTTTGGGTACTTACGACCCAGGTTTGCTACCGTGGGAGATGGGATGCTGGGCTTAATGGTCTGACACAGGATGGCTTTTCTTATGTTTTCCTGGTCATATACCTGCTTGCTGCCATGCACACAGGAAGTACTGACATTCCTTTTAAAGGGTCAGTTTCTCAAAGGAATTGCCATGAGGTTTCTGAAGCTTGTTAATAAGATGACTTCCAATCACATTCAGTGTGTTCCATGTCTACAAGACGCCAATACACTTCCAGATCTCCTCAATGGGCATAAGCAAAAGGAAGTAATGATATCAGAGTACTCTGTACAACCTGGATTACAGGCCTGGCATGAGTTCTATGCTATTTAAAAATTCCATAAGTTCACCTTGTTGAAAAGATTGCTGCTCCATAGCATGTACTATACTATACATTAGATAGGAAGGTGAACCACTTAGGAGATTGGGATTTTGGAAACGGTATGTTTTTCACACTGGCCTAGTAGTCTGGCAGCAGCAGACCTGGTTTCAGTTTCCAGGCCCACTACTGAGACACTGTTCACTGCCCTGAAACTAGGGGACAGGAACGTTTTGGAAAACATGTTTTATATGTTTTAGTTGTTTTCATGCTTTTAACCTGTTACCTCCGCATTGGCTGCTCCTAAAGGTGCATTCTTAAGCCTAGTAAACTTTTCAAGAGATGTATACTAATTGTGAACAGCAAGCTAGAACAAAGCAAAATAAATGCTTTATAACTGAACACAGCATGCACACATACCACATTCCAGAAGGAGCCAGGAGCTTTCCAATGACTAGACTAACTGAGGTAGTGGGAATGTAAACTGGGGCCAGATCCCCAGTGGCTATGAAGGAAGGTGTGTGGCACCAGAGCCCAGCCCTGCTTCTGACACAGCTAGAAGTACAAACTTCTTTCCTTTTTTGGCAGCTGGAACATGTGAAAGATGCCAACAATCTTCTAACAGTAAAAACAGGTAGAGCAGTGTTCCTGCAGTAGGGGCATAGCCAGAAAACAGATTTGGGGTGGGCCTAGGCAAAAAGTGGATGGGCACCAAGTGTTCCCCCCCCCCCCCCCCCCCCCCAACCACCACCAAAAAAAAAATCTCAGCTGGCAAGAAAATGCTTCTTTCCACCTTGGCAGTCTGCAGCACGCATGTGCTGAAAACTAATATGCAAGTGCTGGTATCATGGAGAGTACTATTTTCATTTCCATCAGGTGGAAGTCTTCAGCTGGTGGAGCTTGGGAGGTGTGCTACTGTTGGGAGGGCCTGAGCCCTAATTAGGTGGTCCCTGGCCCATCCAGGCCCACCTGTGGCCACGCCACTGTCCTGCAGTGACAGCAGCAGCCCAAGGAGAATGCTGTTGTGTTGGTAATGCCTCCAAAAGAGGAGAAGCTCAGCTCCTACTCCCAAAAGCACCAGCTAAAAATGCAGCACCTATTAAAAAAATTAAACGATAGTAATTCAAAAACTATAGCCTCCCACTACAATTAAACAGGTCAAGTTTCAGTGATGGCAGCCACTCTATTAATTTACACATTAGCACCTGTACTGGCATTTCAACTTTACTATATATATTATGTTCCATTGTACCTATAAAGCCTCATTTTGCTAAGACACTGAGGTATGAATTGGGACGTGTAGGTTGGAATATTCACAATTTTCCTGGTATTTTACAGAAGGCTCTACCAAAAATTTATAAAATACGTATAAGGGTGCCGACAAACTCATGCATATTTTCTGGCATGCATAGTGGGAGCATCGATTTCACAAAACCACACATGCAGAAAAGTATAAGTGCAGCCAATTAAGTTGCAAAGCTCCAAATGCACATTTTTACATTTGAAATGCTAAAACTGTATGTGTTTTGGGAGGGGGAGGGGATAAGCACTATTATCCCATCTCAATCACTAATTTCAATCTCTGACCAAAAACAAGTAATTTGCAGAACTTTATGCAGGCGTCAGAGAAAATGCAAATGTCAACAGGGACATTTTTGGAACTATGTGTATTATTCCTACTTTAAAATAGAAAATACACATAATTTTTGGACCCACCCAAAGCACACCCCTTTAAAATCTGACCTCTGTAGTAGGGCTGTGCTGAATACATGTATCATGCAATCACTGCTAGTGCTGCTACTATCCATTTACTTTAAGCCACCTAAAGAACAAACCTAGACTAAAAACAGATTATCTATCTAGATGGTGGCTGGAAGTTGCCACTCTCCCAACTAATTTTGTGGCTCCATCTCTTTGCTATGCAGACAGTGTTCAGCTGGTTAGAGGGATTTTTGGCCTGGCACTACCCATATAGCATATGAAAATCTACAGATAATTTACTTATACGTTCACCAGCTATCAGCAACATTCATTAACAAGAATATTCTTTAAAACAGTTAAATTCCTCCCTTAAACATAAAACGAACTAAAAACATAAAGCAGAAACAGGAGACACTTTAATACATTTTCCCCCTGCAATAGAAGAGATAGTGTAGTTCCTGACAAGACTCTCCTGGAAACAGACCTAAAAAAAATACACTCTGCAACTTTTTTTTCACAGCACAGTATAGGGGAGGCAGGAATGATATGGTATACCACTGTTATGGCAAACAACCTCCATTAACCAAAACAACAAAGTGCAAGTGTTTGTCATGAGCTGTGTATTTACAGCTTCCTCCAGACAGAAGCCATGGTATGTACAGGGCACCAGCATATGACCCCCAAAGCAGTAAATTTGGGCAACTTTCCCAGCAAGAGCATCTGGCTGCACCAGGCCCTCTAATGTTTCTTCTAGAGCCTTGCTTCCTGCTCAGCTGGATTTTGTGGCTCATCGGAAATGCTGGTGCACCTGCTAAGAAACATCACTTAGAACTCAAGGACTTCTGCTTTTCTCAAAGGACAAGGCCTGCTCTTCTAGTTTCCTGCAGTGCTGAAGCTAAGCAGCAACAGTCTCTGGCAGCTTAAAGTTCTCTGTCTTTTTGGTGCTGTATGAAAACTGTAACTGAACCTGAAAAGAAAAATTATCCTTCTCAGTATAGCCATTTTTTCTTCCTGTGTTGAAGTGTCAGGAAAACCCACATCCACAGAGTCCATGCCATCAATGCCTGAAAGAGCGGATGTAGTTGGTTGAGAGTAAAACCAGACTGAACAACAAGAGAGAAGCCTCAGAATCTGGATAAAAAACAAAAACAAACTCAGAAAAACATGAACTATAAATACCTGTGGCCTTATCTAGAATTTACTCATTTTCCCTACCAGCTTCAACACTGCAGATCTTTTACTCCCCCCCCCCCCCCCCTAGTATCCTCAGTGCTTGCCTTATGCTTTCTCTATGGTCATTTCACCCCCATCCCTTCTATTCACCACAGGGGAAAGAATGGCAACTATATTTTGTTACACACACATTTCCAAGGACTACAACATATTGCTTAAAGTGAAGCATGAGAATAAGAGGAGGAAGCTGGTGATGTTTTTACTCTCCATGAAATGTAACAGCGGCATACACAAACAGCTTGTTGTCCCTGAGAGTTCCTCGGTTTTAGGAATTATGTTGGCAGGTGTTTGGGTAATTCATTTTATTATTGCTGCTCTCTCATAACCTTTATTTTTTTGTGTTGGAATTTTGCAGTGCTTTGTGTTTTTTTAATTTTATGATTTCATGTGGTTATGTTGTGATCTGCTGTGAACAACCCTGCAGAGCTTGTTGGCAGACTAGAAGTACTTTTAAATACATTTCCCTTAAGGTTTAGTGTAATGGAGAGACTTGACAGTGTCAAATTTTTGTTTTTAGTTATCAATTTGACTCCATTGCTATTTTTCTTTTGACCAAAATTTTCAAATTTCTGTTCCTAGAGTATCTGGAGAAGGAAAGGTGAGCAGTCTGGTTCCTTTCTTTTATCGCTCAGTCAAACCCTGCTACAGTCCCACAAATTTAAGACTGGATTTTTGTGTTGCCCTTTCCAATTTAGACTCAGATACCAAAGTAACTCTAAGGTCCTCCCCTCTGGTCAGTAGGTGTCACTAGAGTAACACCTCAAACTCACTCCTTTTGGCTATAGTGAAACGGAGAAGGGCTTAAAATTAAGAAATGCACTTCAGCTGGCTGAGTGCAGAAGATAGCAGCGCTTCCAGTTCACTGCACCAGGTACAGCAGCAGTGCCAGCAATAAGCAGAATCCCCTTAGAAAATCTGAAATTGTGTTACCTTTCAATCTGCTGGAGAGCTGAAGCCACTGGGTGAGCCAGATTTTGCACTCTGCTGAACTCAGTTGAGTAGAATTCAGTCCTCGGACATAACACGCCTAATAAACATATCAGTGGAGTGTGTTATACATTCTGATGCTCTTTTCCCCAAATGCAAAACATAACCCTGAAACCTACATACAAAAACACACTTTTGGATGATATCGGCATCTGAGAGCTTAATAAAGTCCTTGTTAAATTCTAGGAATACAGCCTCACCCCCACTTACATTTTTTAGTTCTTTGTCTGAGAGTTCATGAACTCCAAGCTTTAGAAGCGCCTTGTCGAGATGATGAAGCTCAAATGTGTGGTTCCACAGCCGCCAGCGCAGGAGAAACGTGGGCAAGTGGGGTGTCAGGAATAGAACTCGGCTCAGTGCTTTCTACAAGAGAACATTTTTAAAGAATTAAATAAAAAGGAACCAGGCCAGTGGCTCAGTAACAGTGCTGTGAACTGCCATGCAGAAGGTCCGGGTTAAAAATCCCAGGCCAGTTGAAGCTAGGAGAGGCTGCTTTACAGTGCCAGCTAAGGCCAAACATAAGTTACACATTCAGGCCTGTGGCCTGTGGCCGTGTGATGGCTGGGCCGAGTTTCAAGGGGATATAAAATAGGGGTATTACACATTAGATAGCTGTAAATGAAGGCTCAGGATGTATTTAGTCCAAGAAATGCCATTTAACAATTGAGCTAAAATCTCCCCGTGAAATGTGTCAGCCATCTCCCACCCTCACCACTATCTATCGTACTTTTTCCTTACATGTCTGAATTCTGTCAGTGTTTCAGCTGCCATCACTTCTGTGTTTCCAGGCATCCACCACCCTCTAAGTAAAACAGCATTTTCTCTGAATTTCCCTCCATAAAAATTCTATCCCCTCCTGTACTCTACGGAAATCTCTTATCCCTTCTTCTCTGCTTTCTTCTACAGAAAAAGCTATAGGCCCCATAGGATAAAATCTCTTTTTGAAAATGTAGCCAGACAAAACACACTGAGCTAAGTGGCAACTCAACATATCAGCAGTGAATTGCACCAGGCTGAAGCAGAGGCACTTACCATGTGATGCATTTTCAGATGCTTCAGATCCAGGGGAGGTCCAGAAAAGGCCCGACTCACACTCTCTAGTTCTGCAACTGCTGGGTGAGAACCATGCTGAACCTTGGATGGTAAAGGTATGAAAACAGCTCATCTTCCATCATACTATACCTGCATGAAGGGTGTTGCCTTAAATAAATACGCCAAAGAGTAAGACAGAGTGGCTTATACCAACTACAAAACAGTCCAATACTCCCCAATATTTCAGTTCCATCCCAGGATCTCCACCTGGGCAAAACACAGAATGGGACTGAAGTCTGAAGGAATGCATTCAACCTTTAGAGCTCTCAGATAGCTTTGGGTGGAATTATATGCTTTAAATTGGTGAGTCTGTGCAGCACTGCTGCCCACTGCTATGGTTTTGAACACCTCTGGATGTTTTGGTTTTTTTTTTTAGTCAAATAAAGGGCCATATTTCCATTTCACGAATCAGTTTGCACAAAAATTTAGTGTTTCCTAAGCTTTAAGAGGAAAAACATTTTACTTGGAAAAAAAACTGCAAGGGGAAAAAAAAGGCCTAAAGATAAACAGGACAAATTGTATTGTATTGTTATTAATGGATTTATATGCAGCTTTTAACCAGAAAGGCTACAAGATGGATTACATACAAGAGAGACTTCTCAAAAAAGAAGTTACAATAAAATACAATCATAAAATCACCTATTTAAATAGGCTAATAAAATATCCCCAATCTAACAAATATGATTAAGACTATATATTTCAATTCAAGTATATTACAATCTTTGCTTTGAAAACAGGTAAGTTTTAAGAACCTTTCTAAGTAAGACATAGGATGTTATATGCTGGAGTTGAGTCGAGATACTGTTCCAAATTTTGAAAAGCAAAGGAACTTATATTCTTCACAGAAGGAAAAATTCAATAATAGCCTACTTCTGGAGTTAAATCCATTGCCTGGAAATATTAAAAATTGAGCTATTATCTCAGGGTTTAATTCGTAACAACTTTTGCAGGTGAGACATGCAAGCTTAAAATGTATATGACTATCCACCTTAACCCAAAGCAGATCATTTAACAAAGGAGTAGCTTCACAATGTCTACCTAGATTAAAAATCAATCTAGCAAAAGTATTTTCCAACAATTTGTGGTTTATTCCTCAATTTCACAGTGAGAGAACAATAAAGTGAATTACAATAGTCCAAGTGTGGTATTAAAGTAGCTTGTGCAACTGATTAAAAACTTACTAGTGGTTACACAAGTTTTGCTAGTAAAGGTTTTTTTTTTTTTTTTTTGGGGGGGGGGGGGGGGGGGTTAATTATTAAAAGTTTTTGCAAGGTTGGCGGGAGAGGATGAGGTGGGATTCCCCCTTCAGAACTGCAGGGAATTAAACCCCTGGGTAACAAATGCATTGCTTCAAAGGTGCTGGAGTAAAAGAGGCTTGCTGGCTTTAAGTGCTACTTTTGCTCCACAAGCCTGCTGGCTGATCTGTAATGTAGTGCTGGAGCAGCTGCATTTAGTCCTAGGACAACTGGTTTTTCCGCCAGCTTTGACACCTCTTATCCAAAGATAACGGTGCATGAGGTTTTGAAATTATATACATCTCTTCAATGCAGGGCTTCAAAAATTCATCCAGGACTTACTTGCCAGAGGTGAAATGCATTTGCTTAGTACTTCCTCTGTCCAAGTATTTGGAAGGGGAAGCAGCGATGATGGACAGAATGCATTTTTTTTCCTTGGTGAGTGCACAACTCTTCCCACCCCAACTCAGTACAGCCCACGTTCTTATATGTCTTCCCACTCCCAGCCTTCTCATTCCTCTTCTAACTCCTCCAAGCCCGCCTTCCTCCTCTCAGTCCCCAATCAGGACTAAAGATGCCTCTTCCTTCCCTGGGATACTGATCAAGACCAAAGACATTTCTTCCTCCTCTTAGTCCTGTCAAAAACTTCTATATGCCTTAAGCTGTTGCTTTCAGAGCCATCTTGCCACCCCAATATATATATATATATATATATATATATATATATATATATATATATATATATTGGGCAAGTTATTTTGTGAAGCCCTGCTCAGATGTCAAAAGCCCTGTCTGGAGTACCTCTGTGCAGAGTTGAAGCATCTTTTCTTTAAGAAGTTGGTCCTGCAGCCTAGGAACTGCCTGCTGCAATCCACTTAAGACGGCAGGATAAGCCTCTGCCCGGTTGGAATGGTACACATTGAAAAACTCTACTTGCTGCTGGTCAGTCCAAAAGTGTTGTATCAAGAATTGTCTGGGGAAAAAATACCTTTAGAGAAAGGAAACATACCACTTGATTAGCCAGAAGAGAAAGACTCGGGACACCAACAGCCTACCATCTCAGAGACTTATACGTTTTGGTAATATGATCCTGGGATAAAATGGAATGTTTACTAAGATGTGAATCCCAATCATTCGTTAGCTGCTATGAAGTGTCACTGTGGCACCACCACCACGGGACTAGGCTGGGTGGCCAACTTTTGTTTTCATAGGTCTCCTGACAGGGTAGGAGCAGAGCTCCAGTTTCTGGCTGTTTTTGTCCCCCTGATGTACAAGGCACTGTATTTGTTCTTTTGTACCTATTATTTATGTAGTGTTAGTAAGCATGTGGGCAGCACTATATAGACCCACATAAGAACTGGTCCGTAGAGTCTGCAATCTAGTTAACTCACACAGACAAGACAAAATAAAATAGTAATCACCTAAGTACTACAGTGGACATTTTAACTGAGCATACTGTTTTCCCTTTTCTTCCTCCTCCAGTTCCCTCAGCTAAAAACTCTGCAGTGTTTGAAGCCATGAGCATTTCTCTTATAAAATTAAACACACTCATTTAAGTATCAGCATTTCCAAATCATTTTTGTTTGGAAGATGATGCTTTCAACTTAAAAGGCAGTCATATCCCTCCTACTACCATGCAGCTAGCTAGATTTCCGTGCCCTCATCTATATACAGCTCCAATGAGGCAATGGTTTGGTGCATCCATGGAAGAGGAACTAACTGCAGGCAACGAGCCTCGGAACTTAGAAGAGGGGAAAGATGATGGGGAAGAGGATCCTGGGGATAGCGGAATTGATGCTAAATGATACAAGACATTATTTCTGTCATATAGGACTAAATTCCAATTTGGGCACCAAAAACAAGTTTGCACTGAGCGCTAATCTATAAACAGCGCTCTGAGTTGGGCACCGTTTATAGACTTGTGCGTAGTGCCAGGATCTGTGCCCAACTTTTAGACACAAGGATTTACACCAACAGAACCCTGGTGGAAATCCCAGCTCCTTGAATTCTAAGTGTAAGTGAATGCCCCTGACCCGCCCATGGCCATGTCCCCTTGTCAGCTGCACG
Organism: Microcaecilia unicolor; assembly: GCF_901765095.1. Classification (NCBI taxonomy): domain Eukaryota; kingdom Metazoa; phylum Chordata; class Amphibia; order Gymnophiona; family Siphonopidae; genus Microcaecilia; species Microcaecilia unicolor. The sequence continues at coordinate 307,530,740 of NC_044033.1, forward strand.
CTAAAAAATTTACATGCGCATCTTCATAGAATAGAGCTTAGCAAGATACAGACATAAAATCCAAAGTGTTGCCAATTAGCCACAATAATTGATTGTTAGTGTACAATTATCAGCGCCAACAGGCTTATTACGTAAATTGTGTGCATGACCAAATTTGCACACACAATTTTAAGCACCACTTATAGAATTCCCCTGCTAGTGCTCTTAAATGGATCCTTGCCCTCCACCTCTAATGAATATGCAGGAGCTAGATTTGCATACAAATGTGGGTGGAACATGCAATTCTCTCATGCATGTTCATTAGGGCTGTCCTGAAAACCAGAATATATGAGGGTGGGGGGAGGGGCAGGAAGGGGGGTGCTGAGCATCACTGCTGTAATAAGAATTCAATGCCTCACATCTCAGGCTCTTTTTTCTCTAGTTATTTTCTAGGAAATGTATTTCTTAATAAATTTTAAAAAAATTAATACATGTTCTCTTGTTTTTCACTAGCCAATTGAAAGGCTACATGCATATGCCAGTTTAATCATTACATGCAATAAAAAAGTGTATTTAGGTCTATACTTACATCAACACTAAGACCAGGTAATTTGCAAAAGGTGGAATGGCTATCAGTAAAACAGGGGCTCCTTTAATTATATCCCTGCGAAACTTAAAAACAGTGAACACAATTAGATTTAATTCCATTCATCCTCATAGCTCAAGCCAAAGTAGCAAGGCCCAGTCTGAAGAAGCTAAGGGCAAGAAAAGACTGCTTTCCTACAGGAAACGTGACACTTTGGACACGGAGCTTCTTCAAACCTATGACAGACAGCAAGGAAATGTTTTAAAGCTGTTGCATCTGCTGGTCATTCTTGTAGACCACAGAAAGTCAAATACTTTTCTCCCTATTTCCTTACCTCAGTAAGCTCATAAAAAAAATCTACATACACAATAAAGGCAATGCAAGATTAAGCACAGAAGCCCAATTTTCTGCAGCTGGTACTGGCACATTCCCCGTGTTGGCGGTGCTTCCCAGAGTGTTATTTTGGAGCATCCTCTCGGCTTTCTAGGTACTGTGGATATGGTAGAGTAATAGGCTGCATTTATAGGCATACTGTGATATGGTTATAAAGCCTTTTAGAATAAATGTCACTAAGGACAATGATATAAAACACCAACTGTCCCTAGTGTTGGTGCCAGCAGACATTGTAGGTTTTATGCATCTACACATCTGGGCAATCAGAAACACATTAAAAGCAACAAATCTTGATGTGATTCAGCATGGCAGTTCTCAGTCCTGCAACCAAGGCCTTCCGTCTCCCACATTTCTGCATAATTTGCTTTTTCCACAAGAAACGGCCTTGTGCCCTACACACCCTGATGACACTGACCTCTCTCCTCTAGCTTCCTAAATACCACTGTTACTCTAAAGGAATATAACTGTTACAAAACGGCTACAAAATTAGTAAGCAGTCTTGAATGCAAAAATTAGAGGGACAGGCTTATGAACCTCAACATGTATACGCTGGGAGAGAGGAGACATGATAGAGACGTTTAAATATCTCAAGGGCATTTATGTACAGGAAGAGAGCCTTTCTCAAATGAAGGAGAGCTCTGGAATGAGGGGGCATATGATAAAGTTAAGAGGGAATAGGCTTAGGAGTAATCTAAGGAAGTACTATTTCACAGAAAGGGTGGTGGAGGCGTGGAATGGCCTCCCAGTGGAGGTTGTGGAGTCGAGGACTGTTCCAGAATTTAAAAAGGCATGGGATAAGCATGTGGGATCGCTTAGGAACAAGAAGAATTAGGGGTTACAGAGGATGGGCAGACTGGATGGGTCATATGGCCTTTTTCTGCCGCACTGTTTCTATGTTTAACATAAGATGTTTTAGATACAGTACCCAACAGCAAGTGCAGCAAGGGGGAGAGAGAGAGAGAGAGGATAGTACCTGGTGTGTAGATAGGGGGCAGAAAGGCGAAGCCTGTATGTGCAAGGGGTGAGAAGTTTAGAGTAAGCAGGAAACTGATGTCTGTGGATGGAGGGAAGGATGCTGATTCAACTTAACTGGGCACCTGAGGAAGCAATGGAAGGGAAAAAGCAGGCTGTGGGGAAAAAGAGTGCAGTGAGAGAAAGGTAATGTGAAAGAAAAATGGAACACTGTAAAAATAAAGTTATTGTGATTCATGTAAAAACAGTTTGAAATTTTTTTTAAAAGACTTATGGGTTAATAGTCAGCCGGTGGCTGTCAGGATTTCTGACCACTGCCAGCTAATTTAGACCCGTCCAGGTATCCAGCTCTTTGGCAGCACCCAGAAGCTATGCAAGTACAGCCATAGTCAAAGTTAAGACTGCTTTTTGTGCAGTCCTATACGCCCATTTAGCTATGTGGACACCAGCACTGAATATTGTCGGGCGCCCATATAATTCCTGGCTCCTCCATGACTCCACCCCCAGCCTGCCCTAGCACTAACTAGTGAGTGCTACAGAGGTCACACCGAATTTTCAGCGACACTGTGATTAAGTGCTGCTGAAAATCCAGGAATGGCCTGCTCACCACAATTTAACTGGCAAGAAGAGTTGTTTTGAATATTGATCCCTTAATTTTTAAAGTTAGGATTTTCAATAAAGTGAATTCTTTGTTCACATTAATATAGTCATAGGCAAATACATCAAAAGATCACTGTGCAATTTCTAAATTGATACCACAGAATTTATCCCCAAGCTGCAATTAAAATAAAAAACCAAGAACAAAAAAAACAGGGCCTGAACTACAACTCTCAACATGCTTCAGTGAAACAAGGTAAAATGACTCAAGGCGGCCCGCCATTACATAGGAAAAAAATATCAAAGAAAATATCATACAACATATCTATTAAGCTATAATGACAAGGCATTTCATGGGTGCATATTTTATTTATTTAAATTTAGCTCACACCTTTTTAGTAGTAGTAGTAGCTCAAAGTGAGTTACATTCAGGTACACTAGATACTTCTGTGTCTTCACAGGGGTTTCAATCTATGTTTACTAAGCTGCACTGTAGGCACGCTAGTGCTTTTAAAGCACACTAAAAATTAGTGCGCACTAATGCTAGGGACACCCATATTTTCCACTGGGTGTCTCTAGCGTTAGCACACACTAAAAACGCTAGCGCGCCTTAGTAAACAGGGCCATAATTTGTACCTGAGACAATGTGGATTAAGTAACTTGTACAAGATCACAAAGAGCAGCAGGAGGACTGGAACTCTAACCACTAAGCCAGTGATTCCCAAACCAGGTCCTGGAGGCACCCCAGCCTGTCAGGTTTTCAAGATATCCATAATGAATATTAATAAGAGAGCTCTTCTTGCACTACTTCCACTGCATGCAAATCTCTCTCATGAATATTCAGTGACATCTTGAAAACGTGACTGGCTGGGGTGCCTCCAGGACCAGGTTTGGAAACCAGTGCACTAAGCTACTCAAATTCACTAATATCAACATATATACCTGTTAAGGGAAAGTTTGTTTCAACATTAACTGGTTAATAAAGCACTGAACACACAGTAAATACAGAACAAGCTGCTTCATACCTGCCTTAACTTTTCCATTTCCCTATAAGGAAGCTGGTAAAACTTTAACCCCTGATGAGCCATTTTCTTTTTTATTCTTATGACTTCTTTTCCGTCTAAAAATAACAGCTGACACCCTGTGTTAGATACAGAAGGGAAAATTAGGTTCTTTCCATGATAATTTTCTTTCCTTTAGTCATAGCAGATGAAGCCATTACGTATGGGTTGTGTCCATCAACCAGCAGGGGGAGATAGAGAGCACTCAACTTTTCACAGTGCCTCATGGCCAGCCAGTTCCACTATTTGAAGCTTCCAAAGCAGTATGGCAAACCGCAATGGGAATAACATGAACTTTCCTCACAGCGAACAAAGGCCCCTTAACAAGGGCATGAACTCAAAAAAGGAGGGAATAAACTCGTCCTCCACTTTGTATAAACGGAGGGAATACTTGCATCCTCCTGGAGGGAATAAACTCATCCTCCCAAAACATGAACTGGAGGGAATGAACTCATCCTCCTATAACTGTAACAAGAACCCTGAAGACTGTTTTTCGACTCCTCAATGAAGGAATATAACTTCAGGAAACAAGAATAGCACCTAAAATCAGAATCACTGCAATACAGACAATCATACAGGGAGGGCTCATGGCTTCATCTGCTATGACTAAAGGAAAGAAAATTATCATGGTAAGAACCTAATTTTCCCTTCCTTGTCATCAAGCAGATGAAGCCATTACGTATGGGATGTAACAAAGCAATCCCTAAATAGGGTGGGAACAAGCCACACCACGTGCTAGCACCTGTGCTCCAAAACACGCATCCCTCCTGGCAGCCACATCCAGCCTGTAATGTCGGGCGAAAGAGAGCTTAGAAGCCCATGTTGCCGCACTGCAAATCTCATGAAGAGATAGTGCTCCAGTTTCCGCCCAGGAAGAGGAAATCGCTCTTGTGGAATGTGCCTTAAAGGCTTCAGGCGGAGCCCGGCCAGACAGCAGATATGCTGAAAAGATAGCTTCTTTGAGCCAACGGGCAATAGTGGCTTTAGACGCTGAAGACCCTCTGCGAGGACCTGCAAACAGCACAAAAAGATGATCAGAGGTCCTGAAAGAATTTGTAATTAGCAGATACTGCAACAGAGTCCTGCGCACATCCAAAAGGTACAACTGCCCAAATGAATCTGGAAACTCCTCCTCAACAAAGGAGGAAAGAAAAACAGGCTGGTTTAGGTGAAATGCTGAAACCACCTTAGGCATGAAGGAAGGCATGGTCTGAACCGTGACCCCTGACTCTGAGAATTGCAGAAAAGGGTATCTACAGGACAGCGCCTGGAGCTCTGACACCCGTCTCGCCGAGGTAATGGCCACTAAAAAGACGGCCTTCAGTGTCAAATCTTTCTCTGAAGCACGCCGAAGCAGTTCAAAGGGAGCCCCCTGAAGTGCCTTCAATACTAACCCCAGGTTCCAAGTTGGACAAGGTGCCCGCACGGGAGGACGGAGCCGAAGCACCCCTCTAAGAAACCGTGCCCCATCTGGATGAGAAGCTAAGGACATGCCTTCAATCTTGCCACGCAGGGAGGCCAATGCTGCCACTTGCACCCGCAGGGAATTATAGGCCAAGCCTTTGTGTACACCATCCTGCAAAAAGTCCAGAATCAGCAAGACAGGAGCCCGCAACAGAGAAAGCACTCTTGAAACACACCAGACTTCAAATTGGCGCCAAATCCTGCGGGCCTGCAGGAGAGTGGAAATTACCTTATTTGAGTAGCCTTTATCTCTCAATTGCGCCCTCTCAATCGCCATGCCATAAGACCAAAGCGGCAGGCGTCCTCCATGGCCACCGGACCCTGTGACAACAGGTGCGGAACCAGAGGTAACGGAAAGGGAACCTCCAACCGCATACCAAGGTCTCCTGGGCCAATCCGGGGCAATGAGCACCACTTCTCCTGGATGCAGCCGAATCCGCAGGAGCACTCGCCCTATCAAGGGCCACGGAGGGAAGACATACAGCAAGCCCAGGGGCCAGGGTTGAGCCAAGGCATCCAATCCGGCAGAGTGAGGATCCCTCCATCTGCTGAAGAAGCACGGGACTTTGGCATTGGAACTGGTCGCCATAAGATCCATCACTGGCTTGCCCCATTTGGCACATACCTGCAGGAATACATGGTCTGCTAGTTCCCACTCTGCTGGATCGATCTGATGCCTGCTTAGATAGTCGGCTTGCACGTTGCTCTGACCTGCAATGTGAGCTGCTGACAGGGACTGTAGATGCAGCTCGGCCCAGTGGCAAATTTGTTCGGCCTGCGTGGCTACAGCTCTGCACTGAGTGCCACCTTGTCGATTTATGTAGGCCACTGCTGTCGTGTTGTCCGACATCACTCGGACAGCCAATCCTTCCAGGGTCACTTGAAAAGCCAGAAAAACCTGAAACACCGCTTTCAACTCCAGGCAGTTGATGGACCACTCCGACTCCTCGGGTGTCCATAGACCCTGGGCATGCTTCTCCTTGCAATGTGCGCCCCAGCCTTTCAGGCTGGCATCTGTCACCACTAGGCACCAATCGGGGAGCGCCAGCGGCATTCCCCGCCGCAACATGCTGTCCGAGAGCCACCACTCCATACTGAGGCGGGCCGCAGGGAGCAAAGAAAGTCTGCACTGATAATCCTGAGATACTGGAGACCATCGTTGAAGTAGAGAATACTGTAGAGGTCTCAGGTGCGCTCTCGCCCATGGCACCACTTCCAAGGTGGCCGTCATCGATCCCAACAGCTGGACAATGTCCCAAGCTCACGGGTGGGGCATCCTCAGGAGCAGACGGACCTGATTCTGAAGCTTGCACCGCCTTTGCTTGGGAAGAAACACATAGCCCGAGGCTGTGTCGAACCTGGCCCCCAAATATTCTAGAGATTGCGAGGGGGTCAGGTAACCTTTGGCCATATTGACGACCCAGCCCAGAGATTGAAGGACTGAAACCACTCTGGCTGTAGTTAGATGACTCTCTTTTTCTGAGTCTGCTCTGATGAACCTGCTCTGGTGAACCTGGATACCCTCTCACCTGAGAAAGGCAGCTACTACCACCATTATCTTGGAAAAGGTTCGGGGAGCTGTGGCGAGGCCAAAAGGCAAGGCCCGAAACTGGAAATGTTTTCCCAACACCGCAAACCACAGAAACTTCTGGTGCGGGGGCCAAATTGGTATGTGCAAGTAAGCTTCTTTCAGGTCCAGAGACTTGAGAAACTCTCCTGGCTGTACCGCCGCAATGACGGAGCGCAGGGTTTCCATGTGAAAATGCCGCACTCTTAAGGACTTGTTTAGCTCTTTTAAGTCCAGGATCGGGCGAAAAGACCCGCCTTTTCGTGGCACCAGAAAGTAAATGGAGTAGCGGCCTAGACCTTGTTCGGCAGGAGGCACCGGGGTCACAGCCCCTATCTGGCACAAACTGTGTAGTCTTCTCTACCACCGCCCGTTTGGCGGCAGAACCGCATCTGGACTCCACAAACATGTCTCTCACCGGGGCAACGAATTTTATTCGGTATCCGTCTCTGATCAGGTCCAAGACCCACTGATCTGCGGAGATTTTGGCCCACTCCTCGAAAAAGAGGGAAAGTCTTCCTCCGATGACAGGAAACGAGGAGGGGGCCGGCGCACCATCATTGAGAGGGTTGCCCCTGAACTCCAGGCCTTGAACCGGCAGCTGCGGAACGTTTGTCCGAGCAAAAGGAGTTTCACTGCTGAAAGCGGGCACGAGAAGTGAACCCAGCAGCACGCCCCGGGCGGTACCTTCTAGCTTCACGGAAGCGAGGTCTGTAAGAGGAGCGGACCGCCTGAGCCTTAGAGGAAGGCTTCGGCCTATCTTCGGGCAAGCGCTGAGGTTTGGAATCCCCCAGGCCTTTAACAATGTTTTCTAGCTCCTCACCAAACAGGAGAAGGCCTTGAAAGGGCAACTTCACCAACCTTTGCTTAGAGGCCATGTCCGCCGCCCAATGTCGTAGCCAAAGAGTGCGGCGAGCCGCCACTGCTACAGCCATTTGTTTAGCCGAAGCTCTGACCATATCATAAAGGGCGTCAGCCTAAAAGGACAAGGCCGACTCCATCCGCGGAGCCACTTCAGATAAGGTCTCCGCTCCATCACCGGGCTGTTCCACTGCCTGCTGTAACCATGCCAGGCAGGCTCTAGCAGCATAACAACTGCATGCAGACGCCCGAACAGTGAGACTTGCCAAATCAAAGGACCGCTTCAGAGCTGAATCAAGCCTGCGGTCTTGAATATCCTTCAGGGCAACACCTCCTTCAACAGGGAGGGTAGTTCTCTTTGTCGCAGCCATGACCAGGGCATCCACTTTAGGCATTGCAAAGCGAGCCAAATGTTCCTCACTCAGAGGGTATAATTGCCCCATAGCCCTGGCAACCTTCAAAGGTCCCTCGGGGTCAGCCCATTGAGCCGAAATAAGCTCTTGGATGGAGTCATGCAAAGCAAAGGCTCGAGCAGGTTTCTGGTACTAGCAATCCTTGGATTAACAGAGGAGGCTGTGCCACTCCCAGGATCTTCAATCGAGAGGGCTTGTAAGGCATCTGAAATAAGCGCTGGCAGCTCCTCGCGGTGGAAAATCCTCACTGCAGACGGATCATCAAGCTCCTGTGGCAATTCTGCACCCGACTCTGGCTCCTCAGCCCAAGAAGTTCTGCCAGACCCCTCAGAATCCCCATAGCCTGACCACGGGGGGGGGGGGGGGGGGGGGGGGGGGTGCGCCACACTCAGAAGGGTAATTAGCCCTTCTGCGTTTATCAGGAGGATAAGAAACAGGCAAAGCCAACTCCAAAAGGCCAAGATCCACTGGGGGGGGGGGGGGGGGGAGGGGGGGCAGGCAGAGGGTCCGAAGATCCCTGTGGAAGAGCTCTTTTAAGCATGTATGCCCTATGCAGCATTAAAACAAAATCAGGGGAGAAAACCGCTCCCTGACCGCCCGGATCCTGCACAGGGCTATCAGCTCTATTATTAGCCTCACTCAGAGGACCTCCCCCTCCCGGATTCAGGGCTCTCCGTCGCAACGGAGGCTGCGCCATGTGGAAAATCCAAAATGGCATCCGCTGCCAGCTCAGAGCGCGAAAGATCGCCGCTCGCCATGCTCGGACTGGCTCTACCGTCTGTACAGCACGAATTACAGAGCCCCGCTGCTGATTTTCACTTGCCACATTTAGAACAGCGCTTTACAGTCTCCGCAGCCATCGCCGAAAATGGCGGTAAAATTAAAAAATGGCGGTTCGCGCCAAAAACATCCCGATCGTGGGCCCACCCCGGAGTCAGAAAACACTCTTACCTCACTAAACCGAGTATCACAGCTCCGGTCCTGCAGAAGAATCTCAAGAAAATACCTCTTTTCCAAGATCGCTGCGCTAAAGCGCGACGCAACTTTAATTATTATTTTTTTTTTTTTTTAACGCTGTGAGGAAAGCAGAGGCAAAAGAGGTAAATAAAAACACTCCGGAGGCTCAGATAAGTGGGAAAGGCAGGGAAAGGCGAACCAATGTGCCTGCATCCACTGAGTGGGAAAGGACAAGGAAAAGCAAGCTAATATGTCCACATCCACGGGGGCATGGGTAAGGCAGGGAAAGGGCTGACCTATGTGCCTTCAAAGTGAAGCTGCTATAGCCTCTAACACCCCGGCTAACAACTGGCAAGCCAGGAGCCACCCCCAGGCAGATTTCTGATGGAGCTCGAAGAAGCTGTAGCCACCCTGCTTGGGGAGATAGAGAATACTGAAGAGGCAGTGGAGCTAGCTGGCCATGAGGCACTGAGAAAAGTTGAGTGCTCTCTATCGCCCCCTGCTGGTTGATGGACACAACCCATACGTAATGGCTTCATCTGCTTGATGACAAGGAACAGACATTTAATGAAAAAGAATTGATAGTTTTCTTGAAAGAAAGGGAGAACTGTAGAAACTACCAAGATGTTTTCCTACAGATACATGAAAGACAGGCCTTGACACAAAATTTTTTTTTTAAATAAAGAACAAAACAGTTGGATAACAATTACAAATTTTACTAGGTTAAAAATCACTTTTAAAACACAACCTTTCTGTATTTGACAGTAATGGACTCAGGACCCACCTTTACATTGGTACTGGTGTAATAAGTTGCATGAGCTCGCCCAACATGACCATATGGGAGCAGCCTGTGTGACTTGCTGCAGCTGCTTGGAGAGAAACAGCCTGCTGTTTGTGTGCTCACTTTGTATGCTGCTCTGCATCAACCAGACAGGGAAAACATTGAATTACTCCTGCTGGTTTATGCTGAGCCCCTGACGCGGTAATTGAGAGGATAAAACACAGCCATGTTGGGCGGTTAAAGAAAGGTTGTATGTTGCTTTTACTCATGTGTTGAATAAAAATTGTTTTATTTCACCACATGGATCTACTTTTTTTGCTATACCTATGCCGACAGCCAGCAGCCCATGTAGAGGCATGTGCCAGGAGATGCTGTAGAGAAAGTAGAGGAGCACAGAGTTAATAAAGCATTGCCACATTTGAATGTACGGACTGATGTTGTTGAAAGAAAAAAAAAATAAGATCTCTGTAACGGACTCAGACTGATAATGCTGCATCTCGAGGCATTGCCGTAGACTCCACTCTCCAGAAAGGGCTGCAGCTAATGCTTCTAACAGTACTTTGCAGCTGCATTTCCAGATATGTAGCAGCTCTTTGCACTCAAAAATGGAGATGTACAAACATGTAGCAAAGCAGCTGTGCATCGCAGACCTGGGAGAAGACTGCATCCCACAGGTAGAGACAGGGCCAGCTTAACAGACAAGAATGGATCTAAAACAGACACAGATAGCTGGAGAGGTTCTGGAGATGCAGAGAGGAAGCAATGTCGACATTCAGAGACAGAGTTATGCCCCATATTCAGAAATGGAGCTGTGCTCTACGCACAGAGATGGAGCTATGCCCGAAATTCATAAATGGAACTATGGTCTAGGGCCAGAGATGGAGCAATGCTCTACAAGCAGACACCGTGCTATGTTGTATTCCCATAGAAGGAGCCTTGCTCTACTCGTAGTGACAGCAATATGTTCTACATTCAGAGAATATGGAACTGCTGCCGGTCAGATGCAGAAAGGATGTAGCCCACATGCAGAATAAGAATGCTGCTAGCATGTAGAAACATCAGAAAAGCTGATACCATCCAGCAGAAAAAGGATGCGGCCAGCATACAGCAGATAGAAATGTTGCCAGCTTGCCCAAAAGGATGCAAACAGCAAGCAGCCTCCAAGGATGCTGTTAACATGAAGCAGAAAAGAATCCTGCCAGTACATAGCTCCACAGAATGTGGCCAGCACGCCGTATAGATACAAGAATACTGACAGCATACTGCAGAAAAGCAGGTGAGTAGCTCACAATAAGGCCGCCAGTATGCAGTAAACAAGGACAGAGGTAGAATGCAACACCTAATGACACATAATATAAGAATACAGGAAGCAGACAGCACCTAAGGATGCAACCCGCATACAGCAGCTAAGGATGCTACTAGAATACAGCACATAAGAATGTGGCCAACCAGCAGAAGATAAGAATGTGTCCAGCCTGCAGCAGGATTCAGTTCTCTAGTATGCTGCCTATATTCCACATAAAAAAAAAGAGGCACCCATAAGGATGCCTCCAGCATGGAGCAGCCAAAGTCCACTGCCGGCAGGGAACATATCACGATGTTGGAAACCTACTGAACCTAAAGATGCTAGCCTTGTGGCGCCTAAATGGACACTGCCAGCAGACAGCATACCGGGGTGCCCTTATGCTAGCATACAGCACATAAACACACTGCCCGCAGGTAGAATATAATGCCCCTGACCATATGCCACCTAGAAGGGTACAGTCAGCATGCAATAGAAACAAGTTCTGATGCCAGCATGCAGCATAGCTGGATGTTGCCTCAAAAAAGACATAGTGGAATTAGAAAAGGTGCAGAGAAGGGCGACGAAAATGATAAAGGGGGTGGGACAACTTCCCTATGAGGAAAGGCTAAAGCGGCTAGGGCTCTTCAGCTTGGAGAAAAGGCGGCTGAGGGGAGATATGATAGAGGTCTATAAAATAATGAGTGGAGTTGAACAGGTAGATGTGAAGCGTCTGTTCATGCTTTCCAAAAATACTAGGACTAGGGGGGATGCGATGAAGCTACAATGTTGTAAATTTAAAACAAATCGGAGAAAATGTTTCTTCACTCAACGTGTAATTAAACTCTGGAATTCATTGCCAGAGAATGTGGTAAAGGTGGTTAGCTTAGCAGAGTTTAAAAAAGGTTTGGACGGCTTCCTAAAGGAAAAGTCCATAGACCATTATTAAATGGATTTGGGGAAAATCCACTATTTCTGGGATAAGCAGTATAAAAAGTTTTTGTACTTTTTTGGGATCTTGCCAGGTATTTGTGATCTGGATTGGCCACTGTTGGAAACAGGATGCTGGGCTTGATGGACCTTTGGTCTTTCCCAGTATGGCAATACTTATGTACTTATGTACTTGTCTGCATGGAGCACATAAGGAAGCTGCTAGCATGTTGTACAGCGGGATGTAGCTAGCACATAGATCAGCAAAACATGGACAGGATGCAAACAGCTAGTTGATGCCAGCCAGCCACACTGAAGGATAGTACCAACATATATATTAGGATTTTGTCAAGAAGAATCAAAATAGGTGCCGACACAAACAGCATATAAGAGTAAGGCTAAAACACCCGAGGAAGATGATGCCAACCTGCAGCCGACAGGTATGCGCAAATAAAAAGCCAATGAAGGTTACACTATGCAGGAACCCGAAAAGCTGCCACTAAGCAGCCTGTAAGGGTCTGGCATCAAAGCAGGCTAGAAGTACGCTGTGCCAGCTTGGCATCCCAGAATGGCCGCACTATGCTGCCAAAAATGAACCTGCTACCAATCAGTTACAAGGAAGTTGGGACTATGCCACCGAAAGGGCCGCCACTCAAGAGCAATACAAGAGCCAGTTGCTATTAAGCAGCCGATAAGAAGGCTACCCCCGCATAGCGGAGAGGAAGGCACCAAAAAAAGCCTGAAAGATAATGGTAATCATGCAGCTGATAAGGAAGCCTATATCCGACAGAGAAGAATGTGTACTAGCTCAGAGCTATTCGAGACAGGTATTACCAGATATACCAGAAGGCTGGCAATAGCACGGAATCCCTGCTACCCAAAACAACAAGCTTAACAGTGCAACCTCAAATCCATAGAACCTAACCAAATGTAGTGAGGCAGACACAGCTCTGCCCAGAAGCTCCACCAGGACTCTTGCTAGTGAGCCAGTAAACCGGAAAGACTTAGAAGAGTCCTAATGCCTAAGAAGCCAGGGCAAAATATACAGAGCTGAAAGAGGCTGAAACAGCCAGACTAAAGACGCAGGAAAAGCACAAGAATTGGAGCAGGCAAGCCACTGCACTCAGTGCCAGTGCCATAAGTGAAAAGAACTCCGCTGAGAGACTTTTTCTTTTTTAACCTTTGGTAGCATTGGGATAAGCTGAAGAGAGACGGCTGCCGACAAGAAAATTATGCTCACCACAGGTTGGAAGAGCGTCTGACCATTAGGCAGACTAGCTTACGCTAACATTCCGAGGCAGCTGCTGTCGGGAAAAAGATAACCAGCTCCAGCAGTCACATGCGTCTCGTTTGCTGCAAGGCAGGAGCCAGCTGACAGCAAAATCAGTTCCACCAAAAATGAAAGAGAAAGTGCCATTCCACTACAAATACAGCAACGGCCATAGTACCTACAGCACTAAGCTCTGACAAGGGGGTATCACGTGAGGAGGTGTCCCACCAAAAGCTACAGTTAGGAGCCATAAAGATATGCACCTCTGATAAACCGTGGCAGACAAAGTTAGCACAGGAAGCAAATGAGTAATACAATTACAGATTTGCTGTGTACCATCTGTCCTACCAGGAGTTTGCTTCAGTTGACAAATATTAGCCTCATAACTCTCCCCAAAGTCACTACACAGGGCAGGAGTGGATCTGGAGGAGGGGAGAGAGAGCCGGCACCACCGGGTGTCACCCAAGCTGGGTGGGATGAGGGACCACGGGTATCATCCAACTCCAAGCAGGAAGCTCAATATAACCAGCTATAACCCCCTGCTCAACTGGCATCTGGATAAACCAGGTCAGGAACTGCTACCCAAGCACCAGACAGGAGCTGCACAATCCATTTACCATCCACCAGGAGACTGAGAAAAATACTGAGCATTCCAGGATCCACAATACCTTTAAGGGCAAAGTACTTGGAACTATTATTTTTCTCCATCTCCTTCCGTTGGTGGATGGACTTAACCCATTAGTCTGAACTGGTCTGGTATAGTCGAAAAGGAATGAGCTGTTTATATAGTGGTTACTTGCTTTGTATTGCTATAATGATCAATAAAAACAGACAACTAAAATTCTAAATAAAAGCTATTAAAAAAAAAAAAACAACAAAGCAAGCTTTCCAGATATTGCCATGGAATGGTAAATTCACAGTCCTGAAAGGAGGTGTGGTCTAGGAGGTAGAACACTAATGTATGATTACAAATCCTTCCCAGAGATGAGTTTAAAGACTCCTCTCTGACCTGCTATGGGATAGTGGTCACTTTATTCCTGAGAGCTGCAGGTAGCCAGTCAATGATAGGATTTGCCTCTTAATCTGGCTTTTCTGTCAACATTTTTTTAAATGCAGCCAATGTGCTTTATATAAATATTTGCATATTAACTCAATACATTTAATTTTAAGTCACCTGTCCGGAACAAGGCTCTAGGCAGCATATAAAATCATACAATACTACTACTACTATTTAGCATTTCTATAGCGCTACAACATTCTACCCAAAACTATCATTCAAAGCAGTTCATAAACATGTTTCACATAACTAAAATGAGCTACTGGATATATCAAGCATTTTACATGAAAACCCTCTGTTAATTTTAAACAAGGCAGCAAGTTTTCCTGTAGCTGCTGTATAGAGGGAATTCATAGCATCCTTTCCACATAGCATCTGCTCTAGTCTTATGAAGCCACATGGATCTGTCTCCACAGTTTTGTCTCTGCTTCCTGGTCTTAGGCAAGTCTATGATTATCTGAGTTTGCTGGTGGTCTGCTATCTTTCTAAGATAGAATCTGCTCTTCCTGGGCTTGATCTTTGTCTGCTGCTTTGGCTTTGGTTCCATGCCTGTTATTTTTGTTGATGTCCGGTGTCTACTTCTCCGCTGGGTCTGTGCCTAAAGGAATCACTGGACTCTACCTCTAAACCTTTAGCAGTTGATGACATCACTGGCCCCCCAACATAAAACCTCGCTAGCTGCTGAGGTGTTTTTGCTATTACACACCAGCCTCCATTGTGTGATCTGAAAGAGAGACTACTTTGCAATACCAACGGTGGGAGAAGCAGCGTCTCTGACCCCAGAGATGGTTGATGACATAAAACCTCGCTTAGCTTCTGAGACGTCATGCCAAACGAGCATGTCTTGCCCCTCTGTGTGTTATACAGAAGTTTTGTATATTAATATGAAAATTTACTTGTTACTGCTTTTTACCCTATATATATATATATATATATATATATTTGAGCTAGTTCTAGTATAATCTAGGCTCGAGGTTTAGTCACAATGGAGTGTTTGAAGGATGCGGTATTAATATTTATCAAGTACTTTGTCATCAGATTCCTATAATTCAATCGAATTTTAAATATTCTACATTTATATATAAGGGATATTATCATTCTAGCAAGTTATTGGATTGCTCAGAACAGTATTTTAATAGGACTGAAACTCAAATTGGCCATAGACTAGCTGCTTACAAGAAAAACCTGTTTTTCGTCATCGTGAAAAAGCGCGACTATCAGACGTAATTTAAAAGTGGTGTCTCAGAACACCGAGGTCAATACTCCTATTATTCCTATTCCCTATGCTATTTGTTCACTGGGGAACAAAACTCAGATCATTGGGGAATGGACTGAAGATAATCAAACAGGCTACTACTCTTTAACCAAGACCTGGTCAACATCAAAAGAAGGATCCCCTTATTAATAATATTTTCCCTTTAGGATACAAAATTGTTGTTTTATGTAGAAACAAGAAAAGGGAGGTGGTCCACCTTAATTTAGAAATGCTTTTTTAATATAGAAGTTATAGATTCATCATCTAACCCCTATCTTGAGATTCTAGCTCTCTGATACGCTAAAGGATTCGTTAGAATGTATTTTGTTTTATTCTCACTTTCAATGGCACCTTATTATTATTTATTGCATTTGTATCCCACATTATCCCACCTATTTGCAGGCTCAATGTGGCTTACATAGAAGCTATTGCCTCAATATGGGTTAAAAATTAAATACGATCAACCTAACAATAAATGATTCGATGCCTGAATTAGCAGTGGCTAAACGAAACTATAGAAAATTGGAATGGGTTTGGTATAAAAATAAGACCTTGAGTAATAAAACTAATTGGAGAAGTGATATTCACAAATATAAGATTTTGTATAAACTAAAACAAAGAGGTTATTACTCTAAACTGGTAGGTTTTAAATTCCAAATATTTATTTAAATTGGTTAATGACTTAACAGGCACCCGTTTGTAGTTGGATGGCTCAGGTGATTTAAAAAAAAAAAGCCTACCTCCTATCAATTAGCTGATTATTTTCAAACTGAAATAACATCTATTCATTCACAATTTGATAATCAAAATACTTATTATATATCTGAAGTTTTTTCAGCAGGAGTCCATCCCTGTAGATAAGATTTGGTCAACCTTCTCTACTTGAAGTGGAATACATTTAATAAATTATTTGTCAAATACACTACATCATATTGTCAACTGGACAGTTGTCCTGCGGTCTTTATGAAAATGGATAAGTAAACTTTTGTATCCATCTTTTTAATTGGTTACAGTTTTTATTATCTCATGTCTTTTCCCCTCAGAACTAGGGGAATCACTGTTATTCCTATTTTGAAGAATATAAAAGAAGCACACGATTTACTGTCTAATTACAGACCAGTGACGTCCATACCTTTTTTTTTTGTTCATCAATTTTTTACTCTTTCAGAAAGTACAAATTCTAGGGGACACTCAATGAAGTTATGTGGAAATACATTTAAAACAAATAGGAGGAAATATTTTTTCACTCAACAAATATTTACACTGTGGAACTCTTTGCCAGAGGATGTATTTAACAGCAGTTAGCGTATTTGGAAACAGAATACTGGGCTAGATGGACCATTGTATGGCTATTCTTATGATCTTATGTTAAACTATTAGAGGGATTCATTACATCTCAGTTTACAGATTATCTTGAACATTATAACATTTTACATGTATCTCAATCTGGTTTCAGACATCTGCTGTAAGAAGGAAGAGGCTGCCCTACTCTGGTTAGGCCCCTAGAGGGCGCTGTACCCCTAAAATGTCCAGGGAGAAGGGCTGGGTGAGTCTCTAAAGGGAGCCAGAAAGGGGAGGTATAGCTGGAGGTCGCTAGGACCGGGGCGAGTCCTGGAGGTGGAAACAGGTGCAGCAGGTTATGGGCTGGGTCCTGTTTGGCCATTAACTACTTAATACCCCACCTGGGTGGTGAGGAGGAAAAAGGAGAGCTAGCGGCTGAAGAAGAGAGCTGGTAGCTGGAGCTGGAGCTGGTAGCTGGAGATCCCCATATGAAGTACTGGCTGAGCCCTGTAGGCTGGTGGTGAACTGTGTGCAAAGCAAGGAAGCTGGCTGGGGTAAGAAGGCCCTAGATAACCAGGTAGTAGAACTGTATGTTCTGAAGAGGTACTGTGTGTCCCAGCTGAAAAGAGCCTGATTGGTGAAACCTGACTGTGTTTGCTTTTTGAGAAGCAGGTCACCCTGAGCAGAAAAGGGTGATAGATTAATTTGCATAAATCTGCATACTGAGAACCAGCTCACCCTGAGTGAAAGAGGGATCTGGGAGCCTGAGGTGGGAGCTTCATCCTCACAGTAGCCTCATCATTTTTCACACTGCATAGTATGGAAACTGTCGTAGGTTCTCTTTTGAACAAAGCGCGTTGAATCTTTAGTAAGGGTAAAACAGCTATTGTCCTTCAATTTGATCTCTCAAGTGCATTTGATCTTGTAGATCATGATATTTTCTAATATATACTTGAGGATATAGGAATAAGCACAGGTTTATGACAGGTTTCATGGATTCCTTACTAAGTGCTCAAATAGAGTTAAGATGTCTGGCTGTCTTTCAGAGCAATGGTGTAACCCATGCGGTGTCCCACAGGGCTCACCTTTGTCGTCCCCCCCCCCCCCCCCATACAGTTTAATGTATTTATGTACTCTTTAGGTTTAATGTGTCCGGAGAATGTTTTTTTTTTATCCTATAGCTATGCAGATGATATTACCATTCTGATTCCTTTTAGGTATTCCATTCAGTCAGAGACTTATATCAAAAAGGCCATCAATTTGGTGGAAGATTGGATGTCTCTACATAAATTTAAATTGAATAATGAGAAAACTAAATTCTTATATCTTTATTATCATCCCAATCCTAATGTCTCTTCTATAACTATTGACCAAACTGAATTTAAGCTTGAATCGGTTATGGGAATCTATTTGGACAGTACTTTATCATTAGAACATCAGGTAAGAAATCTTTCATATTATTGAGAAAACTTTGTGTAATTCATAAATTTTTTCTTTAAACAAGCAGTTTTATTTATTAGTACAAGCTCTTTTATGAAGTCAATTAGATTGTAATATAATCTATTTGAGCTGTCCTAAACTGTACTGAAAAAGCTTCAAACAATTCAAATCACAGTTAAAACACTCATCTTTCATTAAAAAGATATGACATGGAAGGGCATTTCTGATATGAGATCTAAATCCGACTCGGCCAGAATCTGAATAGCAAATACCGCAATTTCCGAAACAGCAAAATATTCTGTCCCAAGTGAAAAACACACAAAATCAACTGACTGGAGAAGCCAGCATTCTTAGTAATTTGGCCACACAGACAACCCAGCAGAGCAGTGGGGCACCCTAGGGGGAACTGCAGTGGACTTCACCTAAAAGCTCCCAGGTACACATCTCACCATTGTTCCCTTATATAGTATAGTGAGCCCTCCAAAACCCTACTGTACACCACTACAATAGCCCTTATGGCTGCAGGTGTCACCTACACGTGGGTACAGTAGGTTTTTGGAGGGCTCACACTATCCACCACAAGTGTAACTGAGTGGATTATGGGCCTGGGTCCCCTTTTCCATAGTACACTACACCAACCACTAGGCTACTCCAGGGATCTGCTTGCTACTTTAATAGGACTGGCTATAACATCCAAAGCTGTTACAGAGGTTGGTATGTACTGTTTATTTTACATCTTTGGGAGTTGGGAGGGGGTGTCAGTGACCACTGAGGGAGTATGGGGAGGTCATTCCTTTATTCATTCAGTGGTCATCTGGTCATTTGGGATACTTTTTTGTGCTTAGTCATTATTAAAACAGATTTAGCTCAAAACGTCTTAGTTTTAGTCCTGGACGTTTTTCAGCCATAATGGAACAAAATGAAAACGTCCAAGAAAGCACAAAGGCAGACGGTCTGCAAACTCCAAGATGGAAAATGAACAGAGCAGATCGTTAAAAGACAAACGTAATTTATTGTTAAGAACTAATTTTAAAAAATATATATATACACATAAACAGCCCGACACAGGCCGTATTTCGCCCAACAGGGCTGCTTCAGGGGCTACAAAAGAGATAATAATATAAATAAAATAGACATATATATTGTTTGTCATATACATATGCATCTGATTTAAAATAATATTATCAAACAATCACATATGTGTACATATCATGCAGAGATTTCAACATAAAATATGAAATAACATTAATAGAAAATCCATGAGAGATAAAATATATTGTAATATAACACCAATATCACAAATAAAAAGCTATGATATTAAAATAAAATAATAGACATCTGTACTGGACTGAAAACATATAGAAAGCATATAAAATATAATGCAAAAGAGAAACCATAGCAAATATATCATTATTAAAAAACATTAACATAATAGAAGTTTAAGGCAAAAGACACCCACCTACACAACAATCCTTTTACTGTCAAGTGTAATGAATATATATTGAGTGTGCTGAACTAAAAAAGAAAAAACATACATAAAATATGTATATATCGTCATATATGACTGAAAAATAAGCCATAAAAAACAATAGAAATAAAGTGAAAAAGATGACTTACATGTAAAAAAGATCACCTTGATTTGAAAAAACAGCGCAGTCAGAGATGCCAAAAACAGAATACTGACCTAAATATAAATATTATTAAAAATGGAAAAATATGAATTGAAACAAGTGTATTAGGCTAGTAGCATCATATGTATCTCTGTACATTTTTTTTATTGCTGTACATATACTGTAAAAGATAAAACAGTCAAAGGCATGAATTGAATTAAGATAAAATAAAATAACAGCCTTCAGAGGTATTACAACAACAGCCTTCACTAGGCTAGAGAGAAAAAGCAGCCTTCACTAAGCTAGAAAGAAAAATACTTACATGAAGTCAAACTGACAATCTAATATCTCTGAAAGTACTGAAAAAGTATAATAACTAGCATAGGAAGCTATATAGAGGAACTGCGGGTCAAGGGTCAAAGTGCATCAGTCAAAGGCATGAATTGAATTAAGATAAAATAAAATAACAGCCTTCAGGTATTAAAACAGCTGCCTTCACTAAGCTAGAAAGGAAAAACAGCCTAGAAATAAAAATACTTACATGAAGTCAAACTGACAAACTCATATCTCTGAAAGTGCTGAAAAAGTATAATGACTAGCACAGGGCATCAGTCAAAGGCACGAATTGAATTAAGATAAAATAAAATAACAGCCTTCAGGTATTAAAACAACAGCCTTCACTAAGCTGGAAAGGGGGGGTGAAAACAGCCTTCACTAAACTAGAAAGAAAAAAATACATGAAGTCAAACTGACAATCTCATATCTCTGAAAGTGCTGAAAAAGTATAATGACTAGCACAGGAAGCTATATAGAGGAACTACAGGTGAAGGGTCAAAGTGCATCAGTCATGCTGGCTCATTTAGTTATTCTGAATGCCAGGCAGTGACATCAATAGCATGAAAATGCAAGCAAGGAATAAAAATTGTGGTGAAATAATACAAATACTAATTAATCACCCAAAAAATATATATAGAAGGAAAATAAAAGAAACGTAAAATGTGTGCAATACATCTAAAAATGTATATAATTAATATATATGTGCTAGCTCATAAAATACATTAATGTATTCAGAAAACTATTAAAGGAATAAAAAAATGTGTATATAAAACAAAACAAAGGACAAGTTAAGTAGTTGTGGATGCCAGACAGTGACATCAATAGTCTAAAAATGCTACTAGGAATAAATAATGTGATAAAATAATAAAAATGTTAATGACACAAAAATAAAAAATAATATAGCCAATATATAAATATATGTGCTCTGAAAGCTATTAAAAAATAAAAATATATATATGCAGTAGAAAAAATAAAATTAGAATATCAAAATAAAAAATATATTGTCCTAATTGAAAATGAATCACAAAATAGAAAATGAAAAATAACAAATGAAAAAAATTGAAAATAATAAGATTGGTGTGGCGGATGTCTTAGATACCTCTATAAAATCATTAATGACAAATATTATGTGACATATTGTAACATAATGGTCAAAGAAAAACAGAGAGGTCTGTTTCAGCATTCAGACCATGTGGATGGATGGTATTTAGAAAATCATTAGAAAAACCATTAGTACAACACTCATTAAGTTTAGGACATAAGTTTGAAGACTATAAATTCTGTGTGATTTATGTATATAGGAATAAGTGGAGAGGAGGGCCGATAGACATTCATTTGCTACGTAAAGAGCAAGAATTTATTTATGATCTAAATACCATCCATCCACATGGTCTGAATGCTGAAACAGACCTCACCCCCTTTAGCCTCCCCAAACAGTTGGGCCACCGACCGCCTATGACTGCGCTGTTTTTTCAAATCAAGGTGATCTTTTTTACATGTAAGTCATCTTTTTCACTTTATTTCTATTATTTTTTATGGCATATTTTTCAGTCATATATGACGATATATACATATTTTATGTATGTTTTTTTCTTTTTTAGTTTACTTCAGCACACTCAATATATATTCATTACACTTGACAGTAAAAGGATTGTTGTGTAGGTGGGTGTCTTTTGCCTTAAACTTCTATTATGTTAATGTTTTTTAATAATGATATATTTGCTATGGTTTCTCTTTTGCATTATATTTTATATGCTTTCTATATGTTTTCAGTCCAGTACAGATGTCTATTATTTTATTTTAATATCATAGCTTTTTATTTGTGATATTGGTGTTATATTACAATATATTTTCTCTCTCATGGATTTTCTATTAATGTTATTTCATATTTTATGTTGAAATCTCTGCATATGTACACATACATGTTTATATGTGATTGTTTGATAATATTATTTTAAATCAGATGCATATGTATATGAAAAACAATATATATGTCTATTTTATTTATATTATTATCTCTTTTGTAGCCCCTGAAGCAGCCCTGTTGAGCGAAACACGGCCTGTGTCGGGCTGTTTATGTGTATATATATATATTTTTTTTAATTGGTTCTTAACAATAAATTACGTTTGTCTTTTAACGATCTGCTCTGTTCATTTTCCAACAAAATGAAAACGTCCAGGTCTTAGGAACTTCCAAATCCCACCCTTAACACGCTTCCTTAAGATCTGGGCACACTGCAGATGAACTGCATAGAAAAACGTCTGAAAATGGGTTCTGAAAATAATGTTTTGGACATTTTAGTGAGAAAAACTTTCAAATGCTGCTTTATGAAACATTTTAGACGTTTTTCTCTTTTGAAAATGAGCCCCCAAGTCTCATTTTTATATTAATTTACACTGGCTCGCAGAAAAGGCAAGGATTTTATTTAAATTGGCATACTTTTTATTTAAGATTCTAAATGAGAGGAAGCACATAGGAACTGAATGAGCATCCTCTCATTTGCTGCGCATGCTCGCGCCACTTTGTAAAAGAAGCCCTAACTCAAACCTAATAGGAGATCCAATTTTTTTTCTTCTTCCTACTTCTAGAGGCATAAGGAGATTAAAGCTGTTTGAGAAACTTCTGGTGTACCAAGCAGCAAAATTTAGCAAGGAGATCTCCTCTCTTGTAGCTATTTCATTGACCCACAAAATGTGTAGATGGCACCTTAAAAATGTTACTCTCAAAAGTATATATTGGGTAACAAATAATTGTCAACAATGGATTATCATAAAATAGTGATATTAATATTAGTTTTATGATTATACTGTTTTTGTATTTCCTGGTAATGTGTAGCTTCTTATGATTGTACTCCGCTAAGAACTGAAAGGTATGGTGGACTATCAATCTAAAAATGATATGTTTTCTGTCAGGTAGTGGTAAAGCCTCTCTTTCACCCCTATTGCCAAACCCTGTGGTGTCACTACATCCCACCCCTCACCATAAAGCTCCCTGTGATAGATCGCCTGAGCCATGCAGGCATAACTGTCCAGTGACGCATGTCAGATCCTGGCTAGTGTCTGTTCGATCCTTCACAATACCCCAATATGATATACCAGAGAACTACAGCCCAACGAAAGGCTCACAGATGGATGGACAATACCTTCCCATGAGGCACCCTCTTTTTTCTTTACAAGAAAGGACACACTAAAATGTGCTCACCTTTTATGAAGGTTGAATACAAGATATAGAACCTAGGGAACTTCCTTTCCAAAAACCTGTTGTATTTTTCACTCATATATTTGACTCTAGATGAGATGGCAGATAGTAGCTTCTTTGGCTTTGTGTTTGTGGATAATTGATATGATGGATGTCTGCAATTTAGAAAATATAGAACATTAAAAAAATAACCATTCAGATTCCCTTCCAAAAAGCTCTCCGTGTTTAGTGAAAAATGGAAGACATGACTGAATAAAACGTTGTCTGCAACCCTTCGATAAGGTCTACCATAAAGCAAGTACCCTGCTGTAGAGGGTGCTCAATCTCCTCATGTTTTAAGTGACAATTTTCTTGGGAATACAAACAAAAAAAAAAGACACACACAATTTATATTTCCTTTCACTTTTCTCACATAACAAAAAAAATAATGCTGTTGAGTATTACTTATTCTGGGCTGCCTCACCCCTGGCAAGAACTTCAGCCTGTACAAGCATTAGATACATCAGGGCTGCCGAGAGACTGGGCCGGGCCCGGGGCAAGGCCGCCCCCGCCCCGAGGTTGCCGCTGCTCCCCCTCCACCCCACCTGGGGTCACCGCTCCCCCCTCCGTCCGCCACCAAGCCAGGCCCCCTGCATTGAAATCACAGTGCCTCTCACCTCCGTGTGAAAGAACTGGAGGCAGATCGCCTCCCTTCGGCCCTCCTTCCCTCCTTGTGTCCCGCCCTTGCGGAAGTTACGTCAGACGAAGGCGGGACACAGGGAGGGAAGGAGACCCGAAGGGAGGTGATCTGCTGCCCTGCTGCGCTTTCACACGGAGGTGAGAGGCGCTGTGATTTCAATGCAGGGGGCCCAGCCCGTTGGCAGACGGTGGACAACGGAGGGCGGGTAGGACTGTGGCACCGGGGCCCCACTTGGAGGCCCGGGGAATTTTGTCCCCCCTGCTCCCCCCTCTCGGCGGCCATGAGATACATGTTGCATAGTTGTGATCACTGGTAACCAACCACTCTTTTTTCTGCTTCCAAAATGTATTAACTTGTACTAGTAAAGACAAAGAAACACCATAGTAAAGTTTACAAATGATATGTGCCAGACTATTCATAAAATTAAGTTTCACGCTGGCTCTGCAAAAGTTCTTCATTGCTTAAACTGCTTTCTGTAGAACTGATTAGCAGCAAGAACAGTAAAAAGTATGAAAATGCACACCACAGTAGCTTATTTTACAACGCCACGCAGCAAGTAAGAGTTGCCGCACTGGGAATCGCTAGCGCGGTTTAGTAAAAGAGGCCCATAATGTGTATGGCTAACGCACTTCCTAAAATGACAGAAACGAGTGGCATCTTATAAACTAATCAATTTAATGTGGCACGAGTTTTTAAGGGCGAGATTCCACTTCATCAAACTTTCCCTAAAGACACCGGCATCCGATTGCTATCAGTACAAAAGATACAGGAGCAAAAAGTCAAGAACTCAGGAATGGTCTTCTTCTTCTGGACTGGCCTTAGAGAGCAACAGCAGGGTTTTTCACAAGTGCGTTTCCTCGAGCTAAAGCCGGATCACCAGACCACAAACTCTCATCTGTCAAAGTGAAGAGTGGGGGATGGTGTAAAAACCGGATACAGCTTCGCAGCGATGCGACTGGTGATCGGTGATCGCTGCGGCCGTCAAAACAAACAACCGCTTAAGGTAGTACTTAGATCCGGAGGATCCCGCAGATCTGGCTTTTACACCGTCCCATGAGGAGGGGCAAAAGGTAAAAAACGGATACAGCGGGATCCTCCCGGATTCGATTTAAAAACCTTTAAAAGTTAATTTTTTTTCTTTGCCCAGACGTTTACATGTGGACATTTTACATATATCTTCCAAAATAAATGTTTTTAGAAGAAGACAGCTGATGTCCCAGGGAGGAGGGTGGCAGCGGTATTCTGCCTCAGTCCAGCCAAAATAGTGGGCGCGACCTCAATTCACAGTAGCAGGCATTATAGGTGAAAGAAAGCAAATTTACAACATAATATTTAAACTAAGCCACCTTCCTGTCAGTGGTGCCATACATCCCTATCCGCTCACTCCGGGGCTGACACTCTACTGCTGCTTTCCGGACACTCACCGGCCGCCCGCCAGCCTGTACGCTCCTTCTTTTTCATACAGCAACAACCAACGACAACAGCTCAGTCTGGACAACGCCATCTCTTAAGATTTGGAGCGGGGAATGTTTTGGGTTGTTTTTTTTTCTCCCGGTAAACTGATCGCCGGGTTACCGCCGCCAGGTCAAAGGTTACACTAAGGTCACATATGATTCAACCAAGGAGGTTAGAGATTGCGAATGGCGGCATGATGTCAAAAAAATGAAGCCAATAAGGTTAATTTCCCTTTCTCTCTCCTCCGCGCAGCCGTCATCCCCGATCACCCAAAACAAGCAAACAAACTATGTGCTGCTCAAACCACCTTGTCGTTCTTTATTGTTGGTAGCATTTTGATTTAATTTCACTTATATTTTCAAACATGCCGGTTTGTGCAACATACGGATGTACACAGAGGAAATATTGGTTTCATCGGTTAAAGTAATAATTAGTTCTAAATTGTAAATCGTGTCATTTGGAGGAGCTGGTTATAGGGACTCCCTGTATTCCTACAGAGATATTTTCTTTTCTTTTTTTTTTTTTTTTGCAAGTTTTACATTAAATTTCAAGAATAATCTTGATTTTGAATAGTGTTCAAAGTTAAACAATTTTTAAAATAAATTTGCAATTAACAAAATCCACACTCAAGTCCACTTATATATACTATATTCTGCTGTTTTATCCATTTTTTATTCTTGTAAACCTGTTATTTTTGTAAGCCCCATTGAGCCCAGTGGCGTAGCTGCAGGTGGGCCTGGGTGGGCCAGGGCCCATCCACTTAGGGCTCAGGCCCACCCAACAGCAGCACACGTTTAGCGGTAGCTGGTGGAGATCCCAAGCTCTACCAGCTGAAGACTTCCCCCTGATGGTAATGAAAATGCTACTCTCCACAATACTGGCACCTGCGCATGTTCAGTTTTCAGCGCATGCCTGCTGCAGGCTGCCAAGGTGGAAAGAAGCATTTTCCTACCAGCTGAGATGTCTTTTTGTGGTGGGGGGGGGGGGGGAGAACATTTGGTGCCCACCCACTTCTTGCCTAGGCCCACCCAAAATCTGTTGTCTGGCTACGCCCCTGAGTGAGCCTGCTAATAAGTGGGAAGGCGCGGGGTATAAATGTTACAATACAATACAACACTATTAATGGATCCATGATGTTCAATATACAGGAAGAAAAAAAAAGGGGGGAGATGTTTTCACCTAGTAAAGCGCCACCACAGTCGTGGGAGGAGGGTGGTAGTGTAGAGCAAGAGCGGAAGGCGCAGGCAGACCTGAGCTGTGCTGAGGATAGACCCTCCACCTCCAAGTGGCTGCGGGGTAACCCCAGGCTGGTGGCTAGGCATTTTGTGACACTGTTTCAAAGAAAGATATTGAATAACAAGGGAAGCGCTTCCTTCATGCAGAAGTACTGTCCTGAGTCAATCTAAATGTGCCAACATTGTCCAATTCTGTTGTATATATTTATTTCTTCATCAAGTCTTTTTTTTTTAATCTTGCTGTGTGTTTGTATATAGATGAGTGTGATTTAATTATAGTAACATAGTAACATAGTAAATGACGGCAGAAAAAAACCTGTACAGTCCATCCAGTCTGCCCAACAAGATAAACTCATATGTGCTATTTTTTGTGTATATCTGACCTTGATTTGTTTCTGCCATTTTCAGGGCACAGACCGTAGAAGTCTGCCCAGCACTAGCCCCGCCTCCCACCACCGGCTCTGCCACCCAATCTCGGCTAAGCTTCTAAGGATCCATTCTTTCTGAACAGGATTCCTTTATGTTTATCCCACGCATTTTTGAATTCCGTTACCGTTTTCATCTCCACCACTTCCCGCGGGAGGGCATTCCAAGTATCCACCACTCTCTCCGTGAAAAAATACTTCCTGACATTTTTCTTGAGTCTGCCCCCCTTCAATCTCATTTCATGTCCTCTAGTTCTACTGCCTTCCTGTCTACGGAAAAGGTTCGTTTGCAGATTAATACCTTTCAAATATTTGACCGTCTGTATCATATCACCCCTGTTTCTCCTTTCCTCCAGGGTATACATGTTCAGGTCAGCAAGTCTCTCCTCATACATCTTGTAACGCAAATCCCATACCATTCTCGTAGCTTTTCTTTGCACCTATTCAATTCTTTTTACATCCTTAGCAAGATACGGCCTCCAAACTGAACACAATACTCCAGGTGGGGCCTCACCAGTGACTATACAGGGGCATCAACACCTCCTTTCTTCTGCTGGTCACACCTCTCTCTATACAGCCTAGCAACCTTCTCGCTACAGCCACCGCCTTGTCACACTGTTTTGTCGCCTTCAGATCCTCAGATGCTATTACCCCAAGATCCCTCTCCCCGTCTGTACATATCAGACTCTCACCACCTAACACATACGTCTCCCGTGGATTTCTGCACCCTAAGTGCATCACTTTGCATTTCTTCACATTGAATTTTAATTGCCAAACCTTAGACCATTCTTCTAGCTTCTGCAGATCATTTTTCATTTTTTCCACTCCCTCCTGGGTGTCCACTCTGTTACAAATCAGAAATCTAGACTGCCCCAATTTGATTGTCTGCACATTTTGTCCATTAGATTGTAAGCTCCTTTGAGCAGGGATTGTCCTTCTTTGTTAAACTGTACAGCGCTGCGTAACCCTAGTAGATATGTTAAGTAGTAGTAGTAGTAGTATCATCATCCGCAAAAAGGCAAACTTTACCTTCTAACCCTTCAGCAATGTCACTCACAAATATATTGAACAGAATCGGCCCCAGCACCGATCCCTGAGGCACTCCACTACTCACCTTTCCCTCAATCGAGCGAATTCCATTAACCACCACCCTCTGTCGTCTGTCCGTCAACCAGTTCCTAATCCAGTTCACCATGTTGGGTCCTATCTTCAGCCTGTCAAGTTTATTCAAGAGCCTCCTGTGGGGAACCGTGTCAAAAGCTTTGCTGAAATCTAAGTAGATTACGTCTATAGCACGTCCATGATTCAATTCTCCAGTCACCCAGTCAAAGAATTCAATGAGATTTGTTTGGCACGATTTACCTTTGGTAAAACCATGTTGTCTCTGATCTTGCAACTTACTGGCTTCCAGGAAATTCACTTTCCTTTCCTTCAGCATCGCTTCCATTACTTTTCCAATAACTGAAGTGAGGCTTACCGGCCTGTAGTTTCCAGCTTCTTCCCTATCACCACTTTTGTGGTGATTATGAAGGCAAACAGATTACCAAAATACAGTAGCCAGCAGCACACTAGCTGCATGTGTATTTTCTTAAATTATGGACTGTAATAACATGTCCTAAAGCTAAATAAGCCCTGTGTTGCTGCTGGCTGGGATCAGTGGAACTTGCATATTCCACAGTACTACCACTAGATCCAGCAGGGTTCATATAAAGAGTCATGGATTTGACATACTGCCTTTTTATGGTACAACCAAAGCATTTTACATTTATTTTAAGTCAGTGATCTGTCACCCAATGGTGTTCCTAGCTTGTTCGCCACCTGGGATGGGTCACCACCACACACCCCGGCGCATCACCCCCCCCCCCCCCCCCCCCCCCCCCACTGAAGTGCATCACCTGACCTTTTCTCCTAGCAATGGGGTGCGTGGAACAGGTGCACAGCTGTCGGCTCTGACGGCCCCCTGCCCTGGAACAGGAAATATTTCAGAGGGCCCAGCCGACAGCCGCCCACCCCCTTGCTGCCTTCACACTGTGCCGCCCTTGGTACGCTACTGCTGTCACCTTAAACAAGGTGATAGGAATCTGCAGCTTTAACCTCAGTGTGTGCAATGAACAGGTGGCTGAAAATATGCATGCAGAGCCACCTCATTCCATTCTCCTCTGTAATAACCCAGTGTGAAGTGGTTTTTAATCATTTAAAAATACTTTCAGATTTTGTATGCCTGTATGCATATAATGGTGCAATAACAAGTGAAATCTCAGAACAAACTTCCTTCTATTTGTTTTGTATTATGACCTGTGCCCCTCCTTTCCAAACAAGAAGACTAAGCGTCCCATACACAATTTTTTGTACATCACTGGGTTAGAACATTTGATGACATAAAACTGTTTTTGTTTCTTAATTACTTCAGCACAACTGGACAGTGAGACATGCTCATCATTTCAGGAAAGGGAGTAGTTAAAACCAAACCTCTGCAGTCTTTCTGTTGGTTTTCTGTGCTGCCAGTAAGAGACTGAATTGGGACAGTTGGCTGTCCTGGTTGCAAGCAGGAAGGGTTAGGCTGCCATGCATAACAAACAACACTCTGCAACCCTGAACATGAAGGTTAGTTCCCTGCTAAGGTGCTAGGAGGGAGAACAGGAACACTTCAACACTGCTGACAGGAAAAAGTAAAAAAAAAAAAAAAAAAGCAACCTGTGTGATAGAGGAGAGGGAAAACTCCTTGTTGCAGATCCTGATTCTCTGGAGTGTGGCAAGAAGAATGCAAGCCTGGAGAAGAGCTGAAAGAGGTAACCCAGAGAAGCTGCAGGAGAAAAAATTCTTCTATCTCTGTTCCTGATAAAATCAGGGACAAGAGGTGATTTTATTTGGTGGTTCTGGGGATAATCCCTGAAAATCAGGGATATCTGGTAACTGTCAAACATATATTTGAGGGCTTCTACCCCTCACCATGGACTCCCACCCACATTTCACCTCTCTAGAAGTAGCGGGGGAGGAGGGGGGAATGCAGAGCCTTGCAAGCACATGCTTTGAATGGAGTGGCTTACAGTTAGAACTAGAGCTGTGTTTGGCAGAATCTTCAGTACTTGCGCGCCTGCTCTTTGGGTGGCCACTAGAGGCCCCTGGAAGCACATTATGGCAGCAATTGTATAAATGGGCACCTCTATTTAGATCAGTGGTTCTCAACCAGTGTGTCCCCCAAGAGGTGGGAGGGGTGTCACAAAAAATTTGGTGTACACAGCAAGCCTGTGTTTCCTTTACAACCATCAGTGTCTGCAAGCTGGGAAGACCAGCCCCCTTGAGAGTCAGCTTCTTGAAATCCCAGTAACTAGTCACTACTTCTGCTTCCCCTCTACCCCCAGTAATAACTGCTGCCTCCTGCCCCAACTGAAAATGTTGCAGATCTGCTGTCCATGGATTCTGTTTGCTACATAGTTTCTGAGTAGCATATTTGCAGTATCATATTTACAGGTTTTTGTGTTGCTTCACAGTATCTGGCAGTAGAGGGATTTTGTGTTGCTGTTACTGAGGTGACACTAGAATTTAAATATATAATTGCTTTGTTGTATACATGAGAAGTCTGGGACTGATATGCTGCATAACGCTTTTTGATATGGGATAGGCAAATTCATACTAAACTTACAGTTAATTAAATATTTAGGCATGCTTTGTTCAGCTGTGAATAGGAGCCAACTTTTCAGAATGGTTGGGGGTGCTGAACACAACCCAATATTCTCCCTCCGCATGCCACCACCAAAAAAAGAAATAGTCCTAGATTGCATTCACTGATAACACGATACTCCATTTCCCGAACTTTACTTTGCACACCATTCCTTATTCCTGAGACATTACTACACCATCAAAGCACTGTCCCCTGCACATTTAAAATCCAAACCAAAAACAAACAGTCTGTGTTCAACTTAATGAATGGCTAGAAAAGAGTGACTGGCTAGATCCATGTCAATCTGGATTCAGACCCGGTTATGGAACAGAAACGGTCCTCGTATCCCTCCTAGATGATCTTCACAGAAACCGAGACAAGGGATTTGCCTCGATGTTAGTACTGCTAGATTTCTCAGCAGCTTTTGACACTGTGGATCATGATATCTTGCTAGCACAACTGACAGGAACAGGTATGAATGGAACAGTACTTGCCTGGTTCAGATCCTATCTATCAGACAGGCAACAATCCATAATGTTTGGCAACAACTCATCACCACCATGGACACTAACCTGCGGGGTACCACAAGGATCGATACTGTCACCTATTCTGTTCAATATCTACCTCAAGCCACTAGCTGAGCTGATTCCTTCAATGGACATTCAGTTCTACATCTATGTGGATGATGTGCAGCTACTCATACCCATGGAACCTGACTTACTTACAGCCTTGAATAAACTGATTACCTGTCTAACATCAATTCAAGAATGGACAAAACACAACAAACTTTGCCTGAACCCAAGTAAAACCGAGCTTCTCTGGGTCCCTAGCACAAGTGGATACATACCTGACATCAAAATCCCTTTTGGGAAGTATGAACTCCCCCTCAAATCACAAGTCAGGAACCTTGGAATACAGTTAGATTCAACACTTACTCTGATTCCCCAAATCAAAGCAATCTTCAAGAGCTGCTTCTACTATTTGCGACAGCTACGCTGCCTCTTTCCTTACATCGAGAAGGTAAATCTTATCCCAATTGTGCATGCCATGGTAACATCAAGACTGGATTACTGCAATGCACTATACAATAGTCTGACTACAAAGGGCCTTCACCTGCTCCAGTTGATTCAGAATGTAACAGCAAGACTCATAGAAGGTTGCAAGCGACATGACCACATCACACCATTTTTGCAAAAGCTTTATTGGCTACCAGTACAATACAGGTCTAAATTTAAAATTCTATGTCTGATCTTCAAGGCCATGAAAGGAAATGGCCCTGAGTATCTAAAGACTAGGGTGATCCTCCACACACCACCAAGGACACTAAGGTCCTCCCAAGGATTTTCACTAACTACACCCTCTCCAAACAACATTACACGATGTGATACCCGCAAGTGAGCCTTCTCCGGAGTAGCCCCCACACTCTGGAATGCACTGCCTGAAAAGCTCCGCTTAACACAAGACTATCTCTACTTCAGGAAGCAGGTGAAAGCTTGGCTCTTCAACCAAGCCTTTAATGGAAGAAGTAACTAACTTGTTAGTCTCACTCACACACACAAGGAGTGACTCGGGCTGCACATACTGCAGCTGGACATGTTTATCCACTCCTCCATGTGCAACTTCAGTCACCTTACTTTCAAATTCTTCCTACTTTCTTACCCATCTATATGTTACAACTTTGCCTTACCCTTCTCTACCAATTATAATGTTCTATTACGTATTGTGTTGACATTGCTAGTATACCATGCCATATTTTGTATTGTTTTCGAATATTTTTACTGCTGAAATTGCCTATTGCTCATGTTTGATCTATTCTTACTGTACACCGCCTTGAGTGAACTCCTTCAAAAAGGCGGTAAATAAATCCTAATAATAAATAAATACAAATACATGAAAAACACATGACACAAAAAAATATATCACCAGGGACCAGAGATCAATATGAAAGCAAAAGAACTGAACTAGAAACCTCAAGAAGTCAACTAAAATGTAAAGCATCAGAGATGTGCATTTCCAAAAACTGACATACTCCAATTAATTAATTCAGAATAAACACAGTTTATACCTAATTGTTCAACCACCCTTAGGATTCACCTTTGGGTTTAAAAAGCAAAACCATGTGCATGTAAGGACTGGATAAATTAATTAAAACAAAGTTTAAAGTAAATGCTCTTAATATGTAATACTTGGTAGCAATAATAATAGAATATTCACATAGCAGGCAGCCTGAGCCAACAGATTTATTTTTCACTGAATATAATTAACTTTGTATGAACTTGGTGGCTAACAGTGCGCTTAACTGGACAATGTTGGCACATTTAGACTGCCTCTGGACAAAACTTCTGCATGAAGGAAGCCCCTACCTCATTATTCAATACCTCTCACTGTGAAATAGCAGTAATAAAAAAGGCAAGTGCATTTTTATAATAACTACTACTTATCATTTCTATAGCGCTACAAGGCATACGCAGCACTGTACACCATACACAAAAAGACAGTCCCTGCTCAAAGAGCTTACAATCTAGATAAGACAGGTAATAACCACTGCATTCTACAAAACAAAAAGGAGCAAGTTCCCACATCCCATATTTTTCTTTTGATGTAGGTACAGGAAAAAAAGACATTAAATGCTCCCAGGTCTCAACCTAATTAATATATTTTGTATTTTTTTTAATTGTAGTTATAAATAGTAAGTCTGATTTTGAATCACCTGATTCTCATAACATGATATCTGTTTTGGTGGCCCCTTACTAGGTGAAAACATCTCTGCACAAAGAGTCCCTTTTACCAGCCCCTCCAAATGCCACAATGATTTACAATTTAGAATTAATTACTCAATACTTCCCCTGTGTATATCCATATGCTGCAAAGTTGGCATGTTTGAAAAAAAGAGCAAGGTTAAATAAAAACGTTACCAACAATAAAGAACAACCTGGATAGAGCGGCTCATAGGTTTGTTTGCTTGTTTTGCGTGAACGGGGATGACCAACAGCTGCAGGGAGGAGAGGGGAAAGTAGGCGTACCTAATTGGCTTCAGCTTTTTAACATCACCTGTTCTGGTTCTCTGTACTGCTGCCCTTTTTCAATTTTCCAGGCTGCCGGCAGCGCCAGTGAGGTAAGCACACTGCCTTCAGCTGCTCCAGAAGCTCTCCCTCTGTTGCAGTGTCCCACTTATGCGAGGCAGGAAATTGTAGCAGAGGGAAAGCTTCCAGGCTGCCAAAGGCAGTGTGTTTATCTCGCTGACACTGCCGGCAGCCTGGAAAACTGAAGGACAGTAATGCAGGGGAAGGGAGTGGGACAGCGGTGCAGGGAGCAGGAGGGCAGCCAATAGTCCCTAATCACAGGCACTTTATGCACCCTCAGAGTCGGTGCCTATGGTTTCACATATATGAATGTTGTCTGTCAGGTTTGTCACAACAGAAGAAAGGTTGAGAGCCACTGAGCTAGAGAGCTGCCAAGTTACTGAGTTCCAGGAGAGACATTCTGTTCCATTCCTGGATTTCCAACACTCTAGCACAATGGTTCTCAACCTTTCTTCTGTTGTGACACACCTAACAGACAATGTTCACGTGCGTGACACACTGAACACTACAAATCACAGCTGAACAAACAACAAAGCCTGTGTATCATTTCACTCTTCCTAATAATGACGCAAGAGAAATACAGACGTAATGCCATCTGGCGCCCATCCGGCACCTCTTCCCTGGGCTCGCTGATCTCATCTCATGGTTTTCAGTACCATCTTTATGCTGATGACACCCAGCTTTACCTCTCCACACCTGACATCACTGCGGAAATCCAGGCCAAAGTATCAGCCTGCTTGTCCGACATTGCTGCCTGGATGTCCAACCGCCACCTGAAGCTGAACATGGCCAAGACCGAGCTTATTGTCTTCCCACCCAAACCCTCTTCTCCTCTCCCTCCACTCTCTATCTCAGTTGACAACACCCTCATTGTCCCCGTCTCATCTGCCCACAACCTTGGAGTCATCTTCGACTCCTCCCTCTCCTTCTCTGCGCATATCCAGCAGATAGCCAAGACCTGTCGCTTCTTCCTTTACAACATTAGCAAAATTCACCCTTTCCTCTCTGAGCACACCACCCGAACTCTCATCCACTCTCTCATTACCTCTCGCCTCGACTACTGCAACCTACTCTTCACTGGCCTCCCACTTTGCCACCTATCCCCCCTTCAGTCCGTTCAGAACTCTGCTGCACGTCTTATCTTCCGCCTGGACCGATATACTCACATCTCCTCTCTCCTCAAATCATTTCACTGGCTTCCGATCAGGTACCGCATACAGTTCAAGCTTCTCCTCCTAACCTACAAATGCACTCAATCTGCAGCCCCTCCCTACCTCTCTACCCTCATCTCCCCTTACGTTCCTACCCGTAACCTCCGCTCTCAAGATAAATCCCTCCTCTCAGTACCCTTCTCCACCACCGCCAACTCCAGGCTCCACCCTTTCTGCCTCGCCTCACCCCATGCGTGGAATAATCTCCCTGAGCCCATACGCCAGGCCCCTTCCCTGCCCATCTTCAAATCCCGGCTAAAAGCTCATCTCTTCAATGTCGCCTTTGGCACCTAACCACTGTTCAAGAAATCTAGACTACCCCAACTTGTCATTTCGTCCTTTAGATTGTAAGCTCCTTTGAGCAGGGACTGCCCCTTTTTGTTAAATTGTACAGCGCTGCGTAACCCTAGTAGCGCTATAGAAATGTCAAGTAGTAGTAGTAGTAATGGTCGTGACTGCCAGAATGGAGGAGATGAGTGGGCCACAGTACTGCAGCATTTCCACTTGGGGCTGGTGAGAGGAATAGGAACTAGTTATGGAGATTATGGGGTCCTTTTACAAAGGCATGCTAGCATTTTTAGTGTGTGCTAAAAATAAGCGCGCGCCAAACGCTAGAGACACCTATACATTCCTATGGGCATCTCTAGTGTTTAGCATGCGCTATCATTAGCGCACGCTAAAAATGCTAGCACACCTTTGTAAAAGACTCCCTAAGTGCTTGACTTCCTGGTTCTCACCTCTCCAGCACCCACCACACACATGGTTGTTCAGGAAAGCATAAGTGTACTGTCTGTCGATATTTTTTTTTGGGTGACACACTGGTTGAGAACCACTGCCCTAGCATGACAGATTATAGGACCTGAAGCTCTGATTTCAATGGGTAGTATCAAGGACTACAAATAGCACACAAAACTGGGACGTGTGTTAAAAAATAGGAATGGCCAAAAAGTCTCTCTCCTAGAACTGGGTAACTTGGCAGCTCTGAGCTGAGAACTGTTGGAATGTAATTGTATTTTACATGCATTGCCTGTCACCTATTATTTCTCTGTGATTACTCTGTGACCTCTGATGTGAATTACTTAGAGAGGTCACACTGCTATGCAACTTCCTGTGGGGGTCAGATGCAGCAGACACAGCAGATGGAGCACATGGAGCACATGGAGCTCATGATCTCTCCTAACCTGAGAGGATCTATGGTGGTGTGAGCATCCATTACCATCTAAGCACATGGAAGGAGCTGATAAGACAAATGTATAGTATTATGTGTATATAAGCCTGTCTGATTATAATCTAACTGCAAACTGTGAGTAAACAGATGTTTTGTTACTTCAACTTTAAAGTGACTCAGCAGTGAATTATTCAGGGGTGAATGAGAGAGAGATGAAGAAAGAAATTAACATTTCTAAAGCTGAAGCTGTGTGTACTAAAATCTGCTAATTATTTACTACAAATAATCCAACAAAAGGGTTATGGGCCCAGGGTCCAGGAATTGAAAAAGAAGAGAAATATTACCAGGCAGAAAAAAAGGCCACATTTTTTCTCTTAAGTTTTAAAGGAAAGATTCAGTCTGTCTCTCTCTCCCCCCACACAGCAGACAGAAGGCTAAGAAAATGGCTGAGGGAAGAAATTCACCATTTTTCTATTCTCTCAAGGTGCCTAAATTAACTGAGTTTAATTATCAGCAGTGGGAACTAAGATTCATATGTCTCCTTCGAGCAAAAGGATTGAATATATGCTTAGACCAAGACAGAACAGCTGAAAATATGGCTGAATGGGACAATGCAAACTATTATGTGAAGTGCATGCTTTTGGAAGCTCTCTCAGAGAAACAAGCCATATTAGTGGAGGGAAAAGATACACCAAAGGACATTTATATAAACTGAGAACTATGTATGCAACTACATATGCAAAGCAGCAACCAATTTGGCTGGCAGAGTTGAATGAAACCAAATTAAGGGATAAAAGTAAATGTAATGATCACATTATGCATCTTATGTCTTCATTTCAAAAGCTAGAACTTTCTGGAATTCCCATGTGTGATGCATTGAAAAGAGCATTTCTTTTTACCTCACTATCAAAGAAGTTTGATGTTTTTAGGTCTGTAAATAAGGCCATTGAAGGGCAATCTTTTGAACAGGCAACATCAAAACTAAGGCAGGAATGCATAGTAAATGATTCTGAGGAGATGTGTTCTCAAAGTCAGTCAGAGAGAAATGAAACAAATTTCTTGGCAAAGAACAGAGGAAGGCGGAGCTATGGGAAAACTCCACCCAAGGGCAAGCTGATTTGCTACTCATGTGGAAAGGAGGGACATGTATCTAAATGGTGTAAGGAAACACAAAACACTCCCTCTAGCTCACCTAAGCCAATGGAACTAAAGAATTTTCAAACCAGGAAATGTATGAAGGACAAAGATAAACACAAGGGTTTTCTAATGGCAGAAAAATCTTTGACTATGGTAAATAATAATTCAAATGAAAGTACTTGGATTTTGGATTCAGGGAGCACATGCCATTTAACCAATTGTAAGGATTTCTTTCAGGAAATGTGTCCAGAGGAAGGTATTCTTAAAACTGCAAACGCAGGGACTGCTAAGATCCAAGCAAAAGGTATTGGATTCTTAAAATGCAAAGTGTCTAATGAAGTTAAAGAAATTCCTGTAAGTGATGTCTTGTATATTCCCCAAGCAGTTTGCAATATGCTTAGTGTATCTACATTAGATAAGAAGGGATTTGTGATTCATTTTGAAAACAGTAAGTGCACAATCTCTAAAAATGATGAAGTGTATGCTGAAGCTTTTATGCATAATGATGTTTATAAGCTGAACATTTCAGGTGAAGCCTCACATCTGGCGCAAGTAAGGAAGAATGATGGAAAATGTAGTCTGGAAATCTGGCACCGCCGCCTGGGACATCGTGATTCTAAGGTGATCCAGGATCTTTACAGTAAGCAACTGGCCACTGGCATTCAGATAAGTGCAGATGCTGGTAAAATGGAGAAATGCATAGACTGTGTTACTCAAAAAGGTGTGAGACCCTCATTTCCTGCATACACAGGAAATAGGAGTAATAAAGTGCTGGACTTAATACACAGTGACTTATGTGGACCGTTTAATATCCCATCATTGGGAAATAACAGATTTGTGCTAATATTCTTGGATGATTTCTCTAGATATTGTGTGGCCTATTTGCTGAAAGAGAAAAGTCAAGTCACAGACATGCTGAAGAAATACGTAGCCATGGTGAGCAATAAATTTGAAAGAAAACCAAAGGTTCTTCAGACCGACAATGGTGGTGAGTTCACTTCACAAAGCATGCGCACATTTCTAGAACAAGAAGGCATTCAACATATCACAACAGTAGCTTATACACCAGAGCAAAATTCTGTTGCAGAGAGAAAATTTAGGTCACTTGTGGAAATGACCAGATGTATGCTGTCAGATAGCAATCTCCCTAAAAGACTATGGGGGGAAGCCATTCTCACAGCAGTGTACCTACAAAACAGAATGCCAACTAAAGGCGCTGAGCGCACACCACATGAGACATGGCATGGTAGGAAGCCAAGCCTGTCACACATAAGAACATTTGGAAGTACAGCATATGCTCATATACCAAAGCAAAGAAGGCATAAGCTGGATTCCACAACAGAAAGGGGCATTTTAGTTGGCTATGCTCCAGGACACAAAGGATATAGAATTTTGAATCTGAAAACTGGCATTGTTGGCATAAGACATGTTACATATTTTGATGAAAACAAGAGGGTTGATAAAGGCTGGATTATCCCAGATGAGCCTTATCATCCAGAATATGAAACTAGAACCATAATAGACATGCCAGTGTATATAAATGCCATACCAAGGCAGATGTCTGAAAGCAACTCACCTGTATCTAACGAGGAACAGGCAGAGGAAGCAGACACAGAAAGGATCATTGAAGAAGACAGTACAGTTGGAGAAGGGGAATCAATTGGAGAAGGACTCTCAGATTTAGAGGATGCGGAAAGGTCAGACCAACCTGTTGTCAGACGCTCATCCAGGGAAAACAAAGGTGTTCCACCCCCAAGACTGTCTTACCTAACAAAGTCAGCAGAAGCTCAAGAGCCCTTAACATGGGATGAGATTGAGAAAATGCCAGCAGAAGAAGCTGCTGAATGGCATAAAGCTGCACAAGAAGAAATTGATGCATTGGATAAAAATAATACTTGGATTCTTACAAAATTACCTCCTGGCAAGAAAGCTATAGGATGCAAATGGGTATTCAAGTTAAAAAGGAATGCACAAGGAAAAGTGGAAAGGTATAAAGCCAGATTAGTGGCAAAGGGATATCTTCAAAAATATGGAGAAGATTTTGATGAAGTGTTTGCACCTGTAGTGAAACACACGACAATAAGAACACTTCTGAGCATTGCAGTCTCAAAAGGCATGCAAGTCAACCACATTGATGTGAAAACAGCGTTTCTTCATGGAGAAATAACTGAAGACTTGTACATGGAACAACCAACAGGTTTCATAAATACAAAACAAAGACAGCTAGTGTGTAAATTAAACAAAGGTCTTTATGGATTAAAGCAAAGTGCAAAATGTTGGAATGAAAAATTGCATGAAATATTGGCAAATTTAGGATTTAAGCAAGGTGAAGCAGATAAATGCTTGTACACTAGGTGCACAAATGGACAATATGCATACATTTTAGCTTTTGTTGATGATC
The DNA here is from genome assembly GCF_901765095.1 of Microcaecilia unicolor. Lineage (NCBI taxonomy): Eukaryota > Metazoa > Chordata > Amphibia > Gymnophiona > Siphonopidae > Microcaecilia > Microcaecilia unicolor. The sequence goes on from NC_044033.1 coordinate 307,570,486, forward strand.
TGCTCATTGCAAGCGAAAGTGAGCAAGAGTACAAGGACATTGTAAAGTGTTTAAACCAGAATGTTGAGATAAAAGAACTTGGTAATGTGTCATACTATCTTGGTATAGAAATTGAGAAACAAAATGATGGTTCTTATCTTCTAAGCCAGAAGCAGAAAATAAATGAGCTTATTGAAAGTTTAGGTATGCAAGATGCCCAAGTTGTAAGCACTCCCATGATCACTGATTTTCTGAAGGATGAAACAGTAAGAGAACCTTTACCAGATAACATCCAATATAGATCAGCCATAGGTAAGCTTTTATATCTAGCTACCACATACAGGGCTGATATAGCAAATGCAGTAGGAATTTTGAGCAGAAGGGTCAGCTCACCTACCAAATCAGATTGGACTGCAGTTAAAAGGATGGTAAGGTATTTAAAGGGTACCATTGATTGTAAATTAAAGATTTCAGCCAATAGTAATCCAAAACTAATATGTTACTGTGATTCAGATTGGGCAGGGGATCATTCTGATTATAAATCCACAAGTGGATATGTGTTTATGTATGGAAATGTACAAATTTCATGGGCCAGTCATAAACAAAGTATTGTGAGTTTGTCTTCTACAGAAGCTGAATATGTGGCTGTATCGGAAGCGTGCAGAGAACTGATGTGGATTGAAAAACTTTTGCTGGATTTCGGAATAGCTGAAAAGAGACCAATCCAGATAATGGAAGATAATCAGAGCTGCATCCGACTGTCACAGAATGACAAGGTTCAGTCACGCACCAAGCACATCGCAACGAAATACCACAACGTGCGAGAGTTGGTGAAAGAAGGGGTCATCAGTCTACACTATTGTCACACCAGTGAGATGACAGCTGACATCATGACCAAACCGTTACCCAGAGAACATTTTGTGAATCTGCGTATAAAGCTTGGACTTTGTATGAATAAATAATTGCATGACAGTTATGCATGAGAAGGGGTTTGTTGGAATGTAATTGTATTTTACATGCATTGCCTGTCACCTATTATTTCTCTGTGATTACTCTGTGACCTCTGATGTGAATTACTTAGAGAGGTCACACTGCTATGCAACTTCCTGTGGGGGTCAGATGCAGCAGACACAGCAGATGGAGCACATGGAGCACATGGAGCTCATGATCTCTCCTAACCTGAGAGGATCTATGGTGGTGTGAGCATCCATTACCATCTAAGCACATGGAAGGAGCTGATAAGACAAATGTATAGTATTATGTGTATATAAGCCTGTCTGATTATAATCTAACTGCAAACTGTGAGTAAACAGATGTTTTGTTACTTCAACTTTAAAGTGACTCAGCAGTGAATTATTCAGGGGTGAATGAGAGAGAGATGAAGAAAGAAATTAACATTTCTAAAGCTGAAGCTGTGTGTACTAAAATCTGCTAATTATTTACTACAAATAATCCAACAAGAACCAGGGAAGTTGGGCAAGTCATTTTCTCCCTCCATTGCCAATGGTACAGACCAGAGATGCCTAGGTTAGACTGTGCCAAAGAGTAAGATTTACAGGTGATGTGTCTGAAGTACAAATTTACAAATTGAAGATGCAAAATAAACATAGCTTTCTTTGGTGTTCTAAAAGGATACCGACAGAGGCAGTATTAGGATAGCTTTCAAAGGAATTTTGCCCAGGAAACTTCAATTCCCCAGGTTGAAAACTTTACTTAATATGCACACAGGTACATATGTACCAGTAGGTTCCTCCACTCTAGCCCCAAAATTTCAAAAGAAAACTATTTATATGAGACAGTCCCCAACAGAAACAGACCTGCCAAGTTACCCAGTTCCAGAAGGAAGACTTTTTTGGCCAACCCTGGTTTTACATCCCAGTGCAGTGTGGTATTTGTAGTCCCTGATTCTACCCACTGCTGCAGGTTCCATAATGCATTATGATGAGGTTGGCTGAAATCCAGGACTGGTCTAAAATCTCTGTCTTAGAACTGGGGAACTTGGAAGCTCTGCAGAAACATACACAAATACATGCACTCTCCACAGGGGCGTAGCCAGACACCTAATTTTAGGTGGGCCTGGGCCCAAGTTGGGTGGGCAGAAGTACTCCGCAAGTGATTTGGTCTTTCCCTCTCTCACCTGCATGCCATATGATCTCTCAAACATCACCCCCTCCACTGTATACCTTTTAAATAGCAGATTTTCACTGACAGCGAGCAGCAACTAATACACACTGCTCATGTTGGCCCCACAGCCTTCCCTCTGATGTATCTTCCTGTTTCCGCATAGGCGGGACTACATCAGAGGGAAGGCTGTGGGGCTGGTGAGAGCAGTATGTATCAGTCGCTGCTCACTGCAGCCAACGATCTGGTATTTACAAGGTATGCAGGAGGGACAGTTGTGGGCTGGTGGGGCTTGGGGAATCCCTGCCAGCCACATCATAGATGTGCTGCTACTGGGTGGGCCTGAGCCCAAAATGGGTGGGCCCAAGCCCACCCTTGGCTATGCCACTGACTCTCCAGCTCTCTTTTCTAGTGCTGCTTGTGCTCAGGCGGCGTCCCTACTCCCTACCAGGTCTGCCCAATCATGTAAAGCTTTTCTTCAGCCTGAAGCAGACCCTTTGTACTTTTCCCCCTTCTTCTTACATTCCTACTCCCAGCAGACTCACTGGTTCCACAGATCTCTCTAAGGCCCCATGCAGGGCTCAGCCTCCCCTACTCCAACACTTACAGCTCAAATCATGCTCTCTGTAATAAAGCAGTCTTCCCATTGGCTGGATCTTAGCACAGTCTGCACTAGAAGGAGGAAGGATTGGAGAGCTATAGAGGGTGAAACTTAAAAATATTCAAACACTTTAATTACACTTCTGGCCTTGAGACAGGTAATATACAAATTTTGTAGAATCCTGAAAAATTCCAGACATTTGGCAATCCTGAGTCCTCAGCACATCTGACTGGGCTCCCCCCCCCCCCCCCCCAAACATTTAGTCCATAGGCACTTGCCTAGTTTGCCCATGCCTTAATGTAGTTCTGTCTGCCATTGGTCCTGACATAATACTTATTAATTTTCTCCATAAAGAAAAAGAACGGGCAAAATACAAAGCTTCTGGGAGCCATAACAGCTGATGCATGGGCCTTGCTACTGGGTGACAAAGTGCTACTGCAAATACATTGTTTGCTGTCTTTCACACCCTCCCTATCACTGCAGTCAGAGGGAGCCAATCCTTCAGTAATGAGTTCCAGACAGTGGCAGTGATCCCATACTGCAGTTAACAGTAAGTCACCTCCTGCTTTTGGGCTGGGCCAGTTTCACAGTATCAGCTGAATCTTGCATACTGTGACACTTATCCTGCACAGTTTATGATACTTATATGAGGTTAAGCACTGGTAGTCCTGGGCAGAGGGGCCGCAGGTTTCAGGGAACGGCATCATAGGCAGTCAGCCAAATAAAATGAAAGAAGGGCAATTCCCACATGCGGCAAAGAGCCTTTAAATGAGCAGCAAGGAAAGAGCAGGAGCCAGACACAACATGTGCTATGTATGTAGTTGCTGCTCCACTTGGTCTTGACTACTGCTAGACTGCTTATGCTACTACTGCTGCTGCTGCCTGCCCCTGCCCTCAACTACCTTCTCCAGCTGTTACCTGCTTTGGGCTCTGACCGGCCCACTGACTGCCTTGTGCTGCTGCTGCCCCCTACTGCCTTTTGCAGCTGCCACCGACTGCCTAGTGCTGCAACTGCCTGCCCCGTCCCAACTACCTTCTCTGCCACCTGCTTTGGGCTCTGACTGGCCTACCGACTGCTTTGTGCTGCCCTACCTGCCTCAACAGCCGACCTGACCCAACCGCCTTCTGATGCTGCCCGATCTGAGGCATTGGCCCATACCTGCTGCTACTTCCCTGCTGTATGTGAGTATCCCCCCCCCAAGCATGCTTTGTTTCCCCCACCCCATGGTGATAGCTCTCATAATTCCCCCCCCCCCCCAGCCCATGACAAGTCTTCCATCAACCCCCTGACAGGTTTATTTCTGTTAATCTCCCCCCCCCCCCTTTCTGGTCCAGTAGCTCTCCAACTCCTTTTGCCTCTCCCCTTCCCTAGTTGGCAGATTCCCATAGGCTGCCGCTGCCGGCTCCTGCATCAGTCTTCTCTGTACAGGGTCCTGCCCCTGAGGAAACAAAATGTCAAAGAGCAGGATGCCATACAGAGAAGACTAACTCCAGAGCCGGCAGCCAGTGATGGGAAATTATCGGTGACCTAGCTAAAAACAAGTGAAAGAAAGTTAGACCAGGGAGGAGCCAAGAAAGGAGAGGTGAGACAGCGGGGGAAAAGAGTGAGACTGAAACCAATGAAGTATTTGGAGGGGAGTGCAGTACTAGCAGAGGGGAAGGGAGCAAATGAGACCTAGAATGCAGTACTGGGAGAGAGGGGGGGGAGGCAAATGAGACAGGCTGCAGTAGTAGGCAGGAGGGAGGGCCAAGGGTGAGAGGGAGAGGATGCAGTACTAGGCAAGAGGAAAGGTAAAGGGTGAGAGAAAGAAAGCATGAGAGGATGCCGTACTAGAGGTAGGGAGGGCAAAGGGTGAGATAGAGACCGGGTGCAGTACCAGGGGGAGGGAGGGCAAAGAGTGAGAGAGAGACAGGATGCAGTACTGGGGGGGGGGGGGGGGGGGGGGAGGGAGGGTAAAAGGTGAGAGAGAGAGAGACGGATGCAGTACTGGGGGAGGGAGGGCAAAGGGGGAGAGAGAGAGAGACAGGATGCAGTACTAGGGGGAGGGAGGGCAAAGGCAATGAGACAGAAAGAGAGAGAATGCTGTACTAGGGGGGAAGGAGGGCAAAGGGTGAGAGAGAGAGAGAGAGACAGGATGCAGTACTAGGGGGGAGGAAGGGCAAAGGGTTAGAGAGATAGTATGTAGTAACATAACATAACATAACATAACATAACATACATAAGAAGGGAGGGCAATGGGTAAGAGAGACAGGATGCAGTACTAGGGGGAGGGAGGGCAAAGGGTGAGAGAAAGAGAGAGGATGCAGTACTAGGGGGAGGGAGAGCAAAGGGTAATAGAGATAGGATGCAGTACTAGGGGGAGGGAGGGCAAAGGGTGATAGAGATAGGATGCAGTGTTAGGGGAAGGGAGGGCAAAGGGTGAGAGAAAGAGAAAGAGAGATAGAAAGGATGCAGTATTAGGGGGGAGGGAGGGCAAAGGATGAGAATGAGAGAGGATGCAGTACTAGGGGGGAGGGAGGGAGGGCAAAGGGTGAGAGGGTGAGAGAGAGAGAGAGAGACAGGATGCAGTACTTGGGGCAATGAGAATTTTGCACAGGGAACAGAAGGCAGAACTTTAATTAGATTTCTGATCCCTCTTCCCTCGCAGCACATATCCAGAGACAGACTGCTCATACAACCCTAGTCTCACCTGGCTTACTCTGTCCTCCTGGATCATATGACATAAGGAAGAAGCAAATGGGCAGCGGTTGCACATCAGAGTACTTCCTCATCCTCTGCTGGCCTGGGTCCACTGATTGTTTGAACCTCGTGGGACTCTGTATAGCTACACAGATCAATTAAGCAATTGGGCCCAGGCCAGCATAGGGTTGCCAAACAGCCAATTTTAAGGCAGCTTGGCTGGTTTTGCAAAAGCCAGGCTGGCTGCAGGCAGACCATTAAAACTGGCACCCAGAAAACCGTATTTTTGCTTTTTTTTTTCCCTGCCCTGCAGTCCGGCAGTTCTCTTTCCCTCCCTCCTACCCCACCCCACCCCACCCCACCCTGCCCGCGGGTCTGGCAGCCCTCCCTCCATCCTATGGGTCCGGCAGCCCTCCATTCCCTCCCACCTCCAGTTCCAGTGGCACTCCTGCCTCTCTCTTGGCCCTGATAAACCATCAAGTTACAGGTAGCTCTAAGATCGCACTGCTTCTGGCTGCCCTGGTGCTTCTCTTTGTTTGGTCCCGCCTTTTTTGATGCAACTTCCTGTGTTGTAGAGATACCAAACCAGGAGGTGAGGTGAAGGGGAAGAAGGGGGGAGAGATGCTGGACTTGGGGGGGGGGGGGAGTGGAGGAAAGAAAGTGAGAGACCAGACTGTAGAGGGGGAGAGATGCTGGACCACGGTGGGGAAGTAGGGCGTGGAGGGGAAAAAAGAGAGAAGACCAAACAGGGAGGGGAAGCTGGACCAAGGGAAGAAGAGAGAGGCTAAGACCCTGGATTGCAAGAGTTAGCAAGGGAGAGGAGAGATGATGGCCGCAGGGTTAGGGGGCCTTAGGAGGGTATGTGAAGGAGATGGGACAGGACACAGAGAAAAGATGCTAGGCATGGAGGCAGCCCTGCCAGCTGAAGAAAGCCAGAACCCATTCTTAGACAAAATGCAGCAGTCAGAAATACCGCTCGAGTAGGGTTACCATATGACTCCAGAAAAAGGAGGACACATTGATCCAGTCCAGGTTTTGCTTCCATTGAAAGCAATGGAAGTAAAACCCAGACTGGCTCAACCTTTCCTCCTTTTTCTGGAGCCATATGGTAACCCTACGCTCGAGCAACTAATGCCGGCACCACAAGCATGCTCAAATCTCACAAGCCATAAGAACTTGATGGTGGGTGGGGGGGTGGGAGGCCCTCTGGAGAGTGAGACACAAAAGGAGAAAGGTGAAATCTAGGCATGAGCAAACAGAGCAAATATAAGAGGCCTGGAGACAAAAATGAAATAATCAACATGAGGGATAAATGGGAGGGAAGAAATGGAACATGTCTTATGAGGAAAAACTGTCAAGAAGAAAGCAGAAGAGAGAAACCAGGATCAAGACAATTAAAAAATAATAATAAAATGCCCATTTTTATTTTCAGTTTTTATGTTTTTGTTATGGTTTAATTCAAACTTGATATATTGCTCTTCCTGCAAGCATAGCAGAGCAGTGAGCATTATAACATCAAATAAAAAAGGCAGCCTGTTTTTAGAATTAAGAAAGGAGTTCCATTGTGTGATAGGAAAGAAGTCAGACCCACCATGCAAATTCATTGTCAGGGCTTTCATAATATCCAACAAATCATACAGCACAGTCATACAAGTTTAAGCTATACAGCAGAGGATACACAGATTTTATAAACATCACATGGTTTACACAGTGAGCCAGTCTGTTCATGACATTACACCTATAGAGGTGTCCTTAAGGCCTTCCTAAATCTGGAGTATGATAATTCTAGTCTAGATGAACCTGAGGAGGGAGAGAATTCCAGAGATTGGAATGTTGGCTTTGGAAATTTGTATTTTGCTCATCTATATTGGTGGAAGTGGGAAGGACAATTTAAAGATTTTTTTGGCCTGCCCTTCCAAACAGATGCTTACAATAGATTTTAGAATTCAGCTACAATAATTCCATGTCCTCTAGAGCTTGCAATCTATTTTGAGTACCTGTGGCAAAAGGGCATTAAGTGACTGGCCTAAATACACCAAGGACGGCAATGGGAGAAGTGGAATTTGAGTCCTGGCTTGCAACTCATTACTCTAGCCATCAGACCGTTTTGCAGTGCAGCATTGGCAAAAGGTAAATGCTGGGTTTGAGGGGTTTCTGTTTCTAATGTGTGGTCCCATATTTTGTGTTAGGTAAAGGTCTGTGTTTGTGACTGAGGTCAGGGAGTCTGCTAGAATGTAAGGATCTATAGCACAGTGGTTTAATTTGTTATTTCCAGTACCACAGGGCTTCCCAAATGTGTTGTAGAAACCCACAATTAGTGTTTCAGGATATCCACATTGAATATGCACAGGGACAGCCTTGCCACCATGCGGAGTAGGCACTACGGCAGCTTTGGGGGTAGTGATGCAGCTCCAGCATGCGCGAGAACCTTCCTCCTGGTGGACCTGCTGCTACCACCTTATCTACCTCCTACAGCACTGGCCCTGGGTTACAGAAGAATGAATACTGCATGAGCATTGTAAATATGAGCCCACACTAAAGTGCTTCCATGTCTCTCTCCCCTCCATGTTGATTTCCTGTGAGAGGGCAAAGGACATATTGACACTTTTTCACAGGATATACTGGCACTTCTGCTCATTCTTCTTTAACTTGGGGCCAGCGCTGTAGGAGGTAGGGGGTCAGCAGTGACTTGAAAGCAGGGAGGGAAGAGGGGAGGAGATGCTAGATATGGGATGGGGAGAGGGAAGTGGAGATCAGATGCTGGGCAACTGAGTGGGAGGTTAGAGGAGAAAGGGAGTTGCTGACAATGTAGGGGGCAGGTAGAGAGGAAGGGGAGATGGTGGCCCGGGGGGGGGGAGATAGAGATGGGAAGGGGAGATGCTGGCCCTGGGGGGACACAAAAGGAGATGCTGACCAATTTGGGATGTGAGGTAGAGAAGAGAAGTGGAGATTCTGGGAACCTCGGGGGCATAGAAGGGGAAGGGGAGATGCTGAACTACTGGAGAGGGAGGTGGTAGGGCCTTGAAGTGACCCTGAGGGGAGGGGGTGCACATGACTGAAGGTTCACCAAGGGCAGGGGTGGAGAACTTTTATACACAGAGTGCCACAACATTATGTGATGTTGGAACTGGGAATGCATAGTTCCATAGACCTTTTGTGATAAATAAGTAAAACTTTACTAACAACGATGAAAACAAACTACTAGAGTGGCTATTCTGAAAAATATTTGTGAATTAGTCACCAAAACTCTGGTTAATGATATTTTATGCATATACTTTCCATGGTCTTGTGGGCCACAAGTTGCCCAACCCTGATAGGGTGTCTGATACCCTTGGGTCAGATCTGAATATGCATGAGATAAACTGGGTTTCCAGTGTATGCAAATCTCTCTTATACATTCATTATGGACATTCGGAGAACATGACTGGGCTGTATGAGGTATCCAGACAAGTTCAGGAAGCTCTGCAGTAAGTGTATTGGTGCTTTTCTTTTATAGATTATGGGATAGTGTCTTCAATTGTATGAGCTTTAAAGAAATTGATTAAATGGCCACAAATTGATACAGTATATTTATTTGCTTATAGAAACAGAGAACATAAGGCAGTGGTGTGCTGGAGCCGGTTTGCACTGACTCGCAAGAGCTGGTTGTTAAATATTTCAACATATTGCGAGCCGGTTGGTCAGGCAATGCAAGCCGGTTGCTGCTGTTCAGGCAGGGCTCACTCTCCCTCCCTCATCCTGTTGGGCTTTCTGTCCCCTGAGCTGCAGGATCCCGGCCCATACCTGAAGGCAGCCACCCTGGTGGTCTAATGGATTCTTCTGGGCAGGAAAGATCCCCAGTCTTTCTTGCCCACTGCCAACGCTGACCCTCCTGCAGCCGTTGTAAGTCTTGGCAGCCATTTTAAGGTTTAACGGTTTTTATTCAGGATCAAAACACCCAACATCAAACAACGAAACAACAAGTCTAGACAAAGACATCAAGCAGTTACATCGTAATGAACAAGCATAACAAGAACAAGCAAAAACATCTTACAGGAAAAAAAACTGGGTATCATACAATCCCCTTTTATTTTGTGAGAAGCCTCCCACTGCCCTCCTATAACCCTATTTTCCATTCAAGTTTAACATATGTATGCAGAATCACCCCCTCTCCCCAACCCTATCTTTCCCCATATCTTAATCTGACAACTGTGATGACGTGGTTTCACAACTGTCAGGAAAAGTGAGCCCTTGGACCAAAGCCGGAGCTTTGGCAGACAAGTTACCTGGGCTGGCACAGGCAGGAATCAAAACATACTGGACTAGAATAAACCAAGGCAGAACAGAGGTAACAAGGCACAATGGACAAGACAAGGACCACATCCAGATGGGGCAAGGAAAACAAGGCAAAGGGGCAAGAACTGGAACCTAGACAGGACAAGGCAAGACTCAGAACTGAATTAAAACTGGGACTGAGACCCAGGCAATACAAGGCAAGACACAGAACTAGATTAAAACTGGGTCCAAAAAAGGGCAAGACAAGGACTGGATCCGGACAGGACTAGACTGAATGAGATAAGACAAAGCAAGGCACAACCAGACAGGCAAAACAGGGCAGGAGTGAGGCAACAAGAATAACAGAAGCAAGACTATAAGCAAGGCAGGAACAGGATTCCGGAACAGACTTGGCTTGGCAGCTGGAGCAGCATTCAGGAACGGATTTAGCTTGGCAACTGGGACAGGAATTCTGGAACGGACTTGGCTCGGACAGACTTGGCTTTAGCAGAAAGCAGGAACAGAGCTTGGCTTTAACACAGAGCAGGAACAGAGCTTGGCTTTAACATAGAGCAGGAACAGAACTTGGCTTAATACAGAGCAGGGGCATATCTGCGTGGGGCCACGATGTCAGACTCTGAACTGGATTCAACAGCTTTCAACAGCAGCACGGCCACGGAGGACGAAGAAGAACTTTAAAGACCTCGGGTCGGCTGGCAGGGGTTGGGGTCCCCCGCCAGCTGAAGAAATATTCTTAAAGGCAGCGGCAGGTGGAAGTGGACCTCGGCTGGCGGGGGTTGGGGTCCCCCGCCAGCAAAGGTAAGCAACGGCAGCGGGGGAGGGTTGGCGGCGGGAGGGGGGTGGAGAGAGTCGTTGGTGGCGGGGGGGGGGGGGGTCTGGCAATGGCGGGGGGGGGCTAAAATGTGCCCCCTCCCTCTGGCTCTGGCCCCCCCCTACCGCCGGAGTCCAGATACGCCCCTCATACAGAGCAGGAACAAAGAGAAAGAAGGAGCCAAGGGTAGAGTCAAATAGTAACAGACACCAAAAGCAGGGTGTGGCTCTAGAGCCTGGCTTTCAGAAACAAGGTTCAAAAGCAAGACACACAGAAACAAAGCATTCAAGTACAAGACTCATAGAAACACAGAACAGACTTTTAGGGGCAAGACTCACCGGAACAAAGCCAGGCTGGAATCAAAGCATGCAGGAACAAAGCCAAGCAGGGATTGGATCTAAACAGGGAACACAAAAACAGGTTAAGAGACCTCTTGCAAAGGCAAAGCATGAGAATTCTAAGGTGCTTTATAAAGGACTTTACTGATTGTGTCACAACTTGGAATGAGGCTTGAATAGACTGTAGTGAGGCTTGGATTGCAGGCACACCAGGCAGCAGATGCATCAATGCAGGGACAAGGCAGTCCAGATAAGTCACAGAGCCAGATCACTGGAAAAAGGTGAGTATGGACGCAGGGGCACGGCCACAACCGTGACACCCGGCGCCTGGACTCTTATGACCCCAGGTCTATTGAAAGAATAACATCCATTCTTCCCAAACCACCCTCCCCTACCCAAGCAAAGAACCCAAAACAACTAATAGAACAGCATCGACCTAGGAAACACTCAGAAACCTATTCAGTACAATGCGTCTTGCTTTATGGGAGATGGTTTGCAAATAACAGTTCCAAATAGACATGAAAACCCATCTTCCCTTTGGGGAATTCCTAACAGTCCTTGCCTCCCATAACATAAATGCATGCAATCTGTTTCTCCAGTACCAAAGAGAGAGGATCCTCTTGCATCCAATACTTAAGCATACACGTTTTCCCCAATGCATACACTTTATTAAGTAGTAAGTGCAAATTTTTATCCGTGATCCCATAGGCCTCCCATTTATTCAGTAAGACTCCTTTCCAAGAAAAAGCTACACGACGATCAAAAAGAATCGCTAAGTATTGATGAGTCGACCTACAAAATGCTTGAATGCCACTACATCGCCAAAAAGCATGAAAGAAGGTATTGTCTCCCCACTGACATTTGGTACATTGACCAAAAGGCACCCAACCTGCTCTAGCAGCCTGATATTGTGATATATATGCTCTGTGGAGTACACGGTATTGACTCTCCTGAAGTTCAGCACTTCCAACCTGCTTTGGAATAGCTTTAATCAATTTTTAAAAATCCACCCCTTTCAGTTCATGCTCAAGGTCTCCACTCCAAGACTCCTTAAGAGGACCATACTCCCGGAAAAGGAGAAGAGAAACCACAGTTCTATGTAAACCTGATACTGAAGCCCGACCAAAAACATCTCCTTCTGAAAAATCTAGAAGTTTCTGACCTAGCCTCATATACACAGCCGTGTAATCTAAGCTAGAATAATAATGGTGCAGCTGCCAATAAGCAAAATAATCTATGTGAGTTAGGGAGATCCTCTGCTGTAGATCCGGAAAAGAATAGAAAATACCTTCCTCATTGAGAAAATGCTCAATCAAAACAACGCCCATGTCTGACCATTTCTTAAACAATGCGGACTCCAGCCCTGGTGGAAAATCAGCTTTACCCCTACATGGCAATAAATTACTAACATTTGGGTTCTGATTGCAACAATTCAAAAGAGCCTGACAAGTGCCTTTCATTGACTGCATTGACAAGAGCAAGGCAAATTTTTTGTTTGGGCATGCAAAAGAAAATTCAAATGCCAAGATGTAAACAATTCTCTTTCCTATCGTCAGTGCTTTGTACCGGCACCTTTTTTGTGAGGTCCGGCTCACCTGCCCGCTCCCTTCCGTTCGTGCATCCGTGCTCCCTGCTTTGAAATCTTTAATTTACCCGAAGTTGCGGTGAACCGGCAGTAAAAGCAGCAGGCAGGCTCGCCTCCTCGTTGCTTCCCTTCCCTCTCAGCGCATCCCGTCTTCCTTTGATGTAATTTCCTTTCCACGAGGGTGGGTAAACTAATAATTTCAAGGCAGGGAGCACGGGTGCACGAGTGGAAAGTCGGGGAGCTGAAGGCGGGTGGGGGCGGTGGAGGGGCTAGGGTTTGAACGAATCGCTGGACATGGAGGGGAGGGGAGGAGAATTGCTGGACATGGAGGGGAGGGGAAGGCAGGGGAGAGAGGAGAATTGCTGGACATGGATTTGAGGGGAAGGCAGGGAAGAGAGGAGAATTGCTGGACATGGATAAGTGGGCAGGGCAGGGGAGAGAGGAGACATGCTGGACATGGAGGGGAGGGCAGGGAAGAGAGAATTGCTGGACATGGATGGGAGGGGAGAGCAGAGGAGAGAAGAGAATCGCTGGACATGGATGGGAGGGGAGGGCAGGGGAGAAGAGAATCGCTGGACGTGGATGGCAGGGGAGAGGAGAATCGCTGCACATGGACGAGAGGGGAGGGCAGGGGAGAGAGATTCACTGGACATGGATGGCAGGGGAGGACAGGGGGCAGTGGAGAATCGCTGGACATGGATGGGAGGGGAGGGCAGGGAAGAGAGAATTACTGGACATGGATGGGAGGGGAGGGCAGGGGAGAGGAGAATCGCTGGACCTGGATGGCAGGGGAGGACAGGGGGATTGAGGAGAATCACTGGACATGGGCGGGGAGGGCAGGAGAGAGAAGAGACATGCTGGACATGGATGGGAGGGGAGGGCAGGGCAGGGGAGAGAGGAGAAATGCTGGAAATGGATGGAGAGGAGAGCAGGAGATTGAGAAGAATTGCTGGACATGGATGGATGGAGGAGTTGGCGGGGAGAGAGGAGAAATGCTGGACTTGGATGGAGGAGAGTGGAGAGAGAATTATTGCTTTATATGGATACAGGGGAGAGAAGAGAGAGGAGAAATGCTGGGCATGGATGGAGGGGAGGAGAAAAACTGCACATGGATGGAGAAAATAGTCAAAAGCTGGATCCACGTTATACCTCCTCCTGTCAATTCCACAGAGGAGGACCCAGCTTTTACTTATGGATGTAGAGCAAGAAATGAAGAAGAAAGGAGGAAAGTAACGAAATAAATGGAAAGGAAGCCCTGGAAATGGAGTTAAGAGAACAGATAGAGAGCAGCAGAATCAGAGACTGGGACCAATATGGATAGAAAAACAAAGTCACCAGACAACAAAGGTAGAAAAAATCATTTTATTTTCATTTTAGTGTTTGAAATATGTCCAATTTGAGAATTTACATCTGCTGTCTTATTTTGCACAGGGTATTGCACTGCAATTTCCCCACCCCTAGCTGTCTGTTCGTCTGTCCAATTTAGATTGTAAGCTCTGTTGAGCAGGGACTGTCTTTTCATGTTAATTTGTACAGTGCTGCGTAAGTCTAGTAGCGCTATAGAAATGTTTAATAGTAGTAGTAGTAGTAGTGGTATACTGGAGCTGTAACAGCTTACAGAAATTATTTATAATGAAAAAAAATCACGTTATTTTTTCTCCTATACTAGTATAGTATTTTCAATGATGTCTGTCTATATGCGCCATGGCTGGTATAAGGGGTGTGGTTAATGTGGATGTGGCTATAATAGGGGATGGGGTGGAGCCATATGTGGTGACCCCGCCCATAATGAGTACCGGCACCTTTTTATCTACAAAAAAAGCACTGCCTATCGTGTAGGAGTAAACTGCTCAGTGCCAAACAACCAATCCCTAAGATGCCTCAGAAGACAAGCCTGATTATATATATATATATTTTTTTTACATTTGTACCCCGCACTTTCCCACTCATGGCAGGCTCAATGCAGCTTACATGGGGCAATGGAGGATTAAGTGACTTGCCCAGAGTCACAAGGAGCTGCCTGTATTTTGCTGAAGACAAGAGAGACCTAAACCGCCTTGCGGCCAGGAGTCATAAAGGTATTCCAGATGCATTTTTGATTTCTCTCCCCCCCAAAAAAAAAAAAATTTCCTACACAACCTGTTTAGCAGCTGTAGATCTTACCACTTCTCGAAATGAAGCTTGGTGTAATTTAACAATCTATTGACATTCAATCGATATAGTCTCGATGTCTCCATAGTTAGCAACACTCCCAAGTAATGAACGGATTCACTGACCCATTTCAACGGATAGCAACCCCGCCAAGCCACTCCTTGATCCCCAATCCTAACACCTCTGATTTGTCAAGATTTAACTTAAAGCCTGAGAAATCCCCAAATTCATTCATGCATTCTAACAAAGCCCCTATTGATCAGGGGCGTAGCTACGGGTGCTGCCCAATCATGGCTCAGGCCCGCCCGCCCGCCTGCCTGCCAAGTCTCCCACATTCAACGGGAGACTCCCGCTTTGGCAGGTTATCTTCCGCACTCCCGCCAAAGCGGGAAAGTCACCCGCTGCCGCTGCGATGATCCTCCGCCGCCGCTGCTTCTCTGTGAGCAGCCTCAGCAAAAGAAGAAAATGAAGCACGGGGCCGCAGCAGCCTTCAGGCATGCGCTGTCGGCTCTGCCGTCCTCTGCCCCCGCTGACGTCAATTTCCTGTTCCGACGAGGGCTGAGGACCAGCAGACCGACAGCGCATGCCTGAAGGCTGCTGCGGCCTCGCGCTTCATTTTCTTCTTTTGTTGAGGCTGCTCACAGTGGCAGCGTGTAGAAGGGATGCACTTGAGCTGATCTCAGCAGCAGTTTGGGTGCCTGGGGAACTAAGGTACGTGGATGCTGGGGTGGAGGAAAAATATTTTGTTTGGAAGGGGAGGAGGAAGATAGTGTGTCAGGGTGTATGTTGCATGGGGGGGGGGGGGAGAGAGAGAGATCAAAGATGTTGGATGGGGACGGAAAAAGGGGAGACACTGGATAAAAGAAGGAAGAGAGAGGAGATGGATGAAAGGAGGGAGACACTGGACAGAAGGTGGAGAGCGAGAGAAGATGTTGGTGGAAGGGAGAGAGAGAAAGGGGACATGCTGGATGGAAAGAAAGAGTTGGGATGCTGGATAGAAGAAGGGTACAGAGAGAAAGATGAATGGAAAGAGGGGACATGGGAAAGGGCAGGGGAGAGACAAGCTGTTGGGGAGAAGGAAGGGGAGCAAGGGGGAGACCTTGGTTGGTCAGATGGAGAGAGAAACAGGAGAAATGCTGGATGAAAGGAGGGAGAGAGAGGAAAAATGCTAGAAGTAGGGCGCACTACTCGTGCCTATATATATATATATATATATATTAGTGCCCACCCATATTAGCTCTGGGCCCAGCCAAAATGTCAGGTCTGGCTACGCCACTGCTATTGATACTTGAGGATTAATGTGAACCAACAAATCATCAGCAAATGCTGCTATTTTAAATGTATCTGTACCAAATTGAAAGCCTTGTATGTCTGGCTTCCTCTGAATGTCACGAAGGAGGGGATTTGGCAGCCATTTTAAAGAAGATGCGGCAGCAAGAGGGTCAGCACCGGCAGCGGGCAGGAAAGACTGAGGGTCTTTCCTTCCCCAAAGACTCCACTAGACCACCAGGGTGTCTTCAGTTCAGGTATGTGCCTGGACTCTGCGGCTCGGGAGACCAGGGGAGCAGGGAGGAGGTCTGAAATAGTTAGGTGGGTGGGTGGGGTGGGGAGGATACTATAAAAGAAATTGTGAATTTGTATTTAATCTCACTTACATTTTCAAACATGCTGGCTTGTGCATACGGATGTACACAGAGGAAGTATAATAACAGAATAACATTTCATAAATAGAGTAGTAATTTGTATAAATCATAATCAGTGTATCATTTGGAGGGGCTGGTTATAGGGATACCCTAGCATGTGTTATATGTGCAGAGATTTTGTTTTCTCTTGGTAAAGGGCCACTAAAACAGACATCATGTTCTTAGAATCAGGTGCTCAACATTCAGAGTTTCTATCTATTTATTTACTTATTTATGGCATTTTATCCCACATTAAACATGAATTAGATTGGAACCTGGGAGCATTTAATTTTTTTTTCCTGGAGAGAGTAATGCATTGCCCCCCCCCCCCCCCCCAGGCACTCTCCCTGGGTATAGCCAGCCCTGCAATATGGGGAAGGGGTGCAGAGGTGGACTTCCCCCCCCCCCCCCAAATTGCCCTAGACTCTGTTAATTCTACTTCCTGACTAGTAGTTGAGGGAGAGCAGCACATCCTCCTCTGCTATCTGAAACTGCACTTGAGGTTTGAAATGCATGACACTCTGAGCCAGATGCACAAAACCTAACGAGCCCACAACTTGCCTTTTAAACTGGTTCCAGGCAGTCTAAAACGCAAGTAGTTTACCGGGGGCATGCACCAAGGGCATTTTTCCTGTCACGATAGCAGGCAACGAAAACGGAATGCAAATTATCCAAAGGCTATTATAATGAACTGCAGTGCCGTTTTTCCGATTCCCTTACCGTGGAAACCCTAACGTGAGGTCTGCACCTCTCATTAGGGCTCCTGTGAGGGAATCGGAAAGGAAAAGGGCCCCAAAAAAAGGTAAAAAAGAAAAAAAAAGCAGCAAGCGCACGTGAGGGGCGTCCTTTATGGACGTACTCTGCCTGCGCTTGTGAGGGACGTCTTTTCGCCATTTTTTTTTTTTAGTTTTGTCTCCCCGGCGCTGCTCACCTTCTGTAGCAGCGAGGAGAAGGGAATCGGGGACCTGTGAGTCGATCTGGAGTTCGGGACGTCCCTTTCCATTATGCTCCTCTTCCAGATCTCTTCAGCCAATCAGAGTGCGTGCAGCTGACACCAGCAAGCTAGATGTGATTTGATTGGCTGAAGAGACCCAAGAAGAGGAGCATAACCGAATGGGACGTCCCAATTCTCCGACTGGCTACCAAGGTAATGGTGAATGCAACGGAGCTACAACGAGTAGCTCATTTGCATTCCCTTTCCTTAGTGAATTCCCATTCCCTACCGATTCGCTATGGAATCTGTAGGGAATGGGAATTACCGACGACTTTAGTGCATCTTCCTCTCTGTCATGTGTCCAGGGGAGGGGGGAGGGAGAAGGTGGCATGGCCCCTGGGTGCCTGCATTTAGAAGGTGCACTGGCCAGCCTAGAGTTCAGCTGTTGTGGCAGTGCACTGAAAGGAGCTTAGATCTGGGGGTGGGAGCAGCAGTGGCTATGCAGGCTGATGGGGAATGAGATTGACTGGCTGCATGCACTGGAAAAATTGCAGGGAGACGGGGAGGGAGGGCTACTTGAGGAGGGAAGGAGAGAGAAACTGATGAGAGAATAGCTGAGGAAAGGAGGGAGAGTGGGAGGGAAGGAGAGAGACAGCATGATGGGTTACTGACTGGGGGAAAAGAGAGCAGCAGTGGTGTAGCCACTGGGGGGCCTGGGCTCCCCTGCCTTCTTGGCTGGTGGGGATGCCAAGCCCACCAGGCAAAGACATCTGCACGATTCCCATCTGTGCTGAATGATCAGCAGTTCATTCAGTAGGAGCATTTTGGCCGCTAATGCTGGCTCTCACGCGCATGCGCAGTTCTGAGCAATTTTAGAAACTCAAATAAAATTGTCATTATTTAGTATGCAAACATTCTGAAGAATTTCAGCAATTTTACTGCAGATTTTTCTAACTCTTGATGCAGAATCTACCCTTGAGCTGTAGCTATGAATATTCAGTCCTAAGGGGTCATTTTTGAGGCTGTATATGGCCATTAATGAATGACTAACCAGTGTAGACACTGGGAATCCATGCTGCCTAGGTAACTATTGATATGCAGTATCAGAGCAATAGTCAGTGAAATCTGTGTCAGAGGGAAATGTGAGCAAAAGAAAAGAGAAAAAACTATTTTCAATAAATCATGTCATTAACTCAATGACCCTTTTATTTTTCCCTGCAGACATAGCAAAAGCACATAGCATCACGTCTGCAGGTGAGTCACCTGGGTAATGGGTAGGTGAGTCCTTGCGAGAACTGCTGAGTTGCAGAATATGGCCACAAATGAATATGGCATTTATTTTCTTACAGAAAATGAGGCAGATGGGATGGGCTGAGCCAGTAGAGGAAGGGAGGGAGAGAGGGGCAGATGAGGGACTGACTAAGGGTGATTACTTCATATGGGAGAAATGGGTGTTGGGGTGGAAGGGGTGTATGAGTGAAATTAAGCCTTGAGAGGAGAAAAGGGAAGGCTGAAAAGAGAGAAATGTAGATGTGAAGGAGGGGCTGAGGGGAGGCAGGAAAGAACACAGAGAAAATCACTGGGAGAGAGAAAAGAAGAGATGCTAGAAGTGGGAGAGAAGGCAAGTTGGAAGATGAGATAGGAAATTCACTGTTCCATCTTTGCTTATACCCTACGCTATGTATTACATTTATTTATTTATTTACTAGGATTTATTTACCACCTTTTTGAAGGTATTCACTCAAGGCGGTGTACAGTAATAATAAATCAGACGAGCACTAGGCAATTACAGCAGTAAAAATATTCAAACAACAATACAAAGTATGTCATAGTATACTACTTACAATGTCAACACAATACATAATAGAATATTTTAATTGATAGTGAAGGATATAAGCAAAGATGGAACACATAGATAGATAAGAGAGTGAGAAGAGTTAGAAAGTAAGGTGACTAATTTAAAGAAAGGTGCACATGAGGTCAGACAGATGGTTAAAATATTATCTCAGCTAGGGTAGGAGTGGATAAACATGTCTTGCTGCAGTATGTGCACCCCGTGTCACTCCTTGTGTGTGTGAGTGAGACTAACAAGTTAGTTATTTCTTCCATTAAAAATCTGGTTGAAGAGCCAAGCTTTCACCTGGTACCTGAAGTAGAGATAGTCTTGTGTTAAGCAGAGCCTTTCAGGCAGTGCATTCCAGAGTGTGGGGGTTACGCCAGAGAACATAGTAACATAGTAGATGACGGCAGAAAAAGACATGCATGGTCCATCCAGTCTGCCCAACAAGATAAACTCATATGTGTATACCTTACCTTGATTTGTATACCTGCCTTTTTCAGGGCACAGACCGTACAAGTCTGCCCAGCAGTATTTCCCGCCTCCCATCACTGGCTCCGGCACAGACTGTATAAGTCTGCCCTCCACTATCCTCGCCTCCCAACCACCAACCTCTCTTCCCTCACCTGCTCCGCTACCCAATTTTGGCTAAGCTTCTGAGGATCCATTTATACTAAGAAGCTTAGTAGGAAGGCTCACTTGCGGGTATCACGTGGCGGGGCATTTTCGAAAAAAATGTCTAAGTTGGAATTTGGACGTCTTTGTAGAACGTCCAAATTCAGAGGCAGGGAAAAGGCCATTAAAAAAAAAAAAGATAGATGTCCATCTTTGTGTTTGAAAATACCTCGGACGTCCTTGGATTTGGACATCTTTGATTTTCAGCCATTTTCGAAACCAAAGACATCCAAGTCTAAAACGTCCAAATTCAAGCTATTTGGACTTGGGAGGAGCCAGCATTTTTAGTACACTGGTCCCCCTGACATGCCAGGACAGCAATCGGGCACCCTAGGGGGCACTGCAGTGGACTTCATAAATTGCTCTCAGGTACACAGCTCCCTTACCTTGTCTGTTGAGCCCCCCAAAACCCAGTACCCCCAACTGTACACCACTACCATAGCCCTTAGGGGTGAAGGAGGGCACCTATATGTGGGTACAGAGGGTTTCAGGTGGGTTTTGGAGGGCTCGCTGTTTCCTCCACAAATGTAACAGGTAGGAGGGGTGTGGGCCTGGGTCCACCTGTCTGAAGTGCACTGCACCTACTACTAAACTACTCCAGGGACCTCCATGCGCTGTCATGGACCTGAGTATGACATCTGAGGCTGGCATAGAAGCTGGCAAGTGATATTTTTAATCATGTTTTTTGAGGGTGGGAGGGGGTTAATCACCACTGGGGGAGTAATGGGAGGTCATCACCGATTCCCTCCAGTGGTCATCTGGTCATATCGGGCACCTTTTTGTGCCTTATTCATAATAAAAACAGATCTGGGTGAAAACATCCAAGTTTTAGTCCTGGACTTCTTTGCTTTTTTCCATTATGGCTTAAAGACGTCCAAGTCTTAGGAATGCTCAAGTCCCACCTCGACCATGCCTCCGATACGCCCCCTTGAGAGTTGAACGTCTTTGCGACGGACTTCAGAGAAAGACATCCAAAATCGGGTTTCGACTATACTGATTTGGACGTCTCTGTGAGATGGACGTCCAAGTGCCGATTTATGTCGCTTTTTCAACATCCATCTCTTTTGAAAATGAGCCTGATTGTGTAATGTTTTTTGGAGAGGGTGCAGTTAGTGATAGCCCTTGAGAGGACCTTAGTGTCCTTGGTGGTGTGTAGTCATCCTGTTCTTCAAGTACTCAGGGCCATTTCCTTTAAGGTCCTTGAAGATCAGACATAGAGTTTTAAATTTAGCCCTGCATTGTCTTGGTAGCCCATTAAATTTTTGTAAAAATGGTGTGATGTGGTCACATCACTTGCAACCTTCTATGAGTCTTGCTGCATCATTCTGGATCAATTGAAGCTGGTGCAGGCCCTTTGTAGTCAGATCGTTGTATAGTGCATTGCAGTAATCCAGTCTTGATGTTATCATGGCATGCACAATTGGGATAAGATTTACCTTCTCGATGTAAGGAGAGAGGCATCGCAAATAGTAGAAGCAGCTTTTGAAGGTTGCTTGGATTTGGGGAGTCAGAGTAAGTGTTGAATCTAATTGTATTCCAAGGTTCCTGACTTGTAATTTGAGGGGGAGTTCGTATTTCCCAAAATAGATTTTGATGTCAGTTATGTATCCACTTGTGTTAGGGACCCAGAGAAGCTCAGTTTTACTTAGGTTCAGGCAAAGTTTGTTGTGTTTAGCCCATTCTTGAATTGATGTTAGACAGGTAATCAGTTTATTCAAGGCTGTTTGTAAATCAGGTTCAATGGGAATGAGTAGCTGCACATCATCCGCATAGAAGTAGAACTGAGTGTCCATTGACCGAATAAGCTCAGCTAGTGGCTTGAAGTATATATTGAACAGAATAAGTGACAGTATTGATCCTTGTGGTACCCCACAGGTCAGTGCCCACGGTGACAATGAGTTGCTGCCAAACATTATGGATTGTTGACTGTCTGTTAGATAGGATCTGAACCAGGCAAGCACTGTTCCATTGATACCTGTTTCTGTCAGTCATGTTAGCATGATATCATCATCCACAGTGTCAAATGCTGCTGAGAAATCTAGCAGTACTAACACCGAAGCGAATTCCCTGTCTCGGTTTCTGTGAAGTTTATCTAGTAGGGATACGAGGACCGTTTCTGTTCCATAACCGGGTCTGAATCCAGACTGACATGGATCTAGCCGGTTTCTCTCTTCTCGCCAGTCATTAAGTTCAATACAGACTGTTTGTTCTATAAGTTTCCCTAGAAATGGGATGTTGGATACTGGCTGGTAACTTTCAAGTTTGTCTTGGTCAAGGTTGTTTTTCTTTAGCAAAGGGTGAGAGAGGCATTCACAATTTTTGTGGCGCCTTCTATGAGACCCATTCTTGCCTGCTGCACTATCTTTGAGGGAGCAGGTAGTTGGTCGAAGGTCTTTTAGGATTTTGTCAAGGCTCTCATCTGTCATTGGATTAAAAGTGTCCCATCTGTTGTATTACATATTGTGTTGACAGTATAAGTAGTATACTATGCTATATTTTGTATTGTTATGTGAATATTTTTACGGCTATAATGTTGGTCCCACCCCACGCCTGGGTGTGATGTAAGATGAAACTGGATTCCGGCAAGCCTGTTGGTAGTAGTCGTGGCGACTTTCCAGAAACCAGCACCCAGGAATAAGGAGTGGACAACAATCACTAACCTCGTCTCCCACTCCAGGAGCGGGAGAGGAAAATAAACTAATTTCAGGATTTTGCTGTTTCTGAGAATAAACACAATTTCACAATTTACAGTTTGTTATAATCAATAATTTAATTTAACTAACTTTTTAATTGGTAAAATGCAGTAGATTTAACATGTAATCAACCTCTTTTAACCCCATAAATTTTCTTTTCACAGGATTCAACCCTTTTAGGTTTTCTCTGTTTTCCTAAAGTCACTTAGCTGTTACAGGTTTCCTTTTGTTGGTGTGCAGCGTAGACTTTCTTGCGTGGGGGCCCAGATCGATTTTCCTCTTCTCTCCCGTTCTTCTTCCTACACCTCATTCTTTATTAAAATAATTGGAAGCAAAACCCTTCCTTCCTGTAAATTTTCAGCAACCTTCATGGAACATTAATCAGGGTATCAATACTGTGGCCAACTTTTCTAATTAAAATAAAATTAATTGAATATTCCCTTCTACACACCTATTCTGTACTGCAGTTCCCTATTCTAAGCGCTGCAGTGCTTTGCTGTCACTCACTCTGCTCAAGATTCTCTCTCTCCTCTCAGACAGTGAACATTCTATCCACATCTCTTTTAATGCTTAGGATAAGAGAAACTCCAATAGACTCCCTTTTCTCCCTTTTGAATCCTAAAAGAAATGTTTTTTCCCTTTTTCACCTCTAACCTATAGTAATTCTCCCCCTTTTCTCATTTAATCCCCCTCACCTTTAGGTTTTAACTTTTCTCAATCATCAAACAGTTTCACTCTACATCAAACAGACTCCCTTTTCACTCTTCCCCTAGTACCCTATTTTCTTTCATACTCATTCCCACATTTCAATCTTGACAATCCTATTTCTCTTGCAATTTTACTACAATTCTCAATTCCCACTCAGAGCTCACTCACACATCATCCTTCTCCTACAAAGCAGCAGACTCAACACAACTGCCACAAACCCCCGTTTCCTAGGAAACCCCTCCTTAGCTTCCCATTCCAAACCCTTCTCAAAATTCCAAGCTACATTGCTGACCGGCAGAATGTTCGCCAGCACAAGTAAATCCCCATTTTACAACTTTGTTTTTTCTTCTTTCCCTAACCCCATGTTACAATAATTGTCTAATGCTTATGTTTGATTTAGTCTTACTGTACACTGCCTTGAGTGAACTCCTTCAAAAAGGCGGTAAATAAATCCTAATAAATAAATAAATAAACAAACCTAACTTATTGCATTTATTATATCATTTACTTAATCCATACTGTATTCACTCTAGGATAGATTTATTTTCAGTCTCCAATTCACTCATCAAATCGATATCCAAATCCAATATATTTAGCTACTTCAGTCTCTGACCACGCTCCCATTCAAATGCAATTAGAAATAAAGGAGGCTTCAAAATCAAGACCACAATGGTGTTTTGACTCCAAATTCATCAATGAACCAGACTTTCAAGAAACAATTAGAAATGTTATTAATGATTATTGTCATTTTAACAAAATTGAAGATACTTCTTTAGCCTCATGGTGGGATGCTCTAAAAACTTAAATAAGAGGAGCTATAATTAGTTATATTTATTTCTGGCATAAACTTCACAAAATACTGACACCTTATGCACTTTAGTACAGCAATAAATGATCAGTTGCAATTAAAAAAATGCGCAAGGAGAAAAAAGCCTCAATGAACCACTAAACTGCAACTTCTTCAGCGGCCAGACCGTGGCTACAGTACTATCATAGGCATAAAAAAACCTCCCTATGCGCCAGTAGTTTATTCAAAATGACTTTTAGTCCAGTCTTACATATTCAATTTTCATAAATATTTTCCAAACAACAGTACTTTGCTTTCTTAGTTTCTTTCAGAAAAAGGTCTGTCTGTACACAGCCACCTTTTCAATATCTGCATCAAGGACTTACAGTGGTGGAAATAAGTATTTGATCCCTTGCTGATTTTGTAAGTTTGCCCACTGACAAAGACATGAGCAGCCCATAATTGAAGGGTAGGTTATTGGTAACAGTGAGAGATAGCACATCACAAATTAAATCCGGAAAATCACATTGTGGAAAGTATATGAATTTATTTGCATTCTGCAGAGGGAAATAAGTATTTAATCCCTCTGGCAAACAAGACCTAATACTTGGTGGCAAAACCCTTGTTGGCAAGCACAGCGGTCAGACGTCTTCTGTAGTTGATGATGAGGTTTGCACACATGTCAGGAGGAATTTGGTCCACTCCTCTTTGCAGATCATCTCTAAATCATTAAGAGTTCTGGGCTGTCGCTTGGCAACTCGCAGCTTCAGCTCCCTCCATAAGTTTTCAATGGGATTAAGGTCTGGTGACTGGCTAGGCCACTCCATGACCCTAATGTGCTTCTTCCTGAGCCACTCCTTTGTTGCCTTGGCTGTATGTTTTGGGTCATTGTCGTGCTGGAAGACCCAGCCACGACCCATTTTTAAGGCCCTGGCGGAGGGAAGGAGGTTGTCACTCAGAATTGTACGGTACATGGCCCCATCCATTCTCCCATTGATGCGGTGAAGTAGTCCTGTGCCCTTAGCAGAGAAACACCCCCAAAACATAACATTTCCACCTCCATGCTTGACAGTGGGGACGGTGTTCTTTGGGTCATAGGCAGCATTTCTCTTCCTCCAAACACGGCGAGTTGAGTTCATGCCAAAGAGCTCAATTTTTGTCTCATCTGACCACAGCACCTTCTCCCAATCACTCTCGGCATCATCCAGGTGTTCACTGGCAAACTTCAGACGGGCCGTCACATGTGCCTTCCGGAGCAGGGGGACCTTGCGGGCACTGCAGGATTGCAATCCGTTATGTCGTAATGTGTTACCAATGGTTTTCGTGGTGACAGTGGTCCCAGCTGCCTTGAGATCATTGACAAGTTCCCCCCTTGTAGTTGTAGGCTGATTTCTAACCTTCCTCATGATCAAGGATACCCCACGAGGTGAGATTTTGCGTGGAGCCCCAGATCTTTGTCGATTGACAGTCATTTTGTACTTCTTCCATTTTCTTACTATGGCACCAACAGTTGTCTCCTTCTCGCCCAGCGTCTTACTGATGGTTTTGTAGCCCATTCCAGCCTTGTGCAGGTGTATGATCTTGTCCCTGACATCCTTAGACAGCTCCTTGCTCTTGGCCATTTTGTAGAGGTTAGAGTCTGACTGATTCACTGAGTCTGTGGACAGGTGTCTTTCATACAGGTGACCATTGCCGACAGCTGTCTGTCATGCAGGTAACGAGTTGATTTGGAGCATCTACCTGGTCTGTAGGGGCCAGATCTCTTACTGGTTGGTGGGGGATCAAATACTTATTTCCCTCTGCAGAATGCAAATAAATTCATATACTTTCCACAATGTGATTTTCCGGATTTAATTTGTGATGTGCTATCTCTCACTGTTACCAATAACCTACCCTTCAATTATGGGCTGCTCATGTCTTTGTCAGTGGGCAAACTTACAAAATCAGCAAGGGATCAAATACTTATTTCCACCACTGTATAGGCTTCTTCTGAAAAGACGTCAGAGAAGAATTCAGTATCTTACACAGCATAGTATCTTTCAATCATAACAAATTGCAGAATTTTTCAAATATGCACCAGTCCTTGGAAGATATAATTTTAGTGACTTGAAATCACGGAAGAGAGTGTGTATGAACAACTTGAAAATCTAAAGGTGAACACAGCCATGGGACCGGACGGGATCCACCCCAGGATATTGAGGGAGCTCAGAGAGGTTCTGGCGGGTCCTCTTAAAGATTTGTTTAATAAATCCTTGGAGACAGGAGAGGTTCCGTGGGATTGGAGAACGGCGGATGTGGTCCCTCTTAACAAAAGTGGTGATAGGGAAGAAGTTGGAAAATACAGGCCGGTAAGCCTCACTTCAGTTATTGGAAAAGTAATGGAAGCAATGCTGAAGGAAAGGATAGTGAATTTTCTGGAAGCCAATAAGTTGCAAGATCCGAGACAACATGGTTTTACCAAAGGTAAATCATGCTAAACGAATCTCATTGAATTCTTTGACTGGGTGACCGGAGAATTGAATCATGGATGTGCTATAGACGTAATCTACTTAGATTTCAGCAAAGCTTTTGACACGGTTCCCCACATGAGGCTCTTAAATAAACTTGAAAGGCTGAAGATAGGACCCGAAGTGGTGAACTGGATTAGGAACTGGTTGACGGACAGACGCCAGAGGGTGGTGGTTAATGGAATTCGCTCGGAGGAGGGAAAGGTGAGTAGTGGAGTGCCTCAGGGATCGGTGCTGGGGCCGATTCTGTTCAATATATTTGTGAGTGACATTGCCAAAGAGTTAGAAGGTAAAGTTTGCCTTTTTGCGGATGATACTAAGATTTGTAACAGAGTGGACACCCGGGAGAGAGTGGAAAACACGAAAAAGGATCTGCAGAAGCTAGGAGAATGGACTAAGGTTTGGCAATTAAAATTCAATGCGAAGAAATGCAAAGTGATGCACTTAGGGAGTAGAAATCCACGGGAGACGTATGTGTTAGGCGGTGAGAGTCTGATATATACAGACGAGGAGAGGGATCTTGGGGTGATAGTATCTGAGGATCTGAAGGTGACGAAACAGTGTGACAAGGCGGTGGCCGTGGCTAGAAGGTTGCTAGGCTGTATAGAGAGAGGTGTGACCAGCAGAAGAAAGGAGGTGTTGATGCCCCTGTATAAGTCATTGGTGAGGCCCCACTTGGAGTATTGCATTCAGTTTTGGAGGCCGTATCTTGCTAAGGATGTAAAAAGAATTGAAGCGGTACAAATAAAAGCTACAAAATGGTATGGGATTTGCGTTACAAGACATATAAGGAGAGACTTGCTGACCTGAACATGTATACCCTGGAGGAAAGGAGAAACAGGGGTGATATGATACAGACGTTCAAATATTTGAAAGGTATTAATCCACAAACGAACCTTTTCCGTAGATGGGAAGGCGGTAGAACTAGAGGACATAAATGAGATTGAAGGGGGGGGCAGACTCAAGAAAAATGTCAGGAAGTATTTTTTCACAGGGAGAGTGGTGGATACTTGGAATGCCTTCCTGCGGGAGGTGGTGGAGATGAAAAAGGTAACAGAATTCAAAAATGCGTGGGATAAACATAAAGGAATCCTGTTCAGAAGGAATGGATCCTCAGAAGCTTAGCCGAGATTGGGTGGCAGAACCAGTGGTGGGAGGCGGGGCTAGTGGTTGGGAGGCGGGGCTAGTGCTGGGCAGACTTCTACGGTCTGTGCCCTGAAAATGGCAGATGCAAATCAAGGTCAGGTATACACATAAAGTAGCACATATGAGTTTATCTTGTTGGGTAGACTGGATGGACCATACAGGTCTTTCTCTGCCGTCATCTACTATGTTACTATCCAGCTCATAATTGAAAGTGATCGCCGGCCATGTCCTGACACAAATCGGGAGATGGCCGGTGATCTCGGAAAAGCGGCGAAATCGGTATAATCGAAAGCTGCTTTTTTGACAGCATCGCCGCTTTCCCGTTGCCTCGCCGGCAAAAGTTCAAAGGGGCGTGTCGGCGGTGAAGCGAAGGCGGGACATGGGCGGGTATGGGTGTGGCTACCAGATAGTCGGCTTTCGCCGATAATGGAAAAAAAATGGCATTAAGCAGTATTTTGCCGGGTTTACTTGGTCCTTTTATTTTCACGACCAAGCTTCAAAAAGGTGCCCAAACTGACCACATGACCACCGGAAGGAAGCGGAGATGACCTCCCCGTACTCCCCCAGTGGTCACTAACCCCCTCCCACCAAAAACCCCCCACTTTAAACACTTTTTTTTCCAGCCTGTATGCCAGCCTCAAATGCCGTACCCACCTCCATGACAGCAGAATGTGTTCTGTCCTCTGACAGCCTTTTCCTGCTTGTGATGTGGCTCTGGGGTGAGTGTGACACATTTTCTGTTATTTGCATTGCAGAGTCACATCAGCAATGCATTGTGGTAGGTGTAGGTATTGGTAGTTGGTAGGCTCTACTCCCCTGGTGCTTTGCCCCTGCTTACTGGGTCAGAGTGTGCCCTGTTTTGTTTCCTGTTGTAGTCCATGCGATAGTGGCCATTTTTGTAAGCCAGTTTATTTCCCTTTCCTGTATTACCCACGTTAGAGAACATAGTTCTTACCTTGAATGGTGCTGAAAGAGGGCATTGTACACCATTGTGCCAGCTCTGACCTACTGCTAATCTTAGTACCAGGGGACTCTTTGCCAGTGGGGCACAACCTCTGATCTGCAGTTAACTGTGAGTAAACGTGCTTATTCAAATAAAGGACTTTTTGAAAGAGATTAGTCTTCAGGTGTCAACTGGTGTGCCAAAGTTATACAGCAGCAATAAATCCTAGAGGCTGTATGCAGGTCCCTGGAGCAGTTTTAGTGGGTGCAGTACATTTGTGGGTAGTGGATTTTGGGGAGGGGGGTTGGGGGGAGCTATGCACGTGGGAGCTTTTCTGAAGTCCACCGCAGTGACCCCTAGGGAGCCCGGTTGGTGTCCTGCCATGTCAGGGGGGGCCAGTGCACTAAAAATGCTGGCTCCTCCCACGGCCAAATGCCTTGGATTTGGCCGGGGTTTGAGATGGCCGACATAACTTTCCATTATCGCTAAAAAATGAAGCCGCCCATCTCAAACCCCGGCCAAATCCAAGGCATTTGGCTGGCCGGAACCGTATTAAAAATACATCGCTGGCCATGTATTTCGCCGGCGCCGTTCGATTATTCCCCTCCATGTTACTTCACTGTATTCTGTTATGCCACAACATGAAGCTCTGAAAGCTCTTGAACATTTTTTAGAATCAGGAATGGACTAAAAAGTCATTTTGAATAAACTATTGGCACATAAGGACAGGGGCATAGCTACGGGTGGGCCTGGGTGGAGCGACGCAGGGGCAGTGATGTAAGAGACGGGAGGAGCCTGCAGAACCAGCAGCCAATGCCTCAAGGCTGCCTGCGGAGGTGCCATGCTTTTTTTTTTCAACTTTATTTGTCGTTAGCGCTCAGCTCAGTCAGCTGAGCACTTCTTCTTTTTGTAGCGCCGGCCCTGCTGCTCAATAGGAAAAGCAGCAGTGGCCGGCAATGGGAGCTAGGGCTGGCGCTGGCGGGCCTGAATCGGGAGAGGGAAAAAGCAGATGGAAGGATGGGGAGAGAAAGAGGGAAAAAGCAGATGGAAGGATGGGGAGAGAAAGAGGGGAGATGGATGAAAGGATGCAGAGAGAAAGGGGAGAGACTAGAAGGATGTGGAGAGAGAAGGGACACTGAACAGAAAAGGGTAGAGAGATAGAGAGACACTGGTTAGAAGGAGGTAGAGAGACACATTAGATGGAAGGATGGGGTAGATGGGTGGAAGGATGGGGAGAGAAAGAGGGAAGACGCTGAATGGAAGGGTAGGGAGAAAGAGGTGACACTGGATGGAAGAATGCAGAAAGAAAGAGGGGAGACACTGGAAGGATGGGGAGAGAAAGAAGAGAGCTGCTGGATGGAAAAGGAGAATAGTGAAAGACTGGAGAATAAGAGGAAGGGGCATGGGGAGAACAAGGGTGAGAAAAAGATGAAAAGCCATAAGTAGATGAAGGAAATTAAAGAATGGATAGTAAGAATGATTTCAATCTGGACAGAGAGAGAGAGAGAGAGAGAGAGAGAGGCAGAAAAATATTGAAGAAAGCAAAGAAAAAGGAGAGAAAAATGAGAAATGGCCAGGAAACCGTGGCAGAAGAGTTAAGCGAAAACGAAGGAAAGCAGAATCTAGAGACTGGGAGCAACACAATGAGAAAACGTAAATGGCCATACAACAAAGGTAAAGAAAATAAATTTATTTTTAATTTAGGATAAAGTAATATGGTACCTTTGTTAATAAAGTTTCAGAGACCAATACGTCCTTCCTTAGGTCAGGAGAGGATACCGTAACAGCATTATACTGACCTTAGGCAGGAGGTTTTGGGCTCTGAAAGCTCATTGAAAAGGGTGTTAGGCTATTAAATAAATTGTCTGAAATCTGATGCACTGAAAAGCAGCACTTTACCCTGTGTGACACATGCATCTGATTAGTGTGACTAAATTTTGCTGGGGGAGGGGGGTAGAGAGAAAAATTTGTGTCCACCCACTTTGGGTTCAGGCCCACCCAAAATTGGCAGTCTGGCTACGCACTGATAAGGAGGGTTTTTTATGCCCTTTGTCACCTCTCACTCTCTCCTGGCCGGAACATGCAGCCTTATAGCATCCTCTCCAGGGGTCGATGCTGACAATCCTCCACTTTACAGCTCCCTTCCGAAGTACAAACAGCTTCTCAGGTTAACCTCAGGTTAACCCCAGCAGTGCTTCACAATTCACCTCAGGAGAGCAATCCCTCCCCCCAGATGCACCCCAACACCGCTTTACAGTTCAACTCTAGAGTGCAGTCAGCTTCTCAGCTGCACTTCAGTGTTGCCAGGTGGGCGGTTTTCCCGCCCAATTGGGTGGTTTTCCGCGACCCGCCACGAGAAATTTTTGCCCGTGGCGGGTCGCGGTTTTTTGGGCTTCTTTTTCTTCTTTTCCGCGGTTTTTCGGGCGGTTTTTTGCGGTTTTTTTCGGCCGCGGGGGGCGGGGTTAGTGACGTTGTGGGTGGGGTTAGTGACGTTTTGGGCGGGGTTAGTGACGTTCTGGGCGGGGCCGGTGACGGGGGAGGCGGGGCCGATGACGTGGGAGGCGGGGCCGGTGACTGTGGAGGCGGGGCCGATGACGGCGGGGGCGGGGTTGATGACGGCGGGGGCGGGGGTGATGACGCGGGGGTGGGGGTGTCAGGGGCGGGGTTTGAGTTTGGGCGGGTTTTGGGCTGGTTTTTGGCCTGGATTGGGTGGGAAAAAAATTTTCCACCTGGCAACCCTGCTGCACTTCAGTATAGCTTTGCAGCTCACCTCTTGAATAGGTCCAAACCCTAATTCTTCTCCCCCAAATCACCCCAGGGACAAGAGCAGTGTACCTCCCTCACTGCCAGTCAACATCTCCCTGACATCCACCCCATACAACAAAGATTGGCCAGTTCAAGATTGTTGCTGCACACAGAGAAATATGTGCTCTGCTGTGTATACAGGGCTTACCCCCTTCTCCAGCCCAGACAGGGCTGTGAACCTCCAGCAGTAACACTCCCTTCACAAGCTAAATTCCCTCCCTTCTTATCACAGGATTTTAGTTTCAATTCAAAAGGGCTCCAGCTTCAGAGCAAGAGCAGAAACTTCCATTAGTGCCTCCACCCCCCGCCTCACCGATTCCTCTCTCCCCTTTTTGAGCACCTTCCTCCCAATCTATGGAGTCCACTTCCACCCCACCCTCCAGGTGTTCCTCATTCTCTTGATAATCCTCCATTTCCCAATCCGTCCCCTTCATCTCTACCTCCTGGGAATTGTAGTTCTCTCTCCTTTGTTCCCCCCTTCCCCGCAAGTACTTCTGGGATCTGTATTTTCTTCCTTGTGTTCGTAGTGTAGTAACTTCTTCCTCCACTAGAGGGCGCCCCCCTTCCTGGGGAATTCTGGGTTTTGTAGTTCAATGTTCCTGCCGGACCAACCCCTTCTCTGCTGGATTTCTGGGTTTTTTCCTGCTTCTGCCTAGCAGACTCCTTACACCATGATAGCCGCGGTCTGGCTACTTAAGCCGTTGCAGTTTAACGGTTCATTGAGGCGTTTTCCTCCTTACACTTTTTTTTAGTTGCAATTGATCATTTACTGATGTACTAAAGAGCATAAGGTGTGAGCATTTTCACTGTTTGTTATTACTTTGAAGTCCACCTCCTTCATTTTTTGTTTAGCATAAACTTTGCAAAGCCAACCTAAATGCTCTGGAATCAGAGATCAGATCTTTAGAACTCTTATTTGCAAAATCAACTAACACTAAATCGGCTTTCGATTATACCGATTTGGAAGTTTCTGTGAGAAGGACGTCCATCTTCCGATTTGTGTCGAAAGATGGGCGTCCTTCTCTTTCGAAAATAAGCCCGATAGAGGCACAACAGGAACGGGTGCAGGCTGGCTCTGGATGGCTGTGCCAACTATAGCATCAGCCTGGCTGGCCCTGGTTGACAAACTGGGGACTGGAAGGGGAATAGCTGTTGAGAGGTGGCTCAGGAGGATATGATGTCATTGTATATATCAATAAAGCTGGGACCTAATATATGAGTGGTTACTAATGTGGAGGAGAGAGGAGAGGCAGAGCATACGGCTTCCCAAGTTATTTCTATTTTGTTTAGAATGGATAATAGCTCATGTCTGCCAAGAAAAGTAGTAGATTGTTGAGGTAAGTGTTCCCTTGACTAAATCCATGTTGGCTTTATCTCATTAATCCATGCTTATGTATATGCTCTGTAATTTTGTTCTTTAGTCTCTACCATTTTGCTCGGCACCGACGTCAGGCTCACCAAACTATAATTTCCCAGATCACATCTGGAACCCTTTTAAAAAACTGGCGTTACATGGCCACCCTCCAATCATGCGGTACCATGCTTGATTTTAAAGAAATTGCATATTACTAATAATAGCTCTGCTGGAGGAACCCGAGGGAACCCCTTGGAGTAAGTATACCATGGCCCATGTGCCCCTGTGTTCTGTGAGGTACAGGAAGGGGGAAGGGAGATTATGCAAACACTGAAATCAGCATTCATATGAGATCAGCATTTGAAGGGACCCACTAGGTCTTCCTGATGCTACTTTTGGTGGGAGTTTGAATTTTTTAAAGGATTTTGCAGCTGGACAAATTTTTACAATTAAATATTTAAAAGAGCCTGTTCTCCTTACCAACAAAATTAGAGAGACTGACTGGACATATGGTTAGTTTCATTTTGTTTATTTTATAATTACATTTTGTTAACGGCCCTAACCTTGTGAAACATTTTGTGTGGGTTTTGTTATGGAAAAGCCGACACTCGTTTTCACAAATGTAGACTTTGTAATGTCAGCAAAAAGCAATTGTTGCTTGTGTCAGTAACACTTTAAATGAATATGCACTTTCTTGGAATGTTGTGAGAACAGTGAATAAGGAGCAGGCTTCAAGCTGTACAAAGTTCACTTGGAATGTTAAGCTGAAAGGAAAACCGGTTTGTCTTGCCCTACTCACTCCTATTACACATTGCTATTTTATGCAACAAGTGCAACGGACACGGATGACTTGAAAAAGTTACATGATGCTCAATATCAATGGAACTCACTGACCATACAACTAAATGGAGTCATCCTACTTGTATTTTAAGAAGATTGTAAAAGTCTGGTTATTTTTTTCAGGCATTCTTTAAAAATTTAATGCGTATCCTGCGGGGCAGTAGCGTTGTGGTTCTCCAGTGTCTGGGGGCCAGTGTGCCCCTCCCCATGCACATTTCACCTCTGGTCCCCTGCCCTTCCTAGTGGTGCCACTAGACAGGAATATCTGGAGTGGCAATAGGAGAGAGGAACAGGCTAAGCATGGAAACGAGCAAACGAAAATGACATGTTCACACATAATGCCCATCACCAACACCACCACATCACAACCACTCCCTCACCTTTAAATTAGCTATTTCAAAATTCCAAGGGCTTTCTTTGCATGAAGAAAGCCCCCAGCCAGTATCAGCGACCCAGTAAAACTATCATTACAATTGATAGCGTCATTCAATTAATTCTTCCATATGGGAATGAAGTCTGGTTCCTATACAAGACTGGACAAAATGTTAATATAAAACCTATGGAAGAAGTGACGTCATCAAGCAATATGGCAGCATAAGAACTGAGCTCCTGCTTCCCACGGCGAAATCCAGTACTTTCCCAGCACTTAAGATTTTATTTTTGCTGTTGCAGGAATTGATGCATGAATTTGTGATACTTCAGGAGTCAGACAGCACACCAGAATGAGAGAGAAATCTTCTTTATTTGCCAGCAAACAAAGTAGAACATCAGCATTAAGTCTCTTCTTCTCTTTCTCAGCTCTCTTTGTCTCTCTCTCAGCTCTCTGTGTCTTTCTCTCAGCTCTCTGTGTCTTTCTCTCAGCTCTCTGTGTCTTTGTGGCTTCTGTCTCAGCTGCTTCTCTTCTTATGCTGTCTTCTCCTTCTTCTGTCTGTTCCTTCTGTCCTTCTTTCTCCTCTGAGCTCCTTCTGACGTAAACTGCTTCTTCTCCCACTTAAATACAGTTCTATCTAGCCTAGCCTAGCCCCCTTACTCTCCAATTGGTTAAGGAATAGATTGATTACCTTGCCTCAACCAATCAGCTCTATACAAATATCAGTTACATAGGTTCCAGACATCCTAAACTGACCTGTGACCTGGGGCCCCTTACACCAGACATTTGGTCTCCAGTACTCTTACATGTTCTTATTATGATTGATTTCTCATCTATAGCTTAAACTGGGTTCCCTTAGAGACTAAGAGGCCCAATCTGACATTGGTTATTCTCATATTCCTAGTCAGCTTCATACTACCTGCTAGCTAAACTCTGGCATTCATTAAAGGGGTCAAGGGCCAATCTTACTTAATAGCATACATATCAGGTTATTACTTTCAAGACCATTTCTACATTTTACCTATAATTAATCAAGGAGAAGAGAGCTGACTAGTCCTGACCTCTTTCACCTATCAGCTTATACATTGAACCAGCCAGAACTGCAGATAACTTAAAACACATGTTGGCCTCTTCACTGCAGACAAAGAGTAATACAGAATTTAACAGACATTCTACACAGACTTATTAATTTACACAGAATACAGCATATTCTAAAGTAAGCATCCTTATAAGACATATTCTACATACTTATAATGGTCTCTATATCTAAGCTATCTTCTTATAACAAAATCTACATATCAAGCACTTCTAAATAGTATTTCAGCCTATTCTACAATATGTCATATGTCTGGCTCATGCCTGCTTACAAAACTACAGTATGCCTAATAGTATACAGATGTGCCAGCTAGCATTGGCAATTCACAAGGGTGAAAGAAATTCCTGTCTCTGACCTTTCTAACCTTTTGCTCAGCCAAGCCAGACATTGAAAATAACCTGAACCATCTGCAATTTCTTTCACTTTAGTTGCAGAGTAAAAGTTAGAATTAACAAATATGATTTCTTAGAATTATTCTTTGCCCACTGCCTCATTGCTACAGCGGAGTGTCAGGCGATAGAGTAGTAGCCGTGAGCAGATTTAATAATGAGCTCTCGCCCAGAGACGGCAGATCTTTCTCGCTACACCTTTACAGGGGGAACAACAGCAGTGCATGCTCCGGCCTAGAAAATGGCGGCAGTGCAGGTACAGGAGCGCTCCGGGGACCCTGAACAGAGTGATGTAAGTTTAATGGGAGCTGAGCAAACGAACCCGGGGGTGATCTCCCTCTCTGAACTGAAGGACTGGCTGCAAGAGATTCGGACAGACCTAAAGGCGGTCTGCTCGGATTTGGCAATGCTGGGAGTGGATCTGCAAGGTGAGATCTACGAACTGGGCAATAAAGTGGAGGAGGCAGAGCCCCATATTGAGGAGAATTCTGAAACTTTAGGGTCTTTGGACAGGCAAACTATGGAGCTACATACTGGGCAGCAACAGCTGATGGATAAAATAGAGGACTTAGAAAATCGGAGCAGGTGGCGCAACCTTCGCTTTCGGGGTCTCCCGGAAGTCCCCAGCTACCAAGATTGTGAATCTGTGGTGCAGCGCCTGGTAAGCTCACTGCTCACTGTAGATGGCTCCTCACCTGATCCTACTACAATCATTCTTGAAAGATCTCATAGAGCATTGGGCTCACCGCAAAACAATATACCTAAGGACATTATTGCCTGTTTTTAGGATTACAAAATTTTAAAAAAGGTTCTAAAAGTAGCAAGACAAGCCCACAATTTTCAATGGGATTCATACGAGGTGGAGATTTACCAAGATCTTGCGGCGGCTACGCTCAAATGTAGAGCTGATCTGAAGCCCGTCACTCGGAGGCTCCAGGAATTTGACATTCGTTATAGATGGAGACACCCTTTTGCATTAGTGTTTTGTAAAGATGGACGCTTGCATCAAATTAAATCTGTATCTGAGGCTCGCAAAATTCTTCCAGAGGAGGGGCAGATGGAACCTCCAGCTACTCTAAGCCAGGCCAGGAAGGCCTCAACTATTGCTGCACATCCCAAATGGCAGAGGGTGATGAAGGGACATAAACGCCTACAACGTCAGCAGTCGGCAACTCAGATCACCTGAGCTCTCCTATATACTTGGAGGTTTCTTTTCTCTTTTCACAACAGTTTATTATTAGTGTCTAATCCCAATGAACCATGAAAGTTAATTGTTAAAGTTCAGGAGAGAGGGTATTTGAAGCAGGTGAGTCAGAGAAACTAAACAAATTCTCTGTAAACTTGGAGGATGTAATGGGTCAGTTCTGCAAACTGAAGAGTAGTAAATCACCAGGACCAGATGGTATTCATCCCAGAGTATTAGTAGAACTGAAAAATGAACTTGTAGAGCTACTGTTAGTAATATGCAATCTATCCCTAAAATCAGGTGTTGTACCTGAAGACTGGAGGGTAGCCAATGCTACGCCAATTTTTAAAAAAGGTTCCAGAGGAGATCCGGGAAATTATAGGCTGGTGAGTCTGACGTCGGTACCGGGCAAAATGGTAGAGGCTATTATTAAGAATAAAATTACAGAACACATACAAAAACATGGGCTGATGAGACAAAGTCAACACGGATTTAGTGAAGGGAAGTCTTGCCTCACTAATCTACTGCATTTTTTTTTTGAGGGGGTGAACAAACATGTAGACAATGGGGAGCCGGTGGATATTGTGTATCTGGAATTTCAGAAGGCATTTGACAAAGTGCCTTATGAAAGACTCCAGAGGAAACTGGAGAGTCATGGGATCAAAGGTAGGGTATTACTATGGATTAAGAGCTGGTTGAAGGATAGGAAGGTAGTTAGTGGGGTCCCTCAGGGGTCTGTGCTGGAACCGCTGCTTTTTAACATATTTATAAATGACCTAGAAATGGGAGTAACTAGTAAGGTAATTAAATTCACAGATGACACAAAGTTATTCAGGGTCGTCAAGTCGCAGGAGGAGTGTGAAGGATTACAGGAGGACCTCGCGAGACTGGGGGATTGGGCGTCCAAGTGGCATATGAAGTTCAATGTTGACAAATGCAAAGTGATGTATGTGGGAAAGAGGAACCCCAATTACAGCTATGTCATGCAAGGTTCCGCGTTAGGAGTCACAGACCTAGAAAGGGATCTGGGAGTCATTGTTGATAAGACGTTGAAAACTTCTGCTCAGTGTGCTGCGACGGCTAAGAAAGAGCACAGAATGTTGAGTATTATTAGGAAAGGGATGGAAAACAAACACAAGGATGTTATAATGCCGTTGTATCGCTCCATGGTGCGACCGCACCTCAAATACTGTGTCCAATTCTGATCGCCGCATCTCAAAAAAGATATAAAAGAATTGGAGAAGGTGCAGAGAAGGGCGACGAAAATGATAAAGGGAATGGAACGACTTCCCTATGAGGAAAGGCTAAGACGGTTAGGGCTCTTGAGCTTGGAGAAAAGGCGGCTGAGGGGTGATATGATAGAAGTCTACAAGATAATGAGCGAAGTAGAGCAGACAGTTGTGAAGCGTTTGTTTACACTTTCAAAAAATAATAGAACTAGGGGACACAAGATGAAGCTAGAATATGGTAGATTTAAAACAAATAGGAGAAAGTTTTTCTTTACTCAGCGTGTAGTTGGACTCTGGAACTCATTACCGGAGAGTGTGGTGACAGCAGCTGGCCTTGCAGAGTTTAAGGGGGGTTTGGACAGATTCCTGAAGGAAAAGTCCATTGAATATTATTAATGTTTTTGGTACATAAAACAACAAACAAACAAATAAGTGCAAAACGTAGAAAATCAAGCCATTGGGATGTAGGAGGAGCCAGCATTTTTAGCAGACTGGTCCCCCAGACATCACAGGAGAGCAATGGGGGGGGGGGGGGGGGTACCCTAGGGGGCACTTCTCTGTTCTTCATAAAATTGCTCTCAGGTACACATCTCACCTTTGCTCCCTTATCTTGTCTTCTGAGCCCTCCAAAACCCACCCAAAACCAACTGTCCCCCATTGTTCACCACTACGATAGCTCTTATGGGCGAAGGAGGCACCTATATGTGTGTACAGTAGGGTTTTGGTGACTTTGGGAGGGGTCAGTTTCCACCACAAGTGTGAGAGATGGAGGGAGATAGGGACCCAAGTCCCTCACTCCATAGTGCAGTGCACTGACCACTACACTACTCCAGAAACCTGCATGCTGCTCTCATAGACCTGGCTATAACATCTGAGGCTGTCATAGAGGCTGGTAAGTCATATTTTGATTCACATTTTTTGAGGGTGGGAGGGGATCAGTGACCACCCTGGGGAGGTATTGGGGGGGGGGGGTCATCCCTGATTCCCTCCAGTGGTCATTTAGGGCACATATTTGATGCCTTATTCGTTATAAAAACCGGTCTAGCTCAAAATGTCTTAGTTTTAGTTTTGATTTGTTCCATTATGGCTGAAAAACACCCAAGTCTAATTTACCTAATACAAATCCAAAAAAATCCACTGTAATTCCTGAGTAGTCTGTGTCAATAAAGCAGGCTGTAAAACCAGGTTGGAACAGCCTCCTAGTTTCGGTTTTTTTGTTCAGCACTACTGAGATTGACTCATCTCACAGTCTGTATTGGTACTTTAAAGCTTATGCTTGGTGCATTCACCTATCACTAGTCTTTTT
Source organism: Microcaecilia unicolor (assembly GCF_901765095.1). Lineage (NCBI taxonomy): Eukaryota > Metazoa > Chordata > Amphibia > Gymnophiona > Siphonopidae > Microcaecilia > Microcaecilia unicolor. Next base: position 307,609,514 of record NC_044033.1, read on the forward strand.
AAAGGCTTGATTTGGCTTGCTTGCCTAAGCTGCCCCATCCATTGGCTTACAGAACAAACAGACTCCTGAAGCAGGCGTTTGTCGCTGAAACACGGCTCCATGTCGAGTCTTTTAAGTTTTTTACATTTTTAAAAAAATGTATTAAATTTTAACAATTTCACAAGTACAACACTTGTTCTATGAAATACAGCCAGGAAATTCTCAACAAAGAAGAAAATTACTATCACATACTCATATAATTTAAATTGGCTTCCTTAGACCACTAATCGTGGAGGGCATGTTAACATCAAAGAAAAATATAGGAGTTTTTCAAAGAACATATTACAAATTCAAGGCCATATAATATTCCTCTATCTTTTATATCTAACATTATTTAGGCCTTTAGGCCTTTTCATATCTATGAAAGCTTTTAGTTGGTCGGGAGTATAAAATATATATTTAGTTCCTCCAAATCAGAGCAAACATTTACATGGGTAAGCTAGGAAAAATATACCACCAAGTTCTATAACGTCTTTTCTTAAATTAAAAAAAAACTGTCTCCTTTCTTGCGTTGCTTTTGTGACATCTGGATAAATCCAGATCTTTTCAGAGCCACAAAGTTCTTTGGAATGTTTGAAATAAATTCTCAAGATGGCATTCAAGTCTTGTTCAAAGACGAAAGAAACCAACAACGTGGCTCTCTCGGGTGTACCTTCTATTGATTGTTCTAAAATGGCCGATATATTATTCAAATCAATGTAATTTTTTCCAGGTTCCTCAATTTCACCAACTTGTTTTCCGGTTCTTTTAGGTAAATAGTAGATTTTATTTATGGGAGGAATAGCGTCGTTAGGAATTTTCAAGATTTCCTGTAAATATCTTTTAAATAAATCCAAAGGTAACTGTCCCGGTATTTTAGGAAAATTTAGAAGTCGAAGATTCAGTCTTCTATTATAATTTTCGATTTGTTCTATTCTTCTATGCATAGCTGTTTTTTCCTTAGTCATTGCTAAGTTAAGTTCTTGCAGATGTTTAATATCAGTTTGAATTGAGTTAAACTTAGTAGAAGAATCTTCTTTCACCATTTCAACATTTTTGACCAATTCCTCAAATTTAATAAATAAAGCTGAAACCTCACCTGAGGAATTTTGCAATGTTTCATCCATTTGGTTCAACTTTAACCAAATTTTCCCAAGGCTCACCTCTGCTGTTGTTTCTGAGGCTCGAGTTAATTCTCGAGCCTCTCCCAGCATGTTCTTATTCTGCGGTAGTCCCTCGCCTGTAAGATCAGACTCCACACTGTAACCAGGTACCTTTCTTGTGCAGCCAAGGATAGAACTATCTCCTCCAGCCACAGGCTCCCGGTACAATGAAGAAATAGATGTCCACCAGTAACTTCAATCTTAAGGACTTTTATTCCATGCAGGTTTCTAGTACACAGTTCCAACAGCCGCATTCACCTTCAATCTTAAGCACATATAAGCCACTTGAAAGTGTGTGGCCAATAGTCCCCTTTAAGCAGCAGGCTATCAGCACATACCAGGATTCAATACAGGCTTACAGTCAGCACCAGTCTGGGCTCTTTATCCATTGCACAATAAACAGTAGTTCAATTCCCAAGACAAACAGTTATTTCAGTTTATCATCACAGTTCAGTCACCAAGCAGCAGTCTCTACCTTCTATCCTCTTTACCTTCAGGAGAGTTCAATATTTTATGGACTCCCTCTACCCAAGGGTTTTCCCCTGCATCAGCTTCACAGTGAATTCAATACTTTTGGGACTTCCTCTCACCCAAGGAATTTCAGCCTGCTTCAGTACTTTAGGGACCTCCCTGCCCAAGGATTTTCAGCCTGCAACTGCCAGTACTTTAGGGACCTCCTTGCCCAAGGGTTTTCAGCCTGCAACTGCTTCTCTCCTTCTGCTTCTCTCTCCTGAACTGAACTGCTGAGACTCCTTCCCACCTGCCTAATCAATCCCTGGCTTTATTACATACCCCCCCCCCCCCCCCCACACTTAAGAAATCGTGAGTCCCTTTGGGACCTTCCCAGGGATTCGCAATTCTCGAAAGGGCCTCACTATCTTCAGACCTCATGGAGATTCTGGCCCAAGCTACCAGCTTCCACTCCCAGCTCCTGCTCCCAGCATCCAGCTCCCAGCCTCTGCTCCCAGCATCCAGCTTCCAGCTTCTGCTCCCAGCTCCCAGCGTCCGGCTCCCAGTGTTCAGCTCTCAGCATCCCGCTCCAGATCTCCACTCCTGCTCTGGATTTTCTCTCCGGCTCCACCGCATTCAACCTATAAAGCCAAGTGCGATATCTTTACACTGGTCCCCCTTTCAAGCCAGCCCGGTCCACTCCTGGTCTTCCCCACTTCTCTTTATCCAGCCTTGGCCCCCCCTAGGTACCTCTTACCTGAGGCATCCAGGATTTAAGCATTTAGGCCACCACAACCAGACTCTCCGGCTTGCATGGATCCATGTTCAGGTCCTATCTGGGAAAGTGCCATTTGTAACCAGGTACCTTTCTTGTGCAGCCAAGGATAGAACAATCTCCTTCAGCCACAGGCTCCCGGTACAATGAAGAAATAGATGTCCACCAGTAACTTCAATCTTTAAGGACTTTTATTCCATGCAGATTTCTAGTACACAGTTCCCACAGTACTACTACTACTACTATTTAGCATTTCTATAGCGCTACAAGGCATACGCAGCGCTGCACAAACATAGAAGAAAGACAGTCCCTGCTCAAAGAGCTTACAATCTAATAGACAAAAAATAAATAAAGTAAGCAAATCAAATCAATTAATGTGAACGGGAAGGAAGAGAGGAGGGTAGGTGGAGGCGAGTGGTTACAAGTGGTTACGAGTCAAAAGCAATGTTAAAGAGGTGGGCTTTCAGTCTAGATTTAAAGGTGGCCAAGGATGGGGCAAGACGTAGGGGCTCAGGAAGTTTATTCCAGGCGTAGGGTGCAGCGAGACAGAAGGCGCGAAGTCTGGAGTTGGCAGTAGTGGAGAAGGGAACAGATAAGAAGGATTTATCCATGGAGTGGAGTGCACGGGAAGGGGTGTAGGGAAGGACGAGTGTGGAGAGATACTGGGGAGCAGCAGAGTGAGTACATTTATAGGTTAGTAGAAGAAGTTTGAACAGGATGCGAAAACGGATAGGGAGCCAGTGAAGGGTCTTGAGGAGAGGGGTAGTATGAGTAAAGCGACCCTGGTGGAAGACGAGACGGGCAGCAGAGTTTTGAACCGACTGGAGAGGGGAGAGGTGACTAAGTGGGAGGCCAGCAAGAAGCAGATTGCAGTAGTCTAAACGAGAGGTGACAAGGGTGTGGATGAGGGTTTTGGTAGAGTGCTCGGAAAGAAAGAGGCGGATTTTATGGATGTTGTAAAGAAAGAAACGACAGGTCTTGGCAATCTGCTGGATATGAGCAGAGAAGGAGAGAGAAGAGTCAAAGATGACCCCAAGGTTTCGAGCTGAGGAGACAGGGAGAATGAGAGAGCCATCAACAGAAATAGAAAACGGGGGGAGCGGGGAGGTGGGTTTGGGGGAGGGGGGAAATGAGAAGCTCGATTTTGGTCATATTTAATTTCAGGTGGCGTTGAGACATCCAGTAGCATAGCATATACCAGGATTCAATATAGGCTTACAGTCAGCTCCAGTCTGGGCTCTTTATCCAGTGAACAATAAACAATAGGGCAATTCCCAAAACAAACAGTTCTTTCAGTTCATCATCACAGTTCAGTCACCAAGCAGCAGTTTCTACCTTCTATCCTCTTTACCTTCAGGAGAGTTCAATACTTTAGGGACTCCCTCTACCCAAGGGTTTTCCCCTGCATCAGCTTCACAGTGAATTCAATACTTTTGGGACTTCCTCTCACCCAAGGAATTTCAGCCTGCTTCAGTACTTTAGGGACCTCCCTGCCCAAGGGTTTTCCGCCTGCAACTGCCAGTACTTTAGGGACCTCCCTGCCCAAGGGTTTTCAGCCTGCAACTGCTTCTCTCCTTCTGCTTCTCTCTACTGAACTGAACTGCTGGGACTCCTCCTCACCTGCCTAATCAATCCCTGGCTTCAGCTACCACAACCAATCATTCTCCTTTCATTAGCTTCCCCACACCCATACCAGCTGAGTTAAACATTAGACTAATGAGACCCATGAAGAGCTCCTGCCCACAGGGTTTCCTAACTCTCTTTCCGCCTAGTGGCAGCCACTCTACACAACCTGCCAGCTTACACCCATGTCTTCCCCGATTGCAGCTAGGAGTCCAGTCCGGGTTCTTCATCTCACCCTCTGGCTCCTTGCCTGCAACGCCTTCTGGGACTTGTATTTCAGACAAACTTCCTTAACCCAACTATCCTGGATGTGACTTTATCACAACACTCATGGTGGGTTGATTACTTACTCCTACCGAAGCTTTTAGTGCTGGACAAAGAGGAATGTTAGATTCTGAGGGACATGATAATGATGTTTCCAAGCCCAGCTGAGGCTTCGCTCCTCCGGCAGCCTCTGCAGCGGGAACTGCGACCCTTCTTTTACTCGAGGAACTCCCGGTGAGAAAGCGGTCCAAACGTTGCTGGTTTGACAAAGGGGTCGAGGTTGGTGGGGGAACAGACCTCACCAAACCTTTTCTTTTTGAGTGAAGCATATTGTTTTCAGGAAAACAGAGTTCCTCCAGCTAGGCAGAGACACAGCGTTTTAGCTCACCAGGTCAGCGCCATCTTGGCACGCCCCCCTCAAGTTTTTAACATTTTTTAATAAAGGTTGATTAGCTCTTACTCGCCTCCACAGTATTTTGGAAGTGTTGTGTTGATCACGCTACTTTTTGTTTTTAATCTTCCCTATGCCTTAGTCAGGTTTCAGTCAAACCAAAATTTGAATATCCAACTCTTCAAATAAGTTTATAACCAGAGCTGTCTTCGTTTTAAGCGTGTGGCAATTTAGTACTGCCAGGTTTAACAAATTAGGCAAAGTTACTGCAGGAACTCTTGACATTTGTTGGGGAATGGTTTCAAATTCAAACCAAGGAACTCCCACTGTTAGGTAGTAGTACGAGCTTGTCGATAACCTCACCAAACGAGGATTGGCTTTTCAGTCACAGCTATATTAGAAGTAATGATTTCCAAAAACAAGAGTAATAGATATGTTAGGAACCTACCTCTTTTGACAAAATCTATACACTCTTTGGAATGACTTCCTAAGGTCTTCCATCTTATTGAGCTAATCCAGGAGCTTGCCCCAAAGGAGCAAGCCCAAGGAGCATGATCTGCTCCTTCGGCATGCAAACACTGCTACTGCTACTTAATTTAAAAGAATTGCTTCCAGCATGCTTACGTCTATGAGCGGTCATGTGACATTCAGGAATAGTTTTGCTCTTCCAGCCCTAGTACACAAGGAAAACTTTGCTGTCACTCATCTATGAGCAGTTACATGACTGCTTATTCAGGAATAGCTTTGCTCTTCCAGCCCCAGTATCAAGGAAAACTTTGTCTTCAACTGGCTCAGGTTGTCAGCCACATGTGGTACTGAATGCAACAGTAGGTATTTCCATATATATCAATGAGAGCAATTAAAAAAAAACCTATTTACACAGGTAGATGAACTATTTTAAAACTGTTTATACTCCCTGTGGGTAAAAATATGTGCTGCTGATGGTGTTTTGAGTTTGTTTTGCTTTGATTGCAGAAATGCAATTATCTACACAAGCTAGGCAAGGCTTTCATTAAAAAATAATAATAAAAATTGAACTGCTGATTTAAATACATCAACTATGCATGAAGCAGAGAAGCAATTGGGATTCCCTAAGCAATGGAAAAAATGTGGTCTTACCTTCTAATTTATTTACTTGAGTCCAGCCAGCCTAGCCCAGAACTCATTGGTTATGCTCCTCAGCCAGCAGATGGAGACAGAGACTTACTAACTGTGAGCTCTGCTCTGTAAGAGACCCCATGCACCTTCAGCAAACCAGTATTATTGTAATAAAGCAGATATCAGACACCATCCAACCCCCATCTAGGAGGAGGAGGGATCCAATGATTGAACCAGAGGTAACTGCCTCCAAGAGAATTGAAGAGGTCTCTAAGTCCTTCTCCATTCTGCTCCTCACCCCAGTCAATGGGAAGCTCATTTCAACCATCAGGTAGGCCCCAGTTCAAAACTCATGGGATGTAGCAAAGCAATGCTTAAACTGGGTGGGAAGATTAAACCACTGCCAACAGCACAATAGCCCCATAGGCAGCATCCTCCCTACCTGGATATCTAATTTTGCAATTCTGAAATTCTTCTAGTCAAACAGATTGCTACTAAAAAAGTCAGATCCTTTAAGGATGCCCTCTTGAGTGGCTCAAAGGGCACTGCTGACAGAGCCTTGAGAACTAAATTGAGATTTCACAGCAGCACCATCTGACGCACTGGTGAATGTGAATGTTTCACATCCTTGAGAAAACACACCACACTTGGGTGAGTCCCCAAATGACTGCAGAAACAAGACAAGGCTGCAACCTCAAAAAAGATAGGCTAAATCCTTCCTCAAATCGTCTTGCAATAAGAATAAAATCTGGGTAATCAGAGTATGGAAAAGAGTACATCCTCTCTCCCTACATTAAGCCTGAAGGTCATAATAACCCTCTAGCCCTGACTCCTCAAATGTGACTTCTCAAGATCCAAGCCATAGGACAAAAAGGAGAGAGGTCATCTATGACCACTGGCCCTTGCACAAACCTTTGTATACAAACCAGCGCCATATACCAAGGGCACCTGGGTCAATTCAGTGCCACTAAAACCACCAATCCTGGATGGGATGCCACCTTTTTCAGTACTCAGCCCAGCAACGGCAAAGGAGGGAACACATACAATAGACATGACCAGAATCGTCTTTGCAGGAGGGCATCCAGCCTCTCTATCACTGATAGAAAATAGGGGAACCTTGGCGTTCCATCTGGTTGCCATGCGATCCATTACTGGAGTCTCCCCAATGGCTGCAGAGTGTGGCAAAGGCCTTATCCGAGAGTTCCCATTCCCCTGGATCCAAGATCTGCCTGCTCAGGAAGTCTTCCTGAAAATTCTGTACTCCAGCTGCATGAGCCACTGACAATGCCTGTAGATAGTTCTTGGCCCACTGAAGCAGAGCAGCTTCCTCTCTTGCTACTGGAGACTTTTCATTCTCCCCTATTGGTTGAGATATACTACTGCCATGGCATTATCAAATAAGACCCTGTCTGCCTTCCTCTGCACCAGAGACTGAAAGGCACCAGATATTTAAGAAATTAAAGCCTTGATTGAAAGATATCTTCTAATCTGTGTCTGTATTGCCTGAATCACAAGTAGAAGATTGATCAGGAGGCTTTTGTCAGTGACCACTATCCCTGAGACACCTGGTTCTGGCAATGCACCCCCCCCCCCCCAGCCTAAAAGACTGGCATTCGTTGTTACCACAAACCAAATTTAGAAATTCAAAATACATGTCCTTTATCCAGCTGTGGTCCTGGAGCCACCATTTTATACTGATCCATGGAAAGATTGGTGTTGAGCTGACCTCCAGGAAAGGAGAAACACATATCAGCATTAGCACATGGCACCAGATCTAGGGTAGCTGCTATGGACCCTAACACCTGCATATAATCCCATGCCCACCAAGCTTCAATCTACTTTGCTGGGGAAGGAAGACCTTGCCCACGAGTATCAAACTGTACTCCAGGATATTCTATGCACTGTGAGGGTTATAACTTGCTTTATGTTGACAACCCAACTTAAGAACTGTTGTAGATGTTCTACATGAGTGGTAGCTTTATTACTCTCTTTCTCTGAATTGGCCCTGATCAGCCAATCATCCATATAGGAGTGGACCTGAACTTCTTCCCAGCAAAGTGTTGCCAATTAATCACCATTATTTTGAAGGTGGTTTGCAGCACTGTGGCCAGGCCAAAAGGGAGTGGTCGAAAATGAACGCTGACCGAGAATGGCAAATCTTAAATATCTCTCGATGAAGTGCCCAAATTGGAATATACAAATAGGCCTCCTTTAGATCCAAAGCTGTGAGAAACTCCTCCACTCGCACTGTTGCAATGATGGAATGTAAGGTCTTCATGAAATGAGAGATCATGAAATCCCAATTCGTACTCTTCAGATTCAGGATGGGTAGAAAGGAGTTCTCCTGGAATATCAACCTCTGGATCTCTCTTCTTCTGGGACCAGAATCACTGCCCCCAACTCAATCAGACTTCCCAAGGTAGTCAACACTCACAAGGAGACTCCATATAAGCATTTCCTAACTGGTAGGAAAACTAACATATAGCCTCTCTTCACTGCCTTAAGAACCCATTGGTTGGAAGTTATCCAGGTCCACTCCTCAAAAAATGCAGACAGCTGAATGCTTATCCACTCCACAGAGGGGTGGACCCTCAATACCTCATTGTGCTTCACTGAATGTGCTGAGCCGATCCGAACCCCCTCTTGAGGGCAGTGACTACATCTCCCAGACTTCCAAGGGAGCCTGTTTAAATTGCGATGGCCCCTCGGCCATAGATAAATCTTGAGCTTTTGCTCTGTAGTGCTTTGTGGCTTGCTTCAGCAAAAAGGCTTTGTGGAGCAATAATACAAATTTGTAGGAATCCCCCTCCCAACTTGTCCTGACTCAGAGCCCTGCAACAGGGATGCAACCAAATCCTGCCCTTGCAACACTCATCCCCCTAAACTCCCCTCCAGGGCTGGAAAGGGCATCCAACATATCAGAGGTGCTGGAGAACAAAATAGCGGATTCTCACATGATTTTTCCTGTCCTCACATAACCATGAGCTGAAGCAGCAGCCCCCACTCTCTGGGACTCCTCAGCTGCCATCTGTGCCACTGACACCACTGCTAATTGTGAGATACGGCTGGTTCCTCCCTGACATCATACATTATAGATTCCCCAACTTCTTTGGCATTCTCCACAACAGAGCACTGTTTAGCGTACTCCGAAGGTACTTCCATGAGGCCATGGTGGAAAGTTCCTCTGCCCATTGCTAGCAGGCTCCCCCTGCCACACCACCACCTTTCATCACACTAGAAGCCCCAGCCAACAAGGAAAACTGTGGCCTGGTCCTGACTAGCACCACCTGCAGCACTCTCAGTGCATAAATCAGGACTCCAGAACCTGCTCATGCTCTTACCTATAAAAAGCAGATGGGCAAGTGTTCTGCTAGTCCCAATATAATGGAAGATGCAGAAGCAGACATGGTGGAAGATGGATTTACAAGCCTTTATTATAGACAGTGGGTAAGAAGAGGACACCTGACATGGCCGTGTTTCGCCCATCAGGGTTGCTTCAGGTGCAATATAATACCTCAAAGAGTTATCCTGTCACTTTCCCCAAGGTAAGAGAACTAAGGTGTGGTATAAACAATACCCGGAAACACAGAGCATTCAACACACAAGAGGTCTCTGCTCATTCATATCTTTCACCATATATGCTTCTTCATCTTCCATGCTCTTACCCATGCCATTTCTGGCATGACTGAAGTTTTTAGGCAAAGGGAAGGATATTGAACAAAATACAACTGGAGGCTAAGGCTCTTCTGTTGCAGAAGCTGCCTGGAGTTATACCAGTGCCTCTCTCAATTCTCAAAGAGCCCTTCTGGAGAGTGAGGGAGAAGGAGACAGAAACCCAGTGGTTATGGGAGCTCTCTCCTGCCATGAAGAAACACTGCAGTCTGGGTAGTTGGCAAAGGGAACGCAGGAGGCAATATTTAAAAATAGACCAGCAGGCAGGAAAGGATAATTAGGGGGCGGGGTGGAGAAAAAGCTCAGGAGAAGACAAATTTCACTGGCAGGGTCTACCTAGATAAAGAAGGGACTTGGACTCTCCAAGTATTCCCAGCGCAACCACTTCTGGCTGGACCTGGATCCCTCATACCACTCCTGCTCAACTGAGTAACCAGTTTGCTGTAGCTACACTGTCTCCATCTGCTTGCTGAGGATATAACCTATGAGTTCTGGACTGATCTGATGAATAAAAAGGAATCATGTTTCTTTGATATAAATGTGAATGGTACTCTAACAATGTACCTGCAGAACATTACTGCAAAAGCATATCTGGGAAGAATCCAGGAAAAACAAAAAAAGACAAAACTTTTCATATCCATGTTGACAGAGAGCAGCAATTTAAAAAATATTTACCTGTAGGGAAAAGAGGATAACATTTACAACTATGATATGTTCCTCCGGCCCTGTGGGTGTTAATTTGTTGATGAATCACAACTTTGACATATGATGGAGGAGACATGGAAAGTAGTGAAACACAGGAACTACATGTACTGACTACAGAAGGTTGACAACATTCCATATTTATTTTCATTATGAATCTTGTTGAACAATGCTTCGATCACTGTTTTGATACAGTCCAAAGGTTCCTGTAAAACTTTCTTGATAATCATTCTGTACAGATTTTCTCTTCAATAATGGATATGGTCAATAAACATATTATAAAAAAGGAAAGGGAGGGGGAGGGGGGAGGGACTAGGAAGGGGGGGAAAAAATAAATAAATAAAATGTTGATGATAGAAGTTCAGATGTATTAGTACAGGTCCGAAATGTTTGCCACTGGAGTTTAAGGATTGGCATGATATTGTATCATTTATGCTTTCATCAATAAAAATACTTTTACAAAAAAAAAAAAATATTTACCTGGATAAAATGGCTTGACTCAAAATTGTCCTGAATGTGGCTAGAATAACATGTGTGCTGTTAGTTGCATTAAAAAAAAGACACTTCTGCGGGTACATTTAGGTCAGTTTTCAAATGTAAATGTATGCAGTTTCTCCTCCTTGCTGCCCACATAAATAGCAGCTACAAAATGCCTACTTTTAAAGAGCAGACTCACTGCATGAAGGTACTCTCTTTCTGAAAATAGGCCTTAAGTACATATTAATAACACCTAAGTAATATGTGCTAAACAGGCTATTTGAAATGGATCCTGATTTGGAGTCAAAATCATTAGTGCTTTTAATAACAGTGATAAATTGCCAAGAAAAATTTTAAATAAAAATGAAGGTCCCTGTCCTATATAATAATTTCTTAATCTGCATCCCTGGACGGCTGGCTGGTTAGGTTCATAACCGTATGCAAATGAGCTACTACGTAATCGGCTCGCCTCCTGTCTTCCCTTTCTTTCCCTCTCAGTGTCCCGCCCTCGTGGAAAGAGGAAATTACATCAGAGGAGGGTGGGACAGTGAGAGGAAAGGGAAGGCTGGATGCGAGCCTGCCACCGCTGCGACTTGAGGTAAAATAAACATTTTTAAAGCAGGGCAGCAGGAAAGAAAGGAGGGCTGTTATGGGAGAAGAGGGCGGGCAGGTGAGGGTGGGGTTGAACTGAAACTCGGGTGCTTAAAAGGGGGACAAGTGGGGGCTGGGACGAGTCACTGGACATGGAGGGGAGGGGAGGGGAGAATCGCTAGACATGGAGGGGAGGGGAGGGGAGGGGAGCAGACATCGCTGGACATGGAGGGGAGGGAGGAGACATCGCTGGACGGGGAGAGCAGGGGATAATTGCTGGACATGGATAGGAGTGGAGTGGAGATGAGAAATCACTGGACATGGATGGAATAGGAGGGGAGGGCACACAGAAGAATCGCTGGACATGGAGGGGAGGACAGGGGAGAGAGGAGAATTGCTGAATATGGATGGAGGAGCAGGCAGGGAAGACAGATTTAAATCATAATTGCGATTAGACGATAGCCTTGCTAGGGCCCATTTCATTTTTCACAAAACGAGCTTTTTTGCTTGTTATATACTAAATGTGATAATTCCTTGTGTCAGCCTAAATATGTTATTATCAAGTCACTTTTTTTTCCTTTTAAAACAGTTTTCCTGGAGACAGCCACATGTGATTGGTTCAGTGCAGTGTATGATGTCAACTGTGAATAATAACCACTGTGGACCAATCAGATCCAGCATATGGGCTTTAATCTGGATTCTCCTACTAAACTGGCTGCTTCAAGAGCTTCAAGGAAACAGCTGATCTTAAAGAAATTTGAAAACACACACAAAATACAGAGCTGACAAGTTACCCAGTTCCAGGAGAGAGACTTTTTAGACAGTCTTGGATTTAAACTTACATTCCAAAGCTATGTGGAATCCTTGATTCTACCTAATGAAATCAGCACTAAAGGGTCCTGTAACGCACCAGGATACAATTACCAGAAATCCAGGCCTGGTCCTAACAGTACCTATTGGAATTGGGTAACTTGGCAGCTCTGAAAAAAGTGATCTTAAACATAATTAAAGAGATTTACATGTACTAATCAGGTGTGGGAAGTTCAGGGTTTCTTATAATTAGGAGAATTGATTTGTTGCCAAGAATAACAATAATAGGTTTGCTTAAGCAGCTTTTCCACACCAGTTATTTAAGAAATAAGTCTTGATTGAAACATATCTTATATGATACCATGTGTTATAGCTTCTAATTTATAAGTTCAAGAGCAAAGGTGTTGCAATACATTAATTTCACATTTATATGCAATCTGTGTTATTTTTACAATTTCTTTCCATAACAATCAGCAGAAAATAAATGTAATTGTGTTTGAGCAATTCTCATTGGCTTCCTATACTTCTTTCAGACTATGGTACCCACTGCCAACCAATGAAAAGCACTGTTACCTGCTCTTATCGAAGTAAATAGGCTTCTTATAATGATAGGAAAAAAGCTTGTGAACATTTAGCTGCACTTTAAGGTCAGAAAGGAGGGAGGCAAGGGCTGGTCATGAAACAAAACAAAACAGAGATTTCCTCACCCTGTGAGCTTGGTAAGCAATGCAAAGCCTGCTCATACATCTTACTAGTTTGGTTGTACTGGTATTAAAGATATTACTGAGTAGAATTCTTTGTTTTGAGAGAACAGTGAATCTTATTGATTCCTAAGTGATGGAACATCTGTTGAAATGTTTGCTTTAAAGGTTGGTGGGTCTCTGTAGTGATTTTCCTCTGCATTGCTGACTTGGAACCTTTTTCAATTTACTTACTCTTTCCTATTGCAGTTGGAGTGGAAAGGGGAGTCTGCCACTTGCCCCACCCTGGTTCTCTCTCTTTTTGTTGTGTGTGTGTGTGTGTAGAAAGGTGGGGCTGCATTCCAAACGTGATCACTTAACTCTCAGTTATGTAGTTATTGAACCTTTAAAATGAGTATGTGGCCCTCTACTAATCAGTGTCAGGTGCTTGTTTTAATTTAAGACTAAATTTACAATTAGCAAAGTAGCACCAAAGTAGGTAATTTTTTACACAAATATTAATGTATTTATTTCTATACCTCCTTAAAGACAGAAGTATGCTCTAGACTCAGTTTGCTGCTTAAATGTTGGGGGAAGAATGTTGGTAAGACAGATAGTGGGGTCAAAGAGTAATATAGAAATGGGTGACAGGGGAATGCGATCACTCCTTACAAAGAAAATGTTACTTTATATTTTTTAAACTACTAAACTTTCTCACATATTTTGAAGACCAAATTCTTTACAGGTTGTGGTATCTTTCACTGGACAAAGACAGAACTTATCCAAACCAAAGATGATGTTCTATGAAGGTTTAAAGATGATGTCGGTTGCTTCTGAGGATGGGACCCTTTTACTAAGCTGCATTAAATAGCTAGTGTGGGTTTTACTCAGTGTGTTTTTCCTAGTGAAAAAGGTGCCGGTACTCAAATGCCAGGGCCCAGGGCCACCCTTTGGGTGGGGTGATCACTGAGGGACCCACCCCCCCAAAGGCCAGGCCCCCTGCAACCAGTCACAGAATCTATGACAAGGCAGAATTGGTGTGTAAAGTCTGAGCTCTTTCATTAAAACTTGGGAACCATGGGTCAATTTTAGCAGACAATGAAAAAAGTGCTGGTACTCAGTACCCCCACAAAAAAAAGCCCTGGTTTTACTGCACATTAGATATAGTACGAACAAATGCTACAGGCTTGGAATGCCCTCCCGCAGGAGGTGGTGGAGATGAAAACGGTAACTGAATTCAAACATGTGTGGGATAAACATAAAGGAATCCTGTTCAGAAGGAATGGAACCTAAGGAGCTTAGCCGAGGTTGGGTGACAGAGCCGGTGGCGGGAGGCGGGGATGGTGCTGGGCAGACTTATACAGTCTGTGCCAGAGCCGGTGCTGGGAGGCGGGACTGGTGGTTGGGAGGTGGGGATAGTGCTGGGCAGACATATACGGTCTGTGCCAGAACCGGTGGTGGGAGGCGGGGCTGGTGGTTGGGAGGCGGGGATAGTGCTGGGCAGACTTATACAGTCTGTGCCCTGAAAAGGACAGGTACAAATCAAGGTAAGGTATACACAAAAAGTAGCACATATGAGTTTATCTTGTTGGGCAGACTGGATGGACCGTGCAGGTCTTTTTCTGCCGTCATCTACTATGTTACTACTGACTGTTTAAAACTAGTCAGTGTGGTAAAAAACCTATGTTGGCTGCTTAACACAGATAGTAGCAGTTCATAGGCGTGACAGGGGTGAAGCAGAGAATGGCTGGCTATGACAGTGCACAGAGCAGTACAGCACAGCGCACTAGCTATTACAAATGCTGACAGTACAGCTATACTTAATGCAGCAGTCTGGTAACGTGCTCACTGTAGCAATAAGTACTCCAGAAGTGCACACCCCACCATCTTGCTCCCATCACAATCCCTCTGTCTAATCCTCCTCCTTTATATAAGGACTAGCTGTCCCTGCTGGCATTGCTCAGCGATAGGTTAGTACTTTGTAACTGAGAAAACAAATGTTTGTGTGTAATAACACTGTATAAGTACGCTGAGGGGTGAGTGTGCGTGGAGGTGTGCTACTTTAGAGCAGGGGCATAACCAGACCTCGACGGGAGGGGGGGGGGCCAGAGCCCAAGATGGGGGTGCATATTTTGGTCCGCCCTCCTGCTGCCACTTCTATACCCTCCAGGGCTGCTACCGCCTCCCTGCTGCTGCTGCCCTCCTGCCGCTGCTTCCACCTCCTACTGCCGCTGCTCCCCCCACCGCCACGGCAAAGGTACCTTGGCTGGCAGGGGTTGGGGACCCCACCAACCAAACTGGGGCCACAGAGACAATTTGGGGGACCCAAGTCCCCGTGGCCCCCTGTAGCTACACCACTGCTCTGGAGTGTGTGAGAATGGGTGAGTGTCAGTGGGGGTGTGGTACTGAGGGGTGAGTGTGAGTGGGGATGTGCTATTCTGGGCTGAGTGAGTGGGGTGTTTTGCTGAGTGCTGTATTAGAATGGGTGAGTGTGAGTGGGGGTGTGAAAAGTGTGACATTTACAGTGAGTTTAATGCTCCCTTAAATCAGAAAATGTGGAGACTAGATCCCTACCTAGCACTAACTTTTTCTTTTCCAATCAATTTTTGTTTAGGTTGATTTTCTTGATTAGTTGTTTCTTTCAATCTAGCAAGTGCCTGCCGTTTGACTTTCACTGTTTTCCTGTCAAAACACAGCCTTCTTTTCAAGTGCATATTGAAATTCAGTTGTCCACCCTTTTCGAGGAGCGTTCCCCTGGTGGGGTAGTGAATAAATGCACAGACGCACACTTCCAAGCCAGACCCCAATACTTTCTCTCTACCCTGTTCACAGCAGTCTCTGAGCCCCCCCACCTTGTACTGAAATTATTATGGAAGAGGGTATTAGAGAATGTGAGAGGGAGAACTGCACAGCTGCTGTCCCTGTTTCTCTCCACCAGTCTCAAAGCTCTCACCTTGTCCCAAGCAGTATGTTGCTTAGCAACAGCAACCTATTCATTTAATGGATGGAGGTATTGCTCCCCTTCCCCTGAGTGCCCCTATGAACCAAATCACTTCAAACTATGTTTAACAATTAAATAATAATAATTAACCCCAGAAATCACATACTCCACTTTAGGTACCTGCAGCTTTTAGGCTGTAGAACATGAAAAACAAAGTTGCAAAAAAAAAAAAAATTGTATAGTCTCATTCTACTGACCCTGTGATATACAAACTTTTAAAAATGTAAGTTGCCCCTCAACTTTTATAGCCTTTATCTCTGTTATTTGTAACCTCACTTTTGGTAGCTTTTTGCTCAGCGGGTCACATCTGCTTTATATTAACTCCATAAGGAAAGGAGGAAATGCATACTTTCACTGAATTTCTGTTTTATCTATAATGCTTTTATTCATGTCATTGAGGTTTTCTGCACCCAAAAGCTTAAGGGGTCCTTTTAGTAAGGTATGCTAAATGCTGCAAAGCTCATTGTATACCTATGTCCTGCATGATGTTTAACACACACTAATTCGTTAGCGCACACCTTAGTAAAAGGCCCCCTAAATGATCTACTGGATGGGTTGTTTGGTCTTTTTACCATCATCTACTGGGTAAACTATATTTTACTTGGATAAAGTAGTTTGGTTGCTGTGTTAGTCCAGTAGCTTGCCTTTGTGCTTGGTAGGTATTCCCCTTGCCCCACTAGCTGAAGATCACCTCCTTCAATGGCCAGAATTACTACCAAGATCGGCAGTCATCAGCAATGTCCCTGGGCTGCTGCTGCCTGTATGCCACACATGCTCAGTTTTCATTCTTGCACACAAACTGAAAAGTAAACAGAAGAGGAGTAGTGTAGCCAACACAGCAGTCCAAAAAACCCAGAAGAACAACATTGATGTTTAAAAAATGGTTTTTTTTTTAATAAGACCAACATGGCACCATGTTTCGGCTATAGTGCCTGCCTCAGGCGTAGAGACTTGCACGGGAATGGGGTTCGCGGGAATCCCGCGGAACCCGCAGGATTCCCACGGGGATGGAAGCAGTTCTGTGGGGATCCCCTGGGGATGGAAGCAGTTCCTGTGGGGTTCCTGTGGGGTTCCCGTGGGGACGGAAGCAGTTCCTGTGGGGTTCCTGTGGGGACGGAAGCAATTCCTGTAGGGTTCCCATGGAAGTGTATGCTGCACTTGCGCCAGCCTCTCACCTACTGAGTACCAAGTTCTTTGAGTGCTGTCTCCTCCTCCTCCTCCTTGCTTTAACAGCACAGATGTGGAAAGCCTCCATTAAGGAGTTGGTAGAGATACAAATGGTGATGAAATTCAAAAAGGCATGGAATGAACACAGAGGATCTCTATTTAGAAAATGGAAGTTATTAAAACCTAAACTTAAATGGCTGCATGTGTTGGATGTGTCGCGTGACACTTACATGGTGACTCTGGCTGTGATGAACTAGGGCCGAGACCAGGAGACCTGTACGGTCTGTGTCTCATATATGGCAATCTTGTTTTGGATGGGCTGGAAAGGGTTTAGACAGGAACTTTAGTGGCTGGAACATGAGGACAGTTCTACACAGACTTTTAAGGTCTGTGTCCCGTAAATGAGAAAATGAATAGGCTGGAGTGGGCTTTGAGGGCAACTCCAGCAGTTGGAACATAAGGATAGGGCCAGGCGGACTTCTATGGTCTATGTCCCAGAAATGCCACAGAAAGACCATAATGAAGTATATAATATCACATTCATTGTTCATTTAATCATGAATTGATAATGATTGTGACTATTGGGCAGACTGGATGGACCGATCCGGTTTTTATCTGCTGTCATTTACTATTAATTCTCTCTGCTTCCGGGCTGATGCGCAGACCTCAGCTCTGACATAAGCATGAGCATCAGATGTCACCTGACCTACTGGCATGTGCATGTGGTGATCTCTTAGTACACAGTGCCAGTGAATCAGAGAAGTCTTATATGTGCGCACCAGAGTGTTCCAACTTCCGTTCCTTCCTTGCCTGCAGTGCTGCGGCTCAAACCCAGAGACTGAGAGAGCTGACAGGAATTTTTTTTAATGTACCATTAAATTCTTGTGGGTGAGGACAGGTTAAATTCTTGCGGGGATGGGTAAGATTCCCCGTGGGGACAGGCGGGGACGGGTTAGATTCCTTACGGGGACGAATGGGGATGGGTTGGATTCCAGTGGGGACGGGTTGGATTTCTGTCCCCGTGCAGCTCTCTACTCAGGAGTCTTGGTAGATAAACAATGCAAAAATACATAAGGAAGGTCCAAACTAACAATCACAGATCTTTAAAAAGATGAGAGAGAGTGCGTGCAGTAATCCTGTGTCGGGTCTTGTATTTTTAAAAATGCCATTCTTCTGGTTTTCTTGGTGTTGACTACATTACTCTTCTTCTGTTTACTTTTTTGATTGTAGTGTTTTGTGTTCTTCCACTTCTGTGGAGTCTTTGCTACACAAAAACTGAGCTATGTGTGGGGTGTTGTCGGCGGAGGCTCTGGTACACTGCTGCTGACCTTGGTGGGAATTCTGGTCATTGAGGAGGAGGAGATCTTCAGCTGGCAGGGCTTGGGTGTCCCTCTCAACTAAAGCATTTATATTTTTAGTTGGGGGGGTGGTGGATGCTAGGGTGGAGAGAGAATTTTGTGCTTACCCACTTTGGGTTTAGGCTCACCCAAAACTGGTAGTCTGGCTATGCTACTTTTATTTTAGTTACCCACACAGAAATAAACCCTGTCTTTTAATGCAGGTTAGGTGAAAATATTAGCTCTGTGCATGAGTAGATACCATGTGACCACTTTGCTTGAGTATGCAACTAAAGCAAATTCAACATATTCAAATTAATCTTATGGGATTTTTGGGGGGGAGGGGGAAGGAGGGCAAAATCCATTTCACGAGAAAAGTAAATTTTTGAAAGTGAAGTCTCTTATTTTTGGAAATTAAAAAGGTCTGAGAGTTGGATCTCCAAAAATACCGACATAATACAGTAAGATTGAGCCAAACTCCACATGATGTATGCAGATTGGCAATCTGGAATTCTCCAACAGTACACAGATAATACTGGTGCAAAGAAACTCTTGGACTGGTTGAAAATGCATGAAAACTGAGCATATGTGACATATCGACAGCTGCAGCCTGGGGACACTGCTGTAATTCTTATGCCTCTCGATATTATGAACCCATTTGTGTTCACATCTAATCTAGTATTTAATGAAATATCCATGTGCCCTCCCACTCCCCGACTCTTACTTAAAGCTATCAAGCAGCCATCTTGGTAAAGAACATGCAAGGAAACTGCATGCTGTCAAAAAGTTGACGCCGGCCCCCCGCGGAGCCACCATATTTTTGGATGCCAAACAAACTATTTGCTGCCGCATCCTTGTTGGTAGCATGTATATTTAATCTTGGTTATAGAATCATGCCAGCTTGTGCAGCATACAGATGTAAGCAGCTCATGGATTGTAAGCTCTGTCGAGCAGGAACTGTCTCTTCATCTTCAAGTGTACAGCGCTCGGTACGTCTAGCAGTGCTATAGAAATGATAAGTAGTAGTAGTATAAGTTTGCTTGTTTTGGGTGAATGCCAGGGATGACGGCTGCATGAAGGAGAGGGAAAGGGAGATTAACCTAATTGGCTTCAGCTTTTTGACATCAGGCAGGCTCCTGTTCTCAATCGAACGTCCTTGGGACCAATCAGGATGTTAGATTGAGAACAGGAGACCGTACAAGGCTATCTAGCCCATTATATGGGTTGAAGCCAGTAGGCGTGGTTGCTGGAAGTAGGCAGAATCACAAGTACACCCAAAACAATAGCAAATGCTATTGAAAACAATATTTATTTATTTGTTATTAGGATTTATGTACCCCCCCCCCCCCCTTTTTGAAGGAATTCACTCAAGGTGGTGTACACTAAGACGAAAATGATAGCAGGGATGGGACGACTTCCCTATGAAGAAAGACTAAGGAGGCTAGGACTTTTCAGCTTGGAGAAGAGACGGCTGAGGGGAGACATGATAGAGGTATATAAAATAATGAGTGGAGTGGAACAGGTGGATGTGAAGCGTCTGTTCACGCTTTCCAAAAATACTAGGACTAGGGGGCATGCGATGAAACTACAGTGTAGTAAATTTAAAACAAATAGGAGAAAATTTTTTTTCACCCAACGCTTAATTAAACTCTGGAATTCGTTGCCGGAGAACGTGGTGAAGGCAGTTAGCTTGGCAGAGTTTAAAAAGGGTTTGGACGGTTTCCTAAAGGACAAGTCCATAGACCGCTACTAAATGGACTTGGAAAAATCCACAATTTCGGGAATAACATGTATAGAATGTTTGTATGTTTGGGAAGCTGCCAGGTGCCCCTGACCTGGATTGGCCGCTGTCGGGGACAGGATGCTGGGCTTGATGGGCCTTTGGTCTTTTCCCAGTATGGCCAGACAATTACAGCAGTAAAAATATTAAAATAATACAAAGTATGGCAAAAGTATACTACTTTACAATTTATTTATTAGGATTTATTTACCACCTTTTTGAAGGAATTCACTCAAGGCGGTGTACAGTAAGAATAGATCAAACATGAGCAATAGGCAATTACAGCAGTAAAAATATTCAAATAACAATACAAAATATGGCATGGTAAACTACTTGCAATGTCAACACAATATGTAATAGAACATTATAACTGGTAGTGAAGGGTAAGGCAAAGTTGTAACATATAGATAAGAAAGTAGGAAGAATTTGAAAGTAAGGTGACTGATTTGAAGAAAGTTGCACATGAGATCAGAGAGATGGTTAAATATTATTTCAGTTAGGCTAGGAGTGGATAAACATGTCCATAGGCGCCAACTCCGTGGGTGCTGTAGGTGCTCGAGCACCCTCAATAATTCACCCACCGGAAGTTCGTTCCCTCCCTCCTCACTTCGAGTTCCAGGCCCCCTCCCTCCAAATTTTAAAAGTAATCTATTTTACCTCGTCGGGGTTATGGCGGCAGCACTACTACTACTACTACTATAAATCATTTCTATAGCGCTACCAGTCGTACACAGCGCTTCACAAATGAACATGAAGAAAAGACAGTCCCTGCTCAAAAGAGCTTACAATCTAAATCAGGACAGACAGACAGGACCAATAAGGATAAGGGTAAGACAGACAGAAGGGCACATAGGGAAAGGGACTATTGAAGAGAGGAGGACAAGATAAAGGTTACGAGTAAGTGACAAGTTAGGAGTCAAAAGCAGCATCAAACAGGTAGGCCTTAAGCTGGGATTTGAAGGCGGCCAGGGATGGAGATAGTCGTAACGGCTCAGGAAGCCCATTCCAGGCATAAGGTGCGGCGAGACAAAAGGAACGGAGTCTGGAGTTAGCGATGGAGGAGAAGGGTGCAATTATGAGAGATTTGCCTAGTGAACGGAGTTCCTGGGAGGGAGTGTAGGGAGAGATGAGGGTGGAGAGGTAGTGAGGGGCTGCAGAGTGAATGCACTTATAAGTCAATAAGAGGAGCTTGAATTTTATATGGAAACGGATAGGGAGCCAGTGAAGTGACTTCAGGAGAGGGCTGATATGTGCATAACGACTTTGGCGAAATATTCGTCATGTAGCAGAATTTTGAACAGATTGAAGAGGAGAGAGGTGGCTGAGTGGAAGACCTGTGAGAAGCAAATTGCAGTAATCTAAGCAAGAGGTGATGAGAGTGTGGATGAGGGTTCTGGTAGCGTGTTCAGAAAGGAGAGGGCGAATTTTGGCAATATTATAAAGGAAGAAACGACAGGTTTTAGCAATGTGTTGAATACGTGCAGAGAAGGAGAGGGAGGAGTCAAAAATGACCCCAAGGTTACGGGCAGATGAGACAGGAAGAATGACCGTGTTGTCGACAGAAATAGAGAATGGGGGAAGGGGAGAGGTTGGTTTAGGTGGGAAGATAAGGAGCTCAGTTTTGGACATATTGAGCTTCAGGTGGCGGTGAGACATCTAGGTAGCAATGTCAGAGAGGCAGGCAGATACCTTGGACTGGATTTCTGCCAAGATTTCTGGTGTGGAGAGGTAGATCTGGGAGTCATCAGCGTAAAGGTGATAATGAAAACCGTGGGAAGAGATCAGAGCACCAAGGGTGGAAGTATAGATGGAGAAAAGGAGAGGTCCTAGGACGGATCCTTGAGGTGCACCCACTGACAGCGGGATAGAGGAAGAGAAGATCCACCAGAGTATACACTAAAAGAACGCTGTGAGAGCTAGGAAGAAAACCATGAGAGAGCAGAATTCTGAAATCCAAGTGAGAACAGCGTGCCAAGGAGTAGCCTGTGATCAACAGTGTCAAAAGCAGCAGAAATATCGAGAAGGAGGAGGATAGAATAGAGTCCTTTGGATTTAGCCAGGAATAGATCATTGGAGACTTTAGCTAAAGTGCTGTTTCAGTTGAATGAAGGGGATGAAAGCCAGATTGGAGTGGATCAAGAATAGGTTGAGAAGAAAGAAAGTCGAGGCAGCGACAGTGGACAGCACATTCTAGTATCTTGGATAAGAAAGGGAGGCGGGAGATGGGGTGATAGTTGGAGATGTAGGATCCAGAGAAGGATTTTTGAGGAGTGGGATGACCACGGCATGTTTGAAGGCATCAGGGACAGTCACAGTGGAAAGTGACAGATTGAGGATATGACAGATGAAAGGGGTGACAGCAGGAGAGATAGTGTTGAGTAGATGAGTGGGAATAGGGTCAGTGGAGCAGGTGGTTAGTTTTGAGGATGACAGAAGAGTAAAGTTTCTTCTTCAGTGATTTCGGAAAAGGAAGAAAAGGAGGCAGGGGTAAGATGGCTGAGAGATTGGACTAAGGGAAGAAGGGGTGGAGGAGAGCTAGTTGTGAATTCAAGTTTAATCTTGTGAACCTTATCATGAAAGTAATCAGTCAGAGTCTAGGGGGAGTAGTAGCAGAAGGCACTTTGAGGAGAGAGTTTAGCGTGGCAAAGAGATGTCTAGGGTTTGAACCAATAGAGTTAGTCAAATGGATGTAATAGTCCTGTTTGGCAAGTTGGAGAGCAGATTGGAAGGAGGTCAGCAAGAATTTGAAGTGAATGAAGTCAGCAAGGGCAAGAGATTTAAGCCAAAGGCGTTCAGCAGAGCGTAGGTAGCGGATAGTAGGGGTCAGCCAAGGTTGGGGTTTGGTACGTTTAACGGGACGAGACACAGGAGGAGCGAGAGTGTCCAGAGCAGATGACAGAATAGTATTTTAGGAAGAGACAGCCTCATTGACGGACTTGGTTGACATAGCAGTAGAGAAGAGATTTGAGATACTGGAGAACAGGGTAGAAGGGTTAATAGCCTGTAGATTCCTAAATGTGTTGGTTAGAATAGGACAAGACTGGGGAGGAGGGTGTTGAAGTGTGAAAGTTATAAGATGATGTTCAGATAGAGGGAGAGTTGAGGCAAGGAAATTGGAGGGTGAGCAGTTGGAGAAGAGTACTAGATCAAGACAGTGGCCATTCTGGTGAGTAGGGGCAGGGGAGCACAGCTGAAGATTGAAGGAGGATGTTAAGGCAAGGAATTTAGAAGCACAAGAGTCAGAGGGGTCATTAATATGAAAGTTAAAATCCCCAAGAATGAGGGAAGGAGATGAAGGTTCAAGAAAGGAGAGCCAGGCATCAAAGTCAGTGAGAAAGGAAGAGGGGGATTTAGCAGGGGGTCAATAAATGACTGCTACCCAGAGAGGTAGAGTAGTGAATAGATGGATCGAGTGGACTTCAAAGGAAGAAAAGCAGTGAGATTGAGGTGGAAGAATGGGTTGAAATTTACAGGAGGGTGAGAGTAGTAGTCCAACACCGCCTCCACGGCCAACCGAGCGAGGGGTATGGGAGAAGAGATAACCTCCATGACATAGGGCAGCAATTGAAGCAGAGTCTTCAGGGTGAAGCCAAGTTTCAGTTAGGGCAAGCAGATGAAGGTTATGAGAGATAAAGAGGTCATGGAGGTAGGAGAGTTTGTTGCAGACAGAGCGGGTGTTCTATAGAGCACAAAAGAAGGGTAGAGAAGAAGGGGGGTGGAGAGGAATAGATATAAAATTGGAGGTATCACGGTAAGGCTTACACGAATAGGATGAGGGCTGATGAGGGGGACCAGGATTGGGATTAATGCCACCAGCGGAGAGCAGGAGAAGGAGTAGGAGAGTATGGAGGAAAGTAGGAGAGGTATGACGACAGCGATGGAGGCAAGATGTATTCAGGTAGAAAGGCAAGGGGTGAATGGAAGGAAGGAAGTGTTGAAGGTTGAGAGCTGTGAAGAAGGGAGTGGAAAAAAGAGATGGTGACGAGAGGGATAGAGAGATGGTGAATACAGAGGGAAGACAATGTGCTCCAAGGGTGGGAAGTGGTTTCGTAAGGAGAAACAGATTGGAAAGGGATAGTGCCAAGAAAAGCAGGTGTATTGGAGCCATAATAATAACAGTTTTTTTGGGGTACAGAAATGCTCAGAATAAGCTAAAGGGGAGGTGGAGGTTCAGGTAGGTTTAGAGCAAAATAGGAGGGGGATAGTATAGGTATTAAGAGGTAGTAGCCAATAATATAAGATAAATACAAAATAGGATAATGCAATATGCAGAAGCAGTAGTAGAGAGTAACTAGCAAGAGAGTCAGTAAGATCTTGAAGAACAGTGAGATGAAGATAATGGATAGAAGGCAGCAGCTGTTCAGAAACGTTAGCTGTGAGCAATTATGAAGGTATATCCATTAAAATCCCAATCCTCTCGGTTAAGCTGCAGCCTGGGGCAGAGGATGCAGGCAGGGGCAGATGATGCAGGCAGAGGATGCAGGTAGGAACAGATGATGCAGGCAGGGGCAGAGGATGTAGGCAGGAACAGATGAATCAGGCTGGGTAGAGGACGCAGGTAGAAGCAGATGATGCAGGCTGGGGCAGAGGATGCAGGCAGGAACAGATGATTCAGGCTGGGTAGAGGACGCAGGTAGAAGCAAATGATGCAGGCTGGGGTTGAGGATGCAGGCAGGAACAGATGATGCAGACTGGGGCAAAGGACAAAGGCAGGAACAGATGATTCAGGCTGGGTAGAGGATGCAGGCAGGAACAGATGATTCAGGTTGGGCAAGGACAAAGGCAGGAACAGATGATTCAGGCTGAGTAGAGGACGCAGGCAGGAACAGATGATTCAGGCTGGGTAGAGGACACAGGAACAGATGATTCAAGCTGGGTAGAGGACGCAGGCAGGAACAGATGATTCAGGCTGGGTAGAGGACGCAGGCAGGAACAGATGATTCAGGCTGGGTTGCGGACGCAGGCAGGAACATCTGGTAACATCTGATCTATCTGCATCCTTCACTCCTAAGGTGTTTTTGATACAAAACTTACGCTTAGTTTATTATATGTAGGTTTATTCTTCCCTAAGAACAATACCCACAACTAAACATTGTTACCTCATTGTAATGCGGAAATGCTCATTACTATTTGTAGATTTGCAGGGTTCTCCAAAGAACCATCCTTATGATTGAATATTATATACTATTGCAGTTCTGTAATGTTCACACTTATCTGCGACCTGTAAGTTATTTTCTTCTCTTTGCAACTTTCTTATGCAGTGCTGTAATGTTCATGCTTATCTGCGACATGTAAGTTATTTGCTCTCTTAGAAACCTCTATATGATGGTAAATTACATTAAGTAACTTATCAAAGCTATAAGTGCTATACTGTACCGATGAACATTCACTTATACTATATTTATTGCTTGATGTTGACATTGCTTGATGTTTATATAAAATTTAATTTACTAATACCACCTGGCACCACCAACCAACACTAACTAAAGCCAAAATGAACATCAACAAACTGCTTTTAATAATTTATTTTCTCCCCCTAATCTATTACGCATGGACAACCCCTCACATAGACAATAATCTACCCACAGCACACAAACCCTACAGACAACCCAATTACAGCTCACCAGACCAAAAGAATAACAACCAAATAAAAGGAAAAGCAACCACACACGGAAACAACCAACAGAAAGGGAAGAAAGGACACAACAAAACCAGATACCAAGAGAACAGACAACTAATAAAAATTAACACATCTTCGTCCCAAACCGAACCCTTTCAACCAATCCAACTGGGCTATGTAAACGCCAGATCAGTAGTCAATAAAACAATAACTATAACAGACTGGATCACAACAGAAAATCTTGATCTCTTATTCATTACTGAAACCTGGATTCATGACCTTAAAGACCCCATAATCTTAGATCTATGCCTACCAGGCTACAAAATTATCCACTGGACAAGAAATGGAAAAAGAGGAGGAGGAATAGCCATAATCTACAGATCCCAGTTCACCATCACAACCACAGCTGAATCCATTCTGCCACAACTTGAAATTGCTTCGGTTAGAATCAATCACCCAAATTTGCAGGAACACCTTAACGCAGTCCTGCTCTACAGACCGCCAGGCAACTGGCAAGACTCCCAAACACACTTTATGGACTTTATATTGAATACATGTGTCTCTACCTCAAATCTTCTTTTAGTAGGGGATATCAACCTGCACCTTGAAGATCTTACCTCAACAAGTACCCAAGAATGCGAAGATTTCATCCAACTATGGGATCTTCATAGGCCAAACACGCAGCCAACCCATATTAAAGGACATACACTAGACGTCGTCACACATAAATTCGATCCCGACTTAAGCCTTGTACTAACATATAAAGTGGACACCCACACCATGGGCCGACCACTACAAAGCAAACCTCTTCCTCCAATGGCGAACAAAAGATTCACCCAACAAACAAGAACGAATAACCTACGCCACGAGAGGAAAAATAGATCCGGTAATATTCTGGCAACAGTTCTACTATAATGGATGGACAATAAAGACAGATACAAACCAATTCCTCCAAGAATGGGACAATAGATGCAGAAACATATTAGACAACATAGCTCCACTCCAAATCAGAACCTCACACTGAAAGAACTCAATACCGTGGTTCAATGAAGAACTGAAAAAAATTAAAACAAAAGTTAGAAGGTTAGAACGAGCATGGAACAAAAAGTAATACGACTCCACACTCAACGCCTGGAAACAACTACAAAGAAAATACAAATACTCCATAAGATAAACCAAAAGATCATATTACAAACCTAAAATTGGACCAGACTACAAGGACACACTGTTACAAAATGGACTCTTCCCAAAGGAGAAAGGAAATATTCTACTCACCCCTATACCCAAAGATGCAAAGAAAAGTGCTAGCGACTTAACTAACTACCGACCAGTAGCATCTATTCCCCCGATAACCAAACTAATGGAAGGCATGGTAACCAAACAACTCACCAACTATTTAAATAAATTCTCAATACTTCACGACTCCCAATCAGGATTCCGGTCTAACCACAGTACTGAAATAGTATTAGTCACTCTCTTGACCAAATTTAAACAAGAGATCGCAACTGGCAATAACATACTACTTCTACAATTTGACATGTCCAGTGCTTTCGATATGGTTGATCATGGAATATTACTACACATCCTTGAATACTTCGGTATTGGAGGCAACGTTCTCAATTGGTTCAAGGGGTTCCTAACCACACGATCATACCAAGTAGTATCTAACTCGACTACATCAGCCACATGGATACCTGAATGTGGAGTTCCACAAGGAACCCCCTCTCGCCGACTCTATTCAACTTAATGATGACACCCTTGGCCAAACTACTATCCAACCAAAACCTCAACCCATACATATACACAGATGACGTAACGATTTACATCCCATTTAAACAAGATTTAAAGGAAATTTCCAATGACATCAACCAAAGTTTCCGTATCATGCATTCATGGGCGGATACATTTCAGCTGAAACTTAATGCAGAAAAAACCCAATGCCTTATACTCGCCTCACAACATAACACGAGCAAATTCACCACCATAAACACACCAAACCTGTCTCTTCCAATTTCGGACACCCTGAGAATTCTTGGAGTTAACCATTGATCAACATTTAACACTTGAAAGCCACGTGAAAAACACAACCAAGAAGATGTTCCATTCAATGTGAAAATGAAAAAGAGTAAGACCTTTCTTCCCAAGGACCGTTTTTCGCAACCTGGTACAGTCAATGGTGCTCAGCCACCTAGATTACTGCAATGCACTATACGCTGGCTATAAAGAGCAAATAATCAAGAAACTCCAAACAGCCCAGAACACCGCAGCCAGACTCATATTCAGAAAAACAAAATATAAAAGTGCTAAACCCCTAAGAGAAAAGTTACACTGGCTTCCAATTAAAGAACGTATCACGTTCAAGATATGTTCCCTAGTTCATAAAATCATTCACGGAGATACCCCAGCCTACATGTCAGACCTGGTAGATTTGCCACCCAGGAAGGCTAAAAGATCATCCCGCACATTCCTTAATCTTCACTTCCCCAGTTGCAAAGGCCTAAAATACAAACTAACGCATGCGTCAAACTTTTCCTACTTGAGTGCACAGTTACGGAACGCATTGCCGCGCAACTTAAAAACGATTTACGAACTAACTTTCGTAAATTTTTGAAGACCCATCTCTTTAATAAGACATACCACAACGATCAACAAATGTAAATGTAACACATCTCCACCTTACCTATAATCAGAACTGTTTTCATATATCTGCTTGTTTAAATTTCTATTATGCTATTCACGACTTTAAATAACATTAAGTGTCTATCTTCTAATCTATTATCCACCAAGAACGATACATTGTAAGCCACATTGAGCCTGCAAAATGGTGGGAAAATGTGGGATACAAATGCAATAAATAAATAAACAGATGATTCAGGCTGGGTAGAGGACACAGGTAGAAGCAAATAATGCAGGCTGGGGTCGAGCATGCAGGCAGGGACAAATGATTCAGGCTGGGTAGAGGACTCAGGGAGGAACAGATGATTCAGGCTGGGTAGAGGACGCAGGGAGGAACAGATGATTCAGGCTGGGTAGAGGACGCAGGCAGGAACAGGTGATTCAGGCTGGGTAGAGGACGTAGGCAGGAACAGATGATTCAGGCTGGGTAGAGGACGCAGGTAGAAGCGAATAATGAAGGCTGGGGTCAAGGATGCAGGCAGGGAAAAATGATGCAGACCAGGGCAAAGGACATAGGCAGGAACAGATGATTCAGGCTGGGTAGAGGACGCAGGCAGGAACAGATGATTCAGGCTAGGTAGAGGACGCAGGCAGGAACAGATGATTAGGCTGGGTAGAGGACGCAGGTAGAAGCAAATAATGCAGGCTGGGGTCGAGGATGCAGACAGGAACAAATGATGCAGGCTGGGGTCGAGGATGCAGGCAGGAACAAATGATGCAGACCAGGGCAAAGGACGTAGGCAGGAGCAGATGATTCAGGTTGGGTAGAGGACGCAGACAGGAACAGATGATTCAGACTGGGTAGAAGACTGCACTATCTCTTGCCGGCTGTAACGGAGGTAGACATGGACTGTCGATTTAAGAACAGCAGTACAGCGTAATAATTACCCTCAAGAGGCTGAAGAGTGGAGTGGTAGACGAGGTGGTTAACAGGACATGCACCAGTACAGTCTCGGTCTCATAATTCTGGGCTGCTGGCATCTGGGCAAAGTCACCACGTGGTCAGGATATTGGGCCTGGAAAGGGCGTCCGCCGCTGCCACCTGAGCCAACGGGTCAGCCACAGGTCACGTTCCCTTTCACCAGCAGATCAGCACTTCAGATGATGCGGTGAGTGGAAGCACCGACCGACGGATCAGGTACACTCGTGCCGATCCCCTGCAACCACGTCGGCCTAGGCCCAATGCACTCCTCCCAGGTTGGGCCCAGCACCGAAGCGCAGCAGCGGTAAAAAGCATGCAGGCTTGGCTCGGTGCTTAGTTGGTTTCCCTTCTCTCTCTCTCAGCTTTGGTCCCGCCCTCATTTCCTGTTTCCGCAAGGGCGGGACCAGAGCTGAGAGAGAGAGAAGGGAAAACAACTAAGCACCCAGCCGAGCCTGCATGCTTTTTACTGCTGCTGCAGCCCTAATCCCAACGAGGTAAGATAGATGACTTTTAAAATTTGGAGGGGGCCTGGAACTCGGAGGGAGGGAGGGACCCTGGAACTCGGAGGGAGAGGGGGGCCCTGGAACTCAGAGGGAGGGAGGGAGGGGAGCCTGGGACTGGGAGGGACTGGAACTGGGAAGGAGGACCCTGGAACTGGGAGGGAGGGAGGGGGACCCTGGAACTCGGAGGTAAAGAGGGGGACCCTGGAACTCGGAGGTAGGGAGACCCTAGAACTCAGAGGTAGGGAGGGAGGGGGACCCTGGAATTTGGAGGTAGGGAGGGGGTGGGAGAGAGAGGGGAGGGAGGGGGGCCTGGAACTCAAAGGGAGGGAGGGGGGCCTGGAACTGGGAAGGACTGGATCTCGGAGGGAGGTGGAGGGGGACAGGAGAGGGGGAGAGGGAGGGGGGACGGGAGGACAGGGGAGGGGGCAGGGAAGGGGAGGTGGAGGGGGGAATGCACCACCTGTAAAAAAAAAATTCATCACCCCAAATCATTTTGAAAAGTTGGCTCCTATGAACATGTCCCGCTGCAGTATCTGCAGCCCGAGTCAATCCTTGTGTGTGTGTGAGTGAGACTAACAAGTTAGTTACTTCTTCCATTAAAGGCTTGGTTGAAGAGCCAAGCTTTCACCTGCTTCCTGAAGTAGAGATAGTCTTGTGTTAAGCGGAGCCTTTCAGGCATTGCATTATGAAGTTTTTGCAGAAATGGTGTGATGTGGTCACATCGCTTGCAACCTTCTATGAGTCAATGTCAACACAATATGTAATAGAACATTTTAACAGACTGCGTAGGGTATAAGCAAAGATGGAACATATAGATATGTAAGAGGAGTTAGAAATAAGGTGACTAATGTAAAGAAAGTTGCACATGAGGTCAGAGAGATGGTTAACATTTAGATAGGTAAGAGATAGGCAGTCCATTATTTCTAATAATCTGTTACTATGTGTGGTCCATCTGTAAAAAGTAAAAAACTGTCACAGTTGGATACGCAGTGCGTTGAAAGGTGAAGGACAATTTTTTTTTTTTTTTTTTTTACAGTTTTTAAAATTTATTTGAAAGCATCCCATATGTAGATACATTAAATCAAAACTGAATATCACTAAAACAGCTTCAAAAATGATTGTAGGTGGTGGAAACAACACTAATAAAGGCTGTATTCTGTGCTCTTTTTTTTCTACTTTGTTCTATACAATACAGTAATACATGGCCAAATTTCAGGGAGGATATCCTGTTTACTGATGGGTTTATCTTAACTGTTGTAATCTGCCTTGGGAAGCCTGGTGTTTATAAAGATTGGCAGTAAAATTAAACTCTTTTTTCCTTGTCATCAAGCAGATGAATCCATTACGAATGGGTTGTGTCCACCTACCAGCAGGGGGAGATAGAGAGCACTGAAAAACCATAGTGCCTCTTGGCCAGCTAGCTCCATCTGCCTCTCAGTATTCTCTATCTCCCCAGCAGGGTTGGACGCAGCTTATTCAGCTTCTTCAAAAATCTGCCTGGGTTGGCTCCTGGGCTTTTGCCAGTTCTAGCAGGGGTGTTGTGGCTATTGCAGCTTCACTTTAAAGGCACATAGGTTAGCCCTTTCCCTGCCTTAGCCTTCCCCCTATGTGGATGCAGGCACATTGGTATGTCCTTTCCCTGCCTTTCCCACATTCTTCTATATGGATGCAGGCACATTGGTATGTCCTTTCCCTGCCTTTCCCACTCTCCTGGACCTCTGGAGTGCCTCTGTAGCTGTTGCCTCTAACTTTCCTCACAGCGTAAAAAACCCCCCCAAAAAACAACGCAATGCGCTTGTTAGTGCTGCAATTCTGAGGCTTCCTTCTGTCTGTGCAGAGTGACCGGAGTTCTGTGACTCGGTCTGGTGAGGTAAGAGAGTCTTGTAGCTCCTCCGGGAAGGGCCCGCGATCGGGACGTTTTGGCGCAAATCCGCCATTTTGAAATTTTCCGCCATTTTCGGCAATGGCTGCGGAGGTTCTTAAGTGCTGTTCACGTTGTGGCAAGCGCAGATCCGCAGCGGGGCTTTGTAAATAGTGCTCTTTAGACGTCAGGGCCGGCACGAGCATGGCGAGCGAGGTTTCTTCCCGCTTGGTGGAGCTGGCAGCTGGTGCCATCTTGGATGCGCCGCATGGCTCGACCCCCACAGGAGCGGAGGGGTCTGAGACCGGAGGGGAGCCTTGGATGGAGGCTACCAGAGGAGCTGCTTACCCCGGATTGGAACTGGGAGGCCAGGGTGAGCCTTTCTCCCCTGAGTTTGTGTTGCTTTTACATAAAGCGTTCATGTTAAAAAGAGCTCTGCCGCAGATGTCTGACTCTGCGTTGCTACCTGGTTCTCTTCCGGTGGAGACCGGCCCGGGATTGCCGTCAGGGTTTTTTCCCCAGACAGTTGGCCGCAAGACAAGCGCAGAAGAGTAAATTCCCCTTCAGAGAGTGGCGCACCCCCCCCCCCCCCCCCCCCCCCCGTGGTCCGGCTGTGGGGATTCTGAGGGGTCTGGCAGGCCTTCGTGGTCTGAAGAGCCAGAGGAAGGTGTAGGATTGCCACTGGATCCGGATGATCCCACTTCGGTTAAGATTTTCCACCGCGAGGAGCTGCCAGCGCTTATTTCTGATGCCTTACAGGCTCTCTCTATTGAAGATCCTGTGATGGGCGAAGCCTCCTCTGATAATCCGAGGATGGCAAGTACTAAGAAGCCTGCTTGAGCCTTTACTTTGCATGACTCCATCCAAGAGCTTATTTCGGCTCAATGGGCTGACCCTGAGGGGCCTTTGAAAGTTGCCAGGCAATGGGGCACTTATACCCTCTCAGTGAGGAGCACTTGGCACGCTTGGCCGTGCCTAAAGTGGATGCCCTAGTCACGGCTGTGACGAAAAAGACTACCCTCCCAGTAGAGGGAGGGGTCGCCCTGAAGGACATGCAGGACCGACGTCTGGAATCAGCAATCAAACGGTCCTTTGAGATTTCAGGCCTAGCCTTACGGGCATCTGTGTGCAGTTGTTATGCTGCTCGAGCCTGCTTCGCTTGGTTGCAACAGGCAGTGGAACAGCCCGGGGATGAAGCGGAGCCCCTTGTGGAGGTGGCACCGCGGATGGAGTCAGCCTTGTCATTTTTGTCTGATGCCCTCTATGATCTGGTCAGAGCTTTGGCTAAACAGACGGCTGTGGCGGTGGCCACTTGCCGCCTTCTATGGCTACGGCATTGGGCGGCTCACATGGCCTCTAAGCAAAGGTTGGTGGAGTTGCCCTTCCAGGGCCTTCTCCTATTTGGTGAGGAGTTGGAGAAAATTGTTAAAGGCCTGGGGGAAACTAAACCCCAGCGCTTACCCGAGGATAGGCCGCGGCCTTCTTCCAAGGATCAGGCTGTTCCCTCCTCTTCCAGACCTCGCTTCCATGAAGCTAGAAGGTACCACCCAGGGCGTTCTGCTGGGTTTACTTCACGTGCCCGCTTTCAGCAGAGGAACTCCTTTTGCTTGAACAAACGTTCCGCAGTGGCCGGCTCAAGGCCTGGAGTTCATGGGTGACCCTCTCAATGATGGTGCGCCGGCCCACTCCTTGATTCCTGCAGTTGGAGGACGTCTTTCCCTCTTTCTTGAGGAATGGGTCAAGATTACCTCAGATCAGTGGGTTTTGAACCTGATCAGAGATGGCTACAGATTAGAATTCAATGCCCCGGTGAGAGACGTGTTTGTGGAGTCCAGATGCGGTTCTGCCGTCAAACGGGCGGCGGTAGAGGAGACCTTGCAAGGCTTGTTGCACCTCGGGGCGGTGGTCCCTGTGCCTCCTGCCGAGATCGGCTATGGTCGTTACTCCATTTACGTTGTGGTGCCGCAAAAAGGAGGGTCTTTTTGGCCCATACTCAACTTGAAGTCAACAAGACACTAAGAGTGTGGCATTTTTGCATGGAAACCCTGCGCTCCGTCATGGCGGCTGTACAACCAGGAGAGTGTCTCACGTCTCTGGACCTGAAAGAAGCTTACTTGCACATTCCTATTTGGTCCCCGCACCACCGGTTTCTCCGGTTTGCGATGTTGGGAAAACATTTCCAGTTTCGGGCCTTGCCTTTTGGCCTCGCCACAGCTCCCGGCACCTTTTCCAAGGTAATGGTGGTAGTAGCTGCCTTTCTCAGGCGAGAGGGTATCCCGGTTCACCCGTACCTCGACAACTGGCTCATCAGAGCGGACTCTGCAGAAGAGAGTCATCATGTAACAGCCAGTGGTCTCAGTACTTCAATCTCTGGGCTGGGTCGTCAATATACCCAAAAGTCACCTGACCCCCCCTCAATCTCTAGAATGTTTGGGGGGTCGACCCAGCCTCAGGGTTTGTCTTTCTACCCGAGCAAAGGCGGTGCAAGCTTCAGAACCAGGTCCGTCTGCTCCTGAGGATGCCTCGCCCGCGAGCTTGGGACATAGTCCAGCTGTTGGGGTCGATGACGGCCACCTTGGAAGTGGTGCCATGGGTGAGAGCGCACCTGAGACGTCTGCAGTGTTCCCTGCTTCAACAGTTGTCTCCAATATCTCAGGATTACCAGCACAGACTCACGTGGCTCCCTGCGGCCCGGCTCAGTATGGAGTGGTGGCTCTCAGACAATATGATGCGGCGAGGAATGCCGCTAGCACTTCCTGATTGGTGCCTGGTGGTAACAGATGCCAGCCTGCAGGGCTGGGGGCACATTGCCAGGGAAGGCATGCCCAGGGTCTCTGGACACCCGAGGAGTCGGAGTGGTCCATCAATCGCTTGGAGTTGAAAGAGATATTCCAGGCGCTTCTGGCCTTTCACTCGACCCTGGAGGGACTGGCTGTCAGAGTTCTGTCGGACAATATGACAGCAGTGGCCTACATAAATTGACAAGGCGGCACTCAGTGCAGGGCGCAGGCCGCGCAGATTTGCCACTGGGCCGAGCTACATCTGCAGTTTCTGTCAGCAGCTCACGTGGCGGGTCAGAGCAACGTGCAAGCCGATTATCTAAGCAGGCATCAAATCGACCCAGCGGAGTGGGAACTGGCAGACGAAGCATTCCTTCAGATCTGAGCCAAATGGGGGACGCCCGTAGTGGATCTTATGGCCTCAAGCGCAAATGCCAAAGTCCCGTGCTTTTACAGCAGACAGAGAGATCCTCGCTCGGCGGGGTTGGATGCCTTGGCTCAACCCTGGCCTCTGGGCCTCCTGTATGTGTTCCCTCCTGGGCCCTTGATAGGGCGAGTACTCCTGCGGATTCGGCTACATCAAGGAGAGGTGGTTCTCATTGCCCCGGATTGGCCCAGGCGGCCATGGTATGCGGACCTCCGGTGGATGCTGGTGGAGGCTCCCCTTCCTTTGCCTCTGGTACCGAACCTGTTGTCACAGGGGCCGGTAACCATGGAGGACTCCTGCCGCTTTGGTCTTACGGCATGGCTCTTGAGAGGGCGCAATTGAGAGACAAGGGCTATTCCAACAAGGTCAAATCCACTCTCCTTCAGGCCCGCAAGCGTTCCACTTCCGTTGCCTATGCTCAGATTTGGCACCAGTTTGAGGCTTGGTGTGCTGCTAAAGCGATTATACCCTTGTGGGCTTCTGTCTCGCCGATACTTTACTTTTTGCAGGATGGTTTACAAAAGGCTTGGCCTATAATTCCCTGCGTGTTCAAGTTGCAGCCTTAGCATGTTTCGGGGGAAGGTGGCTAGCCTCTCCCTGTCTGCTTATCCAGAGGTGGCACGGTTTCTTAGAGGGGTGCTTCGGCTCCGTCGTCCCGTGCGGGCTCCGTGTCTGGCCTGGAACCTGGGGTTAGTTTTAAAGGCCCTTCAGTGTTCGCCCTTCGAGCCGCTTAGACGAGCTTCAGAGAAGGATGTGATCCTAAAGACGGTCTTTTTGGTGGCCATTACTTCGGCGAGACGGGTGTCTGAGCTCCAGGGGCTGTCCTGTCATGACCCATTTCTGCATTTGCACCTTCTAGATGTGCGAAGGGCTCTGTTGCAGTATCTGCGCATGTCAAATGCTTTCATGACCTCTGACCATCTTTTTGTTGTCAGGTCCTCGCAGAGGGTCTCCAGTGTTTAAAGCTACTCTGGCTCGTTGG
Organism: Microcaecilia unicolor; assembly: GCF_901765095.1. Classification (NCBI taxonomy): domain Eukaryota; kingdom Metazoa; phylum Chordata; class Amphibia; order Gymnophiona; family Siphonopidae; genus Microcaecilia; species Microcaecilia unicolor. The sequence goes on from NC_044033.1 coordinate 307,645,284, forward strand.
CTCAAAGAAGCTATTTTTTTCAGCATATCTGCTGTCTGGCAGGCCTCCGCCTGAAGCCTTTAAGGCACGTTCCACAAGAGCAATTTCCTCTTTTTGGGCTGAAACTGGAGCACTCTCTCTTCAAGAGATATGCAGTGCAGCGACATGGGCTTCTAAGCTCTCATTTGCCCGACATTACAGGCTGGATGTGGCTGCCAGGAGGGATGCGCATTTTGGAGCACAAGTGCTGGCGTGTGGTGTGGCCTGTTCCCACCCTATCTAGGGATTGCTTTGATACATCCCATTTGTAATGGATTTCTTCTGCTTGATGACAAGGAAGGGAAAATTAGGTTCTTACCTTGGTAATTTTCTTTCCTTTAGTCATAGCAGATGAATCCATGAGCCCACCCTGATTGATTGATTGATTGATTGATTGATTGATGCTGTTTTGGGTTCAGTTTTTCCTGTAGATATGTTCCCTCATTGGGAGAAGTTGGAAAACAGTCTTCAGGATTTCTGTTCTGTTACAGGAGATTGAGTTCGTCCCTCCTTTGAATTACTGCTCCTGTTCTGGGGCGTTCGTTCGCTGTGAGAAAAGTTCATGTTATTCTACTTTGCGGTGTAACGCTGCTTTGGAAGCTTCAAATACTGAGAGGCAGATGGAGCTAGCTGGCCAAGAGGCACTATGGTTTTTCAGTGCTCTCTATCTCCCCCTGCTGGTAGGTGGACACAACCCATTCGTAATGGATTCATCTGCTATGACTAAAGGAAAGACAATTACCAAGGTAAGAACCTAATTTTCTCTTCATTGGGACACATGGAATCACATCTTCATCTCATCTCTTTTGTACAAATGGATGATTCTGTTTTGAGCATGTTTCAGGGACAAGTGGCTTTCATAAGTCAAAAGTAATAAAAATACATATTTTCTTTGATGCAGATCTTTTATTTAAATATAACTAAAGGGGGGAAATGGGACTTGATATACTGCCTTTCTGAGGATTTTGCAACTACATTCAAAGCGGTTTACATATTCAGGTACTTATTTTATACCAGGGGCAATGGAGGGTGTTAATATATGGCCTAGCTTTAAGGCTACCACTGGAATAGTGATGGCCAAAGCTATGCAGCCAAGAACAACTGGGAAAAAAATACTGACTAGGCCAAAGAACAAGCAAGTGAATTAATATTTGAGAATCTGCTAAGAGCAGGTCTGAATAATGACTTCTGACACAAATTGGTACAATTTTTAAATCAAATATAGCATCTGTAATGAAAGATCAGATGAATAAAATGGAGCTTATTAGTTTTGGTATACAATGATACAGAGGTAATACAGAGTTCATGAGAAAGGTATGAAAAGTATTGCAGCCGGAAGATGTGAAACTGTTATCTCAACGCTTCCCAAAACATGTTGATAATTAGCAGTAGCTGAGAACGGAAGGAGGTGGGTACATCAGATAGCAGATCGCATGGGAAAGTATGATCTCAGAAATTGCGAAATATTAGGAGCTAGGTATCTCACCATTCACTTCTATGGAGAGGATAGAGTATAAAAGATGGCAGATTTTGGCTTAGTTTGAGAGTCTTCTCCGAAGCTTCTGTCAGACGGCGAAGCCCTGTGCGGCTGAAACCAGAATCTGATGTCTGTATTTGTATCAACTTGAAGACCTGTGTTTGGGTAAGAAATAAAATGTATCTATCTATCTAAACCTATCTCTGTCTTTTATTTTATTGATTCTATCTTCTCTTTACCTTACATTTAGCCTACAAGGTAGATCATATACAAGTGACACTCAGTCTTTGCAGAAACTTAGACAGATGTTTAATAAGATTTATGTGGGAACATAAATGGCCCAGAGTATATCTAGATCCAGAAAACAAACAGAAAGCAGTAATTATGGGAATTAGTTTTCAATTACGGCTCCTAATGCCACCCCAGAATAGACCTTGTGATTGGGTGACAATGGAGGTCAGAGAAACTATACAGAATCTGTTATATGAAATAAGTACCTTTAGTCCCCCGTGTGACGGAGTCAGAAAGAGGTCTATAAGAAGAGGTAATTAAAAACAGTGGTGAGTCCCGAACGCTGACACTACTCGCTGACCTTCTTCATCTTCTTTTGAACGCAAGAGGGGATACTTCATTTTGTGCGTTCAAATGTTCTCTGTTTCTCTCTGTCACTTTTTTTTCCTTCTCTCTTGTTTCTCTCATACTCACCTGCCTCTCCCTACCGCTACTTTCTGTCCTTCTGCCTCACACGGACATTGCCCATTAGAGGGGCACTAATGTTCTGTCCGTTCTCACCCCTACTTTAAATACTCTTCTATTTTTCCGTCTTTTTACTTTCTTCCCTGAACGTCTTGCTGCCCTGCGCTGCACTGTCTTTCAATATTCTGTTCTGTTTTTTCTCACCCTCTTTTCTTTCTCCTATCCTGCCTATCTCTTTGATTTGCGTGATGTGCGCAAGACTGTGCTTGTTGTGTGAATGGTGCATAACAACGAATCCAGGCGACTGCGATTTGGGTTTTGCTGTAAGTTTATTTCAATGTTCAAAATCTTTGGATTGGTCTTTATGCTAGCATTCTCGCTTAACAATCCTTAGAGATTGCGCATTTTCTGCCTCCCATCCCACCCTGTGTTCTGTATTAATCCCTCCTTTTTCAAATCCCTATCCCCTGGTTCTCACTATGTATTCTGTTCTTTCTTCTTCTTCTGTCGACCTTACTTTCCTCCCCAATACCTTTTCCTGTTCTCCTTCATCCTAACTTCTTCTACCTACCTCTTCCTATTAGTCCCCTGGGTCTTACAGTTTCTTTGATGTTCCCCCTTTTTGTCTCCGGTACTCTAGGAGAACAGCACGCTTTCAGATTGCTCTCTCCCTTAAAATCCTTTTGAATTCTCTGTTCTTATAACCACTCTTCAAAACTGACAGACAGCCCCCACCTTTTCACATCTGCTATTGCCTTCACTCTGTGTGTGCGACTCTATTCCTCCTCATTCTTTCTATTGGACTTCCTACAACTTTCTTTTTTGCTGAAAACAGTAATTACGGTGTTCAACTTTGTAGCTGATTGCCGTCGTCCAATTGCTGTTTTTCCCCTTATCTCTCTAAGTATTCTTTCAGTCTTCTGCACTATGCTTTCCCCCTAACAGCCCGCAGCCCCCCCTTCCTGTCCACACATTTCTCGGCTCTTTTTCATAGTGCAGCATGAATAACTGCGTAGTATCTCTTATTCCGTTCCTTTTCCTTTTGTATCTTTGTGTGTGTCTTTGCACTCTGTCTGAATTGTATTTTTGTGCGAACTATACTGTTCCGTCTCTGCTTTTCTTATTTCTCATTTCCACCTGTCAAAATCTTTATTATTTACTGCGTAGTTCCACTGATTGCTTTTTTTCACAGCTGCTCAGTCCTGTGCTCTCACCCCACCCCCATAGCCATTTTTCTTTCCTTAAAGTCCAATCTGAATCCCTTCCTCCACAACATTTTGTTCTTGTCCCCCTTTTTCTGCCACAATAATCCTCCCTGCCCTCCTCTCTGATGCTCTACCGACTCCTACACTATATGTCTGTGGTCCGTGTAAAATTTATAAGGTACCAATTGGGGTAACTTAATACCTTACATACACCTTTTTGGCTTCTTGTGCAAACCAGAAATCATTTTTTTTTTATTTTTTGATTTCCTAGAAAATTTTTCTTTTTCCTTCTCCGTCCCATGTGGTGTGAGTTTTGATTCTCTTTCCGGAACAAAGCTTATTACATTACTAGTAACTGTCATATTTGATATATACTCCCTCTTGGGCTTCGAATCTGCCTTTGTAAATCTATTTAAACTCGCTCGAAGAGGTGTAAGTTCTAAACCCCTTTTTCTCATATTTTTTTTTATATATCCTTATCCAGGCTTCCGAAACTGCCATTTCTTTCTGTAGCTTTTAAAGGTTTTCCCTAACAAGTGCTGTAGTTCACTATCTCAAGGACATGAGAGTCTGGGAAGCTTGCCCACTTTAGCTGCCTTATCAGTCCAGCACTGCTTTGGCAGAGGAGGCTCTACAGTTCACTTTTAAAAGCGAAGAAAGTGATTTTTTTTTCCCTCTCCCCCTTTTCCGTTCGTTTTTGTCCCTGTTCTATACTGAAGTGACACAGATATTCTTTTTAACTTCTCACTGTCTATCCTCTGTCAACTGTATTGCTCCTGAATCCATCTCTTTCATATCTTTCCAATCCGGTTTCCCCTCGAAATTGGTGGACTTATGCAAGGGTCCTTCCCTTAACGCCGAGGAGATTATCTGATTCTCTGATTGTCTCCCACTCCCCAAAATTGCTGAACTTTTGGGCGTTGCCCTCTATTTTATTTCATTTCCCTTAAACAATACACCGTCTGAGACTCTAATGCTTTCTCATTTTTGTCTCTGAGCCATGATTTTAACCCCGAGACAGGTTTTTCTTTCTTTTTGTGCTGCAAGTGACGGTTTGATAGACCTTATCGTGCCACACCTTCAAACATACATTACTTGACTTTACCCTTTAAAAACCGGCTCTTTCCTTCTTTGTCCTAGTGGCCCCCCCCCCATGACTTATACTGTAAATGGTATTACTCACTTCCTAGATATATGTCTTAATAGTCCACTATAATGTATTTCTTGCTGAATGCTTAACCAGCAGTATTTTAGGAAGGCTGTTGCATATTTTGTTTTATTGTTCTATTTAAATGATATCATATTGTGCTTGTGTTCTATGACACAGGGGTATAGCGTGGTTTCCAAGGCATATTAGATACAGACTCTTTCTTGTAAAAATATTTGTGCTCAAATCTTCATAACTTTTACTTCCGTGATGGCTGCGCTGGTCCGCTGCTCATCTATAATCTTTACATGTTTATAACACTAATCTTATCAGCCATACAAGAAAATATTAAGCTACGTATACCAAAACTGTTCCTTCCTGTTCTGCTCTACCACCTTCAAGCTTTCCTTTCATAGTTTGCTGTGTGGCAACCTTAGTATACACGGTAAAGTTAAGGTGCCTTACCCGAAGAGCTTACATGTTTTTTCCCCTTAAAATAATTTTTTTTGCTTGCTACTTCTGGATTAGATTTCAGAGGTTCTTTCTACGAATATGCGATATTTATTATTTCCTTTTTTCTTTTTTCCTTTATTTCTTAATATTTTTTTCTCTACTTTATTGTACTAGTGTCATGCAATTAACTTTGATGACGGCATCTTAATTATTAGGGGCAGGCTTCCATTCCATTTTCGGAGTGGCCTGCGGATTCGGCATTATTGCCCATATAAGGGTTACCTGTATAGATGATCGCTGTGGCAATACAGGGACGCCTAAGACATTGGTTGAGATTGTATACAGGTTGACTCGGGCATTCAATATTTTTGGATGGTTAGCTTTTACACAAGAAGTTTCCTAACTTTCCAATGTTGTAGTTTGGTTATTCGTATACGAGATGTTCCCTAACCATAAAAATTTGAGTGGGTTGTTGTACACGAGAAGTTCTCAAACTACAGGTCCTTTGGGGTGATTAGACGCACACGAGAAGTTCACTAGTCAGCGAAAACCCATTGGACCGCTGCTCTTCGACTCATGACACCTTATTCGCTGGTTTCTTGAGTCCTTTTTGGGAGTGTTTGCAATGTCCCTTTTTGGGGGCTCTGCCACGTATACGGGATAGTTCTTGGTAGGCTGGGAAACCGGGTTTCTTTACGCCTTTAGAAGCACACTCTGGGGAGTAGTTTTTATTAATTTGGAATAAGAGTAGTATAAATATATAATAGCTGACACTAATCGCCTTCTGCTCTATTTTCTTACACTCTCTTTTCACTTTTGTGACTTTCAATTGTCTATTTATTTAACCTGCGGCAAAAGCATAGGGCTTTCCGCCAATTAGTAATTTATATTCTAGGTTCCGCCACTGGGACGCTCTTGAAGACGCGTGAGTATAAAGGTGTTTTCTATACGCATGATGCATGGTTCTTTGTTGTTTATATAATTTTCTCTGGCATGATGTTGTTTAGTTGCCCCAGTTACTGATCTCTAAATTTTGACTTGAATCATCTGACTTAAAGACCTCACACACTTTTCTTTAAGCTTCTATGTGCATTATATTCCCCTTATTCCTAATTCCATTATGCCCACCCAGTCCTCCACTAGCCCCCTGGAAAGAGTTCTCAACTTTTTCCCCGCTGATAAAAAAGAACTTTCCCGTTTATGTCAGACCTGGCATACCGTTTGGTCCGCCAAAGACCCGGGACTGGAATGGCCAACAAAGGGCTCATTTGATCAGGGCAAGCTCCAAGCCTTGGTCTGCTATAATGAATCCAACAAAACAGGAAAATCTAGGGAGAAGCATTTAGCTGCTATTAATAAATTTATACTTATTGCACAAAACCAGCATGACAGAGCCCTAGCGAAGTCTGATTGCGATCAAGCCCCTTACAAAGAGGCAATAACACCTACTGCCCCACCACCCTATGATGCTGCTACCGCTACAGGTACTACCAAGCTCCTACCATGTGCAGTGGGATATACACCAATACCCCCAGGATATTGTGATAAACCTCAGCTACAGATTTCTCAGGGATCTCAGACACAGATCCCCTTATCTCAAGGATCCCAGACAGCGATACCCTCGCTGCCTGCGATATCTCCCGCGCCTATAAAATTTGACCTACCTACTACCGTACACATTGCCGGTGTAGTTGATCTATCTCTTCCCTCATCACAAAAAGACTCAATTTCTATATCTCATGGGTCGGTACAAACTCAGACGCCTTTAACCCCTTCAACAATCCCAGTGGCCCAATTACCCACTGTTACCTCTGCTCCAACGATGCAAGCAACAACCCAGACGCTAACCCCACCACCGCCTCATGTATATCGTTCTATTGGAGGCTATGAGATTGAGATACCCCCACCCATTATTGAGCAATATCCTTGTGTCCCGAACCCATCGGTTCCGGCCACCATCCAGCACCCTACTAACAGTCAAATTGACGTGGCTGCCCAGACCTCCATTTATCCTGGGCTAGGATCAGGATTGACCTCACACATGACCACCCAAACTTCTACCTACCCATATATGGAGCACACAACTCAGACATCACCTCCACCACTACGTTTGGACTCTTCTGTCCAAACTGGTCCCTTGCCCACTGAATCCCTACAGTACCCTATCCTGTCCCAATTACGACAGATGGGTTTCGTTCCATGTAGTCCCGCCACACAGGCACGGGCTATTTGTCAGGAACTCTATGATCGGGGTTTCCTTAAAGCACCCCCCGTTCCAGTGAACTTTTCCATGCCTACTCTAGAACCTGAGTGTTCTACTCCTCCTAGATGGGAGCAATTGGGTGCACGCCCCAAGGGTAAAATTCCCCAATTAGCAGAGGAACTGGCTCTTCTCCGCCGTCCTCTCATACTTCCAGCCAAACCAGGTACTGGGGATCTACCAAAAATAATATCTTCCCCATTAGAAGAAGCATGGGAAATTTTAAAACAACAACTTCCAATTAAAACAGATTTGATGGATATTCGAAACGAACCTCCCCCAGTACTAAGTTTCTCCTCCTCGATGGAAGGAGATTCTTCTCACCTTGACCTACCCAAGCCCCTCCCCCTTGACACGCCAGTCCCTTCAGGTGCAGGCTGTCTACCATCACCCGGCCTCACCTTAGCCACTATAGGAGATGATCTCGTATACGTTTCAGAAGGACTTCGTTCCCTACGTAAGTCCATGTCGGCACCCCCTGACACTATTGCATCCGCTACATCAAAATCCGAAATACCCCAGATACCCCAACAACATGATGTTATTTCTCATCATACTAGACAGCGCGATCCTCACGGTTATCTTACTGATGAAGGATCTAGCCGCTGCCTTGCAGTTATTGACAGTTCCCCACACCCTACAAGTCTGAATATCAGTACAGTACCCATCATATCTGGTCCGCCTAGCACACCTGCCCAATATGTGGCATTACATGAGAATTCATTGCATTATGTTCACCCATGGGTTGATGACCTTGCAGGATGGTCTGAGGCGCTCCAGCCCCAGTCCGCCCTCTTCCCGCGTGAAGGATCCTTACGGTCTGACAAGCTTTCACTTGTAAGAGATCTTATTTATGACCACCCCGACCCCCATTGGGATCAGAAAACAACTCTCTATCTAATCCAAGGTCTTCAGGTTTGGAAAAAGTATGAGAATCAGTTTCCCCCAACCACCTCGATTGATCTCCTTAAATCAGTGAAACTTTTTCCCCTGCTGAATAAAATGTCAGGTGGTGTCCCTCATACGGAGTACACCCCCCTTTCTGCTGTTGAATTGAATAGCCTCATACTACAGCTCCCGGATATTGCACAGGGAGGCAACCGATGGTTAAAGAAATTACAGGACATAACCCTGGGGACTACCCTATCAGTCGGCGATATAAAAGCGCTCCTGGGCAGAACCCCACACGCTAGTGTCACTGACATATTCACTCAATCGGGCTATGCAAAATTTGCCACCGATACTCAGTATGATGGCAACCCTTTGACAGAAATTCAGACCAAAGTATTTCAGGAAATTCGGACCATGTATCCGACCCTTAAAGACTTTTCAGTCATCACTTCCCAAAGATGGGAAATGGATTCAGAGCCTATTGAAGCTTATTTACTCAGACTCCAAGACCTATATAAAGAACAGACAGAGGAAAAATTTGACTCTGATAATGCCCTCCCAGTATTCTACCATTTACTGAAGGGAACCTTACCCTCAGAAATTAAATTAAAATTGGAGAATACAGTGGGTCTCCAATTAGAAAAATGGCCTAAAATTCGTGAACACATCCTTCATCATTGCAGACGGCTTATTAAAAGCAAGCAAGATGAAGCCCAACATCGTAAGACAGTGCACACCAACTTGGAAATGCTACAAACCGAAGATCTCAAAGAGAAAAGAGCCTCTAAGAGCTCTGACCCTGATACCAATACTCCTGACACTTCTCCCCCTGTTATAGTTATGTATGCTGACCAACGTTATGACAATAACGGTCAAAACCAGGGCCCACGGCCCTACCGCCCAGACCGTAGACCTGATTACCCACAAGAAAGAGGTCGGCGCGGGCAACCGCAGCGGGGTCCCCTACGGGGCCCTCCTGATAATAACAGACGGTTCCGAAACGATTATTCCCGGCCTAGTCCAGATCGTTATATAGATGTTCTGTGTTATCGTTGTCAGCGATACGGTCATTATGCAAGGGAATGCCCACTACCACCACAAAATACCCTTATGAATCAAATCCGCCGTCAAAACCGTCAAATCTGCCAAAATCCTCCAGAACGCCAATCCTTCCCCTTATGGAACCCAGACCAACGCCGCCCACAGTGACTAGGCGTAGTCCGCACTGCTGCAGGACTGGATGATCCCATGATCACCCTGCGTATCTGTGAAGTTCCTGTCCCCTTCTTAATTGACACAGGCGCCTCCCGCTCTGTGCTAGCCCACGTCCCACACAAACTGCAGAAACTTCTTAAAATTTCCCCAAACAATATTACCACCACAGGATTTGATGGTATTTCTACAGACACACCACTGCTTGAGCCCCTGCCAATTAAATATGCGGAGCAACAACTATCTGCTCCCTTTTTATATGCTCCGCTATGCCCTGTCAATTTACTTGGAAGAGATCTATTGACACTGTTCCATTTTGAAATTCATTTTGATCCTCCCCCTAGTGAAACCACTTCACTTTTGATGGCTGTCACCTCTATGGTTGAAAAACAAATAGAGGTAGCATTGAATGACCTACCGGGTTTTCTTTGGGCCACACCTGAGAAACCCTATGGTAAGGTTACCGGTCCTCCCCATCGTATTCAGTTGTTACCTGGTTGTAAAGGTCCTAAAATTGCCCAGTACCCTTTGAAACCTGAAGTCATTGCTGGAGCTCAAGAACAAATTGATTCCCTATTACAGCAAGGTATTATTGAAAAATGTAATTCACCATACAATACTCCATTATTCCCAGTTCCAAAAAAGGAACCTGGCGCCTTCCGTATAGTACAGGACTTACGCGCGCTAAATGACCTCACTTACGCGGTATTCCCGAACGTGGAAAACCCAACCACACTCCTCAATAGTATCTCCTTGCAGACATATCATTCCACCATTGATTTGTCCAATGCCTTCTTTTCCATTACCCTTGACCCCGTAAGCCGCCCGCTAACGGCTTTCCAATTCAATAACACAACATATCAGTGGACTCGTCTCCCTCAGGGATTTACTGACAGTCCTACAGTCTTTTCCCAGACCTTAGCAGCACATATACAAGAATTCAAACAGTACAGATATAGCCTCCCACCACAAACTTCCATTGTTCAGTATGTAGACGACATGCTCATCACCTGCCCCGATTTTGACACATGTGTTCAGGTCACCTGTGACTTTCTTGGCTTTCTTGCTACAAAAGGTTACAAGGTTAACAGAAAGAAATTAAAAGTTGCTCAGACACATGTTACCTTCCTTGGCCATCACATTGGCCCCCGTCAGAAGGGCCTAGGTCCCGACACTTTGCAACATGTCTCCTCCTTGCGTTTACCCACCACCATTTCTGATCTCAGAGGTGTCCTTGGCATGTTAAATTTTTGTCGCCTGTGGATACCAAATTATTCAGCCCGGACTCAGCCCTTTTATATGAAACTACAAGGCAAACAGAAAGCAAAACATGAACCCGTTCTTTTTACACCTCAAGAAACAGCTGATCTTATGGCCCTTGTAAAGGATGTTATGCTTTCCTCACCATTGGCAACCATTGATGTCTCTCAGGATGTGCACCTTTGGGTTGTGCATACTGAGGATACCTGGTCTTGCCTGATCACTCAAGAACATGATGACCTTGCTTGTGGTTATCTTTCGGGTACTTTTTCACCTGTCGAAAGAGCTTTTGCTACTTGTGAGAAAGGCCTTGTTGCCGCCTGCACAGCTGTTACAAAATTATACAGCTACATTCCTCACCTTCCGGTGATTCTTCACACATCCCATGATGTTAAATATCTGTTGGATAAACAGATCAGTCACATGACTGTCTGCCGGTTACAAAAGTATCAAGTACTTTTGTTCAGTGTAGTGCACTCTATTCACCCATTAACTTTAACTGATCTTCAACGCCTGGATCCATTACTCACTGTAACAGAGACAGCACAGAATGCTATTTTTCCCCATGAGTGCACTACCCGATTATCTGTTCCTGACTCACTCCATCTGTATTCAGAAATCTTGCAAAGTGGCGAGGTTTGGTTTACAGATGGTTCTCAGCAAAACGGAGTTGCCGGTTTTGCCGCCCTCCGTTATACACCAGAAGAAGATATTCTGGATCCTATACAATTCAGGTTACCTGATTCATTCACAGCCCAAACCGCAGAACTTGCAGCAGTTCTGTATGTCTTACTGTTTAAAGCACTACACTCAGATTTGAGCATTGTCACCGACTCAGACTATGTATTCACTTCCTTGCATTCCCATGTTCGCAAATGGAACCAGAGGGGTATGATCTCCTCTACCGGGCAACCCCTAAGTCACTTACCTTTGTGGACTGCACTTTTTGAAGCACTGGAGAAGCGCCATCAAAAAGGCCTTCGCACCAGTATCTCCTGGATTAAAGCACATCAAGAGACAGTTTTCTCTTTTGCCATTAATGGTAACCACGCTGCAGATGAACTAGCCCGTGAAGTCACTTCCTTTTCCAATCTTCCTACTATATCCACTTGCAATGTTACACTTCCTGTACTCGCGTCCGAAGCGCTTCCCTTTGAGACGCCCCCTTCTACTCCCACGGATTCATCACCCTCTGAATCCTCCTCCCCTGACATCCCACCTATTTTTAAAACCCCTCCTGTCATCACCTCCTTGCTATCTCCTGAATCTGAGCCCCCTGTAACGTCCCCTCCCTCAGACTCCTTAACGTCAGACTTCTCTACTACCCTCACTTCCTCCCTTTCACAAGCAGAACTCACTTTGTGGAAGCAGGCAGGATGTTTCCTAAATCCGAATGGAATTTGGACCCATCCCAATGGTCAATTATGTGTTTCACAGCATGTTTTATCTCTTCTTTTGCATGCCCTCCACTACCCCTTACATTTAAATGCTACTACACTGTATGATCAATTGTCTTCCAGATTATGGGCTCCCCAAATGATGCCCATGTGTCACACCGTAGTTCATAATTGTTACAAATGTTTTCTGTACACACCTAAACGAGGACCTGTTATTCCTTCAGGTCATTTACCTGTTGTCCAGGGACCTGGCCAACATTGGTATATCGATTTCACAGATATGCAGACGCCCGTTCGTGGTAAACGGTATCTGCTTGTCTGCGTGGACGCTTTCTCGAAGTGGGTGGAAGCTTTCCCTTGCTCTAGAGAAACCGCCCAAACTATGGCACAATCACTGTGCACTGAAATTATTCCTCGATTTGGGATTCCTGGCAAAATTACCACAGATAATGGTACACACTTTGTAAATGAACTGTTGCAGAACCTTCTTCCTGCACTCGGCATTACTCACAGAACTGTCTGTGTTTACAAACCCACCAGTAATGGTCTGGTTGAACGATACAATGGATTGCTCAAAACAAAAATGCGTCAGCTTATGGCAAATGGGATAAAGAATTGGCTTGATGCCCTTCCTTTGGCACTATTATCTCTCCGTGCCACTCCATCCTCTTCCCTTAAACTGACGCCGTTCCAATTATGTACAGGTCGCCAGATGCGACTCATACCTGGCAATCCAGACACTCAAGTACCCGATCAATACTCAGTATATTGGGATATCTTGCAGACTATTGTAAGTTCTCTGTCCTCAATTCCACAGGCCATTTCGGACAGAAGAGGGGATTGTGATGCCGATAGATCCCCCCCTTATAAAGTGGGCGATCTGGTGCACCGGCGTTATTACACGCACAAGACCTGGCGAGATCCGATCTACGTTGGGCCCTTCAAGATAGAAGCCCTGTCAGCCACAGCTGCAAAGCTGGAGGACCACACATCCTGGGTCCATCTGAAAGATATACGAGCTTATCCAAATACCCCATCAGGTCTCCTGGATGTTTCCATTGATGTTCCCACGAACCCAATCTCCACCGCCATTGTTTCCAGCACAGCAGTCACTGGAGAGAGCAGTCCCAGCACGAACTCCATCACCACCGCCATTGAGCCCGAGACCACCGACCCCACATCCAACACTTTTGAATCATCTTGATCAACTTGACCAAAGACTTAACCACCTTACCCCCTCTCCTGAATCACACCTCCTTGATCTGGCTGACATTATTATCCAAGCCTTCGCAGAATCTCCAGAGTCACCATCTGAACAACCACCTGTATCTGAACCAGTATTTGAGTTGCCTTCTTCACCTCCTCCTCCCACAGTTCCTGTTCTTCCACTTCCCTACGTGGATCTTCGCATCCGCCTCATCAGAATCCGCAATCTGGCAGACGATCTCCTCCAAGTCCGCAACCTAGCAGGACAGTTGACCCTGGAAGACCGAGAGTCCATTGTGTTTTCAACAGTAAACATTTTGCACAGCAACACCTGTGAGCTGCTCGACATTCTACATCGGTACTTCCCAAATCAAGCCAGATAAATGCCACAGCAAGTTCCGCCGCTGTGCACTTCAGAAGTATTCATCCCCTTACAGACTGTTTCTCTACATAAGTGTGACTCTGAACAGGTATCTGATACAAATTCCCATTGGTCCAAAGACTTGGATGACAATTATCTGGAAGCCGACACCATTTCTGACGACAAGGCCGGAACCAGCGCTCGTCCAAGTGTTGCCTCTGCTGTAACGGTGTTACATCAGTACACCCTCTTCTTCTGCTTCCCATCTGCCAGACTGTTTGCTGTTGGACTCGTGTGCATGATCATACTGTGTATAGGTTTGATTTTGTTTCTCACTACCTTGTTTCCCTATACTGCTGACAGCAACCTCTTGGATCTTTGGATCACACTTACAGCCTTTCCCACTGGCAACGTTACCTTGCCAGCCGGAAACGCTACGGTACTTGCAACTACTTCAGTACTTGCGACTACCCCAGCAATACTTGCAACTACTTCTGTATTTGCATCCACTCCTGCTCTACCACCTACTACAGCATCTTACACAAAACTCCAACAGTACACCACAATCACACGCCCGTTTGGATATAGCCCCCCCCCAGACGATCTCAAAGATCAGCCCCGCTGCCACCAGTCATCCCACCCCCCGGGCAGACACATCTGCCACGACAGACTTTTCAACTGGCAATCCTCCAGATCCTATTGAAACCTCTGCAACTACTCCTTTCCTCACTGATCCTCCTGTTTTGTATTCTACAACTGTTCCCAATCCTATCAGTAGCTCGGTCCATATTGTCCCCAATCGTACAACTACTTTTGAGGATAATATTGCCTTGCTTGAATTACGACCCACCCCTCCTCCTTCTTCTTTGGTTCCTGCTAGTGACGCTCCTCCTCCCACACATACTACTTTAGCCACGTCAAACATCACCGTCCCAGCCACTCGTCCTCCCAGATAGCTCCACACGCCTAAGTGACCATCAATATATGTCCCAGAATTTACCAGACACTCCGCCTTCTCCATCTGATTCTCCCCCACCGTCGCCTTTAAATTTAGGTGCACACTTGATCCCTGAACCCCCAGAATATCTAAGACAATTAATTCATCCTCATTGGGACCCTGCTCCAGAAGACGATACAAATTGGGACCCCTTCACCCGATACCACACACTGTGTGAACCTTTGTTTGACAGTTGGACATTAGGTCCTAGCCGTACGGTTACACACACTCAGTTACTGTTTGGAGGAATCTTAGGCTTACAAATTGAACAAACAGACGACCTCCTAATCAGGCCACAAACTGGTGACATTGTAGATTTTTGGGTAATTACATACGCTGTACTGGGCACTGACTGGATTCCCTTCCTGTTTATCAGAGAGGTTGGATCGAGACCTTTGGAAGTATATGGTATTTTCCAAATCCCAGATCCCACTGAAATAGGGGCTATTAGAATTTACCCCCCATACCCAAATACCTGTTGCTAAAACCCTTGGGATAAATTTGTCGCTCTCCTTAATCAGTAGCCGTTACTTACCCTTCATACAATTACAGTGCCTCATTATGAAAACTACCAACATGAAGTGCTTAGCCCTCCTGTTGTGTGTGCTCACCACACCCACGATACATGGAACACAGTACCTAACAAATTTTCAAGAACAATTTACAACCACTTATGAAATAACATTACCCACTACCAAGGACACAACCACTATCACCCTTGATGTGTGTGCTTACACAATGTGTGGGGAACATCCTGTGCAGCAATATTTGTCAGCTTTTGAAGTATACCTGTGTCCCTTCCCCAATTGTGGAAGTTGGGCACAAGTATGGTGGTATACAGGTTCATGGGTTCCCTACTCAGGTACTGAGATTCCAGATCTAAAAAGGAGCATTTCCATCATGAAATTGCGAGTCACTGGCCTCTGCCAAATGACCAAATGTAATCCAGTGGCTATCACTTTTAGAGGAGTAACAGATGTTACATACAGAACTTATTCCATAGGAATTGATGCCACAGGTAGAGACCCCATTGGAAAATTCAAGATTGTTCCACCCCCCGCTGTACCAGAAAAGAATAAAACTAATCCCTTAATGCCAACAACGATCCCAGAAATAAAAATTCCCTACCAGATTGTACCAATTAATAATTCTAAAGATTTAGTGGCACTGGAAACAGGATTTGGAGAGACAAAC
Organism: Microcaecilia unicolor; assembly: GCF_901765095.1. Classification (NCBI taxonomy): domain Eukaryota; kingdom Metazoa; phylum Chordata; class Amphibia; order Gymnophiona; family Siphonopidae; genus Microcaecilia; species Microcaecilia unicolor. Next base: position 307,661,058 of record NC_044033.1, read on the forward strand.
CTATGGCTCGAATGGGCACATTATACTACAAAGAGTTTGAATGTCTCTAATTGTTATTTTTGTTCCCATGCAAGAGCAGAACCAACAGTTGTTCCTTTCCCCTTAGATCTCCAAAATGATCCAGATGGATTTTGGTGTATGTTGCAGTTATTGCAGGTTAAAGACGACATTAATCAGTCTTGTCAACACCTTGACGAGCACCACCCCTACTTACCCCCTCGGATGAGGATTCCACCTGCATTCAGGATTCCAAATCCTGCTACCAAATATCATACATGTCTGGAACGATATGGGGTGAAAAAGACACGGTTTTTAGGAAACTTAACCAATTGTAACACAACCTTAGGAAATGGGACTCTGAAAAATCTGAACCTAACACGGTTCTCACAAGCTAGAGCAGACATATGGTGGTACTGTGGAACCCGCACTATCCGCCATACACTTCCTAACAATTGGACAGGCAGATGTGCCCTAGTCAAATTGGTCATTCCAATCATTATAGCATCCTTGCCTCCTCCTCATAGCAGCTCTTCCTCACGAGTGAAGAGAAATGCAATGCCTGGATCTTTTGATGATCGGGTCTATATAGATGCTATTGGAGTTCCAAGAGGGGTTCCTGATGAGTTTAAAGCCAGAAACCAGATAGCTGCAGGATTTGAATCAGTTTTCTTTTGGTGGGCGACTATCAATAAGAATCTTGACTGGATCAACTATATATATTACAATCAGCAGAGATTTGTAAATTACACTAGGGATGCAGTTCAAGGAATTGCAACACAATTAGACGCCACTAGCCGGATGACGTTGGAAAATAGATTAGTTCTTGACCAACTTCTAGCAGCGGATGGAGGGGTGTGCCAAAAGATAGGCACCCAGTGTTGCACCTTTATCCCCAACAATACAGCTCCAGATGGATCAATTACCAGAGCTTTAGAAGGCTTAACCTCACTGTCGCAAGAATTGGCAGAGAACTCTGGCGTTGATACATCCTGGACAGGTTGGATGGATAGAGCTTTTGGTAAATGGAAAACATTTATCATTTCAGCAGCCACGACTATAATCATAGTGGTAGCAATTTTTGTTTTAGTAGGATGTTGCATAATCCCTTGTGCTAGAGGCTTAGTAGAACGCTTAATTGAAACCGCAATAATGAAAAGGACCACAGCAGGACAATATGCCCTGTACGAAAATCTCCTTCCCAACACCACAGGAGAAAACACATTGGACTATCTCCCTCCGAGAAGTACCAATCGCTATGCAACTGTTAGAGACACTGGAGAGATGTCTGCAACTGTATAATCAGATAATAGCGCACAGGGATAGAATGTAACCATATAAAGCTGTATAAGATGATGTGATCAATTGTGCAAATCTATGCAAATGTATAATTAAGATATAATCAGTATATAACCAATGAATTTGTGATTTATAACAATATAAATATATTGACATACATAAGAATAAGATAGAACCTGCATATTAAGAGGTTGAAGAAAAATTATATTGTAGTAACCATAAGTTTTAGTAGGATTGACATAATTGAAGTACTGCCAAGATGATACTTTCAAACCGAAAACGAAACAAATTGTACCAGTTGATCTTAAGACTCAGATAATTTGATGGCCTCATAGAATACCTTCTGGAATGGATGGTACCAAGGTACGTTAACCCTGGTGTCACCCTATGGGATAGGGTGAAGAGGGGAATGTTAATATATGGCCTAGCTTTAAGGCTACCACTGGAATAGTGATGGCCAAAGCTATGCAGCCAAGAACAACTGGGAAAAAAATACTGACTAGGCCAAAGAACAAGCAAGTGAATTAATATTTGAGAATCTGCTAAGAGCAGGTCTGAATAATGACTTCTGACACAAATTGGTACAATTTTTAAATCAAATATAGCATCTGTAATGAAAGATCAGATGAATAAAATGGAGCTTATTAGTTTTGGTATACAATGATACAGAGGTAATACAGAGTTCATGAGAAAGGTATGAAAAGTATTGCAGCCGGAAGATGTGAAACTGTTATCTCAACGCTTCCCAAAACATGTTGATAATTAGCAGTAGCTGAGAACGGAAGGAGGTGGGTACATCAGATAGCAGATCGCATGGGAAAGTATGATCTCAGAAATTGCGAAATATTAGGAGCTAGGTATCTCACCATTCACTTCTATGGAGAGGATAGAGTATAAAAGATGGCAGATTTTGGCTTAGTTTGAGAGTCTTCTCCGAAGCTTCTGTCAGACGGCGAAGCCCTGTGCGGCTGAAACCAGAATCTGATGTCTGTATTTGTATCAACTTGAAGACCTGTGTTTGGGTAAGAAATAAAATGTATCTATCTATCTAAACCTATCTCTGTCTTTTATTTTATTGATTCTATCTTCTCTTTACCTTACATTTAGCCTACAAGGTAGATCATATACAAGTGACACTCAGTCTTTGCAGAAACTTAGACAGATGTTTAATAAGATTTATGTGGGAACATAAATGGCCCAGAGTATATCTAGATCCAGAAAACAAACAGAAAGCAGTAATTATGGGAATTAGTTTTCAATTACGGCTCCTAATGCCACCCCAGAATAGACCTTGTGATTGGGTGACAATGGAGGTCAGAGAAACTATACAGAATCTGTTATATGAAATAAGTACCTTTAGTCCCCCGTGTGACGGAGTCAGAAAGAGGTCTATAAGAAGAGGTAATTAAAAACAAGGGTTAAGTGACTTGCCCAGAGCAGTCTATTGTTTTTTATTTTTATTTTTTTATTTTGTCTACTGTACCATCTTGAGTAGAGAGGTATGGTAGCCGTGTTAGTCCACTTTTAAAGGTAATCAATAGAAATCAAACAAAATAAAACATGGAAAAGAAAATAAGATGATATCTTTTTTTATTGGACATAACTTAATACATTTCTTGATTAGCTTTCAAAGGTTGCCCTTCTTGGTCAGATCGGAAATAAGCAAATGTGGTAGACGACAGTATATATAAGTAAAACATCCAAACATTTCATTGACAGTCTAAGAGAGTGGGGATGGGTAGGAGGTATGCATGGGAACATCAAAGCATTTCAGAGATAGTCTAACAGGATGGGGGTGGATAGGTGAGAGGAGGGTGATAAACAGAGCAATACAACTTTATGGTTTATAATGGGCTAGAAAACCCAGATCTTTAAGTCCTGTCTGTTGGGTCTCAAAATATTCAATCATTCTGACTTCAAAGGTCTTACGTTCCTATATTGTTTTAAAGTTACCTTTCAGGATTCTTACTATGAAGTCACTGGTACAGTCAGTGGCGTACCAAGGGGGGGGGGGGGCGGTGGGGGCGGTCCGCCCCGGGTGCCAGTGGGTGGGGGGTGCTCCGCTCCTGCCGCCTCCTTTAAACGAAAATCGTCGAAGCAGCATCGCAGGCAGCGCCTCCTCTGCCCTGCTTGTGAAAAAATCAAATCTCCTTCTCCTCGTCTTGACGTCTTGACGTCGACTCGGGCCTTCCAATCAATCACTATGTCCCGCCCTCCTCTAAGGTAAATTCTGCGAGGGCGGGCGGGACATAGGGATTGATTGGAAGGCCCGAGTCGACGTCAAGACGAGGAGAAGGAGATTTGATTTTTACAAGCAGGGCAGACGAGGCGCTGCCTGCGATGCTGCTTCGCCGATTCAGACAGTAGTGAGAACGGGACTGAGGTGGGGAAGGAGAGGGGCGAAAGGGACTCGGGTGGGGGTGTTCAGAGGGGAAAAGGGGAGGGGAGAAGGGGACTGGGGTGGGGATCTCAGACAGGGGAGGGGGAGGGGAGAAGGGGACTGGGGTGGGGGTCTCAGACAGGGGAGGGGGAGGGGAGGGGAGAAGGGGACTGGAGTGGGGATCTCAGATGGGAGAATGGGAGGGGAGAAGGGGACTGGGGTGGGGGTGTTCAGAGGGGAAAAGGGGAGGGGAGAAGGGGACTGGGGTGGGGGTCCCGGGGAGGGGGAGGGGAGAAGGGGACTGGGGTGGGGGTCTCAGACGGGGGAAGGGGAGGGGAGAAGGGGACTGGGGTGGGGGTGTTCAGAGGGGAAAAGGGGAGGGAAGAAGGGGACTGGGGTGGGGATCTCAGACGGGGAGGGGAGAAGGGGACTGGGTTGGGGATCTCAGATGGGAGACGGGGAGGGGAGAAGGGGACTGGAGTGGGGGTCTCAGACAGGGGAGGGGAGAAGGGGACTGGAGTGGGGATCTCAGACGGGAGAAGGAAGGGGAGGGGAGAAGGGGACTGGGGTGGGGGTGTTCAGAGGGGAAAAGGGGAGGGGAGAAGGGGACTGGGGTGGGGGTCATAGACAGGAGAAGGGGAGGGGAGAAGGGGACTGGAGTGGGGATCTCAGACAGGAGAAGGAAGGGGAGGGGAGAAGGGGACTGGGTTGGGGGTGTTCAGAGGGGAAAAGGGGAGGGGAGAAGGGGACTGGGGTGGTGGTCTCAGACGGGAGAAGGGGAGGGGAGAAGGGGGCTGGGGTGGGGGTGTTCAGAGGGGAAAAGGGGAGGGGAGAAGGGGACTGGGGTGGGGATCTCAGACAGGGGAGGGGGAGGGGAGAAGGGGACTGGGTTGGGGATCTCAGATGGGAGACGGGGAGGGGAGAAGGGGACTGGGGTGGGGGGGTTCAGAGGGGAGAAGAGGACTGGGGTGGGGGTCACAGACAGGAGAAGGGGAGGGGAGAAGGGGACTGGAACTGGGGGCTGAAAAAAGGGGCAGAGAGGGGACAGATCCTAGATGGAAGGGGGAGCGAGCGGGAGGGCAGACCCTGGATGGATGGGAGAGGGAGGGCAAATGGTGGATTGAAGGGGCAGAGAGAAAGGGCAGACAGTGGAGTGGATGGAAGGGAAAGGGCAGACAGTGAATGGAAGGGGCAGAGATAGAGGGCAGGGTGAGAGGGCAGACATTGGATGGAGGGGACAGCAGAGAGGGCTGACACTGGATGGCAGAGAATGAAGACAGATGCTGGATGGAAGGAAGATGGTGAAAAGAAGATGAGGAAAGCAGAAACCAGAGACAACAAACTGTAAATAAAATATATATTTTTGTTTTTTGCTTTAGGATAAAGTAGTATTGTAGCTGTGTTAATAAATGTTTATAATAGAACATGTAAACAAGGTAATCTTTTTATTGGACTAATTTTAATACATTTTGACTAACTTTCGGAGAACAAAACCCCCTTCCTCAGGTCAGGATAGGATACTGTAACAGCACTATACTGTACTGACCCGAGGACGGAGGTTTTGGCCTCTGAAAGCTAAATGTATTAGTCCAATAAAATGGTATTATTTTACTTTCTATATTTGTTTTATTTCTATTTGTTAATTTGTAAAGTGGTGATTGGTACTTGTTAGTTTTTTCAAATTTACATCTGCTGTTATATTTTGCACAGTACTAGGGGACAGTTTCTGTGGTGTTGCATTGTATGCAGAGTCTGGCTTTGGGGGTTCAGTTTATTTTTTGTCTAAATAGAAAGTTTATGATTACTTATCCTATAGTGGATTAGGGTGTATCTGTGTGTGTGAAAAAGACATGGCTTTCAGTTGGCATTGACTGTGCAGGATCTACGATCTGTACTATTTGTCTGGTTTCGTTTTACAATAGGTGAATTGATGTTCTAGTGCTCACTGTAGTGTTTAAGATGCTTTCCTTTTCCTTGTGTGACTCGTAGAAATGACTGCTTATGGTATGGTAGAATTGCTCTAAAGGTCCTGAGTGTTTTGTATTCTCGGCATGCCTAGTACTGGATTTTTTTTTTTGGGGGGGGGGGGGGGGTGTTAAAAAATGACCGGCCCCGGGTGTCAACTACCCTAGGTACGCCACTGGGTACAGTGCTCTGGTTTTGTAAAGTGCTGACCCACAGGGGTAGGAACCCAGCTGGCACCAGTATTCTTCATGTGATGTCTATGTAAATTAAATCTTGTCTTTAGCATCTGGCCTGTTTCTCCAATATAGCATCCTTCGTTACATTTTTTACACAATGATATATACCACATTGGAAGATGAGCATGTGAAATATTCCTTTATGTTGAATATTTTTCCTTTGTGAATGACTGTGGGGTCCTGTGAAATGTTTTGGCATAGCATAGCTTGCAGCTGGATATATTGCAAGGATGTGTGCCCTTCTCTTCTTTTTCAGTCTGTGTTGGGAGTTTACTTCTGATTAGCTTGTGTTTCAAGTTGGGTGGCTGTCGGAAGGCCAGCATTGGTGGGGCTGGGAATATCTCTTTCAATAATTCATCCTCTTGGAGTAGAGGCTGAAGATCTTTTATGATTTTTCTTAATTTTTCCAGCTCTGGATTGTATGTCACTATAAGGGGGATTCTGTCTGTGGCTTTTTTTCTTTGTATTTCTTTTCCTTTTCTATCTACACTTCTTCCCTTGGTTCATTAATCTCATCCCATGGCTTTTCCTACCATCTCTATGCTGATGACTCCCAAATCTACCTTTCTACCCCTGGTATCTCACCTTGCATCCAAACCAAAGTTTCAGCGTGCTTGTCTGACATTGCTGTCTGGATGTCTCAACGCCACCTGAAATTAAATATGACCAAAACCGAGCTTCTCATTTTCCCCCCCAAACCCACCTCCCCGCTCCCCCCGTTTTCTATTTCTGTTGATGGCTCTCTCATTCTCCCTGTCTCCTCAGCTCGAAACCTTGGGGTCATCTTTGACTCTTCTCTCTCCTTCTCTGCTCATATCCAGCAGATTGCCTAGACCTGTCGTTTCTTTCTTTACAACATCCGTAAAATCCGCCCCTTTCTTTCCGAGCACTCTACCAAAACCCTCATCCACACCCTTGTCACCTCTCGTTTAGACTACTGCAATCTGCATCTTGCTGGCCTCCCACTTAGTCACCTCTCCCCTCTCCAGTCGGTTCAAAACTCTGCTGCCCGTCTCATCTTCCACCAGGGTCGCTTTACTCATACTACCCCTCTCCTCAAGACCCTTCACTGGCTCCCTATCCGTTTTCGCATCCTGTTCAAACTTCTTCTACTAACCTATAAATGTACTCACTCTGCTGCTCCCCAGTATCTCTCCACACTCGTCCTTCCCTACACCCCTTCCCGTGCACTCCGCTCCATGGATAAATCCTTCTTATCTGTTCCCTTCTCCACTACTGCCAACTCCAGACTTCGCGCCTTCTGTCTCGCTGCACCCTACGCCTGGAATAAACTTCCTGAGCCCCTACGTCTTGCCCCATCCTTGGCCACCTTTAAATCTAGACTGAAAGCCAACCTCTTTAACATTGCTTTTGACACGTAACCACTTGTAACCACTCGCCTCCACCTACCCTCCTCTCTTCCTTCCCGTTCACATTAATTGATTTGATTTGCTTACTTTATTTATTTTTTGTCTATTAGATTGTAAGGTCTTTGAGCAGGGACTGTCTTTCTTCTATGTTTGTGCAGCGCTGCGTATGCCTTGTAGCGCTATATAAATGCTAAATAGTAGTAGTAGTAGTAGTAGTAGATTTTCCCTGGGTGTTTTGAGGGAGGAGGCAATATTTTTGGAGATTATTTTTGGCTTGTAGCCTTTCCGTTCAAAGGACGCAGTCAGGATTTCATGATTTCTGTCTCTGTCCCTTGGGTCAGAGCAGATACGGTGGTATCTTGTGGCTTGGCTGTAAATAATGGATTTCTTTGTATGTGAAGGGTGGAAGCTGGAGTTGTGGAGTTAGCTGCATCTGTCTGTGGGTTTCTTGTATAAAGATGTTTGTATATAGCCATCACTGATTGAGACCGTGGTGTCCAAAAAATTGACTTTTTCTAGGGAGTAGTCAATTTTGAATCTGATTGTAGGATGGTATGTATTGAAGGAATAGTAAAATTGTTTCAGAGTTTCTTCCCCCTCCGTCCAAATCATAAAAATGTCATCGATGTACCTGTAGTATTTTAGAGGTTTGGTCTGGTATGTATTCAGAAATGTCTCTTCTAGCTCAGCCATAAAAAGGTTGGCATATTGGGATGCTGTCCTGGTACCCATCGCAGTGCCCATTATTTGTAGATAGATATCATTGTTAAAGCGGAAGTAGTTGTGAGTTAAAATAAATTTGATTAATTTTGTAATAGTTTCTGGTGAGTATTGATGGTCCAGTGTGGATGTTTTTAGGAGTCTCCCACATGCAGCTATGCCGTCCGCATGGGGAATGTTGTTGTATAGTGATTCTACATCCATCGTGACCAGAAGGGTGTTTGGTGGTAATTGCTTGATATATTTCAATTTATTCAGAAAGTCTGTGGTTTCTTGTATGAAGCTGTTTGTTTTGTGCACAAGAGGCTTCAGAATTCCCTCAATGAGTCCAGATATTTCCTCCGTGAGTGTGCCAATACCTGATATGATTGGTCTGCCCGGGTTTCCAGGTTTGTGGATTTTGGGTAGCATGTAGAGTAGAGGAGTGTGGTAGCCGTGTTAGTCCACTCTTAAGGTTATCAATAGAAATCAAACAAAATAAAACATGGAAAAGAAAATAAGATGATACCTTTTTTATTGGACATAACTTAATACATTTCTTGATTAGCTTTCGAAGGTTGCCCTTCTTCGTCAGATCGGAAATAAGCAAATGTGCTAGCTGACAGTGTATATAAGTGAAAACATTCAAGCATTACTATGACAGTCTGACAGGGTGGGAGGATGGGGTGGGTCGGAGGTATGCATGGGGACATCAAAGCATAGGTTGTACAACTCCAGGAGGATGAATTACTGAAAGAGATATTCCCATCCCCACCAGTACTGGCCTTCCGACAACCACCCAACTTAAAACACAAGCTAATCAGAAGTAAACTTCCATCACAGACTGAAAAGGAACAGAAGGGCACACGTCCCTGTAATTTATCCAGTTGCAAACTATGCCAAAATATTTCACAGGACCCCACAGTTACCCACAAAGGAAAGATATTCAACATAAAGGGATCTTTCACTTGCTCATCTTCCAATGTGGTATATATCATTCAGTGTAAAAAATGTAACGAAGGATGCTATATTGGAGAAACAGGCCAGATGCTTAAGACAAGATTCAATTTACATAGACATCACATGAACAATACAGCCAGTAGGGCCCCCACCCCGGTGGGACAGCACTTCACAGAACCAGGACTGTACCAGTGATTTCACAGTGAGAATACTGAAAGGTAACTTTAAAACCATACAAGAACGTAAGACCTTTGAAGTCAGAATGATTGAATATTTTAACACCCAACAGAAAGGATTTAACAAGGACCTGGGGTTCCTAGCCCATTATAAACCATAAAACTGTATGTCTCTGTTGATCACCCCACCCCTCACCTATCCACACCCATCCTGTTAAAATATCAATGATATGCTTTGATGTCCCCATGCATACCTCCGACCCACCCCCATCCTCCCACCCTGTCAGACTGTCATAGTAATGCTTGAATGTTTTCACTTATATACACTGTCAGCTAGCACATTTGCTTATTTCCGATCTGACGAAGAAGGGCAACCTTCGAAAGCTAATCAAGAAATGTATTAAGTTATGTCCAATAAAAAAGGTATCATCTTATTTTCTTTTCCATGTTTTATTTTGTTTGATTTCTATGGGTAGCATGTAGAATGTGCCCACAGAAGGTTGGTTTGGTATGAGTTTCACCCAATTGACTAATTCTCTCAGCTCTAACCCTCGTCGTCTCTTCGCCACCCTTAACTCCCTCCTCAAAGTGCCCTCCGCTCCCACCCCCCGTCACTCTCTCCTCAATCACTGGCTGACTACTTCCGCGACAAGGTGCAAAAGATCAACCTTGAGTTCACTACCAAGCCACCTCCTCCTCTTCACCCTTCAACCCTCTCCCTCAACCAACCAACCCAGACCTCCTTCTCCTCCTTTCCTGATATCTCCGAGGAGGAAACCGCCCGCCTTCTTTCCTCCTCAAAATGCACCACTTGTTCCTCTGATCCCATCCCCACCAACTTACTTAACACCATCTCTCCTACTATCACCCCCTCCATCTGTCATATCCTCAACCTCTCTCTCTCCACTGCAACTGTCCCCAACACCTTCAAGCATGCTGTAGTCACGCCACTCCTCAAAAAACCATCACTAGACCCTACCTGTCCCTCCAACTACCGCCCCATCTCCCTCCTACCCTTCCTCTCCAAGACACTTGAGCGCGCAGTCCACAGCCGCTGCCTTGATTTTCTCTCCTCTCATGCCATCCTTGATCCGCTTCAATCCGGTTTTCGCCCTCTTCACTCGACAGAAACAGCACTTTCTAAAGTCTGTAATGACCTGTTCCTTGCCAAATCCAGAGGCCACTACTCCATCCTCATCCTCCTGGATCTATCCGCCGCTTTTGACACTGTCAATCATGACTTACTTCTTGCCACACTGTCCTCATTTGGGTTCCAGGGCTCTGTCCTCTCCTGGTTCTCCTCCTATCTCTCCCACCGCACCTTCACTCTCATGGATCTTCCTCCACCCCCATCCCCTTATCTGTTGGTGTTCCCCAGGGATCGGTCCTTGGACCCCTTCTCTTCTCAATCTACACCTCTTCCCTGGGCTCCCTGATCTCATCTCATGGTTTCCAGTATCATCTCTATGCTGATGACACCCAACTGTATCTCTCCACACCAGACATCACCGCGGAGACCCAGGCAAAGGTATCGGCCTGCTTATCCGACATTGCTGCCTGGATGTCCAACCGCCACCTGAAACTGAACATGTCCAAGACCGAGCTTATCGTCTTTCCACCAAAACCCACTTCTCCTCTTCCTCCACTTTCTATCTCAGTTGATAACACCCTCATCCTCCCCGTCTCATCTGCCCGCAACCTCGGAGTCATCTTTGACTCCTCTCTCTCCTTCTCTGCGCATATCCAGCAGATAGCCAAGACCTGTCGCTTCTTCCTCTTTAACATCAGCAAAATTCGCCCTTTCCTCTCTGAACACACCACCCGAACTCTCGTCCACGCTCTCATTACCTCTCTCCTGGACTACTGCAACTTACTCCTCACCGGCCTCCCACTTAGCCATCTATCCCCCCTTCAGTCTGTTCAGAACTCTGCTGCACGTCTCATATTCCGCCAGAACTGATATACTCATATCACCCCTCTCCTCAGGTCACTTCACTGGCTTCCGATCAGATACCGCATTCAATTCAAGCTTCTCCTTCTTACCTACAAATGCACTCAGTCTGCTGCCCCTCACTACCTCTCTACCCTCATCTCCCCTTACGTTCCCGCCCGTAACCTCCGTTCACAGGATAAATCCCTCCTCTCAGTACCCTTCTCCACCACCGCCAACTCCAGGCTCCGCTCATTCTGCCTCGCCTCACCCTATGCTTGGAACAACCTTCCTGAACCCTTACGCCAAGCCCCCTCCCTGCCCGTCTTCAAGTCTTTGCTTAAAGCCCACCTCTTCAATGCTGCGTTCGGCACCTAACCCTTACCGTTCAGTGAATCCAGAATGCCCCAATTTGACTGCCCCTATCGGACCGACCGTTCACTTGTCTATTAGATTGTAAGCTCTTTGAGCAGGGACTGTCTCTCTTTGTTAAATTGTACAGCGCTGCGTAACCCTAGTAGCGCTCTAGAAATGTTAAGTAGTAGTAGTAGTACTTGTTTAGGAAATGTTCTGATAAGGTCTTTTAGCTGCTTTGAATAATCCTGTGTGGGGTCCTCAGTTAGTTTCCTGTAGTATTTATTGTCTGAGAGCTGTCTGTGCTCCTCTTCAATGTATTTTTGTGTGTTCATAATTACCACTGCGCCTCCTTTGTCTGCGGGTTTGATGATAATGCATTCATTAGTTTGTAGAGTTCTTATGGCTGCTGTTTCTGGTGGGGTAAGATTGTACAGAATTCTTTTTTGTTTGTTGGAAAGTTGTGATTTTACCTATGTAATTGTCCAGCTTGTAGTTTCTTTTCCATATTTTTTTTGTTTGATTTCTATTGTCTACTGTACCAAAACTGGAAATAAACAGAGATACAGAATAATAGAATTCAGTAACATCCAAAACTTAATTAACATTATAATTGTGTTTGCATTTGGATAATAACTGAGAAAATGCTGTTACGAAAACTGACTTGAAGAAGAAATAAAGTATATATCACAGAACTGGAAGATGTTGTCACATTTAGACTGACTCTGGACTTCTGCATGAAGGTAGCTCTGCTCTCATTATTTAATATCTTTATTTTAAATAGTAGTAATAAACAATAGTAAGTGCATTTTTATAGTATGCCACTGCATTCCACAAAACAAAGAAGCAAGTTCCTACAAACCATCTTTCTCTTTTGATCTATGGAGAAGACATTTTTTAAAATGTTCCCAGGTTTCAACCTAGTTCATGTTTAATGTGGGATATAACTGCCATAAATAAATAAATAGATACTGTGAATGAGCACCTGATTCTCATTTATTTTAGTGGCCCTTTACCTGGAGAGAAAAAAAAATCTCTGTACGAATATAAGACATGCTAGGGTGTCCCCTCCAAATGACACTGATTACGATTTATAACAAATTACTACTCCACCTATGAAACGTTATTCCGTTATTATATGTACATCCGTATGCTGCACAAGCTGGCATGTTTGAAAATATAAGTGAGATAAAATAAAATGTAAAATAAAATGCTACCAACAATAAACAACGACAGAGGGGATGCAGCAGCTCATAGATTTGTTTGCTTTGTTTTAAGTGTATGCAGAACGACGGCTGCGCGGGAAAATGGAAACATAGCTATCCTAAGTGGCTTCAATCTTTTGATGTCATACCGACCCTGTTCTCAATCAAACCTCCTTGGGATCAACTTACCGATTGACTCAAGGAGGTACTGAGGGAGGGAACATTCCCACAGTGACGCTCCAGGAGCAGCCAATGAGAGGACCGGGGCCGCGTTACGGAACGCGAGGGTCTTTGCAGGTGCTGGAGCGGCAGCTCAGGCCGGGTGTTGGGAAGTAGCTGGACAGGGGAGCCATGGTAACGGGTGGCTCGCGGTTGGTCTGAGTCACCAGAGAAAGAAGGCTCACTCGTGAAGGTAACGTGTTTTTTTTTTAAATCCTTTCAGTCAGTCCTTGCGATAGTCTCTCTCCTAGTGCTGTGTCCCTGTTTCTAGTGGCCGAGAAGGAGGACCTTGGCTCGGGCAGCCCATTAATCCTCAAAAAAAGGCATCTTCTCCCTCCCCCCCCTCATAGAAATGAGGCGCATTCATCTCTGCCTGACCCCTCGCTTCTTACCTTCTCAGCTCATTGCTTTAGAATGTGTTCAGTGTTGTTAGGGCCTGTTTAGTTCGTAATTAGTGTACAGAGTACGGGTTGTGTTCTTGCTGTGTGGTGCAATCCTGATGATTGCTCAGGAGTAGGCGATGAGTAGATTTACTTTTCTGGAATGATTTTTGACTAGATACTTGCCTGTTATTCTGTTCCAAAGTGTAAACAGGAATAACTGAGCACACTGGACAATGGGTCAGCTGACGTTTGTTTTCCCTTTGTAGGTGAACTGAAGATGCTTGGAATATTGGATTATAATAGTTGCTAGTTTACATCATTAGATATTGAAAGTCATGTGAAATGATGGCATATTAACACATTATGATGCTTTATAACTTACCTGTGTGGTCTCCTAGTACAAAATGAAAACCGAATTGTAACTATTAAACTGAGCAGAAATTAGCTTGAAAGTAGTGTAAAGTTACACAAGTGAAGTGTCTCCAAGGCCTAGGTCATAGGCAGGCAAGACTTAGCTTCAGGGGCATGACTTTATGTCAGTTTTTTGGTTCATGCTTCAGCAACCAGGGAGGTTTTAGGGGGAGGGTAGGATGGTGCATGGGCAGGCAAGACAAAAAGATGATTACGTCTGGCCCTAGGACGAGGACAGTGCAACATTTACATCAGCACTTGGGAGTTTATTCCTCCTTGCCATCTGTTTCCATAATAAGGGAACATAAGTCAGATTATTGGGATCAAAGCATGGCCACAGTTTTGTTTGAGAATATTCACACCTGAAACCAGTACACATGCACTGTTCCAAATAGTCTTCTGCTCTCTTAATGTCTGCAGTGAGGATCAAAGTTGTCCACTAATTCGGTGTGGCTAACTTTCAGCACTGCTGGGACCTGCACAGTGTTTACAGGTCTTCCTCCAGTGACTTCTCCACCATCCTACAGGAGTCCAAGGGGGTCAAACACCTGCCAGTCTGATAATTGTCAACTCACAACACATCTGTGAAGTTCCGATGGTACAGCTGGATAAATTTCCATCTCAAGTTGCTCATATTTTTCTCTCCCGTTTGCTCAGGTTTTCTGCCCCTGCTGCAACAAGTAATAGCTTTCAAACAACTTATATCATAACAATTCCATAGCGTCCCACAGATCAATCCAGAGACTTGTGGGTTATGTCCCTCTACCAGCAGGTGCAGATTTTGAAGATCCGTTCTTTGATTGGGAGCCAGTGCAGCTTTTCTCTGAGGGGTTTGGCACTTTTGAATCGTGTTTTACCAAATATCAATGTTAGACTTAGGGTAATTGAGGAGTCCTATAGTAACTAGGTATGAGTATCTGTACAGAGAAACCTGTTGCCCCTCTGGACCCATCTGTTAAAGGTCAGCTCAAAACATATTACTTAAAGGGCTGCCTGCTTTATTTTTCAAACTAAAGTATTTATACGCAAGGTGTGCACAAGAGCTTGAACTAACCAGGTCCACAAAATCATCTACGGCGTTGTCCCAGGATACATGATAGACCTTATAGATCTGCCTCCCAGAAACAGCACCGGATCATCACGAACGTACCTAAACCTCCATTACCCAAATTGCAAAGGACTGAAATACAAAACAACCTATGCATCTAGCTTCTCCTATATAAGCGCGAATGGAACGCCCTCCCAAAAGCTGTGAAAACAATCCACGATCACCTAAATTTCAGGAAATCACTAAAAACCAACCTGTTCAAGACGGCTTACCTTACCGATCCAACGTAAACACCCATACCGGCAACACAGCATAACCAATGATCGTACTGGACAATATACAACCTTCCCTATCCACAACCTTCTTGGTGACTGACTGAAACACACCGGCCTTATTCGATCACAATACAACCTTGTACTTGTTCTCTACCGGACTTGGCGAATCCCAGGAATAACATGTATAGAATGTTTGTACATTTGGGAAGCTTGCCAGGTGCCCTTGGCCTGGATTGGCCGCTGTCGTGGACAAGATGCTGGGCTCGATGGACCCTTGGTCTTTTCCCAGTATGGCATTACTTATGTACTTATGTACTTAACGCCTTTACGGTACTATGTAAGCCACATTAAGGAGTGGAGGAGTGGCTTAGTGGTTAGGGTGGTGGACTTCGGTCCTGAGGAACTGAGTTCAATTTCCACTTCAGGCACAGGCAGCTCCTTGTGACTCTGGGCAAGTCACTTAACCCTCCATTGCCCCATGTAAGCCGCATTGAGCCTGCCATGAGTGGGCAAGCACGGGGTACAAATGTAACAAAAAAAATAGGTGTGAAAATGTGGGGTAGAAATGTAACTAATAAAAATAAATAATACCAGCAGGTGGGGATAGAGAGAACTTCAGAGGTTTATTAGATGTGGTCATGTGCAGCCACCTCATCTTCAGTATTCTCTCTATCTACCAGGTGGATGGTCATAACCGTGCAACTCTGGATTGATTGGCTCCTGACCTGGTCCCCTGGGTCTACTCGAGCTTCTGTGGTCTGAGGTGTCCCGATCCTGGGTGCACACCTGGTGGTGCCAAGTCTCTCCCTTCCTCCCCCATCACATCCTTCTCTCTGCCTGCCCAGGGTTTGTGGTTCTCACTTCTCCTGACTTTAAAAAGAGTCTGAGGTTTCTTTTGCTCAGGCATCCTCTCCTGCCTTTAAAAAAAAAAAAAAAAGAAGAAGCTGTTTGAGTACTGTTTAAAAACAAAAACCCCCCAAAAAATTCCTCATTGATTCGTCCAGCGTAGCGAGCTGATGTCAGTTTGCAGTACCGGCTGAGGGGTGTGAGGACCGACTTGGCATGTGACAGCGATTCCTGAGAGAGTGAGTAGTCATTACCCTACCTGCGCTGGTGGGGGAGAGCAAAAGCAGCTCCCGTTTTGGGAGCCGATGGGCTGCTGCTGTTTCCTGTGCCGGAGCTCCACTGAACAGCCCCGACTCCGGGGAGCATTGTTCTCCTTCCCGGCTCATTTTAGCGGTTGCAAGGTAGCTGTTTTTTGGGTGCGCACCATCTTTCCTGCCGACGCCACATTGCAAGGTTGAAGTGCCGGCGCTCCCTTGGGGCCTGATTTGCCTGCGATTCTGTCAGTTTTATGCGGAGGCTTTTCAGAAGATGGTACTGGGGTGGATTGCTCCCAGCTTCTTCATATTTAAGGGCTTCCAAGAAGGAGGCCTGGGGCAGTTTGCAGACTCCTGTGGGAGTCTTCAGGTCTCCCACAGCTTTGAGTCTCTCGCAGCTTCCCAAGGGCGAGGTTGGAGGCCCAGTAGACCCGTCGGCTGTTCTGTGGCAGTGAGAGCCTTAAGCTGCAGCTTGGAAAGTACTGACTATGTGAAAGTTTTCTGGTGGACATTCCTGTGCCTTGCTAAGTGATTTGTGGTTTGGGTGTACCCTCTTATAGTTGTACTAAGAATATTTCTGGACCCTTCTTGAGGAGGTTCAGTGTGTGTGTACATCATTAATGAAGGGGAGAAAGGGATCAGGATTAGGGATCCAACTCTAGATTTTTCACTCTTTCCCGTTCTCAGAGCATGGCAGTACAGATTGTTTAGTTAGGCTTAGGGCTGTTGACTCCATGTTTCTGTTAGAAAAGTTACATTTTGAGGATAGTGTACTCCTCTCAGGTTTCTCAGTCTCCATGGTAATCCTGCACTCTCTGTGGTGGCCAAGTGGCTTTTGCTCTGTGTGCACTGTTTATATCAAATTAGTTTTATTCAGGAAGGTGGCTGGCCTTTCTGCCTGAAGGGTACAGGTTCTCTGGTTTATCCACCCCATTAGAAACTGTGGACTCGGCTGTGTTTCCAAAGGGGCATATTTTATTTTATTCTCTCTTCCGTAGTGTCCCACAGATCAATCCAGAGACTTGTGGATTGTGTCCCTCTACCAGCAGGTGGACATAGAGAGAACTTCAGAGGTTTACTATATGTGGTCATGTGCAGTCACCTTAACTTCAATTTCCTTGTCATCAAGCAGATGAAGCCATTACGTATGGGTTGTGTCCATCAACCAGCAGGGGGAGATAGAGAGCACTCAACTTTTCACAGTGCCTCATGGCCAGCCAGCTCCACTGCCTCTTCAGTATTCTCTATCTCCCCAAGCAGGGTGGCTGCAGCTTCTTCGAGCTCCATCAAAAATCTGCCTGGGGTGGCTCCTGGCTTGCCAGTTGTTAGCTGGGGTGTTAGAGGCTATAGCAGCTTCACTTTGAAGGCACATAGATTAGCCCTTTCCCTGCCTTACCCATGCCCCCGTGGATGTGGACATATTAGCTTGCTTTTCCCTGTCCTTTCCCACTCAGTGGATGCAGGCACATTGGTTCGCCTTTCCCTGCCTTTCCCACTCATCTGAGCCTCCGGAGTTCTTATTACCTCTGCTTTCCTCACAGCGTTAAAAAAAAAAAAAAAAATGGAACAGAGGTTTTCCTTTGATTCTTCTATGGGACCGGAGCTGTGATACTCGGTCCGGTGAGGTAAGATGTTTTCTAACTCCTCTGGGATGGGCCCGCGATTGGGGCGTTTTTGCCGCGAAACCGACATTTTGAATTTTCCCGCCGTTTTCGGCGATGGCTGCAGAGAATGTAAAGCGCTGTTCCCGGTGTGGCAAGCGCAAATCAGCAGCGGGGCTCTGTAAATCGTGCTGTACAGGTGTAAGAGCCGGCCCGAGCATGGCGAGCGATGATTCTTCCCGCTCAGAGCTGGCAGCGGACGCCATTTTGAATTCTCCGCATGGCGCGGCCTCCGTAGAGACGGAGAGCCCTGAGCCCGGTGGGGGGGGGGACCTCGAATTGAGGCTATTCAGGGAGCGGCTAGCCCCGGACGGGATCTAGGTGCCCAGGGCGAGTTTTTCTCCCCTGATTTTGTGTTGTTATTGCATAAAGCAAGCATGCTGAAAAGAGCTCTCCCTCAAGGGTCGTCTGAGGCCCCTTCTATTGTCCCCCCGGTGGATTCTGGCCTGGGACTGGCCGCTGAGGCTATTTTCCCTGATAATTGGCATAAAGAAAAGCGTAGAAGGGCTAATTCCCCTTCAGATTGTGGTGCACCTCCTTCCCCCCCCCCCCCCCCCCCCAATGGTCGGGCTGTGAGGATTCGGAGAGTTCTGGCAGGCCTTCGTGGTCTGAGGAGCCAGAGTCAGGTGCAGAATTACCACAGGATCTGGATGATCCCTCCGCGGTGAGGATTTTCCACAGTGATGAGCTGCCAACGCTTATTTCAGATGCCCTACAGGTCCTTTCTATTGAAGAGCCTGACAGTGGCACGGCCTCCTCTGTGAATCCTAGGATGGCTAGTACCAAAAAGCCTGCTCGAGCCTTTCCTTTGCATGACTCCATCCAAGAGCTTATTTCCGCTCAGTGGGCTGACCCCGAGGGACCTTTGAAAGTTTCCAGGGCTATGGGGCAATTATACCCTCTGCGTGAGGAGCATTTGGCTCGCTTTGCAATGCCTAAAGTAGATGCCCTAGTCACTGCGGTGACAAAGAGAACTACCCTCCCTGTGGAAGGAGGAGTTGCCCTGAAGGATATACAGGACCGTAGGCTGGAAGCAGCACTTAAACGGTCCTTTGAAAGTGCAGGTCTTACTGTTCGGGCGTCTGCATGCAGTTGTTATGCTGCTAGAGCCTGCCTGGCGTGGTTGCAACAGGCAGTGGAACAGCCCGGAGGGAGCGGAGCCCTTCTCGGATGTGGCTCCGCGGCTGGAGTCGGCCTTGTCCTTTTTGGCTAATGCCCTTTATGATATTGTCAGAGCTTCGGCTAAACAAATGGCAGTAGCAGTGGCGGCTCGCCGTCTTATTTGGCTACGACATTGGGCAGCGGACATGGCCTCTAAGCAAAGGTTGGTGAAGTTGCCCTTTCAAGGCCTTCTCGTATTTGGTGAGGAGTTTGAAAAAAAATTGTTAAAGGCCTGGGAGATCCTAAACCCCAGCGCTTGCCCGAAGATAGGCCGAGGCCTTCCTCCAAGGGCCAGGTGGTCCACTCCTCTTATAGACCTCACTTCTGTGAAGCTAGAAGGTACTGCCCGGGGCGTTCTGCTGGGTTCACTTCTCGTGCCCGTTTTTTTAGCAGAGGAACTCCTTTCGCTCGGACAAGCGTTCTGCAGCCACCGGCTCTAAGCCTGGAGTTCAGGGGCGACCCTCTCAATGATGGTGTGCCGGCCTCCTCCTCGCTTCCTGTCATCGGAGGACGTCTTTCCCTCTTTGCCGAGGAGTG
Source organism: Microcaecilia unicolor (assembly GCF_901765095.1). NCBI lineage: Eukaryota > Metazoa > Chordata > Amphibia > Gymnophiona > Siphonopidae > Microcaecilia > Microcaecilia unicolor. The sequence goes on from NC_044033.1 coordinate 307,680,424, forward strand.
GGCCAATATTTCCTCAGATCAGTGGGTTCTGGACCTGATCAGAGATGGCTAAAGAATAGAATTCAACGCCCCAGTAAGAGACGTGTTTGTGGAGTCCCGATGCGGTTCTGCCGCCAAACAGGCGGCGGTAGAGGAGACTTTGCAAGGTCTGATTCAGTTAGGGGCCGTGTCCCCGGTACCTCCCGCCGAACACGGCTACGGCCGATACTCCATCTACTTTGTGGTGCCGCAAAAAGGTGGGTCTTTTCGCCCTATTCTGGACTTAAAAGAATTAAACAAGTCCCTGAGAGTGCGGCATTTCCACGTGGAAACCCTGCGCTCCGTCATTGCTGCGGTACAGCCAGAAGAGTTTCTCACATCTCTAGACCTGAAAGAAGCTTACTTGCATATACCAATTTGGCCTCCGCACCAGAAGTTTTTGAGGTGTTGGGAAAACATTTCCAGTTCCGGGCCTTGCCTTTTGGCCTTGCCACAGCTCCCCGAACCTTTTCGAAGGTAATGGTGGTAGTAGCTGCTTTGCTCAGGCGAGAAGGTATCAGGCTTCACCCATACCTAGACGACTGGCTCATCAGAGCAGACTCTGTAACAGAGAGCTATGAAGCTACAGCCAGAGTGGTCTCAGTCCTTCAATCTGTAGGCTGGGTCGTCAATATGGCCAAAAGTCACCTGACCCCCTCGCAATCTCTAGAATATTTGGGGGCCAGGTTCGACACAGACTCGGGCTATGTATACCTACCCGAGCTAAGGCGGTGCAAGCTTCAGAATCAGGTCCGTCTGCTCCTGAGGATGCCCCGCCTGCGAGCTTGGGACATTGTCCAGCTGCTGGGATCGATGACAGCCACATTGGAAGTGGTGCCCTGGGCGAGAGCGCACCTGAGACCTCTACAGTATTCCCTACTTCAGAGATGGTCTCCAGTTTATCAGGATTATCAATGCAGACTTTCTTGGCTCCCTGCGGCCCGACTCAGCATGGAGTGGTGGCTCTCAGACAGCATGCTGCGGTGAGGAATGCTGCTGGTGCTCCCCGATTGGTGTCTAGTAGTGACAGATGCCAGCTTGAAGGGCTGGGGCGCACATTGCAAGGGGAAGCATGCCCAGGGTCTATGGACACCCGAGGAGTTGGAGTGGTCCATCAACCGCCTGGAGTTGAAAGCGGTGTTTCAGGTGCTTCTGGCCTTTCAAGTGACCCTGGAAGGATTGGCTGTCAGAGTGATGTCGGACAACACGACAGCAGTGGCCTACATAAATCGACAAGGCGGCACTCAGTGCAGAGCACTGGCCGCGCAGGCCGAACAAATTTGCCACTGGGCCGAGCTGCATCTTCAGTTTCTGTCGGCAGCTCACATTGCAGGTCAGAGCAACGTGCAAGCCGATTATCTAAGCAGGCATCAGATCGATCCAGCAGAATGGGAACTAGCAGACGAAGTATTCCTGCAGATATATGCCAAATGGGGCAAGCCCGTGATAGATCTTATGGCGACAAGTTCAAATGCCAAAGTCCCGTGCTTCTTCAGCAGACGGGGAGATCTTCGCTCTGCAGGGTTGGATGCCTTGACTCAGCCCTGGCCTCCGGGCCTACTATATGTGTTCTCTCCATGGCCCTTGATAGGGTGCGTGCTCCTGCGGATTCGGCTGCACCCAGGAGAAGTGGTCCTCATCGCCCCGGATTGGCCCAGGAGGCCTTGGTGTGCGGACCTCCGACAGATGCTAGTGGAGGCTCCCCTTCCTTTACCTCTGGTACCGAACCTGTTGTCACAGGGCCCGGTAGCCATGGAGGACGCCTGCCGCTTTGGTCTTATGGCATGGCGATTGAGAGGGCGCAATTGAGGGACAAAGGCTATTCAAACACAGTCATTTCCACTCTCCTGCAGGCCCGCAAGCGTTCCACGTCCGTAGTTTATGCCAGGATTTGGCGCCAGTTTGAGTTTTGGTGCGCTTCAAAAGCGATCACACCCATGCGGGCTCCTGTCTCGCCGATTCTGGACTTTTTGCAGGATGGTGTACAAATAGGCTTGGCCTATAATTCCCTGCAGGTGCAAGTGGCAGCGTTGGCCTCCCTTCATGGTAAGGTTGAAGGCGTGTCTTTAGCTGCTCATCCAGATGTGGCACGGTTTCTTAGTGGGGTGCTTCGGCTCCGGCCTTCCGTGTGAGAGCACCCTGTCCAGCTTGGAACCTGGGGCTAGTTTTGAAGGCCCTGCAGGCTTCTCCTTTTGAGCCGCTTCGGCGAGCATCGGAGAAAGATTTGACACTAAAGGCCGATTTTCTTGTGGCCATTACTTCGGCGAGACGGGTGTCAGAGCTCCAGGCGCTGTCCTGTAGAGACCCATTTCTGCAATTCTCAGAGTCCGGGGTCACGGTTCGGACCGTGCCTTCCTTCATGCCTAAGGTGGTTTCAGCATTTCACCTAAACCAGCCTATTTTCTTGCCCTCCTTTGATAAGGAGGAGTTTCCAGAATCTTTTGGGCAGTTGCACCTGTTGGATGTGCGCAGGACTCTGCTGCAGTATCTGCGAGTTACTATCTCTTTCAGGATCTATGATCATCTGTTTGTTTTGCTATCAGGTCCTCGCAGAGGGTCTCCAGCGTCTAAAGCCACTATTGCCCGCTGGCTCAAAGAAACTATCTTTTCAGCTTATCTGCTTGCCGGCCAGTCTCTTCCTGTAGCCTTTAAGGCGCATTCTACCAGAGCGATTTCTTCTTCTTGGGCTGAAACTGGAGCACTCTCTTGTCAAGAGATATGCAGTGCAGCAACATGGGCTTCTAAGCTCTCTTTTGCCCGACATTACAGGCTGGATGTGGCTGCTAGGAGGGATGCGCGTTTTGGAGCACAAGTGCTAGCGCGTGGTGTGACCTGTTCCCACCCTATATAGGGATTGCTTTGTTACATCCCATACGTAATGGCTTCATCTGCTTGATGACAAGGAAGGGAAAATTAGGTTCTTACCTTGGTAATTTTCTTTCCTTTAGTCATAGCAGATGAAGCCATGAGCCCTCCCTGTATGATTGTCTGTATGCTGAGAATCTGTTTCAGTTTCTGTTCTTGTTTCCTGAAGTTCCTTCCTTGGGAGAAAGTTGGAAAACAGTCTTCAGGATTCATGTTCACTTATAGGAGGATGAGTCCATTCCCTCCAGTTTATGTTTTGGAGGATGAGTTTATTCCCTCCAGGAGGTTGCGTGTATCCCCTCCAGTTATACAATAAGGAGGACGAGTTTATTCCCTCCAGGAGGATGTGTTCATTCCCTCCTTTTGAGTTCATGCCCTTGTTAAGGGGCCATCGTTCGCTGTGAGGAAAGTTCATGTTATTCCCATTGTGGTTTGCCATACTGCTTTGGAAGCTTCAAATACTGAAGAGGCAGTGGAGCTGGCTGGCCATGAGGCACTGTGAAAAGTTGAGTGCTCTCTATCTCCCCCTGCTGGTTGATGGACACAACCCATACGTAATGGCTTCATCTGCTATGACTAAAGGAAAGAAAGTTACCAAGGTAAGAACCTAATTTTCCCTTCTCCGTGGAGGATCTTGTGGATCAATGTGTGGACTTTGAAGTTTATTCGTTCTTTGCTAGGGAGCCAGTGGAGTTTTTCACGGAGTTGTGTTGCACTTTCAAATCGTGATTTACCAAAAATGAGTCTGGCTGCCATGTTTTGGGCAGTTTGGAGTTTTTTCAGGATTTGGGCTTTACAACCAATGAAGATGCTGTTGCAGTAGTCAGCGTGGGTGAGTACTGTGGATTGTACCAGATTGCGGAAAGGTTTTTTGGGGAGGAATGGTTTTATTCTTTTCAGTACCCACATCATGTTGAACATCTTCTTTGTCATGGATTTTGTGTGAGTTTCTAGCGTTAGGAGGTTGTCTAACGTTACTCCTAGGATTTTTAGATTGTCAGATATTGGGATTGTGATGTCAGGGGTGATGAGGGTGGTTGGGAGTAGAATGGAGTGTCTTGATGAGAGGATTAAGCATTGGGTTTTTTCTTTATTCAATTTCATTTTGAAGGCATTGGCCCAGAAGGCTAAGATGTTCATGCCAGTGATTATTTTTTCAGATATTTCTGCAAGGTTGGATTGGAAAGGGATGAATATGGTGACGTCATCTGCATAGATGAAGGGATTTAGACCAGCTTTGGATAGGGATTTAGCCAGAGGGATCATCATAAGATTGAAGAGGATCGGGGATAGTTGAAAGGAAACCAGAGTGAGGGGGCATAGTGTGAAATGAAAAGACATAAGAGTAACCTAGGAAATAGTACTTCACGTAAAGTGTGGTGAATACGTGGAGCAGCTTCCCGGTGGAGGAGGAGGACTATATTTGAATTCAAGAAAGCTTGGGACAAGTACATAGGACCTCTAAGGCACTAGTTCTCAACCCAGTCCTCAGGATGCAGACAGGTTTTCAGGATATCCACAATGAATATGTGCGAGTTAGAGTTGCATGAACTGGTCTAAGGTAGAGGAATGGATAATAGATGGTATGGGTAGGTAGACTAGATAGGCTGCATGATCTTTTTGAGTTCATTGCAGAAAAAAGGCCCCACCTACAGACAACCTAAAACTTAGATCTATTTAAACCCACTGTAACTGCATTGTTTCTTCACTGATCTAATGAAGCAAGGATATCTCTTGTCAAAGATTTGTTAAGTTCAATAAAAAGGCATCAACAACAACTTTTATTTTCAATATATTTCTATGCATAAACCACTGTTACATGTGGAAATACCTTTCAAAATTACTCCTTTAAGCCTCTGTTAGAATGCTATTATAAGCAAGCACTTTCTGTAATTTTTTTCACTGCTTAACTAAAATACTTTTGGGAGGCATATCCTGGTAGCTTTACAGATGTTTATACCTGTCTGCAGATCAAGTTCCCCTAAAGAGGGTACAATTATGTTAAGTACAAACTATAATCCTCAAGTAAATTACACTATCAGCAGCCATGATTTTTATAGCTCATTTCATCTTAGTGTGCCAGAAGCTATTAAAGATGGCCATTATAAAAAGTAAGTAAAACTCACTATGGTACAACAATACTACTACTCCAGAAGAATGAATTACTCAAATGGATATTTCCTGCTGTCCTAATGGTGGCCTTCAGACAAACAGCCAGCCAATCTGAAGCAAAAGTTATTGAAAAGCAAGTTTCCAAGACAATCTTAAAGAGAGAATGATGCAAGCGCTGCAATATACCAGACTTCAAATTGAGCCAGCACATATCATAGGACCCCACAGTTACACATGTAGGACATAAAGAGGATCTTACTCATTCTTCTCCTCTTAAGGTAGAATATATTGTTCAGTGCAGAAAATGTTCAAAACATAAAAACAGTTTGTATAGATATCACATAAGATACAGATAAAATATTTTTTACTCCTGGGGCACTTCTGCAGAACTGCAAAATGCAGAATTACCCTCGTAAGAACAAAAGAATAGCCATACTGGGTCAGGCCAATTATCCATGTATCCCAGTATTGTGCTTCCAGCAGGTCACAAGTACCTGGTAGAAACCCAAATAGTAGCAACATTCCATGCTACCAATCCCAGGGCAAGCAGTGGCTTCCCCCATGCCTGTCTCAATAGCAGACTATGAACTTTTCCTCCAGGAGCTTGTACGAATCTTTTTTTTTTTTTTTTTTTTTTTTTTTAAACCTAGAAATGCTAACCACTGTTATCAAATCCTCCAGCAATGAGTTCCAGAGTTTAACTATTCATTGAGTGAAAAATATTTCCTCCTATTAAAAGTATTTCCATGTAATTTAATTGAGTGTCCTATTCTTTGTAACTTTGAAAGAGTGAAAATCAATTCACTTTTACCTGTTCTACACCACTCAGGATTTTGTAGACCTCAATCAAATCCTGCCTCAGCTGTCTCTCTTCCAAGCTAAAGAGCCCTAACTTCTTTAGCCTTTCCTCATATGAGAGGAGTTCCATCCCTTTTATCATTTTGGTTTTTCTTTGAACCTTTTCTTTTTTTCAGATATGGTGACCAGAACTGAACACAGTACTCTACTACTACTACTATTTATCATTTCTATAGCGCTACAAGGCATATGCAGCGCTGTACACCATACACAAAAATACAGTCCCTGCTCAAAGAGCTTACAATCTAGATAAGACAGGTAAACAGAACGATTAAGGGTAAGGGAATAAATAGGTGAGGATAAAGGACAGGGCAAGTGAGTAGTGGTTAGCTCAAGGTGAGGTACCACCATGGAGTGATACAGAGGCATTATAATAATCTTGGTCTTATTTACCATCCCATTCCTAATGATTCCTAGCATCATGTTTGGTTTTTGCTGCCACTGCACACTGCATTATCTACACCTAGATCTTTTTCTTGGGTGCTGACTTCTAAGGTGGACCCTTGCATCGGATAACTATAATTTGGATTATTATGTGTTTTTTACAATTATGAATGATGTGTGTCATCTGCAGATTTAATTGCCTCACATTTATAAATATGTTAAATAGCATCAGTCCTAGTACAGATCCCTGCAGCACTCCGCTATTCACCCTCCTCCATTAAGAAAAATGGCTATTTAACCCTACCCACTGTTTTCTGTCCAATAACCAGTTCCTAATCCAAAAAAGGACATTGCCTCCTAGCCCATAACTTAAAAAAAATTTCTCAAGAGTGTCTCCTGAGGAACTTTGTTAAAAGCTTTCTGAAAGTCTAGATACACTGTATCAACCGGCTCACCTTTTATCCACATTTGTTCTCGCAGTCAAAGAAATGAAACAAATTGGTAAGACTTCCTTGGCTGAACCCATGCTGTCTCTGTCCCATTAAGCCATGTTTGTCTATGTGTTCCATAATTTTATAATAGTTTCCCCTATTTTGCTCGGCACTGATGTCAGGCTTATCGGTCTGTAATTTCTCGGATCACCCCTGGAATGCGTTTTAAAAATCAGCGTTATATTGGCCACTTCCAATCTTCAGTTACTACGGACAATTTTAACGACAGGTACAGATCACTAACAGCAGATCAGCAATTTCATGTTTGAGTTCTTTGTACCACAAGGTGTATACCATCCTGTCCAGGTGATTTACTACTGTTGTACCGAGCCAAATCAACAACTTCAACTTCAAGGTTCACCAAAAATTTCTTTCGGTTCCTCTGCATCGCTACCCTTAAATGTTTTCCAGTATAGGTAGATCTCTTGCATCTTTTTCCATAAAGATCGAAGCAAAGAATTCAGTCTCTCCACTATGGCCTTGTCCTCCCTGAGTGCCCCTTTTGTTCCTTCATGATCTAATTGTCCCGTGGATTACCTCACAGTCTTTCTGCTTCTGAGGTACCTGAAAAAGTTGTTACTATGTTTTTTCTTCATATTCTTTTATCCTTCTTTTATCAATGCTTTGCATCTAGCTTGCCAGTGCTTATGCTGCTTCTTAGTTTCTTCATTCATATCCGTTTTCCATTCTTTGAAGGATGTTCTTTTGGCTCTAATAGCCTCTTTCACTTCACCTTTTAACCATGCTGGCTGTCATTTGCTCTTTTTTTCCCCACCTTTAAATATGTGTAATACATCTGATCTGGGCTTCCACTATGGTATTTTTAAACAACGTCCATGTGTGATTTTAAAGTCCTAACCTTTGTGGATGAACCTTTTTTAGCTTCTTTATAACCAGTTTCCTCGTTTTATAGTAGTTGCTCTTTTGAAAATTAAATGCTGCTATAGTAGATTTCCTTAGTAACTTCACTCCAGATATCAGCTCAGATTTATCATGTTATGATCACTGTTTCACGGTGGACCCAGCACCGTTACTTCTCATACTATGTCCTGCATTCCACTAAGGACTAGATCTAAAATAGCTCCCCCTCTTTTTGGTTCTTGGCTAGTTGCTCCAAGAAGTATTCCTTTATTACATCTAGGAATTTTATCTCCCTGGTGCTACCTGATATAATCCAGACAATATTGGGGTAATTGAAATCGCCCATTATTATACTGTTGCCCAGTTGTCAGCTTTTCTAATTTCTGTAAATATTTCTTCATATGTCCTGTTCTGGCAGACGGTAGTACAGCTTTACCAGTATACTTCTTCCCTTCACACATGGAATTTCCATCCATAAGTATTCCACGCTATGTTTCAGGCAGAATGTTTATTTTGTTGGACTCAGTTCCCTCTTTTAACATATAGTGCAACCCCTCTCCAAATTTAATCTATCATTGTGGCCCCCGGTGAAAGCCAGGATATACTTCAAAATAACTGTCCTTGTTTTCCAGATGCTATACAGAACAACCCCCACTTCATGGGTTCTCTAATTGATCTTCCTCTAAGGAATGCCTTGAGGGGATCGCAGATCTTCTTACTCCATTTCCCTAATTGGAAGGGAATACTGTACAAATCCATACATGTTATGGGGTTGTCATACCTTGCAACAAAGACATGAAACCGCTACCAGTAGTTATGAGGCAGATAATAGACTGCTGACAGAAACAAAAAAAAAAGGCAAAGATCTGCCACAGAAATAGCAAATCAAAAGAAAAAAAGCAGATCAAAAAGACAAAAAAAATAGAACAGGAGGGTAACAGAAGATGTGGTTTATTATAAGTTACCCGACATGGCCACGTTTCGCCCTCAGGCTGCGTCAGGGGTAAAAAAAAACTACAAAATAAAAATACATAATGAATAAAACATAAACATCACATTGTATATTTGATAATAAAACATATCTTAAAAACACTATCACATCATATAAAATAAAACAGATTAAATCTAAAAACATAATACAAGAAAATACAATAATACAATAAAATATACTATTAAATCAATATCAGTTTAAAAACATTCAGATTAAATATGCATGCAATAAAATAATAATTTTAATACAAGACATGCTATCAACAAAAAATAATAATACATGTTACGGGGTTGTCATACCTTGCAACAAAGACATGAAATGGCTACCAATAGTTATGAGGCAGATAATAGACTGCCTACTATTTTGTAAAAAGCTTGAATGAATTTTATTTAATTCAGATATTTATAAACTGCACTATCTGCACATTCTAAGTGGTATACATAGTCAACATTCCTAAAACAAAAACATTTAGAAGATAATCAGAAAATATTCAATAAACATAACAACAAGCAATAAATATAATCAGCTCTGGGTGAAATTGACTCACTGGACTTATTTCCTTGAAAAAATGTTTTGATCTGTTGCTCTAAAAACTAGCATTGGGCACTCAGGATGAACTGTGGAAGAGTGGTTGGGAGGTAAAGACATTTCTTCTTTGTACCTTTTTAGTTAGGTAAGTAAAAGTCTGCATTTTATCTGATACCCCCTCCCTCACTCCATCAAAACAGTAATCGTCACAAATCCAGTATAATACTACTCAAATCACTTCCCTGAGGTCTCTAAGCTTTTTATGCCATATGCATCCTAGTCTGCCTCCTTAAGTTTCAGGTGACAGCCTGCTTGGTGGCACATGGCAGGTTCTTTGCTTAAATCCACAAAGCAGGAGAAGCCTTGGAAAGCTTCAATGATTTCACCTCCTTTTTGAAACAGAAACTAGGAAGGCAAATGGGTATGTTGATTATTCTCTTTGTTCTAATTGTATTATTGAATTAAAAAAAACCCCAAACCTTTAAAGATGATCAGTTGACTTTTTATTCAACATGTAATTTATTATTATTATTATTTATTGTAATATATAGGTAACTACTTGGGGCCCTGTTTACTAAGGTGCGCTAGCGTTTTTAGCATGTGCACAAAATTAGTGTACGCTGACTGTGTAGGTGCCCTTAGGAATATTATGGATGTCTACACAGCGCGCGCTAAAAGCACTAATGCGCCTCTAGGTTGGCTTAGTAAACGGGGCCCCTAGTTTCTTACAGAAGGTGTGTTTTGAATATAGTTTATTTGGTGTGGGAATCAGAATGGATGTAACTTGATGAATGGTGGCTGCAGTGTCTTTCGTGTTTTGTTTTTTTGAGAAGAGGAGCCAGCTTCACATTTTGTATGTATCTAACGTTTGATTATGTTTCATTCAGTTTACTGTAAAGTTGTATAGAAAGAGCATATGTTAATTATAAAAAAAACATTAATGGATCACATTTAAGACTTGATTATTTTCTGTCATCTTTTAAAGGAAACATAAGAATTTAGAATACTTTTTTTTTTTTTTTGCTTGTGTGTGTGCCTGACTTATAAACCTGCACTGTCATCCATAGGATAGGATGAAAGGCATGCATTGTAGTGTTTTGTCCTTAGTGGCACAGAACAATGGAGGTACTATCTACCTGGAGGCGGTGGGTTGAGGTGCTACTTGGCCCTTTTTCTAGGGGAGCCCTGCAAGTACTTGGTAATATTGCTAGGTTGGAATTAATTCCATTGCATGCTGTGAAGAGACATAGGAAGGTTACTTTTCAAAGTGCTGTGCAACAGAATGCTTTTAGAAAGTTGTTTCCAGAACCTATGAAAACTTATTTCAACTAAATGTAAGTTTTGCAGATTTTTTTAAGAGGATCTTTTACTAAGGTGCACTAAAATTTTTAACTTGAGCTAGAAATCAGCTGGTGCTAAACACTGAGACGCCCATAGGAATATAATGGGCATCTCAGCATTTAGCGCCAGCTGTTTTCTAGTGCAAGCTAAAAACGCTAGCGTGCCTACTAAAAGACTCCCTAAATCCTTTTATGTTGCTATCTCCCTCTGTGCTCTGTAGAATTCCTTACCACAGTGAGCAGGAATCGAAGGGCTTCTTTAAGTTCATAGAAAGTTGGTAGGCAGCCACCTTACTTTGTTTCTTAATCCCCTCCCCCCCTCTGTATAAGAGGGTGACCTCAAGGATGCTAGGTGTAGAAGAATAATAGAACTTTCTATGCTGTTGCTCTGTATAAACAGTACAATTGTATGTGCAGTTGTTTTGGGTGTTTTTGGAATATTTTTTTTTTTGTTTGTGTGCATGTTGTCGAGTGGCACAGAAAACCCAAGTGTCACTGTTTCAAGCATCTCTCTGATGTTGACTGTGAAAAAGGGTATGGCTGAATATTGATCTAGTTTGTTTACTTCTTGTGGTTTTCAGCTTGACAAATAGATTTGTTAGATTTGGGGTAATAATACAGCACATTAACCAATTCTGACTTACTGATATGATGTGTGTGATGTCTGTACTTCACCACAGATGAGCTGTCTCTTTATTTATGTTTAAATCTTTTTTATTAAACTTATATAACAAGCAACATATTACAAGACCTTGAAGAAAACACCAAATTATGTGCGATAATTGTCAATATATGAATACGGTAATAACAATCATTTTTTGTTTTCTCCCATTACCCCCCCCCCCCCCCCTTTACTTCCCATATCTCCAATATAATTTTACACATTTAGAAGGTAACTCCGGGCCACAGAGGTAAGTGTGTTCCAAAAGGGTGCCCATATTGTCTAACTCCTCTCCTGCACTAGAGTCCATATCTACCACACCCAGTCGTTCCATACGCAACAAATAAATCATCTGTCCCCTCCATTTGGAAATGGTAGGGTCACTACAAGACAGCCATTCTTGTAAAATAACATGTCTTGCCACTATAATGGCTTTGTTGGCAAAGGCCTTATAGCCCTTCGGAGCAGGGCGTTCCAGCGCCAGTTTCCCAAAGAGCATTGTGGGTTCACATGTCCATGCTCTATTCCACAACCTTGATATGTATTGTACTAACTGTTTCCAAAATCTCAAAGTCCCAGGACATGTCCAAAACATGTGTCGTAGAGTCGCTCCACTGCATCCACATTTTAAGCAGGCTCCCCATGGTGACGCTCCCATGTGAAATGCCCGTCTTGGTGATATATACATCCTGAATACAAATTTATATTGCTGCTCCCTATATGTGACCCATTGTGATCTTTTCTGGAACGTTCTGACATAAGACTTGAGCAGGTCAATTGTTATTTTGTCACTTAAATCCTGTTGCCATTGGCCTTCCAATTTTACATAGTCTGGTTCAGGTATTGCATCTCTAATATGTCTGTGGAAGAATGTCAATGGAACCTTGCCCTGCGCTTCTAATGAAAAGGCCGAGGAGAGTTCCTCTTGTACATCCTCCGTTAATGAATCCCATGGCAACGAAGCTATGAAATGTCGCAATTGTACATAGTGAAACAGTTCTTTATCCAACAAAGTAAATTTGTTTCCTTGCTGTTTATCTGGTCCGATATCCAATACAGACGACTTTGCCAAATTTAATTTAAAACCAGAATATGAACCAAATTGTGTGATCTCTTTCAAGAGTGCGGGCAGTGATTTATCTGGGTCCGTTATGACCAACAACAAATCATCTGCATATGCCAAAACTTTTATTTCTTGGTTTACCAACCTCACCCCCGCTATCTCCGGTTTTTTCATCAGTGTCCTAAGCAATGGTTCTAGGGTAATTACAAACAGCAAAGGTGATAGCGGACATCCTTGCCTCATCCCTTTGCCAATTACAAACTCATCTTAGCTCAACCCATTAAGTATCACCCTGGCCTGTGGGCTATTATAAAGTGTCTTTACTGCCTGCAGATACCACCCCTCTATTCCAATGGCCGCCAATGTGGAGAACAAGAAATCCCATCGCACTTGATCAAATGCTTTTTCAGCGTCAAGGCTTATAACCATTGCTGGGCCTCCCCCCTCCCCACAAGCGGCCATAGCTAGCAGCAAACGTTTAACATTATGGGTTGCCTGCCTGCGTCTTACAAATCCAACTTGCTCAGAGCTTATCAGCCTCGGGAGAACCTGGGCCAACCTTTCTGCCAAAATTTTTGCCAGCAGCTTGACATCTAAATTTAATAAGGAGATCGGTCTGTAAGAACCAACCTCCTCCACTGGTCTCCCAGGTTTTGGTATTAATGTTATCAACGCCATATTTGTATGTTGTGGAAATGCCCCTTGTTCGATCACCTGTCCATAGTAATCCAGCAGTGCCCCCAAAGCCTCCAGGGGAAGCATCTTGTAGTATTCCCCAGTAAATCCATCCGGTCCGGGGGCAGAATGCTGTTTAAGGCCTTTAATTGCCCCCTGGAGTTCTTGCAAAGTCAACCCTTCTATTTCAACTGGAGTCAGCAAAGGCAGGCCAGCCTGCTGCAGGTATTCCGAAGCTGCTTTGGGTAATGGCCCATGCTCCCCTGAGTACAAGGTAGTGAAGTATTCTGTGAAAGCCTTTCCTATATCCTTACAGTCTGTAATGGGCATCTTATCTTTACCTTTTATATTTAAATCTGTTTATTCTGGAACAAGACATATTGTGACACATCAACTAGATACATCCACTACTTCAACCGTACATCATTGCAATGGTTACCGAATTTCCAGCTGTCTATACAATAATCATCCTGCTCCATACATTTTCCTTTTTTCCCCCCTTCCTCTATCTCCCCTTTCCCCCCCAATCCCTCCCTATCCCTCCCTCCCGTCTTCCCATACCCTCCGAGACTACTTTACACAGTATTTCTCTATCCTCCCTCCGTAACATTATTTTAGATTATTATAAATTATCATAGATTCAACAAATGTCCCCGTGCTGCTGGTGTTAGTGTTTGCCAGAATGGTGCCCATCTACGTTCAAACTGCTGTCCTCTTTTATTGTCCAAGTGGACTACATCAATTCTCTCCATTCTCATTAACATTATCATCTGAGATCTCCATTGTTGTAATGTTGGAGCCTTTGATGCCATCCATTCCAGCAGGATCACCTTTTTGGCTGCAATGACCGCCCTGTTTGTAAATTCTTTAAGTCCTTTGGGTTTTGGGGCCACAACTTTAACGTGGCCGAATAATAATTTGTAATCCAGAAGCCAGCGAGTGCCCCACATCTGTGATATATTTGCTAACAGCTGTCTCCAAAATTTTGCAATATGCGGGCATGTTCAGAACATATGTCCCAACGTGGCCCCTACATGATTGCATTTAGGGCATTCCCCTGCCGGGGACAATCCCATGTGGAATGCCCGTCTGGGGGCTATATGCATTCGGACTGCAAACTTATATTGTAGTTCCCAGCACCAAACAAAGCCTGTAGATTTCTTCAAGTTCAGAACATGAATTTTGAAGATGTCTGTTGGTATGGTCGCCCCTAGTTCATCTGACCAGGCCTGAGCTAGCCTTTCATAAGGCAGCTCTGCTGCAGTGTCCCGGATGTGTCTATGATATAGCGACAAGGGAACCTTTTGTTGGGCAGATAAGGAATATGCTGCGGCCAGTTCTTCTTGTACATCTTCAGCCAAATTCTGCCATTTTAAGCTGTCAATATAGTGTTTCAACTGACCATAATGAAAGAGATCTGCATTTGGGAGAGAATATTTGTCTTGCAGTTCCTTAAAGGGCATCAAGCGTCCCCGTTCGTTTATGATCTGGTACACATATTGTATTCCTCGCTGTTGCCATCTCTTGAAGATCTGATACATATCTCCTGCTGGGAAAGCTGGGTTTCTTGTTATGGATATGAATGGAGTTGCTCCCGCGTTGAATCTATGGAGTTTGCAGACCCATCGCCAAACTTTCTTTGCTGTAGGCATTATCATTGATCGTCCAAGTTCATAAGGCAGGGTTCCTCCTGTTTCATGTAGTATACAACTAAAATGTACATTGTCCGTCAAAGCTAACTCCAGTGACACATCAACTAGATACATCCACTACTTCAACCGTACATCATTGCAATGGTTACCGAATTTCCAGCTGTCTATACAATAATCATCCTGCTCCATACATTTTCCTTTTTTCCCCCCTTCCTCTATCTCCCCTTTCCCCCCCAATCCCTCCCTATCCCTTCCTCCCGTCTTCCCATACCCTCCGAGACTACTTTACACAGTAAAGTCAAAGCTAACTCCAGTGACGTATCCGAGAAATCTTGCGTGTTCCTATACCAATCTGCTATGTGTCTCATCCCACTTGCAATTGTCATTTGTCTAATGCTTAGAAGGCCTAAGCCTCCATATTCAACAGGCACTTGTAATGTCCTCAAAGGGAGCCTCGCCTTTTTCCCATTCCACAGAAACTTTTGCAATTGCCTGTTAAGTTCCCTCTCATCCCTATGTTTCAAGTATAACGGCAGAACCTGAAATACATATAACCAGCGGGGTACTATTGCCATATTATATAAGGCAATTCTGCCCATCAATGATAGTGGGTATCCCTGCCATGTAGTCAGTCTGTCTTTTGTGTCTCGTAGTAGCTTTTGGACGTTACTATCATAAAGATGGCTCAAGTTCTGTGAGATATATACTCCTAAGTATTTCAGAGGCACCCCCTCTGGTAATACTGGTATCTCCCCTCCTCCCCCTTCAGGTGGCATCCCATATACTAGAAGTGCCTGTGACTTCTGTCTATTCAGCACAAACCCGGAGAGCCTCCCGTAGGATTCTATCTCTTGTAATAGTGCCGGTATTGAGGATCTAGAGTTTTTAAGAAGAACTAATAAGTCATCTGCGAATGCTAATGTTTTGATTGTGGTATCTCCTACTTCTACTCCCATGATGTCTGTCCTGAGGCATAGTCTCCTTAACAGTGGTTCTAGGGACAAGATAAATAAAAGTGGTGAGAGCGGACAACCTTGGCGTGTCCCCCTAGCTATATTGAATGATGGTGTTTTTATCCCATTAACTAACACTGCAGCTGTTGGATCCGTATATAATACTTGAAGTGCCCGAACAAACCAGCCCTGAAATCCCATAGTCTGTAGGGTTGCAAACAGGTAATCCCAGTGCAGCTTGTCAAAAGCTTTTTCTGCATCCAGGCTGATTGCCAAGGATTGTTGTTCAGATCTCTGGCATGAGGCCATTCCTATTAGTAGTCTTCTGACATTTCCTACTATTTGCCTCCCTTTAACAAAGCCTACCTGTTCTGTGCTTATCACCCAGGGTAATATCCTAGAGAGGCGGTTTGCCATTATCTTTGATAATATTTTTAAATCAACATTTATTAAGGATATCGGTCTGTACGAGTCTGGGAGTTCCTCTGCTCTACCTGGTTTCTTTATAAGAACTATTAGGGCTTCATTGGCATGATCCGCCACCTGTCCCTGCTGTACTGCTTGTTCGTAATTTAACATCAGTGGCTTAACTAACTTGGTGCTTAGCAATTTGTAAAACTCTCCCGTCAGTCCATCCGGGCCGGGCGCTGAATTTAATTTTAAGGTCTTTATGCATTCCTGTACTTCCCTGCCTGTGATTGGACCATTCAAGGACTCTAGCTCCTGTTGAGTCAGTTCTGGCAGATGGGCCTGTCTCAAATATTGATTTATTTCTCCTGTATCACTCTTACTTGGGGCTGAGTATATTCTCGAGAAATGATGTCTTAGAATTTCTGCTATCTTTTCACTTTTGTGTTGTAATTTCCCTTGATCATCTTTCAATGCTGTTATTACCTGTTGATTACTCCATGCCTTAACCATCCCCGCTAACATTGGGCCCGTTCTATTCCCAAATCTCTGAAGTCTGTATTTGTTATATAAGATTCCCCTTGTAGCTCTCTCGTGTAAAAGGGAATTAAGTGTTACTTGCACCGACTGCATATTATCTCTATTTGCCCCTGTAGGTGATCTTATAACTTTCTTTTTAGCTATTCGTAATTTCATCTCTAAATCTATAATAGCTTTAGAAATTTTCTTGTTTCTACCATTTACATATGCAATCACCTCACCCCTCATCACTGCTTTGGCCGTAGCCCAGAACAATGTGGGGTTGTCTCTGTGTTGTCCATTAAATTGCTCGTATTCATCCCACTTTACCTGCATGTATTTTACAAATTCCTGATTTTTATATAGATAGGCCGGGAACTTCCATCCCCTTCCATTCTGTTGGTAGTGTTTTGGCGCCTCTAAGTCCAACCAGACCATAGCGTGATCTGATATGTCAGCAGCCCCTATTTCCACTGAGGTCACGTTAGGAAATAAAGAGCGATCCACTAGGATATAGTCTAACCTGGAATACGTCCCGTGGGCTCTCGACAGATGAGTGAAATCTTTCTGTCCCGGATGCAGGGTTCTCCAAGAGTCAACCAGGCCTAAGGCTCGCATGAATGATGATAGTGTCCTAGCCCTTGGGCCTCCCCTATGGGCCCTGTTTGGATCTGAGCAGTCTTCCATAGGTCGCGCCACTAGATTAAAATCTCCCATGACCATTAGCTTCAGAGATCTGTACGGCCTACATAATTGTATCAAATGATTATAAAAATTATTGTCATATATATTAGGCCCATAAAGGGCTAACAGCAGTAGTTCTCTGCCCTGTAGCCATACATGTAATAATACATATCTGCCCTTTGGATCTACTGTGATTAGTTCTGATTTTGATACTAGCCTTTTTCGTATGAGGATAGTTACACCCCCTCTGCGACCCACTGCTGGAGAGGCATATACTTCGCCCACCCAATTCCTTTTTAATTTCTGGTTTTCTGCCTGGGACAGGCGGGTTTCTTGGATGCATGCTATATCGGTTTGCTTCCTACGTAACGCTGTCAGTACTTTAGCGCGCTTGACAGGAGAGGTAATTCCTCCTACATTCCAGGTATTAAATCTAATGGTTTTAGCCATTTACATCCTTTATTGGGTTCTTATAAGAAAAGGTTCTGTAGTGGTGGATCGTGCGCCCAGCCTCGCCCTGATCCTTTCTGATTTGTTTTGCCTGGTCTGAGGATATCTGTTTATATTGTGTGCCTATGACTTGGTCTGAAGGATAGAGCCTTTCTTTTTCTCTTTGGTTCTTTTCCTGGTCTGTTAAATGTAGTCCCTGGTTCCCTTTTCCCCTTCCCCCCCTTCCAATCTTCCCCCATCCCTCCCCCTTCTTCTTCTCTAGTTATCTTTACCTTTTAACATTGTCACTACTCGTGAGCCTGCCCGGTCTATTCCCAAATCTCTGCAATTTATATTTGAAAAAGAGGGCGGACCTAGTCTCCTGTTCATGCAGTAGTGTATTGAGCGCTACGCGTGCCGCTTTTAAATTCTCTAAGGTAGCTTGTGTGGGATTCTGTATATATATGCGCTTTGCTTTTTTCATTTGTGCTTCTAAATGTAGAATACCCTGTGCTCGTCTCTTGCGTCGTAAGCAGGTATAAGCTATTATGTCTCCCCGAAGCACAGCCTTCGAGGCTGCCCAAAATAACTCTGGTTGTGTCTGTGCATGTTGTGCATTATTAGTGGCAAAGTCGTCCCATTTCGCTGTAATATATTCTCGAAATTGCTTACCCGTACTTAGATAGGTAGGGAACCTCCATCCTCTCCCACCCCTTTCATCTGCTGGGATTCCTAAATTGAGCCATACCGGTGTGTGGTCCGATATTTCTTCTGGACCAATTGTTACTATTTTCACCCACTGAAACATTGCCTGCTCTACTAATATATAATCTAATCTCGCCAGTGTTCCGTGGGCCCGGGACTGATGCGTGTAATCTCGTTCCTCGGGATGGAGAGTTCTCCATACATCTACTAGATTAAGGGTTTGCATAAATGTCCGGAACTCTTGCTCCCGGCGCCCTGAATAGTGTGGCGAAGCAGAGTTAGTACAATCAATCTTTGGGTCTATTACCATGTTAAAATCTCCTAGTATTATCCAATTTTTGGTTTGATAATTTAAACATCGGGCTGCCAATTCTTTATAAAATTTAGGGTCATAGACGTTAGGCCCGTATATGCCTACCAATATAAATTCCAAGCCCTGCAGCCACACCTGCAGTACTATATATGTCCCCTGTGCCCCTTTCATTAGTAATTTAGCTTTATATGGTAAGCCCTTTCGAAATAATATGGCTACCCCCCCCCCCTTTCCTCCCCTGGGCAGCTGATGCGAAGCTCTCTCCCACCCAAAACCGTTGCAGTTTGGCATGTTCTTCATCTGTAAGTCTAGTTTCCTGCAGACAGGCAATGTCTGCTTTATGTCTTTTCAGGGCTGTTAAAATTTTGGTTCTTTTCACTGGGGAACTAATACCCCCCACGTTCCAGGTAATTATTCTTGCAGGCATTACTGTAGTGTGCGGTGTGAGACATATAAACTGCGACACTCTACTGGTACCCAAAATCTTATTCTCCCCTCCTTCCCCTCGTGGAACGGGAGCCCCCTGTTCCTAGTTAGTATGAAATTCTTATTTCTCTCAGGGGCTATTATTATGGGATCAATTGTGCTCCACCCGAAGTTACCTCTTCTGAAAGCCACCTCATTGCCCTTCTCTGCCTTTTGTGTTACCTTGTCAGTGTCTTCTCCCTTCCCTTTTACCCACCTTCCCATCTACCCCCCCTTGCTCAACTACCGACCCTCTTTTCATCCTACCAACACTTTGGGGATGAAATTCGAGTCACGCCATGTGCTAGGGACCCGTAACCCCTTATAACCATAAATGCACCAATTTTCCGCTTCAATAAACTGCAACCTTATTACCCTGCTTCGTATCTCAGTCTGTCTCCATTAGGTCCTGCTCTTGGAGCGCTGATTTGGCTTCCGCTGGGGTCTTGAAGGTTTGCCAGGAGCCTTGAATACAGATCCGTAGTTGAGCCGGGTATTGAAGCGCGAAACGCACTTTTTTCTGTACCAGAGTTGTGCAGATCTGGTGGAATTTCCGTCTTTGTTCTTGTACCCCTTGGCTGTCTCTCTATTTAAATCAAGAGTACATTTCAGTTGGCACTTGTGGAGGCTCATTTTCAAAGCACATAGATTTATGATGTGCTTTGAAAATGAGCACCTTAGTGTTTTCCACAACATGACCTGTCCCAGGAGGAATGTCATCTTTTTTAAATATGATCCTTAAGAACATGTGTGGTTCTTATACATCAGATGGTTTTTTTTTTAGTCATATACATAAGTACATAAGTATTGCCGTACTGGGGCAGACTGAAGGTCCATCAAGCCCAGCATCCCAGACGTCCTTGAATAAATACATCCTGCTGAATGAGTACAAATGCTTAACAATTTGATATGAAAGGGCCCTTTGGCCTTCTTTTCAGAGAACTGGAGGTGAGTGATGCATCTGTCTGCAAGAAAAGATAGTTTGGTCTCTGTGTCTTATAAACAGAGATAACGAAGAACGTTACTCACCCACCCGGAACTGTGTTTAGCACCAAGATATTTTGATCTCTTTCAAACTGTAACCAAGGCTCACGTCTCTTGGTTATGCTGCTTGCAGCACTAATTGGAGCTCCTCTGTTACAAAGTAAGTAACTTCACCAAATATAATGCCTCTGGAATGCTCTTAAATACATAAAATATTTTATTGCATGACAAAGTTATGTAGTTAATAAACCTATGCATTGACTCCCTTTCTGTTTAACTTTGTAATCTACAAATGCAGTTCTTGAACCAGACATGTTCAGCACTTATCCTATGATGAAACAAAAAATGCACATCCCTAGAGAATAACGAACGCGAAGTAAGGCGATGATGTATTACATCTGTATAAATGTAAATTTTATGTACTCTTCAGAGGTACAAAATAACACATGTACATAGTTATATAAGTTAATCCTTATATAAAATACTAGGTCTAGCACTTAATGTTAATTACTAGTAAAACTATTCACTCATGCTTTATGCACTGAATAAAACAGAGGTTTATTTCTCATTTGAAAGGGGGTTCTTTGTACTGTAGAGCTAGTATCTTTGCTAATCCTTTAAAATGAAGTTATATACCTGGAAGCTCATTAAAAAAAAAATGTAAACTATGGATATGCAAGTAGGATCACCCAGGCATGGAGGAGGAATTAGCAGCCTGTTGATGCTTGTTGAATAGTGCATTCTGGAAAAGCATTGCCAGGTTTCTGTGCCAGTAGAAAGCAAAGAGAGCAGAATCCAAACCAAACTTTCTTAAGAGTAGGAGGAAATGACAGAAACGGGCATCGGAAAATTAATAGGTCATTGGATCTTTTATAGCCCCAGCTATTTCAGATCCCAGCCAATGCCTTAACATCAGTCATTTGCCCCTTTTGCCCTACCTCAGTTCTTATATAGGCCAACAGGCTCCAAAAGTTTAACTTTATTATTACTAAAGCAACTGTGAAGAATATCTGTAACACATATCAATTGTAAAACTAAATCTGAGTAAAAAAGTGATCATTTATTTGCCAACACAGAAAGTGCTGTAGCAACATTGTTGCACCCGATGCCCCCAACACAACACTATGCAACACAATTTTCAATCAAAAAGACCTGCTTCCAGGGTTGTTGATAGGATCACTGCAAATGTCTTCCAAAAGGCAAGGACGCCATTATACATATAGAAGGCTCAAGCTTCTATTCCAAAGCAGTGTTCTGTCTAGTTTGAAGATGCAGTAGGAAGTCTTATTCTAAAAAAAAAAACCAAAACAAAACCCCAAAGCAAAAAGAAATAACCCTTCAAGTCTGCACATAGTTGGAAAGAAAATGTGCCTGCCTTTGTAACCAGGTTTCTATGTACTTATGCTATGCAATATGATGGAGGTTGTTTTAGAAATGAATGGATGTGGCTGGTATATGTGAATAAGTGAGATTTTAGCAAGAGAAGGTACACATATATATCCCCCCTATTCTAACCCCACCCTTACCTTTTCCCCAGTTAAATCCTAACTGCATAATGAATTGGACATCCTGAATTATTTTGTGTAAAAGGCGATTCAAAAAGTCTAAATAAATCATAAACCACTTAGCCGCTGGGGTTGAGGAGGGTCCCCCCCCCCCCCCCCCCCGAAACCAAACCTCTCCCTAATTCCATGATTAATTGCCTAGATCCTTTTTAAAAATTGCCTATATATATATATATATATATATATATATATATATACACACATACACATGCACACAGTGCAGTCTGCTTAAGTGCAAGGGTCTGGGACCAAAGAAATGTGTGCAGTTAACCAGAGCATTCACTTAACCGTTGTGACCCAAAGAAGCTTGACATCTGATAAACATATGTACAGTATTGTTTATTATTATACATACAGTATACAGTCTCGGTTAACTGACATTAGGCTTACTTGAAGTAATCAGTTATAGTCCTCTGTACACTCTTGGGTCTGTGAGTCCCATAGACTAAGTCTGCCAGACGGTAAAAACTGTCATAGCACTGACATCCAGTGGCTTCCAGATAGGCCCACACGGTGTTGAGACTCTCCAGTGCTCTTGCAAAAGTGACAGGAGGAGGTTGTTGAATTTCATCAGCATGTGCCTCGCTGCTCATTTTTCTGTTCCATCATCAGCAGTTGTTGCCTGCGTGTAGGAGCATATCTCGACATCAGTGCTGTTTCAGCTGTTTGTAGATCGTAATCAACAGCTACGTAGCGATGGAACTCCTCTTCAGTAAAACCGGCTGGGATGTGAATTACCTCTTCATCTGATGCGTTTGCAACAGCTGCACCTGTTTCGTCCCTCTCCACATCCTTAACAAAGCTTGCCCGCTGGTAGCAGTTCACAATGGTTGCCTGTGTAACATGATCCCAGGCTTCTTTCTGTATATGTAGGGAATCCAACAGTGATAGATTACGAGCCAGTTCAACAGCTTGTTTATCTTTCCCAGCCTGGTCATCCATAATGCTCATCAGATGACGTAGCACAGGAGCCCGATAATGTTGTTTGAAATAGGCTATTATGCCCTGATCCAGAGGTTGGATCAGAGAGGTAGTGTTTGATGGCAGGAAGACCACCTTGACGTTAGAAAGCTTGACATCATCCTTGTGTGCAGCACAATTATCACAAAGCAGCAAAATTTGACGCATTCTAATGTCTAACTTCTTTAGCCACTGCTTCCAAATTTCCCCAGTCATCCACGAATTTGTGTTAGCCTCGTATGACACAGGAAGTCGCTTAACTTTCTTGAAGCAACGGGGCTGCTTGCTCTTTCCAATGACGAGGGGTTCCAACTTCTCACTCCCATCCATATTGCAGCAAAGGAGGATAGTCAGTCAGTCCTTCGATATTTTACTTCCAGTAGTTTCGGCATGTTTGAATGCAAGTGTTCCATCAGGAATTGCTCGTCAGTAGAGACCATTTTCGTCAGCATTGAAAATGTCATGAGGTGCAAACTCGTTCAAGATGGTAGGAACAACTGAAACAACCCAATTTTCAGCACCAAAGTCATAAGTACATAAGTACATAAGTAGTGCCATACTGGGAAAGACCAAAGGTCCATCTAGCCCAGCATCCTGTCACCGACAGTGGCCAATCCAGGTCAAGGGCACCTGGCACGCTCCCCAAACGTAAAAACATTCCAGACAAGTTATACCTAAAAATGCGGAATTTTTCCAAGTCCATTTAATAGCGGTCTATGGACTTGTCCTTTAGGAATCTATCTAACCCCTTTTTAAACTCCGTCAAGCTAACCGCCCGTACCACGTTCTCCGGCAACGAATTCCAGAGTCTAATTACACGTTGGGTGAAGAAAAATTTTCTCCGATTCGTTTTAAATTTACCACACTGTAGCTTCAACTCATGCCCTCTAGTCCTAGTATTTTTGGATAGCGTGAACAGTCGCTTCACATCCACCCGATCCATTCCACTCATTATTTTATACACTTCTATCATATCTCCCCTCAGCCGTCTCTTCTCCAAGCTGAAAAGCCCTAGCCTTCTCAGCCTCTCTTCATAGGAAAGTCGTCCCATCCCCACTATCATTTTCGTCGCCCTTCGCTGTACCTTTTCCAATTCTACTATATCTTTTTTGAGATACGGAGACCAGTACTGAACACAATACTCCAGGTGCGGTCGCACCATGGAGCGATACAACGGCATTATAACATCCGCACACCTGGACTCCATACCCTTCCTAATAACACCCAACATTCTATTCGCTTTCCTAGCCGCAGCAGCACACTGAGCAGAAGGTTTCAGCGTATCATCGACAACGACACCCAGATCCCTTTCTTGATCCGTAACTCCTAACGCGGAACCTTGCAAGACGTAGCTATAATTCGGGTTCCTCTTACCCACATGCATCACTTTGCACTTGTCAACATTGAACTTCATCTGCCACTTGCACGCCCATTCTCCCAGTCTCGCAAGGTCCTCCTGTAATCGTTCACATTCCTCCTGCGAC
Source organism: Microcaecilia unicolor (assembly GCF_901765095.1). Classification (NCBI taxonomy): domain Eukaryota; kingdom Metazoa; phylum Chordata; class Amphibia; order Gymnophiona; family Siphonopidae; genus Microcaecilia; species Microcaecilia unicolor. The sequence continues at coordinate 307,704,392 of NC_044033.1, forward strand.
TTGACGACCCTGAATAATTTTGTGTCATCGGCGAATTTAATTACCTCACTAGTTATTCCCATCTCTAGGTCATTTATAAATACATTAAAAAGCAACGGACCCAGCACAGACCCCTGCGGGACCCCACTAACTACCCTCCTCCACTGAGAATACTGGCCACGCAATCCTACTCTCTGCTTCCTATCTTTCAACCAGTTCTTAATCCATAATAATACCCTACCTCCGATTCCATGACTCAGCAATTTCTTCAGGAGTCTTTCGTGCGGCACTTTGTCAAACGCCTTCTGAAAATCCAGATATACAATATCAACCGGCTCCCCATTGTCCACATGTTTGCTTACCATGCTGTTTCTTAAATTTTATGCTGTTCCTCTCCTTCCATCTTTCCAACCATCCAACAGTGGCTTTGAATTCAGTTAGTCCAAGACTTTCAGCTAGCTGATTAGCTTTCTCCATAAGCAGTCTGCTCTTGACTCGAGAAAATCACCAAAGAAGAGCATCTTCTACTTCCTTAGCTTTTCCTGCATGTTTTAATTTCTGTTGTAGATTTGTATTGTTTGGCCAGTCTTCCAGAAGCTGGTCTTTCTGCTTCAAGACACGTGAAATACACCATATTCTTCAGCAATAGATGCTTGACTTTGTTTGTTTTCTAATTTTTTAAGAACTTCTATTCGTTCAGCCAGTGTTAGTCTTACAGTTCCGACAACGACGACCCCGGTGCATGCTCCAACAACATTCTTTCCCCTAATCTGCCTAGGGCAGTATGACTATTGGGCAGACTGGATGGACCGTTCAGGGTTTTTATCTGCCGTCACTTACTATGTTACTGTTAATCCTCTCTGCAGACCTCAGCTCTGACACAGGCACAAGCATCAGATGTCACCTGACTTACTGGCGCGTGCATGTGGTGACCTCTCAGCACACACAGTGCCAGTGAATCAGAGACAAGTCTTACATGTGTGCACCAGAGTGTTCCAAGTTCCAATTTAAGTTCCTTCCGTGCCTGCAGTGCTGCAGCTCGAACCCAGAGAGAGAATGAGAGAGCTGCCTGGAAATTTTTTTTCATGTACCATTAAATTCTTGTGGGATTGAGTGGGGACAGGTTACATTTTTGTGGGGATGGGTTAAATTCTTGCGGGGATGAGTAAGATTCCAGTGGGGACGGGTAAGATTTCTGTCCCCATGCACCTCTCTGCTGTGGAGCCGGTCCCTTGCCAGGAAGTGGGGTGGGATCACTACTCCATCTGTTTCATAGTTCTTAAGAAAGGTAGCTCTACAGACCCATCCTGGATCTGAAGAGGGTCAATGCCTTCCTCCAAGTTTTGTATTTTCATATGGAGATCCTGTGGTCGGTGATGGGCTTTGTCAGATCCAGGGAAGTCAGGCTGGGCAAATATCTATTGTGCCTGTAAATGAGCAGACCCCACAAAGTCTGTCAGTAGTAGTTTATTTGTGAGTGACTACCGATCTGCCTAATTGCATTATAGACCTTCGGTTTGACAACCACTGAAAGGCAACGAATTATTCATGTGACCCTGATGTAGGCCATACGCTGAAACATGGACCGTGTCTGGTCCCTTTACATTTGTGTCAAAATGTTTCCTAAAAAAGGAAGCCACACGAAGTGTGGAGGTGCACTTAATCCCCACGAAACAATATAGAGAGAAAAGGAGAAGAGTGGGGGAAAATAGGCTCTTTCCAATCAATAGGGGAGATGTATATTTGAAAAAAGTATAATATTTATTGTAACAGGTTGATCAACACAGCTGTGTTTCGGCGCCGTAGCGCCTTCTTCAGGAGTCTACAAAGCCAAATATAAAACATAAACTATGAATTGTGAACAACAATAATCGTAAAAGAGTATTATAGATATATTAACATAAAAGACATATAAAAGCATTGATTATAATTGAGCAAAAGCATCAAATAAAATTGTAAATACAAAAATGCATGAAATGTTCTGAAAAGGAAACATAAATTAGCAAAATTAAGAACATAGATAAAACGAAAACAGATGTGGTGTTGCATATGAAGACTTAAAATCTTAAAATGCGCAGAGCGATAAGAATTGATGACACATCAATATCATATATAAACTTTAAGAATTTTTTTTTTTTAAAACGGGAAAGCTATAAATGAACACAGTGACATGGTTAGCACATTTGTTAAAATTTTTTTAAAAATTTTTATATAAAAAGGAAGCGAAAAAATAGTACAACAACATCAACTGTGGGCAGTATACATGTACTTCTAATGATGAGGAACAAAGAAAACATGCATATCTGTAAACAAAAAAATTGTTAATATGATATGGCATAAAAAATGGAACCAATGTTGTAGTACTAAATATTCCAAAGTATATACTTTTACAGTTAATACATATGAATGGGTTTCAAAATAACATAAAACCTTGAAAACGTATTTAAAAATATGTGAAAAAAAAATATATATATATATGTGTGTGTATATGTGTATGCATGTATGTGTCACATGCTAAATGCATGATTGTTGAAGGTTGCTCAAAACTATTGTGCTATGTTACATTTGGGGCAGTGTTTTGAGCAACCTTCAACAATGGCTGGTATATGTGTTAAAAGCAAAAATTTAGAAAGGGAAAGTACACACATGCTTCCTTGATCTAACCCCACCCTGGGACCTCAGCTTTTCCCAACCATAGTAAAATCTAGCTGCATAATGAAATAGACATCTAAATTTAGCTGCTGGGGGTGAGAAGGTTTCTTTTTTTCAAACCCATTCCTTGTCATCAAGCAGATGAAGCCATTACGTATGGGTTATGTCCATCAACCAGCAGGGGAGATAGAGAGCACTCAAACTTTCACAGTGCCCTCTTGGCCAGCTAGCTCCACTGCCTCTTCAGTATTCTCTATCTCCCCTAGCAGGGTGGCTGCAGCTTGTTTGAGCTCCAGAAAAATCTGCCGGGAGGTGGTTCCTGGCTTGCCAGTTGTTAACCGGGGTGTTGGAGGCTATAGCAGCCTCACTTTAAAGGCACATAGGTTAGCCCTTTCCCTGCCTTACCCATACCTCTGTGGATGTGGACATATTGCCTTGCTTTCCCTGTCCTTACCCACCAACAGTGGATGCAGGCATATAGGTTCGCCCTTTCCCTGCCTTTCCCACTCATCTGAGCCTCCGGAGTCTTCAATACCTCTGCTTTCCTCACAGCTTAAAAAAAAAAAAAAAAAAAAAAAAGTCGCGTCGCGTTTTTAAACACAGAGACGCTGGAACAGAGGTTTTTGACCTGATTTTCAGCAGGATTGTAGTTGTACACTAGATCCTTAGAGGTAAGAGTGTTTTCCAACTCCTCCGGGGTGGGCCCGCGATCGGGGCGATTTTGGCGCGAATCCGCCATCTTGGATTTTACCGCCGTTTTTCGGCGATGGCTGCGGACAATGTAAAGGGCTGTTCCACTTGTGGCAAGCGCAAATCAGCAGCAGGGCTCTGTAAATCGTGCTGTACTGGCGTAGGAGCCGGCCCGAGCATGGCGAGCGATGTTTCTTCCCGCTCTGAGCTGGCAGCGGGCGCCATTTTGCTTACACCACATGGCGCGGCCTCCGTGGACACGGAGAGACCTGAGCCGGGTGGGGCACCTCGAGATGAGGTTATTTCAGGAGTGGCTAGCACCGGACAGGATTTGGGTGCCCAGGGTGAGATTTTCTCCCCGGATTTTGTGCTTTTGCTGCATAAAGCATACATGATGAAAAGAGCCCTTCCTCAAGGGTCGCCTGAGGCTCCTCTGATTGCCCCCCCGATGGATTCTGGCCTGGGACTGCCCAGTGAGGCTTTTTTCCCGGATGCTTGGCCTAAAGATAAGCGCAGAAGGGTTAATTCCCCTTCAGATTGTGGTGCACCTTTTTCCCCCCCGTGGTCGGGGTGTGAGGATTCGGAGAACTCTGACAGACGTTCTTGGTCTGAGGAACCAGAGTCAGGTGCGGATTTACCACAGGATCTGGATGATCCCTCCGCGGTGAGGATTTTCCACCGTGATGAGCTGCCAGCGCTTATTTCAGATACCCTGCAGGCCCTCTCGATTGAAGATCCTGACAGTGGCATGGCCTCCTCGGGTAATCCCAGGATGGCTAGTACCAAGAAGGCTGCTCGGGCCTTCCCTTTGCATGACTCCATCCTAGAGGTTGTTTCGGCTCAGTGGGCTGACCCCCAGGGACCTTTGAGAGTTTCCAGGTCTATGGGGCAGTTATACCCTCTGCGTGAGGGACATATGGCTCTTTTTCAGATGCCTACAGTGGATGCCCTAGTCACTGCGGTGACAAAGAGAACTACCCTCCCTGTTGAAGGAGGTGTTGCCCTGAAGGATGCTCAAGACCTTAGGCTGGAAACAGCATTGAAACGGTCCTTTGAAATTGCAGGTCTCACTGTTCGGGCGTCTGCATGCAGCTGTTATGCTGTTAGAGCCTGCCTAGCTTGGCTGCAACAGGCAGTGACTCAGCCCGGAGATGGAGCGGAGCCCTTCTTGGATGTGGCTCCGCGGATGGAGGTGGCCTTGTCCTTTCTGGCTGATGCCCTTTATGACCTTGTCAGAGCTTCGGCTAAACAAATGGCAGTAGCAGTGGCAGCTCGCCGTCGTCTGTGGCTACGACACTGGGCAGTGGACATGGCCTCTAAGCAAAGGTTGGTGAAGTTGCCTTTTCAAGGACTTCTCCTATTTGGTGAGGAGTTGGAGAAAATTGTGAAAGGCCTGGGTGATCCAAAACCCCAGCGCTTGCCCGAAGATAGGCAGAGGCCTTCCTCTAAGGGCCAGGCGGTCCACTCCTCTTACAGACCTCGCTTCCGTGAAGCTAGAAGGTACCGCCCGGGGCGTTCTGCTGGGTTCACTTCACGTGCCTGTGGTCAGCAGAGGAACTCCTTTCGCTTGGACAAGCGTCCCACAGCCGGTGGCTCAAGACCAGGAGTTCAGGGGCGACCCTCTTAATGATGGTGCGCCGGCCCTCTCCTCGATGCCTGTCATCGGAGGATGGCTTTCCCTCTTTGTCGAGGAGTGGGCCAAGATTTCCTCAGATCAGTGGGTTCTGGACCTGATCAGAGATGGATACAGAATAGAATTCAACGCCCCAGTAAGAGACGTGTTTGTGGAGTCCCGATGCGGTTCTGCCGTCAAACGGGCGGCGGTGGAGGAGACTTTACAAGGTCTGATTCAGTTAGGGGCAGTGACCCCGGTGCCTCCCGCCGAGCAAGGCTGCGGCCGATACTCCATCTACTTTGTGGTGCCGCGAAAAGGTGGGTCCTTTCGCCCTATTCTGGACTTAAAAGAAGTGAACAAGTCACTGAGAGTGCGGCATTTCCACATGGAATCCCTGCGCTCCGTCATTGCGGCGGTACAGCCAGGAGAGTTTCTCACGTCTCTGGACCTGAAAGAAGCTTACTTGCACATACCGATTTGGCCCCCGCACCAGAAGTTTCTGAGGTTTGCGGTGTTGGGAAAACATTTCCAGTTCAGGGCCTTGCCTTTTGGCCTCGCCACAGCTCCCCGAACCTTTTCGAAGGTAATGGTGGTAGTAGCTGCTTTTCTCAGGCGAGAAGGTATCAGGGTTCACCCGTACCTAGACGACTGGCTCATCAGAGCAGACTCTGCAACAGAGAGCTTACAAGCTACAGCCAGAGTGGTCCCAGTACTGCAATCTCTAGGCTGGGTCGTCAATATGGCCAAAAGTCACCTGTCCCCTTCACAATCTCTAGAGTTTTTGGGGGCCAGGTTCGACACAGTCTCGGGCTATGTGTTCCTACCCGAGCTAAGGCGGTGCAAGCTTCAGAATCAAGTCCGTTTGCTCCTGAGGATGCCCCGCCCGCGAGCTTGGGACATTGTCCAGCTGCTGGGATCGATGACAGCCACGATGGAAGTGGTACCCTGGGCGAGAGCGCACCTGAGACCTCTACAGTATTCCCTACTCTGGAGATGGTCTCCTTTTTCTTAGGATTACCAATGCAGACTTACTTGGCTCCCTGCGGCCTGACTCAGCATGGAGTGGTGGCTCTCGGACAGCATGCTGCGGCGAGGAATGCCGCTGACGCTCCCCGTTTGGTGCCTGGTGGTAACAGATGCCAGCCTGAAGGGCTGGGGCGCACAGTGCAAGGGGAAGCATGCCCAGGGTCTATGGACACCCGAGGAGTCGGAGTGGTCCATCAACCGCCTGGAGTTGAAAGCGGTGTTTCAGGCGCTTCTGGCCTTTCAAGTGACCCTGGAAGGATTGGCTGTCAGAGTGATGTCGGACAACACGACAACGGTGGCCTATATAAATCGACAAGGCGGAACAAGGTGCAGAGCACTAGCCGCGCAGGCCGAACTGATTTGCCACTGGGCCGAGCTGCATCTTCAGTGTCTGTCGGCAGCTCATATTGCAGGTCAGAGCAATGTGCAGGCCGATTATCTGAGCAGGCATCAGATCGATCCAGCAGAATGGAATCTGGCAGACGAAGTTTTCCTGCAGATCTGTGCCAAATGGAGCAAGCCCGTGATGGATCTAATGGCGACAAGTGCCAATACCAAAGTCCCGTGCTTCTTCAGCAGACGGAGAGATCCTCGCTCGGCGGGGTTGGATGCCTTGGCTCAACCCTGGCCTCCGGGTCTACTTTATGTGTTTCCCCCATGGCCCTTGATAGGGCGCCTGCTCTTGCAGATTCGGCTGCACCCAGGAGAAGTGGTCCTCATCGCCCCGGATTGGCCAAGGAGACCTTGGCATGCAGACCTCCGACAGATGCTCCTGGAGGCTCCTCTGCCCTTACCTCTGGTACCGAACCTGTTGACTCAGGGACCGGTAGCCATGGAGGACGCCAGCCGCTTTGGTCTTACAGCATGGCTATTGAGAGGGCGCAATTGAGGGATAAAGGTTATTCCAATAAAGTTATTTCCACTCTCCTGCAAGCCCGCAAGCGGTCCACTTCCGTGGCTTACGCCAGGATTTGGTGCCTGTTTGAGTCTTGGTGTGCTTCCAGAGCCATTGCTCCAATGCGGGCTCCTGTCTCGCCGATTCTGGACTTTTTGCAGGAAGGTGTACAAAAAGGCTTGGCCTATAATTCCCTGCGGGTGCAGGTGGCAGCGTTGGCCTCCCTTCGTGGTAAGGTGGAAGGCGTGTCTTTGGCTGCTCACCCAGATGTGGCACGGTTTCTTAGAGGGGTGCTTCGGCTCCGACCTCCAGTGCGAGCACCCTGTCCAGCTTGGAACCTGGGGCTAGTTTTGAAAACCCTGCAGGCATCTCCTTTTGAGCCGCTTCGGCGAGCATCGGAGAAAGATTTGACACTGAAGGCCGTTTTTCTGGTGGCCATTACCTCGGCGAGACGGGTGTCAGAGCTCCAGGCGCTGTCCTGTAGAGACCCATTTCTGCAATTTTCAGAGTCCGGAGTCACGGGTCGGACCGTGCCTTCCTTTATGCCTAAGGTGGTGTCAGCCTTTCACCTAAACCAGCCTATTTTCTTGCCCTCTTTTTCAGAGGAAGAGTTTCCAGAATCTTTTGGGCAGCTGTACCTTTTGGATGTGCGCAGGACTCTGCTGCAGTATCTGCGAGTTACTAACTCTTTCAGGACTTCTGATCATCTGTTTGTTTTGCTGTCCGGTTCTTGCAGAGGGTCTCCAGCGTCTAAAGCCACTATTGCCCGCTGGCTCAAAGAAACTATCTTTTCAGCTTATGTGCTGGCCGGCAGGGTTCCGCCTGTAGCCTTTAAGGCACATTCTACTAGAGCGATTTCTTCCTCTTGGGCTGAAACTGGAGCACTCTCTCTTCAAGAGATATGCAGTGCAGCAACATGGGCTTCTAAGCTCTCCTTTGCCCGACATTACAGGCTGGATGTGGCTGCCAGGAGGGATGCGCGTTTTGGTGCACAAGTGCTAGCGCGTGGTGTGGCTTGTTCCCACCCTATCTAGGGATTGCTTTGTTACATCCCATACGTAATGGCTTCATCTGCTTGATGACAAGGAAGGGAAAATTAGGTTCTTACCTTGGTAATTTTCTTTCCTTTAGTCATAGCAGATGAAGCCATGAGCCCTCCCTGTATGATTGTCTGTATGCTGTGAATCTGTTTTTCAGGTTCTGTTCTAATTTCCTGAAGTTCCTTCCTTGGGAGAAAGTTGGAAAACAATCTTCAGGATTCATGTTCAGTTTAAATTTAGGAGGATGTGTTCATTCCCTCCAGCATGTTTTTTTGGAGGATGTGTTGATTCTCTCCAGGAGGCGCGTGTGTTCCCCTCCAGTTCTATAAATAGGAGGATGAGTTTATTCCCTCCAGTGTGTTGGGAGGATGTGTGATTCCCTCCAGGAGGCGCGGGTGTTCCCCCTCCACTTATACAATAAGGAGGATGAGTTTATTCCCTCCAGGAGGATGTGCATTCCCTCCTTTATGAGTTCATGCCCTTGTGATGGGCCATCGTTCGCTGTGAGGAAAGCTCTTGTGATTCCCATTGCGGTATGCCATACTGCTTTGGAAGCTTCAAATACTGAAGAGGCAGTGGAGCTAGCTGGCCAAGAGGGCACTGTGAAAGTTTGAGTGCTCTCTATCTCCCCTGCTGGTTGATGGACATAACCCATACGTAATGGCTTCATCTGCTATGACTAAAGGAAAGAAAATTACCAAGGTAAGAACCTAATTTTCCCATACTCTGCCTAATTCCACGGTTAATCGTCTATATCCCTTTTTAAAATGTCCTCCTCATGTGTCTGTCTCACAGTGGGCATAATCAAAAGATGATGTATGCGTGCATGCTAAAAACTACAAAGATCATATTTGGACTTGTGTGATATGGAATGGGATTTGTGGAACTACAGAATATATCTGGCAGTCTGCAAAAATCCAGTTATCTGCGTATCCAATCCTGCTACTAAGATCTTGTGTTTGCTTGCACTGAGATTTCTTGTTTTCTATCCACAGTTGACGTAGTCTACTGTCAAGACCTTGGACCAACTCCAGCAACTTCCAACATGGCGCAGGTTCAGCAGCAGATAACAGTGGATGGTAATGTTTGTTTGTTTGTTTGTTTGTTTATTTATTTATTGCATTTGTATCCCACATTTTCCCACCGTATGGCAGGTTCAATGTGGCTTACATATTGCTATAAAAAAGGCGGTTACAAAATTTAGATTTGTAGAAGTCTAGTACATAATACAGAAGTACAATAAACGCTTATATATTAGCATATTTATTTATTTGTTACATTTGTATCCCACATTTTCCCACCTATTTGCAGGCTCAATGTGACTTACATAGTACCGTAAAGACGTTCGCCAAGTCCGATAGAGAAACAAATACATGGTGATGTTGTGGTCGATTAAGGTTAAAGTACAATGGGGATCGAAGAGAGGAGAGGTTATATAGTGTCCATTACGAGCTTTGGTTTTGTTGTGTTGCAGAGTGTAGGCTTTTATGTTGGGTCGGTAGGGTATGCCTTTTTGAACAGGTTGGTTTTTAGTGATTTCCTGAAGTTTAGATGGTCGTAGGTTGTTTTCACAGCTTTTGGCAGTGAGTTCCATAGTTGTGTGCTTATATAGGAGAAGCTGGATGCGTAGGTTGCTTTGTATTTGAGTCCTTTGCAGTTTGGGTAGTGGAGGTTTAGGTATGTTCGTGATCTGGTTGTGTTTCTGGTTGATAGATCTATGAGGTCTGTCATGTAGCCTGGGACTTTGCCGTAGATAATTTTGTGGACCAGGGAGCAGATTTTGAAGGTAATACCTTTGATTGGGAGCCAATGCAGTTTTTCTCGGAGGGGTTTGGCACTTTTGAATCTGGTTTTACCAAATATCAGCCTGGCTGCTGTGTTTTGAGCGGTCTGGAGTTTCTTTGTGAGTTGTTCTTTACATCCCATATAAATTCCGTTGCAATAGTCTGCATGCCTTAGTACCATTGATTATATTAGGTTACGGAATATTTCCCTCGGGAAGAAAGGTTTTACGCGTTTAAGTTTCCACATTGAGTGGAACATTTTCTTTGTTGTGGAGAGGTTAATATTGTTGTGAGAGAGGTTAATATTGTTTTCCATTTCTGAACTTTTCGTGATGTATGTTGGTGTGGGATTAGGCAGATCCAGGGAGGAAAGACTTCTTGAAAAGATGTGTTTTCAGGTTTTTTTCTGAATTGTAGGTAGTTTCTGTGCATTTCAGGTCTTTGGGTAGTGAGTTCCAAAGTTGTGAGCCTATAAAGGAAAATTGAATTGAAGCCTCTGAACTAGGCCTCAGAAGAAGTATCTAGTGAACTAAAAGAAATGTTCCAGCCATCTCTCTAGGAAGAGACCCAATAAATGTACTTTTCATATCCAAATACTGGCCCTGTGCAACAACAGATGCCGAGACAGTAAGTTCAGGCCACTCTGTCTCTAAGGTCTGGGCCAATCAAAGTGTCAGTGAGGCCCTGCACTTTCTTTCACCGGTCTACAGCCCATGACACAGCAAAGCCAGTACTACCTATGAATAAGCCAGTATCGTCTATGAACACAACCCTATAATAAAATGTTTCATGGACACCAGCCAATGGGAGTTCAACTGAGGAAGATGATCACCAGCTTCCAGCAGATAGGCAGTGGAAGGAAAGACTAGTAAAGAGGAGAAAAGGAGAGGATCTTGCTCTGGGCCATGGAGAGCAGTTTCCATTCATAAAAGAGAGAGAAACATCTTCCTTGGGAATATATGCACTATGTAGTGAGTACGAGAATGCGGATATAGTGAAGATACTTAGGTGTAGCACATATTCTCCAAGAAGAGCAGGCCTTATATTCTCATACGTGGGATACGCAGATCTGTGTTCCCGGTCCGGAGCTTGTAACAAGCTGAAAACAGTTTTTTTCAGCACGAGACGTGCTCCACCTCGCATGCCCAAGTGCCTTTTCACCTGCCACGAGAGCACAGGACCAGCAGTACAATAAAAAGCATAAGAAATTAGTTCTCTCTCTCGCTAGTAGTACTGTTTTAGGGGTATATACAGGGGGCTTGGGAAAAGATTCTTGGTGTCTAATGTATATTGTTGACTAATTGTATGTTATGGTATGTTCTTGGTACTTTTCTATTCCTAATAAAAATGATTGAAACAAAGCATAAGAAAAAAAAGGAGACAATTCTAAGAGAAGGTGGGAGAGTATGTGAGAACATAAGGCCTACTGTCCTCGGAGAATACCTGCTATAGTTAAGTATCTTCACTTTCTCCAACGACAAGCAGGCCTTTAATTCTCATATGTGAGAATCCCTTGCTACCAGGCTCACCAAAAACAACCAATGGTCAACTGGACCTTGCAACAGCGAGGGCAAAAAAGTAATTAACCTGAAACTATATACAATCTGAGTGAGAGTGCAGCCTGGAACAGAACAAAATGGGCATAGGAGGGTGGATTTGGACTCTAGACCCCAAACAAACTCTGCAGAACTGCCTGTCCAAACGAACTGTCACATCAACTGTCCTGCTCAAGGCACTGAAGACAATGTCACAGCCTTGCAAATTATACAGCCTAGCAATCTTCTAGCTACGGCCACCGCCTTGTCGCACTGTTTCGTCGCCTTCAGGTCCTCAGATACTATCACCCCAAGATCCCTCTCCCCGTCCGTGCCAATCAGACTCTCCCCGCCTAACACATACATCTTCCTTGGATTTCTACTCCCTAAGTGCATCACTTTGCATTTCTTCGCATTGAATTTTAATTGCCAAACCTTAGACCATTCTTCTAGCTTCCTCAGATCCTTTCTCATGTTTTCCACTTCCTCCCGGGTGTCCACTCTGTTACAAATCTTAGTATCATCCGCAAATAGGCAAACTTTACATTCTAACCCTTCGGCAATGTCACTCACAAATATATTGAACAGAATCGGCCCCAGCACCGATCCCTGAGGCACTCCACTACTCACCTTTCCTTCATCCGAGCGAATTCCATTAACCACCACCCTCTGGCGTCTGTCCGTCAACCAGTTCCTAATCCAGTTCACCACTTCGGGTCCTATCTTCAGCCTGTCCAGTTTATTTAAGAGCCTCCTGTGGGGAACCATGTCAAAAGCTTTGCTGAAATTACTACTACTACTACTTAACATTTCTAGAGCGCTACTAGGGTTACGCAGCGCTGTACAAAATAAACCAAGAAGGACGGTCCCTGCTCAAAGGAGCTTACAATCTAAAGAACGAAATGTCAAGTTGGGGCAGTCTAGCTTTCCTGGGTAGAGGTGTAGAGGTTGGTTGCCGAAAGCGACATTGAAGAGGTGGGCTTTAAGCAGAGATTTGAAGATGGGCAGGGAGTACTACTGCTATTTACGTCTATAGAACGTCCCTGATTCAATTCTCCGGTCACCCAATCAAAGAATTCAATGAGATTAGTTTGGAACGATTTCCCTTTGGTAAAACAATGTTGTCTCGGATCTTGCAACTTATTGTCTTCCAGGAAATTCACTATCCTTTCCTTCAGCATCACTTCCATTACTTTTCCAATAAACGAAGTGAGGCTTACCAGCCTGTAGTTTCCAGCTTCTTCCCTATCACCACTTTTGTGAAGAGGGACCACATCCGCCGTTCTCCAATCCCTCGGAACCTCTCCCGTCTGCAAGGATTTATTAAACAAATCTTTAAGAGGACCCGCCAGAACTTCTCTGAGCTCCCTCAATATCCTGGGGTGGATCCCCCAAGTTGTTCATACACACTCTCTTCCGTGAACGGTGCTATATCCACTCCATTCTCATTTGTACTTTTGCCAGTCAATTGCGGTCCTTCTCCAGGATTTTCTTCTGTGAAAACAGAACAAAAAGTACCCATTTAGCAAATTTGCTTTTTCTTCATCATTATCTACATAGCGGTTTGCAGTATCTTTTAGTCTCACAATTCCCTTGCTCTCTTGCAGTCCAAGGTGTGTAAGCTGCTTTTGCCACGATGGGCATGAGGTCAGGGAAAGAATGCTGGCAAGACAATCGACTGGTTCAGATGGAACTCCGACACCACCTTCAGCAGGAATTTACTATGCATGTGGAGGACTACTCTGTTATGATTAAACTTAGTATAAGGTGCATCCACTACTAAGGCCTGAAGCTCACTGACCCTATGAGCTGAAGTAACAGCCACCAAAAAAACAACCTTCCAAACTGAATACTTCAATGGCAGGACTTCAGTGGCTCAAAAGAAGCCGACATCAGCTGGGTGAGAACGACATTGAGATCCCATGACACTGGTGGAGGGTTGACAGGGGGCTTTGACAAAAGTAAACTTCTCATGAAGCAAACAACTAAAGGCTGTCCAGAGATAGGCTTACCTTCTACACGTTGATGATAAGCACTAATTACACTAAGATGAACAATTACAGAGGTGGTCTTCAGATCAGACTCTGACAAATGTAGAGGGTATTCAAACAGGGTCTGTGTAGGACAAGTAAGAGGATCTAGGTCCCTGTCTCTCACACCAGATGGCAAACCTCCTCCATTAAAAGAATAACACCTCAGTGGAATCTTTCCTGGATCCAGAAAGACCTGGGAGACACCCTCCGAAAGGCCCAAGGAAGCGAATTCTAGGCTCTCAACAACCAAGCTGTGAGAGACAGAGACTGGAGGTTGGGATGTAGAAGCGACCCTCGTACTGAGTGATGAGGGTCGGAAAACAAACCAATCTCCACGGCTCTTCAGAGGATAACTCCAGAAGAAGAGGGAACCAAGTCTGCTGCGACCAATACGGCGCAATCAAAATCATAGTTCCGCGGTCTTGTTTGAGTTTCAACAATGTTTTCCCCACTAGAAGTATAGGAGGATACATATACAGAATTGTCCCCCAACTGAGGAGGAAGGCATCTGACGCTAGTCTGCTGCGGGTCTGAAGCCTGGAACAGAAGTGAGGGACTTTGTGGTTCAGCTGAGTGTCAAAAAGATCCACTAAAGGGGTGCCCCATGCTCGGAAGATCTTGCAGGCCATGCCCATGTGAAGAGACCACTCGTGTGGTTGCATTATTCTGCTCAGCCTGTCGGCCAGAGTTGTTTGCACCCGCCAAATAAGTGGCTTGAAGGAACATGCCATGCAGGTGAGCCCAATGCCACATCTGGACAGCCTCCTGACACAGAGGGCGGGATCCGGTACCCCCCTGCTTGTTGAAGTAATACATTGCAACCTGATTGTCTGTCTGAACAATTCCTTCTTCTGACTATCCTATTGTATACTAACCTAACATCTAAAAAAAGATATAGTGAAATTAGAAAAGGTGCAGAGAAGGGCGATGAAAATGGTAAAGAGGATGGGATGACTTCCCTATGAGGAAAGGCTGAAGCAGCTAGGGCTCTTCAGCTTGGAGAAAAGACAGCTGAGGGGAGATATGATAGAGGTCTATAAAATAGTGAGTGGAATGGGTAGACATGAACCACTTGTTTGCTCTTTCCAAAAATACTAGGACTAGGGGGCAGACAATGAAGCTACAAAGTAGTAAATTTAAAACAAATCGGAGAAAAATTTTCTTCACTCAAATGTGTAATTAAACTCTGGAATTCACATCCAGAGAACGTGGAAAAGGTGGTTAGCGGGGTTTAAAAAAGGTTTGGATGGCTTCCTAAAGGAAAAGTCCATAGACACTTACTAAAATGGACTTGGACAAAATCCACTGCTTATTTCTAGGATAAGCAGCATAAAATGTATTGTACTTTTTTTAGGATCTTGCCAGGTACTTGTGGCCTGGATTTACCACTTCGGTCTGTCCCGGTATGGCAATACTTATGTTCTTATTTTCCACCCAGGCTCTAGCATTTATTTATTTATTGCATTTGTATCCTACATTCCCCCACCTATTTGCAGGCTCAATGTGGCTTACATAGATTTGTTGACATTGTCATATCAGGATATCAGATACAGTTAGTAGTGTGTAGTGATCAAGAAAGGGAAGAGGGAAGAAGGGAGGGAGTGAATTGGATAGCTGTATAAGGTAAGCTTTCATAGTTGAGAGGGTTGGTGAGGTGAGTTAATGAGGTTGTGGGTGCTCATTGTAGGCCTTGTTGAAGAGGAATGTTTTCAGCAATTTTCGAAAGATAGTTGTTTCGTTGATTGCTTTCAAGTCTGTGGGTAATGCATTCCATAATTGCGTGCTCATGTACGAGAAGGTAGTGGCATGCATCAGTTTGTACTTCAGTCCTTTGCAGCCGGGGTAGTGCAGGTTAAGAAATTTGCGAGATGATCTTGCAGCATTTCTGGGCGGTAGGTCCACGAGGTTTAGCATGTAGATTGGGGCATCTGCATGAATGATTTTGTGTACAGTTGTGCAGATCTTGAACGCAATGCGTTCCTTCAGTGGAAGCCAGTGAAGTTTCTCTCTTAGTGGTTTTGCACTTTCATATTTAGGTTTTCCAAATATGAGTCTGGCGGCTGTATTCTGGGCAGTTTGGAGTTTTTTGATTGTCTGTTCTTTGCACCCGGCGTACAGTGCATTGCAGTAATCCAGATGACTTATTACCATTGACTGTACCAGGGTACGGAAGATGTATCTCGGGAAGAAAGGTTTTACTCTTTTAAGTTTCCACATGGTGAAGAACTTCTTTTTGGTCGTGTTTTTCGCGTGGGTGTCGAGAGTGAGGTTTCGATCAATGGTGACTACAAGAATTTTCAGGTTTTGTGAGACCGGAAGGGAACAGTATGATGTGGTTATGGTGTTGAAGATTTTTGTGCTATGTTGTGAGGTGAGTACAAGGCATTGTGTTTTTTCTGCGTTAAGTTTTAGTTGGAATGCATCTGCCCAGGTGTGCATTATTTGGAGGCTTTGATTGATCTCGTTGGTGATTTCACTTAGATCATGTTTGAATGGAATTTAAATTGTGACGTCATCTGCATAAATGTAGGGGTTGAGGTTTTGATTAGCTAGTAGCTTGGCTAGAGGTATCATCATTAGGTTGAATAATGTTGGTGAGAGAGGGGATCCCTGGGGGATTCCACACTCAGGTATCCATGGTAGTGATCTGTCCTCATTCATTGTTACTTGGTATGATCTTGTGGTTAGGAATCCTTTGAACCGTTTGAGAACAGGGCCTCCTACTCCGAAGTATTCTAGTATTTGTATTAGTATATCATGGTTAACCATGTCAAAGGCACTGGACATGTCGAATTGCAGGAGGAGGATGTTGTTACCAGTCGCAATTGCTTGTTTGCGTTCATTGCGGACACTAGTACAGTTTCGGTGCTGTGATTCGTCCGAAATCCTGATTGGGACTCGTGCAAAATTGAGTGTCTATGTAGGTATTCAGTCAATTGTTTCGTCACTATGCCTTCCATGAGCTTGGTCATGAGTGGGATGGATGCTACTGGTCGATAGTTGGTTAGGTCCATTGTGTTTTTCTTAGCATCTTTTGGTAACGGAGCGAGTAGTATGTTTCCTTTGTCCTTGGGAAAGAGTCCATTTTGGAGCCTGTAATTTATGTGGTTCGTGAGGTCTGTTTTGAATTGTTTGGGCGTGGATCTTATTAGACTGTTAGGGCAGATGTTTAATTTGCATTGCGATTTTGCGTATTTTCCTAACCAGTATGAGATTTCTTTTGGTGAGAGCGTGTCAAAGTCTGTCCATGATCAATCTGCTGGGTATTCTCTGGGCTTTGGGTCTAGACATTCAAGGATATTTGTGTAGTCCGTTGTGTTAGTGGGTATCTTGAGTCAGAGTTTTGAGATTTTTTTCCTTGAAGTAGTTTGCAAGTTTGGTTGCTGATGGGGTATCTGCGTTGTTAGAGGTGACCTTGGTAGTATTTAGAAGATTGTTTATGAGTGTGAAGAGTTTGTGCGTATCCTTATAGTTTGGTCCTATTTTGGTTTTGTAATAGTTCCTTTTAGTTTGTCTGATCGTGTATTTGTATTTTCTTTGTAGCATGACAAAGGAATCTAGAATAAGGCCACTTGACTGCTTATTTGGCATCTTGGTCACATATCACTCCCCATTGTTTGGGGCCTGTATGTGTGTCTGTCTGGTTCTGCATCAGGTTTCTGTGGCGGTCTATACAATAATTGTCCAGGTGCTAATGGGAGCAGAATATTGCACTACAGCAGGCTGTCGTACCAAACGGAAGGTTTCTGTGGTGGAACTATGTGTATTTGACAGCTAGCTCTTTTGGAAGACATTATTGAACACAAATTGCATGTTAGCTACTATGGATTTTAATTTTGGGCATATGATTCCTTCCTGCTCACAGTGTATATGATCTTTGGGCCCAAGCCATTGGGAGAGACTTTTGATGGAGACCAGTGAGGATTACGTTTTCAGCCTGCATGGGCGCCAATGAGGTGCAGATGTACATTGGGGGAACGTAGGTAGGGATGCCATGGGAAAGCCTGAAAATGTTGGAGCAGTAAAATGCAAGTCTGGATTGTGACTTGCAAATCATCCCTGAGCAAAACCTTGTTGGGCTAGTGTTATACAGGACCTGGGCCATGAATCCTCAAAAATGTCTTTCAGCTCAAGAGAATCACTACTGTGGCTTATCCCCAAAATAAGACTGTAAAGTTAATGGAGAAAGAGATCTCCAAGTTCACAGCTCAAAACCACCAACGTAACAACTAAGGCCCAGATGCATCAACCTTTTGTAAAAAAATGTAAAACGTAAAAGTCCTTAACGTATTTTAAAAAACGAAGAATGCACCAAAAAAAAAAAAGTCTTTAATGTTCGGTACAGTATTGTAAAGTACAATGCATTAAAGATACGTTAAATTGGTGTAATCCCCGTCAGTAATCGGCCCCTAAAGCATGCGCAGAGCAGCCAAGCGTTATGCTGGCTGCTCTGCGCATGCCACAAATGTCAAAACCAAAAAAAAAAACACAAACACGTGCTCCCCGCTTTCCCCTATATACAATATAAAATCTTAACAAACATCAAAAAAGGATCGCGAGGGGGCAAAGGCGCTCATCAGGAGCGTCCTGTATGGATGGCCTTGCCCCCCTCCCCCCGCCCGAGGTCGCTGCTGCTCCCCGCTTCTCCCTGTATGAAAAAGAAACTCAAAATAAAAATCAAACCTTTTGCAGCACCGGGCCCCCCTCCCTTCCTCTCTCTTCTCCTTCTCCCACCACTGCCCCGGCCCCCTGAGGCCGCCGCTGCCGCTCCCCCCTCTACCGGTCCCCCCTCCGTATCCGGGCCCGCACAGCGCCTCTCACCTCTGTGTGAAGGCGCTGCACAGGCAGAAAGAACAGCTGATGCCTCCAGTCTTTGCGTCTCTCCTTTTCTCTTGGGCCTGCCCCGTCTCACGTTACTTCAGACGGGGGCGGGCCCAAGAGGAAAGGAGAGACGTGAAGACTGGAGGCATCAGCTGTTCTTTCTGCCCGTGCAGCGCCTTCACACAGAGGTGAGAGGCGCTGCGCGGGCCCGGATACGGAGGAGGGGGGAGCGGCGGCGACGACCTCAGGGGGGCGGGGCACGGGGGCAGAGGATGGCAGGAGGCGGAGCAGTGGTGGGAGAAGGAGAAGAGAGAGGAAGGGAGGGGGGCCTGGCGGCGCTGCAAAAGGTTTGATTTTTATTTTGAGTTTTTTTTTTTCATACAGGGAGAAGCGGGGAGCAGTGGCGACCTCGGGGGGGGGGGGCCAAGGCCGTCCATACAGGCCGCTCCTGATGAGCGCCTTTGCCCCCTCCCAATCCTTTTTTTTTTTCACTTTTAGATTGATGCAGGGGGAACAGGGAGCAGCAACGACCTCGGGCGTCAATAAAGGACGCCCCTGACGTGCGTTTTCGCCCCTCGCTTTTTTTTTTGGGTGGTTTTTACATTTAAGATTTTAGTCGGACAGCCCTAACGACAGGTACAGACCTGTTGTTAGCTTTCCGGCAGTTTTCCAGCGTTAGGGCAGGCGGAAAACTTTAGTGCATCTCGTTTCAATAGGGTTTCTACGCAATTTGCTCATCTGCATTCCGTTTTCGTTTTCTGCTACCGTCGTCGGAAAATGGCCTTTAATGCATGCCACGGTTCAAAAATTCTTCGTTAAAGGGTCGTTAAAGTTTAGTGCATCTGGGCCTAAGTGCTAAAGGTGGAAGCAATTTAATCATTGTTCAGAAAAACTCAACCAACAGACAATTGGTCAAATGATCTTATTTTAAACTCCTGATTAAGAGCTAAAAATCATATGGGAAAGATAAGCAATTAAGCTATGTTGAACCTCTCCCACATTGGTGTGGTGATCCTCCTAGTTACCTGATGCTAGGGTCCGCTTTGGGGGTCAGCACCCAAGAAAAAGATGTAGGTGTCTTTTTGTAGACAATATGCTGAAATCTTCCCAGTGTGTGGTGGTGGCCAAAAAAGCAAACAGTATGCTAGGAATTATTAGGAAAGGGATGGTAAGTCCAAGAATGCTTATAATGTTTCTGTATCGCTGCATGGTGTGACCTCACCTTGAGTACTGTGTTCAGTTCTGGTCGCTGTATCTCAAAAAGATAAGCATAATTAGAAACGGCTCAAAGAGCGACCAAAGACTAAAGAGGTTAGGGCTCCAGCTTGGAAAAGAGATGGCTAAGGGGAGATATGATTGAGGTTTACAAAATCCTGAGTGGTATAGAAGGTAGAAGTGAATCAAAAAAAATACAAAGACTAGGACACTCAATGAAGTTACATGGAAATATTTTTAAAACAAGTAGGAGGAAATATTTTTTCACTCAGTGAATAATTAAGCTCCGGAACTCTTTGCTGGAGGATGTGGTAACAGTGGTTAGCATATCTAGGATTAAAAAGGGTTTGGACAAGTTCCTGGAGGAAAAGTCCATAAGCTGCTATTGAGGCAGACATGGGGAAGCCACTGCTTGCCCTGGGATTGCTAGGAATGTTGCTACTGTTTGGTTTTGTGCCAGATACTTATGACATGGATTGGCCACTGTTGGAAACAGGATACTGAGTTATATGGACCATTGGTCTGACTCAGTGAGGCCATTATGTTCTTAGGATGTGTTTTAAGTCTCAGTTGGATTGCCACCTTTTCTTTCATCTGGAGCTGTTGCTGTCTGGTCCTCTGTGTGGCACAGTTGAAATTCATGGACAATTGAGACGTGAATTTTGAAGACAAGTGTGGTTCTATTGGCCTTTGGGAACAATTCTATAATATGTACGTGTTTCAAAACAGTTGAGGATCATATTGCTTGCTTATCTTTTCCATATGATTTTTAGCTCTTAATCCGGAATTTAAAATAAGAGCATTTGACAGATTGTGTTTTGGTGGAGTTATTTTTTTTTTATGACCAATGATTATGAGTAAAACCTTTCTTCCCAAGGGAAATATTCCGCAGCCTGGTACAATTAATGGTGCTAAGCCACCTAGACTACTGCAACGCCATCTATGCCGGATGCAAAGAATAAATCATTAAGAAACTCCAAACTGCCCAAAACACTGCAGCCAGACTCATGTTTGAAAAAACGAAATACGAAAGCGCCAAACCCCTAAGAGAAAAACTACACTGGCTCCCATTAAAAGAACGGATTGTGTTCAAAATTGGCACCCTGGTCCACAAAATCATCCACGGAGAGGCCCCGGCCTATATGTCAGACCTTATAGACTTACCAACCAGGAACACAAAAAGGTCAGCACGCACATTCCTGAATCTCCACTACCCCAGCTGCAAAGGACTCAAATATAAATCCACATATGCATCCAGCTTCTCCTACATAAGCACCCAGCTATGGAACGCACTTCCAAATGTCATAAAACGAAAAAGGAGAGGGAGGAATCAAAGATGACTCCTAGGTTGTGAGCAGATGAGACAGGGAGGATGAGGGTGCCATCTACTGAAATAGAGAATGGGGGGAGGGGCGAGGTGGGCATTGGGGAAAGACAATAAGCTCAGTTTTGGCCATGTTCAGTTTCAGGTGGCGGTGTGACATCCAGGCAGCTATGTCGGTCAAGCAGGCTGAAACTTTGGCCTGGGTTTCAGCAGTAATGTCAGGTGTGGAGAGGGAGAGGTAGAGCTGAGTGTCGTCGGCATAAAGATGGTACTGGGAATCGTGAGATGAGATCAGAGAGCCCAGGGAAGAAGTGTAAATGGAAAAAAGAAGGGGGCCAAGGACAGATCCCTGAGGAACTCCAACTGAGAGTGGGACGGGGTGGAGGATGATCCACCAGAATATACTCTGAAGGTACGGTGGAAGAGATAAGAGGAGAACCAGGAAAGAACAGAGCAATGAAATCCAAACAAGGACAGTGTGGCAAGAAGAAGACTATGATTGACAGTGTCAAAAGCAGCAGATAGATCAAGCAGGATAAGGATGGAGTAATGGCCTTTGGATTTGGCGAGGAATAGATCATTACAGACTTTAGTGAGCGCTGTTTCAGTCTAATGTAGAGGGCGAACGCCGGATTGAAGCTGATCAAGGATGGCATGAGAGAAGAGAAAATCAAGGCAGCGGCTGTGAACGGCATGTTCAAGTAACGGAGAGGAAGGGTAAGAGCGTGGGACGGTAGTTGGAAGGACAGGAAGGGTCCAGTGACGGTTTTTTGAGGAGCGGTGTGACCACAGCATGTTTGAAGGCGTCAGGGACAGTTGCAGTGGAAAGAGAGAGGTTGAGGATGTGACAGATAAGAGGGGGTGATAGTGGGAGAAATGGAGTTAATTAAGTTGGTGGGAATGGGATCAGAGGGACAGGTAGTGCATTTCGAGGAGGAAAGAAGGTGTGCGATTTCCTCTTCGGTGATATCAGGAAAGGAAGAGAAGGAGGCATTGGTTGGGTGATTAAGGGAGTGGGTTAAGGGAATACCCACTTTGTATTTCTCATCCCGGAAATGACGATTGCCATTATGGCAGAATGTAAGCCACATTGAGCCTGCAAATAGGTGGGAAAATGTGGGATACAAATGCAACAAATAATAATAATATTGCTTCTGCCTTTAGTACTTAGTCGTTACATTGGTGGTTTTGAGTTGTAAATTTGGAGGTCTCGTTTTCTCCACAAATTTTACAATCTTGTTTTGGAGATAAGCCATTATTTGAGTTGAAAAACACTTTAAAACTTTTTCTGGCTTTTTTTTTTTAGCTGTAAAAACCACCAAAACAAATGGGGAAATTGTGACTCAAGAAATTAGATGAGAAAGACAGATAAATTCCATTACATATTAATTCCCATCTAAAACAAAAATCTTGCAGTGTTACAAATATTTTTCATTCAATCCACTTAAACAATACATACCCCCTATATATATAAATATATAGGGACGTGCCCTTGGAGGCATTTCTTAACACTAATAAAATCATGCTATGATTATACGTTTGGACAAATTAGAAGATCCTTGAATCTGTAATTGTCCTCTGAAAATATATGAGCATTTCCCTATATATTTTTATATATAGGGGGTATGCATTGTTTAAATGAATTGAATGAAAAATATTTGTAACATTGAAAGATTTTTGTTTTAGATGGGAATTAATATGTAATGGATTTTTTTTTTTTTAGCTGTTACATTCATATATTTGTTTGATATAACAATCTTATGAATCATCCCCAAGCAAACCTTGTTGGGGTGGGCTTATGCTGACTCATTGGCATTCATATGCCAGACATTCAGACATTAAGTATTTTGTTCCATGTTGACCTGCATGTCAACAAAATAAAGGAAAGAAGAAGTGACTGACTGTAGCCTGCAACTGTATACAACTAACAACTGGTCACAGCTGAGGGGGTGGTGGCCTAGGGCACAAAATAAATAATTGTCCCAGGCTGGTGGCAGGAATACCCAAGCCTGGAACACTGATGTAGCACTGAGTTTCCTTAAGTGGATGTGTGGCACAGCATGGATAGCTGCATCTGGATTGTACACATTACTGTGCAGCAGGACATCCTGTGGGCAGTGCTCTGAGCACTAAACAGCCTTGCTGCTGTTGGTTGCTTTAGAACAGTGTTTTCTAAGTCCAGCCCTGGAGTACCCTTTGCCAGTCAGGTTTTCAGGATATCCACAATGAATATGCATGAACTTGATTTGCATACACTGCCTCCACTATATGCAAATCTCTTTCGTGCATATTCCTGTGGATATCCTGAAAACCTGACTGGCAAGGGGTACACTAGGATCAAATTTGGGGAAACACTGCTTTAGCACATCTAAGTTTGATTGGGGCACCCTGGTAATATTGATCTGTGATGGTAACCATATGTATATTCAATAAGGCTGTGGCCAAGTTGTTCCCATCACGAAAAGCCAGTGTGATTAGGGTACTGAGGGCTTGGGCTGGGGTGTCACAGCTGCCTATTTTAAAAATACTGAATTTTAGCTAAGAAGTACTAGTACACAAGAATGCAGTCCCTTTTGTCTTAGACACCAAAAGCACATGTTTAGGTAACCTATTTACCTTTAATGAGATAAACGCTTCAGTGAGATAATCCTTGGGGAAGATAGCTGACTCTGTGGCTCTGTTCCTTTGTTTATACAAGGAGTTTAGTTACTGTATAACTTGCTGTCCAGGACTGCCTCTGTATGATCAGCTGACTTAACAGCTCATCTCCATTCCCTTCTTACTTGGAGCCCTGGGAAAGACGGACAGGTTCAATACAGCGCTTCCAGGCTGTATTGAACTTTCAGATTGGCAAGAATAGGATTTAATTAACCATCCTGCACAGCTGGCTTCAGAGCAGTCTCTCCTGCTGAAGACCACTGCTTTTCTTACAGAGGCAGCTACTGAAACATGTCAGAGAATCATCCCATCAGTGAGTAGAAAGTTAGACTTGGAATTCTGCCAGTACTACTTATTTCTAGCAGCAGTTTCGCCAAAGGCAACTGACTTTTTTTTTCATGTAAATTTTTATTAAACTATCAGATTGCACGCACATGTTGCTATAGTACAAGTAGAATAACTTTGCATAGAAACTTACAATTCACGATTTATTTTCTAAATGGGGCATGAAAATGTAAAGAAGGCGAGTTGAAAAGGGTAATTTTGTTTGGGTGCATCTCTGTCATATAACTATATACAATTTTTTTTAACTTGCTTACATGAATGGTATGACATCACTAAGCATGGTGGCAGTTGAGATGGAATTTTGTCACAGATTTGGTAGTTCAGTAGCCAGTACAGTGTGCACCATGTGATATGGAAGATCCAGATTTGATTCCTGAACATAACAATAGCCATACTGGGTCAGACCAATGGTCCACCTAGCCCAGTATCCTGCTTCCAACAGTGGCCAATCCAGATCACAAGTACCTGGCAGAAACCCAATTAGTAGTAACATTACATTCTGCCAATCCCAGGGCAAGCAGTGGCTTCTCCCATGTTCATTTCAATAACAGACTATGGACCAGGAACTTTCAAACCTTTTTTTAAACCTAGATATGCTAACTGCTCTTACCATAACCTCCGACAGCGAGTTCCAGAGCTTAGTTCTTTGAGTAAAAAAAATATTTCATCATATTTGTTTTAAAAGTATTTCCATGTCATTTCATTGAGTGTCCCCTGGTCTTTTCATTCACTTTTATCTGTTCTACACCACTCAGGATTTTATAGACCTCTATCCTACTTCCCCCCCCCCCCCCACCAGTCAGCTGTTTGTCTTCCAAGCTGAAAAGCCTTAACGTCTTCAGCCTTTCCTCATACAGGAGGCGTTCGATCCCCTTTATCATTTTGGTTGCTTTTTTTTTTTTAACCTTTTCTGCTTTCGCTATATCTTTTTTGAGATATGGTGTTCAGAATTGAACACAGCACTGAAGTTGAGGTCGCTAAAATGAAGCGATGCAGAGACATTATTATAGCTCTTGCTTTTCAGACTGGCTGAGGATGCCGTGCAGTCAGCGTTCATAAACTCTGTGGAGGGGAGTGAATCTAAGCCATTGTTCAACAGCATGCTTGCTGAACGACCTCAGGGTGCACACATTTTCTGGGTTCCGTGAAGGATAGTGGTATATGGCTTGTGGCTGAAGTTGTGTGTGTCGTCTTTTTTTTTTTTTTTTTTTTTTTTAATAGCTGGATGGGGAAAGAGAAGAAAGATAAAAATGGGGAAAATCCTGAAGGGAGTAGCAAGGTATAAGCTAATTCACATCTGAGCAGGAAGCCAAGAGGAGCAAGAGGATTCTCCCTCAACAGGCAAGGGAAATGCAGGCACACTTGATAGTGACATCCTTTGGACAAATCCAGTGTGCAGTGCTGTCCTCTAGCTATGGGAATCTACATGTGCCAATGTTCCTATCTCCCAGACGCCCCTCCTCTTCTTCTCGGTTAGAGAGGTGTGGTAGCTGTGTTAGTCCACTTTTAAAGGTAATCAATAGAAATAAAAC
The DNA here is from genome assembly GCF_901765095.1 of Microcaecilia unicolor. Lineage (NCBI taxonomy): Eukaryota > Metazoa > Chordata > Amphibia > Gymnophiona > Siphonopidae > Microcaecilia > Microcaecilia unicolor. The sequence continues at coordinate 307,729,536 of NC_044033.1, forward strand.
AAAATATAACATGGAAAAGAAAATAAGATACCTTTTTTATTGGACATAATACATTTCTTGATTATCTTTCGAAGGTTGCCCTTCGTCAGATCGGAAATAAGCAAATGTTGGTAGATGACAGTATATATGAGTGAAACATCAAAGCATTTCAGTGACAGTCTAACAGGATGGGGGTGGATGGGTGAGAGTCAGGGAGATAGGAAGGTGACAGAGCAATACAATTTACAAAGCAATACAATTTTATGCATTATAATGGGCTAGAAAACCCAGATCTTTGTTAAGTCCTGTCTGGTGGGTGTCAAAATATTTAATCATTCTGATTTCAAAAGTCTTACATTCCTGTATTGTTTTAAAGTTCCCTTTCAGGATCCTTACCATAAAATCACTGGTACAGTGTTCTGGTTTTGTAAAGTTCTGTCCCACAGGCGTGACACCTTTGTTGGGTTGATACTGGCATTTTTCATATGTCTATGTAAATTAAATCTCTTCTTTAGCATCTGTTGAAACTTCTCTGCTGGACCAGTAGGTTGCTAACTCTCCTCACACAAGTGGAAAGCAGAAAGGAACACCCCCCCCCCCCAAAAAAAAAAAAAAAAAAACCCAACCTTTTGGAGAGACTGTGCTGAACAAAATTAAAAAAAAAGGTACCCAACTGGGGGCAGTGGAAACAAACGGAGCTTGTGGCCACACAGAAAAGGACTGCTCCTCTACTTTGACTGTCCCATGCTACATTGGGACTTTTTCTGAAGTGGCACCTCGCAGTGAAAGGAGCACCAAATTATAGTGCTCTGCTGCCACTACTCAGTTGGGCAGTAAGAACGGCATGACTGGAACCCATGGCAGGACACAACACACCAAAGATTCCAGTGCCACACATGGGGAAAATAACTCTGCACACTTCAAGAAGCTTCAAGGAACAACCACAACTATTAGCTCATCTTGTTACAACCCCTTTAGGTAAAAGATACTTGCAGCTGCATAAACATACCCTTTCCTCTAATCAGTGGCGATCCTAGGTCGGCTACCACCCGGGGCGGATCGCTGCTGCGCACCCCTCCCCCCCATGTTCAGCACGACACCCCCTCCCCGGGTGCATTCTTGGCTGCTGGAGGGTGCAGAGAGCAGCCATGCCCCTGTCAGCTCCACTGGCTCCCTGCTCCCTCTGCCCCGGAACAGGAAGTAACCTGTTCCGGGGCAGAGGGAGCAGGGAACCAGCGGAGCTGACAGGTGTGCGGCTGCTCTCTGCACCCTCCAGCAGCGTGCACCCGGGGCGGACCGCCCCCCACCGCCCCGCCCTTCCTACTCCACTGCCTCTAATTGACTGTGAAACTTGACATACAAGTCAAAATCATGCTAGTTCTGCAGCTTGAGGTTGTTTGTTTTATGTTTCTGCCAAATCACAAGGGCAGGGGAGAAACTAGCAATTCTCCGAGGACAAGCAGGCTGCTTGTTCTCACTGATGGGTGACGTCCACGGCAGCCCCTCCAATCGGAACACTTTCCTAGCAAAGGCCTTTGCTAGTCCTCGCGCGCCCATGCGCACCGCGCATGCGCGGCCGTCTTCCCGCCCGAACCGGCTTGTGTTCGTCAGTCTTCTTTTGTCCGCGCTTGGTACGGTCGTGTTACGCCGTTCGCGCCCCTTAAGTTGACCCCGCGCGTCTTTTTTGGACTTTTCGCTAGTAAAAAAAAAAAAAAAAAAAAAGGGAAAAAGGATTTCGGAAGAAGGCCTTTTCGGTCTTTTTCCCCTTCCTGTATTTCCAGTTTTTGCCCCGTTAAGTTTCTTTTCGTTTTCGGGGTAGGCCCTTTTGAGGCCTCGGGTCGAATTTTTTTCTCCCCCTCTTTTTGGTGCCTTACCGCAATTACGAGTTTTGATTTCACCGGCGTGATTTTTCTGCCCATGTCATCGAAGTCTCCCAGCGGCTTCAAGAAGTGCACCCAGTGCGCCCGGATAATCTCGCTCACTGACAGGCACGCGTCGTGTCTTCAGTGTCTGGGGGCTGGGCACCGCCCGCAGGCCTGCAGTCTTTGCGCCCTTTTACAGAAAAGGACTCAGGTAGCGAGATTGGCCCAGTGGAACGTTTTGTTCTCAGGCTCTTCGTCGGCATCGGCACCGGGAGTATCGAGTGCGTCGACGTCGACAGCGTCAAGACCTCCATCCTCGGCCGCGACTGCATTGAGTGTATCGAGGCATCGACCCTCTGCATCGGGGCCGAGACATCGGAAGGCTGCGTCGGCGTCGGTGGTACCGGGACCTCCACTTCTGCTGATGTCGTCGGACGGTGGTGCTTCGACTGGAGTGCAGGTGAGGGCTGTCCATTCCCCTGCTGGTGGCGGTGAGCCTTCGGGTGGGTCTCCCCCTACCCTGAGGGCTCCTGCGGTACAGCCCCCCCCCCCCCCCGAGACCGACCGACCTTCGGCCTCGGCCCCGAGGAAGCGACGGCTGGATTCTACGTCCTCCTCGTCGGTACTGGGAAGCTCCGGTGACATGCTTCGTTTGAAAAAGTCAAAGAAGCATCGACACCGGTCTCCTTCCCGTATCGGTACCGAGAGCTCTGAGTCGCCGAGGGAGTCGGCACCCAGTAGGCATCGGCACCGAGAGGACCGCTCACCCTCTGTTCAGGAGGTGTCGATGCGCTCCACTTTGGACAGCCCGGAACAGCCTCCACGCACGGCACAGACTCTGACATTGACACCTGCATCGGCTTCCATGTCTTTCTCCACAGCTGCTCTGCACGAGAGTCTCCGGGCCGTTCTCCCAGAGATCCTGGGAGAGCTGTTGCGCCCTTCCCCTCCGGTACCGGGGGTGCTTGCGCCACCGGTACCGTCGAGTGAGGCGCTGGCTGGCCCTTTGCCCGGGGTGAGGTCTCCGAAATCGGTGCCGCTTGTGGTACCGACTGCGGTCGCCTCCCAGGAAGGCTCCCCGACGACGTCGGCGGAGGGAGCTTCGCGGGCGAGGGAGTCTACCTCTCGACGCCCACACCGTGGCCGTGGTTCCACGGAGTCGAGCCGGGCACGGCTTCAGACACAGGTCCGTGAACTTGTGTCTGATACCGATGGAGAGGTCTCGTGGGAGGAGGAGGAGGACATCAGATATTTCTCTGACGAGGAGTCTGATGGCCTTCCTTCGGATCCCACTCCCTCCCCTGAAAGGCAGCTTTCTCCTCCCGAGAGTCTGTCTTTCGCGGCCTTTGTCTGGGAGATGTCTACGGCCATCCCCTTCCCGGTGGTTGTGGAGGACGAGCCCAGGGCTGAAATGTTTGAGCTCCTGGACTATCCTCCTCCACCTAAGGAAGCGTCCACAGTACCCATGCATCATGTCCTAAAAAAGACATTGCTGGCGAACTGGACCAAGCCATTAAGTAATCCCCACATTCCCAAGAAGATCGAGTCCCAGTACCGGATCCTTGGGGACCCAGAGCTGATGCGCACTCAGTTGCCTCACGACTCTGGAGTTGTGGATTTGGCCCTAAAGAAGGCTAAGAGTTCTAGGGAGCATGCTTCGGCGCCCCCGAGCAAGGACTCTAGAACCTTAGACTCCTTTGGGAGGAAGGCCTACCATTCTTCTATGCTCGTGGCCAAAATCCAGTTTTACCAGCTCTACACGAGCATACACATGCGGAACAATGTGCGGCAGTTGGCGGGCTTGGTGGACAAGCTCCCCCCTGAGCAAGCCAAGCCATTTCAGGAGGTGGTCAGGCAGCTGAAGGCGTGCAGAAAATTCCTGGCCAGAGGGGTGTATGACACCTTTGATGTTGCGTCCAGGGCCGCTGCTCAAGGTGTGGTGATGCGCAGACTCTCATGGCTGCGTGCCTCCGACCTGGAGAATAGGATCCAGCAGCGGATTGCGGACTCGCCTTGCCGTGCGGATAATATTTTTGGAGAGAAAGTCGAACAGGTGGTAGAGCAGCTCCACCAGCGGGATACCGCATTCGACAAGTTCTCCCGCCGGCAGCCTTCAGCTTCTACCTCTACAGGTAGACGATTTTTGGGGGGAAGGAAGACTGTTCCCTACTCTTCTGGTAAGCGTAGGTACAATCCTCCTTCTCGACAGCCTGCGGCCCAGGCTAAGCCCCAGCGTGCTCGCTCTCGTCAGCAGCGTGCGCCTCAGCAAGGCCCCTCGGCTCCCCAGCAAAAGCAAGGGACGAGCTTTTGGCTGGCTCCAGCAGAGCATAGCCGACATACAAGTGTCAGTGCCGGGCGACCTGCCAGTCGGAGGGAGGTTGAAAGTTTTTCACCAAAGGTGGCCTCTCATAACTTCCGATCAGTGGGTTCTCCAAATAGTCCGGCAAGGATACACCCTCAATTTGGCTTCAAAACTTCCAAATTGTCCACCGGGAGCTCAGTCTTACAGCTTCCAACACAAGCAGGTACTTGCAGAGGAACTCTCCGCCCTTCTTAGCGCCAATGCGGTCGAGCCCGTGCCATCCGGGCAGGAAGGGCTGGGATTCTATTCCAGGTACTTCCTTGTGGAAAAGAAAACAGGGGGGATGCGTCCCATCCTAGACCTAAGGGCCCTGAACAAATATCTGGTCAAAGAAAAGTTCAGGATGCTTTCCCTGGGCACCCTTCTCCCCATGATTCAGGTAAACGATTGGCTATGCTCTCTGGACTTGAAGGACGCCTACACACACATCCCGATACTGCCAGCTCACAGACAGTATCTGCGATTTCAGCTGGGCACACGTCACTTCCAGTACTGTGTGCTACCCTTTGGGCTCGCCTCTGCGCCCAGAGTGTTCACGAAGTGCTTGGCTGTAGTAGCGGCGGCACTTCGCAGGCTGGGGGTACACGTGTTCCCATATCTCGACGATTGGCTGGTGAAGAACACATCCGAGGCAGGAGCTCTACAGTCTATGCAGATGACTATTCGCCTCCTGGAGCTACTGGGGTTTGTGATAAATTATCCAAAGTCCCATCTTCTCCCAGTGCAGAAACTCGAATTCATAGGAGCTCTGCTGGATTCTCGGACGGCTCGTGCCTATCTCCCAGAGGCGAGAGCCAACAACTTGTTGTTCCTCGTCTCGCGGGTGTGAGCGTCCAGGCAGATCACAGCTCGGCAGATGTTGAGATTGCTGGGCCACATTGCCTCCACAGTTCATTTGACTCCCATGGCCCGCCTTCACATGAGATCTGCTCAATGGACCCTAGCTTCCCAGTGGTTTCAGGCTGCTGGGGATCTAGAAGACGTGATCCACCTGTCCACGAGTTTTCTCAAATCCCTGTATTGGTGGACGATTTGGTCCAATTTGACTCTGGGACGTCCTTTCCAAATTCCTCAGCCACAAAAAGTGCTGACTACGGATGCGTCTCTCCTGGGGTGGGGAGCTCATGTCGATGGGCTTCACACCCAGGGAAGCTGGTCCCTCCAGGAACGCGATCTGCAGATCAATCTCCTGGAGTTACGAGCGGTCTGGAACGCTCTGAAGGCTTTCAGAGATCGGCTGTCCCACCAAATTATCCAAATTCAGACAGACAACCAGGTTGCCATGTATTACATCAACAAGCAGGGGGGCACCGAATCTCGCCCCCTGTGTCAGGAAGCCGTCAGCATGTGGCTCTGGGCTCGCCGTCATGGCATGGTGCTCCAAGCCACATATCTGGCAGGCGTAAACAACAGTCTGGCCGACAGGCTGAGCAGGATTATGCAACCTCACGAGTGGTCGCTCAATTCCCGTGTAGTGCGCCAGATCTTCCAGGTGTGGGGCACCCCCTTGGTAGATCTCTTTGCATCTCGAGCCAACCACAAAGTCCCTCAGTTCTGTTCCAGGCTTCAGGCCCACGGCAGACTGGCATCGGATGCCTTCCTCCTGGACTGGGGGGAGGGTCTGCTGTATGCTTATCCTCCCATACCTCTGGTGTGGAAGACTTTGTTGAAACTCAAGCAAGACCGAGGCACCATGATTCTGATTGCTCCTTTTTGGCCGCGTCAGATCTGGTTCCCTCTTCTTCTGGAGTTGTCCTCCGAAGAACCGTGGAGATTGGAGTGTTTTCCGACCCTCATCACACAGGACGAAGGGGCGCTTCTGCATCCTAGCCTCCGGTCTCTGGCTCTCACGGCCTGGACGTTGAGAGCGTAGACTTTGGGTCTGTCGGAGGGTGTCTCCTGCATCTTGCTTGCTTCCAGGAAAGATTCCACTAAGAGGAGTTACTTCTTTCTATGGAGGAGGTTTGCCGTCTGGTGTGACAGCAAGGCCCTAGATCCTCGCTCTTGTCCTACACAGACCCTGCTTGAATACCTTCTGCACTTGTCTGAGTCTGGTCTCAAGACCAACTCTGTAAGGGTTCACCTTTGTGCAATCAGTGCATACCATTACCGTGTGGAAGGTAAGCCGATCTCAGGACAGCCTTTAGTTGTTCGCTTCATGAGAGGTTTGCTTTTGTCAAAGCCCCCTGTCAAGCCTCCTACAGTGTCATGGGATCTCAATGTCATTCTCACCCAGCTGATGAAACCTCCTTTTGAGCCACTGAACTCCTGCCATCTGAAGTACTTGACCTGGAAGGTCATTTTCTTGGTGGCAGTTACTTCAGCTCGTAGAGTCAGTGAGCTGCAGGCCTTGGTAGCCCAGGCCCCTTACACCAAATTTCATCATAACAGAGTAGTCCTCCGCACTCACCCAAAGTTCTTGCCAAAGGTTGTGTCGGAGTTCCATCTGAACCAGTCACTTGTCTTGCCAACATTCTTTCCCCGTCCTCATTCCTGCCCTGCTGAACGTCAGCTGCACACATTGGACTGCAAGAGAGCATTGGCCTTCTATCTGGAGCGGACACAGCCCAACAGACAGTCCGCCCAATTGTTTGTTTCTTTTGATCCCAACAGGAGGGGAGTGAGTGGCTGTGGGGAAACGCACCATATCCAATTGGCTAGCAGATTGCATTTCCTTCACTTACGCCCAGGCTGGGCTGGCTCTTGAGGGTCATGTCACGGCTCATAATGTTAGAGCCATGGCAGCGTCGGTAGCCCACTTGAAGTCAGCCACTATTGAAGAGATTTGCAAAGCTGCGACGTGGTCATCTGTCCACACATTCACATCTCATTACTGCCTGCAGCAGGACACCCGACGCGACAGTCGGTTCGGGCAGTCAGTGCTTCAGAATCTGTTCGGGGTTTAGAATCCAACTCCACCCCCCCCTAGGCCCATGTTTATTCTGTTCCAGGCTGCACTCTCAGTTAGTTGGATAAATTGTTAGGTCAATCTCAGTTATGTCCTCGCCGTTGTGAGGCCCAATTGACCATGGTTGTTGTTTTGAGTGAGCCTGGGGGCTAGGGATACCCCATCAGTGAGAACAAGCAGCCTGCTTGTCCTCGGAGAAAGCGAATGCTACATACCTGTAGAAGGTATTCTCCGAGGACAGCAGGCTGATTGTTCTCACAAACCCGCCCGCCTCCCCTTTGGAGTTGTGTCTTCCCTTGCCTTTGTTTTGCTACATATGGGACTGACGAACACGAGCCGGTTCGGGCGGGAAGACGGCCGCGCATGCGCGGTGCGCATGGGCGCGCGAGGACTAGCAAAGGCCTTTGCTAGGAAAGTGTTCCGATTGGAGGGGCTGCCGTGGACGTGAACAATCAGCCTGCTGTCCTCGGAGAATACCTTCTACAGGTATGTAGCATTTGCTGTCTCCCTCCTGCATGGACTTCAAAAGTTAAAACATAAGAATAGCCATACTGGGTCAGACCAATGGTCCATCTAGCCCAATAGCCTGCTTCCAACAGCAGCCAATCCAGGTCACAAGAACCTGACAGAAACTCAAATAATAAGCAACATTCCATGCTACCAATAAACAGTAACCCGATACTTAGCTTAACTGGAACACCAGAATTACAGCCCTGTGAGTTAAACTAAGTATCAGGGTTGCTGTTTGTTGATGCTTTTTCTTTTAGATAGTTATAATAAAAATGGTAAAAGTAATAGAAGCATTAGAGCCAAATGATTAGCATGACTGAAAGTGCTACGGATTTGGAATAGCTGTGGGCTATAAGAGATCCAATAGCCTATATGATTTGTAATGTGATGCCTCTTTGTTTGAAAAGAATAATGGGAAACAATAAGACTATGTGAAAAGTTATAACAAATATCTGTTGAAGTATAAATATATTTCCAAGATATTGCGCCATTCACATTGTTTGGGTACTATGTTATCTCAGCGCTATTGAGAGGCAAAGCTGTAAACTCAAACAGGGAGAAACAAAAGGAAAAATACTTTTTACAGCAACTTAAGGGAGAAGCTTCTAAGACTTGGGAAAGGACTTGCTCTAAGGAAAGAACCTAAAGGAGAGAGAGTGGAGAAAGAGAAGGAGAGAAAAAGGTTAAAAACCTTGATGGACCACAGTGGAATTAAGAAAGGCCAGCTCTCAGAAAGCTGTTAGCACATGGCATGCAAGGCACCAGTAGGCAGATGATCAAAATCCCCGTACTGTTACAAACAGTGCTCTAAAAATAGTGCTGGAACAGCGCCGGTCTTTACCGGACCTATGATCAGAGATAATTGCATTCAAATTTAAGCACGCTATTCTCTCTGATCATGAGGTAGAAGTGCGGGAGGATTGTGCCTGAGCATGCGCTTAGGCACAATCCTCACGCACTTGTTTGACAGGTCTGGGCTGTCAAAAGCCCAGACCTGTCAAACAGGGGCTGGAGGTTCATGAGACCACCAGACCCCAACTACCCCCGTCCGAGCCAAGCAAAACGGGGAGTGGAGGTCCAGCGGACCTCTGGTGCCCATGACCCCCCCAACACAGGTTTAGTGGGGGTTGGAGATCTAGGGGGTCTCCAGCCCCCCTACCCCCCCCCCCCCCAGCTTCCCTCCGATGTCCCTGGTGGGCCGCGGGTAAGTAAGGAACCCTGACCCGACACCCCCCTCCCCCAAGCAACAGGGGGCTGGAAGTCCGGTGGACCTCTGGTCCCCTGACCCCCCCACCCCAGGTTTCGGGGGGTGGAGATCTGGTGGGTCTCCAGCCCCCCCAACCTCCCCCCCCTCCAAGCATCCCACCTTGTCGATGGGAGGCCACCTCCAACTGCAGATAGGGGGTGGGGAAGGGCTGCTAGACCACCAGGTGTGGGGGGGGGGGGATTTACCTGAGGCCCACTGGGCCAGCAGGGACATCAGTGGGATGCTGGGGGGGGGGGGGGTTGGGGAGGCTGGAGACCCACTGGATCTCCGCCCCCCCCCCGAACCCCTGTCGGGGGCGGGTGGGAACTGGACCTCCAGCCCCCTGTTGCTGGGGGGGGGGGGGGGGGGGACAGGTAGGGGTTCCTGCTGAGGCTGCTGCATTGGGGGGAATGGGGGGCCAGCTAGCATGCACATGCATGCTGGATAGGGCTCACCATTCCTGCCCAATGGTCTACAAACCGTAACGCCAGCTCCGTGCTGGTGTAGGGTTTGCCGCAGCCAGCGAGCCAGTTTTTGGTTCGCTGGTTGCTGGGGATGAATAGGTTTAGCATGCATTTGCATGCTATTTGCGCCGAGCCCTTTCCTTGTCACTTGCAGCCGATGAATCCAGGAATAAACTAAAGGCAGTGATGCCAGACTGCCATTTCCTTCCTCAGTTAGCATGTCTCTATCTCAGCAGGTGGGGGACAGCTTTTTCTCCAGCTCCTGGGCCCAAGGCCTCTGAGGGTGCTCCTGGGCCAGTGGCCAGTTTGAGCTGGGGGTAGTGGACTGGTGGTGTCCCCTTTGGCAGCATACGCAGTTGCTGGGTCCCTGTTGCACCTCAAATTCCCTCTGAACAGGCGTTTGCTGTTCCTTTCCTTCCCTGTTTGTTTCTGCCTCCTCACAAAAAAAAAAAAGAAGAGAACCATACAATTTATTTAAAAGAGAAACAGAGAAGCACAGCGAAGTGTGTTTTTGCTGAGAGCAGGTTTGTGTTACTGTTGTCCGAGTCCTGTTTTTTGTTACCTGCTTGTCTGAGCCTGCCTCGAAGTGGAGTCGGAGAGTTTTTTTTCCTTCGGCTCAGCTGTCAGCCCACGCTTTCCCGGTCCGGGGTAAGTCCTGCTGGGTTCCTGTTCGGGGACGGGCGATGGCAGCGGAGGCGGTAAAACGCTGTTCCTTATGCGTGAAACGGTGTTCGGCGGCGGGCCTTTGTAGCGCAGGGTGCGCTGATTTTGCGGGACTCGACAGAGCGGTGGCCCCCCGAGAGCATACTTTCCTGCCCAGAGCCTGGCGATTCTCGCACCATTTTGCGATCAGTCGCAGAGCTGGCTCCAGAAGCAGTTTTGGGCAAAGCTTCTTCTCCGCTGGTAGGGGAGTCGGGGGGGCCGTCAGGCACTGTGGGCGGTGGTGCGGTTGCCATGGCTGCGACCTCCTCTGTTGCGGGGGAGGGGTTTTGCCAGAGTTTATTTTGCTACTCCATCAGGCGTTTTTGTTGAAAAGGGCCTTCCCCCCCTCACGCGGCTGCGACAGCGTCGGCCTTTGATTCTCTCGAGCTCTGGGGGTAACCAAGAGATTTTATTTTTTCCCCCAGAGGATTTCTCCTCCCTTAAAAAGCCTAGGCTTTCTTTGGGGTCTGAGGAGGGGTCCTGCATACGGCCTCTAAGCAGCTCATTAAATAGCCTTTCCGAGGGAAATTGCTTTTTGGGGAAGACTTAGAAAAGATTGTTAAAGATTTGGGGGATTTCAAGTCTCAGTGTCTTCCAGACGATACACCCGTCTACTTCCAGGCAGGTAGCTTCGAGGTCACGTTTCAGAGAGACGTGACGGTATCGCCCGGGGCGGTCCAACGCAGCCTTTCAGTGTCCTCGTTTTTGGCAGCGTTCTTCCTTTCGCAACAAGAAGCGTCCGGCTGGACCCCCCTCTTGTCAGGGGGCTCCTTCTTGGGCCTCCCAATGATGGGGCGCAGGTCCATTCGGGAGGAGAGCAGATCGGTGGTTGGCTTTCTCTGTTTCTTCCAGAGTGGGCCAGAATTTCTTCGGACCAGTGGGTCCTCGATGTGGTGCGAGAAGGTTACAAGCTAGAATTCTTCTATCCTGTTACAGACTTTTTTCTGGAGTCCCGCTGTGTATCGCGGGCCAACAGGACAGCGGTTCTGCAGTGCTTGCGAGACCTGCTAAGGATAGGGGCTATCGTGCCTGTTCCTCCTCTCGAAAGGCGCACAGGTCGGTACTCCATCTTCTTTGTGGTTCCAAAGAAGGGAGGGGCTTTTCGGCCTATTCTCGATCTCAGAAAATTAAACCAGTTTTTGCGGGTTTGTCACTTCCGCAAGGAGACATTAAGGGCAGTTATTGCTGCTGTTCAACCAGGCAAGTTTTTGACGGCTCTCGATTTGAGGGAAGCTTACCTGCACATTCCCATTTGGCAGCCCCATCAGAGATTTCTCAGATTTTCGGAATGGCCATTGCCCCACGCACTTTTTCCAAGGTCATGGTGGTGGTGGCGGCGTTCCTGCGGAAGGAGGGGATTCGAGTGCATCCATATCTCGACGACTTGCTGATTCGAGCGACTATAGCAGAGGAGAGTCGAGTGGTCACCGACCGAGTGATTGCGGTGTTGCAATCCCTAGGTTGGGTGGTCAATATGGACAAGAGTCATCTTGTTCCTACTCAGAGTCTGGAGTATCTTGGAGTGCAATTCGATATGAAGCGGGGGAAGGTTTTTCTCCCTGAGAGGCGAAGGATCAAATTGCTTTCTCAGATACAGACCTTATTGAGTCGCACTCCCCGAGTGTGGGACTATGTTCAGCTCCTCGGTTCCATGACGGCGACCTTGGAGGTCATTCCATGGGCATGGACTCCTCAAAGCGACTTGGCCGATAAATTGTCTGGAGTTGCGAGCAGTTGTGAATGCGCTGCGGAGTTTTCAGGACCTTCTGCAGGGGCAGGTGGTTCGTGTATTCTCGGACAACACCACGACGGTGGCCTACATCGATCGGCAGGGGGGCACTCGCAGTCTTCCCTTGGCAGTGGAAGTGTCTCGTCTTCTAGTATGGGCGGATGCACATGTTCAGAGTCTGTTGGCAGCGCACATTGCGTGTCAAGACAATGTTCAAGCGGATTTTCTCAGCCGGACTCTTTTGGACGCAGCGGAATGGACGCTGTTGGACTTGACTTTTCGGCTGATCTGTCAACATTGGGGAAGACCAGTAATGGATCTCATGACCATGGCTTGCAATGCCAAAGTTCCTCAGTTCTTTAGCTGCAAACGGCAGCCAGGGTCCGCAGGATTGACGCTCTTCTCCAGCCATGGCCGGAACAACAGCTACTGTGTTTTTCCTCCGTGGCCTCTTTGCTGACAGCCTCTGATAGGGAGAGTTCTTTGCCGCAAAGGGCGGCATCGGGGGTCGGTCGTTCTAGTGGCCCCAGACTGGCCCTGATGGCCGTGGTATGCGGATCTCATTCGAGCACTCCGGTGACTCCCGATCTGCTGCATCAAGGGCCAGTTCAGATGGAAAATACCTCCCACTTTGGTCTTATGGCCTGGCTATTGAGAGGCGGCAGCTGAGTAAGACGGGTTTTTCAGGACCAGCTATTGCCACTCTTTTGGGGGCACAGAAGCAGTCTACTTCAGCAGCGTACGCACAAGTGTGGAAAGCTTTCTCGGCATGGTGTGCTTTACGTGCTGAATCGCCTTTTCGGCCGGACATTCTGGTTATTCTGGAGTTCCTTCAGGATGATCTTCAAAAGGGATTGGCATATAATTCCCTTCGAGTGCAGGTGGCCAGCTAACTTGTTTTAGGGGCAAACTGGACGGTTCCTCTTTAGCAGCTCACTCTGATGTGGTCCATTTCCTCTGCGGGGTTCTTTGGCTTCGGCCTCCTCTGCGGCAGCCGTGCCAGGCATGGCATTTGAATGTGGTACTGCGAGCCCTCCAGGTCCCACCGTTTGAGCCGTTGAATAAGGTTTCTGAGGAGGATCTAACACTTAAGACATTGTTTTTGGTGGCCATTGCTTCGGCTAGGAGGATTTCTGAAATTCAGGCTTTCTTCCAGAGATCCTTTTTTTGCAGTTTTCTGAAGCAGGAGTTTGCCTCGCTACGTTTCCTGGATGTGTGAAGAGCCTTGTTTCGGTACTTTTTTTGACAAAAACAGTGTGACGAAAACAGTACTTGTTTGACGAAACAGTGTGACAAGGCGGTGGCCGTAGCTAGAAGGTTGCTAGGCTGTATAGAGAGAGGTGTGACCAGCAGAAGAAAGGAGGTGTTGATGCCCCTCTATAAGTCGTTGCTGAGGCCCCACCTGGAGTATTGTGTTCAGTTTTGGAGGCCGTATCTTGCTAAGGATGTAAAAAGAATTGAGGCAGTCAAAGAAAAGCTACGAGAATGGTATGGGATTTGTGTTACAAGACGTATGAGAAGAGACTTGCTGACCTGAACATGTATACCCTGGAGGAAAGGAGAAACAGGGGTGATATGATACAGACGTTCAAATATTTGAAAGGTATTAATCTGCAAACAAACCTTTTCCGGAGATGGGAAGGCGGTAGAACGAGAGGGCATGAAATGAGATTGAAGGGGGGCAGACTCAAGAAAAATGTCAGGAAGTATTTTTTCAAGGAGAGAGTAGTGGATGCTTGGAATGCCCTCCCGCGGGAAGTGGTGGAGATGAAAACGGTAACGGAGTTGAAACATGCGTGGGATAAACATAGAGGAATCCTGTTCAGAAGGAATGGATCCTCAGAATCTTAGTCTAGATTGGGTGGCAGAGCCTTTGGTGGGAGGCGGGGGTAGTGCTGGGCAGACTTCTACGGTCTGTGCCCTGAAAATGACAGATACAAATCAAGGTAAGGTATACACAGAAAGTAGCACATATGAGTTTATCTTGTTGGGCAGACTGGATGGACCGTGCAGGTCTTTTTCTGTCATCTACTATGTTACTATGTTACTTGCAGATCTCTAGCGAGTTTCGACGCTCGGATCATCTCTTTGTGCTCTTGTTGGGATCGAAAAGAGGTGAGGCGGTTTCTAAGGCTTCCATTGCTCGCTGGATTAGGGAAGCCATTGGAGCGGCGTATCTGCTACAAGGGTGGGCATCTCCAGTGGCCCTGAAGGTGCATTCTTCTCTGGCACAGGCGGCTTCTTGTGCGGAGGTGTCGGTCTTATCTCTGGAAGAGATTTGTCGGGCTGCTATTTGGGTGTCCCGTCATACTTTCGCGAAGCATTACAGGCTAGACATGTCTGCTCGGGAGGATGTGTGTTTTGGGGCGGGAGTGTTGACGCGGGGAGCGTCAGCTTCCCACCCTACTTAAGGAATGCTTTGGTACATCCCACTAGTTTCTGGATTCATCTGCTGCAAGTGACAAGGAAGGTAAAATTATGTCTTACCTGGTAATATTCTTTCCTTTAACGCAGCAGATGAATCCAGGATCCCTCCCTAGTTCGGCTGACGGTTTTTTCATTTTCCACGCAGTGTGGCTATTTTTTCCTTCCGGGTTCTCATTTGCAGAGTTCAGACAGATATGGGAACACGGAAAGGATTCCAATTTCTGGATCAAGTTGCAGTTATTTCAACGTTCTTATTTGGTTCTCTGTTTTTCATAGTGAGAATGGTTTCTGGTTGTTATTGGTTTCATATTTTTGGTCTGGGCAAGTGCTTACGAATGACATACTAACTGAGGAAGGAGCTGGCCGTCTGGCATCACTGCCTTTAGTTTGTTTATCTCTATCTCCACCTGCTTGTAGGCGGACTTAACCCACTAGTTCCTGGATTCATCTGCTGTGTTAAAGGAAAGAAAATTATCAGGTAAGACATAATTTTACCGTTTTGCATGGATTTGCATGCTAGTTGTATTCAGAGCCCGCGAGTGCGTTGTTTTACGCACTCGGGGACTCTGATCATGGGGCGGTAGCAGACGCAGGTGCTAGTATGGCGCTAACAGCCTCTACTACTTGCTTTTGCTTCTGATCATCTGCCCAAGACTGAGCCTTTCACACCCAGCCTGGGGCAAAGAAAGAGGGTTGGCTCCAGCCCAGAGCCAACAACCAATAGGAATGAGCTCATATGGAGCTAATCACGAAACACTGCAACTATAGACAGGGGGGAGGGGAAGCCCAAGCAACAGTGCTGTCCATACAGATAAAATTCCATTAAATATCTACTACTAGTAAAGAAGGCCCGTTTCTGAGAGCAATGAAACGGGCGCTAGCAAGGTTTTTTCCTTAGTGTGTATATTTGAGAGAGAGTGTGTGTGAGAGTGAGTGTGTGAGACAGAGAGACAGAGTGAAAGTGTGAGTGACAGAGTGAGGCTGTCTGTGTGAGAGTGTGTGTGTGAGAAAGAATGAGAGTGTGTGGCAGCCCCCCCCCCCTAGTTAAAGAGGCCTTTAGATATAACAGTGGTCCCTGGGCAACTGCTCCTTTCAGCCATTGGATTAAATATTCCTTTCTAGTGTATTGGAGCAAGAAGTAGATCATGGCTGGAGGCTCGTTACAGCCTTGATCTGTCATCATAGTGTTCCCATTATGTGCAAAACAGTGAAAGAAAGAAAATGAAAGTTAACCTTTGTGGAAAGAATAATTAGTCATGCATGTGTCACTTTGAGTGTAGCTGTTTGTGTGTGTGTGTGTACTATGCGGTGCTTCCATGGTAAAGTAAAACTGGCGGAGGGGTTACATAATATTGTGCTTGCCATGGCAAGAACTGAAATCCAATGGTAATGTTGTTAGGGTGTTGCTAACAGTAAGAACCTTCTCCTCCACAATGATATGGTTCATAAAGTTGCTTGATAGAAATCATTAACAGGTTTTTACCAGCTGCACATGCTGTTAAATGAACCTTAAGTAATAGCTGTATGAGAACAGTATGGGCATACCAATTGAAATTAAAAGGTTTGCTTGGTGCCAATTTCACCATGTAGTATGCCCTAGTTTAAAAAGCTGATATCTTACTGTGCTGTTTTGTATAATTATAACAGAAGGTGTAATAAGAGCACCCCCCCCCCCCCCCCTGTAAAAAAATAATCCGGCTGTCCTTATTAAAGTTTGCTATCAAGTTTTGTGGAAGTCGTCGACGCTCCTCCCCCACCCCCGAGGTCGACACTCCTCCTCCCCCCGAGGTGGAGGCAGGCATCGCTTTCAACTAATTCACCTGACTGAAGTCCTGCTGAGTGTAAAAGAAGCACAGAAGAGCAGAGGGCAGGCTCGCCTTCAGTGTTCCCCTGCTCTGTCAGCGTCCCGGCCAACAGTAAACAGAAAATGAGGGCGGGGCGCTGAGAAAGCAGGGGAACGCTGAAGGCGAGCCTGCCCTCTGCTCTTCTGTGCTTCTTTTACACTCAGCAGGACTTCAGTCAGGTGAATTAGTTGAAAGCGATGCCTGCCTCCACGTCGGGAGGGGGGAGGAGTTGTGTCACCCTCGGGGGGGGGGGGGGGGGAGGAGCGTTGACCTGAGGTGGGGGGGGGGGGTGCGGCGGTAAGTCCAGCCAGTTGGACGGCCCACTGAGAGAGAAGGGGAATGACTGCAGTCAGCTTAAATGAGTTGAAAGCGCTGTGTGTGTGTGTGACATGAGACCCCATTGCAGCTCGTTGTTTTTCCAGCGTTGTTGGGCTCGTGTTACCCAGAGAAGGAGTGACCCCTTTTGCGTTTAATGCTCCTCCTTTGTTGTGATAGGTCCATCATCCGTCGTTGCATTCCGTTGCTTGGCAACGATGGAGGCGCACGTATTGAGTGAGCCGTTCGCGTGTTAGGTCCGTCCCTTCTTTTCTTTGAGTTGTTTGATAGGTGCATGGCAACGATGGAGGCGCACGTATTGAGTGAGCCGTAGGTCTGCCCCTTCTTTTGTTTGAGTTGTTTGATAGGTGCATGATGCGTCCGTTGCGTGGCAACGGCGACTGACGCCTTCGCCTCAGACGCTCCTCCCTTGTATTCCTATTGGTGTTGCAGCTGTGACGCTCGTTCAGATCATGGCGGCGCACAGATGTACTGTGGTTAAAAGTGGTTACAGAGCTTCGAACATACGAACTTTTGAAGCCTCAGAGTGTGGTTCAGAACGTTCGTGGTGCTTTTTATGTCCAGTTGGGGCGTGGCATAGGTCGCAGATGGGGCGTGGCTGACGGCAGTGGTGAGTAGTCCGAATAGCCAGGAGGACTACAGCAGTTCAGGATTTCACTGCCTCACTGCCACAGTTGGAGGGAGCTTCAGAACGTTCAAGGTGGGATTTATTTATATAGATAATAAAACTCACCCTCAACATTCTGAAGACAACGTTCTGAAGTCACTCAGTCACTCACTGAAGGGTTCATGGATTCATGGTGGTGAAGCCACAACACTGACCATGTCTCTCTGCCCTGCCCTCGCATGACGGACCAATCAGAAAAAACACCCTCAACATTCTGAAACACAGAGGACCATCACAACACCGTTCCCAGGCAACACTAGGCAACATAAGACGGACCAATCAGAGGAAACTACATGACAATAAGGGAGGAGCATTCCCCAGCAGAATGGCTCATTATCTGTGCAGCACGGAGAGCACAGAACCACCATTGGAACGAGAGAAGAATATTCCTGCTGTGTGGGTATGTGCAAAAATAGACCCGGGGAGGGGGGGGGGGGGGATTTTTAAATGCATAATGCCAGTACTGAAGAGTGCCAGAGGGCCTATAGCACAGACTATATTTGGGATTGCTTGACATGGAGTCAGAGGAGCTGGAAAACAACGTGCCCGTCACCATCTGGGACATGGGCGAACAGGACAAGCTGCGGCCCAGCTGGAAGGATTACCCGCGACTCAGCCAGCAGCAAACAGCGACCAAGGAAGGGGGAGGAGTACTCCTTCCCTGCCTAGGAATCGCTGGAGACTGGCTGCCAAACTAACAAAACAACCGCACACCGACGCACCACCTCCATTATTCGAAAGGCATCCACTCTTTCTTCAACAGAAATGCAAACTAATAATACAAAACAAACAAAGAATACATGGTTTCTCAGGCGGCTGCAGGTAACTCCCCACCCCCTTCCTCTTCCCCTTTTGCCGAAGCGGCCAAGGATGTGCCCAACCATCCCCAGCCTCAGGCAAGCAGTCTCCCACCTTGGGGATTCCCCGAGCACCCGGAAAAAGACGGCGCTGATTCCTGCAGCGCATAAATGTTCCAGCATTCCCCTACAGCCGGCCTGAAATGGACCAAACATACCGGATCACCCCCCCCCCCCCCCCCGACGGCCCGAGACCGTGCTCTTCTCCCTTCCGCCAACTTAAAACAACCATCCCCGTCCTCAGGCAAGCCATCACCCACAACCCCCAACCCCCAAGCAAAAAACAAAACAAAAAAAGACACAGATCAACAACCTGCACACACACCGCACCCTCACACACTCACACACACACACACAAAATAACTCTGTGACACATACATAAACACACACACAAAAAAACCCACACGCTAGCGCCCGTTTAATTGGTTTCGGAAACGGGCCTTTTTTACTAGTATATAATAATGCCCTCTTCCCCCATGAGTACTTTGTTTCACCTTCAGATTTTTTGGGATAGAAACACAGATAATAGCAACGTTCCATGCTACCAATCCCAGGGCAAGTAGTGGCTTCCCCCATGTCTGTCTCAATAGCAGACTCTGTCTGTCTCAGTAGCAGACTCTGTCTGTCTCAATAGCAGACTATGGACTTTTCCGCCAGGAACTTGTCCAAACCTTTTTTAAACCCAGATATGCTAACCGCCGTTACCACATCCTCCAGCAACAAGTTCCAGAGCTTATCTATTCTTTGAGTGAAAAAATATTTCCTCTGACTTAAAAAAAAAAAAAGTATTTATATATAATTTGATTGGCCCCTGGTTTTTGTACCTTATGAAAGAGTGAAAAATCGATTCACTTTTATCTGTTCTACACCGCACAAGACTTTGTAGACCTCAAACATATTCCTCCTCTGCCGTCTCTTTTCCAAGCTGAAGTGTCCTAACTTTTTTTAGCCTTTCCACATGTAAGAGGATTTCCATTCCCTTTATCATTTTGGTCGCTCCTCTTTGAACCTTTTTTAATTCCGCCACATCTTTTTTGAGATGCGGCGACCAGAATTGAACGGAAAACTCAAGGTGAGGTCACACCGTGGAGCAATATAGGGGCATTGTCTTATTTACCATCCCTTTCCTAATAATTCCTAGCATCCGTTTTTTGGCTGCCACTGTACACTGGGCAGAAGATTTCAGTGTATTGTCTGCAATGACACTTAGTTTTTTTTCCTTGGATGCTGACGCCTAAGGTAGACCCTGGCATCAGGTAACTATGATTTGGATTATTTTTAAAAAACTTGTTTATTGATTTATAAACATAATTTTACAAGCTATCCACTTGATTCAGAAATATGATTTAACTTCAAAAAGAAAGAAAGAAAAAATATTACAGTAAAGAATTTTTTCAAGAAAATAATCCCAAAGTCAATCCATTAGATCACAAACAAATCTCATGGGGGGGGGGGGGGGGGCAGAAAAAAGAAAAGGTGGGACTTCTAAGTAAAATAATAACAGAAGCAATAAGGCATTGGCATGATGACCATCTAGTGTCCAGCATAAACTGAGCAGTACTAGACTAGGGAGGAATACCTGGGGAGAGCCTCTTCAAATCCAAAAAGGAACAAAGTTGTTCTGGAACGAAAATATATATTTCTAGTACCAACATATTTAATTGTACATTTGCAAGGATATCATAATATGAAAGTGGCACTCAGAAGCAAGACCTCCTGCCGCATTACCAGAAAGGCCTTGAGTCTCTCCTGAGTCACTCTCACCAAATCTGGAAATATCCCATACCCTGTCCTTAAAACTGTGCTTGTAAGTTGTGGAAACATAAATGCATCACTAATTTAAATCCTGTTCAAACATGGCACAGTCTGAGACGTGTTCCTGAGAAGAGTTCAAGATAGCAGATTCTTCTAAATTAGATTGTCCATTATCAGCCAGTAATTTAGTTGGTAGATAGAACACCTTATTTACTGGCGGAATTGATTCTACTGGTAAACTCAGAACCTCAGTCAGATGTATTTTAAAGGTATCCAATTTGTACACATAGAGCTTTTGTAAATTTAAGTAACTGAAGATTCAAATGACTGAATTGGTTCTCATATTGCTCCAGCTTTTGATGAATCACAAAGTCCTATACCACCTCTGAATTATTTTTCAAAGATTTTTCCAAAGTCTTCAACTTCTCATGATGCCCAACCTCTCAAATTTGTGTGCCAAAATTCCACAAGATAACTTTGGGTTGGAAATGTCAGATGAGCAACTTAACAATAGTTGATTCCAGCTTGGTGAGGAGGTCCCAGATTGCCCCAAGAGTCACCTGTCCTGTCTCACTGCTCCAGATCCAGTTGTTGAATCAGTCTGCTGCTCTGATGGATTATTGGAGTCCCCCCAACACAGAAGTTATGGCCCAGTTGGCCTTTCCGATGGAATTATCTGAATGGCTCTTTCTGTGGTGTGGTGTGCTTCTACCCGACTTCAGGAGGAGGGTTCTGAGATGCACCAAGGCTGGACTCGCCACTTCTGTCCGAAACAACACTCTCCAACAAGACCAGGAAGCACTGACAAGCGGGCTGGCGTTGAGTTCTCACCAGGGCTGAGAGAAATTTCACCCCCAAGCAGGTCAAAGTTCCCATTAACAATGCCTGCAACAGGGGTCTGGCCTCTGCTACTAATTCTGGACACAAGCTGGGTAAGAAATCCTTCTGTCTAGGGTTGGGTGTGGGAGGCATCGAGACCGTAACAGATGGGGCTCTTACCTTCCCCCTTCTGTTTGTGTGGCATCATAAGGAAACAGAGAAACAAGAAAAAATTATTGAAAATGGAGCTCAAACCACATTGGACTTCAGGAAGCCCAGCATGCCACCATCTTGAATCCTCCCCTCTCATTGGGATTCTGCCCACTTTGGACATCCAAATGGCAGATGAAATTTAGTCTTTGTTTCCTGCATGTGTTTTGACAACTTTGAATAGTTTTGTGTAATCTGTAAATGTAATCACCTCACTTGTTCCAATTTCCAGATTGTTTATAAATATGTTAAATAGCACTGGTCCCAGTACAGATCCCGGCGGCACTCCACTATTCACCTTCCTCCATTGAGAAAGATGGCCATTTAACCCTACACTCTGTTTTCTGTCCAATAACCAATTCTTAATCCAGAAAAGGACTTTGCCTCCTATCCTATGACTTAAAAACTTTTCTCAGGAGTTTCTCATGAGGAACTTTGTAAAAAGTTTTCAGAAAATCTAGATACACTACATCAACCGACTTACCTTTATCCACATGTTTGTTCATGCCTTCACTGAAATGAAGCAAATTGGTGAGGCAAGACTTCCCTTGGCTGAACCCATGCTGACTGTTCCATTAAACTGTTTGTCTATGTGTTCTGTAATTTTATTCTTTATAATAGTTTCCACTATTTTGCATGGCACTTAAGTCAGGCTTGCTGATCTGTAATTTCTCAGATCACCCCTGGAACCTTTTTAAAAATTGGCATTACATTGGCCATCCTCCAATCTTCGGGTACTACGGACAATTTTAATGACAGGTTACAGATCGCTAACAGAAGATCAGCTGTTGTGTGTGTGTTTTTTGTTTTGTTTTTGTGACTCCACAGCCCTGCTGCAGTACATCTTAGAAGATACAGAAGAGTACATCTTGAGCATCTCCTGGCCAGCTGAGTAATGACTGGGAAGCAACTAACATTGCACCAGACCTTATGCTGTGCCCCCCCCTTCTCTACCCCAGAAGAACAGCTTGGTCATCCCCAGCCACTTTTCAGGAGCAAGATGATATTTCTGTCAGTAGTCTTCTATGTGACTGTATTTCAGAAAGTGAACTCCTACTGCATATATTTCAAGGATCTATCTAACCAACTGAGGACCCTGTTCAAGACAGACAGCTAGAAGATAACTCATATACAAAGCTTTTAATGAAATTAACAAAAGCCCTATCCCTGGGTACTGTGGAGGCTCCCAAGACCACAGGTACTTCCAATCTATTGGTCTTAATGCACTAAGGGGGGTCCTTATGACAAAAGATTGAGCGTACCCCTGAAGCAGTACGTTTGTTGCCGAATCATTTTGGGCTTTTATTAAGAGCCTTGATCCCTTAGCAAATGGCAATACAGGAGAAGTAAAGCAATAAACAGGTTTTATATATATATAACACACCTAAAAACAATAAAACAAACCAAACCGTGTACATGCAATAAAATCATGATAATCCTAAAACAATATAAGTGTAATTAAATAACCAATAAAAAGAGTGGACACATGCACATTGAAAGTAATGCGCTCAAAATTAAATACAGTGAAAATGATAAAACAAAATAAAGCAAAAGAATCAAATGCTCCATGTCAACCTTCAGAGGCTTGCCCTGATGGCATGGATATTGAAAGTCAGCTGGTTGTTTGCATCCCAGTTTCATCTGAGTATGAGACATGATATTAGCATCTGAACAGCAAATCAACCAAAAGATCATACCAGCTTAAATGGACATGTCTCTCATGCTGGTGCATAGCAAATTGCCATCATCCTCTTTGTATTACAGCATAGTAAGGGCTGTCTCCTCTGCAACCTGTTCATTTTATGAACGGTCTCCACTACCCATTGTTTTTTCCCTGGTCGCCACCATCAACTATCTCAATTAAGGTGACTCTCTGCTCTCAGTTCGCCATCATTTCCCCAGCTTGTTGACGGAGAAAGCAAAGGTGCATACCTATAAGGGGGGTTCTTTGTAGACAGTAGGGAAATGTAGCCACATTTTCCCCTTTCACCTTCTCATTCACCTTCTTACCTATTCACTGAAGAGGGACATCTGTGAGGCAGGAGCACCATCACATTCTTATAGTTCAGAAATGATCCTCTGAGGTAGAGGACAGCACTGCAAAGTGGTTCTGTCCAGGGGATGTCAACATTGTGTGACTGCATTTCCCTGCTGTCTGGAGAACCCAGGTAAGCAACTGGGCTGGGGTAACCACTGGGATAAGAAAAGATAACGTAATGGTATTTGGTATCAAATATTGAAAGTTTAGAGCTGTAATTTGACCTGCTTTTCCCACCTACTCCAGTGCTCATACTTTTGATTATAAGACATTTTATAGCTTGTAGAGAACTCTGCATAGGTTCAGATCTAAACAACATGTTCCTCTTATGAAGGACTAGTAAAAAAAGCCCCTTTTCTGAGGCAAATGAAACGGGGGCTAGCAAGGTTTTCTTCAGAGTGTGCATGTGGGAGTGTGTGTGTCCCTGCCCTCTGTCCCCTCTCCTTTCCCCTGTGCTGTCTGTCCCCTCCCCCTCCAAGTGGAGTCCTTCAGTGTTAAGTTTCCTGCTGTGCTGTGTTTGTGTTACAGAGAGAGTGAGGGCATCTGCCCTCTCTCCCCTCCCCCCTCTGAGTCCTTCACTGTTACAGAGAGAGTGATTTGGTGCTGTGCTGTGTTTTCCTTCACTGTTTGTGTTACAGAGAGAGTGAGGGCGGGGCAGACACTCATGGGGAAACCGGATATCTCTGCCGCTTCACACTTCCGTCTGGAGGCTTCATTTAGAACGTTGGTGGTGCCTTTTATATATAGAGATAAGAAAGCCTTACTTTCAATAAGTTATTTTCACTGCATAATAACTGAAGTGTTGCCTGTTTTTAAAATAACTTATAAGAAATTGTTTTTTTGTCCACAGCAAGAAACGGACAACGTTAAATCAAAGCTTACAATTTTTACAATGATGAAACAAGCAAAGAGAATGCTAAACCTTATAAAAGGCTGTTCCCTGATGCAAACCACTGAACATAGAAAATTGCCTAATTCCCACCCTATTCCTTCCCTCATCCACCCTAGCCCTCCCATTGCAGCCATTATTTGCCAAAGCTTGGAGTCCAGGAGATTAAAACAAAACCAAAGCAACAATGACCAACTGAGGAATCTCAGCAAAATGAAATAATTCATACTGTAAACTTATTTAAGATCACACTATATACCCTAGCAGGCAATAGATGAATATAGGAAGACCATATCATTAAAAAGTGGCATTGACGTTTAAAGTTAAGATGTGCTTCTTAGCTTCCCACAACATGAGAGTGTAAACTGAATTCTTCATTGCCAATAGGAGGGAGCATCAGAATGAACACATTTCTGAAGGATACATTTTTTCCCCTTTAAAATTAACAATTTATGTTCTCTTTGTAATAACAGTTAAAGATATTATGCAGAGTTCTTTAAAGCTATTTTGTCCTCCCCAGAATTCTGCTGGTTCGGGTCTCCCTTTCTTGTGCTGATGGCTTGAAGGAACACACACTGAAAAGCTATGGTCTCCTATAAATTAATTAATTAATTTATTTATTTGTAGCATTTGTATCCCACATTTTCCCCACCTATTTGCAGGCTCAATGTGGCTTACATTTGCCGTAGTGGCGATTGCCATATCCGGGTAATAGAATTGCAAAAGGTATTGCATTAAGGTGCATGCATACATGATAAAGAAGAATACATTATGGTATTGCATATAGGTTCCTGAGTGATAGATTGGATTGTAACATTCGTTAGGTCATCAATTATATAGAAATCATATTTGGCATAAGGATTGAGGTGTTAGTGCTTGTTCATTAGTAGCAATAAGGTTGGTCGGTCTGGTGATAAGAGTTCGGTTTTATCTAGTTCATGTTCAGGCTTATTTTTTAGTATTTAGGATGGATGTTTATGGTATGCCTTCTTGAACAAGTCAGTTTTCAGTAGCCTTCGGAAGATAGGTCTTGCATAGTTTTTATGGCATTCGGTAGTGCGTTCCATAGTTGCTTGCAAATGTAGGAGAAACTGGTTGCGTATGTGGATTTGTATTTTAGTCCTTTACAGTTGGGGTAGTGGAGATTGAGGAATGTGCGTGCTGATCTTTTTGCATTCCTAGTAGGCAGGTCTATAAGGTCTGACATACAGTATAGGTTGGGGCTTCCCCGTGAATAATTTTGTGGACCAGTGTGCAAACTTTGAACGCAATTCGTTCTTTTAATGGGAGCCAATGTAATTTTTCTCTTGGGGTTTGGTGCTTTCGTATTTCGCTTTCCCAAATATGAGTCTGGCCGCTGTGTTTTGAGCGGTTTGAAGCTTCTTAATGATCTGTTCTTTGCATCCGGCATAAATGGCATTACAGTAGTCTAGATGGCTTAACACCATTGATTGTACCAGGCTGTGGAATATTTCCCTTGGGAAGAAAGGTTTGATCCTTTTAAGTTTCCACATTGAATGGAACATTTTCTTTGCTGTATTTTTCGCATGGCCTTCGAGTGTGAGATTTCAGTCAATTGTGACTCCCAGAATTTTCAGGCTGTCAGAGACCGGAAGGGTGTAATCTGGAGTGTTTATGGTATTGAGTTTGTGTTATATTGTGAGGATATGATGAGACATTGTGTCTTTTCTGCATTTAGCTTTAGTTGGAATGCGTCCGCCCATGTGTTCATTATTTGGAACCTGTATTTGATTTCATTTGTGATTTCGGTTAGATCGTGTTTGAACGGGATGTATATCGTGACATCGTCTGCATAGATGTACGGATTGAGTCCTTGGTTGGATAGCGACTTGGCTAAAGGCGTCATCATTAAGTTAAAAAGGGTTGGTGAGAGTGGTGATCCTTGTGGTACTCCACATTCGGGTTTCCATGGTTCTGACGTTTTGGATTTTGAGGTCACTTGATAAGTTCTTGCTGCAAAGAAGCCATTAAACCATCTTAGTACGTTTCCTCCAATCCCGAAGTAGTCTAGGATGTTCGAGAGTATTTGGTGGCTGACCATGTCGAACGCGCTGGACATGTCAAATTGTAGGAGCAGAACGTTGTTTCCGGTTGCAATTAATTGTTTGAATTTGGCTTTGAGAGTGATTAGCACTGTTTCAGTGCTATGGTTGTATCGAAATCCTGATTGTGATTCATGTAGTATTGTGACTCAATCCTACAATGGACCTGAAACACTGGTCTCTACTTCTGTTATGCTGCTACCATATCAGGTTTAAAATCTAACATAAGGGTTGGAATTTTCTAATAGCAGTATGTTTTTTTTATTTTTGTTTTATGTCTACTATAGAAAATGCCTCAGGTGACCGTGTGAGAAATGGAGAGGTTGATGTGCTTACCAGTACCTACAGTAGCATACCTGCAGAACTGGAATCATCAGAGGAGCCATTTGCTACCTATTTTGATGAAAAGGTTCCCATCCCTGAAGATGAGAAGGTCTGTAACTGAAAAAAAAAATTCCATAGAGCTTTGTAACCAATTGTGGACCATATTGGTCAGGATTTATGTGAGAGATGTCCAAGGAACTGGATGCTTGAGCAAGCGGCGTTGTTCATGGTTCAGTAAAGAGTTCTTTTCCCTTTGTGCCAGTACTGAACCAGTGCCCCATTATTTCTAAGGATACTTACTTGTTGATGCAGTGCTTACAACTGAGGTCCTGAATATCTTGTGCTCTCCAGAGATTAAAAGGGCACACTTCCCAGCAATGGAGAGGTGAGCATGGTAAATTCCAGCACAAGATGTCGGGCTGTCATAATTATATGTATATATTGGATGTGCATGACTTTTACAGTTGCCTTTTAAAAGAGTAATTTAATTTCTGCAAGGACAAGCAGGCTATGTTCTCACATATGGGTGGCATCATCTAAGTCGCTCGGCACAGAATGCTTGAAATAGCATAGTATAGCTTTAAGACATGCGCCAGCATCCCCACTGTGCATGCGCAAGTGCCTTCCCACCCACCATGAGAGCGCAGGACCAGCAGTCTTCTTTCATTCACTGTGAGAAGAAAACATGCTGCTTTGTGGCTCCCTCACTGCGTCTGGTGTGATGGTTCTTTTTAGACAGCTTTTTGTGCCTTCCTGGTGGGTTTTTTCCCCATGTGCTTTATTTTACACTTTTGGGCCTTTTTTTCCTACCCTTAAGTTTAATTTTGTTTTTCCCACTTTTAGGTTTTCTTTCTTTTTTCCGTGCTCAGTAGTCCCTCTTTAGCCTGAGCTCTGGTTGGGCTTTTGTCCTTATTTTTTTCTTGGTGATTTGCTCCGTTTTAGAGTCACCATTGAGCCGTTTGATTTGGCCACAGCTGTTTCCCCTTCCATGTCATCGAAGGTTCCCAGTGGCTTTAAACCCTATGCCCAGTGCAACAGGACCATCTCTGGTAAGGACACCCATTTTTGGTGTCTCCAGTGTTTGGGGCATGAACATACCCCTTCCAGCTGTGTTTTTTGCCTTAAGAAAAGGACTCAGCTGGCCTGAGAGGTTCAGAGAGAGAAAATGTCCAAATACTGGACATCAAGCCTTGCACAGGTATCTGTTGCATCAGTCTCTATGGCTGCTAGGCCCTTATCAGACACTGGGAGTGGTCGTGCATTGAGCAGAATTCTGCCTGCCTTGATGTCTACCACTATGTAGGGCCCCCGGGACTGGTCAGTATAGCACCCGACACCGAGGAGTCATGAGGATTCAACGGTGTCCTCATCGGCACCAAAGACATGGATGATTGGCATCGGGCGAAGGTTAAGAAGAATCAACTTCGATTGTTCCCCCCCCCCCCTCAACGCATGGTGCTGGGAGCACTAGGACACCAAAGGATTGAGAAGTGTCAGCGCCGGGAGGAATGCTCTCCCTCCATTGTGGAGGTGTCAACATGTGGGTCTCCATGCAGCCAGGACCAGGCACCCGCACTAACCCAGATGATTCAGCAGGCTACTCCTTAACCAATGCCACAGCCTTTCTCAATGGTGGTTTTGTTGAGTGCATCTGGGCCATTCTGCATGAGCATTTGGTGGGGAGCTTCCAGCACAGTGCATCAGCGAATGGAGTGCTTGCACCAGCCATGCCTCTTCCTGCCGCCCTGCAATGCCCTCAGCCTGTGGTGAGGCCTCTGACACCAGTGTCACGTGTGGTACCGGCATCGGCAGCTGCCCATGCTAGCACCCCCTTGACATTGGTGGAAGAAGCTTCACCGGAGTCAAGGGTGGTGCCTGCACCTCAAAGCCCCTCCAGATGATGATGTGGTTACTCTATCTCAAGGCAGGAGTGTTTTGCTGGCACAGATTAGGAACGCTCATGGACATCTGATGAGGACCCTAGGTACTTCTTGGAGGAAGAGTCCTATGGAATACCATCTGATCCTTCCCCTCCTGAGGAAAGAAGGAAGTCTCCACCTGAGTGCCTTTTCCTTTCCCAGTTTTGTGAGGGAAATGGTAGGTGCCATTCCAGTTTGTTTGGAGATGGAGAACGAGCCCAGGGCTGAGATGTTCAGGGTCCCAGACTATGATTGTCCTAGAGAGGCTGTGCCACGGTCCCACTTCACTGGACCTTGAATGAGGTTCAGGTGAAGAACTAGGAGTCCCCTCCTCTGTTAGTCCCTGTCCTGCCCAAGAAGATCAATACCATCTATCGGACCCAAAGTTCCCCAGGGTTTGACAGACTTCAGTTGCCTCATTCCCTGGTGGTGTGAATCCGCAGTGAAAAGAGCCAGGAGAGCCAGGAGTTCCAGGCACTATGCTTCGGCGCTTCCTGGCAGAGAAGCTCAAGCTCTGGATTCTTTGGGCAGAAAATGTATCTGGCCTCTATGCTCATCTCCCGCATACAATGTTACCCAGCTCTACATGAGCCTTTACTTGCAGAACTTGGTGTGCAGTATATCTGATTTGGCAGACTGTTACAAGTCTCGATTGAGCCCTTGGACTGCTGCCGAGTCCCCTCTAGCTGAAGGTCAGGAAGACTGCAACCAGGGGCAGGTGAGTTATTTTTAGCCAAGCAGAGTCCACTGGGCAAGAGATGATCATTGGAGTTGGACAAGCAAAAGGAGTGCTGCGTGATACTGCAGTATGGATCGCTGAGCAGGACTGGAGACTGGAGCATCAGGCAGACTAGGACACTGCTGGGCTGACTGAAGACTGGAGTGCTGAAGGCTGGAACACTGGGCAGGCTGAAGACTGGAATGACAAGGAAAAGAATCTGAGTAGGAGACCTTGGCAGGTTCAGGAAAGGGAGCCCATGACAAACCGCAGCAAAGGCAATGCGGAAGTGATCCGTCTGCTTTAAATACCCTCAGCCCAGTGAGGTCATCATTCTTTAGGTTGCTGGTGCTAAAAGTGCCTCTTCAGCGTGCGCATCCACCAAATCCAGCTCCCACTGGTGTGGTACCATGGGCAGGGAGCTGGTTCGAAGAACGCTTTAGGGCGCAGGAGGCAGATGCTCTGGGCCTCAAAGATGTCGCAGGAGGAGCTGGATGAGTTGGGGGGATCCAGTCACAGCCCTGACAGACTCTCTCCTATTGGAGCAGGCCAAATCTCTTTGTCAGCTGGTCAAGAAGCAGACAATACGTGTAAGTTGTTGGCCAGGGGTGCTTACGATACCTTTCAATGGGGCATCCCACATCTCTGCCCAGAGTATATAGATGCGCAGATCCCCAGCAGAGATTGGCAGATGCCACGTGCTGAGGGGATTAACCTTTTTGGAGAGAAAGCAGAGGAGATCTCTGTCCTCATCAAGAAACACACTGACACCTTTGACACTCTCTCCCGCTTCTCATCCAGGAGGTTTTTGAGCAAGTCAAAGAGGGGTCTCTACTACACAGAAACGTCGGTATGCTCCTTCTCACCAGCCTCAGCAGGCTCAGATCCAGTGCACTTGTTCTTGTCAACAGTGTGTGTCCAAGGCCCAGCCAGTTCCCCAGTGAAATCAAAGGATGAGTAACTGTCCAGGATGACCTACCGGTGGGAGGGTTGCTAAGTTTTTTCCAGGAAAGATGGTCACTTGTAACACCAAACTGGTAGATTCTTCAAATAGTCCGTCTCGGTTACGCCTTGCATTGCCAGCAGAGACCAACAAATTGCCCACCGATAGCGTTTCACCTCAGCTCTCATTACAAGGAGGTACTTGCAGAGTAGCTCTCTACCCTTCTAAGGCCCACACAGTCGAGCCCATTCCACCAGGGAAAAAAGAGAAGGGATTCTATTCCAGGTGCTTCCTTGTGCCACAGAAAATGGTGGGATAGGTCCCATCGTAGATCTAAGGGCCCTGAACAAATTCCTGGTCAAAAAAAAGTTCAGGATGTTTTCTCTTGGCACCCTTCTCTCCATGATTCAGGAAAATGATTGGCTATGCTCTCTGGACTTAAAGGAAGCCTATACTCACATTCCAGTATTTCTAGGCCACAGGAATTATCTCAGATTTTGGCTGGGAACACGCCATTTTCAGTACCATATGTTACTATTTAGCCCTGCGTCAGCTCCCATTGTTTTCACAATGTCTAGCAGTAGTTGCAGCGTCGCTATGCAGACTGGGAGTCCATGTGTTTCCTTATCAGGATGATTGCCTGGTGAAGAGCACGTTGGAAGATTGCTCTCAGGAGTCCATGCGGAGAACTGTTTGGGTCCTGGAGCTATTTGTGCTATGAGTTTGTGTTGTTGGGCAGACTGGCTGGACCGTACCGGTCTTTATCTGCCATCATTTACTATGTTAACTATATATAAGTACATAAGTAGTGCCATACTGGGAAAGACCAAAGGTCCATCTAGCCCAGCATCCTGTCACCGACAGTGGCCAATCCAGGTCAAGGGCACCTGGCACGCTCCCCAAACGTAAAAACATTCCAGACAAGTTATACCTAAAAATGCGGAATTTTTCCAAGTCCATTTAATAGCGGTCTATGGACTTGTCCTTTAGAAATCTATCTAACCCCTTTTTAAACTCCGTCAAGCTAACCGCCCGTACCACGTTCTCCGGCAACGAATTCCAGAGTCTAATTACACGTTGGGTGAAGAAATATTTTCTCCGATTCGTTTTAAATTTACCACACTGTAGCTTCAACTCATGCCCTCTAGTCCTAGTATTTTTGGATAGCGTGAACAGTCGCTTCACATCCACCCGATCCATTCCACTCATTATTTTATACACTTCTATCATATCTCCCCTCAGCCGTCTCTTCTCCAAGCTGAAAAGCCCTAGCCTTCTCAGCCTCTCTTCATAGGAAAGTCGTCCCATCCCCACTATCATTTTCGTCGCCCTTCGCTGTACCTTTTCCAATTCTACTATATCTTTTTTGAGATACGGAGACCAGTACTGAACACAATACTCCAGGTGCGGTCGCACCATGGAGCGATACAACGGCATTATAACATCCGCACACCTGGACTCCATACCCTTCCTAATAACACCCAACATTCTATTCGCTTTCCTAGCCGCAGCAGCACACTGAGCAGAAGGTTTCAGCGTATCATCGACGACGACACCCAGATCCCTTTCTTGATCCGTAACTCCTAACGCGGAACCTTGCAAGACGTAGCTATAATTCGGGTTCCTCTTACCCACATGCATCACTTTGCACTTGTCAACATTGAACTTCATCTGCCACTTGCACGCCCAATCTCCCAGTCTCGCAAGGTCCTCCTGTAATCGTTCACATTCCTCCTGCGACTTGACTACCCTGAATAATTTTGTGTCATCGGCGAATTTAATTACCTCACTAGTTATTCCCATCTCTAGGTCATTTATAAATACATTAAAAAGCAACGGACCCAGCACAGACCCCTGCGGGACCCCACTAACTACCCTCCTCCACTGAGAATACTGGCCACGCAATCCTACTCTCTGCTTCCTATCTTTCAACCAGTTCTTAATCCATAATAATACCCTACCTCCGATTCCATGACTCTGCAATTTCTTCAGGAGTCTTTCGTGCGGCACTTTGTCAAACGCCTTCTGAAAATCCAGATATACAATATCAACCGGCTCCCCATTGTCCACATGTTTGCTTACCCCCTCAAAAAAATGCATTAGATTGGTGAGGCAAGACTTCCCTTCACTAAATCCGTGCTGACTTTGTCTCATCAGTCCATGTTTTTGTATATGCTCTGCAATTTTATTCTTAATAATAGCCTCCACCATCTTGCCCGGCACCGACGTCAGACTCACCGGTCTATAATTTCCCGGATCTCCTCTGGAACCCTTCTTAAAAATCGGAGTAACATTGGCTACCCTCCAGTCTTCCGGTACTACACTCTATTTTAGGGACAGATTGCATATTTCTAACAGTAGCTCCGCAAGTTCATTTTTTAGTTCTATTAATACTCTGGGATGAATACCATCAGGTCCCGGTGATTTACTACTCTTCAGCTTGCTGAACTGACCCATTACATCCTCCAAGGTTACAGAGAATTCGTTTAGTTTCTCCGACTCCCAAGTACCATCTGCTCCCGGTTTAACAATTGGAGTTCATTGGAGCCCTGCTAGACACACAGGCATGAGCCTATCTCCCTGCTGAGAGCGGTCGCTGTAGTCGCTCTGGCCACTCGGGTTTGAACCAGTCAACAGGTTATGGCTTGGCAGATGTCAAAGTTGCTGGGCCACATGGCCTCCACAGTGCATATTGCACCCATGGCACATCTTCACATGAGAATTGCGCAATGGATTCTAGCTTCCCAATGGTGTTAGGCCCCCAGGAACCTAGCAGATTTCTTCTGAATGACACCAGAGTTGGTTCAGTCCCTTCTCTGGTGGTCAGTTCAAACCAATTTGATGATGGGACTTCCATTCCAAATTGCTGAGCCCCAGAAGGTTCTGACAATGGATGCGTTCTGCCTGGGGTGGGGAGCTCATGTAGATGGGCTTCACACCCAAGGTGCTTGGTTAGCTCAGGTATCAGATCTTCAGATCAACCTCCTAGAGCTACGGGCAATCTTGGAGTGCTCTGAAGGCTTTCAGAGAAAATCTGTTCAACCAAATTGTACTCATTCATGTGGACAATCAAGCTTCAATGTATTACACCAACAAACGCGGTACTGGATCATACCCTCTGTGTCAGCAGTCCATCTAGATGTGGCACTGGGCTGTCTAGAACAGGATAGTTCTCAGGGCCATATATCTGTTGGGCAAATCCAGCATCCTGACCAACAGAACGAGCAGGGTCACGCAGCCACATGAGTGGTCTCTCAGTATGAGTATTACCTGAGAGGTCTTATGAGCGTGGGGCACCCCCTTGGAGGATCTCTTCACCACACAGCTCAATCACAAAGTCCCCTCAGTACTGTTTCAGGATCAGGGCACATGATAGACTAGCGTCGGATGCCTTCCTTCTTCACTGGGGGAATGGTCTTCTGTATGCATATCCTCCCATCCCTCTCGTAGGGAAGACTTTGCTGAAACTCAAGCAAGACTGAGGAACCATGATTGTGATTGCTCCTTATTGGCTCAGGCAGATTTGATTCCCTCTTCTTCTGGAGTTATCCTCCAAAGAACCTTGGAGATTGGAGTGTTTTCTGAATTTCATCAGGCAGAACAAGGGATCTCTTGTGCATCCGAACCTCCTGGCCCTCAGAGCCTGGATGTTGAGAGCTTAGAACTTGCTTCCTTGCATCTTCCTGAGGGTGTCTCCATGGTGTTGCTGGCTTTCAGGAAAGATTCCTCTAAGAGGTGTTACTCTTTTAAATGGAGGAGGCTTGCTGTTTTTGAGGGCAAGGCCCTAGATCTTATTTCTTTCCCTACACAGACCCTGCTTGAATACCCTCTTCATCTCTCTGAGTCTGGTCTTAAGACTAACTCCGTAAGGATTTACCTCTGTGCAGTTAGTGCTTACTTACCATTGCTGTGTGGATGATGAGCTCATCTCTGGACTGCCTGTAGTTATTCACTTCATGAGAGGTTTGCTGTTGAAAAACTCCCCTGTCAGAGCTCTTCCTGTGTCACGGGACCTCAACGCCATCCTTACCCAGCTGATGAAAGTTCCTTTTGAGCTGCTCTTCCTGTCATCTGAAGTACTTGACCTGGAAGGTTTTGTTTTTGGAGGCTGTTACTTCAGTTCACAAGGCCAGTGAACTTCAGGCCCTAATAGTGGATCTTACACTAAATTTCATCAAAACAGAGTAGTCCTCTACACTCACCCTAAGTTCCTGCCTAAGATGGTGAAGTTCCATCTAAACCAGTCGATCGTTCTTCAGACATTTTTTCTCAAACCTCATGCCCATCCTGGCGAGAGCGCACTGCACACATTAGACTGCAATCGAGCGTTAGTGTTTTACTTCTAGCAGACTAGGCCTTACAGACAGTCCACCCAGCTTTTTGCTTCTTTTGATCCCAACAGGGTTGGGGTCGCCATCAGGAAATGCACAGTCTCCATTTGGCTAGCAGATTGCATTTCTCTTACTTAAGCTCAGGCTGCACTGACTCTTGAGGATCATGTCAAGGTTCATAATGTCAGAGCCATGGCTTCGTTGGTAGCCTGCTTGAGGTCAACCTGTATAGAAGAATTTTCAAGGCTGCAACATGGTTATTAGTCCACACATTCACATCTCACTATTGCCTAGAACATGATAATCAAGACGATCTTCGGTTTAGACAGACAGTTATTCAGAATTTATTTGGTGCCTAGAATCCACCCCCCTAGTCTCATTTTGTTCTGTTCCAGGTTGCACTCTCACACAGTATGTATATAGTTTCAGGTTGATTACTATTTTGACCTCGCCTTTGCGAGGTCCTATTGTCCTACTGTTTTTTCTGTGACCTTGTAGCTAGGGATTCCCACATGTGAGAATATGGCCTGCTTGTCCTTGGAGAAAGAAGGGATTCTTACCTGTAGCAGGTATTCTCCAAGGACAGCAGGCCATTCATTCTCACATTGACCTTCCACCTCCCTTTGGATTTGTCTCCTGTACTGATAACTGTACCATTGTACTGCTGGTCCCGTGCTTTTGCGGTGGGCAGGAAGGGACTCTCACATGCATGGTGGGGACGCTGGTGCATATCTTAAAGCTGTACTACCCTATTTCAATTATTCTGTGTTGGGTGATGTGGATTATGTCGCCCAAATGTGAGAATGAATGACCTTCTGTCCTTGGAGAATACTTGCTACAGTACAGGTAAGTATTCCTGCTTTATCTGAGGACAAGCAAGATAGTAATTCTCACAGCATGGGTGATATTGACGAGCTCATGTGGGATGCTTTACAGTGTGCCACTTCTTGCCTGCCACTGTTTTGGGACTGTATCTGCCGAGCTGGTTGGACATATATCAGTGGAGCTCGCCTCAATGTGACATTTTCTATAAATGTATGCTTTTGTAAGTTGTGTTTTTTTTTCTTTGTGTCCTATCACTTTTTTGCAGTACCTTTTTTTTCCCCATTAGCATCTTAGTTTTTTGTTGGGTTTCAAGTTTCCCTTATTTATTGGCATTGCCCAGTGTAAGACTTGCAGGGACCTCAGACTTCTGATCAGGGTAGTCATTTGATTTCTTAGCAGCTATTTAGGAGCAATATATCTCGAAAAAAAAGCATCCAGGCTTTAAGATGGGCACCTGGTGCAACAGGACCATATCTATACCTAATACCCATAACTGGTGCCTGCATTCCTAGAGTTCGACCATTTTCCCTCTCGTCATAAATTGCGCTCATTGATGTCCAAGAGTTTTCATTGTTGAGAGAAGCAGCATGAATGTATTTTTGGTGCTGAGAAGTCTGGTCTATTATCACTGGAATTAGGAGCATTGATCTTCATGGTTCCTGGGGATGCATTGACATCAGGAGTTCACTGTTCATCTTCAACAGCCATTGGGACCATTCATCTTCTGTGTCTTGCCCTAAGAAGAGGATTAGTTCTTAATTTCATCAATTCTGAGGGTTTTAGATGTTGAATGCCAGATGCAGGCCGGGTTACTTCAACAGCGCCTCATTGGAGTCCAGTGTCACAAGCATTGAACTTGCTAGTGTCCTCAAAATGTTCTAATGTGAAGATTTAAGCATTTTCCCTGGTATTAGATGGGTGTAACAGCCTCCAAGGGCCTGAGATATGACCCCCGATACTCGTCAGGTGACTCAGGAGGATATGTCGGCTGCTACTGTTTTTCTTATTCCTTTGTTGATGGTTGTCTTTGAGGAGCGACTCACAAGGATATTTAATGAGTGGATGGAGTTCTACTTTGCTTGGCACAGTGTTTCAGCTTCAGTGTTGATGTAGAGAGACATCCAGCGGGCTCTCGAGACTCTCATGTTGCCTATAGGGGGATGCATTGACACCGACACCTCAAAGGGCCTTGAAATTGATCTACTGCATTTCTGATCTCCAGTGCATTTGAGGAGAAAGCTTCACCAAGGCATTGGAGACCCTTTGTGTCTTAATTCCCACTTCCAAGACAGACGATAAACAGTAGACTTGATTAATAAGATCAGTGTGTTTTATAATTCAGAAAGCCTTTATTGTGTGCAACCACAAACACCCAATGTGGCTATGTTTCAGGGAACCTGTATCAGGGGTGCATAAACTATAAAACATAAGAAATAGATATTGTTGATGTCGTCTGATTTCACAAACCTTGAAAAAAAACATAACATCAAAAATGTGTTGAATCTCGCAAAATTATCCAACTATCCATCAATTTTCTGTAAACAAACATAAGACACTTGAGGAAATGCTGTATGATGTGACCCAGAAAAGCATATAAGCATGTTTATACATTTAATTTGGGGCAAGAATTAGATTGGACCAACTGCCATTAAATTCCTCCTAGAGGAAATTGAAGGATAAATCTCTTGTAGAACACTCCATTGAAAGATTTCTGATTTTATTACATTTTTACTTGAATTTATCATGGAGGGGGGGATATTGATTTGAAGCTATTACAAATGGAGCAACGGTATTTTTAGGTTAATATTATTGCTCTAAATGGACTTAATCAAGAAATTGACTTGGGATTTTTCTTTTAATTTTATATACTTGTATGGCTATATGTTGATGTATAGAAAAGGGATATAGTGATACCAGTTTTTGCTCTGCCCGAGAAACCATTCCTGGTGGTTTGATGGTGTGACCCAGAAGGGTTGTGATTCATAACATTTTAATGTAACGATTTATGAAGTCAACTTTTTTTTTTTTGTCCATTTGATCTGTTTAGCTAATTTATAGGCCCTTTTACTAAACTGTGGCATTTTTTCTACTTACTACGTTTTAACACAAAAATTAATGTGTGGCAGGTGGAAAGCCTTTGTGGTAAATGCTGGGGGTGTGCCCTGCATCTGCCCTGTATTTACTGCACAGGGAAGAGTTACTGCATGGCATGGCAGCACATTACATGTGGTGCCTTATAGGACAGGTGTTTCCATGCTATCAGGTACTTCATGTAATGCAGTGCTGGGCCACAGTAAATAGACTGCTGTGGTGGCGCTGCACACCTCCACCCCCGCATATTTGCTCCTGAGTCCGTTCCCCCAAGTTGGAAACCATTCTCTGCCCCCCACTCCCCTCCTCCAGGTAGGTCCTGGGAGAGGGGAGTGGGTTAGAGTGTAGGCCCCTGCAGGGGCTCGATGTTATGTCAAGAGAACCTGGATTTTCAATGGGGTATGTGAGGAGCATCAGGGTTGAGATTGGAGTTTGCTGGCAGTGTTGAAATTGCGATTGTGAGGGGGAATTGGAAAGGGAGGGGCTGACCTTGGTAGAGGGGTTTGAAAGGCCAGGGAGTTGAGCTGTGGCAGTTTAAAGAGGTCTGCAGTAGTGATACTGGACTGCTGATAGCACAGCTGCAGTTACTGCCACCTCAGTAAGTTCAGATGTGCGATTGATAGTTGTGATAGCTAGTGCATGGTACCAAGCCATACACTAGCTGTCACAGCTGTTCTCACTGGCTGATGTCATGCAGATCTTGCCCACTTTGTGTTAGACAGCTAACAAAAGATTTTTAATGCAAAGGCTTCTGTATATTATCATCATAGCTAAGAGCTTTGATTCAAGGCCTGACTTTGGTTCAGGATCTAAAATGAGAGAAAACCTTACAGGCCCATGACTCTAACCTGAACTCCAGTGTGACTGCAGAACGTATGATCTGTTGTGACACTGTCATGCAGCAGAATGAGGAAAGGGTGTAGGTGGAAAGACAGACTAACATCATTTGACAACATGGTGGTCATAGATGTTCTGCAGTTGACAGAACAAGATAATTCCTCAGGAAAATGACCTAGCTTTCTAAGAAAAGGTAGTCCATTATATTATTAGCATGAGATTGAAGGGGGGCAGACTCAAGAAAAATGTCAGGAAGTATTTTTTTCACGGAGAGAGAGTAGTGGATGCTTGGAATGCCCTCCCGCAGGAGGTGGTGGAAATGAAAACGGTAACGAAATTCAAACATGCGTGGGATAAGCATAAAGGAATCCTGTGCCTAAGGAATGGATCTTCAGGAGCTTAGTCAAGATCGGGAGGCAGGGCTGTGGTTGGGAGGCGGGGATAGTGCTGGGCAGACTTATACAGTCTGTGCCAGAGCCGGTGGTGGGCAGCGGGACTGGTGGTTGGGAGGCGGGGATAGTGCTGGACAGACTTGTACGGTCTGTGCCAGAGCTGGTGGTTGGGAGGCAGGGCTGGTGGTTGGGAGGTGAGGATAGTGCTGGGCAGACTTATACGGTCTGTGCCAGAGCCGGTGGTTGGGAGGAGGGGCAGGTGGTTGGGAGGCGGGGATAGTGCTGGGCAGACTTTATACGGTCTGTGCCCTGAAGAGCACAGGTACAAATCAAAGTAGGGTATATACAAAAAGCAGCAAATATGAGTTATCTTGTTGGGCAGACTGGATGGACGTGCAGGTCTTTTTCTGCCGTCATCTACTATGTTACTATGTAAGTAAATAATAGCTATTAGCATTTCCAAGAAGAACTAATCAACTCATTACCATAGTCAATCAGTGTTAACCATTATATTAGCATATATCCAAGTCATTGTAATTCATGGAAGCCACATTGTGCCTGCATTTGTTGGGAAATGTGTGTAGAAATGAACCATAAATAAATAAATGGGATTATTGTCAGATTACCTATGTATGACCTGTTATGTTATAAGTGAGTGTACTTCCAATTTCAATAGGGAGAGACATCACAGCCAGTACCTTTGTGCAAGCAGGGCTGCTCTCCCATGAGAAACCATTGGCAAGTAATAATAGAAGAATTGTCCTTCTTGTAAGGAATAAATCCTATTGCTTTCTCATAAGTAGTCTTGAGTCTTTTATATCTGCAAATTGGCTTTGCCTGGTAATTTGGGGTGGAGGCGAAAAAGAACCTAAATAAAACATTAGAGACTCATACCCAGAGAACACGTATGTGTAGCTGTGGTACTGTACTCCCATAAGCAATTGACTGTACAAATATTTTGAGAATAATAAATAAAAGTATTTGATTGCTTATATGTTCTTTGAAGTCTCAGATACAGCAGTACTTTTGTATAGCAATGTTCCGTACTCCCAGTGAGATATCACTGATCTGCTAATTGTACAAATACTTGATAAGAAATAAGGTATCTAATTAAATTCCTAAAGAGATGCAGCCTTGGGTGATGTATTTCTTCCTAGGTATTGGTGGGTGGACCACCATATTAGGAAGGATAAATTCACCCTAAATAATTCACTTCCTTTTTAGCACAGAATACCCCATGTTAGCTGCTTAATGCAGCTTAGTAAAAAGGCCCCTTAATTTTATCGTGTAATTTTATAGAGTAGTCTTGTATCATAAAAGGCATCACTGTAGCATCCTTAAATATGCGATGTGATTTAATTATCCAGATTAAATAATAGGATGAGATTTGATTTATAATTAATTTTATAATTAATTGAATATAACCTTTCCTGTAACCTGATGAGGTTATGCAACATAATTTTTGATTGAAGAAATGGGGTTTTAGAATTTCATTGCTTTAAGTAAAAGGGATATAGTGTTATGAACTTGAAATACTGCCTTTCTGTGATACAACCAAAGCAATTTATATATTCTATGCAGGTACTTTCTCTGTCTTGGGGCTCACAATCTATTTTTGTACCTGGGGCACCCAGGGTCGCAAGGAGCCACAGTGGGATTTGAACCTAGTTTCCCAGGTTGTCAGTTCACTACACTTACCATAAGGCTACTCCTAAGTAATTTGGAAGCAACACCTGGTAGCATTAGCACAGTATCATTGTGCATAAATCAGATTTGTGAACTAGTACAGCATTTTAGGAGTTGCTTTATTATATTTTTGACAACTCTAATATGGAATGAGTTAAGGGAGATTTCTCATCAGAAGAATATACCTCAAAGTTCATTTAGGGATTTGGTTTGCAATTAGTAATTTTTAATAACTACATAATCTGTTGCCATTTTCATTTTTTAATTGATTTTAAACTTTGCAGTTCTCTTTAGTGGACATTATAATTACTTGTCACAGTATTGAAATTAGGATAGCAAACTGTCTTGTCAGCATTTGTTGTATGTAGTAAAGGTTTTCTGAATTACTAGCAAGACCACTGTATCTTTTTTTTTTTTTTTTTTTTGTCCAATTTTATTAAAATTTTGGTCATAACTTACAAACAGATAAGATGGTTATACACACCAGTGGACTGAAACAACTGTCACCTCTTTCAAGCCCCAGCTCCCACCCCCCCCCCCCACCCATCCCATCTCATCTCAGATTAATAGAGCAAGCTATATTTATTCTCCAGAAGGCCTTGGTTCTTATGGAAGACCAATGTATTTTATAAAGTCTGCTGTTTTATTGACTGTGTTGGTGTGTGGACCTTGCTTCTGTATTTCTCACTCAGGCCCAAGGTCTGATTTCAGTGACAGTAGGTGGAGAGACAGGGAAAGGGTCTGATTTCAGTGTCAGTGGGTGGAGAGACAGGCAAAGACCCAAACTACTTCTCCAGAGTGTTTCCTGGGTTTGACTGTGAGCACTCCTGGGACTCTAATTATGAGCCAGATGTTTAATCTAAAGAGGGCTCATTAGAACCATCTTCCCCGCAAGACAGAAGAAAATCTCCCCTGTAGGAGCTCTTATTCATTGATATATTTTTTAAGGGAAATGGCTGAGTCTGTGCCATTTAAGTCATGTCACAGCTTATGATGTTGGAGCTATGGCAGCATCAGTCTTTGCAAGGCTGAAACATGAATATGTTCGTACATTCACAACCCACTATAGATTTGAGCAGCCAGTCCTCCAGAATCTCTTTGGGGATTAATTCTAACTCCATCTCCTATAGGTCCATTTCTTTTCTGTTCCAGGCTGCCGTTGAACAAGAAAAAAAAGAAAAGAATAGATGTAAACTATTTAAAAAGCTAGTTAGC
This sequence comes from Microcaecilia unicolor, assembly GCF_901765095.1. Lineage (NCBI taxonomy): Eukaryota > Metazoa > Chordata > Amphibia > Gymnophiona > Siphonopidae > Microcaecilia > Microcaecilia unicolor. Next base: position 307,770,484 of record NC_044033.1, read on the forward strand.
ACCAAAACTTTGTTGATTTTTGGTATTTGCCTGCTGCAGCTCCTTATTTTTCCTTTTTCTGTTTAAGGCAAGCCTGTAGCTAGGGAGTCCCCAGGCTGTGTGAGAGCTTGCTATCCTGCTTGTCCTCTGAGAAAACCATGTTACTTATTTGTAGCAGGCATTCTTGGTGGACAGCAGGATACAAGTCCTCATATACCCACCCGCATCCCTAAGGAGTTGTATTGTACTAAGGCTAAGCATATTGAGGTGGTCCCTTATGAGAACTGTAAGTTGGAAGTGGCATCCATGAGTGGTGGAGTGACTCAAAAGCTCTAGCTATTTTTAAAGATGGAGAAGCTTCCCACAGGGGTTCCATTGGTGACATCACCTATGCTATGAGGATGTGTGTCCTGCTGTCTATGGAGAACACCTTCTACAGGTAAGTAACTTTTGTAACCTGAGTGTTACATGCTCATGTAGATTGTAAAATTACCCAGGGGTATATATGCATATAAGTAGGTGTGTTTTAAAGCATAACGCCTGTTTTTATCTGATAGTTCTGGAGGTGGCGAACAGGCAGATTGGGTGAGACCAGCACCTGTACATGCATTTTCTCTGAGGACAAGCAGGCTCTCATATTCTCATGTGTGGGTAGACGCCGATCCATGGTGTATGGTCTGGCATTTATGCCCAAGTAATAAAAACACAAAAGAGCTTTGTGAAGCGTGAGCCGTGCTCCACTGTGCATGAGTGAGTGCCTTCCCGCCTGCTGTGAGAACGCGGTTTCCTCGGTTTTGTTTTCTCCGCAAGAAGAGAGGCTGCACTTTTTTTGGTGTCTCTTCACAGGTTTGGTCTTTTGAGCTTTTTGAATGCTTTCAGCCTTTTTACATTAAAAAAAAAAAAAAAAAGAAAAGAGAGAAAAAGTCCCTTTGTTTTTATGAGTTTCTTTTGACCCGCTTTTAAGTTTTCTTTATTTTTCGATGTGGGCTGCCTTTAGGCCCCGACTCCAATCAGAAACTCACTTTTTTGTGCCTTTGCCCCTTTTTCAGGCAGCATTGAGCTGTTTGATTTGGCCAGCGAGGTCTTCCTGTCCATGTCCATGAAGACTCTGTGACAGTGTTGTACCCGGTGCAGATGGACCATCTTGGGAAAAGACTCCCATTCTTGGTGTCTGCAGTGTCTTGGGCCCAACCGTAGCCCTGCTAACTGTGTTCTCGGTCTTCGAATAAAGAAGAGGGCCCAGGTTTCCCGGGAGGCTCAATGCGAGAAGATTTTTGGAGCCAGGTCCGAATCCTCGACGTTGGCTTCAAGGTTGGAGGCATCGACGTCAAGTGTCGCACCAGTATCGGGAGTATCGATTAAGCATGGCTGATTTGAGACCTGTAGACACTGGGAACAGTGAGTCATCGAGTGGGTCTCCACATATCTCTATGCCTCCTGCTGTGCATGCTCACCGGGACCGTCCATCATCGGACCTGACCCCGAGGCGACATGAGGATTTGACATCGTCTTTCTCGGCACTGAGGGGCATGTTTTGATGTGCTTCGGGCGAGGGCTAAGAAGCACTATCACTGGTCATCCTCGATACACGGTGCTGGGAGCTTGGTGGCTCTGAGGGACACAGCATCTGAGAAGTGTTGGCGCCAGGAGGACTGCTCTCTCTCCATCCAGGACGTGCCGATGCAATTGTCTCCAAGCAGCTGAGATCCTGCTTCTGTATGGGCCCCAGTGGTTCTGCAACCTATGCCTCAGCTGATGCCCCAGCTTTGCCTGATGTTAGCCCTCAGTGAGCGCACCCGTGCCTTTCTCCCTGAACTTCTGGATGGCCTCATGCAGCGATGTGCTACAGTATCAGAGGTGCTTGCACCTGCCATACCTCCCGCTGCGGCCCTTCCTGATACTCAGACTGTGGTGTGGAATCCAACACTGGCATCACTTGTTGTCCCAGTGTCGACTGCCACCCAGGCTGGCACCCCTCCGACATCAGTGGAGGAAGCTTTGCTGGTGTCGAGGTGGGAGCCATTCTCTCGACGCCACTCTTGGACATGGTTCCTCAGCATCGAGGCAGTCTGGGTCTCGGTCATCTTGTAGAGAGATTTTATCAGACACCGAGGAGGAGCGCTCATGGGAATCAGAGGAGGATCTCAGATACTTTTCCTCTGACGAGTCTTATGGGATCCCTTCTGAGCCCTCTCCACCACCTGAAAGCCTCTCCCATCTTTTGTGGGGGAAATGGCTGAGGTTGTTCCATTCCCTGTAGAAGTGAAAGATGAGCCCAGGGCCAAGATGCTTGAGGTCCTGGACTAAACTTCCCCTCCTAAAGAGGCAGTGATGGCTCCTCTCCACAAGGTACTCAAGGCAGTCCTCATTAGGAACTGGGCATCCCTTCTGTTGGTCCCTGTTGTCCCTATGAAGATTGACACCCAGTACCAGATCCACAATGAGCCTGGGTTTATGAGACCTCAGTTGCCTCATGACTCTATGGTTGTGGAATCTGCTCTCAAAAGAGCCAGGAATACTAGGGACTTTGCTCTTGTACTAAAAGTTCTGAAGCTGTGCTGGACAGACTTCTATGGTCTGTGCCCTGAGAATGGGAAGGACAAATCAAACTTGAGTATACATATAAGGTATCGCATACCATGTAAAATGAGTTTATCTTGTTGGGCAGACTGGATGAACTGTACAGGTGTTTGTCTGCCATCATTTACTGTGTTACTATATGCCTCGGCTCCTCCAGGCAGAGAAGCTAGAACCCCAGATTCTTTTGGGAGAAAGATGTACCAGGCCTCTATGCTCATCTTCCGCATTCAGTTATACCAGCTCTTCACAAGTGTTTACTTGCGGAACTCGGTGAGACAGCTGTCTGACGTGGTCGATACGCTCCCTCCGAACCAGGCCAAGCCTTTTCGCCATTTGGTCAAGCAGCAGAAGGCGTGTCGAAAGTTCTTGGCCAGGGTCACTTACGACACTTTTGATATGGCATCCAGGATCTCTGCTCAAAGTATAGCAATGTGCTGACTCATGGCTGCGTGTTTCTGACTTGGAACATTCTGTTCAGCAGAGGTTGGTGGATGCCCCTTGCCGGGGGGGGGGGGGGGGGGGGGGATAGTCTTTTTGGCATGAAGGTTGAGGAGGTCGCTGACCAGATCAAGGAACACACTGATACCATCTCTTGTCTCTCCCGCCTTCTGCATCTACTTCCTCATCTAGGAGGTTTTTTGCCAAGTCAGGGAGTGGTCCCTACTACTACTGTAGGCGTAAGTACAGTCCTTTGGCTCGCCAGTCTGCTGAGGCTCAGCCCCAGCGCGCTCGTTCTCGTCAACAGTGTGCGCCTAAGGCCCCAGCTGTTCCCCAGTCAAAGCAAGGGACAAGTTTTTGACTCACTCCAGCAGAGCATAGCTGCAGTACAAGTGTTCATTCCGGACAACTTGCTGGTTGGGGGGAAGGGTAAAATTTTTTCACCAAAGGTGACCTCTCATAACCTCCGACTGATGGGTTCTTCAAATAGTCCATCTCGGATACACCCTCAATTGGCATTCCAAACCTCCAAAATTCCCACCAAGTGCTCATTCATTCAGCTCTCAGCACGGCAGGCACTTGCAGAGGAACTGTCCGCCATTCTGAAGGCCCATGTGGTTGAACCCATTCCACTAGGGGAAGAAGGGCAGGGATTCTATTCCAGGTAATTCCTTGTGCAAAAAAAGACAGAGGGAATGCGTCCCCTCCTAGACCTAAGGGCCCTGAACAAATTTCTAGTCCGAGAAAAGTTCAGGATGGTTTCCCTGGGCATCCTTCTCCCAATTATTCAGAAAAATGATTGGCTGTGCTCGCTGGATGTAAAGGACACATATACTCATATCCCGATACTTGCTGCCCACCTGAAGTATCTTTGATTTTGGCTGGGAACGCTTCACTTTCAGTACTGTGTGTTGCCTTTTGGCCTTGTGTGAGCTGCTAGGGTCTTCACTAAGTGTCTAGTGGTAGTCGCAGCATCACTGCGCAGACTGGAAGTCCATGTGTTCCTGTATCTCGACGATTGGCTGGTGAAGAGTACCTCAGAGGGTAGTGCTCAGGAGTCCATGCGGATGACTATTCGGGTGCTTAAGCTACTAGGGTTCGTTTTAAACTACCCCAAGTCCCATCTACATCCTGTCCAGAAATTGGAATTCATAGGAGCCCTGCTCGATACATAGAAGGTTCGAGCCTATCTCCTGGAGGCCAGAGCAGACAATCTAGTCTTGCTGGCGTCCAAGCTTCGTGCCTCTCAGCAGGTGACAGCTCAGCAGATGTTGAGATTGCTGCACCACATGGCCTCCACAGTGTGCGTTACATCCATACCACGTCTTCATGTGAGACCAGCTCAATGGATCTTGGCTTCTCAGTGGCATCAAGCCAGGGAAAACCTGGAAGATATCATCTAAGTGTCCCCAGAGCTTGCTCGCTCTCTCCAGTGGTGGACAATTTGATCCAATTTGACTCTGGGACTTCCATTCCAAATTCCTCAGCCACAAAAAGTGCTGATGACAGATGCATCTCTTCTGGGATGGAGAGCTCATGTTGATGGGCTTCACACTCAAGGAACTTGATCCCTCCAGGAAACTAATCTTCAGATCAACCTCCTGGAGGTTAGAGCAGTCTGGAATGCTTTAAAGGCTTTCAGAGATCTGTTGTCCTGCCAAATTATTCTAATTTAAACAGGCAATCCGGTTGCAGTGTATTATATCAGCAAGCAGGGGGGCACTGGATCACACTCTCTGTGTCAGGAAGTTGTCCGGAAGTGGCATTGTGTGTGCCAGCATTCTTGTTCCTTCGAGCCACTTATGTGACGGGCTCAAACAACACCCTGGCCGACAGATTGAGCAGAATAATGCAACCACGTGAGTGGTCTCTTCACATTGGCATGACCCAAAAGATCTTCCGAGCGTGGAACACCCCCTCAGTGGACCATTTTGCCTCTCAGATCAACCACAAGGTCCTTCAGTTCTGTTCCAGGCTTCAGGCCCACGACAGACTAGCGTCAAACGCCTTCCTCAGTTGGGTGACAGGTCTCCTGTACAGTGGGGGAAATAAGTATTTGATCCCTTGCTGATTTTGTAAGTTTGCCCACTGACAAAGACATGAGCAGCCCATAATTGAAGGGTAGGTTATTGGTAACAGTGAGAGATAGCACATCACAAATTAAATCCGGAAAATCACATTGTGGAAAGTATATGAATTTATTTGCATTCTGCAGAGGGAAATAAGTATTTAATCCCTCTGGCAAACAAGACCTAATACTTGGTGGCAAAACCCTTGTTGGCAAGCACAGCGGTCAGACGTCTTCTGTAGTTGATGATGAGGTTTGCACACATGTCAGGAGGAATTTTGGTCCACTCCTCTTTGCAGATCATCTCTAAATCATTAAGAGTTCTGGGCTGTCGCTTGGCAACTCGCAGCTTCAGCTCCCTCCATAAGTTTTCAATGGGATTAAGGTCTGGTGACTGGCTAGGCCACTCCATGACCCTAATGTGCTTCTTCCTGAGCCACTCCTTTGTTGCCTTGGCTGTATGTTTTGGGTCATTGTCGTGCTGGAAGACCCAGCCACGACCCATTTTTAAGGCCCTGGCGGAGGGAAGGAGGTTGTCACTCAGAATTGTACGGTACATGGCCCCATCCATTCTCCCATTGATGCGGTGAAGTAGTCCTGTGCCCTTAGCAGAGAAACACCCCCAAAACATAACATTTCCACCTCCATGCTTGACAGTGGGGACGGTGTTCTTTGGGTCATAGGCAGCATTTCTCTTCCTCCAAACACGGCGAGTTGAGTTCATGCCAAAGAGCTCAATTTTTGTCTCATCTGACCACAGCACCTTCTCCCAATCACTCTCGGCATCATCCAGGTGTTCACTGGCAAACTTCAGACGGGCCGTCACATGTGCCTTCCGGAGCAGGGGGACCTTGCGGGCACTGCAGGATTGCAATCCGTTATGTCGTAATGTGTTACCAATGGTTTTCGTGGTGACAGTGGTCCCAGCTGCCTTGAGATCATTGACAAGTTCCCCCCTTGTAGTTGTAGGCTGATTTCTAACCTTCCTCATGATCAAGGATACCCCACGAGGTGAGATTTTGCGTGGAGCCCCAGATCTTTGTCGATTGACAGTCATTTTGTACTTCTTCCATTTTCTTACTATGGCACCAACAGTTGTCTCCTTCTCGCCCAGCGTCTTACTGATGGTTTTGTAGCCCATTCCAGCCTTGTGCAGGTGTATGATCTTGTCCCTGACATCCTTAGACAGCTCCTTGCTCTTGGCCATTTTGTAGAGGTTAGAGTCTGACTGATTCACTGAGTCTGTGGACAGGTGTCTTTCATACAGGTGACCATTGCCGACAGCTGTCTGTCATGCAGGTAACGAGTTGATTTGGAGCATCTACCTGGTCTGTAGGGGCCAGATCTCTTACTGGTTGGTGGGGGATCAAATACTTATTTCCCTCTGCAGAATGCAAATAAATTCATATACTTTCCACAATGTGATTTTCCGGATTTAATTTGTGATGTGCTATCTCTCACTGTTACCAATAACCTACCCTTCAATTATGGGCTGCTCATGTCTTTGTCAGTGGGCAAACTTACAAAATCAGCAAGGGATCAAATACTTATTTCCCCCACTGTATGTTTATCCTCCGATACCTCTAGTAGGAAAAACTTGAAACTCAAGCAAGACTGCGGAACCATAATTCTGATTGCGCCTTACTGGCCGAGACAGATTTGGTTCCCTCTTCTTCTGGAATTATCCTCTGAAGAACCGTAGCGATTGGAGTGTTTTTTTACCCTCATCACTCAGAACGAGGTTTGCTTTTACATCCCAACCTCCAGTCTCTGGCTGTCACTGCTTGGATGTTGAGAGCTTAGAATTCACTTCCTTGGATCTTTTGGAGGGTGTCTTCCGGTTTTGCTGGCTTCAAGGAAAGATTCCACTGTGATGTTCTTTTAATGGAGGAGGTTTGCCATCTGGCATGAGAGCAAGGCCCTAGATCCTCTTACTTGTCCTACATAGACCCTGCTTGAGTATCTTCTACACTTGTCAGAGTCTGCTCTCAAGACCAACTCCGTAAGGGTTCACCTTAGTGCAATTAGTGCTTATCAACATGTAGAAGGTAAGCCTATCTCTGGACAGCCTTTAGTTCGCTTCATGAGAGGTTTGTTTTTCAAAGCCCCCTGTCAAACGTCCACCAGTGTCATGGGATCTCAACGTCATTCTCATCCAGCTGATGAAAGCTCCTTTTGAGCCACTGAATTCCTGCTTTCTGAAGTACTTGACCTGGAAGGTTGTTTTCTTGGTGGCTGTTACTTCAGCTCATAGGGTCAGTGATCTTCATGCCTTAGTAGTGGATGCAACTTATATTAAGTTTCATCACAACAGAGTAGTCCTCCGCACGCACCCTAAGTTCCTGCCAAAGGTGATGTCTGAGTTCCATCTGAACCAGTCGATTGTCTTGCCAACATTCTTTCCCCGACCTCATTCCCATCCTGGTGAAAGCAGCTTGCACACCTTGGATTGCAGGAAAGCATTGTCCTACTATGTGGAGCAGACAAGGCCCCACAGACAGTCCACCCAGCTTTTTGTTTCTTTTGATCCCAACAGAATGAAGGTTGCTATCGAGAAAGGCAGCATCTCAATTTGGCTGGCATTTCCTTCACTTATGCCCAGGCTTGGTTGGCCTTAGATGGTCATGTCAAGGCTCATAATGTCAGAGCCTTGGCTCAATCAGTAGTCCACTTGAGGTCAGCCTCCATTGAAGAAATTTGAAAAGCTGCAACTTGGTCTTTAATCCACACATCTCATTACTGCCTTGAGCAGGGTACCTTACACGACAGTCGGTGTTGCAGAATCTGTCTGGGGTGTAGAAACCAACTCTACACTCCTAGGCCTGTTTTGTTCCAGGCTGCACTCTCATTCAGATAAAGTTTCAGGTTAATCTGTGTAATGTCCTTGCCATTGCGAGGCCCAGTTGACCATTGTTTGTTGTTTTGGGTGAGCCTGGATGCTAGGGATTCTCCATGCATGAGAATATGCAAGCCTGCTTGTCCTCGGAGAAAGCGAAGATACATCTGTATTTTCCTTATTTTGCTTTAAAATTAAACTGAGGGAACTGCATTCTTGTGGCGGGCGGGAAGGCACTCACGCATGTGCAGTGGAGTGCGGCTCGTGCTTCACAAAACTGCTTTTTTTTAACTTGGGCATAAATGCCAGACCGGACGATGCAGATCGGCGTCTACCCACATGTGAGAATATGAAGCCTGCTATCCTAGGAGAATACCTGCTACAGGTAAGTATCTTCACTTTATATACACAGACTTGCCTCCCTGAAAGCTGCCACACAAGTTATACCTGTTCTTATGTAAATAATTTTATAAAGATGCATAGATGCAAAATGTGCCTATTTGTCTTGACTGTTTAAGCTCCCTTTTATAAAAAAAATACATTCAAAATATATAGGGGTTGAACTTTCAATAAACTGTACTATACTAATACTCGTTATGAAATGCTGATAGTTCCCTCTTCCCTCATCTCAAAGAAAGCTTCAATTAAATACAGAACAGTTCTATAAGCTGGTATCTGGAGAAGGGCACCTCTTGTGTCAAAGGCACCATTAATTGACATGCACATATTTGCACTTGGTTCTGTTCTATAGGATAGCGCCTAAGTGCCATAATGCCTAACTGCAAGGCTATAGGAGTGGAGGAGTAGCCTAGTGGTTAGTGCAGCAGACTCTGATCCTGGGGAACTGGGTTCGATTCTCACTGCAGCTCCTTCTGATTCTGGGCAAGTCACTTTAACCCTCCATTGTCCCAGGTACAAATAAGTACCTGTATATAATATGTAAACCGTAGTTGGAAAAACCACAGAAAAGCGGTGTATAAGTCCCATTCCCTTTCCTTTACATGTGGGTGGGCAATTGTCAAGTCTCCCGTTTTATGTGCATAGTTTTATAGAATGCTATAAATTTATGCACATCACTTGAGGACACCTAGGCATTCTAAATTACACCTGCCATTGACATGGCATAAGAGGCTTCGCCTAAACATGGGTATGCCAATGCTGACTTAGCCTAGTATTAATAACAGAATCGTAGTGCCAAAACAGCGTTATAGAATTGGAATTAAGCACCTTGCATTGGGGTTCCTAGACTGAAGCGCTAATTTATAGAATTATCTTGACGAAAATAATAGTAAAGTACGGAATCATATAACCTTTTTGTTTTGTTGATTTCTAGTATCCTCGGTTTAGCTTCCGCAAACTCTGGGCCTTCACAGGGCCAGGTTTTTTGATGAGCATTGCTTATTTGGATCCAGGAAACATTGAGTCTGATTTACAATCTGGAGCAGTGGCTGGATTTAAGGTAGGAAACCGAGTCCTTCAAAATGTATATTAAAACCTTCTTGCAAATTTTTTTTTAAACTTTCATCGTTATTGAACTTTTTTTTGTTGGTTTGGGGGGGGGGGAGTTTATTCATCCTCTCCTTAGCCCTTGAGAGAGTGGCTTTATATTTAAATATATTTTATTGATGTCACCAAACATAACGCAAACAATCTATAGCAAACAAAACGAATACTTAGCGTCAGCAGCAGATGTATCCAGAGACTTGTGGGTTGTGACCATCTACCAGCAGATGGAGATAGAGAGCGCTGAAACTGCACTGTCTTTATAGGATGGAATGCTCCATGGTCAGTCAGTATTCTCTATCTCCAGCAGGCGGATGGATGGTCTCTCACAAGCTCTTGGTCTCATCTGATGGTGGCTCCTGTTCTCTCAGATCAGTAGAGCTTAGGGGTTTCTGGCTGAGCAGTTCTGGGTTTAGGGGGTACACCTGGTCACCCAGGTCCCTCCCCTACCCTTCTCCCCTCTTCAGCCCATCCCTCCCTTCTCCTTCCTCACAGTAAAAAAAAAAAAAAAAAGTCAAAAACACAAAACAAAGGGAGGAATAGTGGCTTTTCACTAGCCTTTATTTTAGCTATGGCTGTTTCTTCGAAAGGGTGAGACTGCTGCTTTGGGCAGTTGGGTGTTTTAGCATCCTCCATTGCTCTGCCATAAGTCTCCAGAGTCTTGCCTGCAAGGACACCAGTTTCAACCTCCTCAGCACTGGAGTGAGTGTTGCCACAAGTTATATTTACTTTTGGAGAGCTGCATAAGGGCATTAACACAGCTAGAACTGGGTTCAGATCCCGTTGCAGCAGCTGTGCATGTTCTGTTTAGACCCAAACTATTGGCATGTGTGGGAAACTTGGACTGGGGTTTTCCTCAGCGCCCTCTGTGTCCCTGTGTTTTCTTCAGCCTGTTGCAGCTGTTTTGTTTTCTGGGGCATATGGAATCCTTACTGCATGTAAGATCCTGTGGCGATTCTTTGGCAGGCATAGTGGGCATCCCTTTAGTCCTTTCCTCTGTTCATTGCTTCAGCCTGCTGGTTTCGGGGGCTGAGTCCTGTAGAGGTGTTGCCTGTTCAGCCACAGAGTCTGCCTGTATTGTGGCACCTGTAAGCCTCTATGAGGATCTTGGTGATGTGCCACAGTGCAGCCGCTTTCTCCTGGCATCCTGATCCTCCGCTCTCCCCTCCCCTCCCTTGCAGAGACAATTCTTTTAAGTTTCAATACTGGTGATTTCCAGGCCTGAAGGGCTGGTTCCGGGGAGACGTGGAGGGCCATAATTGAAAGGGACGCCCAAGTTTTGCTGAGGACCTCCTCGCAAAATGTCCCGGCGAAGGGGCGGGGAAACCCGTATTATCGAAACAAGAGGGATGTCCATCTTTCGTTTCGATAATACGGTCGGGGATGCCCAAATCCTGAAATTTAGGTCGTCCTTAAAGATGGTCGTCCCTAGACTTGGTTGTTTCTGATTTTCGGTGATAATGGAAACCAAGGATGCCCATCTCAGAAACGACCAAATGCAAGCCTTTTGGTCATGGGAGGAGCCAGCATTCGTAGTGCACTGGTCCCCCTTACATACCCAGGACACCAACCGTGCACCCTAGGGGGCACTGCAGTGGACTTCATAAATTGCTCCCAGGTACATAGTTCCCTTACCTTGTCTGCTGAGCCCCCAAAACCCACTACCCACTACTGTATACCAGTACCATAGCCCTTACGGGTGAAGGGGGGCACGTAGATGTGGGTACAATGGGTTTCTGGTGGGTTTTGGAGGGCTCACATTACCACCACAAGTGTAACAGGTAGGGGGGGGATGGGCTTTGGTCTGCCTGCCTGAAGTGCACTGCACCCACTAAAACTGCTCCAGGGATCTGCATACTGCTGCGATGACATTTGAGGCTGGCACAAAATATTTTTAAAGATGTTTTTTGAGGGTGGGAGGGGATTAGTGACCACTGGGGGGAGTAAGAGGAAGTGATCCCCGATTCTCTCCAGTGGTCATCTGGTCAGTTTGGGCACCTTTTTGTGGCTTGGTCATAAGAAAAACAGGACCAGGTAAAGTCGTCCAAGTGCTTGTCAGGGACGCCCCTTTTTTTCCATTATGGGTCGAGGATGCCCATGTGTTAGGCATGCCCAAGTCCCGCCTTCGCTACACCTCCAACACACCCCCGTGAACTTTGGTTGTCCCTGCGATGGAAAGCAGTTGGGGATGCCCAACATCGGCTTTCGATTATGTAGATTTGGGCGACCCTGTGAGAAGGATGCCCATCTTCTGAATTGTATCGAAAGATGGACGTCCTTCTCTTTCGAAAATGAGCCTGATAATCTCCAGTCCCATAGATGTCTAAACTGAGCCAACCCTATAGTAATTATATAAACTAGGGATCCCAGACCACCCAGCTCTTTTCTTCTTATTAGAGTGGTTTTTGCTATTCTAGGATCTGTATTATTCCAAATAAAATTAAAGCCTTTTGCCATTGATCTCTGTAGAAATTTGAGGAGGCAGCGATTGAAAAAGGTACAGCAGCCTAGGGAGGATGTTCTTCCGAACTATGGCGATATAACCAAACCAAGAAAACTCCCACTTCTAGAAAACTCCCCCTTAGACAAGTCTCTCAAATATGCTCTTACTTTATTAAGGGGCGATAATTAGCTGTATAGAGTGATTATGGATCTCTAGTGACAAAGATTCCTATATATTGTAATTTTATAGGAAACTCACTTGAATGGGAAGTTGTCCTTAGTCCTCTTCCATTCATTGTTATGTATAGTGAGATTCATAGCTTTGGTTTTATCTGTTTGCTTTGAAGGCTGAGACTGACCCATATGCCTGCATCTCCTGCATAATTACTGGGAGGGACAGATAAGGTTTAGTGAGTGATAGAATAACATCTTCTCCAAACAATGATATTTTGTGGGACATCCTACCTATTTCTGTCCCAGCAACATCGTCTAAGTCCCTTATTCTCTATACAAAGGGCTCCATAACAAGGGCTAATAAAGGGGGAAACACGGGACATCCCTGCCTGGTACCTCTGCTTAACAAAACTAATTACAGGTATAGCCCCATTTGATTTTTAAATATGTCTGTGGGTTGGTATACAATACCCTGAGCTGTTATAAGTAACCCTGTCCCACCTCTAGTTTCTGCATAACGTCAATCATAAAGCCCCACTGAACGTGACTGACCGTGTTTTCAGCATCAACTGTAAGCAGTAAAGCAGATTGGTGTTCCACTGTAGCTGCCCATATCAAGTTTAGTACCTTTTTTTTTTTTTTTTTGTTGTTGAAATTATCTGTAATTTGGCACCCTGGAATAAACCTAGTGTTTTTCTGAGAATCTTTAAATCTAAGTTTATTAAGGATCTTGGGTGGTATGATCCACAGTTAGTTGGGTATCAGGTTTACATAAGTTTGTTTTACCAGCTGTGTTCATAGATTCGGGAAGTTGACCACAAAAAAACTAACCATTAGAGGGGCTAAATGATTTTTAAAATGTGTTATAAACATTGGAAACGTCATCAAGGCCCAGGGCCTTTGGTAGGCATTTTATTTATTTATTTGTTTATTTATTGGGATTTATTATTCGCCTGTATGAAGAGATTCGCCCAGTTACAGTTTAACATAAAGCTTACAATTTTGTTAACAGCATAACAATAGTAAAATAACCAAGTATAAATGTAAATACAATAAATGAGGTAAACTTGAAAACAGCAAAGTGAAACTTAATAATAGAACTACCTTGAAACAGTATAAAAAATATACAAATTCAAATACCAGAGATATAATACTAATGATACACCTAATAAGCGTGCATTAGAACATTCAACTAACAGAGATATGGTGCTAATGATTTTCTACAGTACACCTTACCATATAGCAGAGGGACCAAGTGCAGATATATGATGGGAACAAGATGTGTGGTACAGAGTCAGTTGGGATAATTAGATGGTTAGCTAAACTCAAGGCAAGTTAGTTCAGCGAGAGATAAGGAACTGATCTAAGTTACATTGCGTGTTGCAAGCTAGTCCGGGTGCAGAATGAGTGTATAGTCAGTCACCCTCTTCTTGAAGTAAAGGTAGTCTCGAGTTATATGTAGTCCCTCTGAGAGTAAATTCCATAGTAAGGGGGCCACTCCTGAGAAGACTCGCTGGCGGGTATCACATTGTAAAAATTTGTTTTGACAGGGTTACAGATACTGATGATCCTTGAGAGGACCCTAAAGGTCTCAATGGAGTGTAAAGGGCTAACTTATGCGTTAAATACTTTGGCCCATTTTGTCTGAGGACCTTGAAAATCAAACATACAGTTTTAAATTTAGCCCTGTAAGGAACTGGTTGCCAGTGTAGTTTTTGCAGGAAGGGTGTGATGTGGTCACGCTGCTTGCATCCTTCTATCAGTTGTGCTGCAGCATTCTGAATTAGTTGGGAGCTGATATAAACACTTTTTGCTTTGGCCAGTGTACAGGACATTACAGTAGTCTACTCGTGATATTATCAAGGCATGGCTTATTGTGGTCAGACTTGTCTTTTCAATATATGGAGAGAGAGATCATAGCTGCCGTCAGTGATGGAGACAATTTTTGAAGGTTGCTTGAATTTGCAGGATCAGAGTGAGTGATGAGTCTAGCAGTATCCCTGGATTCCTGACCTATGATTTTAGGGGGAGTTCATACTTCCCAAAAGGTATTTTGAAGTTTAGGTATTTGTCCACTTGTGTTTCGTACCCAAAAACTCTCTCTTACTTGGGTTCAGGCAGAGTTGTTTGTTTGCCCGTTCCTGAGTTGCAGTTAGGCAGGCAGTCAGTTTACCCAGAGCTATGGTTAGATCTGGGTCAGTGGGTATGAGTAATTGCACATCATCAGCATAGATGTAGAATTTTGTGTCCATTGACCGAAGCAACTCAGCCAGAGGTAGATATTAAATAAAATGGGAGACTATATGGATCCCTGTGGTACCCTGCAGTTCAGTGCCTAAGGTAATGATGTGCTGTTGCTGAACAGAACTGATTGTTGTCTCTCTGTCAAATAGGATTTGAACCAAGTAAATACTGTGCCACTGATTCCTGTTTCTGCCAGTCTTGTAAGCATGATATAATCCATGGTGTTGAAGGCTGCTGAGAAATCCAGCAACACTAGTATTGAGGCAGATCCCCTATCACGGTTTCTGTGCATATCATCAAGAAGGGACACAAGAACTGTCTCTTCATACCCAGGTCTGAAGCCAAATTGACAGGGGTCTAGCCAATTACTTTCAATTAGCCAGTCTTTGAATTGACTGTAGACTGTCCGTTTTATAAGTTTTGCCAGGAAAGGAGTGTTAGAGACTGGTCGGTCGTTTTCAAGCTTGTCCTGGTACATTGAGCTCTTTTTCAGTAGGGGACACACCACAGCTCTTTTTAGTGTTGTTAGCGGCTGCCCTTCCATAAGAGGAGTGTATAATTTTAGTGGCTCCTTCAGTGAGGCCTGTTTCTGCTGATTGTACATTATTTGCTGGGCAGGGATCAAGGGGGCAGGTTGTAGGCCTTTCAGTTTATTTTCAAGAGCTTCCTCTGTGACCTGGTCGAATGAGTAGGAGCTTTGATGAGACTGTCTCCAGGTGGAGACCTTTAATTTTATTGGCAAACTGGCAAAATCATTGTTGGTTAGTTGTGATTGGGAAGGCTGGTTATGTTGTGGGGTTTGCAGTAGGCTGTTTACTATTTTAAATAGCTGCTTGGTTCTATGTGTTGAGAAAAATATTGTTTTTTGGCTGTTGTTAAGGCCTGGTGGTACAATGCCATGTGTTTCTTACAGTTGAGTCTCTCCAACTAGGTGAGATTTTCACCTTTTTCTTTCAAGTTGTTGTCCTTGACACTTAACAATCCGTAGTTCTGAGGAGAACTGCGGGGAACGTTTGTGGAACATAGGACCTTCTTTAGAGGGGCCGGTTTTTTTTCTAATGCCATTGCCAGTGGAGGACTGGCCTAGTGGTTAGAGCACCGGTCTTGAAATCCAGAGGTGGCCGGTTCAAATCCCACTGCCACTCCTTGTGATCTTGGGCAAGTCACTTAACCCTCCATTGCCTCAGGTACAAACCTAGATTGTGAGCCCTCCTGGGGCAGAGAAATATCCAGAGTACCTGAATGTAATGCACCTTGAGCTACTACTGAAAAAGGTGTGAGCAAAATCTAAATAAAACCTGTTCTTTCACATCTTTTCATCCAGATGGGGGTAGGACAAGGCTTCCATGAAGTTTTCAGCAGTCTGATTTCTTGTGTCTTGGATTTCCTTCCAAACTTTGATTGGGCCTATCTCTTTTATGTAGTCCTTTATAGAAAATATGATTAGGAAATGATCAGCCCATGATAGGGGTTTTATCTCTATGCCACCAGCCTTGGGTTCCAAGATGTTCACCCCTTTGCAGAACACCAAGTCTAGCAAATGGTCCTTTTCATGGGTTGGAGATTTGATTACCTGAATGAATCCTAGAACTGCCATCGTATCAAGGAAGGCAACAGTAGTGGTGTCTGGAGTTTCAGTGTGTAGGTTAAAGTATCCCGTAATCAGTAACCTAGGGTATCTCAGTTACCAGGTTCAACAGTTCTTGCACAGATGTGGTGTTAAGTGCTCTGTAGACTATGAGCAGCCACATTAGTTCTTTGTCTCCCAGCTGGATTAGAAGGCATTCTGACTCAGACAGGCAAGGGATGGGAGAATCTGTGCAGTTTGTCTCTTGGATCAGGACTGCTGCCCCTCCACCCCGCTTCCCTTGTTTTGGTTGGTGCAGGATAGTGAATCCTGTGGGGCATAGTTCAGCCAGTGGTACTCCTCCACTTTAATCCCACCAGGTCTCAGTTATTCCCAAAATGCCTAAGTGGTATTCATTGATGATGACATGGATCATAGGAAATTTTTTTATTGGCTAATCTAGCATTTACTAGGCCCAAGTTTCCAAGTACTGGTCTGTTTGTGGTTGTAGTTTTAGGGGTTACTTGATGGTGGTAGGCAAGTATTTGTGTGGGTATAGCTAGATAAGAGTTTTGCTGCTTAATTTTGTGTTTTCTAGGCAGATGGGGGAGTCTATTGTTTCTTATTCCCCAGATTACTGGGATGTATGAAGATTTTTGGTTTACTAGACCAAAGCACATTCTTCTTTAAAGTAGTTAAGATTATAGAGCTCTCTAACTATTTAGTATAACAAAAAGCCAGTTTATGTTTGGCAGCAATTAACAGTGGAGTGTTAATTATGCAGACAGTGCTTAATGAGGGTCTGAATCCCTTTGACATGTCATCTTCCTAGGAAGAGGCGCTCTGTTGTTTGCTTCAATAAAGACTTCTTGTTTATAATGAGATATGCAGTTGGTCAGCTAATTCTACCAATATTTTGTGCTTTTAAATCTTGAAGCAAGGTAAAATAGTTTTTAAAGCCCACTAATAACTAGCAGGCAATTCTGTTCAGTAGAGACATAAATCAAATGACTGTATTTCACTCCTGGGAAATTATTTGGAACGTTTAATGCAGAGGAAGATTCGCAATAATCAGAAATTTAGAGATAATATAAGCTAAAGATATGAACTTCACAACTCACAAACTGTAGTAATTTTTCAATTTGCATTTTCTGATTCTGATGTCCTTTGATCCAATTGATGCAGATCCCTGGAAGCATTTTTTTTGTTGTAGATTCAGATCAGATCATAACCAGTGAGAAAGGGTGTCTGCTTGAAAGGTCACTGCCAATTCATCCATCATTATGTCCTCATCTAATTTCTTACTCCATTCTGACGGTATCATGGGGAGTGTAACCTCAGATAAGAATTGGGAGTCTGTCCTAATCCGTCTGTTCTTTAGCATATAAATGTTGATAAAACTCTTCTGAATGAACTCTACTTTGTAAAGCAGCTCCCCTTCTACTACCTCTTATTTTGGTAATAATATTTCTTATATGAACCTTTTTCAATTTATTTGTTAATATTTTATCAGACTTATTCCCCTATTCATAATGTTGTTGTAGCAGCTAGTGGGCTAAGTCCTCCAATCGCATTTCTTGTAGGGTAGCTCTAAGTGTATCAGCCTCCTGTCTATACTTTTTCTGTCTTGACATTTGGTATTGGAAATCTAATTTTTTTTTTTGTTACATTTGTACCCCGCACTTTCCCACTCATGGCATCCTTAAGTTGTTTTGAAATCTTGTTCTCTTTTACCCATTTCTTCTTTTTAATTCTAGGTTCCTACTTAATGAATATTCCCTGAAAGACAGTTTTAATCCGTCCTATAAGATGATGTCACTGACTTTGCCTGTGTCATTAAATTCAAGATAGTCTGTAATGGTTTTCCGTATATCCTCCCTGATTTCTTTGCATTGTAAGAGACTTTCATTGAGTCTCCAAATTTTTCTAGAGGCACTGGACACGTTTCCCCACAGGAGGCTCTTAAATAAACTGGACAGGCTGAAGATAGGACCTGACGTGGTGAACTGGTTGACAGAGGGTGGTGGTTAATGGAATTCGCTCGGATGAGGGAAAGGTGAGTAGTGGAGTGCCTCAGGGGTCGGTGCTGGGGCCGATTCTGATCAATATATTTGTGACATTGCCGAAGGGTAGAAGGTAAAGTTTGCCTTTTTGCGGACGATACTAAGATTTGTAACAGAGTGGACACCCGGGAGGGAGTGGAAAACATGAAAAAGGATCTGCGGAAGCTAGAAGAATGGTCTAAGGTTTGGCAATTAAAATTCAATGCGAAGAAATGCAAAGTGATGCACTTGGGGAGTAGAAATCTACGGGAGACGTATGTGTTAGGCGGTGAGAGTCTGATATGTACGGACGGGGAGAGAGATCTTGGGATGATAGTATCTGAGGATCTGAAGGCGACGAAACAGTGCGACAAGGCAGTGGCCGTAGCTAGAAGGTTGCTAGGCTGTATAGAGAGAGATGTGACCAGCAGAAGAAAGGAAGTGTTGATGCCTCTGTATAAGTCGTTGGTGAGGCCCCACCTGGAGTATTGTGTTCAGTTTTGGAGGCCGTATATGCTAAGGATGTAAAAAGAATTGAAGCTGTGCAAAGAAAAGCTACAAGAATGGTATGGGATTTGTGTTACAAGACGTATGAGGAGAGACTTGTATACCCTGGAGGAAAGGAGAAACAGGGGTGATATGATACAGACGTTCAAATATTTGAAAGGTATTAATCCGCAAACAAACCTTTTCCGGAGATGGGAAGGCAGTAGAACTAGAGGACATGAAATGAGATTGAAGGAGGGCAGACTCAAGAAAAATGTCAGGAAGTACTTTTTCACGGAGAGAGTGGTGGATGCTTGGAATGCCCTCCCGCAGGAGGTGATGGAGGTGAAAACGGTAGCAGAATTCAAAAATGCGTGAGATAAACAAAAAGGAATCCTGTTCAGAAGGAATGGATCCTCAGAAGTTTAGCAGAGATTGGGTGGCAGAGCCAGTGGTGGAGGGCAGGGCTGGTGGTTGGGAAGCGGGGCTAGTGCTGGGCAGACTTCTACGGTCTGTGCCGTGAAAATGGCAGATACTAATCAAGGTCAGGTATACACAAAAGGTAGCACATATGAGTTTATCTTGTTGGGCAGACTGGATGGACCGTGCAGGTCTTTCTCTGCCGTCATCTACTATGCTACTATACCAGCTCATTTTCGAAAGAGAAGGGCGCCCATCTTCCGACAGAAATCAGGAGATGGGCGTCCTCTCAGGGGCGGCCAAATCGGCAAAATCGAAAGCCAATTTTGGCCGGCCTCAACTGCTTTCTGTCGCAGAGACGGCCAAAGTTCAAGGGGCGTGTCGGCAGTGTACCGAAGACGGGATGGGGGCATGGTTAACAGATGGCTGTCCTCGGCCAATAATGGAAAAAAGAAGGGGGCCCCTGACGAGCATTTGGCCGACTTTACTTGGTCCCATTTTTGTTCACGACCAAGCCTCGAAAATGTGCCCGAACTGGCCAGATGACCACCGGAGGGAATCGGGGATCACTTCCTCTTACTCCCCCAGTGGTCACCAACCCCCTCTCACCCAAAAAAACTAATTAAAAAACATTTTTTCCAGCCTCTATGCCAGCTTCAAATGTCATACCCAGCTCCATCACAGCAGTATGCCGGTCCCTGGAGCAGTTTTTAGTGGGTACTGCATTACACGTCAGGCAGGCGGACCCAGGCCCATCCCCCCCACCTGTTGCACTTGTGGTGGTAAATGGGAGCCCTCCAAACCCCACCCGAAATCCACTGTACCCACATCTAGGTGCCCCCCTTCACCCTTTAAGGGCTATGGTAGTGTTGTACAGTTGTGGGGAGTGGGGTTTGGGGGGCTCAGTACCCAAGGTAAGGGAGCTATGCACCTGGGATCAATTTGTGAAGTCCACTGCAGTGCCCCCTAGGGTGCCCGGTTGGTGCCCTGGCATGTAAGAGGGACCAGGGCACTATGAATGCTGGCTCCTCCCACGACCATAGGGCTTGGATTTGGCCGTTTTTGAGATGGCCGTCGGTTTCCACTAAAGGCGAAAACTGAGGCTGGCCATCTCTAAGGTCGGCGATCTCAACATTTCGGTCGACCTAAATGTTGAGATTTGGGCGTCCCCGACCGTATTATCGAAATGAAAGATGGACGCCCATCTTGTTTCGATAATACGGGTTGTCCCGCCCCTTCGCCAGGGTGAACAGTTCGATTATGCCCCTCTATGTTACACTATCCTCCTTTAATACTCATTTAAGCCATTGCTTTTTGTCTTTTGATTAAGATCAAGTGTAATGTACATTCAACCAATATGGGGGCGTGGTCAGACCACATAATAGTTTTAATGATGCTCGTCTTCCTTCTGTTTAACCAAAAGGAGTCCCTCCCAAAAACATATCCAACCTAGAGTGACAATCAATGATATACATTTGAGTGAAAAGTTTAATCCCTCAATTAAGGATTAATTGTTCTACATGTATCAGTAAGTTTATATTAACCCCTTTTGGATTTGGTGGCCTAAATGGAAGCAAGTCAGTCTGTGGATTTAAATACCATATTGAAGTCCCCACCCAAGAGGACATTGTATTTAACAAATCCAAGACCTGTTACCAAAATGGTACTTGATTTTCATTGGGGCATAGATATTGAATAAAGAGACTGAGATTCCCATGATTTCTCCTCATACCATAAGTATCCTCCCCTCTTTTATTTTTCTGACCCTTTCTCCTGCCATGGCAAATCCCGGTGAATTAGTATTGTTGCCTGTCTTTTTTGGTGGCCCCCTTTGATACAGCTCAGATATATATGCAAGTATGTTTTTTGGTAAAGCAAAAGTGTCACTTGTGTGTTTCTTGTATATAAGCTATATCCAGACTCGGGTGCAAAAGTTCTCTAAATAATAAACATTGCTTGCTAGGTGAATTTATTCCCTTCTCATTAAGGGACACTATCCAATTGTGGAACCTTTTATTATACTAAGTTGAGGTGACACACTATCATTGTGATTAGGACTTTGTCAGTAATATCACTACTCTCTGCAATTATGTACCAGGCTTCATAAAATTGCCAAAATCCCCTCTCAAAAAAAATAATTCTCCCACCCCACACCCTAAATCCTTCTTGAGTGTATTTTCCTCCTTCCTTCCCTCCCTTCCTTCCTTCCCACATTTCCCCTCCCAGCCTCACCACTGTGTTCTTCTTCCAATGAGACACTTCCACAAAGAACACCAGGATGAAAACGTATGTCCAAAATATTTGTCTTTATTCTAAAAGGGACTCATTTTTGGTGGGGGCCCTAGCATACAGGCTCCTATTTATGGTGGTTATATAGCTCCATTTGCATTGGCTCTAGCGGTTGCTGGGGTCCCCAGAGATTTCTTGCTTGGAGATGGGACAGCCTGTTTGGGCAAACATCCTCTTTGATCTGGTCCGTCTGGGTTCCTACTTGGTAGCAGTATTGGGGGGGTCACTGTTGGTTGTGGCTTCTCCACTGGGTGCGGATGCAGCTTCCTAGAAGCTTTTGAGTCAGCTGCCCTTTACGGGGTGTTTGCTCTTTGGTGGTAACTTGGAGAAGTTGTTGAAGGATATGGGGTAGGCGTGGCTCTCTGTCTCCCTGAGCTGCAGCAAAAGTGCACAGTGATCCTCAGCCTCAAGAGGGCAGGCCACTTCAGGTCCTTTCTGCACTCTTTGGTCCAGGAGGGGGACAGAGTAGGTCCTTCAAGCAGGAGTCCTTTCAAGGGTACACTGGGCTCTTGTTATTTCCAGTGGGAGGCAGGCTGTCTTTCACAATGAGTGTATCTGCGTCACCTCAGATCAGTGGTCTCTGGAGGTGGTCGAAACGGGGTACTCCATAGAGTTCACCTGTCCGGTTCCAGACATCTTCATGACCTCTTTAAAAGGCTATCGCTCTCACCCTTTAGCATCTCTGCGATTATAGGAGCAGTGGAACCTGTTCTGCCGTTGGCGCGCAGCCTGGACAGGTACTCCATCTATTTTATGGTCCCAAAGAAGGGTGATTCCTTTCACTCCTTCATGTACCTCAAGAAAGTGGATGCTTGTCTGCGAGTCCAGCGCTTCCTGATGGAAATACTTTGCTCAGTCATTGTCTTGGTGCGGCCGGAGGAGTTCTTGACTTCCTTGGACCTCACAGAGGCCTACGTTCACTTCCCCATTGTAGATCATCACAAGAAATATCATGCTTCTGTGTGTTGGGGTGGTACTTTCATTTTTGGGCTTTGCTTTTTGGCCGGGCTATGGTGCCCTGCATGTCTTCCAAGGTGATAGGGGATGGTGGTTGCACACCTCTGGCATCAGGGAATTTGGGTTCATCCCTGCCTGGATAACTAGCTGATTTGGGCCGACTTAGCTTCAGTTTGGCTACATTGTTTCAGAGTTTGTTCCCCCTCAGTCCAAATCAGTCCAGACTGAGGGGGAAGAAACTCTGAAACAATTTTACAATTTCTTCAATACATACCATCCTACAATCAGATTCAAAATTGACGACTACCTAGAAAAAGTCAATTTTTTGGACGCCACAGTCTCAATCAGCGATGGATATATACAAACATCCATATACAAGAAACCCACAGACAAATGCAGCTACCTCCACAACTCCAGCTTCCACCCTTCACATACAAAAAGATCCATTATTTACATCCAAGCCACAAGATACCACCATATCTGCTCTGACCCAGGGGACAGAGACAGACACTTTGAAATCCTGACTGCATCCTTCGAACAGAAAGGCTACAACCCCAAAATAATCTCCAAGAATATTGCCTTCTCCCTCAAAACACCCAGGGAAAATCTGTTACAGTACAAAGAAAAAAAAAAAAGCCACAGACAGAATCCCCCTTATAGTGACATACAACCCCAGAGCTGGAAAAATTAAGAAAAATCATAAAAGATCTGGAGCCTCTACTCCAGGAGGATGAATTACTGAAAGAGCTATTCCCATCCCCACCAGTGCTGGCCTTCCGACAGCCACCCAACTTAAAACACAAATTAGAAGTAAGCTCCCAACACAGACTCAAAAAGAAAAGAATGGCACACATCCTTGCAATATATCCAGCTGCAAACTATGCCAAAACATTTCACAGGACCCCACGGTCATTCACAAAGGAAAAATATTCAACATCAAGGAATATTTCATGTGCTCATCTTCCAATGTGGTATTTATCATTCAGTGTAAAAAATGCAAGGAAGGCTGCTACATTGGAGAAACAAGTCAGATGCTAAAGAAGAGATTTAATTTACATAGACACCATATGAAAAATGCTAGTACCAATAAAGATGTCACGCCTGTGGGGCAGCACTTTACAAAACCAGAACACTATACCAGTGATTTCATGGTAAGAATCCTTAAAGCGAACTTTAAAACAATACAGGAACGTAAGACCTTTGAAGTCAGAATGATTAAATATTTTGACACCCACCAGACAGGACTTAACTAAGATCTGGGTTTTCTAGCCCATTATAAACCATAAAATTGTACTGCTTTGTCACCCTCCTGTCTCCATGCATATCTCCCTGTCCCTCATCCACCCGACTCTTCCTGTCTCTCACCTATCCACCCCCATCCTGTTAGACTGCTACTGAAATGCTTTGATGTTTCACTTATATATACTGTCATGCACCAACATTTGCTTATTTCCAATCTGACGAAGAAGGGCAACCTTCGAAAGCTACTTAAGAAATGTATTAAGTTATGTCCAATAAAAAAGGTATCATCTTATTTTCTTTTCCATGTTTTATTTTGTTTTATTTCTATTGATTACCTTTAAAAGTGGACTAACACGGCTACCACACCTCTCTACCCACAGTTTTTGAATCCCTGCTGCTGAAATGAATATTCCATGCATAAAAGCTTACTCAAATTAATTCAAGGACAACAGGCTTTAGGACTTTAGAGCAGGCAGGAAAGTCCACTTTCTCTTTAGCACAATAGATTGTAATTACTGTTTCTACTTTGTAGTTTCTGGGTCTGATGTCCCTGGATGGGCCAGTTTGCTAACAAAGAATTCAGCTGCTATTATTCACTCATTAGTTATGAGTAAATTGAATTACTGTAATGTTCTGTTTGCAAGATGTATGTGCCCTAGATATTTGACGTTTACAAATTATCCAAAACACATCTGTTAAATCTCTTACTGGATCACACACATTTGATCACGTAACCCTATTTTTGAAAGCTGAGCATTGGTTACGTATTTCTTCAAGGATTTTGTTTTAAATTAACCATATTAACATTCAAAATTAATCATGATGGTGATCCTTTTAAAAAAATTTTTTTATTTTGTTTAGTAATTCCTTCTTCTCCAGCTAGAATGTTAAGTTCTCATTAAACTTAACAGTTCCTTCTTTCTGGATTGTACATTTTGACTTTATAAGACAGTCCATCTTCAGTATAACAACACCAACAGTTTGAAATTGTTTACCGGATTATTTACAATTGAAATCATCTTTAGCAAACTTTAAACAAGGTCTTCAAAAGCTGTTTGAAAAAGAAATAAGAGAACTTCTGGACGTGTTCAATAATACCGTTTAATATTTTTTTCTTCCATTTCTCTTATGATATAATGATATAACTTTTTTTTACACTTTTCTTTTAAATATATTATTTTGTTTTTAATATTTGTTAAATCACTCAGATGAATGCAATAGGCAGTATATCAAGTATCAATAAATGTAAATGTTGTCCAGAAGGATGCACTATTTTAACTTTTTACTTATTTTATTAAGATTTATTTACCGCCTTTTTTGAAGGAATTCCCTCAAGGTGGTGTACAGCAACAATAAGTCAAACATAGGCAACAGGCAATTACAGCAGTAAAAATATTCAAATAACAATATGAAGTATGGCATAGTATACTACATTACAATGTCAACACAGTACATAAACATTTTAATAGAGACAGCAAAGGGTGTAAGTACAATACATAATAAACATTTTAATAGAGACAGCAAAGGATATAAGCAAAGATGAAACGTATAGATAACATAGAGTAACGGAGTAAGAAAATAAGGAGACTAATTTTTAAAAATTGCACATGAGGTCAGAAAGGTGCTTGAATATTATGTTAGCTAGGGTAGGCGTGGATAACCATGTCCTGAAATATGTGCAGCCGGTGTCAGTCCTAGAGAATGACACGGGGACCCGCGGTAAATCCGCAGTGGGAACAGTTTTTTTCTAATGTTTACTGTGGGTGCGGGAGCAAAACTTTTTATTGCCCTGCGGGAGTGGTAAAAACTTTGCTCCTACGGTAAAAAATAAAAACCAATGATTACCACAGGTCGGCTCTGCTGACTCCCGCCTTCTGATGCAACTTCCTGTTTTGCAAAACAGGAAGTTACAGCTGAAGGCAAAAGCTGGAGGAGGGAAAGGCCCAGAGCAGGCCTATGGAGAATCTCCTTAGCGTCGTAACGGGGAGGAAGGTAAGGGAGGGAAGAACAAAGGAAGGAGCAGGCACAGAAAAAAGCTTTTTTCTCTTTCCAAAAGTCAAGAGTACTCTGCAATGAAAGATTAGAAGAACGGTGTCAGCAATTATTGTCTAGGTACGGTCCCGGGTCCAGTTCACAGAGGCAGTGGGTTCCCAAAGAATACACAATCCACACGGGTTTGGATATATATAGAAAGTATATTGAATGTACATATATAGGCTCACAGCACTTAGTACAGGTATCTGTGTGTGTGTGGGTTTAGATCGGAATCAATGAGAGAAAGGTAAGAATAGGGGGGTGCAGAGAAAGAGAGAAGCCTTGAGGTAGGGCTTGAAGGTGTGTGTGTGTGTGTGTGGAGAAAGAAAGAAAGAGCCTAAGAAAGCAGAGCCATGTGCTCTGAGTAGGGCTGAAGGAGAAAGGGGGGCGGGGGGCAGTGCTGGGGGCTCTGGTGGCTGAAGATGTATGTGGGTATATGAGAGAGAAAGAGAGAAAAACTGCCAGCCCAGAGTCATGTGCTCTGCTCTCTCTATATATATCTAACAGGAACAGAGAGGGATCAAAACAACTTCCTTTCTTCCCAGCCTTTGCCAGCTCTTTCCTTTACAAACTCCAGAGTACCTTCCGGAAGTCAAGGTGACCATTTTCACAGGTTTTACTCTTTGAAGTCCCTAGTTTTGGAGCCTATCTGTCTGGCTTTCTTTGTTCTCACTGAGAGCCCTGCTCCCAGATGCCCAGAGAGGACATAGGTATGTTAATTTCCTCCCCTCACCCTCCCTCAGACAGTTTGAACTTCGTGGGTGTGGCTTGGATCTCTTTCAGGGAGAGAAAACTAACAACTTATAGCAGCAGCTTCAGAGAGCATTTTCCATCTCACAGATAGGCTGCAGAGAATACCTTCTCCTGCTTTAGACTTAGTCCCGCCCTCCCTACCCCTCTACCCACCCACCCCTAGAGTGACATGTCTTATATAACCTCCCTATCAACCCACTCATTACTTTTACATCACCCATTTCTATTCTTCTATCACCTTCTTCCACTACTCCAACCAGAGTTACACCTAATCACACTGACCACCCTTCAACATCTTCAGTCCTTCTGTGACTGTTCTCTTGTGCTTGACTGCTTAAATATTTTTAATTTAAATGCTTTACTTTTTGTCTATTAGATTGTAAGCTCTTTGAGCAGGGACTGTCTTTCTTCTGTGTTTGTACAGCGCTGCGTACACTTTGTAGCGCTCTAGAAATGTTAAATAGTAGTAGTAATAATTAGGGGTAATCAAGAAAACACAAGGCTAGCAGCCAGCTGGGCAACATTTGGTCCATTTGCCATACTTAGTGATTCCTGAGGGAGGGGGAGTTATCAGGAGTTGGTTTCATATTAATTTAAGTATATCCAGCAGTCCTGACATCTCCACTAGTTTATTTTGGTTTTTTTTTTGTGCATGGAGGCAAGATGGAAGCAAACCTGGATACTTGATCTGTCACTGTAGTGACGACTGTTCATGTTCCCATACCTCCAGTTATATTGTTCCTGCTAGTTCTAGCAGGTCCCCTGTCCTACTTTTTCATATCGCCACAATAGTGAGATATTTAAGACCCCTTATGCCTTATGAGTCCAAGCCTCGTGCCTTAGGTTGGGCAGTCACTAGTGGGCGGGGATAACCCAATATGCCACCTCTTACCCGTCTTAGAGAATGGACAGTGCATACGGGATGCAGGCATTTTGGAGGTTAAGGCTGCAGGTACCAGGATGCCTGGTATAAAGCCCAAATTAACCTGCCAGACTAGAGTGGTTCCAAAGTAGATGATGGGACTTTAAAAAAGCCAAATTAACGTGCCAGATTAAAATGTAAATGCTGGGAAGAAAGTAGTGTAAAAAATTTCAGATGGGAAGGAAAGTAGTGTGTGTATTTGTGTTTCTCCGAGGACAAGCAGGCTGCTTGTTCTCACGACTGGGTGACGTCCGCGGCAGCCCCCACCAACCGGAAAGAAGCTTCGCGGGACGGTCGGCACGCAGGGCACGCCCACCGCGCATGCGCGGCCGTCTTCCTGCCCGTGCGCGACCGCTCCCGCCAGTTCCTTTTTTTCCGCGTCTGGAGAGAGTTGTGCTTTGCCGCTCTCTCTGTTTCAGCCGCCGGAATTTCGATCGCGTTTACGCGGATCGTCGCTTTTCTTTTTCTCTCTTGTTTTTGGGTTATCGCCGGTTTCCCTTTCAAAAAAAAAAAAAAAAAAACCTGAGCGTGTGGAGCACGCGCTCCCCTTTTCCCTCGCTTCCAGCGGGGACGCCGCATTGCGGCCTAGTGGCCGCTCGGTCGTTTCTTTTTTCGAGGTGTGATTCCAGCCACCATTGACGACTTTGACTTCGCCGACGCGATTTTTCCGTCGATGTCCTCGAAGGTCCCGAGTGGATTTAAAAAGTGTGGTCGCTGCGGCCGGCCGATCTCGCAGACCGACACCCACGCTTGGTGCCTCCAGTGCCTCGGGCCGGAGCACAATATCAAGTCGTGTTCCCTGTGTCTCGGTCTCCGGAAACGGACTCAGGTTGCGAGACAAGTTCTGCGGGACCGTCTTTTTGGAACTTGCGCCGGCCCCTCGACGTCGACCTCGACGGCATCGGTACCGACGCCCGGTCCTTCGGTACCGGTATCGATGCCTGAGACATCGGCACCGATGGCATCGACCCCAGGAGAACAGGTCCCGTCGGCCCGCCGGTCCTCCGGTGAGAGTGGAGGTGAGAGGCCGCGTGGGCAGTCGGCCCCGGTCACTCCCTCAGCTCGTGGGCCACGGGACCGAACCCTGTCTGACCCGGTACCTCGAGACCGAGGGGGATCGACCTCCTCCTCCTCCATGCCTTCCGGCGCCGGTGACGGACATCGCAAGAAGGATAAGAAGCGTCGTCACCGGTCGCCCTCGGTGCATCCGGATATCGAAGAGGAGGCGACGCCGAAGCGTACTCGTCGAGAGGAGAGGTCCCCGTCGGTTGTGGAGGTACCGACGCGTCGGGGTTCCGGCACCTCGGTGCCGTCTCCTGGCCCCCATCAGCTACTGACGCCGACACCCCTACCGGCCCCACCGCCTTTCCCGGCAGCGGGCCTGGACGAGTGCCTCAGAGCCATCCTTCCGGGGATCCTGGAAGGGCTGATGCGCCAGGCTGTGCCGGCGCCGGGGGTGCTTGCGCCCTCGGCGCCGATGTCTGTGGCGCCGGCGAGCTCTAGCCCGGCGCCGGGGCCGTCGACACCGCCGCCGCTTGCGGCGCCGGTCTCGACCGCCACGCAGGTGGAGTCCCCGTCGACGTCGATGGAGGGAGCTCCGTCCCCGCCGGCGCGGGAGTCCACCGCTCGACGACACCGAGACCCTGGTGCCTCGACGTCGAGCCGGGCCCGGTTCAGGACTCAGCTACATGAGCTTATGTCCGATACCGAGGATGAGGACTCGTGGGGGGAAGAGGAGGACCCTAGATATTTCTCCTCAGAGGAGTCTACGGGCCTTCCCTCAGACCCCACGCCTTCACCGGAGAGGAAGCTCTCACCTCCCGAGAGTCTCTCCTTTGCCTCCTTTGTGCGGGATATGTCTATTAGCATTCCCTTCCCCGTGGTCTCTGTGGAAGAGCCGAGGGCCGAGATGCTCGAGGTCCTCGACTATCCATCACCACCTAGAGAGTCCTCCACGGTGCCGCTGCACAATGTCCTCAAAGAGACACTGCTTCGGAACTGGGTGCGACCGTTAACTAACCCCACCATTCCCAAGAAAGCAGAGTCCCAATACAGGATCCACTCCGACCCAGAGTTAATGCGGCCCCAATTGCCCCATGACTCGGCGGTCGTGGATTCTGCTCTCAAGAGGGCACGGAGTTCGAGGGATACCGCCTCGGCGCCCCCGGGGCGGGAGTCTCGCACTCTGGACTCGTTTGGGAGGAAGGCCTACCAATCCTCCATGCTCGTGACCCGCATCCAGTCATACCTGCTCTATATGAGCATTCACATGCGGACCTATGTGCAACAACTGGCGGACCTGGTCGAGAAGCTCCCGCCGGAGCAGTCCAGGCCTTATCAGGAGGTGGTCAGGCAGCTGAAGGCGTGCAGAAAGTTCCTGTCCAGGGGTATCTATGACACCTGTGACGTGGCATCTCGTGCTGCGGCCCAAGGTATAGTGATGCGCAGGCTCTCATGGCTGCGTGCCTCTGACCTGGACAACCGCACCCAGCAGAGACTGGCCGACGTCCCTTGCCGGGGGGATAACATTTTCGGTGAGAAGGTCGAGCAGATGGTGGACCAACTGCACCAGCGGGAAACCGCCCTCGACAAACTCTCCCACCGGGCGCCTTCAGCATCCACCTCCACAGGTGGACGTTTTTCCCGGGCCCGGCAGGCTGCACCCTATTCTTTTGCAAAGCGTAGGTACAACCAGCCGGCCCGAAGGCCTCGTCAGGCACAGGGACAGCCCCAGCGCGCTCGTTCCCGTCAACAGCGTGCGCCTAAGCAGCCCCCTGCGCCTCCCACAGCAAAAGCCAGGGACGGGCTTTTGACTGGATCCACGGGAACATAGCCGCCCTCAAAGTGTCCGTACCGGACGATCTGCCGGTCGGGGGGAGGTTAAAATTTTTTCACCAAAGGTGGCCTCTCATAACCTCCGACCAGTGGGTTCTCCAAATAGTGCGGTGCGGATACGCCCTGAATTTGGCCTCCCTGCCTCCAAATTGTCCTCCGGGAGCTCAATCCTTCAGGTCCCATCACAAGCAGGTACTTGCAGAGGAACTCTCCGCCCTTCTCAGCGCCAATGCGGTCGAGCCCGTACCACCCGGGCAGGAAGGGCAGGGATTCTATTCCAGGTACTTCCTTGTGGAAAAGAAAACAGGGGGGATGCGTCCCATCCTAGACCTGAGAGGCCTGAACAAATTCCTGGTCAAAGAAAAGTTCAGGATGCTTTCCTTGGGCACCCTTCTGCCAATGATTCAGAAAAACGATTGGCTATGTTCCCTGGATTTAAAGGATGCATATACTCACATCCCGATACTGCCAGCTCACAGACAGTATCTCAGATTCCGCCTGGGCGCACGGCACTTTCAGTATTGTGTGCTGCCCTTTGGGCTCGCCTCCGCCCCACAAGTGTTTACAAAGTGCCTCGTGGTGGTGGCGGCGTACCTACGCAGGCTGGGAGTGCACGTGTTCCCATATCTCGACGATTGGCTGGTCAAGAACACCTCGGAGGCGGGAGCCCTCCGGTCCATGCAGTGCACTATTCAACTCCTGGAGCTGCTGGGGTTTGTGATAAATTACCCAAAGTCCCATCTCCAGCCAACCCAGTCTCTGGAATTCATAGGAGCTCTGCTGAATGCCCAGACGGCTCAGGCCTTCCTTCCCGAAGCGAGGGCCAACAACCTCTTGTCTCTCGCTTCGCAGGCCAGAGCGTCTCAGCAGGTCACAGCTCGGCAGATGTTGAGACTTCTGGGTCATATGGCCTCCACAGTTCATGTGACTCCCATGGCTCGTCTTCACATGAGATCTGCTCAATGGACCCTAGCTTCCCAGTGGTTCCAAGCCACCGGGAATCTAGAAGATGTCATCCGCCTCTCCACCAGTTGCCGCACTTCACTGCTCTGGTGGACCATCCGGACCAATTTGACTCTGGGACGTCCATTCCAAATTCCGCAGCCCACGAAGGTGCTGACGACGGATGCATCTCGCCTGGGTTGGGGAGCTCATGTCGATGGGCTTCACACCCAGGGTCTGTGGTCCCTCCAGGAAAAGGATCTGCAGATCAACCTCCTGGAGCTCCGAGCGATCTGGAACGCGCTGAAGGCTTTCAGAGATCGGCTGTCCTGCCAAATTATCCAAATTCGGACAGACAATCAGGTTGCAATGTATTACGTCAACAAGCAGGGGGGCACCGGATCTCGCCAACTGTGTCAGGAAGCCGTCGGGCTGTGGCGCTGGGCGTGCCAGTTTGGCATGCTCCTCCAAGCCACATACCTGGCAGGCGTAAACAACAGTCTGGCCGACAGACTGAGCAGAGTCATGCAACCGCACGAGTGGTCGCTCCATTCCAGAGTGGTACGCAAGATCTTCCGAGAGTGGGGCACCCCCTCGGTGGACCTTTTCGCCTCTCAGACCAACCACAAGCTGCCTCTGTTCTGTTCCAGACTTCAGACACACGGCAGGCTAGCGTCGGACGCCTTTCTCCTCCATTGGGGGACCGGCCTCCTGTATGCTTATCCTCCCATACCTTTGGTGGGGAAGACCTTACTGAAGCTCAAGCACGACCGCGGCACCATGATTCTGATAGCGCCCTTTTGGCCCCGTCAGATCTGGTTCCCCCTTCTTCTGGAGTTGTCCTCAGAAGAACCGTGGAGATTGGAGTGTTTTCCGACTCTCATTTCGCAGAACGACGGAGCGTTACTGCACCCCAACCTTCAGTCTCTGGCTCTCGCGGCCTGGATGTTGAGGGCGTAGACTTCGCTGCGTTGGGTCTGTCGGAGGGTGTCTCCCGGGTCCTGCTTGCCTCTAGGAGGGATTCCACTAAAAAGAGTTACTTTTTCAAGTGGAGGAGGTTTGTCGTTTGGTGTGAGAGCAAGGCCCTAGAACCTCGTTCTTGCCCGGCACAGAACCTGCTTGAATACCTTCTACACTTATCAGAGTCTGGCCTCAAGACCAACTCAGTAAGGAATCACCTTAGTGCGATTAGTGCTTACCATTATCGTGTGGAAGGTAAAGCCATCTCTGGAGAGCCTTTAGTCGTTCGATTCATGAGAGGCTTGCTTTTGTCAAAGCCCCCTATCAAGCCTCCTACAGTGTCATGGGATCTCAACGTCGTCCTCACCCAGCTGATGAAACCTCCTTTTGAGCCACTGAATACCTGCCATCTGAAGTACTTGACCTGGAAGGTCATTTTCTTGGTGGCAGTTACTTCAGCTCGTAGGGTCAGTGAGCTTCAAGCCCTAGTAGCTCATGCTCCATATACCAAATTTCATCACAACAGAGTAGTGCTCCGCACCCACCCAAAGTTCCTGCCGAAGGTGGTATCGGAGTTCCATCTTAACCAGTCAATTGTCTTGCCAACATTCTTCCCCAGGCCGCATACCCGCCCTGCTGAACGTCAGTTGCACACATTGGACTGCAAGAGAGCATTGGCCTTCTACTTGGAGCGGACACAGCCCCACAGACAGTCCGCCCAATTGTTTGTTTCTTTCAACCCTAACAGGCTAGGGGTCGCTGTCGGGAAACGCACCATCTCCAATTGGCTAGCAGATTGCATTTCCTTCACTTACGCCCAGGCTGGGCTGGCTCTTGAGGGTCATGTCACGGCTCATAGTGTTAGAGCCATGGCAGCGTCAGTGGCCCACCTGAAGTCAGCCACTATTGAAGAAATTTGCAAAGCTGCGACGTGGTCATCTGTCCACACATTCACATCTCATTACTGCCTCCAGCAGGATACCCGACGCGACAGTCGGTTCGGGCAGTCGGTGCTGCAGAATCTGTTTGGGGTGTAAATCCAACTCCACCCTCCAGGACCCGAATTTATTCTGGTCAGGCTGCACTCTCAGTTAGTTGTTCTTCGTAGGTCAATTTTCTGTTGTACCCTCGCCGTTGCGAGGTTCAATTGACCTGGGTTCTTGTTTTGAGTGAGCCTGAGAGCTAGGGATACCCCAGTCGTGAGAACAAGCAGCCTGCTTGTCCTCGGAGAAAGTGAATGATACATACCTGTAGCAGGTGTTCTCCGAGGACAGCAGGCTGATTGTTCTCACCTACCCTCCCTCCTCCCCTTTGGAGTTGTGTGTTTCATCTTTTGCTAGTCATTCAACTGGCGGGAGCGGTCGCGCACGGGCGGGAAGACGGCCGCGCATGCGCGGTGGGCGTGCCCTGCGTGCCAACCGTCCCGCGAAGCTTCTTTCCGGTTGGTGGGGGCTGCCGCGGACGTCACCCAGTCGTGAGAACAATCAGCCTGCTGTCCTCGGAGAACACCTGCTACAGGTATGTATCATTCACTGTATGGCTGCCTTACAGGGGTGAGGGTATTTTATAGGTTAAACTTTGCAAAGAGTTGTACATATGTCTAAGTTTACAGCACATGAAAATTATAACAATGCATAGCAATACTTGTACACCAGTTAAAATAATGATAGGTGAATTAAAACATTAAAGACATGATCAGCTGTAGGTGAATATCCAAGGAATAATTCCCATGCTGAGACATGGGAGTCTTGTAGCAAATTTTGAACAGTTTGTCTAATTTGTCCATTCTCATAGGTGATGGTATGATTCACTTCTATGGAGGTTGTTTTCAAATGGTCCATATAGGCATGGAGTTCAGTGAAGTTTAGTAGTTTGTGTAAAGTCTCTTCTCCCATGCCCAGAGGGAGTGGATGTACAGCTTATGGAATAAAATCTGGAATGTCAAGAGGCATTGGTAACCAGAGGTGCAGAATATGTTGTCTCATTAATGGTGATGGAGACAGCGGTGTGTGACTGCACCAAGTATTGTTCTGTAAATAGTTCGAACTGTACAGCAAAGTGTTCTTAGGGAGGCGGGAGCAATGGAAAAAGAAATATTTTGAGGAAAGAACAGATTAAAACAAGTGTCCAGCTCCAAGGTAGTACACCCTATGTGAGACAGTGGGTGAATGCAAAGGTTTGGCAGTCAGAGTACAGGAGGATGAATTGTTCCAGCAGGAGCTGTCACTCTCTTTAAACTGATGAGGTTCACACTGGAAATGAAAGGGCGTCCGCTGGCACAGGCTAGGGTCCATTGGTTTGAATGATGTCCAGTCATTGTCCAGGGGCTGCACCCATGCGAGATGGTCCAAAGGATGCATTATCACATTATTAACTTGCACACCAATATTAACAACAGGGTATATAACTGTATGTTGTCCTGACCATGGGATCAAAGTACAGATAGAGCATCCTTGTTGTGAACAGATTGGAACATTAACCGTCCACCAATCAAGGTGAGCTATATCAAATTCTGGTAATTTGGTGCTAGCCATCTGAACAAGAGATGGTGGCCAGTGGCCTAACTTAGACGTGATCAGAATTTCCTTTACGATAGTAATAAGCTTAATCTGTATTTGATCACAGGCCATAGCCCGTGAAATAGTCTTTCCCAACCTGTATTCTTCATGTGCTAAAGCCACAATTTTCTGGTCTATAATGGGTGATATAAGAGCAAAGGTATCTACAGTTACATTAGATAGTTTAGCTGAAGCCTCATTAATAATATGTTGTGAGGTAAACCCTTCAGAAGCATGTTGAGCTGTGGATCCCATCTTATTCCGGAGCACCTCTATATCACTTTTATTAAGGGCTCCCAGTGCAGTTCCTGTGTCCCCTAAAATGGTGTCCAATAATTCCCGCTTGTATCTAGAGGGATTGGCTGGGGGTGTGACTGACTGCATATCCAACCACGTATTAAGCATATGCATGTGTTTGGCAACAAATTGAGAGCAGTTTGGATATTTGGTAGTGACTAGAAATATTTTAGGAAACAGATTCCAAGTAAGAAAGTGGTATTCTACATCATATAAAACATCATGGGGTGCATCGTATTTAATCTGAAATGTTTTCCCCTCCTGGAACAAATTAATATCTGAGAGGTACAGAATAGGAGGAGCTGAAGTGGTAGGGGAGGTGGGAGGAGGGGTGTTAGGTAAACAAAGTACATCAAAAAAGAAAGAAGTCTCAGTAATGTGTCGTTGATTACTTTGAATCCATGTATAAGTGATCTGCCAAGTCCCTTTATCCTGACAGGAACTATTGTACTGAATCAAGGCAGGTGCAATCAATTCTTGTGTTCTTTCTAGGGAAGTGGAAATTGGTGGAGCCCACTTTGCGTGAGTGATGTTTAAGGAATAGTAGACTGGTCTGTCTTGCGCCGAACAGAAACTCAGGATAACCAGGCCTTTTCCTTCAGGGAATGGTGGGGGTATTTCTTAACGATATACCCCATCTGTGGAATTGGCCCAACCAGTTGTGCATATTTGGACGATAGTTCCTGTAATGAGATTTGGGTAAAGGAGAACACATACCACACTAAACAGACAATGTGCCATACTAGAAGCACACTGATTATTACAGTACAATAACTAACCTACTTATAAACTTACTAGCCGTTGAGCCCGTAAAAACGGGCTGATATTGGGGGTTTTCTTTCCTCCTCCCCCCCCCGCGAGGTCGCCACCGCTCCCCCCCCCCTCGGAGTTGCCGCCGCCGCCGCCACCCCTCCACCCGGCCCGGGCCCTCTCTTCGCTTCTGAACTTACACATCCATTTGCCGAACGCAGCAAGGCACATCAGCTGAGCTGCCGTGGGCCCTTCCTTCTCTGCTTGTGGCCCCGCCCTCCTGTGACGTAACGTCAGCGAGGGCGGGACACAGGCAGAGAAGGAAGGGGCAGCTCAGCTAATGTGCGTTGCTGCATTCGGCGAATGGATGTGTAAGTTCAGAAGGGAAGAGAGGGCCCGGGCCAGGTGGAGGGGTGGCGGCGGCGCCTCTGAGTGGGGGGGGGGGGGCAGTAGCAACCGCGGCGGCGCAGTTTCCCCTCTCTGTCCCGCCCCCCCGTCATCACGTATTGACACGGGGGCGGGACAGAGAGGGAAGTCTCTACTGCGCATTTGCGAGTGAGTCGGTCACTCGCCGTTTATATGTTTGATATACCACCTCAACAGAAATAATGTTTACTAAGTATTATTACCACCATTGAATGCGTGTATCAACTATACAGATACTATACATCATGAGTGACTACTATAGTTACCACTTTTCAAACATCTTTTGTTCGGGGGGGGGGGGGGGGGGGGCAGCCTTCTGTGCTGTATTCCGGAATCAGTCGTCTGCTGTATTCAGGTGGAATCTGAGAACAGAAACTGGTAACCACTCATTATCCATATGGTTTCAACTGAGTGATGTGTTTCCAACATTGCTGGTTGTCTGGCCTTAGGATCTAACATAGACTTGGGCCTAAGGTATCTGTAACCAAGTATGGTCCATCCCACTTTGCTGTGCCAAAGGGGAGGTTTGGTCTAGGGTTTAGGAGCATGACCTTACTCCCCACTTTGGTCGTAAATCAGAATCTTTGGCCTGCACCTCCTGTAGATAATCCCCAGCCTTTTCTGTGTTTGCCAGCACAGTGGTCTGGATTTCTTTTAGGTGTTCTTGCAGGGATTTCATCCACTCATTTGCAAGAACTACAGTCTGAGCCTCAGGGCGAAAAGGGTGT
Organism: Microcaecilia unicolor; assembly: GCF_901765095.1. NCBI lineage: Eukaryota > Metazoa > Chordata > Amphibia > Gymnophiona > Siphonopidae > Microcaecilia > Microcaecilia unicolor. The sequence goes on from NC_044033.1 coordinate 307,806,956, forward strand.
AGCAGGTTTTCCCATCGAGGCATTGGCCTTTCCATTAAGGCTTAATAGGGGGCAAAACCAGTGGACTTACAGACATTGGCTCTAATACGCATAAGGATCAAAGGGAGGGCCTGATCCCAATTTTTCCCTGTCAGATTCAGCATAGGGCTGAGATGTGCTTTGATTGTTTGATTCATACGTTCTACCTGCCCCACTGCTTGGGGATGGTACGAAATGTGCAATTGCTGTTCTATGCCTAGAAAATCAAACAATTCCTTGACTAGCTGAGAAACAAAAGCAGGACCATTATCAGATTCAATAGTGTTAGGAATTCCCCAACATGTAAAAAATGGCATAGTTAAGACCTCAGCTGTGGTTCTGGCAGTTTGATCTGATACTGGAAATACTTATACCCAATGAGAAAAGGAATCGACTACCGTGAGTAAAAATCTGCTTTTCCTAGCTGTTAAAGGAAGAGGGCCCACATGATCTATCTGTAGCCTCTCAAATGGGCCCCGTGGTGGCGCTCTCATCAGCTGTCCCTTTTCTTTTTAGGTTGTCTCCCAAATGAAGCACAAATTACACATGAGGCCACATGATCCTGTATGTCATGTTTCATTTCTGGCCACCAGACCAACATATTCAGGGTTGCCAGCATCTCTTCAGTTTTAGGGTGCCCCATGGGACCTGCTCCATGAACCCACTGCATCCAATCGTTCCCTTGAACTCTGGGGATAGCTATAACCAATCCTTCCTCCTTCTTCACACACAGCATGTCTTTCTGTATAGTGAGTGTGAGAAAGGGTGTATGCTGGTAAGTGTTATCTGGGGTGTGTTGCACTAGTTGCTTCAGATTGGAAAGCTCTGAGTCATTTTCCTGCAGTGTACTGAAATAATCTGGTGGTACCACCTGATCGTAATCAGTGGAATGTGTGGCCGTGGCTACTCTCTGGTTCTGCTCATACCAGAGCCTTATAGGGCCTACATGACATGCTTCCTTGGCTAGTGAATCTGCTAAAGTGTTTCCTTTCACTAAAGGGCCTTTCTTAGCATAACAGGCTTAGCTGTAAGGGAGTGATTATGAGATTCTTTCTGACTACCATTTAGGGCATGGCATGTGGGTAATAGCACCCTCTGTAGAAGGATAAATAATGTTGTAGAGGTCAAGCTTTAAAATTATGGTAATTGATACAAAACTAGAAATCTATTTTCTGCATCACTTTCATGAAGGATTTGTTTTTGTTGTGAACATTACAAATATATCACATGGAACCAAAAAAATTCCATTAAAACTACAACTTTAGAGCTTACATTCACGCTCTCTTCCTGAACTCATTTATTAAGAAACATCATGCCATTTAATATTTTTAAAGTAGCTTTGTCTATAAAATATGAAAACTTAATATGAACAGTTTGATATCATTAATAACAGTACTGAAGTTTTCTTCTCCCATTCTCCTCCCCCGTTCAGTCTCCTTCTTCCCCCTTCTCCCCCCCCCCCCCCCCCCCCCCGTGAAGAACTTCTTTAATGCGTCATTCAACAATATTTCTGAACCATTCTTTTAGCCAGAGAGACTTCTGAGTCAGGCCGAAATGATAAGGAAGTGCATGGAGGAATACTGAGACTAGGGCATAATAGTGTCAAAACTACAATCTCACAGACCAAAATGTAAAAATATATATACAGAAGTGCAACTGATAACAGTGCAAAATAAGTGCCATAACAGAAGAACTAGGAATGCAAGACAAAAAAGCATTATGCACCAGTATGTGGAGAACATAACGTTATGACTTCCAGAATATAAACTAAAAACTAAGTTTGAGAATAAGCCTCTCCGGAAGCCAAAGTAATGCCAAGGAATGGTAGATAAATGTAGAATCAAACATACTTCAATTTCTCAAAAGTTATGCATGAATCATAACTGAAGGCATCCAAGAAATGTGCGAAAAGTGTGAGCATTCATTGAGAAGTGTAAATATACATAAAACGTTTGACATGTGCAAGTTGACGTTACACTAAAATATTAACAAACAGGACGTCTGAAGGCAGCAATAGCAGTGCAAAAATGTGCTAAATTTAATCACAGAAATAAAATTATGTACATCTGAATCATAAAAAAATAAATATATGTGGTTCTCAAAACGTGACACATGCGGATTAAGCTAAAACCAAAACCATGGCTTACTGTACATCTCAATTTTCAAAGTGAAAAAGAATGTGTGAATCAGAATATGAAAAACATGACATAAAAGTGAAACATTTGTGAATCATGTGGCAAAAATGTGTTCAAGAAATATGAAAAACATAGTTTATGTAGGCATGGTAAACACCGAGGGGTTTGTATCATGCATTAATCATGCCTATTTAAAAATTGGAGAGAGAAAATGTATAACATGAAATATGTGACACCAATCCAAGAGTAGGGCGAATCAGCAATTCCAAAGACACAAGGGAGGTGTGATGTAACTGGTATATAAAGATTTATTCAAAATACATCAAAAGACTTGACACAGCAGCTGTGTTTGGGCGCAAAAGTGCCTGCTTTAGGAGTCTGAAGAAACGATGTACATGTTCATCAAAACACAGTGAGGAGGAACAGGTTGCAAAGCAACAATCTACCCAAAAACAGGCAGTTTCAGTTCTAAAGAAAATCACCAATAATAACCGTTGGACAATGCCTGGAGTTTAATCTGTGTTAAGGATTTGATGAACAGTGTACATCATTTCTTCAGACTCCTAAAACACAGCTGCTATTTCTTTTGATGTATTTTGAATAAATCTTTACATACCAGTTACATCATATCTCTCTTGTGTCTTTTGGAAGTGCTGATTTGCCCTACTCTTAGATTGGTGTCTTACCACATTTGTAAGGATAGAGTGTTCCTCCACATTCTTGTGATCGATCTCTTCTAACATGAAATATGTGTCATACAGAGAATTACTTACAGGGATGGGCACAGTGGCGTTCCGAGGGGCGCTGATACCCGGGGCGGATCGCCGATGCACCCCGCCCCCCCGAGTGCAGTGCCCCCCCCTGTGCAGCGCGACCGCCCCCCCAGCGAAGGGACACCCCCCCACCCCGGCGAAAGAACCCCCCCCTCCCAGGTGCACATCGCTGGGGGGGGGGGGGGGGGGCCGTGCGCCGGTCAGCGTCGTTGGTTTCCATGCTCCCTCTGCCCTGGAACAGGTTACTTCCTGTTCCGGGGCAGAGGGAGCATTGAAACCAACGATGCTGACCGGCGTGCAGCACCCCCCCCCCCCCAGCGGCGTGCACCCGGGGCGGACCACCCCCCCCCCCCCCTTGGTACGCCACTGGATGGGCATTCCTGGAAAATTTTACTTGTAAAATATCAGTTAAAAGGAACCAACAGTGATATTGCACTCTTTGTGCTGAAAGCAATAAAACCAGCACATAATGTTGAGTATATAAAAAAACAACACATAATCCCCCGGGTTCTATATAGAGCGCTTAGATTTAGTTTCCAAAATCAGCATGGATTCTATAACACCACGCGTAACTTAATTGGCTTAAGCTGAGTGCTGATAACAGCAATTAACAAGCAATGATGAGCTCTAATTGACACTGATTAGAATTTAGTTGCACAACTCCCTAAGCATATTCTGCAACGATGTGCTCCAAACTTCTAATGCACAGAGGCAAAAAAGGCGTATGGTTATGGGTGGGGAAATGGGCGTTTCATGGGCATTCCAAAATGTAGGCACCTAGTTATATAATATGGCCCAGTGGGCCAAATCTACAAGCTGAGATTTAGACGGTTTTCATTGGTGTGAATGGATGCGCACAGATATTTGCACTGAAATATCAACTAAACAAACATATTCAATAATTTGCGCCTAAATCTAGGTGCCGATTATAGAATACGTTTAGCTGGCTCTGATTTCAGTGCCAGTTTTTTTAGGTGTCATATATAGAATCTCCTTCAATGTAGTGTATTTAAAAAGCGCATAAAATGGGGTACATAAATGTGAAATATATAAAAAATTGAAATTAAAAAACTAACCCAATATCTTAATCTTTATACATCATAATAAATAGTACAGAAAAATATAAATACATTTATATATGCACCAATAAAACTACCATCCAGGTTTAAACCAATGCTGTCTGAGTAAAATATGAGATACTAGTAAAAAAGCCCCATTTCTGATGCAAATGAAACGGGGGCTAGCAAGGTTTTCTTCTGTGTGCATGTGGGAGTGTGTGTATCCCTGTCCTCTGCCCTCTCTCCCCTCCCCCCTCCGAGTCCTTCACTGTTACAGAGAGAGCGATTTGATTTCATGCTTTGTTTGTGTTACAGAGAGGGCGGGGCAGACACTCATGGGGAAACCGGATATCTCTCCCCCTTCACACTTCCGGCTGGAGGCTTCATAGAACTTTGGTTGTGCCTTTTATATAGAGAGATTAGTGAAACACAATAAAAATGGCTCCTTGGAACTATTGTCCATATCTGAAGATAATAGAACCAGTACTGAAAAATACAGTTTTAAATTTTCTTGGTTAAACGTATAAATCAATTTAAAAGAATAAATAAGCAGCTAAAATGAAATGAAGTAATATTATAATGTAAAGATTCCATATCGTCCCACAGATCAATCCAGAGACTTGTGGGTTATGTCCCTCGACCAGCAAGTGGACATAGAGAGAACTTCAGAGGTTTACTATATGTGGTCATGTGCAGTCACCTTAACTTCAGTATCTAGCAGGTGGATGGTCATATCTGTGCAGCTCTGGCTTGATTGGCTCCTGGCCTGGTCCCCTGGGTCTAGTTGAGCTATATGTGGTCATGTGCAGTCACCTTAACTTCAGTATCTAGCGGGTGGATGGTCATATCTGTGCAGCTCTGGCTTGATTGGCTCCTGGCCTGGTCCCCTGGGTCTAGTCGAGCTTCTGGGGTCTGAGATGTCCCGGTCTTGGGTGCACACCTGGTGGTGCCAGGTCCCTCCGTTCCTCCCCCATCAACCCCTCCTCTCTGCCTGACTGGGGTTTATGGTTCTCACTCTCCTGACTTTAAAAGGAGTCTGAGGTTTCTTTTGCTCCGGCGTCCTCTTCTGTCTTTAAAAAAAAAAAAAATGCTATTTGAGCACTGTTAAAAATAAATAAATAAAAAAAATCTGTCTGATTTGTCCAGCACGGCAAACTCATGCTGGTTTGCAGTACCGACTGAATGGTGTGAGGACTGACTTGGCATGTGACAGCGATTCTCGAGGGGGTGAGTAGTCATTATCCTATCTGCGCCGGTGGGGCAGAGCAAAAGCTGCTCCCAGTGTGGGAGCCACTGGGCTGCTGCAGTTTCCCGTGCTGGAGATCCACTGTACAGCCGAACTCTGTGGAGCGGTGTGCTCCTTCCCTCCCAGCTCATTTTGGTGGACGCAGGTTAGTTTTCTTGCGTGTGTGCTTGAAGGCGCCATCTTTCTTGCCACTCTACATGGCAGTGCAGAAGCCCCAGCACCCCCCTGGTGCCTGATTTGCTTGTGATTCAGGTTATTTTATATGTAGGCTTTTCAGAAATGTGACTGGGGAACTGGAATGGATCACTCCCAGTTTCTTCATATTTGGTATTTAAGGGCTTCTGAGGAAGGAGGCCTGGGGCGGTTTGCAGACTCCTGTGGGAGTCCTCAGGTCTCCCACAGCTTTGAGTCTCCCGCAACTTTTCAGGGGTGAGGTCCCTGCAGCTGTTCTGTGGCAGCGAGAGCCTTAAGCTGTAGCTTGGAAAGTACTGACTATCTGAAAGTCTTCTGGTAGAGATGCCTGTGCTTCACTAGGTGATATACACTAAGAATATTTCTGGACCCTCTTTGAGGAGATTCAGGGTGTGTGTACATCATTAATGGAAGGGAGAAAGGGATCAGGATTAGGTATCCTACTCTGTTTTTCACTCTTTCCCTCTTTCTCAGAGCATGGCAGTAGTTTGTTTAGTTAGTCAGGCATACGGCTGTTGACTCCATGTTTCAGTGAGAAATGTTACATTTTGAGGCTAGTGCAGGCCTCTCAGGTTTCTCTCGGTTTCGATGGTAATCCTGTACCCTCTGTGCTGCCCTGGTGGCATTTGCTCTGTTTACATCGAACTAGTTTTATTCAGGAGGGTGGCTGGCCTTTCAGCCTGAAGGTTACAGGTTCAAGGCTGGTTTTATCCATCCTATTAGAAACTGTGGGCTCAACTAGGTTTCCAGTGGGGCATATTTTATTTCATTCTGTCTTACTGCTTGGCTGGCCAAGCAGTTCTTGCATGACTGGAACAGTTATCAGAACTCTACTGTATTAAAGATTGTCCTTCTCTCTCTCTTTGCACACTGATACTGGCCACACCTTTGCTTACTAGCCTCAGCTACCCCAGTATCTGCAGAGTACCCGGTACCTCTAATTGCTTCTATGGTATTTTTGGCATCTTTTCATGGTATGGGGTACCTAAATTCCATGAGGAGTGGTCCAGGAGCTACTTCAGTGTAGAGGTAACTTAATAGCTGTTGCAGTCAGCTGAGAGTAAGCACAGAGCTCTAGGGGTGCTGCTTCACAACCCACTTCAGCTTGCTATCTAGTGCGCAATGGTGCAACAGTCATATTCAGCTGCATCATCTGTCTGGTTCTCAGTCGCACTTATTAGCTCCAGTGCGCAGCAGTTATAGTGCAGAGTCACACCTACCAATTCTTGTCTCTATCTGCAAGAAGTTAGCGCTGGCTTACACATCAGACTAGAGAATGACACGGGGATAAAGTTTGTCTCTGTCCCTGCCCCGTCCCTGTGGGTTCTGTCTCCGTCCCCGCCCTGTCCCCGCAGGCCCTATCTCCATCCCCGCCCTGTCCCCGCATGTTCCGTCCCCACCCCGTCCCCGTGGGCTCTGTCCTCATCTGCAGAAGCCTTGAAAACTTATGATTTTATATTTAAATCTTTTTATTAAAATATAAAAAGGAACAATATGCTGTGCAACTGTTGTGTATAAATTACAAATAGAGAACAATAATAACAATGAGCAGCTATAATAACCCTCTTTCCCATCACCACCCTCTACCCTTCCAATCCCAACAATAGGTGATTTCTGCTACACCAAGGAATCCTAATTCACACTGTTAAAATGTCCAGGGGTATAAAATACAACCCGTTCTATATGCCCTAGAGGGGAAAAATATGCCTTATAAAGCACTGTTTTATGTTTTTTAAATCTGTGGATAAATAAGAAATCATCAGCAATCTCAGAATTCAATCTAGCTCTCCTGTCTTCCACAGTCCTTCCTGGAATAGAAGTTGTCTTAGAAGATGTGCTAGTAGCAGGATGTATAGGATCTCCCATGCAAGTTTTGCTAGTTGTGGCCAGTATGTTTGCTTGTTTTTCCAAAAAATTAAAATATCTTTGTAGGCATCACTTAAACATAAATAACAGTCCAGTTCATTAACAGGCTTTAAAGTAGAAAATGGGCTCTGTCCCCATCCCCGTGGTTACTGCGGTTCCCCAAACCCGTGTCATTCTCTACATCAGACCACGGATGTGGCTTCCAAGTCACATTTGGCAACCTGCCTTTTGGAAGTAATCTTGAGACTGTAGAAGATCTAGGGCAGTTGGGTAAAGACCTGAGGGACTTCCAAGCTCGGAGATTGCCAGGGGACGAGTTTAAGGATGATTTTTAATCCGCTTGGTTTTGTCGTAGGTTTTGTGGGGCCAGGAAAACCACTTTCAGGGTTTCCACTTCCACTACGACAAGCGACCTGGCTGCTGGTAGAATGAGCTATGTTTCAACTCCAGGTCAACCTATGCCTACTGCATCTTCCAATGATGGAGCCTTAGTTCACTCCTCAGGCAGGACTCCTGTATTGGTTTCAAGAGGAGTGGACTAAGATTACCTCAGCTCAAATGTGTCTTAGTTTTTCTATTGCACAGTTACAACCTGGACTTCACTACAGATTTTTCTTGGAGTCTACATGCAAGCTCAAACACTGTCAGGCAGTTCTTGCCACCTTGTCAACGTTTCTTCCTTTAGACACAGTCCAGTCTGTCCCCAGTTGCAATTGGGGAATGGGAAGTTGATCCCTTTGCTTTGTAGTTCCAACCAGGGAACTTCCTTCCAGCTGAGTTTGGACATCATAAGAGTCTGGGGTGTTTACAGTTCAACTTTTCACAATGGGAACCTTGCAGTGTGTAATAGTTCTTTCTCCGAGGACAAGCAGGCTGCTTGTTCTCACATATGGGTGACGTCTGACGGCAGCCCCAGGAACGGAATCTTTCTAGCAACAAAGCTTGCTAGAGCCCTCGCGTTCACGTGCGACCGTCTTCCCGCCCATAGCGCGAACGTGCCTCAGTCTCTTTTTTTTTCCGCGGTTCAGTGCAACTGTTTTTGGCTGTTCTGCGCCCCAGAGAGAGAGCCCTCACACCATTTTCGCCTCTTTTCATTGTTTTCGAGCAAGTCGCTTATGTTTCTTTGTTCTTAAAAAAAAAGTGTTAACTTTTTCCTCTATCTCTTAGTTTATCCCCGTAAGTTTCCTTTTGTTCTCGCGAGCGGCCATTTTGGCCGCCCGTACGGGTTTTTCCCTTTTTTATGCCCTCTTTTGGCACCATCGTGGATTTTGACTTTGCCGCCGCAGTTTTTCCGTCCATGACCTCGAAGATCGCCAGCGGCTTCAAGAAGTGCACGTGGTGCAGCCAGGCAATCTCAGCCACTGATCCACATGCTTCGTGTCTTCAGTGTCTTGGGGCTGGTCATCGCCCCGACGCTTGCACTCTGTGTCTTTGCCTAAAAAAGCGGACACAAGGGTCGAGATTGGCCCAATGGGAGCACCTGTTCCGAGCCATGCCCGGTCCTTCAGCATCGATGTCGGTAGCGGTACCGAGATCGTCGGAGACGGTATCGATGTCGGCACCGGAGACTGCATCGACGTCAGGAGTGCAGGTAATGGCTGTTCAGAGACCTTCTCACGCTGGCAGCAGTGAGCCATCGAGTGGGTCTCCACCTGCCACGAGGACTCCTGCAGTACAGGTCCCCCGGGACCGACCTCTTTCAGACCCGCCCCCGAGGAGGCGTGTGGATTCCACGTCCTCGTTGGTACCGGAAAGTACCTGTGACATGCTTCGTGCGAAGGCAAAGAAGCATTGTCATCGGTCACCTTCCCATCACGGTACCAAGAGCTCCTGGACGCCGAAGGATTCGGCACCAGTGAAGCGTCGATGCCGGGAGGACCGCTCACCCTCCATACAAGAGGTGTCGATGCGCTCTTCTCCGGACAGCCTGGTACCGCCTTCGCGCCCCAGGCAGATTCTGACTTCGTCGCCTGTACTGATCCCACAGGCTTGCTTGACAGACTCTTTAGATGAGCGCCTCCGAGCCATCTTTCCAGGGATTCTGGAAGGGCTGCTGCGGATGCTCCTTGCCGGGGGGATAATATTTTTGGTGAGAAGGTCGAACAGGTGGTCGAGCAGCTCCACCAGCGGGACACCGCCTTCGACAAACTCTCCCACCGGGCGCCTTCAGCATCTACCTCATCAGGTAGATGTTTTTATGGGGGAAGGAGGAGTGGCCTAGTGGTTAGGGTGGTGGACTTTGGTCCTGAGGAACTGAGTTTGATTCCCGGCACAGGCAGCTCCTTGTGACTCTGGGCAAGTCACTTAACCCTCCATTGCCCCATGTAAGCCGCATGAGGAGAGACTTGCTGAACTTAAACATGTATACTCTGGAGGAAAGGAGAAACAGGGGTGATATGATACAGATGTTCAAATATTTGAAAGGTATTAATCCGCAAACGAACCTTTTCCGGAGATGCGAAGGCGGTAGAACGAGAGGACATGAAATGAGATTGAAGGGGGACAGACTCAAGAAAAATGTCAGGAAGTATTTTTTCACGGAGAGTAGTGGATGCTTGGAATGCCCTCCCGCAGGAGGTGGTGGAAATGAAAACGGTAACGGAATTCAAACATGCATGGGATAAACATAAAGGAAGCAGCAGTCGAGATCGGGTGGCAGAACCGGTGGTGAGAGGCGGGGCGGGTGGTTGGGAGGCAGGGATAGTGCTGGGCAGACTTATACGGTCTGTGCCAGAGCCGGTGGTGGGAGATGGGACTGGTGGTTGGGAGGTGGGGATAGTGCTGGGCAGACTTATACGGTCTGTGCCAGAGCCGGTGGTGGGAGGCAGGGATAGTGATGGGCAGACTTATACGGTCTGTGCCAGAGCCGGTGGTTGGGTGGCGGGGCTGGGGGTTGGGAGGCGGGGATAGTGCTGGGCAGACTTATATGGTCTGTGCCCTGAAGAGCACAGGTACAAATCAAAGTAGGGTATACAGAAAAATTAGCACATATGAGTTATCTTGTTGGCAGACTGAATGGACTGTGTAGGTCTTTTTCTGCCGTCATCTACTATGTTACTATCAAGCTCATTTTCAAAGCACTTAGCCTCCCAAAGTTCCATAGAAACCTATGGAACTTAGCCTCCCAAAGTGCTTTGAAAATATGCCTCTATGTTACTTTTACTTTATCAACTATGTAGAACAGAATTTAGACTAAGGGAAACTAGGTTATAAAAGGAAACTTCAATGTATATTAAATCATAATTTGTACTGTTTGTTTGTGTAGTTTATACTATGTACTCAATTCTGTATATGCGGTGCTTTCATGATCTACACTGTTTTTATCTTATGTAGCTGATTGTGGTTTTTCCTGTGCTTTCCTGTAATGATTGGAGTTCCATTGTTTGTCTAAAACTGTACATATAATATTGTAATGTTCTTTTTTACTTTACAAATTGTAAACCGTTCAGTCTTGCAATTGCAATAAGATTCGGTATATAAATTGATGAAAATAAATAAATAAAATTTTGAGTGAGCCTGGGGGCTAGGGATACCCATATGTGAGAATAAGCAGCCTGCTTGTCCTCGGAGAATACCTGCTTACAGGTAAGTAACTTCGCTGTCTGATGGGGAGAGTTTCTAGCCTCCCTGGACCTCAAGGAAACATACTTTCATATTCCCAGTGCTTCTTGCTGCAGAGGGATCTTAGCGATTTATGACTATGTCATTTAACCTTTCCATGTTGCCGAGGACATTTTTTCAAGGTCATGGTGTGTCAGCTTTCCTTCGTGAGGATGGGTTGCAGATTCATCCATACCTTGTGACTGTCAAGAGACTCTGCAAACTTCATCCAAGATACCTACTCGTCTTCAGTCCTTAGGATTGGTAATCATTGTCACCAAGAGACAGTTGTTGCCCAAACAAATATTGGCTTATCGGGGAGTGACCCACTGAGCAGAAATGACTTCCTACATAGCCTTATGCACTGCTAAAGACTGTAGCGGTCTTCTTGTGCTCACCATTTTAAGATTAGCAGATGTAGCGGTGGCAGGATCAGAAGCAGACATATTCAGTATCTGGAGAGCCTTAGGTATATAGGAAGGTAGAGAATGACACGGGAGCAGGTAATCGCGGAAAACCACAGTAATCCGCAGTAAAACCGCAGGAATGGGGAAAATTTTCAAAGTTTTACTGCGGGTACAAAAAGAGGTTATTTCCCCGCCCCGCAGGAGCAGTAATAACCCCTGCACCCGCAGTACAACAGATGCCTACCTTTTTCTCGTCCTCCCTCCCTTCCTTCCAAGTCCGGTGTAGTTCACTTGCTGTCCCTGCTCGCCACCGCTGCCGCCGCCATCTGGTCCTGTATTGCACTCTCCCTCCCCCTCTGCAAGCTCCAGTGTCACTCATGCACCTCTCCGCTGGAAGCCTTCTTTCTATTGTGACTTCTTGTTCCCGCTCGCTACCGAGAGAAGGCTTCCCGGCACACGAAGGCAGCGTGCTTACATTGCTAACGCTGCTGTCAGTCCGGAAGATGGAAAGGCTGCATGCGGGAGCACAGGGGAGAGGTGCAGGAGTGACACCAGAGCTTGCAGGGAGGGGGAGGGAGAATGCGATACAGGACCCGATGGCGGCAGCGGCGGGGAGGGGGTGGGAGAGCAAGCAACACCAGACCCTGTGGGAACGGAGGGATGGAGAGTGACACCGACCCTGTTGGGGGGGAGGCAGGAAGATTGGGAGAGTGACACCGAACTTGGGAGGGGGAGGGAGGGAAAGCGACACAAGACCTTGTGGGGTGGGGGGGGGGGGGAGTGAAAGCGACACGACTTTGTGGGGGGGGGGGGGGGGGGAGGGCGGAGTGGTATGGAGGGAAAACACCACCAGACTTTGTGGAGGGGGAGAGGGAGGGAAAGTGACACCAGACCTTGGAGGAAAGGAAGAAGGGAAGGAGGGAGAATGACACGACCTTGCAAGGGGGAAGAGAAAGGAAGGGCATGGGGGTATAGGGCCTTGGAAGCAAGGGAATGAGAGAGAGAAACGGATGGAGCTGGGGACTGATAGGGTGATGAGATCCAGTGGAGGGTAGATGAGGGCTAATAGGATGGGAATGAGGGCTAAGGAAGTGGGTGAAAAAGGATAGGGGTTTAGGAGACTGAATATTAAGTGGGAGACAGAGGGAGCAATGGTAAAAGCTAGTAGGTAGATGAGAAGTGAAACAGAGACTAAGGTGAGAGAAAGGGGGATAAACACAAATAAGGGGAGAGGGAGAGATGAAATGAAAGGTCACTGCCAGACAGATGTAGAGAAGGAAAGGACAAAGCAAAGAGGAGAGAGAAGAAATGGAATCGCCAACGTGGAAAAGATTTTAGAGAAGATGGACACTTGGAAAGTGGAAAAGAGACTGGGACCATCCCAATTAGAAAAATAAAGTGCTCGGACAACAAAGGTAGAAAAGAAATATTTTTATTTAATACTTTTAAGGACTAAGATGTGCCTGCTTTGTGAAATGTACGTCTTTTCTATTTTTGTATTTTGCAGAGTGCAGGAGAAAATACATTTCTGTTTCTCTTTTACTAGTGTTTACCTGGCTTTCTTGAGGGAGATCTCTATTTCAGTTTTTCTGTGGTTCCCTGTTTTGTATAGTGAGAAAAGAATTAAGTGTGCTTGGAGTTGTAGAATGATTAGAAAAATTTGTGCTCATTATTGCTTGTTATGTGAATGAATATTCCATCACTGTTTCATTATTGATTGCCAGACCAGTCTAGTATTACATTTTAAGGGCATTTGTTTTAATTCGTGTATGCAGTCCCTTATATGCACATGATTTTGCTTTTTAAACCCAAAGGTATACCTTAAGTGGTTAAACAGCGAGGCTTCTGTGGATAGGGACAGAGTTCGCAGGGACGGGGCAGAGACGGGGCTAGAGTTCACGGGGACGGGGATAGAGTTCAAGGGGATGGGGTGGGGACGGGACAAACTTTGTCCCCGTGTCATTCTCTATAGGAAGGTGGCGACTCCTTATGAAACACCCACACCATGGTAGGATCATCAGATTCCTGACCTTCTGAGCAGAAATGCCTCCTGGCATACCCTCATGTTGTCCTCTGGCTGGTCACAAGAAAGGGGATCTGGCTTCAAGAACCGTAGTGGCCGTTGGCTGAGAGAGGCAATTTCTTCAGCAGGCCTCTGTATGGGACAGTCTCTTCCGTTACGGGTGGCAGTGCTTTCTTCCAGAGTGCAGTTGACTTCCTTTTCCGTGTCCCGTCTGGGTTCCATGGCTGCCCGTTGCAGTTTGGCCACTTGGTCCTCTATCCTGCTGTGGATGGCTTTTGCCGATCGCCCACTTGATCTGCTGCCCTTCCCTTTTCAGACTTTGCAAGCTTGGCGTGGGAGCGCTAGGCATTCCAGATTTGACGTGGCAGCGCATGTAACCGCGGGTTGTTGTTCTGGGTTGAGTGTTTTCTTCTAGTTGTCTCAGTTTCATCAGATTCCTTCATTTGATTTTTGGCTACAAAAAAAAAAAGGCAAAACAAATCAAAACATAAAGGAAACCTTCTGTTACCATCCCGCAAGAGCAGTTGAGGAGCTTACATGGGCTTTATGCAGGCAGGACAATACTGAAGTTAAGGGACTGCACATGATCACATATAGTAAGCCTCTCTATCTCCACCTGATGGTAGAGGGACATAACCCACAAGTCTCTGGATTGATCTGTTGGGACTAATGGAAAGAAAATGATCAGGTAAGAATTAATTTTACCAATTAAAAGAATAAATAAGCAGCTAAAATGAAATGAAGTAATATTATAATGTAAAGATGGGAGCACACACAGATGAGGACTTGTGTATCAAGGTTAAGCATGCTGACCAAGCTGTTGGCCTGACAAGGGTTATGATTACATGTTTCCATAGCTTCTATGTCAAAGACAAGGTTGTGGCCAGAATTAAAGGTGTGAGATTTGTCATATGGCATATTCATAAGATTGAGGACCTATCGTCTGCAACTAAGCAGAAGAGTCTACATGATATAACAGTAAGAGGTGGGAACATTTGATATAGTGGCTTTTCCTGGTGACTAGTGATGACAGTAGAAGGGACAACATCTAGAATCAGAATGGGAGAGGAAACAGTTAAGGTTCTGCAAGAGGCAGGCATAATTGGATTGGAACAATTTGAACACGATAAAACACCGGCATGGAGAAAGCAAGCCAAGGGCAGAGTTGAGCATGGCCATAGGTAACTTCATTACCAAACTAGGGATCTTAAAATAGCAAGAGAATATGGGACACTGAGGAGAGTAATGGAGAATTGTATGGTGACCTGAATTTGTTCTTTTGATAACACAGGGGGATTAGAGTGAAGCAAATTGTGCAAAAGGGTGAAAAAATAGGATGTGAATTGAATCTTCAGTGTAGACAATGTTTCTGTGCCAGCTCCATGACACACCAGTTGAACCACTGGTCTAGGCCATACATTTGGAGTGGATTTGGCACAACCAGATATAACCTGGAGCTTAAGGTAGTGCTAGAGTAGCACTTATTTTCATCGGTGCATGCTATCCCCTTCATTCTATGTTAGCACCTAAATATCAGCATTATTTGCATGCTAAAATTATAGAATGCTAGCATGTGTACAGGTGTGTATGCAGAGCTCCCAGTTATGCACATAATTTACAGAATAGTGTAAGTTATGTGCTAAAGTGCAGCATGTACACTTGCTATTGACGTGGTGTAAATGGACACATCTGATTGTTAGAGGAGAAACCAGTGACTTTCATACAGGGAGTGTTGTCAAAAATGTTCTTAATTAAGGCACCAGAAGACCCAACACAGGGCCGTGTTTCGGGGTCAAATACAACTGTACTGTTTACTAAGCCGCGTTGTAGGTGCGCTAGTGTCTTTAGTTCACGCTAAATGTTAGCACACATTAAACGCTAAAGACACCCATAGGAATCTATGGGTGTCTTTAGTGTTAAGCATGCACTAATTGTAGGTGCACACTAAAAACATTAGCAAGTCAGTAAACAGAAACCTAAGTCACAAAACTTATGTGTAATACATTAAAAGTATAAGTAGTAGTATAATACAAATAAAAGTTATAAATAAAAAATTACAAACTTCAAAACATGATTAATAACTGTAGAGACATTAACTGTACATTCAAAATGTGATAATATAAAGTCTATGTAAAAAGTATATAAAAATTAATATGGTGCATATAAGAAAACCATAAAATAACGTATAAAATGGACTGCACCTCTAATGAGATTGAGTAAATTAAATAACAGAATCAGGTTAAAAAAGTAAACACATGTTAAACAGATGTGACAGGACCTAAGGTATCACCAGTCAAAAACCAAAAGGGCATGATAAATTGGTTAAAGATATTCCAGGCAAACAAGCTCACCTTAAAGCTGGAAGGTGTTAGAGCCATTTTATCAAGGCACTGTTTGTAAGCTCTTTTTTTTTTTTTTATATATAATCTATCTGAGCATTCCTCCAACAGTCCTTTGCAGTTACACTTTTCGATTTTTGCCAACTGCATTCCAGCCTTCGACATTTCTTTAGCTCTAAAAACTCATTAGAAAACCAGGGGGATTTTATCCTTCTCGAAGTTTTTATTGCATGTTCTTGGTGTCCAGATGCCATACAGAATTACCACTTGGAGCGCCTGACGTTGGCACCCAGTTATAAAATTGGCAATCTACGTGCATGCCACTGAAAATGCCCATAATCTGTATATATACTTCAGCTGGTCACTGGACATTCCATTTGAAAATTGACCTGGAAGTGTTGTGTCACCACAGGTGGATAACTCCCAGGGAGAGGTGGGATCCATGGTCAAAGGCATAGTCAGGCAGTTTGTAATACAGTGGGTAAGAACCCCAGATGGTGTCACTTTTTTATCAACGTTTCTCTGCCCCTCATTTCTAGATCTCCAATGTAAACTATTACATGAGCTGACCATGCACTTGTGTGGGTGAGGGGACGTTTAGGGGGGAGAGAAAAAGTACTGTACTTTCAAGGTGAAATGAAAATCTATTAAGACAAAGAATGTTGTGACAAGCTAATGATGGATATTGTAGACTTAGAGTGAATTGGTAATGGGGAGGTAGATGCAGAAATAATCTGTTTGCCGTATCTTAGATGTAGCAGAATTAGAAAAGGTTCAAAGAAGGGTGACCAAAATGATTAAGGAGATGGAACTCCTCTCGTAGGAGGAAAGGCTAATGAGGTTAGATCTCTTCAGCTTGGAAAAGATTGACTGAGGTCTACAAAATCCTGAGTGGTGTAGAACGAATAGAAATGAATCATTGTTTTTGTTTGTTTTTTTAAACTCTTTCAGAAAGAGACACTTAATGAAGTTACATGGAAATACTTTTAAATCAAATAAGAGGATTTTTTCTCTCTCAATGAATAGTTAATCTGTGGAACTTGCTGCCAGAGGATGTGGCAACAGCGATTAGCATATCTGGACTTCAGAAAGATTTGGACAAGTTCTGGAGGAAAAGTCCATAGTATGCTATCGACATCGACATGGGGAAGCCACTGCTTGTATTGGTAGCATGGAATGTTGCTACTATTTGGGTTTTTGCTAGATACTTATGACCTGGGTTGGCCACTGTTGGAAGCAGGATACTTGGATAGATGTACCATTGGTCTGACCCAGTATGGCTATTCTTATATTCGTATGCCATGAAGTCTTCTATAATTAGGATTATATCTTGGGCATCTTATAAAAAGAAAGCAAAAGAAAAGGAGGTTAAACTACATTATTGAATTGGAGCAGAGATACAGAATGTCATCTAATGATTTACATGATTGATAATAGCCTGTCATACATGTGGAGCAGATAGCTCATGCATTGAATAGAGTCAAGGAAAGGTATTTTGGGTAGAGTAACACAGCTGGGAAGTTGCTATTATGACAGCTAAAGGGGGATAGCCCATAGATCACATGTCTTAAAAATAAAGGACAAAGAGGCGAATGACGTTTGATAATACAGGCATTAGGCCTTCAGGAATCTCTTCAAGGAGCTGTATCAGCTAGGAAACTTGGTCACATGGAGAAATTAAAGAGTATTGAGAGAATAACATTACCAAAGTTTGTGGAAGAGATGTATGAACTGTTGGAGAGGGATATTTGAAGTTCTGGAAGTAAGCCATAAAAATGACTGAACATGGGATTAGACCATAGGTTCTCAACCCAGTCTTTGGGACACACCCTGTCAGTCAGGTTTTCAGGGTATCAACAATGAATATGCATGGAATAAATTTGCATACATTTCAAGGACAGATCCTTAATTACATGCTTTGCTGACTTTTGTTTTGCACCCCTAAATAGAACTCAGAGGTGTACTGTTGATGATTTTTTTTTTACATTTACAAATGTTAAAGGAAAGAAAAAGGTTAGGACTTCTTGATGGGTTATTAGTAGTTCAGGGAATACATTAATGGAAAGATGTTGCAGGATTGTTTTTTCAATCACAGTTTCTGAGCGAAACAGATGAGGAGCACTCATGGGAGTCAGAGGAGGATTCACAGTACTTTTTGGATGATGAGTCCTATGCATTTCCTCTGAACCATCCCCTCCATTTGAAATTAGCAACACTTCCAGAGAGCCTTTCTTTTCTCTCTTTTGTGAAGGAAATGACTGAGGTCATTCCATTTCCTTTAGAGGTGGAGGACAAGCCCAGGGCTAAGATGCTCAAGATCCTGGACTACGAATCTCTTAGGTAGGCTGCAACTGTCCCTCTCCATGAGGTACTCCAGGAGGTTCTTGTTTTGGAATTGGGAGTTCCCTCTGTCAGTCCCTGTCATGCCTAAGAAGAATGACACTATGTACTGGATCCACATCACACCTGGATTTGGTAAGCCCCAGTTGCCTTATCATTCCATGGTGGTGGAATTCACCCTCAAAAGAGCCAGGCATTCTAGACACTATTTTTTGGCGCCCCCAGGCAGAGAAGCTAGGACCTTGGACTCTTTTGGGAGGAAAATATTCTAGGCGTCTAAGTTTGTGTCCTGTATACAATCTTACTAGCGCTTCATGAGTATGTACTTGCGGGACTCAGTGTGCAAGTTGCTAGACTTGGTCGACTCTCTTCCACCGGAGCAGACAGAGTTGGTACGCCAGTTGACCAATCAGCAGAAGGTGTGTCTTGAGATCTTGGCCAGCAGCACCTACAACACTTTTGATGTGGCATCCAGGATCTGTGCCCAAAGTATAGCAATGGCTGCGTGTTTCTGACCTGGAATTGATTCAGCAGAGGTTGGAGGATGCCCCATGCCGTGGGGATAACATTTTTGGAGAGAAAGTTGAGGAGGTCGCTGACCAAATCAAGAAACATACTGATACCATCTCTTCTCTCTTCCGCCAGGCACCTTCTGCATCACCCTTCTCATCTAGGAGGTCTTTTGGCAAGGGGTGCCTACCAATGTTCCCTCTAAGCTGAGCGTGTGAGCGATCGCTCAAAGAAACTGGGAGTGTCGCTCACACAGTGTCAGTGTTGCTAACTGTCTCCAGATTGGCGTTTGGCCGCCTTGCGTCATGCCAACTGTGATGTGCAGTCTTCCTGCTTCCAGCAGAGGAGAGCGTTGTAAGTGCTGAGTAAGTATATGAATGGGCTTGTTTGGAGCTTTCCTCCCTCCAACCCCCCCTACTCCTGATCTAGTCCTGTGCTTTTTCTGCAAACTGACTATTTTGGAGTAAGTATATGAACAGGTTTGCTTTTCTCCCTCCTGCAGTGACAAGACATTTGATTTTTTTTACTAAAATATGTATTTATTTCTTTATTAGTTACATTTGTACCCCACATTTTCCCAGCTATTTGCAGGCTCAGTGTGGCTTACATAGTGCTGTGAGGTGATAGCCACCTACGGTGAAGAAACAAATATAGATTGAAGTTATTTACAATGAAATAGATATAAACAGACTCATCAAGGGATCATAAAGAGGGAAGTTATACAACAAATATAAAGTTCAATACAAGTTTGGATTTCTTTGTGTTGTTGGATTTAGGTAATTAAGTTGGGCCAGTAGGATATGCTCTTCCGAACATTGAATTTTACGGATCTTGAAGTTTCCTAAGAGTGATCTGGTTCCTCCTTTAGATGAGTTAAGGCGCTACTATAGAGAACTACTTAAGGTTCCTCAAGAAACTATTCCTCCAATCACCAGGGCTTTCTAGTCATTTTTTTAAAAATAAATTGGATCAGAGTTTGGAGGTAGTTTGAGAGGACAGCTGTTACTGCACTGTTTGAATAATCATTGAAATTATGATTTGAAATAAATTTGTTTTTAATAATTAACACTACATTTACTCCTTAAATAACTCTGTAGATAGCTTGGGAGGATTCCCCCCCCCCTGATCTTTTTTGGCTGTTGGGCTATTTTCAGCTCTCACTCGGAAAATATTTGCATGCAGCAGGTCGCTCGTTAGAACACTGGTGCCTTCTACTGTTAGAGCAGTGGCGTACCTAGGGTAGTTGACACCCGGGGCCGGTCATTTTTTAACCCCCCCCCCCCCCCCAAAAAAAAAAAAAAAATCCAGTACTAGGCATGCCGAGAATACAAAACACTCAGGACCTTTAGAGCAATTCTACCATACCATAAGCAGTCATTTCTACGAGTCACCCAAGGAAAAGGAAAGCATCTTAAACACTAGAACATCAATTCACCTATTGTAAAACGAAACCAGACAGAATAGTACAGATCGTAGATCCTGCACAGTTAATGCCAACTGAAAGCCATGTCTTTTTCACAAACACAGATACACCCTAATCCACTATAGGATAAGTAATCATAAACTTTCTATTTAGACAAAAATTAAACTAAACCCCCAATGCCAGACTCTGCATACAATGCAACACCACAGAAACGGAAACTGTCCCCTAGTACTGTGCAAAATTTAAAGACAGCAGATGTAAATTTGAAAAAAACTAACAAGTACCAATCACCACTTTACAAATTAACAAATAGAAATAAAACAAATATAGAAAGTAAAATAATACCATTTTATTGGACTAATACATTTAGCTTTCAGAGGCCAAAACCTCCGTCCTCGGGTCAGTACAGTATAGTGCTGTTACAGTATCCTATCCTGACCTGAGGAAGGGGGTTTTGTTCTCCGAAAGTTAGTCAAAATGTATTAAAATTAGTCCAATAAAAAGATTACCTTGTTTACATGTTCTATTATAAACATTTATTAACACAGCTACAATACTACTTTATCCTAAAGCAAAAAACAAAAATATATATATATTTTTTATGTTTCAACGGTTTTTATTGAAAACAGTGTACATTTTTGTCAACATCAAATATTCAATATGTACAATCAATCCTGTAATTTCCTTCTATTCGACCATCAAACCGATTGAGCCCACTGTTTTCACTTTTTTTTTCCGTTTCTCCAATCCCCCCTCCCTTTCCCTGTTTCCCCTACCCCCTAACATTCCCCCCCCAAAAAATATATATTTTATTTACAGTTTGTTGTCTCTGGTTTCTGCTTTCCTCATCTTCTTTTCACCATCTTCCTTCCATCCAGCATCTGTCTTCGTTCTCTGCCATCCAGTGTCAGCCCTCTCTGCTGTCCCCTCCATCCAATGTCTGCCCTCTCACCCTGCTCCTTCCATCCACATCTGCCCTCTATCTCTGCACCTTCCAATCACTGTCTGCCCTTTCCCTTCCATCCACTCCACTGTCTGCCCTTTCTCTCTGCCCCTTCAATTCACCATTTGCCCTCCCTCTCCCATCCATCCAGGGTCTGCCCTCCCTCTCGCTCTCCCTTCCATCTAGGATCTGTCCCCTCTCTAACTGCCCCTTTTTTCAGCCCCAGTTCCAGTCCCCTTCTCCCCTCCCCTTCTCCTGTCTGTGACCCCCACCCCAGTCCTCTTCTCCCCTCCCCCTCCCCTGTCTGAGACCCCCAACCCAGTCCCCTCCCCTCCCCCTCCCCTGTCTGAGATCCCCACCCCAGTCCCCTTCTCCCCTCCCCTTTTCCCCTCTGAACACCCCCACCCCAGTCCCCTTCTCCCCTCCCCTTCCTTCTCCTGTCTGAGATCCCCACTCCAGTCCCCTTCTCCCCTCCCCTTCTCCTGTCTGTGACCCCCACCCCAGTCCTCTTCTCCCCTCTGAACACCCCCACCCCAGTCCCCTTCTCCCCTTCCCTTCTCCCCTCCCCTTCCTTCTCCCGTCTGAGATCCCCACTCCAGTCCCCTTCTCCCCTCCCCTGTCTGAGATCCCCACCCCAGTCCCCTTCTCCCCTCCCCTTTTCCCCTCTGAACACCCCCACCCCAGTCCCCTTCTCCCCTCCCCTTCCCTTCTCCCCTCCCCTTCCCTTCTCCCGTCTGAGACCACCACCCCAGTCCCCTTCTCCCCTCCCCCTCCCCTGTCTGAGATCCCCACCCCAGTCCCCTTCTCCCCTCCCCTTTTTCCCTCTGAACACCCCTACCCGAGTCCCTTTCGCCCCTCTCCTTCCCCACCTCAGTCCCGTTCTCACTACTGTCTGAATCGGCGAAGCAGCATCGCAGGCAGGTCTGCCCTGCTTGTAAAAATCAAATCTCCTTCTCCTCGTCTTGACGTCGACTCGGGCCTTCCAATCAATCACTATGTCCCGCCCGCCCTCGCGGAATTTACCTTAGAGGAGGGCGGGACATAGTGATTGATTGGAAGGCCCGAGTCGATGTCAAGATGAGGAGAAGATTTGATTTTTTTCACAAGCAGGGCAGGCGAGGCGCTGCCTGCGACGCTGCTTCGCCGATTTTTGTTTAAAGGAGGCGGCGGGAGCGGAGCACCCCCCACCCACTGGCACCCGGGGCGGACCGCCCCCACCGCCCCCCCCTTGGTACGCCACTGTGTCAGAGGCATATGTACACCACCTTCTCTCGCCAGCCACCTCAGGCTCAGCTCCAGTGTGCTTGGTCCCATCAACAGTGTGTGTCTAAGGCCCCTGCTACTCCCCAGTCAGTTGACTACAATGTCCAGGTCTCATTCATGTGCTCTTCCTCCAATGTGATACAGGATATTTCTGCCTTCCTGTCATTTTCTTCCACTTACTATGGTTGTCAATTAACTGAACTTTGTTGCTTTTAGCATTCTGTTTTCACACTGTGCCCTCACTTAAAAGCCTTCTCTGTACTGTGTATCTTCTCTCTCCTCCCCTCGCTCCCAAAACCATGTCAAGCAGCTGACCAAGTAAATAAACTCTGGTGCTCAAAAATTTGTGCCTCAAGAAATTGCTTGGCCTATAAGGTGCCACATGCCTCTGATGTTTTTCTTAACCTGCTATGTTCTTTTTGTAAGTGCATGATATTTCTTTTTCAGTTGCTATGGGTTCTGTTGACTGCTACTGTTATTGGTCTTCTCTTGCAACGACTGGCAGCCAGGCTGGGAGTGGTGACAGGACTGCACTTAGCTGAAGTATGCAACCGGCAGTATCCTAAGGTAGGATCCACCCAGCATGGAAATATCTTCAATGCAAATAGTGTCCTATAGTGCTGTTCAAAATACCAAAGCAGAGTATAACGTTTCTGTAGGAGGTGGCAAAGTATTGATTTTGAGCAGACTAACAGTGACATCTTTGGTGTGAAATGAGGAAAGATTGAGGTAGTGAAGCTCAGTGTGTGCTTGACTAGAAAGGAGGAGTGGTGGTGATGAAATCTAAACAAGGCTGCACTGCTGGCTCCACATGAAATTTCAACATAACAATCTGTTACACCACAGATATATACTCTCCATTTTTCTTTTTTTCTTTTTTTTTTTTAAGTAATGCTTATTGTGAAACAGTACATTTCAATACAACTCAGCAACATTCTGGTCACATTGTTAAACAGTATAAATGAGTAGTTTCAAAATAGTTCCATTATCCTTGCAAATCTATATTTCAACAGTCCATTCTGTTTACTTCTTAGACGTAATCTCCTTTATTTTTTCCTCTTTCAATCTTTCATCCTTTCCCTGTCTTCTGCCCCAAACCCCCTCCCTTTCTGAGTCCAGCCTCTTATCTACATAGACCTGATGTAAGAGAAATACCATTTCCAATTCATTTTATTGTTGGAGGAGTGGCCTAGTGGTTAGGGTGGTGGACTTTGGTCCTGGGGAACTGAGGAACTGAGTTCGATTCCCACTTCAGGCACAGGCAGCTCCTTGTGACTCTGGGCAAGTCACTTAACCCTCCATTGCCCCATGTAGGCCGCATTGAGCCTGCCATGAGTGGGAAGACGCGGGGTACAAATGTAACTAAAAATAAAATAAAATCTCACTTCGTAAAGGTCCTGGATGTTTTCATCCGTAAGTCCCTGGATTCTATAAATGGCGTGCAAAATTGTTTGCTATCCCGAGATGCATGTACAACTAAATTGGCTAATGAGCCAAGTAGCACCAATAATGAGATGCTAACAATTATTGGCGTTAATTGGCATCAATTTGGATTTGTATGCGCATCTTGCTATATGCTATTCAATAAAGACCTGCATACAAATCTTATATGCATGCAACTGAAGAGGAGGCTTGGCTATGGGAGGAGCATGGGTGGGTCAAGGGCATTCACTAAGGATGAGCACAGTATTATTGAATACTGGGGATCTGCGCCTAAATTATACATCAGTATTTTACACCAAGTTTCAGTTAGTGTAAATCCTCGTGCTCAAAATTTCGCGCAGAAATCGTCTCTAAGTTCCCAACTCAGAGCGCTTTTCTTGGTGCCATTTTATGAGCACATTTACTGAATTTAGTCCGTGATGTATAAATGGTTTACAGTTTTCTTCAGACTTGTTTGATATTTAACTTACAGCAATAATCATTTCCCTTAAGAATACCTTCTTTAATCATATTGGATGTTGTTGTCTGGTGCCTGTTTCTTTCCAGGCTGCTGCATTTTTACTTTCTCCGAGGACAAGCAGGCTTATAGATTCTCACAAGTAGGTGATGCCGACCCGTGTCGCCCGTTCTGGGACTTATGAAAAGCATAAGTAAAGCTTAGTAGAGCGAGAGACGCGCTCCACTGTATATGTGCAAGTGCCTTCCCGCCTGCCAAAAGAATGTGGTCTCCTCAGTTCTTTTTCTACCACGGTGAAGAGAGGGCGTGCTTTTTTACCGTCTCCTCGCATCGCTTGGTCCAAAAGAGCTTTTTTTGTGCCTTTTGGCAATTTATTTTCCATCCTTAAATTGTTCCCACTTGTGGAACCCCTTTTTTTTTGTCTTTCCTTTATATTTTTAGTTTATTTTGCCTGGTTTTAAGTTTCCTTTCTTTTTCGTCGTCTTTCGGCCACTTTTAGGCATGGACTTTGACCGGGATTTCTCCCTTCATTTTTTGCCATGCCTTGCCCCTTTTTCAGGCACCATCGCTTCGTCTAATTTAGCCGATGAAGTTTTTTTTTCCTTTCCATATCCATGAAGGTTCCCAATGACTAAGTGCTGTACCTGGTGCAATCAGATGATCTCTGGGAAGGACACCCATTCTTGGTGTCTGGTGTATTCAGTGTCTTGGGCCCGATCATAGCCCCACTAACTGTGTTATCTGTTTTCACATGAAGAAGAGGACCCAGGTTTCCAAAGAGGCTCAACGAGAGAGGATTTTTGAAGCCAAGTCTGTTTCCTCGACATCGGCATTGACGTTGAGCATTGCACCGGCATAGAGAGTGTTGGTAAGCATGGCTGCTGCTAAACCCTTAGACACTGGGAGCATTGAAGCATCAAGTGGGTCTCCACCTGCTTTGAGGCCTCCTGCTCTGTGCTGGGCTCCTGGGACCGTCCATCGTCTGATCCGCCCCGAGGTGGCATGTGGCTTTGATGTCATCCTCATCAGCACCAAGGAGCTTTGGTGACTCTCTTCGGGCGAATGCCAAGAAGCATCATCATCGATTGTGCTCGCCACATGGTGCTGGGAGTTTGATGCATCAGTCTCCCAGCAGCCAAGACCCAGATCTTGTATCAGCCCCAGCAGCTCTGTAACCTGCGCCTAAACTGGCACCCCAGCTTTTCCCAGTGTCAGCCCTCGAGTACATCTGGGCTTTGCTCCCTGAACTGCTGGATGGCCTAATGCAATGATGTGCATCGGCATCAGGGGTGCTTGCATCTACCCTGCCTACCATTGTGGCCCTGCTTGGCCTTCAGCCTGCAGTGTGTCCTCTGACACCAATACCACATGTGGTTCCGGTGTCGACTGCCACCCAAGCCAGCACTCCCTTGACATCGGTGGAGTAAGCTTGATGCCATTTTCAAGGACATAGTTCCTCCATGTTGAGGCAGGTTCTGTCTCGACACTCCTATCAGGAGGTATTGTCTGACAGTGAAGAGGAGCACTCATGGGATTCAGAGGAGGATCCAAGGTACTTTTCCTCTGATGAGTCCTATGGAATTCCCTCTGAACCCTCCCCTCCACTTGAAAGGAAAAAGTCTCCTCCAGAGAGTCTTTCATTCCCTTCTTTTGTTAAGGAAATGGCTGATGCCATTCCATTTCCTTTGGAAGTGGAGGACGAGCCCAGAGCCAAGATGCTTGTGGTCCTGGACTACATGTCTCCCCCTAGGGAGGCAGTGACTATCCCTCTCTACAAGGTACTCCAGGAAGTCCTTGTTATGAACTGGGAGTCCCCTCTCTCGGTCCCAGTCATGGCCAAGAAGATCGATACCATGCACCGGATCCAGAGTACACCTGGTTTGGACAAGCCTCAGTTGCCTCAATTCCGTGGTGGTGGAATCCGCTCTCAAAAAAGCCAGGAGTTCCAGGGACTATGCCTCGGTACCCCCAGGTAGAGAAGCTAGAACCATGGATTCTTTTAGGAGGAAGATGTACCAGTCTTCAATGCTCATCTCCCAAATACAATCATACCAGCTCTTCACGAGAGTTTACTTGTGAAACTCGATTCGCATGCTGTCGGACCTGGCTGAGATGCTCCCTCCAGAGCAGGCCGAATCAATTCGCCAGTTAGTCAAGCAGCAGAAGGCATGTCGAAAGTTCTTGGCCAGGGGCACTCGACACTTTTGATGTGACATCCAGGATCTCTGCCCAGAGTATAGCAATGCACAGACTCTCATGGCTGTGCATTTCTGACTTGGAACATTCTGTTGAGCAGAGGTTGGCGGATGCCCCATGCAGGGGAGATAAACTTTTTAGAGATGAGTTTGAGCAGGTTGCTGACCAAATCAAAAATCATACTGATACCATCTCTTCTCTCTCCTGCCGGGCGCCTTCTGCATCTACCTTCTCAGTTACGAGGACTTTTGGCAAGCCATGGAGGAATTCCTATTACTATCAAAGGCGCAGGTACATCCCTTCAGCTTGCCAGCCTTCTCGGGCTCAACCCCAGCATGCTTGTTCACATCAACAACATGCACCAAAGGCCCCTGCAGTTCCCCAGGTAAAGCAAGGGGCGAGCTTTAGACTGACTCCAGCAGAGCATAGCCACAGTAAAAGTGTCTGTCCCGGAAGACTTGCTGGTCGGGGGGAGGCTGAAGTTTTTCCATGAATGGTGGCCCCTTATAACCTCTGACCAGTGGGTACTTCAAATAGTCCGTCTTGGATACACTCTCAACTGGTATAAAAAAAACCTCCAAATTGCCCACCAAGAGCTCATTTATTCAGCTCTCAGAGCAGACAGGTACTTGCAGAGGAACTCTCAGCCCTTCTGAAGGCCCATGCGGTCGAGCCCGTTCCACCAGGGGAAGAAGGGGTGGGGATTCTATCCCAGGTACTTTCTTGCACAAAAGAAAGCGGGGGGATGCGTCCCATCCTAGACCTAAGGGCCCTGAACAAATTCCTAGTCTGAGAAAAGTTCAGGATGGTTTCCCTGGGCACTCTTCTACCAGTGATTCAGAAAAACGACTTAAAGGATGCATATATTCACATCCCGATACTTCCAGCCCACCGTAAGTATCTTTAATTTTGGCTGGGAACAGATCACTACCAGTACAGCGTGTTGATTTTGGCTTAGCATCAGCGCCCAGGGTCTTCAGCAAATGTCAAGCGGTAGTTGCAGCATCGCTACACAGAATGGGAGTCCGAGTCCATGTGTTCCCGTATCTTGATGACTGGCTGGTAAAGAGCACTTGTGTGGATGGTGCTCGGGAGTCCATGCGGATGTCTGTTTGGGTGCTCAAGCTACTAGGATTCGTTTTAAACTACCCAAGTCCCATCTTCGCCCTGTCCAGTGATTGGAGTTCATAAGGAGTCCTGCTCGATACACAGAGATGAGAGCAGACAGTTGTTGCACTCACTTCCAAAGTTTGAGGCTCTCAGCTGGTCACAGCTCGGCATATGTTGAGATTGTTGGGCCATATGGCTTCCACAGTGTATGTTACTCCTATGACACGTCTTTAAATGAGATCAGCTTAATGGACCCTGGCTTCTCAGTGGTATCAAGCCACAAGGAGCCTGGAAGTTGTCCCAAGTGTTCCCAGAGCTCATACGCTCCCTTCAGTGGTGGTCCATTCAATCCAATTTGACTCTAGGACTTCCATTCCAAATTCCTCAGCCACAAAAAGTGCTGATGACGGATTCTTCTCTACAAGGATGGGGGGCTCATGTACTCATGCAGATGGGCTTCACACCCAAAGTGTTTGGTTCACCCAGGAAATGAATCTTCAGATAATCTCCTGGATCTTCGGCCAATCTGGAACACTGTAAAGGCTTTCAGACATCAGCTGTCTCATCAAATTGTATTCATACAAACAGACAATTATGTTACATTGTATTACACCAACAAGCTGTGTGTCAGGAGTGCGTCCGGATGTGGCATTGGTCTCGCCAACATGGCATGTTTCTTCGAGCCACTTACCTGGTGGGCAAAACCAATACCCTGCCCAACAGACTGAGCAGGATAATGCAACCACATGAATGGTCTCTCAATATGGGCATTGCCCGCAAGATCTTCCGAGCGTGGGGCACCCTCTCGGTGGATCTTTTTTGCCACTCAGGTAAACCACAAGGTCACTCAGTTCTGTTCCAGGCTTCAGGCCCATGACAGACTAGTGTCAGATGCCTTCCTCTTCAATTGGGGGACAGGTCTTCTGTATACATATCCTCCTATACCTGTAGTGGGAAGACTTTGTTAAAACTCAAGCAAGACCGCAGAACCATAATTCTGATTGCACCATACTGGCTGCGGCAGATATGGTTCTCTTCTTCTGGAGCTATCCTCCGAAGAACCGTGGATATTGGAGTGTTTTCCAACCCTCATCATGCAGAACGAGGGGGTCTGTTCTACACCCCAACCTCCAGTCTCTGGCTCTCACAGCTTCGATGTATGTTGAGAGCCTAGAATTTGCTTCCTTGGGTCTTTTTGGAGGGTGTCTCCCGGGTCTTGCTGGCTTCCAGGAAAGACTGCACTAAGAGGTGTTATTCTTTCAAATAGAGAAGGTTTGCTGTCTGGTATGAGGGCAAGGCACTAGATCCCCTTACTTGCCCTACACAGACCCTACCTTCTACATCTAACAGAGTCTGGTCTCAAGACCAACTCTGTAAGAGTTCACCTTAGTGTAATTAGTGTTTATGAACATGTAGAAGTTAAGCCCATATCTGGACAGCCTTTAGTTGTTAGATTCATGAGAGGTTTGGTTTTGTCAAAGCCACTGTCAAACCTCCGCCAGTGTCGTCATGGGATCTCAACATTGTTCTCACCCAACTGATGAGAGCTCCTTTTGAGCCACTGAATTACTGCCATCTGAAGTACTTGACCTGTAAGGTCATTTTTTTGTTGGCTGTTACTTCAGCTCATAGAGTCAGTGAGCTTCAGGCCTTAGTGGTGGATGTACCTTATAATAAGTGTCATCACAACAGAATATTCTCCGTATTCACCCTAAGTTCCTGCTGAAAGTGGTGTCAGAATTCCATCTGAACCAGTCGATTGTCTTGCCAACATTCTTCCCCAGACCTCATGCCTATCCTGGTGAAAGCAGCTTGCACACCTTAGATTGCAAGAGAGCATTGGCCTACTACATGGAATGGAGCAGGCCCCACAAACAGTCCACCCAGCTTTTTATTTATTTTGATCTCAACAAGATGGGGGTTGCCATCGGGAAATGCACCATTTCTAATTGACTGGCAGATTGCATTTCCTTCACTTATGCCCAGGCTGGGCTGGCTCTAGAGGGTCATGTCACGGATCATAATCAGAGCCATGGCTGCGTTGGTAGCCCATTTGAGGTCAGTTTCCATTGAAGAAATTTGCAAAGCTGCAATGTGGTCTTCAGTCCACATATTCACGTCACACTGTTGCCTTGAGCAGGATACCTGTTGCGACAATCGGTTCGGGCAGACAGTGTTGCAGAATCTGTTTGTTTGGGGTCTAGAATCCAACTGCAACCTCCTAAGCCCGTTTTATTGTTTTCCAGACTGCTCTCTCATTCAGATTGTATATAGTTTCAGGTTAATCTCTTATGTGTCCTCGTCCTTGCGAGGCCTAATTGACCAATGTTTTTGGTGATCCTGGATGCTAGGGATTCCCCACTTGTGAGAATCTGTAAGCCTGCTTGTCCTCTGAGAAAGTGAAGATACTAACCTGTAGCAGATATTCTCCGAGGACAGCAGGCTTTATAGTCTCGCAGTCCCTCCCACCTCCCTTTGAAGTTGTCTCCTTTATTATTTACTTTTATTTTTGCTGTAGTATAAAACTGAGGAGACCGTATTCTTGCAACAGGTGGGAAGGCACTCACGCATGTGCAGCGGAGCGTGTCTCATGCTCAACAAAGCTCTACTTAATGTTTTTCATAAGTCCCAGACCGGGTGACGCAGGTTGGCTTCACCCACTTGTAAGAATATAAATCCTGCTGTCCTTGGAGAACATCTGTTACAGGTAAGTATCTTCGCTTCTCTGAGGACAAGCAGGCTGCTTGTTCTCACATGTGGGTCGGCATTCACGACAGCCCAGGAAACAGCAAATTTTTCTACAGCAAATTTTAAAAGTTTTGCCAGAGCCTTCTGGCGTGTGAACCGCACATGCGTGGGATGACTTCCCGCCCGTCACGTGAGCGTTCCCGCCCAGTTTTTTCTTGTCCGCGGTGAGGTGAAGAGGTTTTTCCCTGTTCGCTTCGCGGCCCAGGAAAGAGCGTCTTGGATGATTCTTTTTATATTTCTTCTTTTCTTTGATAGTTATTCGTTCTTCTTTAAAAAAAAAAAAAAAAAAAACAGTATTTTTTCTTAGTTTTTGGCACTTTCTAAGTTTTCTTTCTTTTTGACGCAGCCAGCCTTAGGCCGTGCGGTCGGGATTTTCCCCTTTTGTGCCCTTTCCTTTTTTGGCACGATCGCGTTGTTTAATTTCGCTGAAGCCGTTTTTCCTTCCATGTCATCGAAGACACCCAGCGGCTTCAAACATTGTACTCGGTGCAACCGGACCATCTCGGGTACCGACACCCAGTCTTGGTGTATCCAGTGCCTTGAGCACAACCATAGCCTAGCCGCTTGCAGTCTGTGTCTTCGCATGAAGAAACGGACCCAAGCGTCTTGAGAAGCCCAACGAGAGAAGCTTTTTGGGGCTCGGTCTGGTCCTTCGACATCGGTACCGAGGTCAGTGGCGTTGACATCGACATGGAGGGACGCATCGTGGTCGGGAGCGAAGGCAATGGCTGCGGAACGACCAACTCTTGCTGGGAGCAGTGAGGCATCGAGTGGGTCTCCACCTGTCTCGAGGCCTCCTGTTATGCAGGCCCCCCAGGACCAACCTTCGTCGGACCCAGCCCCGAGGAGACTTGAGGATTCCACGTCTTCCTCATTGGTACCGAGGAGTCTCGATGACGGCCGTCGAGCAAAGGTGAAGAAGCACCATCATCGTTCTCCTATGACACAAGGTGCTGGGAGCTCTGGGTCGTTGAGGGATTCAGCACCCAAGAAGCGTCGGCGCCGAGAGGATCGCTCTCCCTCTATTCAGCAGGTGCCGATGCGTCTGTCTAGCAGCCCGGTACCTGCTCCCGAGCCTCAACAAATTTTGCCACCAGCTCCTTTACCGACCCCGCAGCCTTGTCCGACGGCGGCTCTAGACGAGCGCATCAGGGCCCTGCTTCCAGAGCTTCTGGAAGGGTTGAGGCGCCAGTCTGCTTCAGTTTCGGGGGTGCTTGCTTGCGCCTTCCATACCATCTGCTACAGCGGCATCTGGCCTTTCGCCTGTGGTGAGGTCTCCGACCTTGGTACCGCCTGCGGATGTTCCTTGCTGGGGGGATAACGTTTTTGATGAGAAAGTAGAGGATCTAGTTGACCAGCTCAAGAAGCACAATGATGCTATGGATTTTCTCTCCCGCAGGGCGTCTTCTGCTTCTACCTCCTCATCTAGGAGGTTTTTTGGAGGGAAGAGGAGTGCTCCCTTTACCTATGCTAGGCATAGGTACACTCCTGCTTCTCGGCAGCCTACTCAGGCTCAGTCCCAGCGCGCTCGTTCTCATTAACAGTGTGTGCCTAAGGCCACTGCGGCTCCCCAGCAAAATCAAGGGACGGGCTTTTGATTGGCTCCAGTTCAGCATAGCCTAAGTTAACATGTCCGTACCAAACGACTTGCCAGATGGGAAGGTTTAATGTTTTTCACCAAGGGTGGCCTCTTATAACCTCCAACCGGAGGGTTCTTCAAATTGTCCGGTTAGGATACACCCTCAATCTGGAATCCAAGCCTCCAAATTGCCCACCGGGAGCTCAGTCCTACAGCTCCTAGCACAAGCAGGTACTTGCAGAGAAACTCTCTGCCCTTCTACAGGCCCAAGCAGTCGAACCCGTTCCACCAGAGGATGAACGACTGGGATTCTATTCCAGGTACTTCCTTGTGCAAAAGAAAACAGGGGGGATGCGTCCCATCCTAGACCTAAGGGCCCTGAATAACTTTCTTGTCCGAGAAAGTTCAGGATGTTTTCCCTAGGCACCCTTCTTCCCATGATTCAGGAAAACGATTGGCTATGCTCTCTGGACTTAAAGGATGCTTATACATACATCTTGATACTTCCAGTTCACAGGAAGTATCTTCGATTTCAGCTGGGAACACAGCACTTTCACTACCGTGTGCTGCTTTTTGGCCTGGCGTCTGCACTCAGTGTTTACTAAATGCCTAGCTGTAGTCGCAGTGGTGCTACGCAGGTTGGGAGTGCATGTGTTTCCTTATCTCGACGATTGGCTGGTGAAGAGAACCTCGAAGGAGGGTGCTCTGGAGTCCATGCGAATGACTATTTGGGTGCTAGAGCTACTGGGGTTCGTCATAAATTATCAAGTCCCATCTCACCCCAGTCCAAAAATTGGAATTCATTAGAGCTCTGTTGAACACTCAGACAGCTCAAGCTTATCTTCCTGAGGCAAGGGCGGACAACCTTCTGTCCCTGGTGTCCATGGTTCGAGTGTCTCAGCAGATCACAGCTCGGCAGATGTTGAGACTTCTGGGGCACATGGCCTCCACAGTTCATGTCACGCCCATGACACTTCTACACATGAGATCAGCTCAATGGACCATAGCTTCCCAGTGGTTTCAAGCTGCGGGGGATCTAGAGGATGTAATCCAACTGTCCACCGGCTTTCGGAATTCTCTTCAGTGGTGGACGATTCGATCCAATTTGACCATGGGACGACCATTCCAAGTTCCTCAGCCACGAAACGTGCTGATGACGGATGCATCTCTCCTGGGGTGGGGAGCTCATGTAGATGGGCTCCACAGTCAGGGAGCCTGGTCCTTTCAGGAAAAAGGTGTGCGGATCAACTTCCTGGAATTAAGAGCGATCTGGAATGCTCTAAAGGCTTTCAGGGATCAGCTGCCCAACCAAGTAATCTTAATTCAGACAATCAGGTGGCCATGTTTTACACCAACAAGCAGGGGGGCACTGGATCTCGCCCTCTGTGTCAGGAAGCCATCCAGATGTGGCTTTGGGCTCGCCGTCACGGCATGTTTCTCCAAGCCACTTATCTGACAGGCGTAAACAACAGTTTGGCCGACAGGTTGAGCAGGATAATGCAACCTCACGAGTGGTCACTGAACATGGGTGTAGTCCGCAAGATCTTCCGAGCGTGGGGCACCCCCTCGATGGATCTTTTTGCCACTCAGATCAATCACAAGGTCCCTCAGTTCTGTTCCAGACTTCAGGCCCATGACTGACTAGCATCAGATGCCTTTCTCCTTCATTGGGGAACAGGCCTTCTGTATGCATATCCTCCCATACCTCTAGTAGAGAAGACTTTGCTGAAGCAAGACTGCGGAACCATGATCCTGATTGCACCCTTTTGGCCGCGTCAGATTTGGTTCTCTCTTCTTCTGGAGTTGTCCTCTGAAGAACCGTGGAGATTGGACTGTTTTCCAACCCTCATCACTCAGAACGAGGGGTCGCTTCTACATCCCAACCTCCAGTCTCTGGCTCTCACAGCCTGGATGTTGAGAGCTTAGAATTCGCTTCCTTGGGTCTTTCAGAGGGTGTCTCCCGAGTCTTGCTTGCTTGCAGGAAAGATTCCATGAAGAGGTGTTACTCTTTCAAATGGAGAAGGTTTGCCGTCTGGTGTGACAGCAAGGCTTTAGATTCTCTTTCTTGTCCTACACTGACCCTGCTTGAATACCTTCTACACTTGTCGGAGTCTGGTCTCAAGACCAACTCCATGAGAGTTCACCTTAGTGCGATTAGTGCTTACCATTGCAGTGTAGAGGGTAAGCCTATCTCTGGACAGCCTTTAGTTGTTCGCTTCATGAGAGATTTGCTTTTGTCAAAGCCCCGTGTCAAACCTCCACCAGTGTCATAGGATCTCAATGTCGTTCTCACCCAGCTGGTGAAAGCTCCTTTTGAGCCACTGAATTCCTGCCATCTGAAGTACTTGACCTGGAAGGTTGTTTTCTTGGTGGCTGTTACTTCAGCTCGTAGAGTAAGTGAGCTTCAGGACTTGGTAGTGCATGCCCCTTATATTAAGTTCCATCACAACAGAGTAGTCCTCCGCACGCACCCTAAGTTCCTGCCAATGGTGGTGTCGGAGTTCCATCTGAACCAGTCAATTGTCTTGCCAACTTTCTTTCCCCATCCTCATACCTGCCCTGGTGAAAGCAGTTTGCACACCTTGGACTGAAGGAGAGCATTGGCCTTTTACGTGGAGCGGACAAAGCCCTTTAGACAGTCTGCCCAGGTGTTTGTTTCTTTTGATCCCAACAGGAGGGGAGTTACCATCCGAAAATGCACAATCTCCAGTTGGCTAGCAGATTGCATTTCCTTCACTTATGCCCAATCTGGGCTGTCTTTAGAGGGCCATGTCACAGCTGATAATGTTAGAGCCATGGCTGCATCAGTGGCTCACTTAGTCAGCCTCCATTGAAGAGATTTGCAAGGCTGCAATGTGGTCATCAGTCCATACATTCACATCTCACTACTGATACCCGGCGCGACAGTCGGTGCTGCAGAATCTGTTCGGGGTTTAGAATCCAACTCCACCCCCCTAGACCCATTTTTGTTCTGTTCCAGGCTGCACTCTCAGTTAGTTGTTTATGGTTTCAGGTCAATCTATGTTATGTCGTCGCCGTTGCGAGGCCCAGTTGACTAATGTTCATTGTTTTGAGTGAGCCTGGTTGCTAGGGATACCCCACATGTGAGAACAAGCAGCCTGCTTGTCCTCGGAGAAAGCGAAGATACATACCTGTAGCAGGTATTCTCCGAGGACAGCAGCTGATTGTTCTCACAAACCCGCCCACCTCCCCTTTGGAGTTGTTGTTTGTTTGTTTGCTTTTTGATTAAACTGAGCAGGAACGCTCACGTGACGGGTGGGAAGTCGTCAGTGCATGCGTGGTGCGCACGGTTCGTGCACCAGAAGGCTCTGGCAAAACCTTTTAAATTTTGCTGTAGAAAAATTTGCCGTTTCCTGGGCCATCGTGGACGCTGATCCACATGTGAGAACAATCAGCCTGCTGTCCTCGGAGAATACCTCCTACAGGTATGTATCTTCGCTTTTTTGCAGCCACTAAGCATTTTGTAAGTATCTATCCTCTTTTTCTACATCCATATCTGTTGTCAGACTTTAAAAATAGTTTAAAATCAAGTTCAGCTTTTTGTTGTCTTATGGATGCCATTTTGAATTTCTCCCTAGTACTTTTTTTTTCTCTACTGGCAGTTTCTGCATTGGGGTAATTTTATAAATTTTTTTACAAGTAAACCCCGTAATATGTGTAGAAAGAACTTTGATCAAATTGTGCAATATGTACATGCATAAAAAGTATGTGTGGTGGTCAGGCATATACTTGCATGCAGTGCACATGCAGGTGTAGTTACAAATTGTTTTCGTTTATAAAATATATGCCTACATCAGTGGTTTCTGGGGGAAGCCTAGTCAATCAGGTTTTCAGGATATCTGCAGTGAATATTCATGAGTTAATCTTGCATTTGCTGCCTTCATTGATGATATCCTGAAAACCTGACAGGTATAGGAACTTCTGGTCTACATGTGTGCATGTAAGCCACAGTGTCTGATGTATTTTGTAGGGAGACAAAGAGGGGTATTTTTGATAAGACATCTAAATCCAACTTTGGACATTTTGCTGAAAACGTCCAAACATCAAGTAGTGAAAATGACCATTTTCAAACCAGAAGAGCAGCTATTATTTTTATTTCAAAATAGTCATTTGCTATAAGGTGTTGTGCTTAGTGCATCTATCTTTTTGATCCATTTTCAAAACAAAAATGTCCAAGTGAAAAATGCACAAAATCAAGCCATTGGGATGTAGGGAGAGCCAGCTTTCCTAGTAGACTTGGCACACAGGCATCCCAGCAGAGCACCCTGGGGGGCATTGCAGTGGACTTCACATAAAAGGTCCCAGGTACACATCTTACTGTTAACCCCTTTATATTGTATGCTAAGCCCTTCAAAACCCACGAAAAGCCTACTGTCCCCAAGTGTACACAACTACAATAGCCCTTATGACTACAGGTGTCACCTATACGTGGGTACAGTAGGTTTTGAAGGGCTGACAGCTTCCACCACAAGTGTAATAGCTAGAATGGATTATGGGCTTGGGTCACCTTATCTATAGTGCACTGCACCGACCACTAGGCTATTGCAAGGCTTGTTGCTCTAATAGGACTGGTCATAACATCTGATGCTGTCCTAGAGGCTGGTATGAGGGTCCCAGAAAACAACAACGGCAACCGATCTGCAAAATCCAACGTGGAAAACAAACTAGCAGATCAGTATAATATCCAGCAAAAACTTTATTGAAGATACCGTGTATGAAACGAATGCCCGACACAGGCCGTGTTTCGCCCAACAATAGGGCTGCGTCAGGGGCTATAATGAACAATAAACATATTAAATTATAAAACATATCAAATTATAAAACATGAGAATTCATAAAAATATGTGTGTCTAAAATATGTAAAACATCAATATAAATTATAAAATACATGTGATATAAAAACATGAATTATGAACATGTTTTAAAAAAATAGAACATCAAAATGACCTATAATGTACATGAAAAACATAGACATGAATTATCAACATAGAGAGTCCCTTCTGATTGAAAATTAAAATATATGTACAGTAGACATAAAATGATCATAAACATCAACTGTTAATTAAAAATATAATATAGAAATGCATGTAAATATATATGATTCAGCAACCACCAAATTAACAACACATATATTACATATATATTGCAGTTATATTATAAAATACCAGCAAAAAAAGGGCACAATAATAAAAATTGATCATAAAATGGGTTATAAAACCATTGGAAAATAAAAAAATAATTTAAAAATAAATAAATTAAGTTAAAAAAACAAAAAACTCAGGACAACTACCTAGTCTGTATATTTTTAAATAAGAGCGGCTGAAAGAAGAGGAACAAACGTTTAGAAAACATATAATTATCTCAAACCTATAAAAATGGCTCACAAAATAATTTCTCTTTCTCCGAGGACAAGCAGGCTGCTTGTTCTCACGACTGGTTGACGTCCACGGCAGCCCCCTCCGACCGGAAAAAAACTTCGCGGGAGGTCCCGCATGCAGGGCACGCCCACCGCGCATGCGCGGCCGTCTTCCCGCCTGTGCGCGACCATTCCCGATAAGTTTTTTTTTTCCTTTCCGTGCTGGAGAGAGGCGTGTCTTCGTCCCTCTCCTTGTCAGCCCCGGAAACCGGATTGCGGACTAGCCCGCGTTTTTCTTTTCTTGTTGTATGTGTTCGCATTCTCTTTTTCTTGTTAAAAAAAAAGAAGTTTCCCTCGTCGTTCTTAGTCGCGAGGGCGCGTCGTCGCGGCCTTGTCGCGCGGTCGTTTCTTTTTCGGGTGTGCTTTTCACCGCTACCATCAATGATTTTGACTTTGCCGACGCGATTTTTCCGTCGATGTCCTCGAAGGTCCTGAGCGGATTCAAGAAGTGTGGTCGGTGCGGCCGGCAGATCTCGCAGACCGATACTCACGCTTGGTGTCTTCAGTGCCTTGGCCCAGAGCGTAATTCCAAGACGTGCACCTTGTGTTTCGGCTTACGGAAGCAGACGCAGGTGGTGAGGCAAGTTCTTCGGGACTGTCTTTTTGGAACTTGCGCCGGCCCTTCGACGTCGACCTCAACGGCATCGGTGTCGACGGCTGGGTCTTCGGTGTCGATGGCGTCGGTGCCAACTATGGCATCGACCCCAGGAGCACAGGTACCTTTGGCCCAGCGGCCTGCCAGCGACGGCGGTGGTGAGCGGCCGCGCGGGCAGTCTGCCCCGGCCACTCCCGCTGCTCAGGGCCATCGGGACCGAACCCTGTCGGATCAGATACCTCGAGGCCGTGGGGGCTCCACCTCCTCCTCCTCCCTTCCACGGAGCGCCGATGACGGACATCGGAAGAAAGCCAAAAAGCACCGTCATCGGTCACCCACGATGCACGGGACTGGCAGCTCCGGGACATCGAGGGACGACTCGATACCAAGGAAGCGGCAGTGCCGGGAGCAGCGTTCCCCCTCGGTCGAAGAGGTGTCGCTGCGCCGGTCCTCGGGTATCTCGGTACCGTCTCCTGGACCCGAGCAGCTTCCAGCACCGGCTCCCCTGCCTTTCCCGACAGCGGGCCTAGATGAGTGCCTCTGAGCCATCCTTCCGGGGATCCTGGAAGGGCTGATGCGCCAGGCTCTATTGGCACTGGGGGTGCTTGCGCCCTCGGCACCGTTGATGGAGGCGCTGGTGGGATCTGGCCCGGTGATGAGGCCTCCGACGCCGCTTGCGGCACCGGTGTCGACCGCCACTCAGGTGGAGTCCACGTCTACATCGATGGAGGGAGCTTCGTCCCTGCCGGCGCAGGAGTCCACCCCTCGACGCCATCATCGAGGACGTGGTTCCTCGCAGTCGAGACGGGCCCGGTTGCGGTCTGAGCTGAGAGAGCTCATGTCCAACACCGAGGAGGAGGCCTCGTGGGGGGAGGAGAAGGACCCCAGATATTTCTCCTCAGAGGAGTCTGTGGGCCTTCCCTCCGACCCCACTCCTTCACCGGAGAGGAAGCTCTCGCCTCCTGAGAGCCTCTCCTTTGCCTCCTTTGTCAGGGATATGTTTATCAGCATTCCCTTCCCAGTGGTTACTATGGATGAGCCGAGGGCGGAGATGCTCGAAGTCCTCGACTATCCATCACCACCTAGAGCGTCTTCCACGGTACCGCTGCACAATGTCCTTAAGGAGACACTGCTTCGGAACTGGTTGAAGCCACTATCTAATCCCACCATCCCCAAGAAAGCGGAGTCCCAATACAGAATCCACTCAGACCCAGAGTTGATGCGGCCTCAATTGCCTCATGACTCGGCAGTCGTGGACTCTGCTCTCAAGAGAGCACAGAGTTCGAGGGATACCGCCTCGGTGCCCCCTGGGCGGGAGTCTCGCACTCTGGACTCGTTTGGGAGGAAGGCCTACCAATCTTCCATGCTCGTGACCAGAATCCAATCCTACCAGCTCTACACGAGCATCCACATGCGGAACAATGTGCGGCAACTGGCGGACCTGGTCGACAAGCTCCCTCCGGAGCAGTCCAGGCCATTTCAGGAGGTGGTCAGGCAGCTGAAGGCGTGCAGAAAGTTCCTGTCCAGGGGTATCTATGACACATGTGATGTGGCATCTCGAGCTGCGGCCCAAGGTATAGTGATGTGCAGACTCTCCTGGCTGCATGCCTCTGACCTGGACAACCGTACCCAGCAGCGGCTGGCGGATGTCCCTTACCGGGGGAATAACATTTTCGGCGAGAAGGTTGAGCAGTTGGTGGACCAACTACACCAGCGGGAAACCACTCTCGACAAGCTCTCCCACCGGGCGCCTTCAGCATCCACCTCAGCAGGTGGACGTTTTTCCCGGGCCCGGCAGGCTGCACCCTATGCCTACAGCAAGCGTAGGTACACCCAGCCGACCCGATGCCTCCTCAGGCACAGGGACAGTCCCAGCGCGCCTACGCAGCCCCCGGCGCCTCCACAGCAAAAGCAGGGGACGAGCTTTTGACTGGATCCATGGGAACATAGCCGCCATCAAAGTAGCCGTGACGGACGGCCTGCCGGTCAGGGGGAGGTTGAAAGTTTTTCACCAAAGGTGGCCTCTTATAACCTCCAACCAGTGGGTTCTCCAAATAGTGCGGTGCGGATACACCCTGAATTTGGTCTCCACCCCACCAAATTGTCCACCGGGAGCCCAATTCTTCAGCTCCTATCACAAGCAGGTACTTGCAGAGGAACTCTCCGCCCTTCTCAGCGCCAGTGTGGTCGAGCCCGTGCCACCCGGGCAGGAAGGGCAGGGATTCTATTCCAGGTACTTCCTTGTGGAGAAGAAAACAGGGGGGATGCGCCCCATCCTAGACCTGAGAGGCCTGAACAAGTATCTGGTGCGGGAAAAGTTCAGGATGCTTTCCTTGGGCACCCTTCTACCCATGATTCAGAAAGACGATTGGCTATGTTCCCTGGATTTAAAGGATGCTTATACTCACATCCCGATACTGCCAGCCCACAGACAGTATCTCCGATTCCTTCTGGGGACACGTCACTTTCAGTATTGTGTGCTACCCTTTGGGCTCACCTCTGCACCACGGGTGTTCACGAAGTGTCTCGTGGTGGTTGCGGCGTATCTCCACAAGCTGGGAGTGCACGTTTTCCCGTGTCTCGACGATTGGCTGGTGAAGAGCACCTCAGAGATAGGAGCTCTTCGGTCCATGCAGTGCACTATTCAACTTCTGGAGCTGCTGGGGTTTGTGATAAATTACCCGAAGTCCCATCTCCAGCCAGTCCAATCTCTGGAATTCATAGGAGCTCTGCTGAATTCACAGACGGCTCAGGCCTATCTTCCCGAGGCGAGAGCTCAGAATCTCCTGTCCCTCGCTTCCCAGACCAGAGCGTCTCAGCAGATCATAGCTCGGCAGATGTTGAGACTCCTGGGCCATATGGCCTCTACAGTCCATGTGACTCCCATGGCTCATCTTCACATGAGATCTGCTCAATGGACCCTAGCTTCCCAGTGGTGCCAAGCCACCGGGAATCTAGAAGATGTCATCCGCCTGTCCATCAGTTGCCGCAATTCGCTGCGCTGGTGGACAAATCGGGCCAATTTGACCCTGGGACGCCCATTCCAAATTCCGCAGCCCACGAAAGTGCTGACGACGGATGCATCTCGCCTGGGGTGGGGAGCTCATGTCGATGGACTCCACACCCAGGGGGTGTGGTCCCCCCAGGAACAAGATCTTCAGATCAACCTCCTGGAGCTCCGAGCGGTCTGAAACACACTGAAGGCCTTCAGGGATCGGCTGTCCTACCAAATTATCCAAATTTGGACAATCAGGTTGCAATGTATTACATCAACAAGGGGGGCACCGGATCTCGCCCTCTGTGTCAGGAAGCCGTCAGGATGTGGTGTTGGGCATGCCAGTTTGGCATGCTTCTTCAAGCCACATACCTGGCAGGCGTAAACAGTCTGGCCGACAGGCTGAGCAGAGTCATGCAACCGCACGAGTGGTCGCTCCATTCCAGAGTGGTATGCAATATCTTCCGAGAGTGGGGCACCCCCTCGGTGGACCTTTTCGCCTCTCAGACCAGTCACAAGCTGCCTCTGTTTTGTTCCAGACTACAGGCACATGGCAGATTGGCATCGGATGCCTTTCTCCTCCATTGGGGGAATGGCTTCCTGTATGCATATCCTCCCATACCTTTGGTGGGGAAGACCTTACTGAAGCTCAAGCAAGACCACAGCACCATGATTCTGATAGCGCCTTTTTGGCCCCGTCAGATCTGGTTCCCTCTTCTTCTGGAGTTGTCCTTCGAAGAACCGTGGAGATTGGAGTATTTTCGGACTCTCATTTCGCAGAACGACGGAGCGCTTCTGCACCCGAACCTTCAGTCTCTGGCTCTCACGGCCTGGATGTTGAGGGCATAGATTTTGCTTCGTTGGGTCTGTCTCCAGTGTCTTGCTTGCTTCTCGAAAGGATTCCACTAAAAAGAGTTACTTTTTCAAGTGGAGGAGGTTTGTCGTTTGGTGTGAGAGCAAGGCCCTAGAACTTCATTCTTGTCCTGCACAGAACCTGCTTGAATACCTTCTGCACTTATCAGAGTCTGGTCTCAAGACCAACTCAGTAAGGAATCACCTTAGTGCAATTAGTGCTTACCATTATCGTGTAGAGGGTAAAGCCATCTCTGGAGAGCCTTTAGTCGTTCGATTCATGAGAGGTTTGCTTTTGTCAAAGCCCCCTGTTAAGCCTCCTGCAGTGTCATGGGATCTCAACATCGTCCTCACCCAGCTGATGAAACCTCCTTTTGAGCCACTGAATTCATGCCATCTGAAGTACTTGACCTGGAAGGTCATTTTCTTGGTGGCAGTTACTTCAGCTCGTAGAGTCAGTGAGCTTCAAGCCCTGGTAGCCCATGCTCCGTATACTAAATTTCATCATAAGAGAGTAGTCCTCCGCACTCACCCTAAGTTCCTGCCAAAGGTGGTGTCGGAGTTCCATCTTAACCAGTCAATTGTCTTGTCAACATTCTTTCCCAGACCGCATACCCACCCTGCTGAACGTCAGTTGCACACATTGGACTGCAAGCGAGCGTTGGCCTTCTATCTGGAGCGGACACAGCCCCACAGACAGTCCGCCCAATTGTTTGTTTCTTTCGACCCCAATAGGAAGGGGGTCGCTGTCGGGAAACGCACCATCT
Organism: Microcaecilia unicolor; assembly: GCF_901765095.1. Lineage (NCBI taxonomy): Eukaryota > Metazoa > Chordata > Amphibia > Gymnophiona > Siphonopidae > Microcaecilia > Microcaecilia unicolor. The sequence goes on from NC_044033.1 coordinate 307,849,271, forward strand.
CCAATTGGTTAGCAGATTGCATTTCCTTCACTTACGCCCAGGCTGGGCTGGCTCTCGAGGGTCTGGTCACGGCTCATAGTGTTAGAGCCATGGCAGCGTCAGTGGCCCACTTGAAGTCAGCCACTATTGAAGAGATTTGCAAGGCTGCGACGTGGTCATCTGTCCACACATTCACATCACATTACTGCCTCCAGCAGGATACCCGACGCAATAGTTGGTTCGGGCAGTCGGTGCTGCAGAATCTGTTTGGGGTTTGAATCCAACTCCACCCTCCAGGACCCGATTTTATTCTGTTCAGGCTGCACTCTCAGTTAGTTGTTCTTCGTAGGTCAATTTCTGTTATGCCCTCACCGTTGCGAGGTTCAATTGACCTGGATTCTTGTTTTGAGTGAGCCTGAGAGCTAGGGATACCCCAGTCGTGAGAACAAGCAGCCTGCTTGTCCTCAGAGAAAGCGAATGATACATACCTGTAGTAGGTGTTCTCCGAGGACAGCAGGCTGATTGTTCTCACCTACCCTTCCTCCTCCCCTTTGGAGTTGCGTTTTTTCCGCATTCCTTTGCTTGTCATTCAACTGAGCGGGAACGGTCACGCACGGGCGGGAAGATGGTCGCACATGCGCGGTGGGCTTGCCCTGCGTGCGGGACCTCCCGCAAAGTGTTTTCCGGTCGAAGAGGGCTGCCGTGGACGTCAACCAGTTGTGAGAACAATCAGCCTGCTGTCCTCGGAGAACACCTGCTACAGGTATGTATCATTCGCTATGTTGATAATTCATGTCTATGTTTTACATGTACATTATAGGTCATTTTGATCTATATTTTTTAAACATGTTCATAATTCGTTTTTATATCACATGTATTTTATAATTTATATTGATGTTTTACATATTTTAGACATATATATTTTTATGAATTCTCATGTTTTATAATTTGATATGTTTTATAATTTAATATGTTTATTGTTCAGCCCCTGACGTAACCCTATTGTTGGGCCTAGAGGCTGGTATGTACTGTTTCATTTACATCTTTGTAGGGTGGGAGGGGGCCAGTGATCACTGAAGGAGTAAGGGGGTGTCATTCCTTTATTCCTGCAGTGGTCATCTGGCTTATTCGTTAATAACACAGGTCTAGACCAAAATGTCCAACTTTTAGCCCTGGACGTTTTTGTTTTTGTTCCATTATGGCAGAAAAACATCCAAGTGTTAGGGGTGGGATCTGGGCATTCCTAACGTGCCCCCTTGTGATTTGAACACACTTCTGATGGACTTCATAGAAAAATGTCTAAAAATTGGTTTTGAACATACCAATTTGGATGTTTTTGTGAGAAAACGCCCAAATGCAGATTTATGCCTCTTTTTGGATGTTTTTTTCTCTTTTTGAAAATGGAACTCCAAAGGCATCTGTGTTGACTTTTTATAGAATAGCCACATAATAGGCACCTACTTTGCCTTTCAACTTAAGCAGCCTGTTATAAAATTACCTTCCACGTGCATAAAATACAATGATGTGAAAGTCTCTTCCCCCTCTCCCAATTTCCCCTATTATTGCATTTATGTTTCACTGAATGGTTTCTGATCTTAAAATATGTTAGACAAAGGAGTTTGATCTTGGTACACACACCACTAAAATTACTGAGAAAATAACTTTCTTTGTAAGGTCTTTTTCCTGCCTGTATCATGTAGTGCTATATTAGTATTTCACAATAATTCAGAGCTTTAAATGGTATCGGCCTAGTACCTTTCACAAGCCAATAAATTTGCCAGAAAATTTTACATTTCAAGAGTGCCCTTTTCTTCCCCCATTAAAAGGTAATATGATCTGCATTCTCTCATGTGTTTCCACAATTAAAGATGATGCACGAACGGTATTTTGATGTTGTTTTCTCATAGGTCCCTCGCATTTTTTTGTGGTTGATGGTAGAGTTGGCCATCATTGGATCTGACATGCAAGAGGTCATAGGCTCAGCCATTGCCATTAATCTTCTGTCTGTTGGAGTGTAAGTAGGTTTTAGGAGATGTTTATTTATTTATTTGCTTGCTTTGTAAGGTAAAGAATGAAGGAGCTCTTTTTACTAAGGCACACTGAAATCTAGGCTTCACGCGTTCTAACACGGGACTTTCCCACATGCTAAGCCCAGATTTACCATGGCATATTTTGTAGGTTTGCTCTTTCTCATGCGCTATTGTTCACATTAGCATGAGGTATCTGCAAAAAAATTAAACACATATTAAAAAATCTAGTTCAAATGTTGCATTACATTTTTAAAGTCTGCACTCTAGTATAAATTTTTTATGGGCAAACACCACAATCTATGATGAAAACTTGTCATTTGGTCATCTCTTCAAGATACATTACAATAAAAAAAAAATTTTGAATGTACGGGGGGTAAAGGAATACAACATAAGCAAATTTTTGTGTCTACTTTTTCCTATCAAGCCACAAAGATGAGCTCCCCGAAAATATCAGAACATTAAGTACATAAGTATTGCCATACTGGGAAAGCCCAAAGGTCCATCAAGCCCTGTATCCTGTTTCCAACAGTGGCCAATCCAGGTCACAAATACCTGGCAAGATCCCCCAAAAAGTACAAAACATTCTATACTGCTTATCCCAGAAACAGTGGTTTTTCCCCAAGTTCATTAAAATAATGGTCTATGGACTTTTTCTTTAGGAAGCCGTCCAAACCTTTTTTTAAACTCCGCTAAGCTAACCACCTTTTCCACATTCTCTGGCAACGAATTCCAGAGTTTAATTACATGTTGAGTGAAGAAAACGTTTCTACGATTGGTTTTAAATTTACTACATTGTAGCTTTATCGCATGCCCCCTAGTCCTAGTATTTGTGGAAAGCGTAAACAAACGCTTCACATCTACCCGTTCCACTGCACTCATTATTTTATAGACCTCTATCATATCTCCCCTCAGGCAGTGTCAGATCTGAGCACCAGAACAGAGGAGCTCCACAGGGCTTGAAATTTCTCTTAGAGGAAGTTTTGGTCAATATGTAGGAGATCATTTCTTAAAACAGATGTTTTTAGCCTTCAAATTTTAGCATTTGCTACATTTTACTTGGTCTTGTTTTCAACCTATTTTGGTATGAAAGAGTAAAAAAAAGAGGCTCCAGAAGCGTCACAGATGGCTCTATAGTTGAGCACCAGTTTCGTTTACTCTTAGGAGGCCTTTTACTAAACCATGTTACGCGCTTAACGAGCAGTTTACCATGCGGTAACTGCTAGTGCAGAGCCGAGTTAAGGGGCTATGTGGTAATTTAGCAGTTACTATGCAGTAAACTACCTATTAAGTGCTTGGTATGGAGAGAAAGAGAGTGTGGAATCTGTGTGGCAGTTAACATGCCTCATCTACCACACGCTAATAGGAAGTAAACACTGGACCATCATTGCTGATAATTGCTAATTATCTAATCTTTAGGAAACATCTAAAAACTTTGCTGTTTCAGAGGTTTTTATCGGAAATAGGGATTGATTGAATATTATTGATTCATTCTATGTAGTGTTCCTTTCTCCAGGTATGCCTGGGTACTGATAGTTTGTTAACCTCATTGAACTGATATGGGTGTATGCAGGATATAAGCACTTAGTATTAGTAAAGCATTTTGCAGAAAGCCTTTTCTCAAGCAGTAAAACACACTTTAGAGCTTTTAGTAAAAGAGCACCATAATCTTAGAACATAGAGCCAGATGCACAAAGTTCCTGTTAAGGATCCGTCTGCATTTCCAAATCAATAAAAATGTACCGATTTAGAAACACAGAGGATTCACTAAGAAAATCGCATGCAAATGAGCTTCTCGTTGCTTTTGCGACCCAGCTCATTTGCATGCGATATGGGGGAAGCAAGTCGGTGAGCTGAGCATGTGCAGAACAGTCGCTATGCGTGGCTGCTCTGCGCATGCTACAGATGGCTCTCATACACGCAGACAAGCTGCGGATAGCAGTAGATTTACCCTTTTTTTTTGGCAGACACAAAAGCGCTTTTTTTTTTTTTGGATTGGCATACCTGTATTGCAGCTCCCTTCCTCTGGCTGCTGGGAAAAAGTGAGAAAAACCTCACTCTGCTGCTCTCTGCTCTTCTGTGAGGAATCAGCAGCATCATGGCTTGGTTCTACCCCCAGCTGTTCCTTCTGCTTCCTTCTATTGGCTGACTGACATCCTAGAACGCCCATCTCCCTGAAGATGGACTCTCATTGTTTGGCTGCTGTCCCAACTCCTCCTTGCAGGGCTTCCCTGATGACATCACTTTAGAGCTGTGAGCTGATTGGATCCGAACTTCCAGTAATGAGTGGGCGGGACATCCCAGGCTGATGCTGTCCAATTGGTTTAACCCCTCTCTGTGGAGGGGGACACCAGGAAGTTCGGATCCAAGCAGTTCACAGCTCTAAAGTGATGTCAGGGAAGCCCTGCAGGGAGGAGGAGTTGGGACAGCAGCCAGCCAATGAGAGTCCATCTTCAGGGAGATGGGCGTTCTAGGATGTCAGCCGACCAATAGAAGGAAGCAGCAGGAACAGCTGGGGGTGGAACCAAGCCCCTGTCCCACAGACGCTGTTTCTTTGATGGACCCTTAACTTCCTTGTATTTTTGGTAAGTCACCATTACTTTTATGCTTTATTTTTCAGTACTCCCCCCCCCCCCCCCCCCCCCCCACTCCCCCAATTTCTTGCCAGTAAATGTAATTTGAAAAAGAAACATGTGGCACAGCTTTCAAAGACGCAAAGAAGCTTGCGTGTAAGCTGTTATACTTTTTTTTTTTTGTGCTCCATCTTCCCTGCCTTGTTTCTCCCCTTCTCCTACTTGCAATAATGAAGAACTGGCAGGTCCACACCTCACGTTAAAATTTCCACGGTAAAGGTAGGGACTGCTTTTGTGCACGGGGTCGGAAACGGTAGTGCATCGCATCACATTCACATTATAATAAAAATTAGCTCATTTGCATTCTGTTTTCGTTAGCTGCTACCATGACAGGAAAATGGCTCAGAGAACCCTTGTGTGCAAGTCCTGGTTTACTGCTTGCGCGATAAACTTGCTAGAACCAGTTTAAAAACCACGTTGGTGGTATGTTAAGTTTAGTTCATCTGGCCCCTAGATTCTTATTTATGAGGCCTTTCTCCTTCTCGCTGATCTTTACCTGAATAATAGAACTTGAATTTTTTTCTCTTTGTGTTTTAGAATTCCTTTGTGGGGTGGAGTGCTGATAACTATCATAGACACTTTTGTCTTTCTCTTTCTAGACAAGTACGGTAAGTGGCAGTTTGGATAAATTAAAATTATTGGAGATCTGTATTCAAATATGCAGGTTCTACACAAAGATAAGGGGGTGATTCTTTATGCTAGATATTCAGTGGTCCTATCTGTCCAGCAGTCCTAACTTTAAATAGATTTATTTTTTACATTTGTTCCCCGTGCTTTCCCGCTCAGATGATTGTATGCTCCATCTAAATGGATAAACATCTGAATATCTGGATAGTAGTTGAATGTCACTGCTTGTACGGATAACTTTAGGTCCCAACACGGCTATTCTTTTTGTAAATGGGATAAAATCTGGATAGAGATTGAGTTGTCCAAATGTATCTGTTTTGTGGACGTAATATTAAAAAAAAAAAAAAAAAAACAACCCTTATTGCCCAGGTTGCATTCTGTGAAAATTTTAAATGCCCAGATGTAGTTTAGTTGGTTTGTTTTTCTTTATGAAGTTGCTTCCTTCAGCCTGAATTATTCTACAGAAATTAGAGGCCTGATACTCTAAAGGAGTTGGGCAGGAGATGCTCCTTTTAGTTAAATCCTGCTGAGCTGGCCATGACACTTAACCTGCGTACATCTAGTAACGCTGTAGAGTTTAGTAATAGTTAACTGGGCAGTGCTGTTACATATCGGCTGTAATCAGCCATGTTGAAACCAGCTAGTTTAGGGGTAGGCTTGGGAATTATGCGGGCACCGACGATATTCAGTGCTGATGCCTGCATAGATAATTGGGTAAGTAGGACTGCATAAATAACAGTCCTAATTTTGCCTGGTTAGCTATGTGGATACTGCACTGACTATCGGCCATAGATGGAGGAAGTGACATCACCGCCGGATATGGCCGCATAGCTCTGGGTGATTTCCCTAAAATTAGTAGTTTAATTTTCCTATTGGCGGCACCGGCAGTTCTAACAAGCATTTTTCTTAGTTGTGACTGGGTGTGGGGCATAGGTTAGCATGAGTGCCCAAAATAAAAGTGGATCTCTCCAACTTTGTCTACCTGGGTTCAGTGGGGCCTAGTGCCACGAAGCCTGGCCCAGACGATAAGATGGTGCTGACCATATCCCAGCCAAACCGCTCGCAGTCTCCCAAGCTCTTTGCAGCAGGTAACACCCAGTTCCATAGTGTCCCACAGATCAATCCAGAGACTTGTGGGTTGTGTCCCTGTACCAGCAGGTGGAGATAGAGAGAACCTCCGAGGTTTGCTATATGTGGACCTGTGCAGCCAAGTAAACCTCTGTATTCTCCCTATCTAGCAGGTGGAGGGACATATCTCTGTGCAGCTCAGGTTTGATCTGGCTACAGGTGTCCTTTGGGCCTAGTTTAGCACAGTCAGGGGTTGAGTGGCCATCTCTGAGACTACACCAATGCTGGTGCCCAGAACTTCAACACTGGCACCTCACAAGGTTTCTGAGCTGAGGCCTGAGTAGGTAGTACCCCCTCTGATATCAGGGAGGGAAGCTTCCCCAGAGTCTTAGAGAAGGGCTGCACATCGACGCTTCTCAGAGCGTGGATGTTGTTCCACTAGGTCAAGGCCGGTGCAGACTCAGTCTCCTGATTCTCAAGAGGAAGAGGAATCTGACTGGAACTGCTCATGGGTATCAAACAAGGATTCACATTACTTCTTATAGGAGGAGAAGCCATATGGTGTCCCATCTGATCCCTCACCTCCTCAAGCGAGATGAAAATCTCCTCAAGAGGTGCACTCGCTTATTGGTTTGTCAGGGAGATGGCTGCAGCCATCCCATTTCAGACTTGGAGATGGAGGAGGAGCCCAGGGCAGAGATGTTATGCTATAAGTCTTCTCCTGTGGAAGAGGGGTCACAGTGCCATTGCACACTATCCTTAAAGATGCACTGATGAAGAACTGGGAATCTCCCCTCTCAGTGCAGGTAGCACCCAAGAAGGTGGATACACAGTATCGTATCCAGAAGGCTCCCTGATTTGAGAGGACCCAGTTGTATCACCACTCTTTGGTAGTCAAATCCACTCTCAAAGAGCTCTTTTTCTCATGCTTCAGTGCCCCTGGGGCAGGAGGCCAGAACCTTAGACTTGTTTGGGAGGAAACTGTCACAGACTCGGGGACAACGTGAGCTCTTGGGCTGCTGTCGACGAATGTCAGCAGCAGGCAGACTTTCCAACCAGAACAGGACTGAACAAGCAGGACTGGAACAGACTAGGAGTTCAATAAGCACACAGGCAGAAAAAGACCAGAAGTGCACAGAGCACACTGTCTGCACTAAGACACAAACCAGGACTGGACTGAACAAGCAGGACTGGAGCAGACTAGGAGTGCAATAAGCACACAGGCAGAAACAGACCAGAAGTGCACAGAGCACACAGTCTGCACTAAGACACAAACCAGGACTGGACTGACAGGAAGCACAGGGTCAGAACCAAGTAAAGCCAGAAGAGAGAACACTCAAACAGGCCGCAAGGCCGACCTGGAACCCATGCACACAGAGCCCTCTTATATGGGCCACAAAGCTGAGCTGGAACCCAAACACAACAGCAGAAGGCAGAAGAGACTAGGCAGAGCTCTAGGCGAGGCTGGCTAGGCAGAGCTCTAGGTGAGGCTGACTAGGCAGAGGTCTAGGCTGGGCCACATGGCCACACAAACAAACAGCAGAACAAACAGGCAAAAACAAGACAGAAGTGCTAACACTAGCACACAGACAAACTGAAGAACTAAGGCAGAAGTGCTAAAACTAGCACACAGACAAACCGAAGAACTAAGGCAGAAGTGCTAACCCTAGCACACAGACAAACCGAAGAACTAAGGCAGAAGTGCTAACCCTAGCACACAGACAAACCGAAGAACTAAGGCAGAAGTGCTAACCCTAGCACACAGACAAACCGAAGCACTAAAGCAGAAGTGCTAACCCTAGCACACAGACAAACCGATGAACTAAGGCAGAAGTGCTAACCCTAGCACACAGAACTAAGGCAGAAGTGCTAACCCTAGCACGAAGAACTAAGGCAGAAGTGCTAACCCTAGCACGAAGAACTAAGGCAGAAGTGCTAACCCTAGCACGAAGAACTAAGGCAGAAGTGCTAACCCTAGCACACAGAACTAAGGCAGAAGTGCTAACCCCAGCACACAGACAAACCGAAGAACTAAGGCAGAAGTGCTAACACCAGCACACAGACAAACCAAAGAAGTGCTAACCCCAGCACACAGAACTAAGGCAGAAGTGCTAACCCCAGCACACAGACAAACCAAAGAAGTGCTAACCCCAGCACACAGAACTAAGGCAGAAGTGCTAACCCCAGCACACAGACAGACTGAAGAAGTGCTAACCCCAGCACACAGACTGAAGAAGTGCTAACCCCAGCACACAGAACTAAGGCAGAAGTGCTAACCCCAGCACACAGACAGACTGAAGAAGTGCTAACCCCAGCACACAGACTGAAGAAGTGCTAACCCCAGCACACAGACAGACTGAAGAAGTGCTAACCCCAGCACACAGACAGACTGAAGAAGTGCTAACCCTAGCACACAGACAAACTGAAGAACTAAGGCAGAAGTGCTAACACCAGCACACAGACAAACCGAAGAACTAAGGCAGAAGTGCTGTATAAGCAGATCGACAAACCTGGAAACCTATGGCTTTACAAAGGCCCTGAATGAATGTCCTCACCTTCCTTATGAGGGCCTTCACTGATGATGTAACGACTACAGAAAAGAGACTTGAAACACACTGAACACCAAAGTGAGGCTGGGAACACACTGAACACCAGAATGAAGCTTGGAACACACTGAACACCTGAGTGAGGCTTGGAACACAAAGGAAGTGGCAGCAGAGGCAACACGGCAAAGAAAAGAACAGACTGGAGCCACCTCTGAAGCTGACCACTGGAAGACAAGGTGAGACTGAAAGTGGAGTCACGAGCACAGTCGTGACAAAAACCTTTCAGGCCTCGATGATCATTGCCAGCATCCAGTCCTACCAGCTCTACATGAACCTTTACTTTGGAGTCTCTAGTAGAGAATGACACGGGGACAAAGTTTGTCCCTGTCCCCATGGATTCTGTCTCCATCCTCGCCCCGTCCCCATGGGCTTTGTCCTCATCTGCAGAAGCCTCAAACTATAATGATTTTATAATTAAATCTTTTCATTAAAGTATAAAAAGGAACAATATGCTGTGCAACTATTGTGTATAATACAAATAGATAACAATATCGGTGAGCAGCTGTAATAACCCTCCTCACCACCACCCTCTACCCTTCCAACCCCAACAATAGCTGATTTCTACTACCCTAAGGAATCCTAATCCACCCTGTTAAAATGTCCAGGGGTACAAAATACAACCCGTTCTGTATGCCCTAGAGGGGAGAAATATGCCCTGTGAAGCACTGTTATGATTTTTTAATCTGTGGATTAATAATAAGTCATCAATAATCTCAGGATTCAGTCTAGCTCTCCTGTATTCCACAGTCCTTCCTGCAATAGAAGATGTGTTCTTAGATGTGATGGTAGCAGGATGTACTAGTTGTGGCCAGCATGTTTGCTTATTTTTCCAAAAATATCAGCTGCATCACTCAAACGTAAATAACAGTCCAATTCATTAACAGGCTTCAAAGAAGAAAATGACACAGGGACAAAGTTTGTCCCTGCCCCCGTGGGATTTGTCCCTGCCCCGTCCTCATCCCCACGGTTACTGCGGTTCCCCATCCCCTTGTCATTATCTAGTCTCTAGTCAGTAGTACACTTAATATGGCAAATTCTCTTCCTGTAGAGCAGGCCACCAAGCTTTGCCAGTAGGCATGTTGGCATTATTTAGCCAGAGGCGCTTATGACACTTTTGATATTGCGTCTAGATTCTCTGGAATGGGTGTGGGGATGTGTATACCCTCATGGCTGTGTGTCTCTGACTTGAAACACGCTGTACAGGCAAGGTTGGCAGATGTGCCTTGCCGAGGGGACAACTTATTTGAAGAGAAAGTGGAAGAGGTTGCTGATCTTTAAAAAGCACACTGATACTATCCACACTCTCTCTTGGTAACCTCCATCTGCATGTGGTTTAGCAAGAAGATTTTTGACTGGGTAAAGGTGCAGGCTTTACTACTCTCAAAGGTGTAGGTACCAGTCTTCTGCTTGGTCTGCTCAGGTGACTTAGGGCCCCAGTTGTGCAGCGAGTGGGTCTCTACCTACCTTGAAGAGTGCTGTGCAGGGCCCCTGGGACCGGCCTGCGTTGGACCCGACCCCGAGATGACATGACGATTGATGTTGCTCAGGTTGACACCAAGGAGCCTTGATGTTCGGCTCCAGGCAAAGGCCAAGAAGCATTGGTATTGGTTCCCCTCGATGCATGGAGCCGGGAGCTCTGAGGTGCTGAGGGATTCGGCACCTAAGAAGCGTCTGCACCAGGAGGATCGCTGCCCGTCCATACAAGAGGTGCTGGTGAGGATGTCTCCAAGCAGCCAGGACTAGCCTCCTGTCTTGACCCCAGCAGTTCTTCAGATAGTCTCTGAGCCAATGCTCCAACCTTTCCTGGTGTCAGCCCTCGAGTGCATCCGGGCCTTGCTCCATGAGCTGCTGGATGGCTTCCTGCAACGGAATGCATTGGGGTCATTACGCCTACCATGCCTCCTGTTGCGGTCCCAGTGTTGATTGCTACCCCAGCTGGAACCCCTTCGATAATCGGAGGAGGAAAGCTTCGCCGGAGTCTAGGCAGGAGCAGACTTCTCGATGTCCCTCTCGGGGACATAGTTCCTCTAAATCGAGGCAGGATTGGTTTCTGCCCTCCCATGGGAAGTGTTTTTTTTTTTTTTTTTTCACAATTCAAAACAATACAGCAATGTGTAACAATTAACATGTAAACCTGCCATGCATAGCAAAAGTCATGCCAGCACTCTTTGGTACAATACTACATAAAATCTAGGCACACCATAATATTCTTAATCTCCAAGCACCGCCCCCCCCCCCCCCCCCCCAAAAAAAAAAAAAAAAAAAAAACCTCCTGATAGGTACAGCTAATCGTATACAAAAATCAATAAGATAACACTAAGCAAGCAACATCACTTGATCTCATGCTCAGCATGCCAGATAGTAAACGGTTCCCAAATTTTTGTGAAATTCAGGACTTGATTATGGTGCAGGTCAGTCAGTTTAGACATACGGCAAGCATAGTCTACTTTGAATAAAAGTTGTTGATGCATGGGTAGAGTAGACTGCTTCCATTTTGCCCCCAAGGCTATGCAGCGCAATGTAAGAATAATAAAAACCAATTTACAGAGTTTACCTGGTAACCCTGGAAGTTTAATATTCAACAAACTACAGCCCATCATGGGAGGCAATGAGAGGCCAATGATCTTTGTGATTAAGTCAAACACCATTGTCCAATATCTCTGAGCCCCTGGGCAAGACCACCACATATGGATAAAGGTACCCTGTGACCTACAAGCACACCAACAAAGATTTGAAGATGAAGGATAAATGGCATCTAGATGGTGTGAGGTGTAATACCTCATGTACAAAATTCAGTACAGGCTGTGATTCAAAAAGTAGGTAATTGAATACTATGCACACTGAAAGACAGCCTAACACAATCACACAGGTGATGTTTAAATTCAAGATAACAGGAATACCCTCAGAAACCAAGGCTCCCGCCAGGGTCTAGCCAGCAAAACACCATTGTCTTAAAAAAGACTTTGTGTCTGTGACTTAATTTCTTTCATAGGGTATGTTTCCTGTTTCTATATTTACAAATTTAAAGCTCCCAAAGTTTTAAACGTTAATCTTTAGGATAACTGGATCAAAACACATTACAAGCAACAGCATGGTCTATTTTACTTAATCATACTGCCAGGGGTGATAGTTTCAGGGTCAGAGAGAGAGAGGTTGAGCGACCCTGAAACTATCACCCCTGGCAGTATGATTTAGTCAATTGGTTCCTGATGAAGCCCTTTTTAGGGTGAAACGAATTGGGTCCCATTGAAATAGAAAAAGTAAAAATCAGCAGATGCACTGCGGGGGAGTCAAGCCAGCATTGATTGAGCTAAATAGACCATGCTGTTGCTTGTAATGTGTTTTGATCCAGTTACCCCAAAGATTAACGTTTAAAACTGTGGGAGCTTTACATTTGTAAATATAGAAACAGGAAACATACCCTATGAAAGAAATTAAGTCACAGACACAAAGTCTTTTTTAAGACAACGGTGTTTTGCTGGCTAGACCCTGGCAGGAGCCTTGGTTTCTGAGGGTATTCCTGTTGTCTTGAATTTAAACATCACCTGTGTGATTGTGTTAGGCTGTCTTTCAGTGTGAGGTTTAGTACCACATATACAGCATTTTATATCCATTTTCCACCATGTGACTATCTACGGACACTTTAAGCAACCTCTTTAAAATTCTCTCCCATTCACGTGAGGTATATCTTTCCCTCAGTATAGTCTCCTAATGATCAGTGTATTTGATTGGGGATGCCCCCTGCTGAACATGTGAGCGATAAAATCGGGAGATGCAACCTCTACAACTACTTCCATTTAAAGCCCTTTCAGAAGTGTCTCTGGTTCTCAGAGCTCCGAGAGAGCTCTTCTGCGAAGAAAATCAGCAAGTTGGTAGTAATGAAACTGGTCCCTCCGGGTCAGGCCAAATTCTTCCTACAAATCTGGGAAAGGAAGCAATTTCCCCTCCTCCAGTAAGTGTCCCATTTGCGACATATCCTGAGCTGCCCATCCTTGATATTTGGGGTCGATGCAACCCAGTACAAAACCTTCTGCTTTCGCTATAGGGTATTGCGAAACAGTTTCTTCTTTAAGCTATAAGAAAGATGTGTTTGATGTTAAGATGTTTATGAAAATTAATAAAAATATATTTCAAACAAAATATACCTGCCCAGGGAAAAATTGTTTCCGAGTGCAAATCCACAATTCTAGGGTCAAGGCTATAATTGGGTTCACCCTCTGATGTACGCTCGAATATCTGACAATATTATCTCTCCTACCACATATTGTTCCATACATACCCAGCTCTTATGTTTATCCCACTGCCATGCCACTAAGAGTTTTAATTGAACCACTATGTAATACTGCTGAAAATTGGGAACCACCATCTCTCCCTTGTACCTGAACTGAAAAATGGTTGATCCTGCTCACGAAGGATTTCGCTTGCAAATATAGTGGAACACACCGAGGGGCATAATCGAACGCGAACGCCCATCTCTATGGGCGCCTATCTCGGAGGACTGGTACGCGAAGGGGCGGGACAGACCGTATTTTCGAAAAAGATGGGCGTCCATCTTTTGTTTCGATAATACAGTTTGTGCCGGGCAAATGCATCGCATTTGGGCGGATTTGAGCTGGGTGGTATCAGTTTTCAGCGATAATGGAAAGCGAAGGCACCCAGCTCAAAAACGAACAAATCCAAGGTATTTGGTTGTGGGAGGGGCCAGGATTCGTAGTGCACTGGTCCCCCTCACATGCCACGACACCAACCGGGCACCCTAGGGGGCACTTGTAAAAAGTAAAAAAAAAAAAATTTAAATAGCTCCCTTCCCTTGGGTTCTGAGCCCCCCCAAATCCCCCCCCCCAAACCCACTGCCCACAACTCTACACCATTACCATACCACTTTTGGCAGAAGGGGGGCACCTACATGTGGGTACAGTGGGTTTTGGGGGCAGTTTGGAGCGCTCCCATTTAGCAGCACAAGTGTAACAGGTAGGGGGGATGGGCCTGGGTCCACCTGCCTGAAGTGCACTGCACCCACTAACAACTGCTCCAGGGACCTTGCATACTGCGGTGATGGAGCTGGGTATGACATTTGAGGCTGGCATACAGGCTGGGAAGAAAAGTTTTTAAAGTTCTTTTTTTTTTTTTTGGTGGGAGGGGGTTAGTGACCACTGGGGGAGTCAGAGGAGGTCATCCCCGATTTCCTCTGGTGGTCATCTGGGTAGTTGGGGCACTTTTTGGGGACTTGTTCGTGACAAAAAAGGGTCCAAAAAAAGTGACCCAAATTCTCGCTTCTGGCGCCCTTTTTTTTCCCATTATCGGCTGAGGACGCCCATCTCTCCTCGGCCGATAAACATGCCCCAGTCCCGCCTTCACCACGCCTCCGACACGCCCCCGTCAACTTTGTTTGTTCCCGCGACAGAGTGCAGTTGGAGGCGCCCAAAATCGGCTTTCGATTATACCGATTTGGGCGCCCATGAGAGAAAGACGCCCATCTCCCGATTTGGGTCGAAATATGGGCGTCTTTCTCTCTCAAAAATAAGCTGGACCCTGATGTAAAGTCTGAAAAAATGTATTCGGCAAAGCAGTTGGGAGAACAAATATTTAGGCAATACCTCATCTTAATTGCATGCACCCTACCCAACCAGTAACATGTAGGTACTCCCATTTCTCCAAATCTGCCCATAGAGAAGGTAAAAGAAGTGGATAATTGGCCTCATAAAGGGGTCTTTCAGTTGTTGGTAAGGTAAACCCCCAAATACTTAACAGTTTTAGAGGCCCATACAGGACCATACAGGACCATAGCCGCTTAACATCTGCAGGTTGCAAGGACACATTTAGGATTTCACATTTGGCTAAATTAATTTTAAACCCCGAAACCTGACCATATTCCTCCAGAGCCTCCGTTACATGAGTGCAGAGGATTCCCCAAAGTTAAAAGCATATCATCTGCAAATGATAGGATCTTATTTATGAGGCCTGCACATGGAATACCCTGAATATCCACCTGGCTCCAAACTATGGAGGCAAAAGGTTCTAACACCAGTGTGAACAACAGGGGGGAATAAAGCTCATCCCTGTCTCGTGCCTCTAGCCAGTTCAAAGCTTATCCCATATGCTCCATTAACTTGTAAGTAAGAGAGGGGTTTAGTATAGGTGGTCTTAACCCATGAAAAAAATCATAAGTAATGCCACACTGGGAAAAAACCAAGGGTTCATCGAGCCCAGCAGCCTGTCCACGACAGTGGCCAATCCAGGCCAAGGGCACCTGGCGAGCTTCCCAAACGTACAAACATTGTATACATGTTATTCCTGGAATTTGGATTTTTCCCAAGTCCATTTAGTAGTGGTTTATGGACTTGTCCTTTAGGAAACCGTCTAACCCCTTTTAAAACTCTGCCAAGCTAACCGCCTTCACCACGTTCTCCGGCAACGAATTCTAGAGTTTAATTGTGCGTTGGGTGAAGAAAGAATTTTCTCTGATTTGTTTTAAATTTACTACACTGTAGTTTCATCGCATGCCCCCTAGTCCTAGTATTTTTGGAAAGCGTGAACAGATGCTTCACATCCACCTGTTCCACTCCACTCATTATTTTATATGCCTATATCATGTCTCCCCTCAGCCGTCTCTTCTCCAAGCTGAATAGCCATAGCTTCCTTAGTCTTTCTTCATAGGGAAGTCGTCCCATCCCTGCTATCATTTTAGTCGCCCTTCGCTGCACCTTTTCCAATTTTACTATATCTTTCTTGAGATACGGTGACCAGAATTGGACACAATACTCAAGGTGCAGTCGCACCATGGAGCGATACAACGGCATTATAACATCCTCACACCTGTTTTCCATACCTTTCCTAATAATACCCAACATTCTATTCACTTTCTGAGCCGCAGCAGCACACGGAGCAGAGGGTTTCAGTGTAGTATTGACGACAACACCCGGATCCCTTTCTTGGTCCGTAACTCCTAACGTGGAACCTTGAATGACGTAGCTATAATTCGGGATTATCACATGTGACATGGTGCAGAGCAGGAAGGGCCAGGACACCCTGTCAAAGGCTTTTTCTGCATCTATGCTTAATATTAAAGCTGGTTCTGCCGACCTCCCAGCCCATTCAATAATATGGAGTCCTCGCCTGATATTATAGAGTGTTTGGCGTCCCATTATGAATCTGGTCTTATCTTGTACAAGTTTAGGCATATAGACCTGAAGGCAAGTAACTAAAATTTTTGTGAACACCTTGTAATTGGTGCCTAACAGGGAGATTGGCCAGTATGAGCCACGTTGAGTAGGAGCTTTACCTGGCTTCAGAATCAGTGTCACCTCTACCATTCACCAAGAATGTGGAAACAATCTCCCTCTTGAAAACTATTAAACAGTTTGGTTAATGGTTTTACCAAAAGCCTGTGAAAGCATTTATAAAAGCAATTAGTGAAGATATCAAGACCTGGAGCTTTTCTGAGTGACAGGGATTTAATAGCCCGTAAAGTCTTGTCCTCAGTAATGAGCGCCAAAAACGCAGCAGCCTCACCAGAGGTTAAGCTCGGCAAATCCACCCTAGCCAAATAACCACTCACAGCTTTGTCCTCAGTGTGAGTCTCTGGGGCATATAAACTTTGATAAAAACGTGTAAAAAAAATTCACTAATGCATTGAGGATCACTATGTTCCTCACCCTGGTTATCTTTAATTACAGAAATATGATTCCTAGTCTTTCTGTGCTTCAGTTTATGAGCTAAAAGTCTGCCAGCTCTATTACTGGTTTCAAAATACTCCTTTTTGCAAAATTTGCATTTGCTCTGCTATCTTCTCAAGCTCCAGGCCCTGAAGGGCACCGTGAGTCATATGTAGTTGAGTAAGAAGCCCCTGAGACCCTCTACCCCTCTTATGCTGTTGTTCTAACTGATCCAATTGTCTCAATGCCTCTTGCTTCTGCGAACGCTGCCTGCGACGGTGGGCCCCTGGGGAGATAGCCTCCCCTCTCAAAACAGCTTTTCTCTTGGCTGCAATTCCTGCTGAGTAATCTTGAAAGCAGAGTATTTTTACTTTTTCATAAGTCAGAGAATTATTCGATCTTGCTGCCTGTAATATATATTGCTTGTGCATAAAATTGAGCACTCTGCAGATAATCACTCGTGGCTTAACAGCGTTCATCTGGCGAACTCCTAACCGGTGCGCGCGTTCAATTCTTAAGGGTCCAAGCTCTGCTCGAAATTCAATACTTTTGGTCAGCCATTGTTCTAGGACCCTCTCCAACTGTCTTCCACCGAGCGCTTCAGGTAAGCCTACCAAGCGGATGTTATTCCGCCTGGAGCGGTTTTCCAGGTCTTCAATTTTAAATTCCAGGTCCGATATTTTTTTCTGAAAAGTTTTTTGAGAGTCTTCCACTCCCGTCAGTCTGTTTTCCACTTCACTGACTGTAGTTTGGAACGCTATGCATTCCTTGGTCAAATCCTCTATTTTCGTGTTCAGCTTTTCCAGTTTAGTATCCAACTTTTGGTCAAGTGGGATCAGCCAACGGTCTAATAGGTCTTCCATCACCCCCGTTAGTTCGGAGGTGATCTCAGCCACCCACGCCGAAGATACTGATGGGCTTGTTTCGGGGAAAGCCGTCGCCATTTTGTCTTCGGCCGCCTTTCCCCTCTGCCTTTCTTTTTGAGCTGATTTCGTCGCCATGTCCAATTTTTTGCTCGTTCTGCTTGGCCAGATATTTGCACTGAGTCTTTCTCTAGCGATTATTGCAGGTTAGAGGGGTTCGAGGGGTTCGATTCTCCTGCAGATATGGGGATTATCAGGCAGGCTTCGGAGAGAAGTTCACCTGCGACTTCTCTTCACCATAGCGTCACGTGACTCCTCTCAAAACAGCTTTTATTCCATCTCAAAATAACTAGGAGCAATCCCTGGTTGGTCATTAAACTCAATATATTCCTTAAGGGCTCCCTCCAAATGGGTGATATTTTGTGGATCCACTAGGAGGCCATCATCAAACTCCAGTACTGAGTGCCATGTCTCTCTCAGATCTCCTGAAGAGAGATACAAATGGGAGCATAATCAGACCATGCCCGAACCTGCAGAAGAATAGATTTATCAACCCCCCCCCCCCCGCCCCCAGCAATCTATGCGAGAATGAGTTGTGGACCCCTGAGTGACAGGTATAGTCACGATGCCCTGGGTGATAATGCCTTCAGGGGGTCCACCAGATCCCATGTGGAATATAACACTTTTAAGCTGCTTTCTATTTGCAGTTCCATAGTGGACCCCTGGATTGGAGTTATCCAAAGCTGGATCAGGCATCAGATTAAAGTTGCCTCCAAGAATCAAGATCCCTCCAACTTGGATGCAATCAACTTATTATCTCCTAGAAAAACACTTTTTCTGCTCCGAATTAGGAGCATATATATTGACCAATGTATAAAGAAAGTTTCCCAACTTCACTCTTAAAAGAAGATATCGTCCCCTGACATCTTTCACCCCATCCTGCACCTCAGAAGCAAATGTATGTGCAAAACTATCCCCACCCCAGTATTCGTGTTATTAGAGCGATTAGACGCCAAGTAGAGATGAGGATTTTTTTTATGGTGCAGAAGGTGCTCAGAAGCAGGCTTTAAAATGTGTCTCCTGTATAAAACCTATCCCCATTGGTAAGCGCTCCGCCTCTTTAAAAAAAAAAAGTTTTCATTTACGAGATGTATTGAGACCATGTATATACATAGTCTTTGTGCTGCTTTTGCAGGTTCACTGATAAATGTCCCTTTAACACTATGGAAAGCATGGAAGGCTTCTTTAACCCAACAGTATAGACAATAGAAATACATAGTTAAAAAATAAGGGACCAATGCAGAAAGCGTTTCAGTTCAGGTGTTTGTATGAAAAACATGCGGTGGTTAGCAATTCTGTGGCATGAAAGATTAAATATAAATAAATGAAACAAAAGTTTGGCCATACTGTTAATGCAGGAAAAATTTCTGCCAGGTCTGGGACACGGTAGAAGTGTTGGTTGAGAGTAATGGGTCTCTACTGGCACCTCCTCACCCCGCTGCCCCCATGCCAGATTACCATTTTGCATCAGCCCTCCTCCATGCTTCCCTGATCCCCCACTATCCGAACTTCAAACACCTTCTGGTTGCTTAGAGGCTCCCTTGACCCAACCTCTTTATTCCTGATTTAATAAAGCTTAAACCCCTGGCTTCTAGTAGCACCTCCCTTTTTTCTGAGGACAAGCAGGCATCATAATCTCACATATAGATGACGTGATCCATGGAGCCTGGTGCAGACACTGCAAAGTGCACTGTCACTTTAAATCTTTGAGGCAGTTCCCCACCACACATGGGTGGGGTGCAGGACCAGCAGTTTTTCGTTTTCTGCAGCATAGAGAGGTTGTGTTTTTAATCTCAGCGTGAAAACCTTTTGCCTTTTTGGTGCTTTCCCTTTTTCAGGATATATTTTCTTCATATTTTATCGTTTTCTGTCATAATTTATCTAGTTTACTCATTTTTTTATACTTTATTTATTTATTTTTATTTTCCGATTTTCAGCCCAAGGGCCTCTGAGCCCTTTTTTCCTACCTGGGAACAGGGCCGCTGAGAGACTAGGCCGGGCCCGGGGCAAGGCTGTCCCCCCCCACCCGTCGCTCCCCCCGCCGCTGTAGTCTGCGGTCTCACCTGCCTGCCTCCATGGCTCCGGGCCCCCTTCATTCAAAGCGGCAGTCGCAGATCGCGTCTCTTCTGGCCTTCCCTCCCTGTGTCCCGCCCTTATCTGATGTAACTTCCGGTTTCCGCGAGGGCGGGATACAGGGAGGGAAGGCCAGAAGAGAGGCGATCTGCGACTGCTGCTTTAAATGAAGGGGGCCCGGAGCCATGGAGGCAGGCAGGTGAGACCGGGGACTGCAGTTCCGGCCGCCTGATCCTGGCGCCGGCCCCCCTTGGAGGCCCGGGCCTGGGGAATTTTGCCCCCCCCCCCCCCTCGGCGGCCCTGCCTGGGAAGCTTCAACTTTTTTGGGGTTACAGAATTACTTGAGCTCCTTGGGCTACAGAACCTTTTGACCTTGCGTTGGTCGTTTTTCTCTCCATGTTATTGAGGGTGCCAAGTGGCTTTAAGAAGTGTACTTGATACAATAAGACTATTTCAGGCAAAGACCCCCAGAATTGGTGTGTTTATCGCCTAAGTCCAGACCACCGAGACATTTGCTGTAATCTCTGCCATCGTATTTAAGCGAGGTCCCTTAATGCCCGCAGACTAAAGTGTGAAAAACGTTTGGTTCTGAATCGACATTGGTATCCACATTGAGCATGGCAAGAAACTCGGTACTCAATGTGGAATTGACATCGGGTGCACCCATGCAACATCAAGAGGGTGCTACATCGGACTTGATGCCGCGATCATGTCAGGACTCTATGTCCTTGTTATCGGTGCTACGTGCATTGAGGGTCCTGTAGAGCAAAATGCCTAAGAAGCATCGCAATTGTTTTCCATCCAGACACATGGCCCATACCTCCCCAGCATCGATGTTCTCAATGCACGGAAGCATTCGTGCCGCAGTGACCGCTCTCTTTCTCTCCAGCTCATATCACATTGAGAGCCTTCGAGGTCTTTCAGATCTTCACCTGTACAGGCTATCTCTCAGGCTGTGTCCACACTGCTTTTTCAGCCGGTACCTTCATGAGGAAATCCGGACTATGCTCAAAGAAGAGCTTTCAGGGCTACTGCAATTGCAGTCTGTATAGCTTACAAGGTGCTTGCGCCAACCTCAGCCCAGCTTGTGGATACATTGGAGATACAGTCACAGGAGAAGTCCTGTACACCGGCTAGATGTCAACCGTTCGGGGCAGCCCACATCCAGCCGATGCATGCATCATCATCGGCAGACGAGCTTTCTCCACCTTCCGAAGTTCATGTTCCTCGAAGTACCTCAATGCAAAGTCAACTTTCTGGTCGACGCTCTGTTCTCTGTACTACTTATGAGCAGTACTTGGAAGGGTCAACTTGTATCTCTCCTGGGAGACAGATCAGGATCCACATGACCTCTCAGATGAGGAGTCTCATGGCATTCCATCTGATCCTTCTCTGCCACCTCAGAGATATAAGCTTCCCCCAGAAAGTATATCTTTTCTGATCCATGAGATGGCTGAAGCTATAACTTTTAAACTAGAGACAGAGGAAGAACCCCTTTCAGAACTTTTTGAAGTTCTAGATTATGACTGTCCACCAAGAGAGAGGATATTACAGATCCCTCTCTATTCTGTTATGTAAAGTACCTTGCTAAAAAAACTGGTAGACCCCTCTGACAGTTCAGATTGCCCTAAAGAAAATTGACACAATGTATAAAATGCAGAAATGTGCAGGGTTTGAGAAAACACATCATTCTTTGTTGGTACAGTCCGCTTTAAAACACACTCACAGTGCAAGATATCATGTTTCTGCTCCTCCAGGTATAGAAGTAAGAACATTATTCTTTTGACAGAAAAACTTTTTAAGCATCAAAGCTAACCAATCGTATTTTGGATTATCAACTTTATTCCACCATTTACTTAAAATTTATAATACAGAGTATTCTGGGGTTTTTTGCAAAATTCCTTCTCTCTGATAAACAAGAATTATTCCAAAAGCTTCACAGAAAACTTCTAGACTGTTGTAAATATCTTGCGAGATGCTGGCCTTTGATGTCTTTGTTTCCTTAGGTATCTCTGTCTTAGCAGTAGCAATCCACCACTTATCCTGGCTCAGAGTCTCTGACCTTGAATCTGCTGTCCCAGGAGCATCTAGCAGATGCCCCTTGTCGTGGAGAAAACTTGTTTGGTGACAAAGTTGAGGAGGTGGACGACCTAATTAAAATAAATAAATAAATAAATACCGATACAGTAGAGAATCTCTATCTAGGCTTAGGACTACTACTGCTTTTTCTTTGACTAGATGATTTCGGGGAGAATATCAAGGTTCCAGCTACTGTATATCTAAGCGTTGTTACACCCCTACACCGACTACACCCCAACACCGACTACACCCCAATGCTCATGTCCAAGACAGCAGCAGGGACAAAAATCCCAAATGCCCTCTCAATCTAAACAACCTAATTTTTTAACTCCTTCCTAGAAAGCATTGCCACAGTACAGTTGTCCATGCCAAATGACCTACCTGACAGAGGGACACTTGTTCTTTTCCAACAGAGATGACTTCTCATAACCTCCAATTGATGGGTCCTACATACCATTCAACACAGCTGTATTGGTGAAAAAGACCACTACTACTACTACTTAACATTTCTAGAGTGCTACTAGGGTTACGCAGCGCTGTACAGTTTAACAAAAAGGAGAGTCCCTGCTCAATGGAGCTTACAATCTAAAGGATGAAATGTTAAGTTAGGGCAGTCTAGATTACTTGAATCTAGTGGTATAGTGGTTAGGTGCCGAAGGTGACATTGAAGAGGTGGGCTTTGAGCAAGGATTTGAAGATGGGCAGGGAGGGGGCCTGGCATATGGGGTCAGGGAGTTTATTCCAAGCATGGGGTGAGGCGAGGCAGAAAGGGCGGAGCCTGGAGTTGGCGGTGGTGGAGAAGGGTACTGAAAGGAGGGATTTGTATTGAGAGCGGAGGTTACGGGTAGGAACGTAAAAGGGGAGATGAGGGTAGAGAGGTAAGGAGGGGCTGCAGATCGAGTGCATTTGTAGGTTAGTAGGAGAAGCTTGAACTGTATGTGGTACCTGATCGGAAGCCAGTGAAGTGATTTGAGGAGAGGGGTGATATGAGTATATATCGGTCCAGGCGGAAGATAAGACGTGCAGCAGAGTTCTGAACGGACTGTAGGGGGGATAGATGGCAAAGTGGGAGCCCAGTGAGGAGTAGGTTGCAGTAGTCAAGGCGAGAGGTAATGAGAGAGTGGATGAGAGTTTGGGTGGTGTGCTGAGAGAGGAAAAGGCGAATTTTGCTAATGTTATAGAGGAAGAAGCGACAGGACCATCCACCAAGAGAGTCTCATTTCAGCTCCCTCTAAATGAGTTCACTTTGAGAGGAGTGCTCTTCTCTTCTCCTGCAGAATGCAGTACAAACAGTTCCTCCACCAGACAGGGGTCGAGAGTTCTACTCCAGATATTTCTCATTCTGAAAAAAAAAAAACAGGAGTATGTCTGATTCTCAATCTACGAGACCTGAACAGTTTCTCCTAAGAAATTTTGCATGGTATTTCTGGGGTCAGTACTTCCCATGATACAACTGAATGATTGGCTTATTAGACCTCAAGGAGGCATATACCCAAGTATATATATATTCTCCCTGCACACAGAAAATTCCTCTGCTTTTGCTGTGGAGCTCTGCACTATCAGTACAAAGTCTTACTGTTTGGCTTGGCCTCGCCTCCTCAAGTCTTCACAAAGCGTCTAGTAGTAGTAGCTGCAATGCTTTACAGGGGGGGCGTCCACATCTTCTCTCTCAGGAGTCTGCTAGCGCTTCCATTCAGTCTACAATAAGACTACTAGAACTCCTCGGATTTGTCATCAGCTACCCCAAATCACATCTTCAGCCAATATAGACTTTAGAGTTCATAGGGGCACTCCTCGACAAAACTCGAGGTCTTGCATTCCTTCCTCAACTGAGGGCGAACAATATACTACATCTCGCCACTCAGGTATCCTGGTCTACTTGTATCTGCTCGTTAAATGCTCTGCTTCCTTGGTCATGTGGCTTCAACAGTCCATGTAGTACCATTAGCTCAACTTCGCTTTCATATTCCTCAGTGGACACTCCTCTCAGTGGTCCCAAGCCACGGGATTACTATCTGCTTGATTCCAAATAACTCCACAGCTCCACAACTCTATACAGTGGTGGGTGCTATCCAACAATCTTACTCCGAGGACTTCCATTCCTACCCCTTCTACAGATGCTTCAATGATGGGTTGGGGAGCTCCATACACAGGGTTCTTGCCCTTCACGAGAGCAATGTCATTCTATCAATCTCCTGGAATTGTGAGCTGTATGGAATTCTCTCAAAACCTTCCAGAATCATATCCTGTTATACTAGTTTGCACAATCAAGCAACTATATATTATGAACAAATAAGGAGGAACCGGATCTTACCTCCTCTGTCACCAAACAATTCAAATTTGGACTTGGACGACTTCTCGAAACATCTTTCTAAGAGCTGTTTAGCCAGAAAACAGAATGCCATAACAGACAAACTTAGCAGAGTCCTTCAACCTCACTAATGGTCTTATCTCCACAGTTGTTCATCAAGTAGTCCAGCAGTGGGAAACCCAAGTGGTAGACTGTTTTGTTTCTCCTGAGAACAACAAGCTTCCCTGCTTTTGTTTCAGACTGTGTGCTCCCAACTGCATAGCCCCAGATGCCTTCTTACTCCACTAGGGGATGGATCTCCTTTACACTTTTCCCCCACTGCCTCTCATAGGGAAAAAACTAATCAAACTACATCAAGACCAAGGGACCATGATTCTAATTGCTCCCTACTGACCTTGTCAAATCTGGTTCCCTCTTTTCCTAGCATTGTCATCCTTGGAACATAGAACAAAGGATCCCTCCTTCATCCATACCCTCACTCTCTGGCCCTCACAGCTTTGATACCTGACGACATAGATCTGTGTTCATTGAACCTTCCTCACAAAATCTCTACAATATGTCTTGCCTTCAGAAAACCTTCCACAAGAAAATGTTACCATTTAAAGTGGAAATGATTCTCTCTGTGGTGTTTAACTAGGTTGCTGGACCCTACTACATGCTCTTTACCTATCCTTATGCAGTCCCTCCTCCATTTTTCAAATTCTGAACTCAAAACTAATTCAGACTGCATTTGAGTGCTACCAGTGCTTTTCATACTAAAATTTACAAGCCAATTTCAGTTCATCCCTTGATGATTATGTTCATGAATGGTTTATTTCACATGAAACTCCTTTCAAATAACCTCCAGTGGCGTAAGATCTCAATGTCTTCCTCACTTCTCTTATGAAACGTTTGTTCGAACCACTTCGTTCCTGTTTTCTGAAGTTCCTTATTTATGAAGTACTGTTCTTAATAACTCGTATTTCTACCAGAAGAGTCAGTGAGCTTCAAGCCCTTGTGGCAGATCTACCTTACACCAGGTTCTACTCCGAACCCATTCCAAATTCCTCTGAAAGGTGGTTGCTGAGTTTTATCTCAATTGTACTACCTGTCTTCTTTCCTAAACCACATTCTCATCCTAAAGAAGCAACACTGCATACCCTAGTATGCTACAGCACATTTAGTCTATTTAGAACAAACAAAACCTCATCAGAAATTTCTCCCATCTATTTGTAACCTTTGATATTGAACAGATTAGGAATTCCCATCACCAAGCATACAATCTCTGCTTGGTTGGTTGGCTGACTATCTTCTATATGTATACTCAGTCTGGGCTGACTCTATTGCTGGGTGACTGCTCATAATATAAGAGCCATGCAGGGCCGTGCCAAGGGTCTCTGGTGCCCCCCTGCAGACTATCAGTTGGTGCCCCCCCCCCGTCTCGCTTCTTCATTAGATGTTTCTCCATTGCTACCTGTCTTTCCTTTAGACTGAAAACTACAGGCCCAGCCAGACCTGACAAAAGGGTCTACCACACCCTTCAATGTCAAGCATATACTAGAAACTGTAAATTAGCTTACACAGGAAAGCAGTTTAAAAAAATAAACACAATTCCTGCTGTTTCTTAACACTGCTCTCCAGAGAAAGCACTGCCTTTATAAAGAGGCTTTTCAGTGGGACTTAGCTTATTAAAAACTATTAGCATAATTAGGAATGGCCAGCCCTTGTAACTGCAGAGACCTAAGCTTTGATTATGCATGTTCCTGTCTTTGTTACAGTGGGGGGGGGGGGGGGGGGTCTCTTCATCTCATTTACACAGTCTGACCTCCCTGGCTCACTGGGAGCCCAGTCTCTTGGAGACTGCTATACATTGCAAAATAAGATAGCAGATGTAAATTCTCAAAGTGGACATATTCCAAACACTAAAATGAAAATAAAACAATTTTTTTCTACCTTTGTTGGCTGGTGACTTTCTTTTTCTGATCATGCTGGCCCAATATCTGATTCTGTTGCTGGTATCTGTCCTCTTAACTCTGTTTCCAGGGCTTCCTTTCCACTGTATGTATCCCTCATTGATAAGTCTCTGACTCTAAAGTTTAGCAATTTCATTAAAGCAAAATGTATTTTCAGGTATCACAAACTCTCCCTATCCAAGCAGAATGTTTTATATAAAAACAAACACACAAAAAAAGCAATCAGATTTTTACTTACCAGCTATTCTACACTATACGTTAGCTAAACTTCCTCTTTGAACCTCAGCCAATTAAATGGATTTTAGCTGTAGCTATGATAATTATGTACACATCATTGCAGTCACGCCCTCCTCTCAGTGTACATGCTCAAAAAACAAAAACTTTGAACCACTTACAGATAACAATTACACTATTTATTTTTTATTTCTCCCCAGTCTCACTTGCACACCTGCCTCCAAACCTGTTCTCTTTAATTTGAATGTTGTTCCAGCTCACCCTGAATGAAAGTTGTTCACACACCAAAGCCATAAATAGCTGCTGGTTGTACTCTTTGAAGCAGCTTTAGCAGAGCAGCGTGTCTGTCTCAGCACTGCTGGGCTACCTTCACTTCCTGATGCGGGAAGGGCAGGGGAGAGAGGAGAATCACAACGTCAGGTAAAAGATTTTGCAAGTGAGTGGCGCCCTCTAGAGGTCGGCGCCCCCCTGCGTTGCTTACCTCGCTTTCCGTGTCGGCACGGCCCTGGAGCCATGGCAGTTTCAGTAACCCATTTCTGCTCTGCCTCTATTCTATTCTATATTGATACTTCTATACCACCTTTAACAGTGCCTGCAAAGTGGTTGACAATCAAGAGAATATCGTAATCGGATACGAATAACATTTTTGAACAAAACTTCTAATATTCAGTAGGTTGAAAAAGATGTGATTTTAGAACTTTCTGGAATAAACTATAGTTAGCAATAGTCCGTAAAGAGATTGGAATAGAATTCCAAACCTTAGGATCCTAGAGAGAGAATGTTCCCAAACTTAAAATTCCTTACAATTGGTATATCTAGTGTTATATATTTTTCAACTCCTCAATTATCCTCTGACTCCCAAAGGTGGCAACACTTGGCCCACCATAATCAAGTTCTTCCCATAAATACTTTTATATGAACTAAATATGCAATTTTAAATTTGCAATGTGGCTACGTGGTCTTCTGTCCACACCTTCACTACTGTCTGGACCAGTATTCTTAGCGGGATAGCTGGTTTGGATAAGGAGTCCTGCAGAATCTTTTTACTGTATAAAATCCAACTCTATCATCTGGCCCATTATTTCCACCAGGCTGACTATCTACTTAGTTACAAAAAATTCATCTTTCCTGTGAGCCTGGTAGCTGTTGAGTCCCATATATAAGAATATTATGCCTGCTTGTCCTTGGAGAAAGCTAAGTTACTTACTGTAACAGGTGTTCTCCAAGGTCAGCAGGTATATATTCTCACATTCCTCCCGCCTCCCTTTGGAGTTGTCTTCTTAGCTTTAACACTGTACTGCTGGGCCTATGCTCGTGTGTCAGGTGGGAAGACACCTGTGCATGTGTGGTGGGGGCACTGCCTCAAATGACAGTGCACTTGGCAGCATCCACACCGGGCTCTCTGGATCATGTCACCCATATTTGTGAATATATGCCTTCTATCTTCGGATAACACCTGCTACAGGTAAGTAATTTAGCTTTCTCACCCAGCTGACCCACCCCCTCATACCTTGAGAGAAGGAGCAAGCTATAAGAATTATCCCCTAAGTGTCTTACATGCCATCCTTAAAAGCTGCCTCTCTGCCGGGGAATGTACTGTGTCAGGTATTTTGATTCCAGTGGGACTGTTCAATGTGCAGCTGTTATAGAGGTAGTAAACATATCTGATTATGTGTAAATATCTTACCTTAGTAGCATTTAAGTGAAGATGTGCATGTACTTCTCAATTCTAAAACCTTCATTGGAATAAATTTACAGTCAGCTATTATCTCCTTTAGGTTTACGAAAGCTGGAAGCTTTATTTGGTTTTCTCATTACAATCATGGCTGTAACATTTGGATACGAGGTAATGCTGCATCAGTAACTGACTTTGTTTAATGTGCATAAAATTAGCCATCATCACTTACCAAAGCAGTTGCAAATTGTTATCTTCAGAATGTAGCTTGGGAAGCCAATGATACAGTGGTATTGTTTGAATTAAACTGGGTATTAAAACCTCTGGAAGGAGGGTTAGGCCAAAGGTATGAACTTTTTTCCACGTTATGTCTCTTTAGTTGAGTTTGAGGAAAAATAACCCTTTTAATATTTTGCACAGTCAGAAAAAAAGAAAACAGACTGAAAGGTAAAATGTTTAATTTTTGAACAATTAGAGAAATTTTTGTTTGTAAAGATGAGACTAATCACCTAGGCCAGCTTGATGACTCTGTGCAAGTGTTATGCCATGGGGCAGAACCTGGGTTGTATTTATTTATTGCAGACAGTTGATATATTACTAATCACACCAGGATGCTGCAGAGCAGTTCACAATCAAATTGAAAGAAAAGGAAATTACAATCATTAAAAAAGGAGAGGGGAAAGAGGAGGGGCTTGGAGGACTGGCTGGAATTGGGTCTGCTGCAAATGCAGTTATCTTTGCCTTTCTCCCCCTTCCCTGCAGGGAAATATCCCAGCCATTGTTCAACAGTGGCATGCTCAAAAATGGATATGTTCCTACTAGTCTGAGAAGTGTCAGAGCCATGGCTAGGCTTCATGTGGGAAAGAATTTTAGGTGAATATGAAATGAAGGGGAACTGGTACTGATTTGAAATAGAAGACCAGAGGGTCAGAAAAAAAAGATGGTAGTTAAAAAAAAATAATTACTTTGCAAGAAATTGCTGAGTAAAAATCAGTAACTGAAGTCCTGATTTCAAGATTGTATTTAGGAAGGTGCCACTACACTAGGCCTTGTGGTGATCACACCTCCTTGGTATAAAAATATATTTGTAGCATGGGCGATTAGTAGAAGGTTGCTGGGTCAGATGGGTGGATCTTTTTCCTTCTCTAGACCAGCTCTCTCCCAAGGCTGGGAAACTGCTGGGGCCTGTTGTATAGGAGAGTGTGGTGGCTGTAGGTTGTCAGTGAGTTTTGGGGCCTATGAAAGGCATGCATTTCCCCACTCTGCTAGGCCCTTCTGCATCCTACAGAAAGCCGTGCCTCATTTTGTGGATTTCTTTCATCATTTTGAGACAGAAATTCTTATGTTATCAACAGCTCTGTTTGTTCTTTTACAGTATGTAAGAGTGAGACCAAACCAGGGTGAACTATTAAAGGGCATGTTTGTTCCATATTGTCAAGGCTGTGGGCCACCTCAGCTTGAGCAAGCTGTGGGGATTGTGGGAGCTGTCATAATGCCGCATAACATGTACCTCCATTCTGCACTGGTCAAGGTAACACAATTTTACCATTTATGCTTTGGTGCAAGTCTTCTTTCCTTTTGTCTTCCTGTACAGTGCTCTGTCAGGGAGCCATCATTATGTGCCCCACTTCTTCCTAGCACCCTCCTGTCCATTTCTTTATTCAGCTGTCACCAGGGAGCAGCCATATATAGCTTAACTCCATCCTCAACAGGGAGCTGTCTTGTACATCCTTTCTCCTTTTCCCCATCTATTGTTCTCTGCCACATTGATGTTAAACTTATCTTTCCAAAACACTTATATTGATTTACCTTATAGGTTCTTTGTTTTCTGATTCCAAGATGTGTTTTGATGTACCTATCTGTTAAAATCAATTTTAAAAAGAATCAAATTCTCAATAACCAACTTATCTCTTTCCAGTCTAGGGAAGTGAATCGTGCAAACAAAAAAGAAGTGAGAGAAGCCAATAAGTATTTCTTTATTGAGTCCAGCATTGCTCTCTTTGTGTCTTTCATCATCAATGTCTTTGTAGTCTCAGTGTTTGCTGAAGCATTCTTTGGCCGGTCAAACAGTCAGGTGGTAAGTCACACACAATGTTGTATTGGTGTAAACTGTATTTCAGTGCTCTTAGATGCCTCTCTTTTTTTTCTTTTTTTGTCAAAAATAAGTTACACATGGTCGTGCAATACAGTGTACCAGTGCAAGTGACCACTCAAAAGTAACATGCAATAGAAGACCCATTCCCTTCCCCACGACTTTAATGGTTCTGTGCTAAGCAGTAGATAAAATAATTAATGTTGCATTTTGATTAAAATTTTTAATTGCCAGCAGTCCATATGGGGGGGGGGGGGGGGGACATGGAGGGGCCATGCATTTCCTCTCCCTCCCCTCCACCACATTAGATATCATGGTGGGGATGCTGAGGCTCCACCAGTAGAAGACATTCTGTGCTAAAGCTGCCCCCTTCCTCCTCTTACTGCCTCAAGAGCAAGGAAGTCAGTGGCATGCCTCCAGCTGCCAATGCTGGCACTCACTGAGCATGCTCAGTTCATGCATGAACTGAGTATGCTTAGGGAGTGCAAAGTTTGGTGGCTGGAGGCATGCCGCTGACTTTCTCACTCCTGAGGCAGTAAGAAAAGGAAGGGGGTGACACAATCAGCGGATTTGTTTGGCTTGTGGGGCTTCATCTATCCCACCAGCTGTTGAACAGGTAGTGCAGCTTTGGAGGGGGCCTGAGCCCAAGGTGGGAGAGCCCCCCCCCCAAAGCTGTGCCACTGATTAAAAGCCCAATATCTTCCTTTTTGTTGCCTCCAGGTCCATCTCTCTCTCTCTCTCTTTCTCCCCCCCCCCCAAGACCAACACCACTTTTTCTCCCCCCCCCCCCAAGTCCAGCACCACTTTTTCTTCCTTACTACTACTATTTAGCATTTCTATAGCGCTACAAGGCATATGCAGCGCTGCACAAACAAGACAGTCCCTGCTCAAAGAGCTTACAATCTAATAGACAAAAAATAAATAAAGTAATCAAATCAATTAATGTGAACGGGAAGGAAGAGAGGAGGGTAGGTGGAGGCGAGTGGTTACGAGTCAAAAGCAATGTTAAAGAGGTGGGCTTTCAGTCTAGATTTAAAGGTGGCCAAGGATGGGGCAAGACGTAGGGGCTCAGGAAGTTTATTCCAGGCGTAGGGTGCAGCGAGACAGAAGGCGCGAAGTCTGGAGTTGGCAGTAGTGGAGAAGGGAACAGATAAGAAGGATTTATCCATGGAGTGGAGTGCACGGGAAGGGGTGTAGGGAAGGACGAGTGTGGAGAGATACTGGGGAGCAGCAGAGTGAGTACATTTATAGGTTAGTAGAAGAAGTTTGAACAGGATGCGAAAACGGATAGGGAGCCAGTGAAGGGTCTTGAGGAGAGGGGTAGTATGAGTAAAGCGACCCTGGCGGAAGATGAGACGGGCAGCAGAGTTTTGAACCGACTGGAGAGGGGAGAGGTGACTAAGTGGGAGGCCAGCAAGAAGCAGATTGCAGTAGTCTAAACGAGAGGTGACAAGGGTGTGGATGAGGGTTTTTGTAGAGTGCTCGGAAAGAAAGGGGCGGATTTTACGGATGTTGTAAAGAAAGAAACGACAGGTCTTGGCAATCTGCTGGATATGAGCAGAGAAGGAGAGAGAAGAGTCAAAGATGACCCCAAGGTGTTGAGCTGAGGAGACAGGGAGAATGAGAGAGCCATCAACAGAAATAGAAAACGGGGGGAGCGGGGAGGTGGGTTTGGGGGGGGGGGGGGAAATGAGAAGCTTGGTTTTGGTCATATTTAATTTCAGGTGGCGTTGAGACATCCAGACAGCAATGTCAGACAAGCACGCTGAAACTTTGGTTTGGATGCAAGGTGAGATATCAGGGGTAGAAAGGTAGATTTGGGAGTCATCAGCATAGAGATGGTAGGAAAAGCCATGGGATGAGATTAATGAGCCAAGGGAAGAAGTGTAGATAGAAAAGAGGAGGGGACCAAGAACAGAACCCTGAGGTACGCCGAGAGGCAGAGGAATAGAAGTAGAAGAGGATCCACCAGAGTGAACACTAAAGGTGCGGAGGGAGAGGTAGGAAGAGAACCAGGAAAGGACAGAGCCCTGGAATCCAAGTGAGGACAGGGTATCGAGAAGTATGCTGTGATCGACAGTGTCAAAAGCAGCGGAAAGATCAAGAAGAATGAGGATGGAATATTGACCTCTGGATTTAGCCAGTGGTGGTGAACAGCACGCTCAAGTAATTTGGAGAGAAAAGGAAGGAGGGAGATGGGTCGGTAATTAGAGGGACAAGTAGGGTCGAGTGAAGGCTTCTTAAGGCCTCCAGTCTCTCCACCTCAGGTCCACTATCTTTCTTTCCCCTCCCTCCCTCTCTCTCTTTCTTTCTTTCTCTCTCTCTCCATCTGAGCCCAACATATCTCCCTTTCTCCGAGGACAAGCAGGCTGCTTGTTCTCACTGATGGGTGACGTCCACGGCAGCCCCTCCAATCGGAAACTTCACTAGCAAAGTCCTTTGCTAGCCCTCGCGCGCCCGCGCGCACCGCGCATGCGCGGCCGTCTTCCCGCCCGAAACCGGCTCGAGCCGGCCAGTCTTCTTTTGTCCGCACTCGGTACGGTCGTGTTTTCGCCGTGTCGAGCCCCGGAAAGTCGACCTCGCGCGTCCAATTTGTTTTGAACGTGTTTTTTTCCTTCGGGAAAGCTTTGTCCTAGTCGGGAAGTGCTCCGGAAACCCCTCGCCGGGTTTCGTGTAAATCCTCCCCGTACTTCTAGCTTTTTTGCCCCGGTAAGTTTTCTTTCGTCGTCGGGGTAGGCCTCTTTTCGGCCTCGGTCGAGATTTTTTCTCCCTCTAAATTTTGGTGCTCCAAATTTCGCCATTTCGGCTTTTGATTTCGCCGGCGTGATTTTTCCGCCCATGACATCGAAGCCTTCCAGCGGCTTCAAGAAGTGCACCCAGTGCGCCCGGGTTATCTCGCTCACTGATCGACACTCGTCGTGTCTTCAGTGTCTGGGGGCCGAGCACCGCCCTCAGAACTGTAGTCTGTGTTCCCTGCTTCAAAGGCGGACTCAGGTAGCGAGACTAGCCCAGTGGAACGTGTTGTTCTCGGGCTCTTCGTCGGCATCGGCACCGGGATCTTCGAGTGCATCGACGTCGTCAGCGTCCAGACCATCTTCCTCGGCCGCCCCTGCATCGAGTGCATCGAGGCATCGGGCCTCTGCATCGGCGCCGAGACATCGGATAGCTGCATCGACGTCGGTGGTACCAGGACCTCGTCTGCTGATGTCGTCGGACGGTGGTGCATCGGGTGGAGTGCAGGTGAGGGCTGTCCATTCCCCTGCTGGTGGCGGTGAGCCCTCGGGTGGGTCTCCTCCTACCCTGAGGGCTCCTGCGGTACAGCCCCCCCGAGATCGACCTTCTTCAGTCTCGGCCCCGAGGAAGCGACGGATGGATTCGACGTCCTCCTCGTCGGTGCCGGGGAGCTCCGGTGACATGCTTCGGAAGAAATCGAAGAAGCATCGACACCGGTCTCCTCCCCGTGTCGGCACCGAGAGCTCTGGGTCGCCGAGGGATTCGGCACCCAGCAGGCATCGGCACCGAGAGGACCGCTCACCCTCTGTTCAGGAGGTGTCGATGCGCTCCGCTCTGGACAGCCCGGAACAGCCTCCACGCCCGGAACAGGTTCTGACGTCGACGCCTGCATCGACCTCTCAGCCTTTCTCCGCAGCCACTCTAAACGAGAGCCTCCGGGCCGTTCTCCCAGAGATTCTGGGAGAGCTGTTGCGCCCTACCCCTCCGGTACCGGCGGTGCTTGCGCCTCCGGTACCGTCGAGCGTGGCGCCGGCTGGCCCATCGCCCAGGTTGAGGTCCCCGACGTCGGTACCACGTGCGGTGCCGACCGCGGCCACCTCCCAGGAAGGCTCCCCGACTACGTCGGCGGAGGGAGCTTCGCCGATGCGGGCCAGGGAGTCTACCTCTCGACGCCCCCATCGTGGACGTGGCTCCACAGAGTCGAGCAGGGCGAGGTTGCAGACACAGGTCCGTGAACTTGTGTCTGACACCGAGGGTGAGGCCTCGTGGGAGGAAGAGGAAGATCCCAGATATTTCTCTGACGAGGAGTCTGAGGGTCTTCCGTCTGATCCCACTCCCTCTCCTGAGAGACAGCTTTCTCCTCCCGAGAGTCTGTCTTTTGCCTCCTTTGTCCGGGAGATGTCTACGGCCATCCCCTTCCCGGTGGTTGTGGAGGACGAGCCCAGGGCTGAAATGTTTGAGCTCCTGGACTATCCTTCTCCACCTAAGGAAGCGTCCACTGTTCCCTTGCACCATGTCCTGAAAAAGACATTGCTTGCGAACTGGACCAAGCCATTAAGTAATCCCCACATCCCCAAGAAGATCGAGTCCCAGTACCGGATCCATGGGGACCCAGAGCTGATGCGCACGCAGTTGCCTCATGATTCTGGAGTTGTGGATCTGGCCCTAAAGAAGGCTAAGAGTTCTAGGGAACATGCTTCGGCGCCCCCGGGCAAAGACGCTAGAACCTTAGACTCCTTTGGGAGGAAGGCCTACCATTCCTCTATGCTCGTGTCCAAGATCCAGTCTTACCAGCTCTACACGAGCATCCACATGCGGAACAATGTGCGGCAGTTGGCGGGCTTGGTTGATGCTCTTCCCCCCGAGCAAGCCAAGCCTTTTCAGGAGGTGGTCAGGCAGCTGAAGGCGTGCAGAAAATTCCTGGCCAGAGGAGTTTATGACACTTTTGATGTTGCGTCCAGGGCCGCTGCTCAAGGTGTGGTGATGCGCAGGCTCTCATGGCTGCGTGCCGCCGACATGGAGAATAGACTCCAGCAGCGGATTGCGGACTCGCCTTGCCGTGCGGACAACATTTTTGGCGAAAAAGTCGAACAGGTGGTAGAGTCTCTCCACCAGCGGGACACCGCATTCGACAAGTTCGCCCGCCGGCAGCCTTCAGCTTCTACCTCTACAGGTAGACGATTTTTCGGGGGAAGGAAGACTGTTCCCTATACTTCTGGCAAGCGTAGGTACAATCCTCCTTCCCGACAGCCTGTGGCCCAGGCTAAGCCCCAGCGCGCTCGCTCTCGTCAGCAGCGTGCGCCTCAGCAAGGCCCCGCGGCTCCCCAGCAAAAGCAAGGGGCGAGCTTTTGACTGGCTCCAGCAGAGCATAGCCGACATCCAAGTGTCCGTGCCGGGCGACCTGCCAGTCGGGGGGAGGTTGAAAGCTTTTCACCAAAGGTGGCCTCTCATAACCTCCGACCAGTGGGTTCTGCAAATAGTCCGGCAGGGATACACCCTCAATTTGGCCTTAAAACCTCCAAATTGTCCACCGGGAGCTCAGTCTTACAGCTTCCAGCACAAGAAGGTACTTGCAGAGGAACTCTCCGCCCTTCTCAGCGCCAATGCGGTCGAGCCCGTGCCATCCGGGCAAGAAGGGCTGGGATTCTATTCCAGGTACTTCCTTGTGGAAAAGAAAACAGGGGGGATGCGTCCCATCCTAGACCTAAGGGCCCTGAACAAATATCTCATAAAAGAAAAGTTCAGGATGCTTTCCCTGGGCACCCTTCTCCCCATGATTCAGCAAAACGATTGGCTATGCTCTCTGGACTTGAAGGATGCCTACACACACATCCCGATACTGCCAGCTCACAGACAGTATCTGCGATTTCAGCTGGGCACACGCCACTTCCAGTACTGTGTGCTACCCTTTGGGCTCGCCTCTGCGCCCAGGGTGTTCACAAAGTGCCTAGCTGTGGTAGCAGCGGCGCTTCGCAGGCTGGGGGTGCACGTGTTCCCATATCTCGACGATTGGCTGGTGAAGAACACATCCGAGGCAGGAGCCCTGCAGTCCATGCAGATGACTATTCGCCTCCTGGAGCTACTGGGGTTTGTGATAAATTACCCAAAGTCCCATCTTCTCCCAGTGCAGAAACTCGAATTCATCGGAGCCCTGCTGGATTCTCGGACGGCTCGCGCCTATCTCCCAGAGGCGAGAGCCAACAACTTGTTGTCCCTCGTCTCGCGGGTGCGAGCGTCCCAGCAGATCACAGCTCGGCAGATGTTGAGATTGCTGGGCCACATGGCCTCCACAGTTCATGTGACTCCCATGGCCCGCCTTCACATGAGATCTGCTCAATGGACCCTAGCCTCCCAGTGGTATCAGGCCGCTGGGGGTCTAGAGGACGTGATCCACCTGTCCACGAGTTTTCTCGAATCCCTGTATTGGTGGACGATTTGCTCCAATTTGACTCTGGGACGTCCCTTCCAAATTCCTCAGCCACAAAAAGTGCTGACCACGGATGCGTCTCTCCTGGGATGGGGAGCTCATGTCGATGGGCTTCACACCCAAGGAAGGTGGTCCCTCCAAGAAAGCGATCTACAGATCAATCTTCTGGAGTTGCGAGCGATCTGGAACGCTCTGAAGGCTTTCAGAGATCGGCTGTCCCACCAAATTATCCAAATTCAGACAGACAATCAGGTTGCCATGTACTATGTCAACAAGCAGGGGGGCACCGGATCTCGCCCCCTGTGTCAGGAAGCCGTCAGCATGTGGCTCTGGGCTCGCCGTCAAGGCATGGTGCTCCAAGCCACATATCTGGCAGGCGTAAACAACAGTCTGGCCGACAGGTTGAGCAGGATTATGCAACCTCACGAGTGGTCGCTAAATTCCCGTGTAGTGCGACAGATCTTCCAGGCGTGGGGCACCCCCCTGGTGGATCTCTTCGCATCTCAAGTGAACCACAAGGTCCCTCAGTTCTGTTCCAGGCTTCAGGCCCACGGCAGACTGGCGTCGGATGCCTTCCTCCTGGATTGGGGGGAGGGCCTCCTGTATGCTTATCCTCCCATCCCTCTGGTGGGGAAGACTTTGTTGAAACTCAAGCAAGACCGAGGCACCATGATTCTGATTGCTCCCTTTTGGCCGCGTCAGATCTGGTTCCCCCTTCTTCTGGAGTTATCCTCCGAAGAACCGTGGAGATTGGAGTGTTTTCCGACCCTCATCACGCAGGACGAGGGGGCTCTTCTGCATCCCAACCTCCAGTCCCTGGCTCTCACGGCCTGGATGTTGAGGGCGTAGACTTTGCCTCTTTGGGTCTGCCAGAGGGTGTCTCCCGCATCTTGCTTGCTTCCAGGAAAGACTCCACCAAGAGAAGTTACTTCTTTCATTGGAGGAGGTTTGCCGTCTGGTGTGACAGCAAGGCCCTAGATCCTCGCTCTTGTCCTACACAGACCCTGCTTGAATACCTTCTGCACTTGTCTGAGTCTGGTCTGAAGACCAACTCCGTAAGAGTTCACCTTAGTGCAATCAGTGCATACCATTACCAAGTGGAAGGTAAGCCGATCTCAGGACAGCCTTTAGTTGTTCGCTTCATGAGAGGTTTGCTTTTGTCAAAGCCCCCTGTCAAGCCTCCTACAGTGTCATGGGATCTCAATGTCGTTCTCACCCAGCTGATGAAACCTCCTTTTGAGCCACTGGATTCATGCCATCCGAAGTACTTGACCTGGAAGGTCATTTTCTTGGTGGCAGTTACTTCGGCTCGTAGAGTCAGTGAGCTGCAGGCCCTGGTAGCCCAGGCCCCTTACACTAAATTTCATCACAACAGAGTAGTCCTCCGCACTCACCCTAAGTTCCTGCCAAAGGTCGTGTCGGAGTTCCATCTGAACCAGTCAATTGTCTTGCCAACATTCTTTCCCCGTCCTCATTCCTGCCCTGCTGAACGTCAGCTGCACACATTGGACTGCAAGAGAGCATTGGCCTTCTACCTGGAGCGGACACAGCCCCACAGACAGTCCGCCCAATTGTTTGTTTCTTTTGATCCCAATAGGAGGGGAGTGGCTGTAGGGAAACGCACCATATCCAATTGGCTAGCAGATTGCATTTCCTTCACTTACGCCCAGGCGGGGCTGGCTCTTGAGGGTCATGTCACGGCTCATAATGTTAGAGCCATGGCTGCGTCGGTAGCCCACTTGAAGTCAGCCTCCATTGAAGAAATTTGCAAAGCTGCGACGTGGGCTTCTGTCCACACATTCACATCCCATTACTGCCTGCAGCAGGATACCCGACGCGACAGTCGGTTCGGGCAGTCAGTTCTTCAGAACCTGTTTGGGCTTTAGGATCCAACTCCACCCCCCGAGGGCCCTGTTTGTTCTGTTCCAGGCTACACTCCCAGTTAGTTGGTAAATTTTTTAGGTCAATCTCTGTTATGTCCTCGCCGTTGCGAGGCCCAATTGACCATGGTTGTTGTTTTGAGTGAGCCTGGGGGCTAGGGATACCCCATCAGTGAGAACAAGCAGCCTGCTTGTCCTCGGAGAAAGCGAATGCTACATACCTGTAGAAGGTATTCTCCGAGGACAGCAGGCTGATTGTTCTCACCAACCCGCCCGCCTCCCCTTTGGAGTTGTGTCTTCCCTTGAAGTGTATTGTCTTGCTACATACTGGACTGGCCGGCTCGAGCCGGTTTCGGGCGGGAAGACGGCCGCGCATGCGCGGTGCGCGCGGGCGCGCGAGGGCTAGCAAAGGACTTTGCTAGTGAAGTTTCCGATTGGAGGGGCTGCCGTGGACGTCACCCATCAGTGAGAACAATCAGCCTGCTGTCCTCGGAGAATACCTTCTACAGGTATGTAGCATTCGCTTTCTCTTCTCCTTCCACTTTCCTTCTTCTCTCCCTCAGTTTAGCATTTCTCTGTATTTCCCCCTCCTGCTGTGCACAGTCCAGCATCTTTTCTCCCGTTTTGTTCCTGTCCAGGGCTCTCAGTTCCCTCCCTCCCTTCCACACAGTTCTCTCTCAGTTCCCTCCCTCCCTTCCACACAGTTCTCTCTCAGTTCCCTCCCTCACCCCACCTCCAACCACTGTGCCTGTGGTGTCTCAATTCCCCTCCCCCCTTCTGGTCCAGCATATCTCCCTCCCCACCCACACCCCATACCTGTTGTGCCTTATTAAATGTGTGCTGCTTGCCTTATGCCCCCCTCGGGCCTGCCTATGGCTCTGACTCTCTGCCTCCCCCCACCCCCTGTATGCACCTTTTCTAAACTGAAGTCTTCGGCCCTGCAAGCCAACGGCAGCCGTTCTCAAGGGCTGCCTGCAGCCTGCATGGACCTTTCTCTCTGGCCCAGTTGGCCCCTTCTGAAAACAGGAAGCTGGGTCAGAGGGAGAAGCCCACGCAGGCCGCAGGCAGCCTTTGCGCATGGCTGCAGCTAGCTTGCAGGGCCAAGGACCCTGCAAGAATCAAGTTACATAGATACAAGATCAGATGCCACAAAGAAGACCAAGGTGACACTTCCATGAGAGAGCACTTTTTTGGGACCAGTGCACTGCACGAATGAGCTTATATGATGAGGATACTCAAAGGAACCTTTAAAACAATCCAGAAACATAAGATGTTTGAATTTTTAAAAAAATCAAATTCAATAATATTTCAACGAAACAAGGGAAATTCATATAGTACCAATATAAGAAAGAAAATAGCTGATCTCGGTAATCATTTCACTCTGAGAAGCTCATGGAGAAACACTGTTTAGAGCTGTGTGCCAATGGTTAGCACATGGCTTCCTAGACAAATGCCATTGTTTTGCTTCTTGGTGCAATAATCAAATATGCAAATTGGTCCTGCACAAAAATGCACAGCAGAGCACACAGGTCCTCGCTAGTGGAA
Organism: Microcaecilia unicolor; assembly: GCF_901765095.1. Lineage (NCBI taxonomy): Eukaryota > Metazoa > Chordata > Amphibia > Gymnophiona > Siphonopidae > Microcaecilia > Microcaecilia unicolor. Next base: position 307,888,790 of record NC_044033.1, read on the forward strand.
GCTATGTCTTGTACACAGATTGACACCCCAAGTTGCACGCGCTCAAATCAATGCAGCTCTATGCATAAATGTTTTGCAGTGTCAGTATTTTATGCTCAGAATAGCATTCCAGCACATGTACAGGTGTATATGCATGCAACTCGACTGCAATACAATTTTTTTTTGTGTGCAGTTCATGTCTCCCCCACAGTCCAGTACTTATGCTTCTTGTACCAGCACATCTCCCACAAGCAGCGGCAGCTAACAGAGAAAGTACCAAAGCATGGCATCAGCAGATGACACAGGAGACAAATATTGCTGACCCAGCAGCTATGACCTGAGATCCTTTTTCTGTACGGAGTTCAGATGTAGCTGTATTAAGGCATAACTGACAAGAACACCTTGCTTCGCCTCCTTTTTACATTTGGGTCCTAGGCATATGCTTAGTTTGCCTACACCTTAATACTGATCTAAACTTGTAGGATCATAAAAAAACATGTCTCACATTTGAAGGGTATCTTAGAAAAAATTGCCCCCACACCAGAATCAAACATTTTCTGATGTATCTGTAAAACCTGTAGTGCTTTGCTTTTAGACAGAAAAATTTGTTTCTGGTTCAATCTCCTTTCTGAGGGAGTCATTTACTAATGTGCCAATGCCATTAATGTGTGTTTACTGCAGGGCCTATTGCATAAAGTGGACCTTGTGGTAAACAGTGGACATTTAAAAGCATTAGTGTATGTTAACTGTTGGTAAATGATTCCTTTTGTCATTACAAGACTTGAAAATGAAGGAAACAAGAGTGTCACGGACAGTAGCTTCCTCCTTTGATCCCTCTAAGAAAGCTTCTGGATAAATTTGCGGCTCCTTCCTTGCTTCACCCCTCAGCTGATAGTGTTGGGCTGGTTTTTGGCACACCATTATTGATGTAGTGATTTGCTATTCATAGATTTTCAGACTTATACATGCACCAGCTGTTACTGCACACACAGGTTCATTTGAATGTCGGCCCGGTTGTTCAGATCTTGTACTTCTTAAGGCACAATATTGTTGAATGTATACTCTTTTGTTGCATAAGAAGACTAGATTCAAATTTAGAAAAGCATTATTGTAAAAACTTGGGGATCATAAATATTCTCAGCACTGTGTATATGAATTCTGTTTGTATATACTGTACTTGCACCTTGTTTTGTCACAAAAAGAAAAATTTTTGTAATCACACGTATCTTTCCTTTTTTAGTACGAGGTTTGCAAGAATAACAGCAGTCCACATTCTAAGCTGTTTCCAAACAATAATGAGACACTGGAAGTAGATATTTATAAAGGAGTGAGTGTTTGTAAAGTACTTGACCTTCTCCTATCTTTACTGTGATTTGTAATGTATTCATTTAGCTATTAATAGATATATTTATAAAGTGGAGAGAAAAGCCTCTGAATCCCATCCCAAATAGAATTTATCTAGCCATTCAAGTCTCTCATCCAGCGCATTGAGCTGACTTGTTAATATTCACCTAATTGGCAAAAAACCTCTACCTTTGCAAACACAATTCTTAATAAACTGCAATAAAAATAAAATACATAACTGTAAGAGAAATTTAGCTTTAAAATGCGTCCTCTGGCAATGAGTTCCAGCGCTTATGGTAACTATCCGCTGAGTGAAAAAAATATTTTTTTCTATTCATTTAGAAATATTGCCATGTAACTTCATGACTGCCCAAGATCACAAGGAGGTGCAGTGGGATTTGAACAGGGTTCCCCTGGATGCCAGCCTGCTGCTCTAACCTTAAGGCTACTCAACCCAATTTTAAAGGTCTTTGAATACTGTTTCAGAACTGAAGTATGTTTCTGTGTTCAGTTTTGGCACATTGGTGTTTGATTCATTGAGTCTTTCCTTCACTTTTTGTTTTTTTCATGGGGAATACCTTAATGAATTATGCCCTTAAAGATCAAAACAAATCATCACTAAGCTCCCCGAACAGAGAAAAACCTTTTATGAGAAGTAGGAAGATGTTCAAACCATTGGAACCACATTCTCCCTGCACATGTGCACTCACCATTAAACAGTATTTTATTTAGGAAAATTATACTAAGAACACGCTCAAGTGTACTGTAGCTTTGAGACATTATCCACAAAATCTCCTTTTGGAAGCTGCTTATTCTAATAACTTCTACACAAGGCAAGTGTTTTTTACTTAAATAATTTCAGTTGTCTTATGTTCTTCCTTTTGTGCTTTAGGGTGTTGTCCTTGGGTGTTACTTTGGTCCTGCTGCTCTCTACATTTGGGCTGTTGGTATTCTTGCAGCTGGCCAGAGTTCAACAATGACTGGAACCTATTCTGGCCAGTTTGTAATGGAGGTATGTTTCTGAGCATTTATCTCACCTGCACTGGCTTAGCAAATGCTAACCTGGCCATCAGGTTAGCAACCTGGAAAAATTTACTGACGCAACAAAAGAAAGCAGCTGTCTACTTATGCCATGGGCAAGTCAGAATATTGTTTTTATTTGTAATTTTTTTTTTTTTTTTTTTATTTATTTATTAGTTTAAATCATTATTTCACAACAAATTATGATCATGTAATAGGCATTAACATCAGGAAAATTTTATTTGTAATTTTTATAGAAATTATTACCATTACAAACCATACCCATATACCCAGCACAGTTTTTTATAACTTAAGCTTTAGAAATACTATAGATCTTAACATAAATTCTATTTCTAGTAGTGGAACATATTGGTTATCATTTTAATTAACCTCAGTTCCTTGCTCCCCATTCCCCTGTTCCTCTGCTCACCTTTCTGGTGCCCCATCTTCTTTCAGTAACCACCTTCTTTGGTGCCTATAAATCATCTTTATTCAATCACTTTCCAGCTGGCAGTTACGATTCTACACATTTGAGGAAATATTTCTCAAAATTGTTTAAGCATAATACTGTCAAACTCAGGTATGTGTGTGATATATACAGGTTGTTTCATTGCAGACGAGGTAGAAGCCTGGGGTTGTCTCACCAGGCTGCTATTACTAGTCTAGTAACTGTGATTCCAAGAATAATCAATCTACCCATCGCTTCTTCAACCCCAAGTATTCTGTTATTTAACAAAGCCACCTCTTCCTTTTGGGAATCCCTGTTTGAGCAAGCTTACTTAAAAAGCGAAAGTCCTTAGCCTAAAATTATGCAACTAGGCAATACCACCAAATATGATCCCTCAGGAACCACACTGTCTCCAACATATACATCACTCACATTCTTAAACATAGCCTTTAATCTGACAGGGGTCTATAGTACAACCTGAACAAAATTTACAACTATATAACTGACTTTCTCCATGGGCAGGATAATGCAGACACACATAGAGGGGCATTTTTGATAGAACGTCTAAATCAGAATTTAGACGTTTTACAAAAACGTCCAAATTCTGAACAGGAAAGAAGGTAATTTTCAAAAAAGATAAGACATCTATCTTTTGTGTTCCAAAATGCTATGGACGTTTTGTGATTTGGATGTCCTTTTTTTTTTTGTCCATTTTAGAACAAAAAAACGTCCAAATGCAAAACATCCAAAACAGAGGAGTGGCTTAATGGTTAGTACATCGGGCTTTGATCCTGGCAACATGGATTTAATTCCCACTGCTGTTGCTTGTGACTTTGGGCAAGTCAAATGCACAAGGGTATTTTTGGATAGAATATCTAAGTCTGAATTTGGACGTTTTTTTGTAAAATGTACAAAATCAGAACAGGAAAGGTCATTTTCTACAAAAAAAAAGTCTCTCTTTTCCTTTTGAAAATGCTGTTTGGAAAAATGTTTTGTGATTTGGATGTTTTATTTTTTGGTCCATTTTCAAACAAATACATCCAAATGCAAAACGTATAAAATACACAAGAAAATCCACAATAAAGTGAAACCATTCACATGTTCTAAGTGTGGTAAAAGCTTTGGTTGTAATGTAAATCTCAAAGTGCATCAGAAAGTCCACATGGGAGAGAAACCATTTGCATGTATAGAGTCTCGTAAAAGCTTTGGTCAGAAGGTAAATCTCACAATGCACCAGAGAATACACACAGGAGTGAAACCATTTACATGTCCTGAGTGTGGCAAAAGCTTTGGTTGGAAAGAAAGCTTCACATAGCATCAGAGACTCCATACAGGGATGAATCCATTTACATGCACTGAGGAGGTACAAGCTTCAGTTGCATTGGGACAGGTAATTAGGGAATGTACACTTGCTATGAAGTATGGAAAAATAGCACTCTGGTATTTAGACATATGTAATGAGGTGACCTCCTTTTCTTGTATTCTTGAATTCAAAGCCCAAATCTAGTGATAAACAATAGACACAAGGCTCAGATGTTATAAAAAAAATAGAAAGCTTTGCATCAGGTAGAATAGTGGAAAAGTGACATCCCAGGAAAGCAATAGGGCATCCTTGGGGGCACTGCAGTGGACTTTATAAAATGCTCCTAGGTAGACATCTCACCATTGCTCCCTTGCCTTGTCTGCTGACCAACCCAAAACCCACTACCCCCAACTGTACACTACTACCATAGCCTTTACAGGTGAAGGGAGCACCAATATGTGGGTACAGTGGGTTTCTGATGGGTTTTGGAGGGCTCACAGTTTCTTCCACAAGTGTAATAAGTAGGGGGAGGTAGAAGCCTGGGTCCACCTGTCTGCAGTGCACTGCACCACTACTAGATTACTCCAGGGACCTGCATGCTATTTTAATGGACCTGAGTATAACATCTGAGGCTGGCAAGTAATATTTTTAGTCAAATGTTTTGGGGTGAGAGGGGGATAGTGACCACTGGGGGAGTAAGGGGATGTGATCACTGATTCCCTCCAGTGGTCATCTGGTTATTTGGGGCACCTCTTGATTGGAGCAGAGGAGTAGCCGTGTGATTAGTGCAGCAGACTTTGATCCAGGGGAAGTGGGTTCAATTCCCACTGCAGCTGTTCATTATAAAAACAGGTCTAGCTCAAAACGTCTAAGTTTTAGTCTTGGACATTTTTGTTTTGTTCCATTATGGCTGAAAGACATTTAAGTCTTAGGAATGCCAAGTCCCGCCTTGAACATGCCCCTGGCACGCCCCCTTGAGATTTAGATGTCCTTCTGACAGATTTCAGCACATATCACAAGAGCCGCATCTACCCTCACCTTCCCAAGAACTCTCTGTTCTACCTTCTTCTGTATCTACTCCTTTACAAGCTACTCAGGTTGTTGGCCTTTTTATTGCTCTAGCTCTTTCAAAAGGTGCTACAGCAACCCTCTGCAGCTCTAGTTTTTATTCTGCCACACTTCTAATCTGCTGCACTTCCAATATCGCATACTCCCTCACCAGCCCCTTCCATAGGGCATGGGAACAATTCACCACCAAATGGCAGCCCTCCAGTCCAGATCCTGTCAGAAGATATCATGTATTATGCTAAATTCATACAAAAAAGTCTGAGGGACTTAGCCTTGGGAGCAGAAATGTTTTCTATGAACAAAAAAGGATTTCCAGAGCATCCTTAAAGCATTGGACTCACCCTATGGTCCTGTTACTTTGCCTATTCACTCCATCTTGCAAGGTCTACAGACAAAAATTTGGCATAATCCCTATACTCAACAACCTATTTCCAAAAGGTTGGATGCAATATATAAAGTCCAGCCTGCTCCTGAAAGTGAGAAAGTACAACTCCCTCATCACTCCATGGATTTTGAGGCAATAATTAATAAATCTAAATCTTTAAAATCACACCCTCTGTTTCCTCTGGGAGAAGAGCCAAAGACTTTAAATACAGTGGGAAGGCAGATGTATTCAGCTGTGATGTTAGCTTTCCAGAATTGTGGCTCACCAACTATAAATGTAGATCTATCCTCCTTTACTTGGGTCACTGCATGTAAGACTAAGCATTCTAAGCTTTATGCTGCATTAGAATCAATCACTATGCCGCTTCCGGAGCCAGTCACCACGTTAACTACTATGGAAGAGATTACCTTTCATCTCATCACAAATACTTATGATCTGTATGACACCACTTAACTTCTAGGAGCCGTATCTATCACAGCTAGGCATATAACTGGCTCCAGGCCTCAGAGATGATAGATTGGCTGATGCTTCCTGTTTAGGTGACAATCTATTTGGTGATAAAGTAAAGGGTGCAGTGACCTAACTAAAGGAGGATAGATCTACATGTAAAGAACTCTCCAACCCTCTGTCAGATACTTCCACTTCTTCCAAAAGGTGGTTTCCTACTTCATATCAGAAAATGTATCAATTCCAACCTTCCTACAGAAAATGTTATCAACCATATTCCTGCCAACTGCAACCTAGACTTCCCCACAGTCATCCTTTCCCAGGTCTACCACGAGACAGGAAGACTCTGTCGTCTTCCACCACCATGACTTCCAAATATACCCCTAGCTTTTGACACTTTACCGCTAGGAGGTCAGATTTGGTTCTTTTTTTTCAAGCCTGGCAACAAGTCACCACAGATGAATGGGTTCTTAACCTAGGCAAATACAGCTACAAGATAACTTTTATACATCTGCTGACTTCATCTCAGCCAAATATCAACCAGATATCATCTCACCACTCACCCATTCTTCATCAAGAGAGCCAATCTCTACTATGTGCCCAGGCAATAGAACTGGTGGATCCAACAACAGTGGCTCCTGGAATTTGCTCACATTATTTTCTAATTCCAAAAAAATCAGAAGGCTTATGACCAATTCTCGATCTAAGCCTCCTCAATGCCTTTGTCAAACAAAAAAAAATTCAGGATGTGTTCTCTTTAGACAATTCTACCTCTGATCCCTCAAAAGTCATGTCCGGCGACTCCTAGATTTAAAGGATGCTTATACTCACTTTCCAATTCCAAAACCATCATTTTCAATAAAAAGTCCTCCCATTTGGACTCTCCTCTGTCCCCATGTGTTCACCAAAACCCTAGGGTAGCAGCTTCTCAGTTTTTCCCTTCTTGGATGATTGACCTTAATAGGCTCTTCAAATCACAATGACAACTTTGTAAGCTCATGGGGTTCATTATCAACATTCAAAAGTCTATCCTGGAGCCTACGCAATCTCTTCAATTCATAGGGACCTTATTGGATGCCATTCAGCACAGGGTATTCCTTCCACAAGAGTGGATTCAAGCCATCTACTACCTTACCAATCAGCATCGTCATGCAGAGGTCTGTACCGCAAGATCCCTCTTACGCTTATTGGGCCACATGTCAGCAACGACAGTGATGATTTCTACAGCAAAACTCGGAATGTGACCTATTCAATGGGGCCTCAAAACTCGATGACTTCCGTGCAAGCAAAGACTAAGTCACAAAATCCCATTGACCTCACAAATGAAATAAGATCTCAGGTGGTGGCTTGACATAACCAACTTGACAAAGGGAGTGCCTTTTACTCCACCTTCTGCAGATCTTTTCCTCACAACGGACGCCTCCTCACACAGCTGTGGAGCCTAATAACCTTCCTATCACATCAATCTTCAAACTTTGAGCAGTCTACTATGCCATAACAGAGGACAAGCGGACCTGTTGCAGACAGACAATCAAGTTACAATGTTTTACCACAACAAGCAAGGAGGCATGGGTTCTCTGCTTCTATGTCAGGAGGCCTACCGAGCGTGGCTAAAACTTACCTAGCTCTGTGCTTACCTCCAGGCTTCTTATATTCCAAGACCCTTTAACCAATTAGCAGACAAGCTGAGCAGCGTTGGTTTTTTTTAAACTCTATACAAGTGGTCCCTTTCCATGCAAGTGACTCAACAGATTTACAGTCCTGAGGCACTCTAATTATCGACCTGTTTTCTATGGACCTCAACACCAAATGCAAGCAGTTTTGTTCCAGAGTCCCCTCAAAACACCAGATGCTTTTTCTCTTACTTGGAACAAGGGCTTCTTCTCTGCCTTTCCTCCAGTTCCCTTAATCTCAAAACTGATTTGGAAAGTTCTTCAAGAGGAAATGGATCTATTCCTCATAGCTCCAAATTGGGCCTGTCAAACATGGTACCCGTGGCTTCTTGACTGTTGATAGACAATCCCATCCACCTGGGATCACATCCACTCCTTTTGACTCGGCAGCAAGGACACCTTCATCCCAACAGCATGGAGAATAAAGGGAGATCTCTCCAGTCAAACCTATTGACCATATACAATGTTCTAAAAGCTGCTCACAAGCAGTCTACTCAAAAATCATATTCCCTAAAATGGAAAAGATTCTCTATTTGGTGCTCTGAACACAACTACGATTTCTTCAATTGTTGAATTCATTCTGTTCTCCAGTACCTCCTCCACCTCTCCAACTCTGGCCTCAAACTATCATCTATCAGAGTTCATCTTGCAGCATTTTCTTACCATCGTACCAATTCATCATTCATTTTTGCTTCTCATCCCTTGGTTCACAGATTCTTCAAAGGTCTGGTGCACTTATACCCACCAGTTCTCACACCACCTCCTTCTTGGGACTTGAATTTCATTGTCTCTTGCAAAGCCAATTTGAACCTTTGGCTTCCACATCTCCAGTACCTCACTTGGAAGACCTTATTTCTCTTAGCAATCATGTCAGCCTGTCGCATTAGCAACATCCAGGCCTCTGTACATTACCCGCCATACACAAAGAATTCCCTACCAAAGTTATTCTGTGACCTCATCCAAAGTTTTTACCAAAGGTTGTATCTTCTTTCAATCAAGACATTGTTCTACCAGTATTTTTTCCCAAGCCTCACTCATCACTTGTGGAAATGACCATCCATACTTTGGAGTGCAGGAGAGCTCTTGTTTTCTACCTTCACAGAACAAGCAAACATAGGAAAAGCTGAAAAGCCTGTCTTTCTTTTCATCAGAAATACCTTAGACTGCGAGTATACAAAACTACTCTTTCTCTGTGGATAGCAGATTGCATCTCTTTTTGTTATCAACAGGTCAGTCTATCCCCACTACTTAAGCTTACATAAATACATAAGTATTTCCACACTGGGATAGACCAAAGGTTCATCAAGCCCAGCAGCCTGTTCCAAGCAGTGGCCAATCCAGGTCACAAATACCTGGCAAGATCCCAAAAAAGTTCAATACATTTTATGCTGCTTATCCCAGAAATAAGCAGGGGATTTTCCCCAAGTCTATTTATTTATTTATTTGCATTTTTGCATTTGCTCACACCTTTTAATTTAATAATGGTCTGTGGACTTTTCCTTTAGGAAGCCGTACAGACCTTTTTTAAACTCTGCTAAGCTAACCGCCTTTATCATATTCTCTGACAAGGAATTCCAGAGTTTAATTACACGTTGAGTGCAGAAACATTTTCTCCGTTTTGTATTAAATTTACTACTTTGTAGCTTCATCACATGCCCCCTAGTCCTAGTATTTTTGGAAAGAGTAAACAAACGACTCACTTTTACCCGTTCCACTCCACTAATTATTTTATAGACCTCTATTATATCTCCCCTGAGCAGTCTTTTCTCCAAGCTGAAGAGCCCTAGCCACTTCAGCCTTTCCTCATAGGGAAGTCATCCCATCCCCTTTATCAGTTTCATCTCCCTTCTCTGTACCTTTTGTAATTCCACTATATCTTTTTGAGATGCGACGACTAGAATTGAACACAATATTCAAGGTGCGGTCACACCATGGACCGATACAAAGGCATTATAACGTCCTCACTTTTGTTTTCCATTCCTTTCCTAATAATACCTAACATTCTATTTGCTTTCTTAGCCGCTGCAGCACACTGAGCAGAGACTTGAAACATATCATCAACAACAACGTCGAGATCTATTTCTTGGTCGGTGACTCCTAATGTGGAACCTTGCATGACGTAGCTATAGTTTGGGTTCCTCTTTCCCACATGCATCACTTTGCACTTGTTCACATTAAACGTCATCTGCCATTTAGACGCCCAGTCTCTCAGTCTCGTAAGGTGCTCTTGTAATTTTTCACAATCCTCTGCAATTTAACAATTTTGAATAACTTTGTGTTGTCAGCAAATTTTATTACTGCACTAGTTACCCTCATCTCTAGTTCATTTATAAATATGTTAAAAAGCAGCGGTCCCAGCACAGACCCCTGGGGAACTCCACTATCTACCCTTGTCCATTGAGAATACTGACCATTTAACCCTTCTTTCTGTTTTCTATCGTTTAACTAGTTTTTAATCCACAATAGGACACTACCTCCTATCCCATGACTTTCCAATTTCCTCTGGAGTCTTTCATGAGGTACTTTGTCAAATGCCTTTTGAAAATCCAGATACACAGTATCAACCGGCTCATTTAGTAAGTACTATGGCTACTTCTGTGGCACACACTTAAGAGGTGTCTCTTTGATAGACATTGCAGAGCAGCTATGTGGTCCACATCACATACTTTCTCTCAGCATTATTGCATTGACACAGCAACCAGGAGGGATTTTACCTTTGGACAAGCTGTTTTGCACAGCTTACTCTCCTAGTGTCAGACTTCCTCCTCCCTCACTGCTTTTAGCACAGGCTGCAATAGCTCTGATTTATACACTTGCAACCTTCAGCTAGGAAGTCACCATGTGTGTCACCATGTGTGTCTACATTATCCTGCCTACGGAGAAAGCATGGTTGCTTACCTATAGCAGTTGTTCTCTGTGGTCCTCAGGATAATGCAGACATATCTTCCTGCCCACCATACCCTCAACCCCCCCCCCCCCACACACACACACACACAAACTGGATAGAAACCAATAATCTTTTCATTTTCACAACTGTATACTTTTGCTTGCTATACATTGAACAGAAGAGACTGGTGACGTGCACTGAGTGGGAAGGAGGGCTCCGTACCCTATTGATTGCTGAATCTGTGCTAATCGAGCTAGGGAGAGTGTGTCTGGGCAGACAGACTACTACTACTACTATTTAGCATTTCTATAGCGCTACAAGGCGTACGCAGCGCTGCACAAACATAGAAGAAAGACAGTCCCTGCTCAAAGAGCTTACAATCTAATAGACAAAAAATAAATAAAGTAAGCAAATCAAATCAATTAATGTGAACGGGAAGGAAGAGAGGAGGGTAGGTGGAGGCGAGTGGTTACGAGTCAAAAGCAATGTTAAAGAGGTGGGCTTTCAGTCTAGATTTAAAGGTGGCCAAGGATGGGGCAAGACGTAGGGGCTCAGGAAGTTTATTCCAGGCGTAGGGTGCAGCGAGACAGAAGGTGCGAAGTCTGGAGTTGGCAGTAGTGGAGAAGGGAACAGATAAGAAGGATTTATCCATGGAGTGGAGTGCACGGGAAGGGGTGTAGGGAAGGACGAGTGTGGAGAGATACTGGGGAGCAGCAGAGTGAGTACATTTATAGGTTAGTAGAAGAAGTTTGAACAGGATGTGAAAACGGATAGGGAGCCAGTGAAGGGTCTTGAGGAGAGGGAGGTAGTATGAGTAAAGCGACCCTGGCGGAAGATGAGACGGGCAGCAGAGTTTTGAACCGACTGGAGAGGGGAGAGGTGACTAAGTGGGAGGCCAGCAAGAAGCAGATTGCAGTAGTCTAAGCGAGAGGTGACAAGAATGTGGATGAGGGTTTTGGTAGAGTGCTCGGAAAGAAAGGGGCGGATTTTACGGATGTTGTAAAGAAAGAAACGACAGGTCTTGGCAATCTGCTGGATATGAGCAGAGAAGGAGAGAGAAGAGTCAAAGATGACCCCAAGGTTTCGAGCTGAGGAGACGGAGAATGAGAGAGCCATCAACAGAAATAGAAAACGGGGGGAGCGGGGAGGTGGGTTTGGGGGGGGAAATGAGAAGCTCGGTTTTGGTCATATTTAATTTCAGGTGGCGTTGAGACATCCAGACAGCAATGTCAGACAAGCACGCTGAAACTTTGGTTTGGATGCAAGGTGAGATATCAGGGGTAGAAAGGTAGATTTGGGAGTCATCAGCATAGAGATGGTAGGAAAAGCCATGGGATGAGATTAATGAACCAAGGGAAGAAGTGTAGATAGAAAAGAGGAGGGGACCAAGAACAGAACCCTGAGGTACGCCGAGAGGCAGAGGGATAGAAGAGGATCCACCAGAGTGAACACTAAAGGTGCGGAGGGAGAGGTAGGAAGAGAACCAGGAAAGGACAGAGCCCTGGAATCCAAGTGAGGACAGGGTATCGAGAAGTATGCTGTGATCGACAGTGTCAAAAGCAGCGGAAAGATCAAGAAGAATGAGGATGGAATATTGACCTCTGGATTTAGCCAGTAATAGGTCATTGGAGACTTTAGTAAGCGCAGTTTCGGTTGAGTGGAGAGGGCGAAAACCAGATTGTAGTGGGTCAAGAATAGCATGTGAGGAGAGAAAATCAAGGCAGCGGCGGTGAACAGCACGCTCAAGTAATTTGGAGAGAAAAGGAAGGAGGGAGATGGGTCGGTAATTAGAGGGACAAGTAGGGTCGAGTGAAGGCTTCTTAAGGAGAGGTGTAACCACAGCATGTTTAAAGGCAGCAGGGACAGTTGCAGTGGAAAGTGAGAGGTTAAGAATAAGATAAAAGGAATAAGAGCAGGAGAGATGGCATTAAGAAGGTGGGTGGGAATGGGATCAGAGGAACAGGTGGTACATTTTGAGGAAGAAAGGAGAAGTGTAGTTTCCTCAATAGTAACTTCAGGAAAGGAGGAAGGGGAAGGAGAGAGAGGGGAACGGACTATTGGAGGGAGAGGTGATGAGGTAGAGAAAGCAAGGTTTATCTTTTGAACCTTGTTGTGAAAGAATTCAGCAAGGGTCTGAGGAGATAATGAAGGGGGAGTTGGGGGAGGGGGCACCTTGAGGAGAGAGTTCAATGTGGTGAAGAGAAGTCGAGGATTTAGAGCCAAGAGAGTTGGTCAGTTGGATATAATAATCCTGTTTGGCACGTAAAAGAGCAGATTGGAAGGAGGTCAGCATGAACTTAAAGTGTAAGAAATCAGCAAGAGCCCGAGATTTCCGCCAGAGGCGTTCGGCGGAGCGGGTACAGGAACGTAGGTAGCGGATATTAGAAGTCAGCCAAGGTTGGGGTTTTGTACGCCTTACAGGGCGGGTCATCAAAGGTGCAAGAGTGTCTAAGGCAGAGGATAGAGTATTGTTGTAAGAAGAAACAGCCTCGTTGACAGACGTGGATGGTGCCACAGTAGAGAGGAGGTTTGAAACATGGGAGGATAGAGATGAAGGGTCAATATCGTGAAGATTCCTAGATAAATTAGATAAGATGGACGGGACTGGGAGGGAGGAGATTTAATTGTGAAAGTTATAAGATGGTGATCAGAGGAGGGAAGATCAGAGGCAAGGAAACTAAAGGGTGAACAGTTGGAGGAGAAGATGAGATCAAGACAGTGACCATTTTTATGAGTGGGGGAGGTGGAGCATAGTTGGAGATTAAAGGAGGACGTTAAAGCGAGTAACTTGGAAATATAAGAGTTGGAAGGATCATTAGCAGGAATATTAAAGTCACCAAGGATGAGAGAGGGGGAGGAAGGATCATGGAAGAAGGCAAGCCAGGCATCAAAGTCACTGAGAAAGGATGAAAGGGACTTATCAGGGGGACGATAAATGACCGCTATTTGAAGAGGCAGAGGAGAGAAAAGGCGGATAGAGTGGACTTCAAAGGAGGAAAAACAGTGAGATTGAGGTGGAAGAAGGGGTTGAAATCTGGAGGAGGGAGAGAGAAGTAGTCCAACACCGCCCCCATGGCCAGCAGGGCGAGGAGTATGTGAAAATAGATAACCGCCATGGCACAGGGCTGCGACTGAAGCAGAGTCATCAGGGCAGAGCCAGGTTTCTGTTATGGCGTGCAGATGGAGGTGACGCGAGATAAAGAGGTCCTGGATATAGGCGAGTTTGTTACAGATAGAGCGGGCATTCCATAGGGCGCAAGAGAAGGGCAGAGAAGTGGAGGGGAGTAGAGAAATAGAGATGAGGTTAGAGAGGTCGTGGTGAGATCTGTAGAGTTGGGATAATAGTTGGTGAGGGGGGCCAGGATTGGGATTGATGTCACCGGCTGAGAGTAAGAGAAGGAGCAAAAGAGAGCGGAGGAGAGTAGGAGAGGTGTGGCCACGAAGGCGTCGAAGGCGAGAGGTATTTAGATGGAATGGGGAAGGCAAAATGGACGGAAGAAAGAGGCGGAGATTAAAAGCCAAGAGGGAGGAAGAGGGTAGGAGAGAAGGTGAGGTGATGAAGTCGATGGATGGGCAGTGAGTTCCTGTAGGGGAGAGAGGTAGGGGGTGAGGGAAAAGATTAGGAAGGGACAGGGCTAGGAAGAGAATGTGAATAGGGGCCATAAACGATTGAGGTACTTTAGCAACTGGGAAGAAGATTAGATATAAAGAGAAAAATGCCCCGGCGCGCGGCACCTAGAGCGGAGGCCCGGAGTGGACCTGGGTGTCACCCCGGAGAAGGCTGTAAGGATATGCAGATGAGCTGCAAGTCCTCCACAGCACCTGAAAGGCAGCCGGTGGTAGAGCTGGGCACCTCTCAGCTGAGGAAAGGCTTACCAGGGGTTAGGCTGAAGCCAGCATTCCTCCCCCTGAGGGTCGCCTGATCCTAGCCAAAAAGCACCTGGAAACTCTGTGCACTTGGAGCGAAGGCCCTGGGAAGATCGGGGTGGAACTGGAGTCACCCCGGATACAGCTGTGAAGAAATGCAGAAGGGCTGCAAGTCCTCCACTGCACCTGGTGGGAGCGCTGGGCACCTAGAGCGGAGGCCCTGAGTGGATCGGAGTGGACCTAAGTGCCACCCCGGAGAAGGTTGTAAGGATATGCAGATGAGCTGCAAGTCCTTCACAGCACCTGAAAGGCAGCCGGTGGTAGAGCTGGGCACCTCTCAGCTGAGGAAAGGCTTACCAGGGATTACGCTGAAGCCAGCATTCCTCCCCCTGAGGGTCGCCTGACCATAGAGAAGGCTACTATGTGTGTCTGCATTATCTTCAGGACCACGGAGAACACCTGTTACAGATAAGCAACCATGCTATTGCTATTTTAGATGGGCTGTCAAATACTTCACCCCAGTCCTCTTCAGCTCAGCCCCAGGTTGGTCCTCCCAAGCTCTAATATGCTTTGATTTCTTCTCCCTAGCAAGAAAAATTTTATTTCCTAATCATTTCTCCAGATATTCACGACAAGTGGATATGTGCTCTCCTATCAGCAGATGGGAGACTGAGAACTATTGAGTGATGTTGTCATAGTATGAACACCTGTGGAGCCCAGAGCCTGCCAGTATTTCTCAGTCTCCTCAGCAGGTCAGGGTGAGTACCTGTGCAGCCCTCGTCAAATCAGATCTGGTTTGGGATGTGCCATTTTGGCCTCATCTAAAAGAAAAAAAAAAAAAAAAGTAGAGAGCGTAATTTGGTGAAACAGCAGGAAAAAAAAGAAAGCACACGAGAGAGGTAATATGGCAAGAGACCTAACCATGCCTGGTTTTCCTTCCCTGGCAATGCACACTGTTGTTTGGGTCCTTCCCCCTGTTCCTCGACCCCCCCCCCCCCCCCCCCTCTTTCCACTACTAGGAGGATTCCCCTCAATGCCTCCCAGGAGCAGAAGGAAACAGTGCCAACAAAAAAAAAAAAGAGGAGAGATATGTACACTGTACTTCTTACTGAAAAGGCGCTCAGGCAGGGCCTTCAGAGTTGGGTTTTATTTATTTATTTATTTATTTGTTACTTATATCCCACATTTTCCCACACATGCAGGCGCAATGTGGCTTACAGAGAATTAAATAAGAGTACAATCTTAACAGCTTAGGCAAGCATAAAGAAATACACAGGAGGGAAGAAACTAACAAAGTGAACTAAGTAGGGAAGGGACAAGGGATGCTTTAATCAACATGGTAAATTGAGGGGTAAGTCTTAGCAAAGAGGAATGTCTTTAATAACTTCTTAAAAAGGGCATGGTCCACTTGGGTTTTAAGGTGACGAGGTAACGTGTTCCAGTATTTGGGACTCCAATAACGGAAAGACGAGGCGAAGATTTTCTTATACTTGACTCCCTTACAATTCGGAAAATGGAGATGGAGATATGACCGAGCAGCAGGGTTGGCATTTCTAGGCGGAAGGTCGATCAAGGGGAGCATATATTCCGGGGCATCCCCATAGATGATTTTATGTGTTAGGGAGCAGATCTTAAAGGCAATGCACTCCTGTACAGGTAGCCAATGAAGTTTAAAGCGCAGGGGGTCGGCGTGTGCGAAACGCCGTTCGTTTAGGATGAGCCTCGCCGCGGTGTTCTGAGCCGTTTGGAAAGTTTTCAATAAGGAGGCCTGGCAACCCACATATATACCACTACAATAATCCAGGTGGGATATGACAAGCCAATGGACAAGGGTACGAAGCAAGTCTCTGGGAAGGAGGTATCTAATGCGTTGAAGCCTCCACATGGCCTGGAACATTTTTTTGGAGACCAGGTGTACATGATCAACCAGCTGGAGATGTGAATCCAGGTGTACTCCTAAAAGTCTCAGGCTTTTGGCAATCGGGAGGGCCGAGCCCAGAGCTGGAAGCATTGTGTCAGTTACATGAGCGTGCGTGGACGAGAGGATGAGACAATGAGTTTTTTCCCTGTTTAGCCTGAAGCGGAACACCCTAGCCCATTGTTCTAAAGTGGAGAAACAGGCATCTATGAGCTTGGCAACTTCTGATACTGTGGATTGAAAAGGGATGTAGACTGTAATGTCATCCGCATAGATGAAAGGGTTGAGGTCCAGATTTGCAAGTGCTGTGGCTAGAGGCATCATCATTATATTGAATAGGGTGGGTGAGAGGGGAGAGCCCTGGGGGACCCCACAGGAAGCATTCCACGGTTCAGAAGTGTTGGAATTCACCATGACCTGATAGGACCTTGAAGTCAAGAAACCCTTGAACCAATGCAAAACTGGTCCTCCTATACCAAAAGAATCCAGTAGATGGAGCAGGAGTTCATGATCCACCATGTCAAACGCACTAGACATATCAAATTGTAGCAGGAGAATCTTCCGTCCAACAGATAGTTCTCGTCGAAAGTTGGATAAGAGAGTAACCAGGACAGTCTCCGTGCTGTAATGAACTCGGAAACCTGATTGCGATTGATGGAGGATATCAAAATTAGTTAAAAATTCGTTGAGCTGAACATTGACCAGGCTTTCCATCAGCTTGATAACTAGAGGTATCGAAGCCACTGGGCGATAGTTAGAGATGACATCTGGCTTGATATTTAAATTTTTTGGGATTGGGGTGAGAAGGATGTTTCCATGACCTGGCGGGAAAAATCCTGCACTTAGCATATTGTTAAGGTAACAAGTCAGATCTTCAATGTAACATTTTGGTGCGACTTTAAGGAGATGAGTCGGACATACATCTAATTTGCAGCTTTTATTTGTGAATTTACGTAGAGCAGCAGTTACTTTGTCAGGTAACAGGCGATTGAATTTGATCCAAAAGCGGTCAGCAGGGCAAGCACCCGAAGGCACGTCCAAGGATGCCAGAAAGTCATCCACATCAGAGAGACAGCTGACGGTTGAAGACCGCAGGGTAAGAATTTTCTCCTTGAAGTAAGATCCAAGTTGTGTAGCTGAGGGAGGATCAACACTGGAGCGTTCTAGCTTGCGAGTATCTAGAAAGGTGTTCAGTAGTTGATATATCTGTCGGATGTCCCGGCCAGCCACCTGCATCTTAGATGAAAAGTAGGTGCGCTTTGCAAGTCGGATGGCGTATTTATACTTGCGGTGACTACTTTTCCAGGCCTCCCGAGCCTGATCAGATTTATCTTTTCGCCAAGTTCTTTCCCTGAGACTTGGTTCTGATTTCAGGGGTGGAAATATCCTTTGTTCAGCAGCAGGAAGATTTTTGCTGGGTACCGCAGGGACCATTTAGACAAGATGATGACTTCTTTGGAGAAACTGTGCTTCTTGCTTAGTGTGCCGCTTGGTGTCTGGATTTAATAGACTTTGATGCATGTGCACTGAGTCAATGCTGCCGACTTCGGGGTTGCAGGGAACTCCTGGCAGTGCCCCAAAGTCGGCTTGGGCGTCTTTGGAAGAGCAGACTAGTCTGGCAGAGCTGCCCTGGCAGGATTCAGAAGGAAACATGCTGGCAGAAAGCACCTCAGTTTTGAGTGCCTTACCTTCTATGCAGCCCCATTCAGATGAACCTCCAGTGCTGCACAGGCAGGATTCTGGTGAAGTTTCTTCTGTTTTCGTAGCGTTTGTATTATTGCCACACCAGGCCTTCTGTATGAAGCAAGGCTTGCCAGTCTGGGGGCCATGAGGCAGCGCTTGTCAGAAAAGCAAGGATCTGCATGATTTTGCTCAGAGGATTCTTTGAAACTCCTGGATGAAGGTTTAGATGAGAGAGCCAATTGTGAGAATGACCAGGTGAAGACCCTACTGTAGTTTGCATTTTCCATAGACTGGAGCTTCTCTCTTTGATTACTGAAGTTCTGTAGGTGCTTTGTTTGTTAGCTGAGGAGCCTCCAGTAAGCCAGAAAAGGAAATCCATTTTTGAAAGGGATCAGGAAGCCTGCAGAAACCTTCCCGTTTAATGAAGATTGCAAAGAGATGGTCTGGGCAGAATAGCATTTCCCCCAAGGCAGCCCTAAGAACTGGCAGAGCCATGACTTGACTTCTTCAGCTTCCTTTGATGGAAATGAAGAGTTTCAAGTTACCAAAAGTAATGCACTGGTCGTAGCTGTCCCCAAGAAGACGGAATTCCCATTGAAGAGGGAGTGGCATTAAAGGATCTTTGGGATCGAAGAAAGGAAGCCCTCATGAAGAGATCTTTTGAGATCTTTGCGCTGGCATTACAAGCAGCGATCTGTGGAGATTGTGGCTCAAGCCTATTTTCACTGGGTGGAAAGACTTCTGGATTTCCTGGGGGAATCCACAGCACACGTTTCTGAGGATGTCATAAGCTTGGAGTTAAGTACAGCCTTTTTTGGTGGACACCATATGCGATTTGGTTAGGGCTTCAGCAAAGAATTTGGCCTTGGCAGTGGTGGAAAGGCATTTTCTCTGGCTAAGGAATTCTCCTTGGATGTGACGTCATTTAAATACCTCTGTGACGTTAATGTACAGGAGGTGAGCTTCAAATGAAAGAAAACTCTGGAATGAGAGGGCATAGGATGAAATTAAAAGGTTATAGGCTTAGGAGTAATCTAAGGAAATACTTTTTCATGGAAAGAGTGGTGGACCTGTGGAATCTCCTCCCGGCGGAGGTGGAGGAGATGAGGACTGTGTCTGAATTTA
The DNA here is from genome assembly GCF_901765095.1 of Microcaecilia unicolor. NCBI lineage: Eukaryota > Metazoa > Chordata > Amphibia > Gymnophiona > Siphonopidae > Microcaecilia > Microcaecilia unicolor. The sequence goes on from NC_044033.1 coordinate 307,907,937, forward strand.
GGAAAGCATGGGATCTCTTAGGGAAAGGAGGGAGGTAGTGGTTGCTGTGGATAGGTAGATCGGATGGGCCATTTGATTCTTACCTGTTTTCATGTTTCTGTGTTTCTAAGAATTCTGCCAACAGTCAATATGATGCCACCACCATGCAGTATAGAAGAATGCTGCCACAATGCAGCCCCTAAAGATTCTGCCACCTTGAAACATGCTAGTATGCAGCCCTTATGCAGCATATAAGTCAAGTTTATTTAAGAACTTTCTACCCCTCTCATCAAACAGATGTCTGAGCGGCTTACGTTCTAAAACTAGAGAAGCAAGAGTGTACAAAAATAGTGGTGATAGGGAAACGGGGTGGAACTACAATATATGATAGGAAAGCATGGAGGGGAAAACACAGTAGGAATGTGCAATGCTTTAGGTATTTATACCCAAATGTAGGATAGCATACTTCTAGACATCTGCAAATAGGAATCTATTTAAATCAGTCTTGAATTGTTGGAGGGATGTTTGTAGTCTGAGATGCACTGGAAGCATGTTTTCTAGTTCGGGTCCCTGTACAGAAAATAATTGAACTGCGGGTAGTGTCTGATACTATCTGTCTCAGCGAGGGAGTAACTAATCTGTTCTGAATCATAGATCTGAGTGTTCTGGTAGGGCAATATGGGGTCAGAAATCTAGAGAGAGAGGGTAGTTCTCCAGAGTGTAAGTAATGCGGTGAGAGGTAGCCAGTATTCTGATTTAAGTAATGGTGTGATGTGATCATATTTTTTTTGGCCAGTAATTAGTTTAATGGTAGTATTTTGAATAATTTGTAGCCATTTGTGATCCTTTATATTACATTAAATTAGAGTATTACAATAATCAAATTGACTGATTATTAGAGAGTGAATGAGAATGTTTAAAGCCAAGGGGGTTAGTAACATACGAATGGAACAAATCATGTGGAGTTTAAAAAAGGAGCATTTAACAACTGTTGAGATTTGGGAAGCAAATATGAAGGGAGGAGTTGAGGATGATCCCTAAGATGCGAGTAGTAGTAACTAAAGGAACTGGAATAGCACAAAGTACTATAAAGATGCTGGTACCACACAGCACATAAGACACTGACAAATAATAGCATTTAAGGATGCCATCACCATACAGCAGACAAGGACTCGACTCTATCATTCAGCATATAAGAATGATGCCACCGGGCACTAATGAAGTATGCTACCACCATGCAACATATAAGGATGCTGCCATCATGCAGGCTGAAAGATACTGCACCTGCACAGCATATAAGCATGCTAACACTAAGCAGCCTATAAAGTAGCTGCCATCCTAAATGGAAGCTATCATTATGTGGCCTCAGAAGTTACCTACCACTGTGCAACATAAGAGGTAGCTACTACTGTACAGTTTATAAGGAGGCTGACCCTGCACAGCATAAAGGAAGGCACCGGCATGCAGCTGAAAAGGAAGCTGATACCACAGATCAGGAAGCTGGTACAGTATAGCAGTGGTACATAGCTCACGTCCATTTGAGACAGACACCACCAGGCAAACCACGTGGCTAGTACCAAAGTGGAGCCCCAGCTATGACCCATAGAAATTAGCAAAGTGCAGGAAGACCAACTCACACCATCCAAATGTCTGACCAGGAGCTCAGCTAGAAGCTCTAAGAAAGATGTTGTTAGTAAACCAACACAAAAAGGCTTAGCGATTGTAGGTCCCTTGAGTAAGGAATTGAGCAGACATAACTGAGCACTACTGGGAAAGAAGGCAGCAGGATAAAGCACACAGTGCTAAAGAGGCTTGACATAAGACCAAAACATTGTGGAAAGCTCAAGAACTGCACAGGAAGAGCCACTTTGCTGCACTGCCAACGCCATAACTGGAATCCTTTTTTTTTTTTGTTTAACATATGAACGAAATTGGTAAGCTGAGAAATGGAGCCAATACCAAATAATAAATTAGCAAATCATACTACGCTTTCCAGAGGCTAGAAAGTCGAATGACCTCTTTTTGAAGTGACTGCTGACAGGAAAAGAAAAAAAAAATCACCCCGAAAACAAAAATTGGTAAAAAAGAGAAAGTGCCGACCCTTGCTAAAAGAAACAGCAGGACATTAAGCACAATTAACAATGAGTACTCACAGAAAAGAAAAGGCAGTGTTTGAGGTGGCTTCCTGCCATTTACCAAAGGTCAATAAGAATGCATAAGCACACTTGTCTTAAAGTTGTGGAAGCATGATTTCCCCCAGGAAAACCAGAAATAAATAGCAACTTACCTCAGCGAAAGCACACTAAAAGCAGAAAGTGTAAACACATACTGGCCAATATTCAGCACTATTTAACTGGTCAGGAACGGCTAACTGCTATTATTCAGCGGGAGGTAACTGGTTATCTCTGCTAAATGTACGCAGATAGCCGCTAACTGGCTATATCACGAATATTCTAGTCTTTGCTGGCTAAGTTCAGCGGCCAGATCAGACCACCTAAATAGCAGTCATTTCTTTGCCCACTGTAAACTTAACTGGCCAGGATTGAGCTGACCAAAAAAAAAAAAACCCGGATAGTCAATGCCAGTCACTGCAAACAGCCCAGCATTGAATATCTGAGGTCAGCACCAATCACGGCACTTAAGCGAGCTGCTTCCCAAGGTCTGAATATCAAACCCATAGAAACTCAACACTTGCTGTTCAGAGGCCACACACAGGAGTTCAAATTATTAGAGTACTATTCAAATTTTTCTGTTTGGTCTTTAAAATTTTAAATAGTTCAATATTTCAATACGTGAGTCACCTTATATGCTGGTCATCTGCCTGTAAATTCTATAATATCCCTGATCTGTTCTCTTTAGCATTTCCGAGTCCCAGGTGGGTTACATCAAAAAGGATTTTTTAGATCTTTATTTGCCTATCAAGCAGCAAATGTTTGACCTTCCTCCTGAATGAAATACAATCTTTGTCAGGTTTTGGTATTTTAAAAAAGGCCTTAAAAACAGCTTTATTTCGGAGAGGGCCCCATCCCAGAGTTGGAGTCGGCTGTTGAAGGTAAAACAACGCGGGAGAACCCGCCCAGAGTGGTAACGCTTGACATGCTTTGGCAGTCAATGCAAAAAATGCAAGATTTAATTATAAATTCTACTCAAGAGACTAAAAAACTTGCCAACACTGTAGGCCAGCTATCCCAATCTTTGGATAAGCTGAAGCAGGATTTAAAAGATCAGGAAAAACACTCTCAGGAAGAAGCTGTAAAAACAAATGAAAAATTTATTGCAGTGATGAAAGATAATATGTCTATGCGTCAAAGGATTGAACAAATAGAAAATTATAATAGGCGATTGAATATGCGAATTCTTAATTTCCCCAAACCAGTAGGAATGTTACCATATGATTTGTTCAAAAAGTTTCTTCTGGAGAATTTAAAATTTTCAGCTCAAAATATTCCGCCGATAAATAAGATTTATTTTTTACCTACAAAAAAAGATCGAGAAGGTGTTTTGGAGGAAGCTGAAGAATTGAAGGACATTTCACAGATATTGGAGGACTCCTTGTCCGAGGTTGTAACTAGAGCTACCCTCCTAGTATCTTTTGTATTTGAACAAGACTTTGATGCTGTATTAAAACTTTATTTTAAAAATACACAGCAACAATTTTGTGGACAGAAATTGTGGATATTTCCTGATGTGACTAAAATCACTCAAGAAAGAAGAAAACAGTTTCTGAAAATGAGAGAGGAAATCAGGTCTTTAGGGGCAACTTTTTTACTTGCTTATCCTTGCAAGTGTGTTATAAAATATCTAAATATAAAGTATGTGTTTTTTGTACCAACACAATTGAGAGAATTTATAAATATGAAAAAGCTTGTCAAATGATAAAACCAACATAAAGTATTCAATGGTGGTATTTAAGGCTATGCCTTTTCTTATAATTTTCCCTTTTTTTTTTTTATGTTCCCCTGAACAATTCTGACTCCTTCCTCTTTAATTGTGGTCAAAGGAAGATATGATGAAACATTAATGTTTTTCTTTAGAATAATTTTATTCCTATTTGGATGTTGTGTATTAATCATATCTGTGTTTCATGTTGCAAGTATAATGCTTGTAAAGTTATGAAAAGTTAATAAATAAATAAATAAAAAAAACAGCTTTATTTCGTAAATATATTTTTGATAGATAAAATGGTCAGTTGTTTGAAAGGTAGAGGTCATTACATTATCTTCTAGATAATTGGTCTAGTTACTTTTGTTATGTTATCTGCTGCACTCTCACTCAGTTTGTATATAGTTTCAGGTTGATCTGAGTTATGTCCTTGCCATTGCGAGGCCCAATTGACCAATGTTTGTTGTTTTCTGTGAGCCTGGATGCTAGGGACACCACACTTGTGAGAGTTAATACCCTGCTTGTCCTCTGAGAAAGCGAAGTTACTTACCTATAGCAGATATTCTCCAAGGATAGGAAGGCTTATATTCTCACAAACCCTCTCACCTTCCCTAGGAGTTGTCTCTTTACTTTTATTTTTTCTTGCTGTAGTATTTAACTGTGGTAACCATGCCCGAGCAGCGGGCTGGAAGGCACCTGCACCTGCTCGGTGGAGCATGTCTCACGCTCCACAAAAGCTGTTTTGGTTTGTCATAAAGCTCAGACCGGGCAATGCGATGCCGCATTAACCACTTGTGATAATATAAGCCCTGCTGTCCTCGGAGAATCTAGCTACAAGTAAGTAACTTTGCTTTTTATGCTGCTGCAACCCTTATTTACATGTAGACATGCATCCATATCGTAGGAAGGGGCTGGCAGGACTAGGCTGCAGACCCACATTTAAGGTTTTTAATTACTTTTTGATGACAAATGGCAAGGGAAAAAAAAACTAATGTTGATTTTCTTTTATATCATTTGGACAGGGATTCCTGAACCTGAAATGGTCACGTTTCAAGCGGGTGATCCTGACCCGCTCCATTGCCATCACCCCAACCCTACTTGTTGCAATTTTTCAAGATGTGGAACATCTGACTGGGATGAATGATTTTCTGAATGTTCTGCAGAGTTTACAGGTGAGTATCCCAAGTTGATCTTGACTTATCCTACTGAGAAGGAGGGAATAGAGCCTGGTGTGATTGAGGGAACCTCGACATTCAGTAGAGCAGTAGGAGAAACAAGGCAAACGGATACCAGAATTAGGAGTAGCAGGTTCAGCACCACATTGACCCTTAGTGTAGAGGTGCCAAGAAGCAATGGTACAGAAACAGAAGTTATGAAAATTTGTGCTTCTTGGGTTTTTTTTGGCCTAACAGTAATGAAGACCGATATAGTGGTATGTACGCAAGGATTGCACTGGCTTATTTGATTATTGTTCAGATTACAGAGAGATGAGGCATAAGTTGCTGTCATTTGGGGTAGACATTTAGTTTGAACCTGTCTTAGATTATGCCTAGGGGCAGAGTCAAGGTGGCAGCATCAGTTTGAGCAGTGTTTGAAGCACTCTTTTCCTCAAAAATTTTATTGTGGTCAAATTCTGTGGGAAGACACAGACTTATCCCTCCAAGCCCAGTGACGGGACCAGTTGATTCTTCATGCAGTGTACAAGGTTACTACAGACTGAAGCGACAAGCCTACTTGAGTAGTGTTCTGAAGCAGGAGCTACAGCTGCTTCTCCTGGGCAAGATACAACCTTGAGCGTGGAGTTAAGGCACTCCCCGCTGCAATCAAACTGTTAACTTTCTGGATGCAGCTACCCTAAGAGCAGGTTCACCTACCGAAGAGGTCGGGGCCTGTAACCCTGGAGGTGGTAGTATGATCAGAGCAGTTCGCAATTTTGGGTTTTCTACAAGAGGCACCTGTGCAGGGTGTGGAAAGTTCGACTTGGAACAGTCCTCGTGAGCTCCAGTGGAGGGAGATGTGGTGTCAACAGATGAAGGACCTGCAGGAGTTCAACAAACGACTTTGCATGCTCCAGGTGTGTCTTTGCCACAATTCTTTCTTCAGTGTCCTGCCAATATTACTTTGTAGGTTATTTATGTATTTATTGCATTTGTATTCCACATTTTCCCACCATATGGCAGGTTCAATGTGGCTTACATATTGCTAAAAAGGCAATTACAAAATTTAGATTTATAGAAGTCTAGTACATAATACAGAAGTACAATAAACGCTGAGGTTGATATAGTAGCATATTGTGAGAGAGGTTAATATTATGTTTTCCATTTCTGAACTTTTCGTGATGTATGGTGGTGTGGGATTAGGCAGATCCATGGGGGAAAGACTTCTTGAAAAGATTTGGGAATCCTTGACTGAATTGGGGAAATTTGTTCCTCATATTAACCAACTTACTCAAGCAGTTAAACAGATTGAGACTACTGACGTGGAACAACTAGAGAAGGAACTGGACCAAGTTAATATAGTAAAAAATGTGTTGATTAATGACTCAATGAATTTGAGGCTTTAAATATTTTGGAAAATGAAATTCTTGCTGCTAAATTGCGATTTCTGAATTTTCCAAAATTATCTTCAATATCACCATGAGAATTGTTTAAGCAGTACACATTGGAGATTTTAAAGACTTCATCAGAGTTAATACCACCAATTGTTGATGCATATTATTTACAAACAAATCAAACGGAAGAAAACAATAAATTACCTAAGTCCAACAATATCAATAATATTCCTTAGGTCAAAATTCTAACAATAAATACCTCCTTTATATTTAATCAGTGAGACAGTATTATATATATTTTTTGAAATGTGCTCAGTCCGTACCCATTACACCCATTGCATCCCCAAGGGGAATATGTGGTAGTGTCACAGATGGAACCATCATAGCACATTCTATGTTCCGCCTCCTTTAGAGTGTATGCGCACACACCTGCATCTGCTGATTATAATGCAAATCTAGATTCCGATACATCAAAACCATGTGGCATAGATCACAATTAAACCTAATATATGCATATAAGCACTTAAAATGCTCACACTAAATTCATATACCACCACATTTGCTTATAAATGCATACACAGTTCGTTTATAACATTATCTGATGGTAATTAAAGGCAGTTGCTATGATTACTGTGTTCCCACATACCACTATCGCTGATATAATAAACCTTGACAGTAAAAAAAATATATAGTCACTTCCCTTGGGGACACAAACGTGCCCGTGCGAGTGATTTAAAAACTCATTAGTGGTCCATTCCTACTCTTCATTCTCACTCCACCTAAACGAATTCAAGATGAGTTGTTGTTTTTGTACAAAATGTCCTTATTTGCAAAAGTCTAGTCAGTCCAAATGACTGGGGCAGGTTAACCAGTCCTGTTGAACTCCAGCAGCAGTTGCGATGTCGACTCGAACCTTGGTAGCATGTCTTTATACTTGGTGGTCTCTCTCTAGTGATTCTGTTGCCCATATTTTTGTCCACCAGCAGTCCTCCATGGGCCCCTCTGTTTCCATTGTGAGGACAAATCATGCTGCCAAAAGGAGAAAATTTGCCATTATTGCCCCTTCCTAGTGTTCTACCTGCTAAATTGGCAGATCATCCAAGTAGTAAGCAATTTTCTTCAAAGGAAAGTTCTGCATATGTGATTTGTTTAATTCTGTCCCACATGGTCCGCTAAAAGCTCTGAATCTTAGAATATCCCCACCACATATGGTGAAAATCCCCTTTAAGCATTCTTCCAACATGTATAAGGTGTGTTCTTATCTATTTCATGTAACTTTGAGGGCATTATGTAGTCTCTAAATAATAGCTTGTATTGGGTGTCTAAATGGGACTAAAGACCATTTGCCTTTGCTGTTTAGTTTATATGACTCCCCAATCTTCTTCCCATCTCTCTTGCTACCTTAATACTCCACTCCTGCACTTTCCCCCTACAATTTATAAAGCTTAGCTAGGATCCCTCTAGGAGATTCAGGTCTGTAAGACATTCTTCCTGGATTGAAGATAACAAATCTGCAAGATTGAGAAAACCCAGGGCTTTTCAGTACATTTACCAATAATTTCCTCCCTGGTAAGAAACCTTCCATGAACAACATAGTTCCAAACTCTTGTTAAATTATTCTTTTATAACCATTCCTACCCTTTCAGCCCAAAGAACTTATTCCATAAAATCTCTTTAATGTTCGGGTTCTTTCCTGAGAGTGCACCCATTTTGTGCTGTACTTTACGACTGGGCCACTCAACACATGCTCATGCCATCCTGCTTGGAGTTCTTCTTTTTTTTCCAAAACAATAAAGAACCCCCCCCCCCCCCCCCATGTCACTACCCTCTAGTTGCAACCAGTGCTGTTCCTCTTATTATTTATCCAATAAAATACATTTCTGAGATGGGCAACATAACATCTCAAATCAGGGAAGGCCAAGCCTCCTGTCATACCTCTCACCTGTTCTCTGTGGTCTCCATCAGCACTCCATGCAAAGAAGGATCTGTTTACTTCCTGGAAACCCAACATTTCCTTTATAGCCCTGCAAGAGGGTGCTGGCTGATGTCATCACTTCCTGTCAGGTAGTATATACGAAGTTTCTGACTCCCAACCAATGTCTTTGCAACAGGTTTCCTAAAGTTGTGTGGTGTATGTTGCAGCCTTGTTCCAGTTTATCTTCATATTCCAGCCTTGTTTCCTTTCTTGCTCAAGACCTGTCTTCCGTCCATCCTTGCCTGGGTGCTTTGCCCATAGCCAGACAGGGCCTAGCCAACTCTCGGGTTGGCTAGGTAACATCAATTCAGCTGTGGCCCAAGGGCTTACCCCTAGTCATGACAGATTGTGAAGGCCATGAGCTTGGGTAAGTCACCCACTTTGCAGCTGCTCCAGCAACTGGCCCTCCAACTCCATCAAATTTCTAATTCTGTTCAGGTCCTGACCAGCTGTATGGACCAACTCCAGCGTCTCCAGGATCTCACCCAGGAGGTCCAGCAGAAATGGATTCAACTTCAACAGATTATGGAGACCCTTCAGAGGGGTCTGTACTCAGCTCAGCTTGCGGTGATGCAAACCAAAGGCCCTCCGGGTCTGAACCCGCCTCCAGGATCCACTCCAGTGGTACCACTTCTGGCTTACCCAGTGTCTCATCCTCAACTCGCAGCACCACCGTGCTTTGATGAGAATGTCAAGGTATGCCAAGGATTTATTATCCAGTGTTTGATGAACTTTGAACTACAGCCCTTTTGCTTTCCTTCAGATCGAGTCAAAAATACCTTTGTCTCTCTCCTTTCTGGGCAAGCGCTGGCTTGGGTCTCTCCCCTTTGGGTGTAGAATGATCCGCTTTGGCTGCCTTTCTCACACGCTTCCGGCAGGTATTTGACGAGCTCGGGCATCCTTCCTCTGTAACTTCTGAGCTCCTGTGCCTACGACAAGGGGCCCTAACTGTGGGCCACTATGATATTCAATTCTGGACCTGGTTTCTGAACTGCAATGGATTTGGGAGTCCCAGGTGACTGTATTGTGACAGGGCCTGGCGAGCCACATTAAGGATGAACTGGCAGGATGGAATCTCCCCACCAGTTTGAATGACCTGATGTCCCTATACATCAAGGTGGACATTCGCTTTCAAGTGAGGGCTAAGGAACACGGAGGTAGATGCTGCTCTATGTGGTCAACACCCCAGTTTCAGGATCTCATAGATGCCAGCATCTCCTGCACCCCTAGAGGAAGAGGTCCCTGTCACGAAATGCCAGGCACCCGCCTGGGGTTACCCTGCAGCCACTTAGGTCTATACCCAGCACAGCTCAGGTCTGGCTGCACCTGCAGCTTGTGCTGTACACTAGCACCCTCCTCCCACCGACTGAGTCAAAACTGTCTCTGGGCGAATCTCCCACTCTCAAATTATCCCCAGTGATTTCCTGGTTACTGGGGCCATACTCCCACTCCCAGTGGTCCCATAGTTCCCAGAAAGCACTCACAGACCCAACACACACACCATCAGGATTATCAGTCCAAACAGGCAGAGGCAATAAATAATTGTTTATCTTAAAAAAATATATTGAACAAGGAACAAAAAATGTGCAATCAGCAAACAATAACAGCTCACCAGTTATCAAATATAGCTGTTCTTTTACAGGTCTTTATCAAAGAGCTTTCTCTCTCCTCCCAGGCTGAAACTGAAGCAACAGCCAGCAATTACTGGGTAATTTCAAACTCCAGGCCAATCAGAGCCCAGAACAACAACATTTGAAAAAAGCTGGCAAGGCACTTCCTATTATCTGTGTTAAATAAAGAAGGAATCATTCACTTATCTGTAACAGCTTTAAACATAAACATGCACCATCTGCTGGCCATACTAGAAAAATACACTTCAGAATTAATTTAGGCAGTTTACAGACTTAAAACACACTGTTCTGTCACAGTCTCCCATGCATATTCTCAACTTTCGGAGGAAGAGAAAAGACGTCAGAGAGCAAGCACAAAACCTCTGTCTACTGTGCAGACATGGGACATTATTCTAAGCGATAAGCGATGTTCCAGGAAACCGGGAACACTTCCAGACCTAGGGTTTGTGGGAGAGATGTCCCTAGGTCTTTCCTGAGTTTTTCTGACCTTCCTCTGTACTTTCCTTGTCATCCTTCTATGGGGCAATAAACATATTGCAGTCCAAGCTCTCCTTGATTCTGGCACAGCAGGGAACTTTGTGAATGAGCGGCTGATATGCCAGTATGACATTTCTATGACTCGCCTCAGAGAACCCCTTTGCATTTCCTCAGTCTACGGCGACCCACTTCCAGGGCATCTGCGGGCTATTATTCAACCTATTTCCCGTCATGTGGGTTCTCAGCAAAAAGAGACGATAGCATTTCATGTACTCCCCAGATCTGACCATCAGATCATTTTAGGGCTTCTCTGACTGCATAAACATGAACATCGTATTGACTGGTGATATTCTAGCCTCCCATCTTCGAGTCCCGAACCAGCTTGGACCCTGCAAAGATTCTTGCTGTCTCCCTAGATCATAGTACCCCTGGAGAGAACTCTGGACTCCAAGCAGTCAAAGAAGCGGACCTTGCATGGAACACACAACTTCAAGTCTATAGGACACTGAGGATATTCTAGATGTCAGAAGAATAAGGAGGATCATACTTGGAAACCTACTATCAGTGTTCATGCCCCTGCACTTATATAGTCATCATTTTAATTCCCTCAAACCTGAACCCAGAGGTCCAGGTACTGCCATTCCCCTCACCTATTCTTTGTGGTCTCCAGCAGCATTCCATGCCAAGAAGGATCAGTTTACTTCCTGGAAACCCTGCACTTTATAGTCCAGCAAGAGGATGCTGGCTGATGTCATCACTTCCTATCAGGTAGTATATATTTCAATCTTTTTATTGATAACAAAATACATATGTAACATTCGACAACTGGGTATTTCCAAAAAGGCAAGATCCATAAACATTTGACAGTTACAAAAGAACCGCAGTCAAACATCAAAAATTTTCTGTTTTATCCCCAAACACCCTCTCCTCCCCCCTATCAGGTAGTATATAAGGAAGTTCCTGACTCCCAGCTAGTGCCTTTGCAACAGGTCTCCTAGAGTTGTCAAGTGTGTATTGCAACCTTGTTCCAGTTTGTCTCCTGTTCTGCCTGTGTCTTTGTTCTATTCCTGCTCGTGCTCTGTTTTCCAGCCTTGTCTTCAGTCCAGCCTTGCCCAATTGCTTCACCCACTGCCAGTTGGGGCCTAGCCAGCCCTCTGGCCAAGTACATAAGTGTTGCCATACTTGGACAGACCAAAGGACCATCAAGCCCAGTATGCTGTTTCCAACAATGGCCAACCCAGGTTGCATGTACTTGGCAAGATCCCCAAACACGCCAGAGTTTAATTACACGTTCAGTGAAGAAATATTTTCTTCGATTTAGCTTCATTGCGTTCCCCCTAGTCCTAGTATTTTTGGAAAGAGTAAACAAGCGATTCACGTCCACCCATTCCAGTTCCACTCATTTTTATATAGACCTCTATCATATCTCCCCTGGCCGTCTCTTCTCCAAGCTGAATATCCCTAGCCGCTTTAGCCTCTCATAGGGAAGTCGTCCCATCCCCTTTATCATTTTCATCCCTCTCTGTACCTTTTCTAATTCCACTATATCTTTTCTGACATGCAGTGACCAAAGTTGCACACAGTATTCGAGGTGCGGTCACACCATGGAGCGATACAAAGGCATTATTAACATTCTCATTTTTGCTTTCCATTCCTTTCCTAATAATACCTAACATTCTATTTGCTTTCTTAGCCACTGCTGCACATTGAGCAGAGAGTTTCAAAGTATCATCAACGATGACACTTAGATCCTTTTCCTGGTCGGTAACTCCTAATGTGGAACCTTGCATCACAAAGCTATAGTTTGGTTCCTGTTTCCAACATGCATCACTTTCACTTGCTCACATTAAATGTCATCTGTCATTTAGAAACATAGAAACATGACAGCAGATAAGGGCCAAATGGCCCATCCAGTCTGCCCATCCTCAGTAACCTCCTTTTCCTAAGGGATCCCACGTGCCTGTCCCATGTTTTGTTTTTTTTTAAACTCTGACATGGTCTTTGTCTCCACCACCTCTACTGGAAGGCCATTCCATGCATCCACCACCCTTTCCGTGAAATTGTATTTTCATAGATTTGGATGGCCAGTCTTCATCTCGTAAAGTCTCCTTGCAATTTTTCACAATCCTCTTGCGATTTAATAACTTTGAATAACTTTGTGTCATCAGCAAATTTAATTACCTCACTAGTTATTCCCATCTCTAGATCATTTATAAATATGTTAAAATGTGGCGGTCCCAGCACAGACCACCGCAGAACCCTACCATCTACCCTTCTTCATTGAGAATATGGACCATGTAACCCAACTCTCTGTTTATATCTTTTAACCAGTTTTTAATCTACAATAGGACATTAACTCATATCCCATGACTCTAATTTCCTCAGGAGTCTTTCTAGGTAGCGTCAACTTGGCTGCGGCCCAAGGGCTCACCCCAAGTCATGACACCTTTATGTCTAGGTCTCTTTAAGAACGTTCAAGGCTATTCACAGCCTCTTCTTTTTCCAAAGAAATTGAATAAAAAGGGAGTCATGTTGCAAAAAAGAAGAGTCTGGTATGCTATTGGGTATCATCATGATTAAAAATAGCAATCTAGGGAACACATTCATTTTGAGTACATTTATCCTAGTCTGTAAAGAAGGGGATAAGAAGTCCCATTTCTCCAGATCTGTCTGGATACTTTCGAGCACTGGAGGGAAATGCAAGAAATATAAATCTTTTAGGTGTGGCGTTACCATGATTCCTAAATATTTTATTCTATTTTGCCACTGAAATGGATAGATGTGGCATTACCATGATTCCTAAATATTTTATTCTATTTTGCCACTGAAATGGAAATTTTGGCTTGAGACAGTCTTCTATCTCCATGGATATATTAAGTGGGAGGATAATGCTTATCCTGAGAATTTTCTATAGTCTGCAATTAATTTGAGAAAGGTGGATAAACACTGTTCTGGCTTGCTCAAGAATAATAGTGTCATCTGTATAATGTGCAATCTTATGCTCCTTACTCTGTGCCAGTACTCCAGAAATGTTCTCATTCTTCCTAATAGCCTCTGCTAGGGTTCCAAGGATAGGGCGAAGAGAAGGGGGCAACAAAGGGCACCCCTGCCTTGCTCTCCTCCCTTAACTAGTACTACATTTAGCACCTTAACTAACGCATCTGCAATTAAACCCCAGTATTTTTTCTAGAATTCCATCTGTATCCCATCTGGGCCAATTGATTTTCCTGAGGGAGTCATGCTTATTGGCTTCCACTGATCTTTTTTTGTAATAAGAGCATCTAATTTGTCCTGGTCAGATTTACCAACCTGGTTCCCTTCCATGATGTCTAAAAATTTAGCTATGTGGGCATTATCTCCCGCCCCCCCCCCCCCCCCCCCACACACTCTGAAGAGTATAACCTGGTGTAGTACTCCATCAAACTAACCATGATCCTTCCTGTGGAGCTTTTCATTCCCACCCTGTGTCTTATCAATTGTCCCTTGAGCGATTCTGCATTTAAGCTGGGAGCTGAGAAGTTTTTCTATCTTCCTTCCTAACATATACTGCTTAAGTCACGTTCTTTTATACAGCACTTCTACTTCTTCCAGTGCTATTTGGTTCAGCTCCCTTCTCACCTGCATTACTTGGTCTAACATTTGGCCTGATGGGGGTTAGTTTTATGCACCCTGTCTAGCAGTTTCATGCCCAGATGATTGAAAGCCCCACGCTGTTCCAAACAGCGCTCTAAAAATAGCGCTGGACAGCACGGGGCTTTACTGCCCCCATGATCAGCGATAATGGTGTGAAAATTTATATGCGCTATTATCTCTGATCATAGGATAAAGTGCAGAAGGATTGTGCCTGAGCTTGTTTTTGACATCCCTCCCAAAAAGTCTTGGTGGCCCAGTGGGCCATAGATGAAGCCCCCCCATCCTGGTGGTTTAGCGGACCTTTTCCCCGCCCTCCCCCCTGTACCTTTGTTAGAGGAGGGAGGTAGTACACTCCCAGTGCCGCCTTGAAAATGGAGAAACTCCCTTATATGGTGTGAAGCCCTACTCAGTGCATCCCAGAATGCACTAGGCAGGGCTGGGCACCACCATTTTCAAGACAGCGCTGGAAGAGGAGGGATTGTACTACCTCCATCCTCCAACAAAGGTATGAGAGGGCAGGGAAGAGGGCCAACGGACTACCAGGTAGGTGTGGGGGGGGGGCTTTATTTGCAGCCCACTGGGCCACCGTGGCTTTCTTGGGGGGGGGGGGGGGATCCACCTGAGTGCCCCTTTTGCTCCATCATGATCTAACTGTCCCACGGATTTCTTCACAGGTTTTCTGCTTCTGATGTACTTGAAAAAGGTTTTACTATGAGTTTTTGTCTCCATGGCAAGTTTTTCTTCATATTCTCTTTTAACCTTCTTTATCAATGCTTTTTATCTACTGTGACAGTACTTATGTGGCTTCTTATTTTATTCTTTCGGGTCTTTTTTTCCATTCTTTGAAGGATGTTCTTTTGGCTCTAATAGCCTCTTTCACTTCATCTTTTAACCATGCTGGCTGTTGTTTACTCTTCTTTCCATCTTTGTTAATACTTGGAATACATCTGGTCTAGGCTTCCACAATATTTTTAAACAACATCCATGCCTATTTTAAAAGTCCTAACATTTGCAGCCAATTCTTTTTAGCTTCTTTTAAAACTTTTTTTCTTATTTTATCGTAGTTGCCTTTTCAAAAATTTAATTCTGCTACAGTTGATTTCCTTAGTGACTCACTCCAGATATCGGCTCAAATGTTATAGTTTTATTTTCACTTTTTCCCAGCAGACCCAACATAGTTATTACCTCTCATTCTATGCCCTTCACTCCACTAAGAACTTGATCTAAAATAGTTCCCCCTCATGTCGGTTCTTGGACCAGTTGCTCCAAGAAGCAGTCATATATTACTTCTAGAATTTTACCTCCCTAGCACACTCTGATGTAACATTTTAGGGTAACAGTATTAGGGTATTTTAAATCATCCATTATTATACTGTTGCCTAATTTGCCAGCTCACCTAATTTCTGTAAACATTTCATCTGTCCGTTCTGTCAAGGCAGACGGTAGTACAGCCCTACCAGTATACTCCTTCCCTTCGCACGTAGAATTTGTATCCATAAGGATTGCATATTGTTGTCTTTCATTTTTCATGTAAAATATTTATTTTGTTTGATTCAATTCCCACTTTAACATACAGTTCAACCCCCCACCCAGCCCCAATTTGATCCCATCATTGTGATATAATTTGTACCCTGATAACATTGATTGTCCTCCTTCCATCAGGTCTGTTTCCCCATCTTATTTTTCTAGCATTTGTATATATATGACCCTATTTGTCTCTTACTGGCCAAGTCAGATCTGCTTTCTTCTGGAGTTGCTCTCCAAAGATCCGTGGAGATTGGAGTATTTTCTGACCCTCATCATGCAGAACAAGCGATCCCTACTGCATCCCAACCTCCAGTCCCTGGCCCCCTCAGTGTGGATGTTGAGAGAGTAGAATTTGAATCTTGAATGGTATCTCTCGCATCTTGCCGGCTTCCAGAAACGTCTCCACTAAAAGGTGTTGCTCATTTTAAGTGGAGGAGGTTTGTTGTCTGGTGTGAGGACAAGGTCTTAGATCCCCTGAGTTGCCCTATACAAAAACTGCTTGAATAACTCTTGCACATCTTTGGTTTGAAAACCAACTCAGTAAGGGTTCATCTAAGTGCAATTAGTGCTTATCACCGTGTGGGGAAAAGGAAAAGTGTGGGAGGTACATCTTCTAGTTTGCTTCATGAGAGGTTTGCTATAAAGCCCCCCATCAATCCTCCAGCTGTATCGGGCCACTTGATTTCTGTCATCTGAAGTATTTGACCTGAAAAGTTGTGTTTTTGGTGGCGGTCACTTTAGCTCACAGGGTCAGTGAGCTTCAGGCCCTAGTAGCTGATCCACCTTACACTAAGTTTCACCTCAACAGAGTAGTTTTCCACATGCACCCTAAGTTTCTTTCTAAGGTAGTATTGGAGTTCCATCTTAACCAATCGATCATTCTGCAACATCTTTCCCAAAACCACATGCCCACCCTGGTGAGTGTACTGCATACTTTAGATTGCAAGCGAGCCTTAGCCTTCTGTCTGGAATGGACTAAAGCCCATAGATGGTCAACCCAGTAACTGTTTTCTCACAGGATAAGCAGGCCTTCTGTATTCACACAGCTAGGAATCCCTAGCTACCAGGCTCACTGAAAATAACAATACTAGGACAACATATGTGTATTTCTCCGAGGACAAGCTGGCTGCTTGTTCTCACATGTGGGGCGACGTCCACGTCGGCCCAGGAAACGGCAAATTTTCCACCAGCAAAATTAAAAATTTTGCCAGAGTCCTCTGGCATTCGCACCGCGCATGTGCGGACGACTTCCCGCCCGTTGCGTCAGCGTGCCTCAGTTTTCTTTCTTCACATTGACATGCGGTAGAGTTTTTCTGCTCTCCTTTCAGGCCCAGGAAAGAGTCTTCGCAAGTTTTTTGGCTTTTCGCTTTATTTAAAAAAAAAAAAAAGTTCCAGTAGTTTCTTTAATTTTTGTCCCTTTTAAAGTTTCCTTTGTTTTCGACGCGGTCAGCTTTTGCCACGCGGTCGGGTTATTCCCTTCTTTTCTGTGCCCTTTTTTCTTTTAACAGGCAGAATCGTGTCTTTTGATTTTGCTGAAGCCGTTTTTCCTTCCATGTCATCGTTGTACTCGGTGCAACCGGATCATCTCAGGTACTGAAACCCATGCCTGGTGTATCCAGTGCCTTGGGCCCGACCATAGCCCAGCCGCTTGTAGTCTGTGTCTTCGTATGAAGAAATGAACCCAAGCGTCTCAAGAAACCCAATGAGAGAAGCTTTTTTGGGCTCGGTCCGGTTCTTCGACATCGGTACCGAGGTCGGCAGTGGCGTCGACATCGAGAGGAGCATCAACGTCGGGAGCAGAGGTAATGGCTGCTGATAGACAAACTTGTGCTGGGAGCAGTGAGGCATCGAGTGGGTCTTCACCTGCCTCAAGGCCTCCTGTTATGCAGGCCCCCCGGGACCGATCTTCGTCGAACCCGGCCCCAAGGAGACATGAAGATTCCACGTCTTCCTCATCGGTACCTAGGAGTCTCGATGACTGGCGTCGAGCAAAGGCGAAGAAGCACCATCATCGTTCTCCTTCGACGCACGGTACCGGGAGCTCCGGGGCGTCGAAAGAGTCGGCACCCGAGAAGTGTTGGTGCCGAGAGGATCGCTCCCCCTCGATACAGGTGCTGATGCGTTGGTCTCCTAGCAGCTCAATATCTGCTCCCGAGCCTCTACAGATTCTGACACCGCCTGTTCCACCGACCCCTCAGCCTTCTCCGATAGCGGCTCTCAATGAGCGCATCCGGGCCTTGTTTCCAGAACTTCTGGAGGGACTGCTATGTCAGTCAGCATTGGTGTTGGGGGTGCTTGCGCCTTCTGTACCATCTGCTGCAGCAGTGTCTGGCCCTTCTCCTGCGGTGAGGTCTCCGACTGCGGTGCTGCCTGCGGCATCGGTGTTGACTGCCACCCAAGTCGATTCCCCTTCAACGTCGGTGGAGGGAGCTTCATTTCAGTCAGATAGGACGTCGGCCTCTCAACATCGCCATAGAGGATATCGTTCCTCGGCGTCGAGGCAGGTTCAGTGTCGAAGTACCTTGACACAGGCTTTATCCGACACTGAGCAGGTAATTTTCTTCTGATGAGTCCTTTGGGATTCCCTCTGATCCTTCCCCTCCGCCAGAGAGGAGACTATCTCCACCGAAGAGTCTGTCTTTTTTTCTCTTTTGTCTGGGAAATGGCTACGGCTATTCCCTTCCCTGTGGAGGTTGAGGATGAGCCCAGGGCTGAGATGCTCGAGATCCTGGATTATTCTTCTCCACCTAAAGAGGCTGTAACAGTTCCTCTGCATAAGGTACTGAAGGAAGTCCTTATGCGAAACTGGTCGGCCTCTCTGTCTGGCCCTGTGGTCCAGAAGAAAGCTGAATCCCAGTTTCGGATCCACGGTGAACCTGGATTGATGATGTCCCAGTTACCCCACAATTCTATGGTGGTGGACTCCACCCTCAAGAGAGCCAGGAGTACTAGAGACTATGCTTCGGCACCCCCAGGCAGAGAAGCTAGAACTCTTGATTCTTTTGGGAGGAAAATGTATCAGGCCGCTATGCTTGCCGCCAAGATTCAGTCATACCAGCTCTTCACAAGCGTGAACTTGCGGGACTGTCGAGCTTGGTTGATGCACTCCCTACGGAGCTGGCCGAGCCTTTTCGCCAGGTGGTCAGGCAGCAGAAGGCGTGTCGGAGGTTCCTGGCCAGGGGTAGATTTGACACTTTATTTATTTATTTGTTGCATTTGTATCCCACATTTTCCTACCTATTTGCAGACTCAATGTGGCTTACAATAATACACCCTGACAATCGGCAATCAAGAGTAGATAAAATAATTGGTTACATAAAGAACAAGTGTAACATAATGGATATAATCAATTCAATAAATCAGAAAACAGACAGATTATCCAATTCAATAAATCAGGAAACAGACAGATTATCTAGTAAGTAGTGATGTGTTGGAGTTCCTATTATTGATTATTATGGTAAGTCTTGTTAAAAAAGTAAGTCTTTACTGATTTTCGAAAGTAGATAAGGTTGTGAATATTTTTTAGGTCAAGTGGTAATGTATTCCACAGCTGCGTGCCAATGTAAGAAAAGCAGGACGCATGAACTAATTTGTATTTTAAACCTTTGCAACTAGGGAAGTGGAGTCCCAAGAATGTACGTGCTGATTTTTTAGCATTCCTGGGAGGTAAATCAATAAGGTCTGACGTGTATGCTGGAGCATTTCCATGAATGATTTTATGAACCAGTGTGCAAACTTTGAACACAGAACGTTCCTTAACTGGGAGCCAATGGAGTTTCTCTCTTAGGGGTTTTGCACTTTCGTATTTTGACGTTCCAAAAATGAGCCTAGCTGCGGTATTCTGGGCTGTCTGAAGTTTCTTGATGATATGCTCTTTACAGCCAGTATACAACGCATTGCAGTAATCTAGATGGCTCAACACCATTGATTGTACCAGGTTGCGAAAAATGCCTCTTGGGAAGAAAGGTTTTAGTCTTCTAAGTTTCCACATTGATTGAAACATCTTCCTAGTTGTATTCTTAACATGGCATTCAAGTGTGAGATTACAATCAATGGTTACTCCAAGAATCTTCAAAGTGTCTGAGACAGGAAGGGAAAAGTTTGGAGTGGTTATGTAGGCGAATTTGTTTGTATTAAATTGTGATGTAAGTATAAGAGACTGTGTTTTTTCAGCGTTGTTTTAATTGAAAAGCATTCGCCCATGAATGCATAATTTGGAAGCTGTAGTTGATATCATCTGTAATTTCCGACAGATTATGTTTGAATGGGATATAGATAGTTACATCATCTGCATATATGTATGGATTAAGACCTTGACTGGATAATATCTTGGCAAGGAGCGTCATGATTAAGTTGAAGAGGGTCAGGGAGAGTGGAGATCCCTGGGGAACTCCGCATTCCGGTATCCATAGAGCTGACATATTCAAGTTAAATTTTACTTCATGTAGCATCCAGGATCGCTGCTCAGGGTATAGTGATGCGCAGACTCTCGTGGCTGCATGTCTCTGACTTGGATCATTCTGTCCAGCAGCGAATGGTGGATGTTCCTTACCGGGGGGACAACCTTTTTGGTGAAAGAGTAAAGGATCTTGTTGATCAGATCAAGAAGCATAATGATGCTATGGATTCTGTCTCCCACCGGGCGTCTTCTGCTACTGCCTCCTCATCTAGGAGGTATTTTGGGGGAAAGAGGAGTGCTCTCTATTCCTATCATAGGCGTAGGTACACTCCTGCTTCTTGGCAGCCTGCCCAGGCTCAGCCCCAGCACGCTCGTTCTCGTCAACAACGTGCTTCTAAGGCCCATTCTGCTCCCCAGCAGAAGCAAGGGACGGGCTTTTGAATGGCTCCAGTTAAGCATAGCCTCAATAAAAGTGTCCATACCGGACGACTTGCTGGTTTGGAGGGAGGTCGAAATTTTTTCACCAAAGCTGGCCTCTTATAATCTTCGACCGGTGGGTGGGTTCTTCAAATAGTCCGATTAGGATACACCCTCAATCTGGAATCCAAACCTCCAAATTGCCCACCGGGAGCTCATTCATACAGTTCCCAGCACAAACAGGTACTTGCAGAGGAACTCTCCACACTTCTAAAGGCTCAAGCAGTCAAACCCGTTCCAACAGAGGAAGAAGGGCTGGGATTCTATTCAAGGTACTTCCTTGTGCAGAAAAAGACAGGGGGGATGCGTCCCATCCTAGACCTAAGGGGCCTGAACAAATTTCTGGTTCGAGAAAAGTTCAGGATGGTTTCCCTGGGCACCCTTCCTCCCATGATTCAGGAGAACGATTGACTATGCTCCCTGGACTTAAAGGATGCTTACACACATATCTCGATACATTCCCTGCTCACAGGAAGTATCTTTGATTTCGGCTGGCAACTCAGCACTTTCAGTACCGTGTATTGCCTTTTGGTCTGGCGTCTGCGCCTAGAGTGTTTACAAAGTGTCTGGCGGTAGTAGCAGCGTCGCTACGCAGACTGGGAGTGTATGTGTTCCCTTATCTCGACGATTGGCTGGTGAAGAGCACCTTGGAGGCAGGCGCTCTACAGTCCATGCGAATGACTATTCAGGTGCTAGAGCTACTGGGTTTCGTAATCAATTACTCCAAGTCCCATCTCACCCCAGTACAGAAGTTGGAATTCATTGGAGCTCTGTTGAACACAAAGTCAGCTCGAGCTTTTCTTCCCGATGCAAGGTCAGACAACCTCCTGTTCCTGGTGTCCATGGTTCAAGCGTCTCAACAGATCACGACTCGGCAGATGTTGAGACTTCTGGGGCACATGGCCTCCACAGTTCATGTAACTCCCATGGCACGTCTACATATGAGATCAGCTCAATGGACCCTAGCTTCCCAGTGGTATCAAGCTGCAGGGGATCTAGAGAATTCTCTTCAGTGGTGGATGATTCGATCCAATTTGACCTTGGGACGTCTATTTCAAATTCCTCAGCCACAAAAAGTGCTGACGGATGCAGCCCTCTTGGGGTGGGGAGCTCATGTAGATGGGCTTCACACTCAAGGAGCTTGGTCCTTTCAGGAAAAAGATCTTCAGATCAACCTCCTGGAACTGCGAACGATCTGGAATGCTCTAAAGGCTTTCAGAGATCGGCTGTCCAACCAAATTATTTTAATTCAGACAGAGAATCAGGTTGTTATGTATTACACCAACAAGCATGAGGGCACCAGATCCCGCCCTCTGTGTCAGGAAGCAGTCCATATGTGGCTTTGGGCGCACCGTCATGGCATGTTTCTGCAAGCCACTTATCTGGTAGGCGTAAACAACAGTCTGGCCGACAGACTGAGCAGGATAATGCAACCTCACGAGTGGTCACTGAACATGGGAGTAGCCTGCAAGATCTTCTGAGTGTGGGGCACCCCCACGGTAGATCCTTTTTCTTGTCCTACACGGACTCTGCTTGAATACCTAAACTTATCAGAGTCTGGTCTCAAGAACAACTCTGTAAGAGTTCACCTTAGTGTGATTAGTGCTTATCATCGCCGTGTAGAGGATAAGCCTATCTCTGGACAGCCTTTAGTAGTTCGCTTCATGAGAAGTTTGCTTTTGTCAAAGCCCCCTGTCAAACCTCCACCAGTGTCATGGGATCTCAACGTCGTTCTCACCCAGCTGATGAAAGCTCCTTTTGAGCCACTGAATTCCTGCCATCTGAAGTACTTGACCTGGAAGGTCATTTTCTTGGTGGCTGTTACTTCAGCTTGTAGGGTCAGTGAGCTTCAGGCCTTAGTAGTGCATGCACCTTATATTAAGTTTCATCACAACAGAGTAGTCCTCCGCACTCACCCTAAGTTCCTGCCAAAGGAGGTTTCGGAGTTCCATCTGAACCAGTCATTTGTCTTGCCAACATTTTTTCCCCGTCTTCATACCCGCCTGGCAAAAGCAGTTTGCATACCTTGGACTGCAGGAGAGCATTGCCCTTCAGATAGTCCACCCAGTTGTTTGTTTCTTTCGACCCCAACAGGAGGGGAGTCGCCATCGGAAAACGCACAATCTCCAATTGGCTAGCAGATTGCATTTCCTTCACTTATGCCCAAGCTGGGTTGACTCTAGAGGGCCATGTCACAGCTCATAATGTAAGAGCCATGGCTGCGTCAGTGGCTCACTTAAAGTCAGCCTCCATTGAAGAGATTTGCAAAGCTGCAATGTGATCATCAGTCCACACATTCACATCTCACTACTGCCTTCAGCAGGATACCTGACGCAACAGTCGTTTTGGGCAGTCGGTGCTGCAGAATCTGTTCGGGGTTTAGAATCCAACTCCACCCCCCTAGACCAATTTTTGTTCTGTTCCAGGCTGCACTCTCAGTTAGTTGTTTATGGTTTCAGGTCAATCTATGTTATGTCCTCGCCATTGTGAGGCCCAATTGACCAATGTTCATTGTTTTGAGTGAGCCTGGTTACTAGGGATACCCCACATGTGAGAACAAGCAGCCTGCTTGTCCTCAGAGAAAGTGAAGTTACTTACCTGTAGCAGGTATTTTTCGAGCACAGCAGGCTGATTGTTCTCACAAACCCGCCCACCTCCCCTTTGGAGTTGTGGTTTGTTTGTTTATATGCTTTTTGATTAAACTGAGGAGGCATGCTCACGCGGCGGGTGGGAAGTCGCGCATGCGTGGTTTGCGCGCCAGGAGGCTCTGGAAAAACTTTTAAATTTTGCTGGTGGAAAATATGCCGTTTCCTGGGCCGACGCGGACGTCGAGCCACATGTGAGAACAATCAGCCTGCTGTCCTCCGAGAATTCCTGCTACAGGTAAGTACCTTATATGTGTGGCTTTTACTGCTCATGTACTTGTAGGTGCGTGGAAAAAGGATTGGGCAGACGAGGCAGAAAGCTGCATTCTTGATTTTCTTTTCTCCTACTGATTGGGCTGCTTGACTTTTCTTCTCCTAGGCTTGTCTCTGTGAAAGCAGTGCACAGAGATTGAGGCTATGTGAGAGTGAGATTACTGATAGTTTTTGTAAACCACCTTAGATTGTTGTTTTGATAGATGCTGGTATAAAAATGTTAATAACAAAAGGTACTTAGTTGTGGCTAAGCCCTCTGACTAGTGTATCTAGTCTAGGTACACAGACTCAGGGATGGAATGAAGATGGCTGTCAATGTAGTACTGGCCCCTGCTGGCCAATGAGGAGTCACCCCCTCCAGCTGTCAGGTCATCAAGGACTCTCCAGTGCTGCCTGGGCATTCCCTCCGGGGAGTAGGAAATTCTGATAGAGGGGACAAATGGAGAAAAAGGCTAAAACAAAAAAAAATGTTTTAACTTAATGCATATTTTGTTGTTTTCCTTATTTAGCTTCCTTTCGCTTTGATCCCGATCCTGACTTTTACCAGTCTGCGGCCATTAATGAATGACTTTGTCAATGGAATGTAAGTAAGAGGAGTATGTCACAAAGCTATGCATTCCTTCTTTCTCCGAGCTTTTGAAATCTATTCTGCAATTAATGATTTTTAGGGGGGGCGTGTCCTTTTTACACGTCTGTGTTTGCCTGATTGAAACCATTCTTAGTAGAACTGATGTGTATAACAATGTATGCTTTAGTTTCAGAGGGTTGCACTGCATTAACTAAATCCCCCTGACTGGTTCCAATACTTGGAACCAGTCAGGGGGATTTAGTTAATGCAGTGCAACAGGAGATGATAGGGGAAATGAGATGGAGTTGGGGTAACAGAAGAAACTTCAATTAGTCCTACAGGTATAAACAGTTAAAGCTATCTTCACAATTTGTCAAGCGAATTCTCTTCAACCTTCAGTGAATGTGTGTAGGAGAAGGGTTGACAAATGGCAAATGATATGACACTTTAGCTACTGATTGGCCCAGACTATTTCTAGAGAACTTCAGAAACTTAAAAGCGAAATTTCCTTGTTGATTCCAGATCAGTCCAGAAGTGGGATACGTCCGTCTTGCCAGCAGATGGAGAGAGAAATAAAATCATTTGATTTTATTTCCTATATAGGGGCCAGTTCTGCTTTCAGCTGTTCAATAGTTCTCTATCTCCAACTCTAGCAGATGATGTAGACGAGAACTGGTGCAGCATTCAGAATAAGAAAAGCCCAAGGCCAGAGGTATTTTAGATCTACTTCCCTGGTGGGCCTGAGGATGGGTCTAAGGGGCTTATATGTGACAATCCAGTGTGGGCTAATCTCCAATTGCCCTGAGGGAAATGACTTATGATA
The DNA here is from genome assembly GCF_901765095.1 of Microcaecilia unicolor. NCBI lineage: Eukaryota > Metazoa > Chordata > Amphibia > Gymnophiona > Siphonopidae > Microcaecilia > Microcaecilia unicolor. Next base: position 307,932,777 of record NC_044033.1, read on the forward strand.
GGGTTTAGGTCCTAGCACAGATGATCTAAGAGCCCTAAAGTACATGATGTCCTCAGTCTATGCGGCAATGGTTTCAGAAATATTGGATTGCTTCCTGTCTGAGGCTGGACTAGAAGGGAAAAGTGGTATGTATATATATTCATCAGAAATATCCTGAAAACCTGACCGGTTTGTGGTCCTCTGATTAGGAGTGAATACCATTGCTCTAGGGAGTCCGGAAGGCACCTTCATATGAGGGGCTCTTCACAGATGTCTCCACAAGGGAGTGGATCAAGGGACTCCTTCCTAGTGAGTTCTCTTCTCTGATGTAGGTTGAGGGGGATTCCTTGTCTTGAACAGTTAGAGAAGGAGTTTTCTTCGGGAGAGGAAAATATGCTAGACCCCCAGTTCATGTGGTCTTCTCTATTTGCAACCTGAGCTGAGTCCTGATTGCCCTGACCTCCCTTCCTCTTGGGTCTCATAAGAAGTTAGTTTCATTAAGGGCCCTTGTTTTGTGATTAAACAAAAAGTACCTCATCGTCCCTGTAGTCAAGATGAATGGGTATACGCCTCATGCCAGCAGGTGGAGACTGAGAACCACTGATTCATTTCCTTTACCCTATAAGGATTCTGTGCAGTCATTGGACTTGGATTTAGGCATAGACTCTGGGTTGAGTAGGAGACCAAAAGAAGGCACTCTAAGATAGGTTAAGTATTGGGAGTGTAAGTTGTGGGACTCAGGGCTTGGTTGGGATTTGAGTTAGGTCTTGGGGATTGGGTAGTATGAAAGTGTTGGGTCTTGTAGATTAGATGGAGGTATAGTGTGGGTCTAAGAAACAGAGAGGAGATTAGAGAGGACAGTGGGTACTAAGTGATTAGGTGAGAGTATGAATATGAGTGCAGAAAAATGGGGAAGAGAACAGTTTGAAGGGGTTGGGAGGAAGTTGAAAGGAACAGAGGGTTACAGAAAGGATGAGACCAATGAAATGGACTGGTCTTAAATGAAGTAGAGGAGGTGAAAGGTGGGACCAGGTGTTGGAAAAGGATTGAATGGCTGGAAAATAGCTGGAGCTTGTAAGGGGGGAGGATACGTGAGGCTGGGGAGAGTGGAAATGGGGGACTATGAAGTAGGTGAAAGAGGAAGGGAGAATTGTGGAAGAAATGAGACAGGTGGAGAATGGGAAGACTAACATAGTAAATGACTGCAGATAAAGGCCTGTTCGGTCCATCCAGTCTGCCCAACAAGATAAACTTATTTTACATGGTATGTGATACTTTATATGTATACCCAAGTTTGATTTATCCTTGCCTTTCTCAGGGCACAGACTGTAGAAGTCTGCCTAGTACTGTATTGTTCTTGTACTAAGTTCTGAAGCTAACATTGAAGCCCCTTAAAATTTACACTCCAGCCCATCCCTATCTATTCAGTCACGATCAGGGTGTAGACTGTAGAAGTCTGCCCAACTCCCGTTTTGTTTCCCAATTACTGGCGTCGCCACCCAATCTCCGCTAAGATTCCGTGGAGCCATTCCTTCTAAACAGGATTCCTTTGTGTTTATCCCATGCATGTTTGAATTCCATTACCGTTTTCATCTCCACCACCTCCCACGGGAGGGCATTGCACATATCCACCACCCTCTCTGTGAAAAAAATACTTGCTGACATTAGTCATGAGTGTGCCCCCTTCAACCTCAATTCATGTCCTCTAGTTCTACCGCCTTCACGTCTCCGGAAAAGGTTCATTTGCGGATTAGTACCTTTCAAATATTTGAACGTCTGTATCATATCACTGCTGTTTCTCCTTTCCTTCAAGGTATACATGTTCAGGTCAGCAAGTCTCTTCTCATATGGTTTGCAGTGCAAATCCCATACCATTTTTGTAGCTTTTCTTTGCACCGCTTCCAGTCTTTTTACATCTGTATCAAGATATGGCCTCCAAACTGAACACAATCCTCCAAGTGGGGCCTCACCAACGACTTGTAGAGGGGCATCAACACCTCCTTTCTTCTGCTGCTTATGCCCCTCTCTATGCAGCCTAGCATCCTTCTGGCCACGGCCATCACCTTGTCACATTGTTTCTTCACCTTTAGATCCTCAGACACTAAGTTCCCAAGTTCGGTCTCCTGAGTTGAGCTTACTAATCTCTCCCCTCCTATCTGGTATCTCTCTTTCGGCTTTCTGCACCCCAAGTGCATCACTCTACACTTCTTGGCATTAAATTTTAACTATATGCTACATAGAAACCGTTCTACTCTTACAATTCCCGTCCTTTTTTTGTATTTTTTTTCAATGCTGTGAACAACAGTGTGAACACACTATATTTAGTGGTGTTAGAAGTGCTCAGTCAATAACATATCACTCTGGCTAGTCAACTGGAATGGTAATATGTTTCACAAGCATCACTGCACTTCAGCCCTCCCTGCCTTCTCCATTAAACTTGATGTTAAAATAAATATTGGTTTCAGTCAATAGGTACTTAGCTGCGGGCTGGTGCTTTTATAGCTGCTCTGTTACCCAGTCGATAGCCAGAAGCTGTAGTGCGTGTAGAAATGTGATATTAAAAACCAATTTTCATCTATAATTGATCCATCTTCTATTCTCACTTCAATTCTCAACACCCGTGGTGTTTCGCCTTTGCTAGTGTCATCAGGAGAATCGAGATTCAGCTGGACTTCCCTCCCGATGTAATATTTCCATCTCCAGATATATTAAACAGAATTGGCCCCAGCACCAACCCTTGAGGAACTCCACTGCTCACCTTCCTTTCCTCCGAGCGGATTTCATTTACCACCACCCTTTGCCACCTGTCGGTCAACCAGTTTCTTATCCATTTCACCACTTTCGGTCCTAAGTTCAACACTTTCAGGTTATTCACGAGTCTTCTGTGGGGGGGGGGCGTATCAAAGGCTTTGCTGAAGTCCAAGTAGATTACATCTAGTGCATGTCCCTCATCCAGTTCTTTGGTCACCCAGTCAAACAAGTCAATGAGATTCGTTTGGCAGGATTTTCCTTTGGTAAAGCCATGTTGCCTCGGGTCCTGTAATCTGTCGGCTTCTAGAAAGTTAACTATCCTTTCTTTCAGCAGTGACTCCATTATTTTTCCTACCACCGACGTGAGACTTACCGGTCTGTAGTTTCCCACTTTTCCCTGTCTCCACTTTTGTGAAGAGGGACCACATCCGCTCATCTCCAATCTCGCGGAACCTCTCCCGTCTCTAAAGATCTATTAAATAAATCTTTAAGAGGTCCCGCCAGGACCTCTCTGAGCTCCTTCAGTATCCTGGGATGTATCCCATCTGGCCCCATTGCTTTGTCCACCTTCAGATTCTCCGGCTGTTTATAAACTCTTCTGTAAATGGCGCAGTATCCACTCCATTCCAAGACGTTCCCTCGGCAGCCGACCACGGTCCTTCTCCAGGATTTTCCTCCATGAACACTGAAGAGAAATAATTGTTTAGCACATTTGCTTTATCTTCATTGCTCTCCACATAGCCATTCTCATTATCTTTCAGTCTCGCAATTCCATTCCTATCTTTCTCCTCCAATATATCTGAAAAAGGTCTTGTCACCTCTCTTTATATATTTAGCCATTTTTTCTTCCGTTCGCGCTTTCGCTAGCCTTATTTCCCTCTTCGCTTTTTTGAGTTTAATCAGATAATCTTTTCCTTGATCCTCTCGTTGCGTTCTTTTGTATTTCTTGAACAAAGCCTCTTTTGCTCTTATTTTTTCAGCTACTTGTTTGGAGAACCATATAGGCTTCCTGCTTCTCTTGTTTTTGTTTATTTCCTCACAAAAAGATCAGTCACCTTATTTATAGCAGTCTTTAGATTGGACTACTGTTTTTCCACATATGCTATGCCTTCCCATGCCAACAACTCCTTCAGTTATTCCCCTATTTTATCAAAATCAGTACATCTGAAATCCAGTACTTTGAGTTTTGTGCGTCCGCACTCTGCCTTCGCCCTTATATCAAACCATACTGTGTGATGATCACTATTACATAGGTGGGCACCCACCCGGATATCGGAAACACTACCTCCATTAGTGAGCACTAGATCCAGCATCGATCCTTCCCTTGTGGGTTCCGTCACCATTTGTCTGAGCAAGGCACTTTGACAGGCATCCACAATCTCCCTACTCCTTTCTGATTCCGCAGACGGGACGTTCCAATCCACGTCAGACAAATTGAAATCTCCCAACAGTAGCACCTCCCCTTTCATACCAATCTTTTGAATATCTTCTATCAGATCCTTGTCTAACTTCTCCGTTTGCGCAGGAGGTCTGTAGATAACTCCCATGTGGATACAGGTTCCGTCTTCTCTTTCCAGGACGATCCATAAAGCTTCTTCCTTTCCACAGGTTCCCCACATTTCAGCCGCTCTGATATTGTCTCTCACATACAGAGCCACTCCTCCACCTCTCTGTCCCTTTTTATCCTTCCTAAAAAGATTATAGCCCGGTATGGTTACATCCCATTCATGGGAATCGTTGAACCACGTCTCTGTAATAGCAACAATATCCAAGTTTTCTTCAAACAACAGGGCTTGCAAGTCTTAAACCTTTTTACTTAGATTATGAGTATTTGTGCACATAGCTTTCCATGTGCTTAGTGAGTTTAGGTGGTTTTCTATATTTAGATGACCTTTCCCTCTGCCATCATGTTTATTCTGGGGGTGACTTTCCGAAATCCCTCGTTTCCTTTTGTCACCCCCACCTCTAGTTTAAATGTATAGAAACATACTGTCTGAATTTCTCCCCAAGGATCCTTTTTCCCATCACAGAAAGATGTAGCCCATCATTACAGTACAGCCGGTTATTTTTCCACGTATTACCCCATTCACACCGGAGTCTGCTGAGGCCTCTCCAGTACTATGTAAGCCACATTGAGCCTACAAATAGGTGGGAAAATGTGGGATACAAATGTAACAAATAAATAAATAATTAAATTCTCCTATGTATCTAAAACCTTCTTCTTTACACCAAGACTCAAGCCACTTATTGAATTCCTCTGTTTTGTCTAGTCTTTCCTCTCCCCTCCCCCATGTAGGAATTACTTCAGAAAAAGCCACAGTCCGAACCAAAGATTTCAGTCCCTTCCCAAGCTTCCGGAATGCTCTCTGTGCTGTAAGCTTGCTATTGTTGGCCAGATCATTTGTCCCCCAGGTGAATTACAGCATCAGCGTTTGAAGCCTTGCTCTGTTCTTGGATCACTTTCAGTATTTGGTCAGTACATCTTGTAGCTGAAGATCCTGGAAGACATTAGGTTGGAACCCCTGAACTGTGTTCCTAAGTTAATGCCTCTAATAATGGAGTCTCCGAGCAGTAAGAATTTTCTGCTTTTCACCATTCTGTCATTATTTGGGGGATGTTTCTTGGGTTGTGTTGCTTTCATTGCCTCTGGTTCCACCACGGTACTTCTTTTTTCAGCATCATATTGTCACAGATCTTAGTCTACCAGAGCCTACTGTGACCCATCTATTCCTCTGTTGTTTTATTCTCTGAGGCAGAGGTGGTGGTAAATTAGCTGGGAAATGAGTAATCCTGGATGCTTCTTTAATTGTAGCTAATTCCTTCTTGAGTTTGTTGATCTCATCTTTTAAAGCTGATATTTGGAGACAGATAGGACAAGCTCTAAGGTTCCAGATAGATTTCCTTAGGACTAGGGAAGTAAAAGTAGGAAGTAGAAAGCTGGTAAGTGAAAGGTGAAAAGAAGGGTACTGAAGACTGGTGGGGAGGGGACAAAGAGAACTGAAACCTAGCTATAGGTAGAGGCAAATGAGAGAAGTGGAGAAGTAAAATGAAACAAAAACATCAAAATGAGAGAGAGGTATAGGGGACAAAAGAAGAAACAGAAAATAGAAATGAGATTCTGGAAAAGTACTTGGAGAAAACCAACAAGATGAAAAGGAGAAGACAAACCAGGACCAACGTTACTGTAAAAAATAAATTGGGCAACACAGGTACCTTCAGATGTGGGGCCATTCTCATGGTATGAGTCCTGCAACCTGCACAGTTCATACTTCATGATTCACCCCAAGATGTGGGGCAGAAAAGCACAAGTTGGCCCAGGGCCCTTGAGCAGCAAGAACCTCTGCCAACATGGCCAATTTTTGCTATTTCTTCAGGATAGAGTTCCGCTGAAACCAACAAAAGAAACAAGCTCAAAATGTATTCGGACAGTATACAAACTCCTAAAACTGAGCTGAAAAAATATGTTAAACGAATGACAGCTTACACACCATGTATCTCATATCCTTTCTTACATGGAAAAAAGATGGCTGTGGCTTTTTTTTTTTTTACGTAGTTTAAATACTACCTTGCTGATTGGAAAAACACAGTCCCAATTGGTTAAAATGCCACTGACAGCAACCAGTCAAATTAAGTTAAAGTCCACTATTCCAGTTCTGAATTAGTCCCATTTAGTCTCTGTGGTTGAAGTGTATCAAGGAAGAAAATCCAACGTTGTTGTTTGTAGTTTAACAGTTGTTCAGAATTGCCACCCTCCCACCTTAACTGAACACTATCCAAAATCTGCCATGTGATGTCACTCAGGTGGTGATGAAGATCATGCCAGTGTTGTACCAACAGAACTGACAAGACTTTGTTTTTAATTCTTGATTTGTGTTCAGTGAGGCATACTCTGATTGGATGACTCGAGTTTCCAATATATACATAGTAGCATAGTAGATGATGGCAGAAAAAGACCTGCACGGTCCATCCAGTCTGCCCAACAAGATAACTCATATGTGCTACTTTTTGTGTATACCTTACCTTGATTTGTATCTGTCTTTTTCAGGGCACAGACCGTATAAGTCTGCCCAGCACTAGCCCTGCCTCCCAACCACCAGCCCCTTGATTTGTATCTGTCATTTTCAGGCACAGACCGTATAAGTCTGCCCAGCACTAACCCCACCTCCCAACCACCAGCCCGCCTCTGCCATCCAATCTCCGCTAAGCTCCTGAGGATCCCTTCTTTCCGAACAGGATTCCTTTATGTTTATCCCACGCATGTTTGAATTCCGTTACTGTTTTCATCTCCACCACCTCCCGTGGGAGGACATTCCAAGCATCCACCACTCTCTCCGTGAAAAAATACTTCCTGACATTTTTCTTGAGTTTGCCCCCCTTCAATCTCATTTCATGTCCTCTAGTTCTACAGCCTTCCCAACTTTGCAATTGACATGGAGAAACGATGACGTATACATCTTTTGTTTTACAATTGGTGTAAGTTTGAGATGTAATACAACGAGAAGTCTATTAATTATAAACATTAGGAAACTGGCATCTCTGCAAGCTATTATATATATATATATATATATATATATATGTGTGTGTGTGTGTGTGTGTGTAAATAGGAGGAAAAACCTCCAGAAGCACCTTTCTTCACTTAATTTAGCGAATGAAAGGGCTTCTTCATCATTGGAAAAAACCTCCTGAATTTCAAAAAGATAATTTCACCTTATTTCTAGAATTATGAATGTTTTGATAAATATATATCTCTTAAAAACTCGAGAAGGAACTTAACTTCTCTCGGGCTCCTCCGTAATTAAAACTGTGGTTGACGTGAGCCTCCGTTTCGCCAGAACTGCTTCAAAACCTCCGGTCTAATATTATTCCATTCAAACTGCCGACGGACACATGAGGGGCTAAATTAAGTGAAGAAAGGTGCTTCTTGAGGTTTTTCCTCCTATTTACATATATATATATATATATATATATATATATATATATATATATATATATATATATAATAGCTTGCAGAGATGCCAGTTTCCTAATGTTTATAATTAATAGATGTCTCTCTGTTTTGGAAACTGCCCCTGATTTCCAATTTAGTTTGTATATACAACGAGAAGTGCCAGGACGTCTCCAGTCTATGCCCTCTATAGTGGATGATCACCACATTTGAAAAGTCCCAACTTTTCAATAGCAAGAGGTGAGTAATCCAATCGTTTGTATGGCAGAAATTCACCAATAGGGTTTTCTACGTCTAAAAGCACAAATAGGTGGGCATCAAAACAGTCTTGAACTTGCAAGATACTGCAATGCAAGTGAATGGAATTTATGATTTTGGAACTGCCCGGTTACCGCTGGGTTAGCGCAGGAGCCCTTATCGCCACCTCAGTAGGTGGCGGTAAGGGCTCCCTGCCACATGGCCATGCGGTAAAAGTTCTCTTACCGCATGGCCATGTGTGCTGGGGGCTTTTTTTACCACCTGCAGTAAAAATGACCCTGATTCATGGGGAAAATGGCCCTGTAATTCCCTTGCCCGTAATGTCTTGTCTGTCTGTTTTACCTAGATTGTAAGCTCTTTGAGCAGGGACTGTCTATGTCAAATGTTCAGCGCTGTGTACACTTCAACCACAGGTACTAAATGGGACTAAATTTAGAATTGGAATAGTGGTCTTTAATTTGATTGGTTGCTGTCAGTGGCATTTTAACCAATTGGACTGTGTTTTTCCAATCAGCAAGGTAGTATTTAAACTGCGTTTAAAAAAAATAAAAAAGCCACGGCCATCTTTTTTTTCCATGTAAGAAAGGGTATGAGATACACGGAGTGTAAGCTGTCACTCTTTTTGTCCGTTTAAAATTTTTTCAGCTTAGTTATAGGAGTTTGTATACTGTCCGAATATGTTTTGAGCTTATTTTTTGTTGGTTTCAGTGGACCTCTCCCCTGAAGAAGTAGCGAAACTTGGCCATGTTGGCGGAGGTACTTGCTTCTGTGGAAGCTGCTGAAAGTTAAGTGACGTTAGTCACAACTTTTAATTCACAAGTTTGTACTGTTTGAAAAAATGAAAAAAAAAGTTAACATGGTGGCAAGCTGGGGAGAGGTGGATTTTTCAGGGGCTGGAAGAGGGATCAGGTGACTTTAAAAAGGGTTATGTGGGTGCTGGCTGGCAGTCATCTGGGACCTGTATAACTGTCGTATGCGGGTCCCGGCTGAATATCGGCCAGGACCTGCATAAGTTTCAGTGGCCAGCACCGGTCAAATTAGCACTGGATGTTCAGTACCTGGTAGCCCGGACATGGCCTGGCACTGAATACCTTAGTTGGCCATGGTCAGCGATTAAAATATATTGACTGTTGCCAGCTGAATATCAGCCAGATAATTTATAAAATAATGGAAATACTTTGAATGTATTAAGCCATACAGGACTCAATTGAATAAAATAGATTCTGACCTGGTGATATAACTGTTTACTAAATATGGGATGCCAGTACTATGAAAACCTTTATTATCTTATGAGGATTCTGTTTATCATAAAGGTTTAAAATATCCCGCAAGTGCTCAAGCTTCTACAGCTGCAGTGTATCCCAAGTAGTGTGGAACAGAATAAGTGATAAGACTGGATGAGTCAATCAGCCTTTTCTGCTGTCATATAATATGTTTTGTTGGGTTGGGGGAGGGTTAGGGCGGGAGGCAAAGGTTAAAATGTTGATGATATGTATACTGTTCCACATTTACTTGGACGATTTGGCTCTGCAATGTGTGATTTTTGTTAAGAGTATGTTGATATTTCATTTCCTTATATCATCAATAAAAATGTTGAAACATAATATGTTTTGTTTACAGTGTAGAAGTAAGCACTCCTCTGAGGCAGTGATTTCCAAAACTGTCCTGGGGAAGCCCAACCAACCAGCAACCAGGTTTTCATGATATCCACGATAAATGTACATAGGAGAGATTAGCAAATCGATTCCAGGATTATTCATTGTGGATATCCTAAAAGCCTGACTGGCTGAGGTTCCCCAGGTCCAGTGAAACAGTTAGGCAGATGACTCACAAAATCCAGCACAGGATAAAAAAGAAGCAAATCGCCAAAAAATCTTATGACTGTTTTAAACTTTTGTGGTGAATAAATTCATCTTTTTGTGAAAGATGTTTTGGCGATTTGCTTCTTTGTTTTATTCTGTGGGATTCCCCCAGGACAGTTTTGGGAATCTCTGATCTGAGGAATAAAGCTGTACAGCTGTTTCATTCTCTCTCTTCTCTTTGCTTTTTCTCTGGCAGTGGCTGGAAGATTGCTGGTGGTGTACTCATCCTCCTTATCTGCTCCATAAATATGTACTTTGTGATTGTCTACGTGTCTGCCTTGGGCCATGTGGCCTTATATGTGGGGGCTGCGATCCTCTCAATTGTTTACTTATGCTTTGTGGCCTATCTGGTAAGTAGGGCCACTTCTTCTATCCACTTTAAATCTCTCACATGACCAAGAGTCTATAGACTGGAGATGTGTGCATTTTTAAATTCAAGCATTTCTCCTTGCGCTAAGTAGAGAGCATAGATTTCTCTCATTCCTGGTACAGTGGTTCCTCTCTCTGCAATACTTCATCCTGACAAACTGGGGGCAGGGAGACTGGAGTCACAAATCCAGACCCCCTTGTGCCAATATATTTTTAAAATACACATATTTGTATTCCTTTTATTTAGGTCTTGCAAGGAGGCTTTTCTTACTTTTACATTTCTCTGTTAAACCAACAGTTGCCTTTACTTGTAAGTTACTTGTTCCTTACCTCAGCAGTGTGTGCTCGCTCTTTTAATACTGCTGGCACATTACATTGCCTAAAAGCTCTGTTACCAGGGGACTTAGAAAAGAAATCTCATGGCAGCTGCTGTCATACAGTGTGTTCCTAGCAATGGGAGCAAGTATTGTTGCAGAGGAAAGGAAAAAAAATAGGGCAAGGTACTGAACAATGTAATCCAAATCTCACATCCACCATGTAGCCTAAGGATTAGTCATGTACCCTGATGATAACTTGTATGGCACTGTCACGAAACACCTAGCCACTCACCTGGGGTTACCCTGTGGCCACTTAGAGGGTCTATCCCCAGCATATCTCAGGTCCGCCTGCACCTGCCGCTTGTGCGCTACACTAGCACCCCTCCCATTTACTGGGTCACAGCCGCCTCTGGGCAAGTCTCCCACTCTGAAATTATCCCCAGTGATTTCTAGGTTACTGGGGCCACACTCCCAACACACAAACCACCAATATTCTTTATCAGTCCAGACATGCAGGGCAAACAAACGACTGTGTTTATTCTCATAAAAATATTGAACAGTGGAGAGACAAAATGCAATCAGCAAATAGTAACAAGCAACTGAAAAATGGATCAATTAGAAAACTAACTGAACATTTGTATACTGTCTAAACAGTGCCTGGGAAGATCAGGACATATAGCTGCTCACAAGTTATCAAATGTAACTGTTTGCAGGGTCTTACCAAAGGGATCCTGTTCTCTTTTCTTCCTGGCTAAGACTGGAGCAAAAGCCAGTACTCTCCAAATGAAAATGAGCTCATGGGCCAATCAGAGGCCAGAACAAGAAAATTTCAAACATTACTGCTTCCTGTTTGTAATAAATCTAAAGAAAAGAACATTTATTTCTCTGTAACAGCTTTACAGCAAAGAAGCATCACCTGCTGGCCAAATAGGAGAAATACATTTCAGGACATAATTAATGCAGGAAAATATCCAATACATTTTACAGTCTTAAAATACACTGTTTCTTCACGGGCACTATATATATTTCTCCGAGGACAAGCAGGCTGCTTGTTCTCACTGATGGGTGACGTCCACGGCAGCCCCTCCAATCGGAACACTTCACTAGCAAAGGCCTTTGCTAGTCCTCGCGCGCCCATGCGCACCGCGCATGTGCGGCCGTCTTCCCGCCCGAACCGGCTCGTGTTCATCAGTCTTCTTTTGTCCGCGCTCTGGACGGTCATGTTTGCGCCGTTTCACGCCCCTAAAAGTTGACCCTCGCGCGTCTTCGCGTTTTTCGCTAAAAAAAAAACGGACCTTTACGGTCTTTACCCCTTTCCCGTGCTTCCAGCTTTTGCCCTGCGTAAGTTTCCTTTCGCTTTCGGGGTAGGCCTTTTTTGAGGCCTCGGTACGGGTTTTTTCTCTCCCTATTTTTGGTGCCTATATTGCCATTATGAGTTTTGATTTCGCCGGCGTGATTTTTCCGCCCATGTCATCGAAGTCTCCCAGCGGCTTCAAGAAGTGCACCCAGTGTGCCCGGGTAATCTCGCTCACTGATAGGCACGCGTCGTGTTTTCAGTGTCTGGGGGCTGGGCACCGCCTGCAGGCCTGTAGTCTTTGCGCCCTTTTACAGAAGAGGATTCAGGTAGCGAGATTGGCCCAGTGGAACGTGTTGTTCTCGGGCTCTTCGTCGGCAACAGCACCAGGGGCATCGAGTGCATCGACGTCGACAGCATCAAGACCTTCAACCTCGGCATCGACTGCATCGAGGCATCGACCCTCTGCATAGTCGGTACCGAGACATCGAAAGGCTGCGTCGGCGTCGGTGGTACCGGGACCTCCACTAGTGCTGATGTCGTCGGACGGTGGTGCTTCGACTGGAGTGCAGGTGAGGGCTGTCCATTCCCCTGCTGGTGGCGGTGAGCCTTCGGGTGGGTCTCCCCCTACCCTGAGGGCTCCTGCGGTACAGCCCCCCCGAGACCGACCTTATTCGGCCTCGGCCCCGAGGAAGCGACGGCTGGATTCTACGTCCTCCTCGTCGGTACCGGGAAGTTCCGGTGACATGCTTCGTTTGAAAAAGTCAAAGAAGCATCGACACCGGTCTCCTTCCCGCATCGGTACCGAGAGCTCTGAGTCGCCGAGGGAGTCGGCACCGGGAGGACCGCTCACCCTCTGTTCAGGAGGTGTCGATGCGCTCCACCTTGGACAGCCCGGAACAGCCTCCACGCCCGGAACAGACTCTGACCTCGACGCCTGCATCGGCTTCCATGTCTTTCTCCACAGCTGCTCTGCACGAGAGTCTCCGGGCTGTTCTTCCAGAGATCCTGGGAGAGCTGTTGCACCCTTCCCCTCCGGTACCGGGGGTGCTTGCGCCACCGGTACCGTCGAGTGAGGCGCCGGCTGGCCCCTTGCCCGGGGTGAGGTCTCCGACATCGGTGACGCTTGCGGTACCGACTGCGGTCGCCTCCCAGGAAGGCTCCCCGACGACGTCGGCGGAGGGAGCTTCGCCGGTGCTGGCGAGGGAGTCTACCTCTCGACGCTCCCACCGTGGCCGTGTTTCCACGGAGTCGAGCCGGGCACGGCTTCAGACACAGGTTCATGAACTTGTGTCTGATACCGATGGTGAGGCCTCGTGGGAGGAGGAGGAGGACATCAGATATTTCTCTGACGAGGAGTCTGATGGCCTTCCTTCTGATCCCACTCCCTCCCCTGAAAGGCAGCTTTCTCCTCCCGAGAGTCTGTCTTTTGCGGCCTTTGTCCGGGAGATGTCTACGGCCATCCCCTTCCCGGTGGTTGTGGAGGATGAGCCCAGGGCTGAAATGTTTGAGCTCTTGGACTATCCTTCTCCACCTAAGGAAGCATCCACAGTACCCATGCATCATGTCCTAAAAAAGACATTGCTGGTGAACTGGACCAAGCCTCTAAGTAATCCCCACATTCCCAAGAAGATCGAGTCCCAGTACCGGATCCATGGAGACCCAGAGCTGATGCGCACTCAGTTGCCTCACGACTCTGGTGTGGTGGATCTGGCCCTAAAGAAGGCTAAGAGTTCTAGGGAGCATGCTTCGGCGCCCCCGGGCAAGGACTCTAGAACCTTAGACTCCTTTGGGAGGAAGGCCTACCATTCTTCTATGCTCGTGGCCAAAATCCAGTCTTACCAGCTCTACACAAGCATACATATGCGGAACAATGTGCGGCAGTTGGCGGGCTTGGTGGACAAGCTCTCTCCTGAGCAAGCCAAGCAATTTCAGGAGGTGGTCAGGCAGCTGAAGGCGTGCAGAAAATTTCTGGCCAGAGGGGTATATGATACCTTTGATGTTGCGTCCAGGGCCGCTGCTCAAGGTGTGGTGATGCGCAGACTCTCATGGCTGCGTGCCTCCGACCTGGAGAATAGGATCCAGCAGCGGATTGCGGACTCCCCTTGCCGAGCGGACAATATTTTTGGAGAGAAAATCGAACAGGTGGTAGAGCAGCTCCACCAGCGGGATACCGCTTTCGACAAGTTCTCCCGCCGGCAGTCTTCAGCATCTACCTCCTCAGGTAGACGTTTTTATGGGGGAAGGAAGACTGTTCCCTACTCTTCTGGTAAGCGTAGGTACAATCCTCCTTCTCGACAGCCTGCGGCCCAGGCTAAGCCCCAGCGCGCTCGCTCTCGTCAGCAGCGTGCGCCTCAGCAAGGCCCCGCGGCTCCCCAGGAAAAGCAGGGGGCGAGCTTTTGACTGGCTCCAGCAGAGCATAGCCGACATCAACGTGTCAGTGCCGGGCGATCTGCCGGTCGGGGGGAGGTTGAAAGTTTTTCACCAAAGGTGGCCTCTTATAACCTCCGACCGTTGGGTTCTTCAAATAGTCCGGCAAGGATACACCCTCAATTTGGCCTCCAAACCTCCAAATTGCCCACCGGGAGCTGAGTCTTACAGCTTCCAGCACAAGCAGGTACTTGCAGAGGAACTCTCCGCCCTTCTCAGCGCCAATGCGGTCGAGCCCGTGCCATCCGGGCAAGAAGGGCTGGGATTCTATTCCAGGTACTTCCTTGTGGAAAAGAAAACAGGGGGGATGCGTCCCATCCTAGACCTAAGGGCCCTGAACAAATATCTGGTCAAGGAAAAGTTCAGGATGCTTTCCCTGGGCACCCTTCTCCCCATGATTCAGGAAAACGATTGGCTATGCTCTCTGGACTTGAAGGACGCTTACACGCAAATCCCGATACTGCCAGCTCACAGACAGTATCTGCGATTTCAGCTGGGCACACGTCACTTCCAGTACTGTGTGCTACCCTTTGGGCTCGCCTCTGCGCCCAGAGTGTTCACGAAGTGCTTGGCTGTAGTAGCAGCGGCGCTTCGCAGGCTGGGAGTACACTTGTTCCCCTATCTCAACGATTAGCTGGTGAAGAACACATCCGAGGCAGGAGCTCTACAGTCCATGCAGATGACTATTCGCCTCCTGGAGCTACTGGGGTTTGTGATAAATTATCCAAAGTCCCATCTTCTCCCAGTACAGAGACTCGAATTCATAGGAGCTCTGCTGGATTCTCGGACGGCTCGTGCCTATCTCCCAGAGACGAGAGCCAACAACGTGTTGTCCCTCGTCTCGCGGGTGCGAGCGTCCCAGCAGATCACAGCTCGGCAGATGTTGAGATTGCTGGGTCACATGGCCTCCACAGTTCATGTGACTCCCATGGCCTGCCTTCACATGCGATCTGCTCAATGGACCCTAGCTTCCCAGTGGTTTCAGGCTGCTGGGGATCTAGAAGACGTGATCCACCTGTCCACGAGTTTTCTCAAATCCCTGTATTGGTGGACGATTTGGTCCAATTTGACTCTGGGACGTCCTTTCCAAATTCCTCAGCCACAAAAAGTGCTGACTACGGATGCGTCCCTCCTGGGGTGGGGAGCTCATGTCGATGGGCTTCACACCCAAGGAAGCTGGTCCCTCCAGGAACGCGATCTACAGATCAATCTCCTGGAGTTACGAGCGGTCTGGAACGCTCTGAAGGCTTTCAGAGATCGGCTTTCCCACCAAATTATCCAAATTCAGACAGATAACCAGGTTGCCATGTATTACATCAACAAGCAGGGGGGCACCGGATCTCGCCCCCTGTGTCAGGAAGCCGTCAGCATGTGGCTGTGGGCTCGCCGTCACGGCATGGTGCTCCAAGCCACATATCTGGCAGGTGTAAACAACAGTCTGGCCGACAGGTTGAGCAGGATTATGCAACCTCACGAGTGGTCGCTCAACTCCAGAGTAGTGCGCCAGATCTTCCAGGTGTGGGGCACCCCCTTGGTAGATCTCTTTGCATCTCGAGCCAACCACAAAGTCCCTCAGTTCTGTTCCAGGCTTCAGGCCCACGGCAGACTGGCATCGGATGCCTTCCTCCTGGACTGGGGGGAAGGTCTACTGTATGCTTATCCTCCCATACCTCTGGTGGGGAAGACTTTGTTGAAACTCAAGCAAGACCGTGGCACCATGATTCTGATTGCTCCGTTTTGGCCGCGTCAGATCTGGTTCCCTCTTCTTCTGGAGTTGTCCTCCGAAGAACCGTGGAGATTGGAGTGTTTTCCGACCCTCATCACACAGGACGAAGGGGCGCTTCTACATCCCAACCTCCGGTCTCTGGCTCTCACGGCTTGGATGTTGAGAGCGTAGACTTTGCCTCTTTGGATCTGTTAGAGGGTGTCTCCCGTGTTTTGCTTGCTTCCAGGAAAGATTCCACTAAGAGGAGTTACTTCTTTCTATGGAGGAGGTTTGCCGTCTGGTGTGACAGCAAGGCCCTAGATCCTCGCTCTTGTCCTACACCGACCCTGCTTGAATACCTTCTGCACTTGTCTGAGTCTGGTCTCAAGACCAACTCTGTAAGGGTTCATCTTAGCGCAATCAGTGCATACCATTACTGTGTGGAAGGTAAGCCGATCTCAGGACAGCCTTTAGTTGTTCGCTTCATGAGAGGTTTGCTTTTGTCAAAGACCCCCGTCAAACCTTCTACAGTGTCATGGGATCTCAATGTCGTTCTCACCCAGCTGATAAAACCTCCTTTTGAGCCACTGAACTCCTGCTATCTGAAGTACTTGACCTGGAATGTCATTTTCTTGGTGGCAGTTACTTCAGCTCGTAGTCAGTGAGCTTCAGGCCCTGGTAGCCCAGGCCCCTTACACCAGATTTCATCATAACAGAGTAGTCCTCCGCACTCACCCTAAGTTCTTGCCGAAGGTAGTGTTGGAGTTCCATCTGAACCAGTCAATTGTCTTGCCAACATTTTTTCCCCGTCCTCATTCCTGCCCTGCTGAACGTCAGCTGCACACATTGGACTGCAAGAGAGCATTGGCCTTCTATCTGGAGCGGACACAGCCCAACAGACAGTCCGCCCAATTGTTTGTTTCTTTTGATCCCAACAGTCCGCCCAATTGTTTGTTTCTTTTGATCCCAACAGGAGGGGAGTGGCTGTGGGGAAATGCACCATATCCAATTGGCTAGCAGATTGCATTTCCTTCACTTACGCCCTGCTGGGCTGGCTCTTGAGGGTCATGTCACGGCTCACAATGTCAGAGCCATGGCTGCGTCAGTGGCCCACTTGAAGTCAGCCACTGTTGAAGAGATCTGCAAAGCTGCGACGTGGTCATCTGTCCACACATTCACATCTCATTACTGCCTGCAGCAGGATACCCGACGCGACAGTCGGTTCGGGCAGTCAGTGCTTTAGAATCCAACTCCACCCCCCTAGGCCCATGTTTATTCTGTTCCAGGCTACACTCTCAGTTAGTTGGATAAATTGTTAGGTCAATCTCAGTTATGTCCTCGCCGTTGCGAGGTCCAATTGACCATGTTTGTTGTTTTGAGTGAGCCTGGGGGCTAGGGATACCCCATCAGTGAGAACAAGCAGCCTGCTTGTCCTCGGAAAAAGCGAATGCTACATACCTGTAGAAGGTATTCTCCGAGGACAGCAGGCTGATTGTTCTCACAAACCCGCCCGCCTCCCCTTTGGAGTTGTGTCTTCCCTTGTCTTTGTCTTGCTACATATGGGACTGACGAACACGAGCTGGTTCAGGCGGGAAGACGGCCGCGCATGGGCGAGCGAGGACTAGCAAAGGCCTTTGCTAGTGAAGTGTTCCGATTGGAGGGGCTGCCGTGGACATCACCCATCAGTGAGAACAATCAGCCTGCTGTCCTTGGAGAATACCTTCTACAGGTATGTAGCATTCGCTTTATATGGTAATTCACAGGGATACAGTGTTCTCCCTTACACTAAATATAAGTACTGAGAGTTAGAGATTTGGTTGATGGTCATACACTGACATTGAATAGAGGATTTCAAATGAGTTCTTCTGGCTTGCAGCTCTGCAATCTAATCATTATATTATATAGCCAACCCCGTAGCTCAAATTAGGATGGCATGGACCAACACCAGTCATCAGCAATACTCCCCTCTTCAATGGCTACAGCCAGACGAATAAGAGAAGCAAAGGCTACAGAGGTGTAGCTGAGTGTGTGTGTGGGGGGGGGGGGTTGCAAGGGGAACAGTCGCTCCCCCAAACAGATTTTAAAGAAAATTATGCCGAAGCCAGCTCTTGTCAATTGGGGTTTTTTTTTTAATTTGCAGTATTGACTTTCTCCCCATCCCTCCCACCCTACCATGGAACCTGCACCACTCCTTCCCTGAGTTCAACACCGCTTCCTGTTCTCCCTCCCCCCAGACTGTCAGACCTCCTTCGTTTATAACAGTATATAACACGCTGCCTGTCTGAGCCAGCGTCTGATCCATCCCCCTGCATGTCCTTCCCCTCTGACACAGCTTCCTATTTCCGCGAAGGCGGGACACGCAGAGGGAAGGATTGGATCCGAAGCTGGCTCAGACAGGCTAAACGAAGGAGGTTTGACGGTCGGGGGAGGTGGGTTGTAGGAAGCAGGCACTGGAACGGGGGGGGGGGGGGGTGGTCTGTTGAAGGAAGAAGGGATTTGAAAGAAGGAGGTACTGGATAGGGACACAGGGGGGCACTATTGGAAAAGGAGGGGAGATAGAGATACGGGGACAATGCTGGAAAAGAAGGAAGATGGGAACATGGGGGGTTATACTGGAAAGGGAGGGAGATGAGGACATGGGACAGTGCTGGAATAAGGGGAAGATGGGGACCCTAGGGGGAGTTATGCTTGAAAGGGAAGGAGATGGGGGCTTGGGGGGGGGGGGTTGTACTGGAAAGGGAGGGAGATGAGGACATAGGGGGACAATGCTGGAATATGGGGAACATGGAGATGGGGGGGGGGGTTAAGCTTGAAAGGGAGGGAAGATGGGGACACAAAGGGTAATGTTGGAAAGGAAGGGAGATGGTGACATGAGAGGTAATGCTGGGGGGAGATGGGGACACTGGGGGTAATGCTTGAAAGGAATGGGGAGGGAAGGTAAAAGAGATGCCACATTGCATAGGGCGTAGGAACAGAGATGTCAGCAGACCGCAGGAAGGGAGAAGGGGAACAAGAAAGAGATCTTGGATGAAGAGAGGGGAAGAAAAGCTGAACCCATGGGGAGAAAGCGAGAGATGATGGGATGGGAGGGGTTGACCAGAGGGAAAAGAGAAAGTTGAGATGAGTCGGGAGAACAGTAGGAAAGATGCTGGAGCCAGAGAGAGATGTGGTACCATGGGAAGCGTCAGGGGAGAGAGAGGAAGTTCCGGCTGGGGGTTGGGAGTACAAGAAAAAGGGAAGAGAGGAGGCAAAGAGAAACTGGACAAGGTAGGGATGATGACACACAGGGCAGATACTGAACATGAGGAAAATAGGGACAGGGAAACAGAAGGGAGATGCTGGACATGACAGGAACACAGGGAATGATGGCAGACATGAAGAAAGAAGAAATGTCAAATAGGCGACTTTGGAAAGCAGAACTAGGGGCAAAGAGGGACAGTTCAGAAGATGGATGAGATGAGGGTAGAAGGGGGACAGATCAGATGATGACTAGGATATGGTGATTGAATGAGACGAGTTGGGGAGCAGAGCAGGGAATTATAGATAGGACAGATGGCATGGGAATTTTGAGGGATGCTCGTACTTGGCATTGGTCTTTGAAAGGATTGTGTGAGTGTGGAAATGGGGTTAAAAAGATGGTGAAAGAGGCAGTAGGACATGGGGTATAGGGTAAAAGATAGAAGATTGGCCTGGGGGCAAGGAGAGGGAGGAGAAGAATTTCCTGGAGGCAAGGGAAGGAAGGAGAGATGGGGATGGAGCTGGGGCTGGTGAGGGGATGAGGGCTAGAATAGTGAGTACAGAGGATGGGAGTGGGAGAGTAGAGTGGGTGAAAGATGAGGAGGGGGATAGGAGACTGGAAAAGGAGAAGGACAGAGGGGACAAATGGGAGGGAGATAGGGAAGGCCAGTAGGTAGATGAAAAGGAGACTAAGAACTAGAAGGTGAGAGAAAGGGATAATGAGAGTAAAATCGAATGGATGGACAAATCTAGAGAAGAGTAGGATTAAAAAAAAAAAACATTAAACAAAAGATCAGTGCCAAAATCTGAGAAAGAAAGGAAGAAGATAAGGAGAGAGAAGAAATGGAAAGGCCAATCCAGAAAATAATTTAGAAGACTGACGCATGGAAAGTGGAAAAGAGATTGGGACCAGCTTAATTGTTGAAATAAAATACCCAGACAGCAAAGCTAGAAAAGAAAACAATTATATTTATTTAATACTTATTTAGGACTGAGATGTGCCTGCTTAGTGAAATGTATATATATTTTTCTATTTTTATTTTGCAAAGCACAGGAGAAAATTATATTTCTATTTCTTTTACTAGTATTGTACTGCTTAGAGTCTGGCTTTCTTGGGTGAGGGGGGGGGGGGGGGGGGTGCTTTTGTCTGCATGTTTTTTGTGGTTGTCTATTCTGTATGAGATGAGTGTTTCTCTATGTCCTCCAACCAGGGTAAAGGATTCTGCTAGCATGAAGTGTCTGTGTAGGATAATCTGTCCAGCTTGTTCCAGTTTCCCAGTAGCAGGTATATTGGTGTTGTAGGGCCTAGTATAATATTTACAGCACTGTCTTTTCATAGATGGGTTAGGGCTGTTATGATTTGGTAAGTTTGGTGCTGTAGGACTCAGTGTAATAGTTATATTGCACTGTTTTTTTCATAGGTGGGTTAGGGCATTAGGGCTGTTACAGTGTGGTAAGTTTTCTGTATAGGTTTTAAAGTGTGTTTTTGCAGGGTTTTGCGTTATTTCAGTGTCTGCCCTATTTGAAAATAGGCTCTGGGGCACGGGCCTCTTTTGGCAGCCCTTGTCGCCCAAATTAAAAATGCTTAGGACTAGTGGTCTCCACATCCTGTAGAGTCACCACAAAAAACAAAGACCCATCTGATTTAAACAAATTGTCTACCAATGGAAGGAGTGTATAGACTGTTCCTGAGGTGTTGGTCAAGATCTGAATATTTTTAATTGCAGTTAAGAAGACAGGCTGCTTCTCTAGCCGATCACAGGACCTCTGCTGGATCCCATCTCCTGATGTAACTTCCTGTTTCCTCGTAGGGGGAATGTAGCACATGCAGCCTGTGTCAATCATTGCTGGCCACAGCCACTGCACCTGAGGAAAAACATCAGCCCGCTGCCTGGCTGACACTGACTGGTGCCTGCTTTAGAACAACCTGTTCCCCCTGATGTCAAAACCTGGCTATTCATCTGGAAGGCAGCTAGCGATCTTCATCCTGTTGGCTGCCAACATGATGCACCAGGACTGCTGCATAACTTAGAAAAGCAGCAGAGTATCTGTTCCACTTTCCCACCAAGCTGCATCTACAGGAAAAACTGCAGCAGGTTACATAGAACATGTAGGCAAGTAAAGACCATATAGCCTCTCCAGTCTGCCCTTCCATGTCATCTACTATTCCTTGGCGATGTACTTGTCCCAATCTCTCATGAATTCAGATACTGTCTTTATCTCCAACACTTCCATTGGGAGGCCTTTCTATGAATTCACCACACTTTCCATGAAGAAGTATTTCATCAGGTTACTTCTAAGTCTGTCCCCTTTCACCTTCATCCTGTGCACCTTCATTCCAGAGCTTCCTTTCAGTTGAAAGAGACTTGCCACCTGTTCATTTATACTATATAGGTATTTAAACATCTCTATCATATCTCCTGTCTCCTTTCTTCCAAAGTACATATATTGAGATCTTTGTCCCAATACGCTTTATGACGAAGACCACTGACCATTTCAGTAGCCACTAGACTGATTCCATCCTGTTTATATCTTTTTGAAGGTGCGGTCTCCAGAAATGTACACAGTATTGTAAATGAGATCTTACCAGAATTTTATAGAGAGGCATCATCGCCTCCCTTTCCCTTCTGGCCATTCCTCTCCCTATGCACCCAAGCATCCTTCTAGCTTTCGCCATTACCTTTTCAACCTATTTGGCCACATTGAGATCATCACATGCGATACCCAAGTCTGTTTCTCTTTCATGCACAAAAGTTCTTCACTCCCTAAATTGTACTGTTCCCTCGGGTTTTTGCAGCCCAAATGCATGACCGCACATTTTTTAGCATTAAATCTAAGCTGCCAAATTTCAGACCATTCCTCTAGCTTCACCAAGTGCATCCTGTCGTTCACACCATCAAGAGGTATCTACCGTATTGCAGATTTTGGTGTCCGCAAAGAGGCAAAACTTACCAGAGAGCCCTTCAGCAATATTGCTTACAAAATGTAAGAACCGGCCTAAGAACCGAACCTTGCTCCATTTACCACTACCCTCTGTCACCTTCCAGTTAACCAGTTCCTAACCCAGTCAAATCACTTTAGGGCCCATTACAAGAGCACTCAGTTTATTTAATAGTCATCTATGCGGAACTGTGTCAAAGGCTTTGCTAAAATGATACTCAGCCAGTTCCTGGCAGTTTTCACTTGTGTGGGTTTATGCTCCCAAAGCTCCTTGGTGTACATACGCTTTCTCTACGTCTTTTCATTACTCTGAGACTTTTACTGCCAACAAAGAGGATTTTTGATTATTTGACTCATTTGGACATCATCTGTACTGATAGACCCCTGATGCAGCCATGGACCTTGTCAGGTCTGTTAAATAAAATATTAAGTTGATGCCTCACTCTTAAAGGCTCCTTGTGCTTTTTGGTTTCCGCTCTAAAATCTAAATACACCACATCTAGCGCTCTCACTTGATCAACTCTCTGGCCACCCAGTCAAAGAAATCAATTATTTGTCTGACAGAACTTGCCTCTAGTGAAACTATGTTGCCTCGGGTCCTGTAATCCATTGGATTCCAAAAACTTTACTATTCTCTGTTTTAAAAGCGTTTCTATTCATTTACTTATTACAGAGATCAGAATAACCAGCCTGTCTTTCCCAACCCTCCAGTCCTCCAGGACCACTCCCAGCTCTGGAGAAGCATTGAAAGGTCAAGCTATCCAGCCGCATTGCTTTGTTCTTTAGTTTAGCCAGTTCTTCACAAACACAGTCCTCTGAAAATCGTTCAGTTACTATTTGTGATATTAATAGGAGAGAGAAGTTTTTATGATTTGTATAGTTATTCTCCGGGGATAAGCAGGGTTATCTATTCTCACAAGTGGGTGACGATCTTCGTCTCCCGGTCCGGGATTTCTAACAAGTATAAGTAGAGCTATGTGGAGCAAGAGACATGCATCACCATGCATGCACGCGTGCCTTAGTTCTTTTTCTACTGCGATGAGGAGAGGGCATTTTTTTAACCCTCTCCTCACAACGCTTGGTCGAAAAGAGCTTTTCCGGGCCTTTTGGTGATTTTTTTTTCGTCTAAAATTGTGTTCCCAGTTGTAGAACCCCCTTTTTTGTCTTTCCCATATTTTTTTAGTTTATTTTGCCTGGTTTTAAGTTTCCTTTCTTTTTCGTTGTTTGGTCGTTTTTAGATCTTGACCGCTCAGGAATTTTCCCTTCAGTTTTTGCCTTGCCTTGCCACTTTTTCAGGCACCCATTACTTTAATTTAGCGAGGAAGTTTTTCCTTCCATGTCAGTGAAGATTCCCAGTGGCTTTAAATGCTGTACCCTGTGCAATCGGACAGTCTCTGGGAAAGACACCCATTCTTGGTGTCTACATTGTCTTGGGCCCGACCATAGCCCCACTGTTCTCTATCTTCACATGAAGAAGTGGACCCAGATTTCCAGAGAGGCTCAATGAGAGAAGATATTTGGAACCAAGTCGGTTCCTCAACAACTGCATCAATGTTGATTATCGCATTGAGAGCATCGGTAAGCATGGCTGCTGCTAGACTCTTAAACACTGGGAGCAGTGAAGCATCGAGCGGGGTCTCCACCTTCCTCGAGGCCTCCTGCTGTGTAGGGCTCCCGGGATCATCCATCATCTGACCCAACCCAAGGCGACGTGTGGATTCGACATAATCCTCATTGTCACCAAGAAGCCTCAGTGACACACTTCAGACAAAGGCTAAAAAGCATCTTCATCAGTCGCCCTCGACACATGGTGCCAGGAGATCCAGGGCATCAAAGGATTTGGCACCTGAGATGTGTCAACACCGGGAGGACCGCTCCCCCTCCATACTGGAGGTGCAGATGCATCGGTCTCCCAGCAGCCAAGTCCCAGCTCCTGTATCGACCGCCAGCTTCAACCTGTACCTTAATCAGCACTCCAGCTTTTCCCAGTGTTGACTCTCGATGAGCGCATCTGGGTGTTGTTTCCTGAGCTGCTGGATGGCCTAATGAAACGGTATGCATCGGTATCAAGGGTGCCTGCTTACTGTTGCGGCCCCGCTTGGCCCTCCCTTGATGTCCGTGGAAGAAGCTTCACCACAGTCGAGGCAGGAACCAACTTCTCAACACCAATCTCGAGGGCATGTTTCCTCCACATCGAGGCAGGTTCAGTCTCAACACTCCTGTCTGAAAGTATTGTCTGACATTGAAGAGGAGCGCTCATAAGATTCAGAGGAGGATCCAAGGTACTTTTTCTCCAATGAGTCCTATGGAATTCCCTCTGAACCCTACCCTTCACTTGAAAGGAGAAAGTCTCCTGAGAGCCTTTCATTCCATTCTTTTGTTAAAGAAATGGCTGATGCTGTTCCTTTTTCTTTGGAAGTGGAGGAAGAGCCCAGGGCCAAGATGCTCGAGGTCCTGGACTACACATCTCCTCCTAGGGAGGCTCTGACTGTCCCTCTCCACATGGTACTCTAGGAAGTCCTTGTTGGGACCTGGGAGTCCCCTCTGTTGGTCCCGGTCATGCCCAAGAAGATTGACACCCAGTATTGGATCCACAGTACACCTGGTTTTGATAAGCCTCAGTTGCCTCACAATTCCATGGTGGTTGAATCTGCTCTCAAAAGAGCCAGTTCCAGGGACTGTGCCTTGGTGCCCCCAGGTAAAGAAGCTAGAACCCTGGATTCTTTTGGGAGGAAGATGTACCAGGCTTCAATGCTCATCTCCCAAATACAATCATACCAACTCTTCATGAGCATCCACTTTCAAAACTCGGTGCGCAAGTATGTTTGTATTCGGGAGATCCTAAGGTCCCTGCTGCTCCCCAGTCAAAGCAAGGGACAAGCTTTTGACTGGTTCATGCAGAGCATAGCTGCAGTAAAAGTGTCCGTCATGGACGAGTTGCCAGTTGGGGAGAGGTTGAAGTTTTTCCACGAAAGATAGCTCCTTATAACCTCCGACTGGTGGGTTCTTCAAATAGTCTGTCTTGGATACGCACTCGGTATCAAAAACCTCCAATTTCCCCACCGAGAGCTCATTCATTCAGCTCTCAGCTCAGGCAGGTACTTGCAGAGGAACACTTAGACCTTCTGAAGGCCCATGTGGTCCAGCCCATTATACCAGGGGAGGAAGGGTGGGGATTCTATTCCAGGTACTTCCTTGTGCACAAGAAGACAGGGAGGAGCAATACCTTGGCTGCCAGACTGAGCAAGGTAATGCAGCTACACAAGTGGTCTCTCAGTATGGGCATAGCCCACAAGATCTTCCATGCGTGGGGCATCCCCTCAGTGGATCTTTTTTGCCATTCAGGTCAACCACAAAATCCCTCAGTTCTGTTCCAGGCTTCAGGCCCACAACAGACTAGTGTCAGATGCCTTCCTCTTCAATTGGAGGGCAGGTCTTCTGTATGCGTTTCTCCCATACCTCTAGTAGGTAAATTTTGTTGAACCTTGAGCAAGATCACGGAACCATGATTCTGATAGTGCCTTACTGGCTTCAGCAGATATGATTCCTTCTTCATCTGGAGTTATCCTCCGAAGAACCGTGGAGATTGGAATGTTTTCTGACCCTCATCATGCAGAACACTGGGTTTCTTCTACATCCCATTCTTCAGTCTCTGGCTTTCACAGCTTGTATGTTGAGAGCTTAGAATTCGCTTCCCTGGGTCTTTCAGAGGGTGTCTCCAGGGTCTTGCTGGCTTCCAGGAAAGGCTCCACTAAGAGGTGCTATTCTTTCAATTGGAGGAGGTTTGCTGTCTGGTGTGAGAACCAGACAGCAAACTAGATCCCCTTGCTTACACAGACCCTGCTTGAGTACTTTTTACACCTGTCAGTCTGGTCTCAGGACCAACTCTGTAAGGGTTCAACTTAGTGCAATTAGTGCTTATCAGCGTGTAGAAGGTAATCCCATCTCTGTACAGTATTTAGTTGTTCGTTCATGAGAGGTTTGCTTTTGTCAGTGCTCCCTGTCAGACCTCCACCAGTGTAATGGAATCTCAATGTCATTCTCACCCAGTTGATGAAAGCTCCTTTCGAGCCACTGAATTCTTGCCATCTGAAGTACTATACCTGGAAGGTTGTTTTCTTGGTAGCTGTTACTTCAGCTTGTAGAGTCATTGAGCCTCAGGACTTAGTAATGGATGCACCTTACACTAAGTATCATCACAACAGAGTAGTCCTCCTCACTCGCCCTAAGTTCCTGCCGAAAGTGGTGTTGGAATTCCATCTGAACCAGTCGATTGTCTTGCCAACATTCTTTCCCCAACCTCATGCCCATCCTGTCAAAATCAGCTTGCACATCTTGGATTGCAAGAGAACATTGGCCCACTACATGGAGCGGACCAGGCCCCACAGCCAGTCTGCCCAACTTTTTGTTTCTCTTGATCCCAATAGAATGGGGGTCACCATCGGGAAATGCACCATTTCTAATTAGCCAGCAGATTGCATTTCCTTCACTTATGCCCAGGCTGGGTTGGCCCTAGAGGGTCATATCATGACTCATAATGTCAGAGCCGTGGCTGCATTAGTAGCCCAATTGAGGAAGAAATTTGCAAGACTGCGACATGCTCTTTAGTTCACATATTCACATCACACTACTGCCTTGAGCAGGATACCCTATGCGACAGTCTTTTTGGGCAGAAAGTGTTGCAGAATCTGTTTGGGGTCTAGAATCCAACTCCACCCTCCTAGACCCATTTTATTTCTGTTCCTGCCTTGCACTGTCATTCAGATTGTATATCGTTTCTGGTTAATGTGTGTTATGTCCTCGCCATTGCAAGACCCAGTTGTCCAGTGTTTGTTTTTGGTGAGCCTGGATGCTAGGGATTCTCCACTTGTGAGAATAGATAAGCCTGCTTGTCCTCGGAGGAAGCTACTTTACACTGAAAGACACACATAAAAAGCTAAGGTACTTACCTGTAGCGGATGTTCTCTGAGGGACAGTAGGCTTTATATTCTCACAGTCCCTCCCACCTTCCCTTGGAGTTGTCTGTTCTGTTATTTTTACTTTATTTTTGCTGTAGTATTAAACTAAGGAGACCGCGTTCTGTCAGCAGGCGCAAAGGAACGCGTGCATGTGCTGTGGAGCATGTCTCGCTCTCCACAAAGCTCTACTTTATACTTGTCCCAAACCAGGCGACATGGTTCAGCGTCACCCACTTGTGAGAATATAAAAAGGCTTATTTTTGAAAGAGAAAGACGGCAATATTTCAACCCAAATCGGGAGTAACATAACATAACATAGTAGGTGATGGGCGCCTTTCTCTCATGGGCGCCCAAATCGGTATAATCGAAAGCTGATTTTGGGCACCTCCAACTGCAGTCAGTCGCAGGAACAGACAAAGTTGACGGCGGCGTGTCAGAGGCGTGGTGAAGGCAGGACTGTGGCGTGTTTATCGGCCGAGGAGAGATGGGCGCGCTCAGCCGATAATGAAAAAAAGAAGGGCGCCAGAAGCGAGAATTTGGGTCACTTTTTCTGGATCCTTTTTTTCATGAACAAGTCCCCAAAAAGTGCCCCAACTGCCCAGATGACCACCGGAGGGAATCGGGGATGACCTCCCCTGACTCCCCCAGTGGTCACTAAACCCCCTCCCACCCAAAAAAAAAAGAACTTTAAAAACTTTTTTTCCAGCTGGTATGCCAGCCTCAAATGTCATACCCAGCTCCATCACAGCAGTTTGCAGGTCCCTGGAGCAGTTGTTAGTGGGTGCAGTGGACTTCAGGCAGGTGGACCCAGGCCCATCCCCTCCTACCTGTTACACTTGTGCTGGTAAATGGGAGCCCTCCAAACTGCCCCCAAAACCTACTGTACCCACATCTAGGTGCCCCCCTTCAGTCATATGTGCTATGGTAATGGTGTAGAGTTCTGGGGAGTGGGTTTTGGGGGGGCTCAGCACCCAAAGAAAGGCAGGTATTTTAATTTTTTTTTTTAATTGTTATGAGTGCCCCCTAGGGTGCCCGGTTGGTGTCCTGAAATGTCAGGGGGACCAGTGCACTAATGCCTTGGATTTGTTCGTTTTTGAGCTGGGCGCCTTCGGTTTCCATTATCGCTGAAAACCGATACCGCCCAGCTCAAATCCGCCCAAATCCGATGCATTTGCTCGGCACCAACCATATTATTGAGACAAAAGATGGACGCCTATCTTTTTCGAAAATACGGTCTGGCCCGCCCCTTCGCGGACCCGTCCTCGGAGATAGACGCCCATGGAGATGGGCGTTCGCGTTCGATTATGCCCCTCAAAGCCTGCTGTCCTTGGAGAACACCTGCTACAGGTAAGTACCTTAGCATTTTATGTCTGTCTTTCAGTGTAAAGTAAATCCCCTGATGCAACCGCTGGGGAGGTGAAACGTGGCCACGTTTGGTTATTTTTAATAAAGTTTTGTGATTTCTGAACATTGACTGAGATCCATTCTGTGCTTTGTTCTTTCTCCGAGGACAAGCAGGCTGCTTATTCTCACACGTGGGTCAACGTCCTCATCGGTCCGGGAACCAGCATTTTGCCATAGCAAAGGCAAAAAACTTTGCTAGAGTCTTCTGGTGTGCGTGCAGTTACTTTTTTTCTGCGACAAGGTGCGGCAGGTTCCTCCTGTTCTCCACGTTTTGGCCTGGAAAAGAGTTCTTCTCACATTGATTTTTCACGTATTTTTTTTTCTTATTTTTTTCTTATTTTCTTTAAAAAAAAAAAAAGGAGCTTCGAACCCTTTTCTAAAATCCTCAGTACTTTTTTTTGGTCCAATTTTTAAGTTTCCTTTCTTTTTCGACGTTGCTGGCTTTAGGCTGCGCGGTCGGATTTCTCCTTATTTTTGTGCCCCTTTTTATTCGCACAATCGAGTCTTTTGATTTCGCCGGAGCCGTTTTAACTTCCATGCCATCGAGGACACCCAGCAGCTTCAAACGTTGTACTCGGTGCAACCAGACCATCTCAGGTATTGATACTCATTCCTGGTGTATCCAGTGCCTTGGGCCCAACCACAGCCCAGGTGCTTGTGCTTTGTGTCTTCGTATGAAGAAACAGACCCAAGTAGCTCGAGAAGCCCAACTTGAGAAACATTTTGGGGCTCTGTCCAGTCCTTCGACATCTGCATTGACATCGGTACCGAGGTCGGCAGCGTCAACATCGAGGGAAGCATCGACATCAGGAGCAGAGGTAATGGCTGCTGAGAGGCCAAGTCGCGCTGGGAGCAGTGTGGTGTCAGGTGGGTCTCCACTTGTCTCGAGACCTTCTGCTATGCAGGCCCCCTGGGATCTACCATCGTCGGACCCAACCCCGAGGAGACGTGAGAATTCCACGTGGTCCTCATCGGCACCGAGCAAAGGCAAAGAAGCACCGTCACCATTCTCCTTCGACACATGGTGGCGAGAGCTCCGTGGCATTGAAGTACTCGGCACCCGAGAAGCATCTGCGCCAAGAGGATCGCTCCCCCTCTATTCAGGAGGTGCCGATGCATCTTCCTCTTAGGAACCCGGTACATCCACCTGAGCCTCAGCAGATTCTGCCACCGGCTGATCCACCGATCCTGCAGCCTTCTCCAATGGCAGGTCTCAACGAGCATATCTGGGCTCTGCTTCCAGAACTTCTGTAAGGACTGCTGCGTGTCTGTTTCGTTGTCGGGGGTGCTTGCATCTTCTGTGCCGTCTGCTGCAGTGCTGTCTGACACTTCACCTGTGGTAAGGTCCCTGTCCTCGGTGCCGCTTGCGGCGCAGATGTCGACTGCCACCCAGGTCGACTCCCTTCGACGTCGGTGGAGGAAGCTTCGCCGCAGTCCATGCAGGCGTCGGCCTCTCGACATCGCCATCAAGGACCTCAGTCCTCAGTGTCGAGGCAGGCTCAGTCTCTGAGTTCCCTTAGGGAGGTACTTTCTGATACTGAAGAAGAGCATTCGTGGGAGTCAGAAGAAAATCCCAGATACTTTTCTTCCGAAGAGTCGTATGCGATTCCCTCTGAACCTACCCCTCCACCTAAAAGGAGACTGTCTCCTCCTGAGAGTCTCTCTTTTACATCTTTTGTCCAGGAAATGGGTACTGCTATTCCATTCCCTGTGGAGGTGGAGGATGAGCCCAGGACTTAGATGCTTGAGGTCCTGGATTATCTCTCTCCATCTAAGGAGAATGTGATGGCTCCTTTGCATAAGGTACTCAAGGAAGTCCTTATGCAGATCTGGTCGTTCCCTCTGTCTGGCCCCGTGATCCCGAAGAAATCTGATTCCCAGTATCGGATCCATGGTGAACCTGGGTTGATAAGATCTCAGTTACCCCACAGTTCCATGGTGGTGGACTCTGCCCTCAAGAGAGCCAGGAGTACTAGAGACTATGCCTCGGTGCCCCCAGGCAGAGAAACTAGGACCTTGGATTCTTTTGGGAGGAAGACGTATCAGGCCACTTTGCTCGCTGCCCGTATCCAATCGTACCAGCTCTTCACGAGCATTCATTTGTGGAACTCAGTGAGGCAGCTGGCTTCCTTGGTTGATGCCCTCCCTCTGGAGCAGGCCGAGCCTTTTCGCCAGGTGGTCAGGCAGCAGAAGGCGTATTGTAAATTCCTGGCCAGGAGCGCTTACAACTCTTTTGATGTGACATCCAGAATCGCTGCTCAGAGTATAGTGATGTGCAGGCTCTCATGGCTGCGTGTCTCTGACCTGGATCATTCGGACCAGCAGCACATGGTGGATGTACCTTGCCGGGGGGGATAATCTTTTTGGTGAAAAAGTAGAGGATCTTGTTGACCAGATCAAGAAGCATAATGATGCTATGGATTCTCTCTCCTGCTGGGTGCCTTCTGCTACAACCTCCTCAACAACTAGGAGGTTTTTTGGTGGGAAGTGGAGTGCTCCCTATTCCTATGCTAGACGTAGGTACACTCCGGCTTCTCGACAGCCTAGTCAGGCTCAGCGCACTCGTTCTCGTCAACAGCATGCGCCTAAGGCCCCTGCTGCTCCCCAGCAAAAGCAAGGGACGAGTTTTTGACTGGCTCCAGTTAAGCATAGCTGCAGTAAAAGTGTCCATACCGGACGGCTTGCCAGTTGGAGGGAGGTTAATGTTTTCTCACCAAAGGTGGCCTCGCTTAACCTCCGACAGGTGGGTTCTTCATATAGTCCGGTTAGGATACACCCTCAATCTGGAATCCAAACCTCCAAATTGTCCACCAGGA
This sequence comes from Microcaecilia unicolor, assembly GCF_901765095.1. Lineage (NCBI taxonomy): Eukaryota > Metazoa > Chordata > Amphibia > Gymnophiona > Siphonopidae > Microcaecilia > Microcaecilia unicolor. The sequence goes on from NC_044033.1 coordinate 307,964,042, forward strand.
GCTCATTCTTACAGCTCCCAGCACAAGCAGATACTTGCAGAGGAACTCTCCGCTCTTCTAAAATCCCATGCGGTTGATCCCGTTCCACCAGGGGAAGAAGGGCTTGGATTCTATTCCAGGTACTTCCTTGTACAAAAGAAAACAGGGGGGATGCGTCCCATCTTAGACCTAAGGGCCCTGAACAAATTCCTAGTCCGAGAAAAGTTCAGGATGGTTTCCCTGGGCACCGTTCTTCCCATGATTCAGGGAAACGATTGACTATGCTCTCTGGACTTAAAGGATGCTTACACACATACCTCGATACTCCAGCTCACAGGAAGTACCTTCGATTTCGGCTGAGAACACAGCACTTTCAGTACCGTGTACTGCCCTTCAGCCTGGCGTCTGCACCCAGAGTGTTTACAAAATATCTAGTGGTAGTTGCAGCATCGCTACCCAGACTGGGAGTGCATGTGTTTCCTTATCTCAACGATTGGCTGGTAAAGAGCACCTCTGAGGACTGTGCTCTGGAGTCCATGCAAATGACTATTCAGGTGCTAGAGCTACTGGGTTTCATAATAAATTACTCCAAGTCCCATCTCAATCCTATCTCCAAGCCACTTATCTGGCAGGTGTAAACAACTGTCTGGCCGACAGGCTTAGCAGGGTAATGTAACCTCACGAGTGGTCACTGAGTATAGGCATAGCCCGCAAGATCTTCCGAGCGTGGGGCACCCCCTCGGTGTATCTTTTTGCCACTCAAATCAAACACAAGGTCCCTTAGTTCTGTTTCAGGCTTCAGGCCCACGACAGACTAGCATCAGATGCCTTTCTCCTTCATTGGGGAACAGGCCTTCTGTATGCATATCCTCCCATACCTCTAGTAGGGAAGACTTTGCTGAAACTCAAGCAAGACCGTGGAACAATGATCTTGGTTGCTCCCTTCTGGCTTCGTCAGATCTGGTTCCCTCTTCTTCTGGAGTTATCCTCCGAAGAACCATGGAGATTGTAGTGTTTTCCGACCCTCATCACCCAGAACAAGGGTTCGCTTCTACATCCCAACCTCCAGTCTCTGGCTGTCACGGCCTGGATATTGAGAGCTTAGCTTAGAATTCGCCTCCTTGGGTCTTTCAGAGGGTGTCTCTCGAGTCTTGCTTTCTTCCAGGGAAGATTCCACAAAAAAGTGTTATTCTTTCAAATGGAGGAGGTTTGCCGTCTGGTATTGCAACAAGGCCCTAGATCCTTTTTCTTGTCCTACACATACCCTGCTTATCAAGACCAACTCCGTAAGAGTTCACCTTAGTGCAATTAGTGCTTTTCATCAACGTGTAGAGGGTAAGCCTATCTGTGGACAGCCTTTAGTTACTACTTCTACTACTTAACATTTCTAGAGCGCTACTAGGGTTATGCAGCGCTGTACAGTTTAACAAAAAAGGACAGTCCCTGCTCAAAAGAGCTTACAAACTAATGGGTGAAATGTCAAGTTGGAGCAGTCTAGATTTCCTGAATAGAAATATGGTGGGTAGGTGCCAAAGGCGACATTGAAGAGGTGGGCTTTGAGCAAGGCTTTGAAGATGGGCAGGGAGGGGGCCTGGCATATGGTTCTTCGATTCATGAGAGGTTTGCTCTTGTCAAAGCCCCCTGTCAAACCTCCACTAGTGTCATGGGATCTCAACGTCGTTCTCACCCAGCTGGGCCACTGCATTCCTGCCATCTGAAGTATTTGACCTGGAAGGTCATTTTCTTGGTGGCTGTTACTTCAGCTCGTAGAGTCAGTGAGCTCCAAGCCCTGGTAGTGCATGCACCTTATATCAGGTTTCATCATAACAGAGTAGTCCTCCGCACTCACCCTAAGTTCTTGCCAAAGGTGGTGTCAGAGTTCCATCTGAACCAGTCAATTGTCTTGCCAACATTTTTTCCCCGTCCACATATCCGCCTTGGTGAAGACAAGTTGCACACCTTGGACTGTAAGAGAGCATTGGCCTTTTACGTGGAGCGGACGAAGCCCTATAGACAGTCCATCCAGTTGTTTTTCTTTTGATCCCAACAGTTGGGGAGTCGCCATCAAAAAACGCACAATCTCTAATTGGCTAATGGATTGCACATCCTTTACTTATGCCCAAGCTGGGCTGACTCTAGAGGGCCATGTCAAGGCTCATAATGTCAGAGCCATGGCTGCGTCAGTGGCTCACTTGAAGTCAGCTTCTATTGAAGAGATTTGCAAGGCTGCAACGTGGTCATCAGTCCACACATTCACATCTCACTACTGCCTTCAGCAAGATACCCGACGCGACAGTCGGTTTGGGCGGTGCTGCAGAATCTGTTCAGGGTTTAGAATCCAACTCCACCCCCCTAGGCCCATTTTTGATCTGTTCCAGGCTACACTCTCATTTAGTTGTGTTTCTCTTCAGGACAATCTATGTTCTGTTCTCGCCGTTGGGAATCCCAATTGACCAATGTTCATTGTTTTGAGTGAGCCTGGTTACTAGGGATACCCCACATGTGAGAACAAGCAGCCTGTTTGTCCTCGGAGAAAGCGAAGATGCATACCTGTAGGAGGTATTCTCCGAGAACAGCAGGCTGATTGTTCTGACAAACCCACCCTCCTCCCCTTTGGAGTTGTTCTAGTTCTCTAGTTTGCTTTTTATTAAACTTGAGGATGACACGCTCGTGCGGCGGGCGGGAAGCCATTTGCGCATGCGCTGTGCACTCTGCCCGCGCTCTGGAGTGTTCTCGAAGATTCTTATGTTGCTTGCAAAATGTTTTGCCGGTCTCCTGGGCTGCCGCGGGCGTCGACCCAATCATGAGAACAATCAGCCTGTTGTCCTCGGAGAATACCTGCTACATGCAAGTATCTTTGCTTTTTCTGTGAGCCTGGTAGCTAGTGAGTTCCATTTGTGAGAATATCATGCCTGCTTGTTGTCAGAGAAAGCTGTTACTCAACAGTTGTTCTCTGAGGACAGCAGGCATATTTCTCACAGCCCGCCCACCTCCCCTTGGAGTTGTCATCTTAGTTTTAACACTGTACTGCCAGTCCCACGCTTGTGCATGTGTGGGAAGGCACCCGCACATGCGCAATGGGGACACTGCCTTAAAGCAAAGTGGCAGTACACTTTGGCAGTGACTACACCGGGCTCTGTCAAATGGCATCACCCGTTTGTGAGAATATATGCCTGCTGTCCTCGGAGAACATCTGCTACAGGTGAGTAACTTAGATTTCTCTGTGGACAGCAGGATAAATCAGCCACACAATCCTCCAACTTCTCATAGTTAGTTACCCTTAGCTGTAGAAAAGACTGTGGAGGAAGGGTGTTGGTTGCTAGAGAAGGAGCATTCGCACATGCCCAGGGAGCTTTTTCTCTCTCTTCTGGGCTTTGGGAGAGAGGGTCTGGTCTGCAGGTGTCAAGATGATGTTAGCCTGTATGTGTGGCTAAACAGGTAAGCAACTTCACTTTCTCCACCTTTAATTTATTATTGAAGTCTATAAACTCTTGCCAATGTTTAATAGAAACTAGTGCAAGATCCGTGGAGTCCTACACTTTGTGGCCTTCCCACTCTGTGGAGCTCATCTTCCTGGCTTCTATCAGCATGTGTCAGGCTTCCCCCCTGGAAGCACTGGGTTTGTGTGCCCTTGGACCACTACTGTGGAGCGGCAGTGGCAGGCAAGGTCACCTTCAAAGCAGAGACGAGGCAAGGCTGGACTGGAACCCCGGACTGGAGTTCTGCAGTGGAATACACAGGACTGGAACGCACCGGACGGGTGCGCACTGGACTGGTACACACTGGATTGGAACACACGGGACCGGAACCTGCTGGACAGGAACACACTGGACCTAGGCTTCACCTACGCTTACCCACCGTTCCCCGAGGGTTGAGCCCTCAGGTTCGGGCAGCCGGCAGGGCTTACAGGAAAACTGGAACTAGCAAGCAGGAACAACAGGAATCAGGATACAGAAGTGCCCCCAGGCACCTAGGCGAAAGCAAGGCAGACAGGCAGGGAATGTCCAGGTTCCGGCAATAGTCAAGTCTGGCCACAGGCAGAGAATATCCAGGTTCAGGCAGTAGTCGGGTCAGGCAGCAAGCAGCAAGTATCGGGGTTCAGGCAGTAGTCGGGTCAGGCAGCAGGCGCAGAGAGTAGTCAGATTCAGGCAATGGTCAGGTCAAGTAGCAAGACTATGGCTGGAGCTCCAGTAGCAAGGAGTACTGGCAGCGGACAGGACTAGGGCTGAAGCTCCAGAAGCAAAGGAAAACCAGAAAGCTAAACACAAGAAAACTAGTAAAGCTGTACACAAGCTAACAAGAAAGCTATGCCCAAGCTAACTAGTCACAAGCTAGAAACTCACACTAAGCATAACACGGGAGAACTAGTAAAGCTGTACACAAGCTAACAAGCAAAGCTATGCCCAAGCTAACTAGTCACACGCTAGGAACTCACACAACACAACACTCAGGAGAACTAGTAAAGCTGTACACAAGCCAACAAGAAAAGCTATGCCCAAGCTACCAGTAACAAGCTAGAAGCTCACACTGAACTGGACAAGGTAGCAGTGCACAGAGCACTCTAACATACCAGGGATCTTAGACAAGGCAAAGGCTGCAGTCTCTAAGTGATTAATAAAGCCCTTCAACACCTGAGGAGCAGCTGCAGCCATCAGTAAGCAACTACGGAGGCTGTCCAGGCACAAACAAGAGAGACAAGTCCGGCAGCCTGGAAGAACCAGACCGGACTGAAGTCTGGAACGGGTAGGAACAGCAAGACAAACTATGGCAGCCACTGGCTCTGGCCACCAGCGGGTGAGAGGAGCACAAACCAAGGAGCAGGCAGAGTGCACACAGAACATAGAGAGAATTAGAATACCTAGGTGCAGCACAGAGGAGCAAACAGAGCCAGGCTGGAGACAGAGGTAGAGCTAACTCAGGCAGCACCCCCAGGTGCAGTAGAGTAGAGTAATTAGAGCCATGCTGGAAGCAGCCAGCACACAGAAGGAAAACTACTCCAGAAAGGATAGGCAGAAGCCAGCTTAGAAGCTGACCCCCAGAAATAAGGTAAGTCTGAGGGTGATCACGGCCACAGATGTGACAGCATGTCCTTTTCAAAGAAGTCATAGTAACGAGACAGTGAGGGGCATTTTCGAAAGGACATCCATCTCTCATGTATTTTCTAACAGAAAATATGTCAGGATTTCCTGTTTGAAAATATATGAGATGGATGTCCATGTGCTGGGAATGTCCAGCATTAACGACCATTTTACAAACTGGAATGTCCAACATGTGAATGGCAGAAAAGCAGAGACAAGGATGTCTGTTTAGAAGCATTCTTAGAAGAATGGCCACACAGACATCCCTGCAGAGCAGAGGGGCAGCCTAGTGGTTAGTGCAGAGGACTTTAAACCAAGGGACCTAGGTTCAAATCCCATTTTAACTGTTATTTATTATTGTGAGTTCTCTAGAAACAGAAAAATATAAACTGTACCTAAATATAAAAGACACCTGCAAGCTTGAAGGCTATTGAAATGGTGTATATTCAAGTATAGTATGTATTTGTCTGTATCTGGAGGGCTCATAATTACAAAATAAGAGCTAGAGTGGGATTTGAACCTCTTCTCTGACTTACTTCCTGCTTTAAGAATGCCCATAATACCTGAAGCAGTTATAGAGCCTGGTATCTCCTTTCAGTTTCACTTTCAGGAGAAAAGGGGAGATTAAGGAGGTGTCATGACTTAGGGGGGGATGCACAAAAGTCCTCGTTAGAGCCGTTCCGTACCAAATTGCATAGCGAATCGGTAGGGAACGGCTATGCACGAAGGAAAGGGAATGCAAATGAGCTGCTCGTTGCAGCTCACTTGCATTCTCTAACCCTTCGTAAAACCGTCTTATAATTGGCCGGTAGAGCATGCGCAGAGCAGCCAAGCGTTATGCTGTCTGCTCTGTGCATGCCAAGGACATCAGAAAAAACAAACAAACACGTCCTTTATGGACGGCCTTGACCCCCCCCAGCCCAAGGTCGCCGCTGCTTCCCGCTCCCCCTAGTCAGGCTCAGCCCCAGCGCGCTCGTTCTCGTCAACAGCATGTGCCTAAGGCCCCTGCTGCTCCCCAGCAAAAGCAAGGGATGTAGGTTACTTACGTCAGACAAGGGCGGGCCCAGGAGGAAAGGAGGGAAATCCGAAGAGGTGATCAGCTGTTCTTGCCGGTGCAGTGCCTTCACACAGAGGTGAGAGGTGCTGTGAGGGCCCGGTATCAGACGGAGGGGGATCCGGTGGAGGGGGGGGGGGGGAGCGGCAGCAATGACCTCAGGGGCGGGGCACGGGGCGGAGGATGGCGGGAGCTGTCATTTCAAAGAAAGGAGGAGAAAGGGAGGGAGGTGGGCCGGGGCTGCCCAAAGTTATGATTTCAATGCAGGGGGGAGCGGGGAGCAGCGGCGACCTTGGGGGGGGGGGGGCAAGGCCGTCAATAAAGGACGCTCCTGACGAACGTTTTTGCCCCCTCCCAATTTTTTTTTTTTGACATTTCAGTTTTCGAGGCCTGCGCAGCCCCAGCGAGAGGTATAGACCTCTCGTTAGCTTTCCCGGAGTTTTCCAGCATTAGGACAAGCGGAAAACCTTAGTGCATCTCATTTCAATAGGGTTTCAACACAATTTGCTCATCTGCATTCCGTTTTCATTCGCTGCTACCGTCGTCGGAAATTGGGCTTTAGTGCATGCCAGGGTAATCTGGCTCGTTAAAGGCTCATTAAATGCTTGTTAAAGGCTCGTTTAGTTTAGTGCATCTTGCCCTTAATCCCACCAGTGGTCAGCTGCTCAATCAGAGCACCTTTTTGTACCCTAGAAGTGATTCTCTCTTAATCTGTTCCCTTCTCCTCTACTGCTAATTCCAGACTCCGTTCCTTTTAGCTTGCTGCACCACACGCCTGGAATAAACTTCCCAAGCCTGTACGTCTAGCCCCCTCTTTGGCCGTTTTCCAAACTTAAAGCCCACCTCTTTACCACTGCTTTTGACTCCTAACCACTGCTCACTTGCCCTGTCCTTTTATCCTCACCTCTTTATTCCCTTACCCTTAATTGTTCTGTCTGCCTGTCTTATCTAGATTGTAAGCTCTTTGAGCAGGGACTGTCTTTTTGTGTATGGTGTGCAGCGCTGTGTATGCCTTGTAGCGCTATAGAAATGATAAGTAGTAGTAGTAGGATGTTTCTTCCTGTTTGGAAATCGCTGTTGGATGTCCTGATTTTGGGCCCTTCTTTGTCCTGCCTAAAACATGCCCCCTTGTTATTTGGATATACTGCAGGATTGGACATCCCTTTTCTGCCTTTGCAAAATCGGGATTTGGACATTTCAAACATAAGGATGTCCAATTTGTGCATTTTGAGATGTTCATATGCTTTGAAATATGATCCAGTGCCTCTGGGCACATTCCTACACAGTGCCCTTAGTGATTTGATGTGCTTGCTCATTTTTCTTCCAGAACAAGCAGGATGTAAATATTCTCACTAGTGGGTGACATCATCCGCCGTAGCCTGCTGCAGTAAGCACTCCACAGCATTCTTTCTTGCAGCCTCTGGAAGTGGCCCATCATCTTTATGCAAGGTCAGCTGGTCCTGTGTATTCGCGGTGCACCTTTTCCAAAGGCTTCAAGAAAGAACACTGAGGAATGCTTACCATGGCAGGCACCATCAGATGACGTCTACCAGTGAGCATATCCATCCTGCTGTCCTCTGAGAACATCTGCTACAGGTGAGTAATTTTAGTTTTATTGTAGGTTTGTGCTCCATTTCATCACCATTGGTTAGAACAGTAAGACTTACTTGCTCCATTACCTTTTTGTAACCAGTATAGTCGGCAGTCTCCGGAACACCCCTTCAGCATATGCGTTTTCCAAGTCCATTACTTTTACCAACAGGCCTGTATTTTCTTTCTGGATTGTTTGCAGACACTTCTGAAGAGGTTATCACCATATGGCACTCATTGAGACACTGCTCTTTCATATCTGTGATACCCTCTCGAATACGCCATGAGCCCAGTTAAGCCCCCTCTCAGCTGAGCTATGTCACACTGGATTTCTTGGAGCCAGCTATGCAGGTCCACTCAGAGATTGCTCATTTTCTTTGCCATAATACTACTGTGTTCATTTTCTGATTGCCATATGGGCTGGCCTCTATTATAGCACAATTGCTCATCATATTTGGGCTCTCTCGCATCCCAGTGCTGGTTTTGAAGTAAGCATACTCCCAAATTGACTGTCTTATCCCCTCCCCCTTATTTTGAAGTCCTTGTGGGTTCTAGCTTTCCCTGCACTGCTACTGCAGAACTCACACTGAAAATGCACTTAATAGCATGTTTAGAACCAAGAGTTGTACTGACTGGAGCCAGAGTGCTTGCCCTATGCTGCCATCATGCTAGGTGATGTCGCTTCCTCTTGACAAAACTTCATTTGGATAAGGAGCAATTATTTTACAAATTGACTGTGTCATAGAGCTGGCAGATAGAATGCATTCTTAAGAGTGGTTATAATTGAGAGGTTGGGCCAATTTGCTATTTGTTTACCATCGTCTGCTATCTTTCACAGATACAAGTACAGAATGTGTCTTTATTTTTGAGTTGCAGACTTGTGTGATTGGCTAGGAAGTCAAATCTGATATATTGCCACATGGTCAGCCCTACCAATAACCAAAATATGTTTGTTTTTCTCTCTTTCTCTACCCCAGACGTGGCAGTGCTTGGTGGCCTTAGGCGTGTCCTTCCTAGAGTGTGGTCAAACGGTAAGCATCCATGGAATAATGCTTACCGAAGAGCAAGCCGATTCCCCCACTAACTAACCACTGAATCTGTCTGCTGTTCGTGGGATGGTAGCCATCAGAGCCAATGTGTTTCTATGGTTTACTGTGTGAACATACCAAAAAATGTATGTGCAATTTGCACAGAACGATGTTTAGGTTTAAGGGATAATTTACTGACATTCTGCCATCTGGAACTTCGGATGTAGCATTTTTTTGTATTTTGTCTAGATTTTCAAAAGAATGTGCACAGAATAAAGGGGGGATGTCAGTACTCAGAGGTGGAAATACATTTCAGTCTCTTCAACTCTTTATTTTGTGCACATCACTAAGATCTTCCTATTTTGAGGGTAACCTACAGTCAAAATTTTGGATTTTTCCTGTGCTGATCACCAAATACAAATCAGAAATATTGGGAAAGTAACATAAAAAACAAATCCAGATCAAACACAAAGATAGAGCTTATACACTAATAGATCTACTAGGTAGACACTACACTGATAAGTTTGGCAGAGCCCTTTTCTGACTTATACAATTTTGCGACTGCTTATACATCATTCACAGTTGGTGAGTAAAATTGAAAGCCGGGTAATTTGCAGGGCACTCTAGGGCAGATTGAACAAAGATTTTTCCTCCAGTGCAAAAACTGCTCCACATTTATCCAGCAAAATCACTGGGACAGATGTGGAATGGGCAAAAGTGAATGTATTGCTTCTTTGGGGGCCCTTTTCCTAAGATGCCCATTTTATACCTATGGACGTCTTATTATTTAGCACACACTAAGCTTTAATAAAAGGGCCCCTTGTTTCCTTAAAGGTATACAGTCTTCCTCTATTTATGTACCATATTTTTGACTACCTCCTGCCCTTTTCCTGATTATGGCTATAAAATCCTAGTCCTATTTTTTAAAAGTCCCCATTTAAATGACATCTACTCCTGGGGCAATTGTGCACAGTCAGGAAGTTCAGCATTATGAAGAATTGGGGTAAACACTGTGGTGGCATCCGCTTTGCAACAGATTTGTTAATGTTTTAAAGCCAGGTTTTTGTACTGCATTTCATGCACTAGCTATGTTAATGGCTACTGTGTTTTATGCATATCTTTTAAACCTGTGTATCCCGAGCTGTATATGTATAACTAGATGCTCATCCTTTCTGCCTTAAAGACTAAAACAGATAATGGTCAAACATATACCTAACAAACTTCATCTCTAAGTAATGTGAGATGAGGGAGGAAAAATTCCTTTTGTCCAGCCTTTGTGTTGGTTCAGTTTGGATGTGGGTCATAGCCAATAATATCTCATTACAGTACAGGAACAGTGATGGGAAGCAATCGGGTTGCACTTTCATATTTTAGCAAAAGAGAGACACTATTTGTGCTACCTCTTGACGTTTGGGGGCTGAATTTTAAACAGCTACTCTCTCTTCCTCAAGTTTGCAAGCATGTATCTAATCTCAGCCTGTGGAAGAGGATGACACTAAGCAAGAAAAGCAAGATGGTGAAGAGTGGAATGTGTAGCATAATAAGTTAAATGCTATTAATAAAAAAAAATGTTTGGCTAAAATCATACAAAAGAATCTATGCAATGTAGCATATGGTTAGCCACTTACATTTAATGTTTTTCTACTGGCATAAAACCTGTAGACAAGCACTACTGAAGTACCCCAATGCTGTGAAAACCATGCTAGTGTTCTGACAGCTGAGAAATGAAGATATCACTACAACTAGTAGGATAACATGTGAATGCTAGGGTCACTGCTGCATATTTCTCCCGGAGAGGGGTGATAAGTGCTAACAGGAGTGAACAATCATAGTCCTTGAGGGCCACAACCCAGTACAGTTTTCAAGACTTCAACAATGAATATGCATGAGTTCTATCACTTACAATTGAAGCAGTACATTCAATTGTGGAGTAGCCAGACCTACTATTTTGGGTGGGCTCTTCCCCCCCCTTAGGTCAGCATTTCCTCTGTCCTTTCCAACCCCCTGCCCCACCCCACCCCCAAGACTGGCATCTGCCCCCTCCATGAATTCCCCTATCCCTGGTATGACCCGGCAGCCTCAGCAATTCATCTTCAGTGCCTGCACGGGCCCCCTAGGCTTTCTTCTGCAGTGTCCCCCCATCCCCTGCTGATATCACTTCCTGTTTCCTCACTGGCAGGATGCAGCAGAGGGAAGCCTGCGGGATTTGGCGCAAGCAGTGAAGATGAATCACTGCTGCTGCCAGGATGCCTCTGAGGTACACCAGGGAGGGGATGGCAGGATTCAGAGAGGGAGGAGAGAAAGAGAATGGGGAGTGAGGTGCCGCCACTGATTGGGTCTGACCCAAGAATGCATGGGCCTGTGCCCACCCATAGTTATGCCACTGACTTACAAATCAATCTCATGCAGATTCATTGTGGAAATCTTGAAAACCTGACTGACCATGGTTGCCCACCCACTCAAAAGTCAAATCGAACAATTTTAGAGTGATGCACCAGCAGCTGGAGTTTAAATCACACCAAGAGTGCTTTACTGGCACAGTTAGTGATAGCATGCACCAAATTGTTCTGCAGCATGGCACTAGCAAGGACAACACAATGCAACGTTGCAAGTCAGTAAAAGAAGCTGGTAGCGAGAAACAGACTTTTGTCAGCGCTCCCTGCCTGTGTTGTGCCCTAGTGCTTCAGGCATTACATCTCATGATGCCTCTCTGGTTGCACATTGGCTTTATGGGAAAACCATTCACACAGTTCACTGCATTTTTGACAGAGGCTTCACTGTGAACAGGTTGGCATAATTTCTCTGGCATTAGCTCAGGCTAGCTCTCAATTTTCCCTTTCTTAGGGATTTGTGGTGATCGGTACAGAGAAAAGGAATTATCTGGTTGTTTTGTGTTCAGTCCTCGCATGCTGTAAAGAGTAGATGGAACTTAAAGCAGCCATTCAGCTTAACAGAAGTGTGGGTAATTTTTTGTTTTTTTTAGAAAAAAGGGTAGTAGTGGTGGTGAGACTGTACTAATAAACTAGCGGATTGATTAACCACACTCTTGTGCACTGACATTCTGCGCAACTTGAAATATATTCTCATTGCTTTAATTGAAGGTAGGAAGTGTCCACTCCAACTGAAGTCAGGTCTCCAGTTTCTCTTTCATTGGAGGTGGAGCATGAGACTATATAAAGAGTTAATTCTTTAGAATTTTCAGTCTTTTTAGTGTGCATTTTTATTAAAAAGTCCAAATTTGAGCTATAATATTACATCTTCCACAGTGTCTTTGCTACGTGTAAACCCAAGTTGGCCAATTCAGTTGGTCCATTTGCACATGTAAAGATTCTCTGCACCATCTTATACCCATAATCTACAGTAGTGCAGTACGTGAGCATCTGTGTCCTTCCTCTAACCAAAACCATGCAGACCTTATGCGGATGGCTGCTTTAAGACTTCACTAAGGAATACTAGAAAGTGTAGCAGTTGGCATAGCTGAGGTTCTCACCTGAAACTGCTGCATAATAGAAGTCTTTGGAAATACTCCCAGCCTTCACTATGTCATATCTTTTATAGAGGTCATGCATTTGATCATCTGGGTTTAGTGCTTCTCAGCATAGATGAGATGCGTAAATCAACAAAGATCGTTTTGTTTTCTTTAACTATGTGACCTGGGAGGTGATTTCTAAATCAGCCTGCTTTACAGTAGCCACAGTGCATATAAATTGCACCTCCTGCTGTGGCCTTATTGACTGTTCAGTCTTATGTAGCAACTCATATTTTATGTAGCCGTGCCAAAGACACTGCTTTGTAAGTCTCTTAAGCTACAAGTCATAACATAAGCTATCTCCCTCCACAGTTCAGAAGGGTGTTTTCCTGTGTAACCTAGCTGCTTGGAATGTAAATTTTAAGGGTTTTTATTTTTGTTTGTGTTGCTCTTTGTGGATGTCATGATTGTACAAAAACATTTAAATGAGCACAAAAAGATCTAACTTTTGAAGCCACAGTGATGCTTCAGAACATATTAATGCATTCTGCTCCTTCATGAGCTCCATGCTATAGCCACATTTAAGTGAACACAAGTAGCAGGGCTTCAGCCTTTGAGCTCATTAACGATTCTTTCATTACAGTGTGTAACCAAACTAAAGGCACCTGTACATAGCACAAGAAGTTCAAATGGTAATTCAGTAAATTGCAGGTGTGCTTCTGCTAACATTCTGCTTCTCTTTCCATCTGCTGGATGGCTGCAAATATACACTCCACTAAGTGAAAATGGTGGTACATTGTTTTGAGTCTAGATACTGATGAAGGTTTTGTGACTTGCCTGCTGTTTGTCATCACTGTGGAGACTCTAGACTTGTTTTATGTCATTGTAAGTTCATCTTTATGGGGTGCTGGTCCAGTTCCGACCACCATTCCTCTGCACTAACAATGGCAGGTACATCTGCCACCTTCATCCTCAACTACTATAGTCTTTTGAAATTGGGTTTCCAATGTGAGATAGAGGTACATGCACCATAATCTTACAAAATGGTTTTTAAGAGTAATATTTGAGAACAAGGTAGGGGTTTATTTCAGGGCCACAATGTGTGTGAGTGGTAGAAGCAGGATTTGAACTTGGGTCTTCTGGCTTCCAGCCCATTATTCTAGTAACTAGGCCACCTGTATTAAGCTGTAATTAGTCAGCATTTAAAAGAAAACTAGATTAGTACCAGCTTTGAATTGGCAACTTTCTGAGTGCCACTTGAGCACTGGGTACAGAAACCTAGACATGCTACAAGGGCACCAGTGTATTATGGGCAAGATTCTATAAACGGCACCTAAAATCTTGACGCTGAAACAAATAGCTCGTAGTGCTATTCTATAAACTGTGCTTAAAGTTAGGCACGGTTTATAGAATAGCACTTAGCACCGGAAACCACAACTACATTTAGGTGCAGCCATTTACACCAGTGAAAACTGATCTAAATCCCAGTGCATAAATTAGGCGCAGAGTCCCCTAATTCTGTAACGGCGAGCATAAATTGCAGGAATGCCCAGATCCCCCCCCCCCCCCCCCCCAAATGCTCCTCCCATGGTCATGCCTCCTTTTCAGGTCTGTGCACCTCTTTATGGAATACACCTAAGATGATGCACACGTACATTTTATTTATTGTCAACTAGTGCAGATAATTTCTTGCCCAATTATTGGCGCTGATTGGCTTGTTAATTCAATTAAGGTGCATGTGCAAATTGGGCATGCACCCAAATTTACATGTGCTACTCAAAGCGCCATATATAGAATCCAGGGGTATGTGTATTAATATCTGCCATATAGTGCTTTTCATGCATGGGGAACTATATTGAAGTGCATGTGAGTGCCATGTCTTGGGGAATACAAAACTTCAGTTCTTGGGGCCAGCATAGGGACTTAGTGATAGTGCTGTGTACTACCATGCAAAGTTCCTGGGTCAGATATTCTGTAGAGGTAGCCCCCTCAGGCTTTTGAGGATGTGATTTCAGCAGTTTATGACAGGTAGACTTGAGCTGCATATTCACCGAGGCCTAGCGGGAGCCTTGGATTGTAACTCCTGGTCAGCCCTTTTGCCTGGAATGACTGGACTTAAGTGGGAGGAACGCCCAATATTCCCATGCCACTGCATCCTCCCTCCCATTATCTCTAAGCATTCTGGGATTTGTAGTTTGCTTTGCTTAGTAAAGGATTACAAATCCTAGAAAGCTTTGAGATAGTGGGTTTAAAAATTCCTCATCCCCCCCCCCCCCCCCCCCCCACACACTTTGGATTTTTTTAGTTTAGATCTTGTGGGCTATGGCACAATGAGTCCTCATTGGCATTTATTCAAAAAGGCTGTAAGAAATCCAAATAAATAAATTTGCAACTACTGAAATCCCCTACCTCCCTCATTTTTATTTTCTAGCCCTCAATTTTGATTCACCTGTGCGTTTTATCATTGTTGACCGCCTTGCTACTGTTTTGTGAATAGGGCGGTATGTCAAATTTTTGGAAATAAATTTTTCATCCAGCCACTGTAGCAAGTTTGCTCAACCAGGAGCTACCCAGACTGCACTTTTTCCAGAACACAGTAAGCATGGTCCTGGAGTCTGGTCACCATGTGCTGCTGTGGAGTGATAATGGATACCGCCCTCCTGCAGCCCTTTCAAGGGAGCAGTAGCCAAACTTAGGAATCAGACTTAGATTTCCCACATCATGTACAGCACTGCCACTGGGGCAGCCCCACAAATCCCAGAATCTTTAAAGTTGAGCATTTTATTTTAAAATATTCATGCATTGTCAGAGTCTAGGCCTTGGTCTGTACTCTAAACTTTTGGCCTGACAAAAAAACTGAGCCCTATATTCAGTGGTAAGGCCACTGCATAAATTTATATGGATATGTTATCTGTCTAAAGTTTGTGGATTTTCAGTAATCCTAAAGATATTCAAATTGCTGAACATGGAGGTATAATGTTATGTGGATTTAAACATTTAATTTTTACAGGTAGGGGCTGAATATTTCTACTAGCAGTGTAAGTTTTGACCCAGCCCTTAGAATACCCCCCAAATCCTGCTCAAATTTTAAATGCTTAGCTTTGACCATATAGTGAGTTATGTAGCTAAACCACTGGCTACTGCTTAACTTTTATTTTCAGAAGAAAGCATATATGTGGATGGCATTCACTGACATTTAACGACAGTGCCCCAAAACAAAGCCTTAGTTCACCCAAATGAGGAGAGCATGGTGCATGTCCTCAGGAAATATTTCATGTATGTTCTGCAAAAGAATTGGCTTTTGTTTGGCGTTGTGCTCATGATTGCATGAACTTGAACTCATCACCATGTAATTGTTCATTTTCTTGCTTTAAATAACTTGTGGTGTGACCATGTGTGTGTATATAAAGATACTTATGAGAGAAGAGAGAGAGGATCTGTTTTGCATTGTAATCTGTGTTCCTGTTGTATTAATTCCTGCGCTAAATGTATTTACCATCCCTCTCTTCAGATTGTTAATGTTGAAGTTTTGTAAGAGCAACAGAAGGAAAAGGTGTTAATGTATGATGTCATGTTGTCATTTAAAGGTAAATGTAGATGAGTTACAGTGGGTAGTGGTGGCATAAAGGACTTCATCACCCTGCACCAGCACTGGGAGTCTTAGGCCCTGGAACTGTGTTATTATGCACCTTATTCTCACAATGCTCTGGAAATCAGAAGTATTATACACCTAGGATTTAGGAACGAGGTCTGTTAGCAGGATGGAACAGAGAGAGTTATTTCTGCCTCTGCCGTCCCCAATTTGTGATTTGATTGTTCAAGAGTCCCTTAACACTTTCAGAAATCAGATAACCTAAAAGGTTATTTCCCATATAAAAATGGAAATGGAACTCTTCCATTTTTATATGAGAAATAACCTTTTAGGTTACCTGATTTCCCAGTTAGCAACTGCTGGATTTCTTAAGAAGAGGCTTGGGTGAGCCACCTATGTACCCTTTGTTCCCCTTCTCCCTCCGTCATATGTTTCTTAATAATCTGTAATTGACCTAATAGTAGTGATACCTAATCTAAGTTATTACAGTGAAATGAACATGTATGCTGTGCAAGATGAGGCATAGATACAACTAAATGTATCACTTTTCTTATAATGAACTTCTGACTTATGTCTCTGCATCAATAATTGACATCTCTCCCAAGGCCTTTGTTTATATTTTAATTTGTAAAAATGAGACCTCTGGCTTTCCTAAATGAGCCTTACAGCTCATATTTGTATTAAAAAAAAACAAAAGGTGCTTTGCAGGAGCTATTGTCAATAGTTCTTCAAAATATGTCTGAATCTGCTGTTGCTGCTCTTTTTTCCACCAGAGGAGCAGTTTAAAGATAGTAATATAGCCTCTGGCTCACTAGGGGTACCAGTGTCATTTTGGTTTCTTGCTGCTGCTATGTACGTGTGCACAATGATGTAACAATCAAAGAACAGGATACTGATGTTTTTCACTGTACTCCTGGATTGTATTATTTTTTTTATATGCTGAGATAAGTCCTTGATGATTTGGTCCAGAAAAGGGCACAAACTTCCTTTTTCATACATTTTAGAACTCTGTCATAATCTACAAAATATCGGGCATAAAATCAATTGGAATTATGGCTTTTGAACTTTAGGATGAGTGATTTCTTTACAAGAAAATTGTAAATGTACTTTAGGAATTAAAAACAAATTCTAAACCAGGCCTTTGACTATGTGATTTTCTATTGCACTGACAGTGTTCCTTATAAATATAGGTCCAGGATAAGAATAAGAAAATGTTCAATTTTGTTTTGTTTTTTTTCATTTGTTAGGGACTATTTTGCCTGTGGGCAAGGCAGTGCACATAGATCTCTTTCTGCCCCCCCCCCCCCCCCCCCCCCCGAAACAAACCCGGGGAGTCAGGTCATTTCATGAATACTCATCCATTTGGGGAAGGTCTTCCAGGAAAGGTTTTTTTTTTTTTTCAGATGGCTGTTGTAGTTTCCTCAAAATCTATACATTGGCAGTGCATACTCGTGATTGTCATCTGAATAAAAATGGTTATGAGCTCAGATGAAATGTACAGAGATTTCTACATTTAGAAGGTTTTCCTCAGTAGTCTCCTTGAAAATATGATACATAAAATCAGACATGTGCTGTGATTGAGAACCTACTAGAAAGGTGAAAATGGACTTTTTGCACTAGTCTGCACACAGTTGACTGTCCTCACACTGCTGGCCCAGACAGGGATTGGAAAAATAATGATCTGCACAAGTGAGGGAAGAGGAAGGGTTTAAGCTGGCAGTACTTAAGGCAGATGCTGGCTGTGGTAGGTGTTCTGGGACAAGAATTAAGCTTTAACCCTTGAACACCTGTAATTATGGTCCATGAGAGATTTCCATAAGGAGGATTCAAATTTTATGGAAACTCTGGTTCACTGAACTAAAAACCCAGGTTTGTTTGCACTCCTTAGAAGCCAGGGCTTTTGTTTTGTTATTTCCTACCACCCTATAGTTTAAAAAAAAATGTGTGTACTCGAAATGATGTTCTGCTAAGCAACTATACAGAAATGAGCTCTTAGTCACATAAGTTATTCACAATCATTTACGGTAACTCCAAGTGCACCCATTTATGGGGAAAATCAGTCTGCTCTGTAACTGTCAGCTATAATTTTTGGATGCCCGAGAAACATCCTGAGCCTCACTCCCCTTTTCAAGGGACACAGGCTAAAACAAGTTATGGTTCTTACTAGAAAACTGAGTTTAGGAGAGCCACTGTAGGCTAGGGAACTAAAGAGCTCATTTTCATACGTGAGCCACTGTTACTAAAAGACTAGGGTTCTCTGCTAACTCTATTACAGCCCCTTAAGCCTGTTGATAATTCTGTACAAATTAAAATAGTACTGGAACATGAATGAGACAAATGAATCGCACAATGTTTAAATGTAGTTTGTGATTTATTTGATGACATGATACTTGGATTATTCAATAAAGCCAACTTTTAAGTGGTTTTGTGAGGTTATCTTGTGACACTTATTTTGTGGTACATGTAGTAATATCACAGAGTCCTACATGATGTACTGGAGCTTGAATATGCACTCTTCTTTAATGGATTTAATACTTTAGCTGTCATTATTTCAGAGCAACACTCAACCTGTCCAGGTTTCAAAATGTCAAATGACATCATATCATTCCCATATCTCATGCACATTTAATAGTTAAATAACCAATAGATTGGACACAATAGATCTCAGATCTTCTCTTAACCTATCTTCTCATTACCAAACAGTGTTCTTTACATTGTAATTCAGAGACAAATAGCAAAAGAAATCTACACTGTATCTGTAATTACCTTGTAATAGTCAAAGCCATCAAGTTTTAGACCCAGGCTCCATTCTCCCTCTTTGTTAAAACCTTGCAGACAGCAACTGAACTGTTGAGAGCAGCAAAAAGACATACAGCAGATTAACATAGTTAGGAAAATAGACTTGAGAAATCCTCTCTGTCATCCTATTTGCATGTTTAACTTGACACTGATTAGCTGTGAGCTTGTGTTAACAGAGATGTGCAATGTCACAGCTGTAGCTCTTCACTGAAAATGAAGCAGATACACTGCCCAAAGATTTGAATTTTTTTTTTTTTTTTTTTTTTAAAGGAACAACATGTTCCAACGCTAAGCAGATGTGCAAATAATATGGGTCAGTGCAATAAATATACCAAGTGCCAAATTCAAAAAAAATCCTTACTCATGGTCAGGGTTATCAGTTTTGAAAAGTAACTAGTTACTGTAACAAGTCTACATGCATACCGTAGTGCATTTAGCTGAAACTAGTTGATGTTTCCAGGAACCAACTTACCCTGTATTTTGATAGGGTACATGTTCCTGTAAAATATCTTTCTCCAAATTTCTTGTGGCTAAATATTTGCTGTGAGTGACATTTAAAAATAAACTAGCATCTATCCCAAATATTTAAAATGGCAGTCCTACAGAGGAAGGTGTTAAAGAGCTTGGTTGTAGATAACTGTGATTCTAGTTTGATGACATCACTCAGCCCATGTTAAGTAATTTTGGTGTTGCTGACTTGTCTGGAGTCACAAGTTTCATTTGAAAGCAGCAATATTTATCCATTGTCTACCTGTCCTGTGAAAGTTGTACTTCTAGCAGTGCAGATGTATAGAATGCAATTATCACAACTCATGCTGGTATGCAGGTAATAGAAGGCTCCTGCCTTAGAGAACTTACATTGTAATGTACTTCCAAAGGTGGGGATTTGTAGAAGGAACTGACTGTTACTGAGCACAATAGGGCGCTGCAAAGCCCTAACAGCAGGATAGAAGCGATGGAAAAAGCCACCCAGCCAATCGAAATGTTCAGTCACCATGACATGACTCCACCACTGCAATTATCTTCTTGAACTCTTTAAACATAGTCTCTTTTTTTTTTTTTTTGGGGGGGGGGGGGGGGGGGGAGGAGAGAAGGGGTAGGAAAAAGTTAATGGAAATAATACCTTACTAGCCACACTTGGTTCACTGGATGAAATAACCTTGGTCTGTCACATTAGAATAATAATGAGTTTTGCACCACTTTCATTTAATCCAGAAATGGTAGGACTACACGTTATCACCATTGTTGTGTAAAATCTAAACATGCCAGTGTGCCTATAGGGGCAAATTTCAAATACTCTGGGTTTTAAGGCCCAAAGAGGCAATGGACCAGCATATTGGAGAAACAGACTGGCTTTTTAATATTCTATTAAGGCCTCTAGGGTGTCATTTTGTAAATATTTTTCATCAGCTGATATGTAGAAAAGGCCTTTTACAAAATAATTGTTTATTTGTGCAGTGTGTGATGCCCATGGGGTGTAATTTGGGCAGAGCAGAGGCAGAGTTAAAATGTATGTACAGGAACACATATAGAGTACATGCACAATTTACACCAACTATGGTGCAGAATCTAGGAGCCTATTTTATAAAGACATCTCTTTGCTACTCAGACATAAGTATCCTACAAAATTACTACCTAAGGTCCTCTTAAGGAAACCTGCCTTATCACTCCACTCCTGAAAGAAATCCTAGTAGTGGACTCTTGCAGCCCGAGCAGCTCCTGGCCAGTAGAACTACACCTAACCTGGAATTCTCCGAGGACGAGCAGGCCTATAATTCTCACAGATGGGTAACACGGGTCTGCATTGCCGGTGCGGAGCTTATAACAAGCTTTAAAAATAGGTCCTTGAATGTGAGATGCGCTGCATTGTGCATGCACAAGTGCCCACCCACCCCGCTGTAAGAATGTGGGACTAGCAATTCTGTTTTTTTTTCTGCAGAGGATGTGTCTATCCACTTCTCACAGCTGGTTCGGTTGGTCTTTTTGTGTCTTATTTTTTTTTAAATACCTCTTCGGGGTTTACCTTATTTTATCCTTCCCCATATATTATTTTAGATTAGTTTTGCTTTTTTCTAAGTTTTATTTGTTTTTAACTTGTTCACTAGGCTGTGTTTAGACCTGCGTTCAGTAAATCTCAAAGTCCTTGCTCAGCCAGTCATAGATTTTTAAACCTAGCTGGTATTTTTACAGCCTGAGTCCTAAAATCTGGCCTTCCACCCTTCCGGTGGGCATCCAGTGAGGGCCTCTTGCTGTAGTATAATTATACAGTTCTGATCAGGTTTTTTCCCCCTTTTTTTTTTGGGTGCTCTTCCTTTTGTTTAGCACCATTGAGTCATTTGATTTGTCCATGGCTGTTTTTCCTTTCATGTCATAGAAGGTTCCCAATGGCTTTAAGCACTGCACTTGGTGCAACAGGATCCTCTGACAAGGACACCCATTCTTGGTGTCTGCCGTGTTCGGTGCCAGATCATACCCCTGCAAACTGTATTCTCTGTCTTTGTATGTATTCTGTGTCTTCGTATGAAGAAGAGAGGCTCAGAGAAAAGATTTTTTGAGCCAGGTCATTGTCATCAGGTGTTGCATCGGGTGTGTCAGTCCATATGGCTTCAAATCCCTTGCACACTGGGAGTGACCATGCATTAAATGGGTCTCCACCTGCCTTAATGCCAGCTACTATGCAAGGCACCGGGGAGCATTGATGCCAGGCATCGGAAAAAGCATCAGCATTGATCCCCCTTGATGCATGGTGCCAGCAACTCTGGGGCACTGAGGATTTCACCAGTCCCTGAGAAGCGTTCGCATCGGGAGCACCGCTCCCTCTCTATACAGTAGGTGCTGATACATGGGTCTGCACACACGACCCCACAAATTCATCAGCCTGCTTCTACACTGGCACCCCAGCCTTTCCTGATATCGGCCCTCAATGAGCGCTTCTAGGCCTTGCTCCCTGAGCTTTTGGCATGGTGCTTACAGAGTGCACCAGTGTCTTGAGTGCTTGCGCCAACCGTACCTCTTGCTACAGTTCCGCATGGCCATTGGCCTGCAGTGAGTTCTATGTGGAGGAAGCTTTTGCTGGAGTCAAGACTAGAGCTGACACCTCGACGCCCCTGTCATAGTACCTCTACATCAAGACGGGCTTGGTCTTAGCCTTCCCACAAGGCTGACACCAATGAGGAGCGCTCATGGGACTCAGAAGAGGATCCACGGTACTTCTACTACTACTACTACTTGACATTTCTAAAGCGCTACTAGGGTTACGCAACGCTGTACAATTTAACATAGAAGGACAGTCCCTGCTCAAAGGAGCTTACAATCTAAAGGACCAAATGTACAGTCAGTCAAATAGGGGCAGTCTAGATTTCCTGAAAGGTATAGAGGTTAGGTGCCGAAAGCAACATTGAAGAGGTGGGCTTTGAGCAAGGATTTGAAGATGGGTAGGGAGGGGGCTTGGCGTAAGGGCTCAGGCAGTTTATTCCAAGCATAGGGTGAGGCGAGGCAGAATGAGCGGAGCCTGGAGTTGGCGGTGGTGGAGAAGGGTACTGAGAGGAGGGATTTGTCCTGTGAGCGGAGGTTACGGGCGGGAACGTAAGGGGAAATGAGGGTAGAGAGGTAATGAGGGGCTGCAGACTGAGTGCATTTGTAGGTAAGAAGGAGAAGCTTGAACTGTATGCGGTATCTGATTGGAAGCCAGTGAAGTGACCTGAGAAGAGGGGTGATATAAGTATATCGGTTCAGGCGGAATATAAGACGTGCAGCAGAGTTCTGAACAAATTGAAGGGGGGATAGATGGCTAAGTGGGAGGCCAGTAAGGAGTAGGTTGCAGTAGTCAAGGCGAGAGGTAATGAGAGCGTGGACGAGAGTACGGGTGGTGTGCTCAGAGAGGAAAGGGCGAATTTTGCTGATGTTAAAGATGTTACTTCTCATTGGAGGGAGTCCTATGACATCCTATCTGATCCCTCCCCTCCACAGGAAAATAGGAAGTCTCCACCTGAGAGCCTTTCCTTCTCTTTTGTAAAGGAGATGGTGGCTTCCATCCCGATTCCTTTGGAAGTGGAGGACGAGCCCAGGGCTAAGGTGTTTGAGGTCCTGGACTACAACTCTCCTAGAAAGGCTGTAATGGTCCTGCTTCAGGAGATCTTATGGGACGTTCAAGTGAAGTACCCCTCTGTTGGTCCCAGTCCTCCCCAAGAAGATTGACACCATGTACTGGATTCATTCTTCTCCTGGGTTTGATAGGCCCCAGTTGCCACCTCATTCCTTGGTGGTGGAATCCACGTTCAAAAGGGCCAGGAGTTCTATGGACTGTGCTTCAGCACCCCCTGCCAGAGAAACTAGAACTCTAGATTCTTTTGGCAGAAGATGTATCATGCCTCCATGCTTATCTCCTATATCCAATTGTACCAGCTCTACATGAGCCTGTACTTGCGGTCTTTCGTGTGCAGTATGTGTGATTTAGCAGACTCTTTGTCACTGGAGGAGGCTGACTCTGTTTGCCAGCTGGTCAAGCAGCAGAAAGCATGTCATAAGTTCTTAGCCAGAGATACCTATGACACTTTTGATGTGGCCTCTAGGATCTCTGCCTGGAGTATAACAATGCACAGACTCTTATGGCTGCATATCTCTGACTTGGACCTGGTGATCCAGCAGAGATTGGCAGTGCCAAGTGGTGGTGGTGGTGGTGGTGGTGGGGGGGGGGGGGGATAATCTTTTTGGAGAGAAGGTGGTGGAGGTCTCTGACCTCATCAAGAAGCACACTGATACTAACAATTCTCCTGCCGGCTGTCTTTCCACCTGCCTCCTCCTCTAGGAGGTTTTTTTGGCAAGTTGAGAAGTACACCCCTTCTTGCAAGCCTCACTGCTCTCATTGTCATCAACAGTGTGCGCCTAAGGCCCAGACGGCTCCTAGGAGCAAGCTTTTGATTGGCTCCAGCAGAGCATAGCTGCTGCAAAAGTGATGGGGCGAGGCTGAAGTTTTATCAAGAAAGGTGGTTCCTTGTAACCCCTGACCGGTAGGTTCTTCAAATAGTCCATCTCGGTTACACCATCCATTGGCTTCAGAGACCACCAGATTGCCCACCAAGAAAACATCAGCTCTCAGCACAAACAGTACTTGCAGAGGAACTCTTTGCCCTTCTCATGGCCTGTGCGGTTGAACCCGTTCCACCAGGGGAAGAAGGGAAGGGATTCTATTCCAGGTACTTCCTTGTGCAAAAGAAAATGGGGGATGTGGGGGGGGGGGGGGATGTGTCCCATCCTAGACCTAAACAAATTCCAGGTCAAAGAGCAGTTCAGAATAATTTCCCTGGCCAATGTCCTTCACATGCTTTGGGAAAATGATTGGCTATGCTCTTGGGACTTAAAGATGCTTATACTCCTATCCTGATACTTTCAGCTCACAGGAACTATCTTCAATTTGAGCTGGAGCCATGTCACTTCTAGTATCGCATGTTGCCTTTTGGCCTCACATTGGCTTCCAGGGTTTTCACCAAATGTCTTGCAGTAGTCACAGTGTCAAAATGCAGCTTGGGCTTTTCTTACTGTAGTGCAGGCAGATGCTCTTGTCACCCTTACCACTTGTGTCCAAGCAGCTCGGCAGGTGTTGAGGTTGTTGGGCCACTTGGCCTCTACTGTTCATGTGACAAACATGGCACAGCTTCACATGAGAACTGCCCAATGGACCCTAGCTTCCTAGTGGTGTTAGGCCGTGAGGAACCTAGAGGAAGTCATCCAAGTTCCACCAGAGCTAGTTTAGTCCCTACTGTGGACAATTCGATCCAATTTGACTCTGGGACTCCCATTCCAAATTCCATAGCCCATGAAAGTGCTGACAATGGATGCATCCTGCCTAGGGTGGGAAGCTCATTTAGACAGGCTTCACACTCAAGGTGCTTGTTCAGCCCAGGAAACAGATCTCCAAATCAATATTCTGGAGCTTCGGGCGATCTGGAGTGTTCTAAAGGCTTTCAGGGAACACCTAAACAACCAAATTGTACTCATTCAAATAATCAGGTTGCAATGTACTACACAAGCAAGGGGACACCAGATCATGCCCTCTGTCAGGAGGCTCTCCAGATGTGGCGTTCAGTACACCAGCACAGGATGCTCCTCAAGGCCACTTAACTGGCAGGAAAATTCAACAGCCTGGCTGACAGATGAGCAGGGTCATGCAACCATATGAGTGGTCCCTCAGCATGGGCGTTGCCCGTGAGATCTTCTGAGCGTGGTACACCCCCTCGCTGGATCTCTTTGCCACTCAGTCCAATCACAAAGTCCCTCAGTTCTCTTCCAGGCTCCTTGCCCACAACAGATGCTAGTAGGATGCCTTCCTCCTACAGTGGGGGACAGGACTTCTGTATGCATGTCCTCCGATTCCTCTTGTTGGGAAGACTTTGCTGAAACCCGAGCAAGACTATGGGGCCATGAACTTGATTGCTCCCTACTGGCCCCAGCGGATCTGGTTCCCTCTTCTTTTGGCGTTATTCGAAGAAGAACCATGGAGATTGGAGTGTGTTCTGACCCTCATCACCCAGAACAAGGGATCTCTTCTGCAACCCAACCTTTGGTCTCTGGCCCTCACCGCCTGGATGTTGAGAGCTTAGAATTTGCTTCCTTGCATCTTCCTGAGGGTGTGTCCAGGATCTTGCTGGCTTCCAGAAAACATTCCAATAAGAGGTGTTACTCTTGTAAATGGAGGAGGTTTGCTGTCTGGTGTGAGGGCAAGGCCCTAGATCCTATTTCCTGCTTCACAGACCCTGCTTGAATACCTTCTGCACCTGTCTTGAGTCTGGTGGTCTGAAGACCAACTCCATAAGGGTTCACATCAGTGCAATTAGTGCTTATCATCAACGTGTAGAGGGTATGCCCATCTCTGGACATCTGTAGTTGTTTGCTTCATGAAAGGTTTGCTGTTGACAAAGCTCCCCTATCAAACTGCGACGTGTGTCATGGGACCTCAATGTCATTTTCACCCAGCTGATGAAAGCGCCTTTTGAGCCACTTGATTTCTGTCATCTGATGTACTTGACCTGGAAGGTCATATTTTTGGTGGCTGTTACTTCAGCTTGCAGAGTCAGTGAGCAGGCCTTAGTGGCGGATGTACCTTATATGAAGTTTTATCATAACAGAGTAGTCCTCCGCATGCACCCTAAGTTCCTACCTAAGGTCTCAGAGTTCCATCTGAACCAGTCGATTGCCATCTTGGCGAAAGTGCACTACACACCTTGAACTGTAAGTGAGCATTGGCCTTTTACTTGGAGCAGACTAGGCCCTACAGACAGTCCACCCAACTTTTTGTTTCTCTTTGTCCCAATAAGATGGGGCTTGCCATTGGAAAACACACCATTTTCAATTGGCTGGCAGATTGCATTATTTCACTTATGCCCAGGCTGGACTGATCCTTGAGGGTCCTATTAGGGTTCACAATGTCAGAGTCATGGCTGCATCGGTAGCCCACTTGAAGTCAGTCTCCGTTGAACAAATTTACAAGGCTGCGATGTGGTCTTCAGTCCACGCATTCACATCTCATCACTGTCTTGAGCAGGATAGCTGACATGAGTCGGTTCGGGCAGACAGTGCTGCAGAATTTGTTTGGGGTTTAGAGTCCTAGGCCCATTTTCTTCTGTTCCAGGCTGTACTCTCACCCACTTGTATTTAGTTTCAGGTTAATTACTTTTTTGCCACTGTTTTTTTTCTTTTGGTGAGCCTGTTAGCTAAGGATTCCTATCTGTGAGAATTATAGGCCTGCTTTTCCTCGGAGAAAGCAAAAGTATTTCCTGTAGAAGGCATTCTCAGAGAACAGCAGGCCCTCTGTTCTCACATACCATCCCACCTCCCCTTCGCGTTGTCTCTTTTTATATTATGCTTTATATTGTACTGCTGGTCCTGCACTCTTGCAGACAGGAAAGCACTCACACGTGTGATGGAGTGCATCTTGCGCTCCAGGACCTATTTTTTAAGCTTGTTACAAGCTCTGGACCGGCAACGAGAACCCACGATACCCATCTATGAGAATTTAAGGGCTGCTGTCAGCGTATACCTGCTACAGTTAAGTACCTTCGCTTTGTTTTTATTTCAGGAAGTAGGAAACAAGTGGACTTCTAATTGATTGTTCTGCCAACTTGGTGTCCTAGGTACTCATCCTGGTATTAGTTTGAAACCTGAGATGATACCTATAGTTTCCCCTACAAGAATGATTTTGAGTGGGATTTAACTCACATCTTTCAAACCTGTGCTAGTATTTTGATTATACCCTTGATATTTTCCTAATACACATATTAAACCTGGGGAAGTATTCAATGGTAACTCACATAGCCCAGGGGACTGATTGATTTACTACCTTTCTGAAGAAATTCACCTATGGCAGTGTACATCCCAACATGAATCTTACAATTTTGATAACGGCATAACAATAGTAAAATGCCCAACTATAAGCATAAATACAATCAATGAGATAAACTTGGAGACAGGCAAATTGAATCCTAATAGTAGGAATAATATGATACAGTGTTTGAAATATGAACATTTTTAACAGTACAGTAGAATAGTCCTATAACAGAAATATGATAAGAGTACAAATGATACCATACAAGGCAGCATGAAAGAAAGTGTAGAAAGGATGTCAGCCCATTTCAAATGAAACAACAGGCATGCATCAGGACATTTTAACTAACATACGTATAATGCTAGTACTATTTGTACAGTACAATGATCTTAATAGATAGTACAAAGTCATTGGGATAAATGGGTGGCTCAACTGAAAGGAAATTATATATTTAATTGACAAAGATATGAGGAACTGGTCTAAGTTGCAGGGTGTGCAGTAAACTAATTCAAATGGAGAATGAGTGGATGGTCGGTCTCTTGGGAGAAGAGCCAGGCTTTCACCTGCTTCCTGAAGTAGAGGGCAGTCTTGAATTACACATAGGGCCTCTGGGAGTAAGTTTGAGTGTGGAGACTAATCCTGAGAAGGCTCACTGGCAGGAGGGTACAGATAAGTGATTTAGTGGTTCAATCTTATACAGGTCTTTCTACTGTGGGTTGGCTGGTATGGTACGTAGCATGGATTACTCTACTTTTTCACTGTGCTTTATGTACTGTAGGTGCAGATTTTTAAATTTAAAAAAAACATTACTACCTTTAAGGTTCTATGTACTATGGGTTATATCCATGTTTCTCTTATTGTTATTCAGTATACTCTTACACCATCTTGGGTGCCATTTTTCCAAAAAGACAGGTAATAAATCTAAACAAACAGTGGAATTTAATTTCTGTGTGGTCATGTTACCAGCTTAACATGGGAAAGCTACAACACTGACCTGAAGAGCTGCACACACAATCTTAGTTTTCCAGTAGTTACCATGAAGGTTTGGAGAGCCATAAATAAATAACTCTCAAACCATGACTTCTGTATATGTATTTCCAAATGCATTTTGTTAGCATGAACAAAAAAGGCTCTAAATTCCTTGTGAGAGTTTTGCTTTGCACTCTGAGGCAATCCCTTTCTTTTCCAAGCTTTCGCTGCCTGTGTTTTGGGAAGTGGAAGGTGTAAGTAACCAAATATTGTTCTTTTGTTTAAAGAAGGAGTGCACCACTGAGCAGAGGGCTTCAGGGATACCCTGAGACTTGGCATGCTGGTGATACTCAGCCTGAGCCATTTGTTCTCTTGTGCTGCAGAGAATTGCATGTATGCATAATTTTCTCCACTCCTCTTAACGTTGGCCAACTTGATCCCCCTATATATTATATACACAGATATCTACCTATCTGTCTATGTATGTATGTATGTCTGTCCTGAGACATCTTTCTTCTAAAGAACAATCTACATGCAGAATTCATCTTTAAGTTCCTGGTGAAACTTTTTGTGAGCATGTTACAGCTAACCTTTCAATGGGTCTCTCTCTGGGACTGACTTCTATTATGTTACAATATTCCTAATCATCTCCTCTTTGCCTTTTGTTTCTCCCATTTTCTTTAGTATCATCTGGGGTTAAATAGTCATACTGACCTCTTCCTTCTAAACAACCTTGATGCTGATGACAGCACCATGAACACCTGCTGACACCATGAAAATCCCTAGCCTGGAGCCCTGTCTTGCTGCAGAAAATGTACCTGTCACCCACAGTATGTTTTATTCAAAATGTGTTTGGCAGGGAAGTTTGTTTACAAAGTTTTGAAGAGCAGAATTGGAAGCTATTCCTTGTGGAAGGGAAAGATGGTGTATTTAAATGTTTTCTCTGGGCAAAAGCTACTGTGCAAAGCACTAGGTTCAGGTTTGTTCTATGAATTCCCCATTTCTTCGTTCCTCAGTTTACTACTTAAAATCACAGTATTTTGGAAAATGCCACATCCTGGTCTCTTTATTTCAATTGTCATTCTCCAGTAACTGAAATGGTGAGCAGCCACGTGCACTGAGAACGACCCCTCCATCAAACATTTCCTTCCCAAAGTAATATTTTTACACAGTGCCACAAGAGGAAGTGAATTAACCTTTTCTAATGCACTTGCCTTAGACATCAAAGATGGAGAGGTAGTCTGAGTACTAGGAAAAAGTTATGACTAGTGAATGACATAAAGTATTAAATATGTTGTAAATAAAAAGAACCTGTGTAATGCTATCACCATATCCAAAACAGAGCAAATAAAAGCTGAGTGCACGTTAATGGAAATAGGGAATTGTACTTAATAGAAAGCTGTGTGTTAATGTTATATTCCTGAGCATACACAAATTGAATCACCTGAAAAGGCTGAAACAACAGACACTGTTGGCCTTTGTTTTTTCAGTGCAGAAGGTGACAAGTGAAAATAATAGGAAACAGCATAAGGAATGTCAAGTCAAATGCAATAGGGTAGACACTCCTGATGCTGTGGATAACATGAGAACAGACCTAGTGAAGCTTGAAGAATGGTCTGGAATTTGACATCTAAGATTTAATGCTAAAAAAAGCAGGCTCATTCATTTTGGCTGCAAAAAACAGACTAGATTAGGGGATGAAGAACTTTGGGCATGAAAGAGAAGCAGGACTTGGGTGTGATCATATGTGATGATCTTAAGCTGGCCAAACAGGTAAAAAAAGGTGACGGCAGAAGCAAGAAGGATGCTTGGGTGCATAGGAAAAGGAATGGCCAGTAGGAAAAAGGAGGTAACAATTTCCCTGTAGAAGACTGGCTAGACCTCATTTAGAATATCTTGTACAATTCTGGATACTACACCTTTAAAAAGATAAACAGGATAGAGTTGGTCAAGAAGGTGGCTACTAAAATGGTCAGTGGTCTTCGTCATAAAGCATATAGGGACAGACTTAAAGATCTCAATATGTACATTTTGGAATAAAGGAGGGGGGGAATGATAGAGATGTATAAATCCACAGGAGGTGAGTCTCTTTCAATTGAAAGGAAGCTCTGGAATGAGGGACATAGGAAGAAGGTGAAAGAGGACAGACTCAAGTAACCTAAGGAAATACTTCTTCGTAGAAAGGGTAGTGAATTTATGGAACTGCCACCCGGTGGAGGTGGTGAAGACAAACACTGAATTCAAGAAAGCTTGGGACAAGTACACAAGATCTGTAAGGGAGTGAAAGGGAAAGTAGATGGCATGGATTGACAAATGGGATAGGCCATATGGCCTTTATCTGCTTTCATTTTTCTCTGTTTCTAAGCACTGATAAGGAAAGCAAAAAGAGACTTTGAAAAGAAGCTTGCCTCAGAGACAAAAACATAGAAAAAAACCCTCTTAGGTATATCCACAGCAAGAAGGTAATAAGAGAATCAATAGGCACACTAGAGCAGTGCTTTTCAACTCACACCTAGTCCCATCAGGTTTTCAGGATATCCACAATGAATATGCATAGGATTGATCTGCATGCACTGCCTCCTTGGTATGTAAATCTATCTCATGCATATTCACCCCGCTGACTTCCTCGCTTCTGAGGCAGCACAAGGAGGAAAGGGGGCTGCTTTGGCAGTGGATTTCTTTGACTGGCGGAGCTTTGAAATTAAAATAAATAGCTTTAAAAGGTATGTGATTACATGGTTACACGTATCTAATACCTTTCCTACATATTTTTTATTTTCAAAAGAAAACCCAAACGTAATAGCACATTCATAGAGAAGTCTTGTGCCTCACTGAGTTTCTCTAACAAACTGCCCACACCATGGGAATGAGCAGCAGGGAACAGATCTCCCCATTTGGACCTGCCAGGTATTTTCTAGTGACCTGAATTAGCCACTGAGGGAGGCAGGATGGTGGGCTCGATATACTGTTGATTTGACACAGCACAGCAAACCTTAAGTTTCTATGCATGCCCAAACCTGACCCAACCCAACCATGATTGTCCTCCATAAGCAATTTCTGAGTTAGCTCAATCTCTTCCTTCCTCCCTAGATGATCAATTGGTATCAGTCCTAAAATATAAACTTTGGGATCCTCTGGAAGATCCTTACCAAGCATCTTGTTGTCAACCCCCTTCCAGAAATCTCTCAGTACATATCTGATATGACATCCCTCCATTAAGAGTGAATGGCCTTTAACCTCACTCGCATATGTTCTATTGGGTATCGTAGAGCACTTCTCACTACTAGTGGCCAAAAGTGAGCATTTTTCCAATGTCATATATGGTTGTGGTTTGCTCCAGCTCCCAAGCCCTGTTTCTCCATGAACTCCTCTTCATTGTTCCATGCCTGAAATATTCTTCCGGAACAGTACAGAGAGGGTTCAAAGAACAAAAAGTCCAAAATACAGCAAAAAAAAGCACCAAGAGCCTTCAGAAACAGGACACTTCCTTTATTTTTCAAAATCAGTATTCCAGTATAGACCCGACATGGGCTGTGTTTCAGCGCACAGCGCCTACGTCAGGGGTCACATATGATCTATTATAAAATAGACTAAGGAACGAAGGGACTCCCTGCTACTATGTGGAGTAACTGTTCATTGAGCATATCGAATCCTTTTTATCCCATAAAGAAGTTTGGTCACAATATTCATTTTATAATAGATTGTATGTGACCCCTAACGCAGGCGCTGTGCGCTGAAACACAACCCATGTCGGGTCTATACCGGCATACTGATTTTGAAAAATAAAGGAACTGTGTCCCGTTTCTGAAGGCTCTTGGTGCTTTTTTGCTGTATTTTGAAGTATTCTTCCCACACAATCATGGGAAGGCAAAGTCTTAGACAGTGATTTTAAATGAGTACAAATTCCCTGTTCTCAATAGTGTGTGCACTTCTCTTCTACTGTTTATTTCTATATTGGATATAGTGATGCATCCCACAAATGACTGTACACCATAGATGCCTTTAACACTTTAGGGTGTGTCCTGCCATTGGTGCCTCAGTATTTGAAGTACATAAGACAGTGTGCCCTGTGGGTTTGTATTGATGTCATTTTATTACAGCTGTAAAGCTATTTGAAATATTTACATGCATGTAAAAGATGGAAGAGCAAACTAGTTTTGCTTGCCTTTGCAATTTCATTTGTCATTAAGTGTGGTGATAGAGCTTCTGGGTTTGACTGCAGTTGTCGTATCCTTCGATGTGGAAGTAGTCATGCTTGCCTCTTCCAGCTTAGGTATATTGAAACAGGCTGGTAGAGAAGCATGGATAGAAGAAGACTGCTCTTGAATAATTAGTGGAAATGTCTGCGTATTGAGGTGTGGTCTATTGTTTTTCACAATATCAGAACTAGGACTTGGAAGAAATCCATAGGCTTCTAACCATGAGCTTGGGAAATCCTTGTATTTTTTCATAAGCATATTGTAGATGGGCACAGCATGCCTACACAACACAACATCCTTATGTCTCATGAAAGAGATTTCAAGATCGGCCATGTATAATGAAAATGTGATGAATAAAGACATAGTCTTATCTAGCTCCAGAAGGATTAAAATTTTTATGAGTGAGGTAGCAAATCAAAGCACGGGAACTGGAGATACCACACGTTAAGTATTCCTCTCTTTCTGCCCATGGAGGGTAAGGCCATCACATACCCACTATCGGGCCTGGGAGTTTTCTTTTGGCAGAATACTGCAAAGCTTTGCCATTGCTTTTTGCAGGCCACAACATCTGGGCTTCCTGGGCAGTTTCCCCATTAAGGTATGAGCTGGGTCTGACTCTACTTACCTTCTGAGATTGGAGAAATTCAGTCCCACCCAAGCCTGAGGAGGACATTGTGTGAGGGAAAGAAAGTTCCTTTAGAAAAGCCATTTGACTTTTCTGCATCGCACTGGAGGCAGCATTCACAACATCTGGAGGATTTAGGGCCTGTGACTGGAAGGTTCTAAAGGAGTGTTGGAGCATGATCCCCTAGGCTATCACTGCAATGATGGGGGAGTTGGGATTATAAGAGTAGAGATAAAAGGTTATAAATGAAAGTTCTTAGCAGCAGACCCTAGTTCTGACTGAGATGGAAATCCAAAGGAGCTGAGGTTTTTGGTTTTTAGGCAGCATTATTTTTTGACACCGACCATCACTGGCACTGAATACTGGGGGCTAAATTAGATGGGGATAGCAGTTGGATCTTAGGCTGGTCCCATCCAATAGTCAGCCAGGACCTGCATCACTATTTGTGTCCTTAAACGCCCTCCTGGCCTCTGATATTGTGACTGTAATCAAGCTTGATTAACTGGAGAGCATGTTTAATAGGGTGTTCATTTTGAGTTTTTCATCTTCAAGAAAAAGGTTGAATTTCAGAATGTGTTGCAGAACCCCCAGTTTCTTCACAATGAGGAAGTATCTGAAACAGCACCTTGTTTCTCTGTTGAGGAGGTACAGTTTCTATTGCACTGGGTTGGAGAAGTAATTTGATCTCATCTTGGAAAAGGTAGAGGTGAGTGTCCTTGTCGAAGGAATAGAGAAACCTAATGTGATATCATAAACTGATTATTCTGATCATTCACTCAATCTATTTTCCTCCATTCCTTGAAGAAGAGGCATGTACTTTCACACTGGACCCATAGGGCCTCTGAATCCTCTCTCTGAATACTTTCCTCTTCACTGTTTTTTCCTTCCCTTAGTCTGTTATCTGCTTTGATGGGGAGCAAGCCTTTGTAGAGAAGCAGTTCACGTTATTAATTTTGTGATACTTGATTGCATCTCCATCCAAATCACCTACATTCCCAAGGAGCAAAATCTCTTGATGGACAAACTCAGCAGAATCCTTCAACATCGGGGATGGTTATTAGACCCTCAAATACTAAAATCTATCGTCTAGCTCTGGGGAACTCCTCAACAGACATGTTCAATAGCAGTGAAAATGCCAACTTCCCTTTCAACTGCTTGAGACAGATGACAATCACCTTGCACAAAATGCACAGAACAGATTTGATTCCTTCAGTATGTTATCCTCCCATGCCTCTCATTCCCAATACTTAAAAAAAAAAATTGCAAAGCAGACTGGGTGCAATCATATTGCTACAGGAGCCTTGACAAAGTTGGTTTTCCATCCTTAAGCGTCTCATGCATCCCAGCCTCCAGTCTTTGGAACTGATAACCTGGAGACTGAACAGCAATGCTTCTTTGAATTTATCACTCCCAGTTAAGACATTCTCATGGAAACTTTTCTTGATGGGATGGGAAAGTCCTATACCTTCACGTGGTCAAGATTTTCTATCTGGCGTTTCAGGCAAAGCCAGAGCCCCCTTTTGCTGGCTGCTTAAATGTCATAACTATACCATCTCTATCAGTGAGTGTTTCAAATGTTCTCTAACAGCGCCTGATCTGCCTACCATACTCTAACAGACCAGGATCCAGCTTCTCAGTATCCACTTGGCAGCATTTTAAACCTCCAATTCCACTGATCTGCCCCCATACCCCTTCTCACCAACAGGGCTGCTGGGGCAAGACTAGACCAACATGTAAGTGTGTGCACCCACCCCACCTTTGTCTCACTGCTTTGCTGCTCCCTCATTCTGTCTTCTCCTGCTCCAGTGCCGGAAGTCGGGACCCACATGATTGCATTAACGCGATATCATGTTAATGTAATCATCTGGGTCCTGGGCGGCATGCAGGAGAGGACAGACCCGAAAGCAAGCAGGAAGAAGCTTGCTGGCACCAGGCCTGGTGAATTCCCCCCCCCCCCCCCCTGCTCCCTAGCCCATGAGTATCAGAGCCCCCCACCTCAAGGTCCTGGCTCTGTCTCCTTGGTGGTCCTAGTAGGGTCATTATACGCAGGAGCAGACCCCCCTTACATATTTGCTGGTTAGATTTGATGATGTGAATTCAAATACTGCCATGAATCATAGCTCAGAAGCAACTTTGCCTTTAGACTTAGTGTTGTAATCTTTTACTTGTTTAACTTCAGGACCTCCTAGAGCTAAGGAGAATCTCTTACATGCACTGAATTTCTATTTAGAAAGTTTTGGTACTGCAATTTATGAAATGAACTGGTTTTTATTTGGATTTGTCATTGCTGTTAAAAAGAGCTACCACCTTGCAATAAATATCTGGAAAATACAAACTATGGTCTTCTCTTTAATTAGGTTATATAAATGTCTGTTTCAATGGAACAGTACTCACTCAGAGAGCAATTACAGGGTCTGTAGAAGGGAACAAGCTACACAGCTGGGCAATTAAAGTGAAAGAGAGTTTGCAGGTTTCAATATTTCCTGTAACATTTTAATAAGTATTCCAGCTAACATGGGGAGAGCCATTCTGTTAGCAAGCAATGTCATCAATTCTACATTTCTATCTTACTTCACTGGACATAGATACTATTTTATTAATGAGTGCAGCTGTGATATTTACATTCACAAGAACAAAGATTGAAATGCTAATTTTTGGACACCACCCAAGTGACACATAACACGCCACCAGTCACATTACTGCTACACAAAATGGCTGTCCCCATAGCTGGGTTTGAAAATGTGGCTAATCGTTTTAATCAGAGCCTATATTTATATGCTTAGCTTCTGCAAACCACATGGTTACAGGTGAAATTGGCAGCAACTTCAGATGCCAAATATTCAGCCACTTAAATAATTTACATACCTAATCACCATAATTTGGCCTAGGGAATTAAATGTTTCAAGGCTTTGTAAAACTAAAAAAATAAATGCATGTAGACTTTTCTCATTCAGTAGCAGCAGAATACGTTGGGTTATAGGAACTAGAGAGCTGCACGGGAACCCGTGGGATTCCTGCAGGGACGGAGGCAGTTCTGTGGTCTTCTCGTAGAAGTGTAAGCTGCACCTGCACTGGCCTCTCATCTACCGAATACCAATTTATTTGAGTGCTGTCTTCTCCTCCTCTTCTTCTTCCTTGCTTTAACAGCACAAATATGGAAAGTCTTCCATTAAGGAGGTGGTAGTCACAAATGATGATAGAATTCAAAAAGGCGTGGGATGAACACAGAGGATCTCTAATTAGAAAATGGAAGTTATATAAAACCTAACCTTAAATGGCTGCATGTGTGTGGATGTGTCAACTGACGCTTAGATGGCGACTCTGGCTGTGATGAACTAGGGCTGATACCTGTCAGACTTGTATGGTCTTTGTCTCATACATGGCAATCTGGTTTAGGATGGGCTGGAAAGGGCTTAGACAGCAACTTCAGTGGCTGGAACATGAGGACAGTGCTGGACAGACTTTTACGGTCTGTGTCCCACAAATGAGAAGACAAATAGACTGGAGTAGGCTTCAAGCGCAACTCCAGTAGTTGGAACATAAGGATGGGGCCAGATAGACTTCTGTGGTCTTTGTTCCAGAAACACGATAGAAAGACCATAATCAAGTATATATCACACTCGTTGATTTAATGATGAATTGATCATAAAGTGTGACTACTGGCAGAGTGGCTGGACCGTTCAGGTCTATTTGCTGTCACTTACTATGTTACTATTAATCCTCTTTGCTACCAGGCTAGTGCACAGACCTCAGCTCTGACACAGGCATGAGAATCAGATGTCACCTGACCTACTGGCGCGTGTATGTGGCGACCTCTCAGCACACAGTGCAAATGAATCAGAGACAAGTCTTACATGTGCGCACCAGAGTGTTCCAACTTCCGTTCCTTCCTTGCCTACAGTGCTGTGGCTCAAATCCAGAGAGAGACTGAGGGAGCTGACTGGAATTTTCTTTTATGTACCATTAAATTCTTACAGGGATGGGTTAAATTCTTGCGGGGACGGGTAAGATTTCTGTCCAACTCTCTAATAGGAACCCTTACCTTGGATACAGGCCAAGTATACTATACTGCACTTCTCTGTTTTCACAGGAGGAATATTTAGCCTGGATCTACTTTACTACTAAGTTGTTAGCTCTGAAATTTCTTTCCATTGCTTCCTTCTCATTTTCATCTCCTGCACAGCCATATCTGGAACAGTCTCAAGTACCTAACACGCATTTTCAAATCTGATTGGCTTATACAGTATTTCATACCATCTGCAATGCTTTCACACAACTGCCTGGAAACATCATCCCACACCTGAAATCCTGTAAAATTGTGATCTAGTCTTGAAAAGCGTAGTAGACATGATCACAGAAGGAATGGAACCAATAAGGCTGTAAGTTTGATGAGTAATTGATACTTATTTAATGATCATCAAAAATTCTACAGTACAGTATACAAACCAATTCA
Organism: Microcaecilia unicolor; assembly: GCF_901765095.1. Classification (NCBI taxonomy): domain Eukaryota; kingdom Metazoa; phylum Chordata; class Amphibia; order Gymnophiona; family Siphonopidae; genus Microcaecilia; species Microcaecilia unicolor. The sequence goes on from NC_044033.1 coordinate 308,001,197, forward strand.
GACTACACATTAGATGCAACAGTTATCTCTGCCTTAAAAAACAACATTCAATGAAGGAAAAACCAGTACAGTTATAAAGAGTATCACAAAGTGCATTTGTCTCAAAAGGTGGGGACTAGAGATTTCTAAAAACTTTCCTCTTATCTCCATTTCTCATTCTCAATTCTCACTATCCAGAGCCACATCTCTGAGCCATCCAGCCCAGGAGGTGACAGATTCTGTAGGTCTGCAGTGTTAAGTGGACTAGTCTTGAGCATCCCATTTAATATGATTGCTGGCGGTAATGATATAAAGCTTTTTCTAGTAAAAAAAAAAAGTCCATACACACAAAGCATGTGTCTACAAGATCTGCACACATACACTGCGGGGGGTAGTTACGGCATATGTGTACGCACATGCCAATTAACATTTTTTTCAGAGCATGTGTGCATCTGTGGGTGACTGGGGCTGGTTCTAGAAGACTATTTTATTAAACATACATAAGCACTTATGTTGTCTTTATAAAATAGGCTTCAAATTTTAGACGTTTCACAGAAACGTCCTGTTGCATGCTTAAATGGTAAGCCCCTTGTGGCAGAGAAACTATAACCAGAGCAATTTTCTTAGAAAGCAGCTAGGTTTTTTTTTTTTTGTTCCAAATTTGGTCTCCACTATAGCAGATGATGAGGTTGGAAAGGTCTTTCAGTAATGTAGCTGAAATCATTATACATCCTCTCCAACTCCTATCTGAGCCTAGAGATTTTCAGTTGATTGCCACAATGAATATGCTTGAGATAGATATGCATATTTGGGAGACGGTGGAAATCCGGATAGTCTGGAACATGAATTGCTGGGGGTGCCCCTAAGACTGGGTAAAGAACCATGACTCTTTCAATCAAATATTTTTGGTTTGCCTACTCTTAACATATCCATTATTGCAATTTGCAGCTACTAGGGTGCAGTATGACTTGGAGGCCTCCTGTCCTCTTACTGATCCTGTGTGTGTTAGTGGCACATCTACCCAGTAGCCTGGCAGGCAAGAACCTTGCTGGAAGGTGTGTGCATCTCACAGGATTACTTAGCACAGTGGTTCCCACCTCAACCTGGGAAAATAAAGCACAAAGGAAAGAAACAGGGTAGGAATTACTTTCACTGTGCAACCTCCAATTCACTACATTCCAGCAGTGAGGAGCTCCAGACTGATGTGATAGTACCCTATGCTGTGTCCTGGGACAAGAAAGAAAACATTAAGGGACTGTCTCCATACATCCACTACAACAGCAAAAGTGGCATGATCATCCTTGCAACACCTCAAGGTCCCTCCAATGCCAGGGCTGGCAGATTCCTGGCTTGAAATGAATGGGCTCCGACACAGCATTTATTTGTGCATAATTATTTCACAGCAGGCCAAAATGTTACAATATGCAACAGTTCTGGTTACTGCAGAGTGCTGGATTGCAAAGATACATTGACCAAGAATTTTACATTTCTCTAAATACATCTTAAAATCCAATTTAATTAAATTCTGAAATTGATATTACATCTCTTGGCACCAGGCCAAGCAAGGTGGATTCCAACTCACATCTAATCTGAAAACATATCAAATATCAATTTTGGCCATATCAAATGTGAATATTTTGCTAATGTATACTGAGTATAGTCAAGTAGTGTTTTACCTTCTTCACCCTTACCTAAAGTAAAATGTTCAATAAAACAGTGTACATTCTAAACCCAAGAGCTGGTTTCTCTCTGTGTCATGGAGAAAAAACCACAGCTTCGTCTTCCTCAGACAGGCTAGGCTATCTCTGCAGGAACTGTGGCCCAAAACTCACAGATGGGTATGATTTTCTACACAGTGGTAGCGGTTAGATTTTTTGGACAGGAGTTTCACTAAGAGTTTGCAGCAATTATTCATTCCTGATTTTTCTTGTTATTAGAAGCCTCTTCCTTAACAGGCCAGCAGAATAGCTTAAAATAAACTGTAAAATAACCCTGTATACACTATAAGCATTGACAAAGGAATCCTATACAGATACAAACATTCAGTAACATTATACCGTTAACTGTACTGCTGAGGGATGTTGTTTTAAAAGAACTGTTTGAATTGTACCAAAGGAAATGGCCCAACAGACACACAAAGGTCAAACTTTCATAGTCAATTACCACAAACCATCAGGGATGCTAGGTGACCCACTTCCTGGAGGAATCCTGGCTTTCTGACACCCCCTCCTGATGTACTTTGGTCCCTGTAGCAATGATTTCACATGAACTACAACTACCACAATGCACTCATATGGAAGTTCAAAATAGTCTTCCTCCAGGAACAGGATCATCTACAACAGTCTAAATAATTAACTTATAAAAACAGGACTTTCTTATAATTGAGACAGCAGAAGGGAAGTCAAAAGCAATCCCATTCTCTGTACCAGGTCAAAAGCACATGTAGAAATAGAGTAACAATCATCTGCATTCAATTTCACTTTGTCATTTTAAGATATTAGCTTTGAAATTCTTTACAGTAGCTAATTTTAACAATTAAGCTAATCTGTCAACAGCCATATTGCCAACTATGATTACACCCATCACATCTGTGTGACCTTATCTTAGCAATACGGCTACTCCCAGGGCAGCTACTTAAGAACTTCAGGAATAAATAAGAAATTAATTTCTGAAGCTTTCCACAGTGCACCTTCACTGAGGTTTTTAACTCATATTTACCCTGTTTCCAACACTAATAAATAGCAACATTACAATAGATTAACAGTCTGCTAACCAACCAATTGTTAGCTGGCTGAACACAAGAAATTTACAGTTGCTAATGCGCTCCTTTTTTGGGCAACCTGGTTCAGTCTTTGTTTGAATCCACCACTGTCTGCTTGAATGTGTAGTTCAGAACAAAGAGTGCAGCAGGATCGGATCAATCTGTCCTGAAATATCAGAGCCAGTTGGCAACCCTTAAGAAATTACTAAAGTGCTAATGCATGAGGAGGAATTAAGTAGGATCCACTGCCAGTCAGAAAGTTCTTGGAGGGAGGCAACGACTATCAGTCCTGGCCTTCTGACACACTCATCCTGATGTATCGTAGGACGTATAGTACTGATACCAGATAAAAGAGGAGGAACTAAAAATACCATGATGCACTGCGATGAAAGTTCAAAAGCTGAACTGACCAAGAGTCTCTTTAGGACTGATCTAAGGAGATCTCCACATGGCTACTGCCAACCCCATGAAACAGCCCCATCCCTTTCCCTCTCTTTCTGCTGAGTGCACTAGAACTAATCGTTTAAATGATTAACCTCAATGGGAAAGATAAATCACTCAAAATCCAAAATACTACTACTAATCGTTTAAATGATTAACCTCAATGGGAAAGATAAATCACTCAAAATCCAAAATACTACTACTACTACTAATAATAATAAATCAATCCCAAAACCACACATGTGCTTTTAATTTAAATTTGAACCACTACAATCTGGAAACTGAAATAACAACTTTAAATATATTATAAAGGTGAAAGAGTAATGAGAAGCTTTCAGTATAGGCTGTTTATTACAGCTGAGTTAAAGTTTTGTGAGAATACATATTTTTCCAACATCATAATTAAATTAGTGATTTTCTTAAGCACACAAAACTTAGTGCAATAATAATTGTTTACTAAATTACTTCCCAGAAGGGCGTTAAAGTGAGTACAATTTAGTCTGCTGAAAAGAGCTCCCCAGATAAGAGCAAACAAAAAAGTCAGTAAAATGAAGGCATCAGAAATTCAGGGCCGGTGTTTGGGTCTCTGGCACCCCCCTGCAAACTATCAGTTGGCACACACCCCCTCCCACGGTCCAGCATCTCCTTTCTCTCTTCTCCCTCCCACCCTACTTTTTCAGCCCAGTGCCTTAAAAGGTGAAGAACAAAAGCTTCCCATATGTAGATATAAATATCATGAAATAAAATTGTATATCACTAAAACTGCTTTAAAAAATTATTGTAGCTGGTGGAAACAGCACTAATAAAGGCTGTATTTTATGCTCATTTTTCTACACTGTTCTATACAATACAGTACTACATGGCCAAATTTCAGTGAGCATATCCTGTTTACTGATTATATTAACTGTTGTTGTAATCTGCCTTGGGAAGCCTGGTGTTATAAAGATTGGAAGTAAAATTAAACTTCTTTCATTGGGGTACATAGAATCACATCTTCATCTATCTCTTTTGTACAAATGGCTTATTTTGTTTTTTTGTACAAATGGATTATTCTGTTTTGAGCATGTTTCAGGGTCAAATGGTTTTCATATGTCAAAATAATAAAAAATATTTTCTTTCATGCAGGTCTCTCATTTGTTTTAACATAACTAAAGGGCTTTAAGCCCCTAATTCCTTATATTTTGTCCTTGTGATGACTTATACTGTGCCAAAGACTGCCCCCTCCACGGTAATGCTGCCATCCCCCTCCCTCTCCCCACCTCCCATGTAGTACTACCTTGCTGCCCCACCCTAGTGGTGTAGTGGCCTCTGCAGGAGCAGGAAAGAATCCCACCCTTTCCTGCCCACTGCCACTACTCCATCTCTGGCGCTCTCCACCCTTCTCTACTGTGCTGCAGGCGCCCCCCACCGTGTTTTCCCAAAATGGCTGCCGTGACTGCTGCCAGAAACCTCAGCAGCCATTTTTAAATACGGCGGGGCCATTCACAGCACAGAAAAGTGGAGAGTACCAGAGACAGAGTAACAGCAGCGGGCAGGAAAGAGTGGGATTCTTTCCTACCCCCACAGCCGCAGAGACCACTACACCACCAGGGTGGGCAGCAAGGTAGTAATACACGGGAGGGAGATGGCAGCATTGCTCTGGCGGTGGGGAAAGGGTAAGCACGGCAGGTTCTGGCATCCCCTGAATGTTGGTGGCCCCCTGCTGTGCATACCCTGCTTACCGCATTCCGCTAGCCCTGCAGATATTCAAAGCAAAAGTCGACAAACTTATCTTTATATACAAGTGTAAGATTCACACCACTGCTATGGACATATGTTTTAGTGGTTCAAATTTAAATTAAAAGCAAATGTATGGTTTTCGGATTATTATTTTGAATTTGGGGTTCACTAGAAGATGCATCACCAACAATACCTTGGATCTAAACAGGTTTAGTTTTCAGAGTACCCAAAATATTCAAATGTCCAAGGTTTCAGGTGGATGCAAATATCTATCTATCTATCTATCTATCTATCTATATATATATATATATATATATATATATATATATATATATATATATATATATATAGAAAAATAAATATATATATATACATATACATATAGATAACAGCTAGAGAATCCAGGACAGACTTGGAAGCAAATACCCTAACCGTGTGCTTTGTAGAAGGGTTGCAAGGGTTCCTGATCAGTAACTAAAGAGTCCCTCTAATGATAGGTCACCTTTTTAATCCTGTAGCATGTGTGTGGGGGGAGGGGGGGAAGGACTTCAAAGCTTCAGATGTACTTTTTTTCTGTACCAAAATTATCTTTTAAACTAATGAAGTTAAACTGATTATAGGGGGGGGGGACACACATATTCCGAGGTTTACATTTTGTTTTCAACACATGACCAAAGTTTTTTAAAAAAAAGGTGGTAAAACTAGTAACCACCAATTAGTAACCTACCCAGTTACTACTACTAAGGCAACAAGGGGCTCAGTTCTGAATATGACATTATCATTAGAAGGAGCTTCTGCCTGTAGGATGTCTTTCCTGTGTATCTTGCTGGTAATACTGTATAGGAATACAATGCAATATAATGATGTTGCATTCTGAATTAAAAGGAAACCCTCATCCCCCCACTGTTTAGGTTTTTTTTCCCCAGCTTACAATCCCTCTCCCCATTTCTATTAAAACCAGTGTAAAATTCACAGGTAGCTCACTAAAAATGTTGAACCCTTCCCTCAAGTAATCAAAGTCATTAAAAAGAATGTTTTGATTATGTTTTGCTGCAATGTGGCTTTCAGTTCCGATCAGCTTGTGATCAACCAGCCTTAGTTTATTAAAGGAGTGAAATTAAGAGTGCAAAGCTTGGGATGTGCTCCTTCTGGACTCAGATTATCTGATGCTATTAACATCCTGAGCTTTGTCTTCCAGTTTCCCTCTGCAGTTACTTGAGGGTGTAGAGAAAAATACATTTTACCCAAGGGCACACTGGTGGGTAATTCCATAAACCAGGAGCTAACGTGCACACTGAATACCTGCTTAAATGCCAAAGATCTGCCTAAGTGCTTTTCTCTAAATACTCACATATTTTCAAAGTGCGTATTTATAAAGGTGAGTGTGCATACAGGCAGAGTCGGGGCTGCACAGAATACTATAAGTTACAGACATTATCTAGCATGACCAGCAGCTCTATGGCTGCTGAAAGTACTTATGCCTAACCACACAGGCACTTCTAGCACCAGCTGTACTAGTATTCTGTAAAGGGAAATAGGCATAGTATTACAGGATCCCCCCCATCTCATGGGAAAAACCCTTTAATACATCAGCCTCCTGAGGAGGAAGTGACAGCAGACGGACAACCAAGTAAGCAGTCTGCTCTGACTCTTCCCCAGAGAGGGCAGTTTCCTTAACCACTCCCTAGCTTAAATAACATCTCTGAGGTACAAGGCAAGGCCATAAATCACAGCAGAACCTAAGCACAAGCCACAACAGTAGAAGGACTTTTTTGTGAGGCTTAACTCATTATTTTGCTCAACATTAGGGAACAAAGTGAAGTGTGAACATCAATCGGAGTATGCATTCTGGTTTCACTGAATACTAAGTGTACATGAGATGTGGTTCTCCTTTTAATACAGCACTACTGAACAATTTAGTGCACACAAGCTTTAATGCCTTGGTTGTCCAAGCGAAGTTGGCTCACTTGTCGGATGGGTGAGAAAACTTTGGCTTAACGTACTCCTTGTACATGGAATATATTACACCTAAACCGAAGGGAAAAGAGCAATAATTATATACTGCACATCAAACGGGTACAATGTACAACAAGAGTTATCAACATCCCTCCATGAGTGAAACTGTAAACCAGATATTTTATGTTGCCACCCTGTGTGGCTGTGCTTTTGCCTTCCACATCTGCTGGGTAAAAATCACTTCTGGGTACACAGTCATGTACTGAAGAATAAAAACAGGGAAGCACGTGTGTCTTTTCAACAAGGGTCTATCTTTCACATATGAGGAGCCAAGGAACCAGAATGCACAGTACCAAAGCCTCATGTTTTCAAGAGAGAGAGCAGAGAGAGAAGAGTTGCCACCACAGAACCCCTTCCCACTCATATCACTAGTTTCTTCCCCCCCCACCATTCCCACCAGTCTTTACCCAGCATGACATTCTTTTCCCCACACATTCAGCCCAATATCTTTCCCGCCTCTCTCTCAAGTCCTTCATTCTGCCTCTCAATATCCTCACCCATATCTTGGCAGCCCCAATATCACATCTTGTGACCCACCCTAGAGAATGACATGGGGACAAAGTCTGTCCCTGTGAGTTCTGTCTCTGTCCCCACCCATTCCTGCAGGCCCCATCTCCATCCCCATGGGCTCTGTCCTCATCTGCAGAATCCTCGAACAATTGATTTTATATTTAAATCTTTTTTTTTTAAGTATAAAAAGGCACAATATGCTGTGCATCTGTTGTGTATAAATTACAAATAGAAAACAATAACAACGAGTAGCTATAATAACCCCTCCTGCCGCCGCCACCACCACCACCCTCTACCCTAACAATAGTTGATTTCTACTACCCCAAGGAATCCTAATCCACCCTGTTAAAATGTCCAGGGGTACAAAATACAACAATTCTGTATGCTTTAGAGGGGAGAAATATGCCCTGTGAAGCACATGATTTTTTAATCTGTGGATGAATAAAACATCAACACAGAATTCAGTCTAGCTCTCCTGTCGTCCACAGTCCTTCCTGCAATAGAAGATGAATTTTAAGAAGATGGGCTAGTAGCAGGATGTGTAGGATCCCCCATGCAAATTTTGGTAATTGTGGCCAGCATGTTTGCTTGTCTGCATCACTCAAACAAAAATAACAGTCCTGTTCATTAACAGGCTTCAAAGTAGAAAACGACACGATGGGATCTGGTCCCTGCTCCATCCCCAGTTACTGTGGGTCCCCGTCCCGTTCTGTACCCCACCCCCACTTCCTCTACAATAATCCCTAGACCTTCCTACTCTCTCCACTCCTCCCTCTCTTTCTTGAAAACTACAACCCACCTTCTTTCTCCCACTGCACCTGTTCCCAAACAGTGGAAGATTAACCTCAGCCTGCCTTGAGTATCAGGAGAGCAGCTGCAGCCCTCTAGCCAGGAAAGAAGATCCCCTCCATAGTAACATAGTAGATGACAGCAGATAAAGACCTATACGGTCCATCCAATGTGCTCAACAAGATATACTCATAGCATAAATTGTGCAAGGCCCAGAGCGATCTTCCTCAATCTTGTAAATAAAGATTTTCTCTCTCACCTCCTACACTCGCTATTTCCCCTCCCTGCCCTTTGTCCAGCCCCCCTCCCTTATTGGTATCTCCTTCTCGGGCAGCCAGGGCTGCAGTCGTATACATGTTGCAGCCTGTAGGCATGTGCTGGTGTTGCAGGTGTGATTCATGGGTCCAGCAGAGCACTCCATGGCTGGTTATGTGGCAACAGGCAGCTCTGGAACTTGCCCTAGATATGATTTTCCTACTTCTCATAGCCAGCATGTGGGTGAAAGTTAGTGGCAAGACAGCATACCTGCCCCTGGCCCAAGAAAGCAATGGCAAAGGACACTGGCGTGGGGAGGAGGGTCAGCCCAATGGTAAACGACGCCACAGGCCAAACCTTCAGCTGTGTACCCACCCAGCCCACTCACATCCAGTCATCTCCCATTCCCTACCCTCCCCCCCCCTCCACTGTGCTGTCTAGCATGTCTCTCCTTCCCTACTCCGCCCTTGTGGTGTTCAGCATCTGCTCTTCTTTCCCCACCCAAGGTGTTCAGTTGCTTCCCTCCTCTTCATCTCTGGGGTGACAGACATAGTGTGTGCCTATGGAAAACAACTGGTGCAGGGCCCTGAGCATCCACACATACTCAGGCCTGCTAGGTCCCACCCCTTCCGAAACAGACAGGACCCAACAGGCCTTGAGCGTGCGTCGTGCTCAAGGCTCTGTGTCAGCCATGTTGTCTTCCACAGGCATACTTACTGTTGTATGGGTACCCCCCTAGGCAGATGTCTAGTCCACCTGAGGGGAGACATGATAGAGGTATATAAAATAATGAGTGGAGTGGAACAGGTGGATGTAAAGTGTCTGTTCACGCTTTCCAAAAATACTAGGACTAGGGGGCATGCAATGAAACTACAGTGTAGTAAATTTAAAACAAATCAGAGAAAAAGTTTCTTCACCCAACGCGTAATTAAACTCTGGAATTCATTGCCGGAGAACGTGGTGAAGGCGTTAGCAGAGTTTAAAAAGGGGTTAGACGGTTTCCTAAAGGTCAAGTCCATAAACCACTACTAAATGGACTTGGGAAAAATCCACGAATAACATGTACAGAATGTTTGTACGTTTGGGAAGCTTGCCAGGTGCCCTTGGCCTAGATTGGCCGCTGTCATGGACAGGATGCTGGGCTCAATGGACCTTTGGTCTTTTCCCAGTGTGGCATTATTTATGTACTTAGATGATGCACGCATACGCCTGCAATGCTTTGAAAAGTTTCTGGAAAATAAGTTACGGAGTATTCCCATGTGGGCTCCATCAGATGACAGTCAGTCAGTTGTATGAATATTCCATCTTGCATGTCCTGAGAGAATAATTCTCAGCTCTCATGGGCAAGCCAGTACTAGGGTGCTACCCTCAAGAATGTAGTGGCTCTTGAGAGTCTCAATGAGGACTGTGTGCTCAGATAAAGCTTGGTTTTGGGGGTGGGTGGGGGGGGTCTTTCTGCATCTTTTGGCCCAGGGCTGCAGTCACACACTGTGAGTCTTCATTTGAAAGTACAAAAGGATTTTTTTTCCTCCGTTTTACATTATAACTGCTCAGTCACTGTAGTGATGATCTTATGTTGGGAGACACGTAGGAACTCCTTCCAGAGCCCTGCAATCACATGACCTGAATACTGCCACTGACTGACATTCTTAACCAATGATAGCAACTCCTTCTCTGCCACAAGCTGAACACTGCTTCTTTAGCATCCCCAACTGAACCAATTCAGGGAACAAACTGGGAACTGACACTGCAATAGCCCATAATCACTCAAATACTACAATATTTGCATAAACTTGAGTATGTAATAGCAAACCAATAAACAAGTGTTCTCATTTCCTAACAGTCAGCCATAATATTAATCCCTCATTCCACCCCTCTCCCAGTTCTCGTTCCCTCCCTCTCCTAAAAGCCCTACAGGCTCATCCCTCTCTGCATAATCCAGAAACTCCTCTCTATATTGTAATGCAGATACTGTATCACCTGCACAAATATTCCAGCTTCTCTTTTAATTCCTTGAATGATGGTCTTTGTGTTCTCTTTCACCCCCTTGCTATTACCCTTTGTGCTTCCCATCTCTGAAAATTCCTTTCCACCCTCCCCAACTGAAACTCTGGGTTATTCCAAATGGGGGTAAATGACTAGTTCCTACAGCTTTCCAACAACATTTCTCAAGTTCTCAGTCAGACCAGTAGTATAAATCTTGGTAAAGGGGTTTTCTCCCCACCACCCAAGGATAGTGTGCCAAAGGTATCTTCTGCTCCTCATCCAATATAGCTCGCAACTGTGCTGCCTGATAGTAGCACTCCAGGTTAGGTGTAGCCAGGCTCCCTTCTCTCCTCGAAGGAAACAGTATCTCTCTCACCACCCCCCTCTCCCATAATTAATGGAAGTATATATTTATTCCACTTCTTAAACCACTACAACAAGTGACGTAAGTACAGAAATCTGGGGCGCACCATCATTTTATCACCTCTATATGCCCCCCACCACGGCAAAATAAGCCTCTTCTACCTATCTAGTTCTTTGTTAACCAACAGAACATAGCTTAACTCAAAAACGTTCATGATGATCCTGCCCCAATTGCAGTCCCAAATATCGTAGAGACCTAGTCACCCCTTGTATTTAAATGAAAATGCTCACTTTAAATTTTGCACTTGGTCAACTGGTACTGTAATATTTACGATCTCCATTTTAGTAATATTAACTTAAAACCTCGAAACGTCCCCAAGATGTTCCAATACTTGCATTATCACCTGTAGTAATAGTAGATCTAACTGTGAACAAGACGCCATATGCGACCATGGAGATATCCTGTGCTTCCCACTCTGCATTTGTGATCCCCTAATCTGGCAGCATTCTCATATGCTTTGTGTTAAAGGATCAATCACTAAAGCAAACAGCCCATTTTCTTCTTGAGTGAGGGAAGTTCAAAGTGCAAGTGTTTCCGTAATGAAGGCAGAACATGACACTACCTTTAAGGGGAATTATTCTATCTGTAGAGCACCCTTAGAAGCTCCCAACAAAATAAATCTAATATAATTTGGGAACTTAATCTTGCTGGTATGAAATATGTATTGTAAACCACTTTGTTTTAACAAAGGTAAGCAGTATAACAAGTCTTAATAAACAACTCTGAAAAATGGATAGAATTCCTCTACTTTGTGCCTACGGCTCTCTGTGTTCTGGTTCACGTTGAATGCTGTCAGAAACTGGATAGTTGTGTGAAATTCTAAAAGTTGCAAAAAGGTAGTTCACAACTTTAAAATTACACACACTACTCTTACCAGGTCTTGAAGTTTTCATTACAGGCAGGGGCAGTCAGATGTCCAATTTTGGGTGGGCCTGGAATCCCCCCCTCGCCCGGGTCCACTCTCTGCCCCTTCTTGCCCAACCCAAAATACTAAATACCTGTGCTGGCAGGGATTCATAAACCCTGCCAGTTGAAGATTCTCTTCCTCAGGCAGCCAACGCTCTTCAAACGGCAGTTGGCAGCACTTGCCTCAAGCTGGTACTGCCACTGGCAGGCCGTGTGTGCTCATTGTATATGCAGAAAGGCCAGTGGTACTGCTTGAGGCAAGTGCTGCCAACTGTTTGGAAGAGTGCTGGCTGCCTGAGGACAACAAAATCTTCAGTTGGCAGGATGTAGGGATTCCCACCAGCCACAGCAAGAGTGCCACAATTTTGGGTGAGCCTAGGTCCAAATGGCTACTCTACTGGTTATAAGCAGATGGAAAAAAATATTCCACTTCTGCTTGCAACTGATCACAAACTTTGGAATAAGAGTTTATGCACCTGTTGGAAATAATTGTGGCATGCTGAGCCACTCCTGGTTTTGTTAAACTTCTTTCACCACTTAGATGCACTGCCAAATATCAGCCCACAAAGAAAGAAGTTTTATAAAGAATGGGATGGGCTTAAAGGTGTCACTCAACAGCTGGAAGGGCCTGGCCGCTCTGGATCACCTTGCAGAGCCACAGCAGAACCTTAGCTTTTAACCTTGAAAAGTTTGAACAGTTTCTCTTTTTCCTTGTCCTTGACAAATCTTACGTGCAGAAAAGCTGTAGCAAGTCCTCTCTGCTTCCAAAGCCCTTAGTTACACTATATTAACGAAGGGATATTAGGATCTTACCAAAGGTCATTGCTCCCACAACAAATCCTTGGGCTCCGACACGCATGTGGATGAGATGTACAGACATCTTCTGGTCTCCTCTGCTCTTCAGCTTATACAGACCATAAGCAACCACTGCTAGAAAGCCAGCCATCCCTGCATATTCAGAAGGCAAAAGCGCAGTGCACCTCTTATTCAGCTTTGTATCATGTTCCTCTTGCAAGATCATTTCTACCACTAAAAATCTAAGTGAATACACAGGTGCTGCGGTGCATTGATATGGGTAAAACCAAAGCACAGACAGGGGGTACCTGTGGGGTTTGAATTGACAAAGCAAAAACCATAAAGCTTTTACTTAGATTTGTTTATTGTTCATCACGCCAGAAAAGTTACATTCAGCATTTGCTTCCATTTTCTCTGCATGTACTTCTTGTTTGGGAAACAAACTATAGTTTCAATTACACAAAACTGGATTGCCATCTCCTTGCCCCTAAGTAAAAATATGCACACTAACATGGGTAAGTTGGGCAATCAAAGCCATGGATAAAGAAGAAATTATGTCTTACCTGATAACTTCTGCAAAAAGACCACAAAAAGTGGAAAGAATACAAAGGTCCCCACGGGATGGACAGTCAAAAAAATGAGTGGGAACTGGATCAGGATCTTCAAAAACAGACTCAGGACTCCAAAGTCCTGAGTCTGTTTTTGAAGAACCTGATCCAGTTTCCACTCTTTGTTTTTTCACCTGATAACTTTCCATTAGTCCTTCCCACTATTCCAGAGCCTGTGGGATAGCTGTGTCCATCAACCAGCAGGTGGAGATAGAGAACTAAAAACTGAGCTGAGACATCTCTGAAGGCATCTAGTCCAGCTCCTCAGTATTTACGTAGGCAAACAGTAATGAGAAACTCAGAATAAACACAGCCACCTTAAAACAACGTTTGCTCGGTTGGTTGGTGTTAGGTTAGCATGTGTGGACCTCTTATCTCTAGACATGTAGAGAACAAGAGACATGCAGGAAGCACCATGCAAGCCAACAGTTATTTGACCTATTACTTTGCACCAACTAAACATCTCAGAAACCTCAGGTGGGCCTCTGGAATTGCAGGAAGAACTAATTAGAAAGAAAAGAAAAGAAAATCAGGTAAGACCTAAATTTCTCCTTCAATCACGCTGCTTCCCACTATCCCAGAACCTGTGGGATGGTTAAAAGAAGTCCCTAGAGTGGGTGGGATCCTGGTAGCACCACCCTGAGGACCAAAACCCTATAACTGGCTTCCAAGAACACAATGCCCACCCTGTAGTGCTTGGCAAAGGTATGCAGAGTCGACCATGTGACCACCTTGCAAATATCTGCTGGAGACAGAAAGGTAGTCCCCACCCAGGATGTCACTGTAAGCCTCGTAGAATGAGCCCGCAGGCCTAAAGAGCTTACATCGTAATCAACAGCTACGTAGCGATGAAACTCCTCTTCAGTAACACCAGCTGGGATGTCAATAACCTCTTCATCTGACACGTTTGCAACAGCTGCATCTGTTTTGTCCCTCTCCACATCCTTAACAAAGCTTGCCCGCTTGTAGCAGTTCACAATGGTTGCCTATGTAACATGATTCCAGGCTTCTTTCTGCCTATGTAGGGAATCCAACAGTGACAGATTACAAGCCAGTTCAACAGCACGTTTATCCTTGCCAGTCTGGTCATCCATAATGCTCATCAGATGACGTAGCACAAGAGCCCAATAATGTTGTTTGAAATTGGCTATTATGCCCTGATCCATAGGTTGAATCAGAGAGGTAGTGTTTGGTGGCAGGAAGACCACCTTGACGTTAGACAGTCTGACATCATCCCTGTGTGCAGCACAATTATCACAAAGCAACAAAATCTGACGCTTTTGTGGCTGCATTCTAGTGTCTAACTTCTTTAGCCACTGCTTCCAAATTTCCCCAATCATCCATGAATTTGCGTTAGCCTCGTATTACACAGGAAGTCGCTTAACTTTCTTGAAGCAACGGGGCTGTTTGCTCTTTCCAATGACGAGGGGTTCCAACTTCTCACTCCCATCCATATTGCAGTGGAGGATCGTCAGTCAGTCCTTCGACGTTTTAACTCCAGTAGTTTTGGCATGTTTGAATGCAAGTGTTCCATCAGGAATCGCTCACCAGTAGAGACCGTTTTCATCAGCACTGCTGGTTGATGGACACAACCCATCTGTAATGGCTGCATCTGCTTGATGACAAGGAATGACTGTTTCCTTCACATGTCGAAGTATTCCTGGCTTGCATGCACTGATGCCTTGATGGTGACCGGCTGGAAGGTTCCGCAGTGGGAACACCGCTTAACTGCCTCCGCAGGAATTGCACCATTCACCTGACTGTCACCAGCTTAGTATAACTTGCCCCAAGCAAAGAGTCAGGATCCCTCTCATATACCAAGTAGAACTTGCAGCCCTTTAAGCAGTTTCAGTCAAACTTTAGTGAGACTTACCACTGCCGGCTGTTCCTCCAAGCTCAGTCTCCATAAGTCTTACCACAGATAAGAAAGGCTCAGGGCTGATACTCGTCCAGCAAACCTATTTCCTTCTTCTCTTTCTCTATATATATATATATTTATTTAAAAGGTTGCTGAGATGGGAAAGGAGAGGTCCACAGGAAACAGGTGCGGGAAGAAGTAAATTCATGGGGAACCAGAGACAGGGCTCTGGAGACTTCCAAATGTGACTCTGCAGTCTCAAGCCACCCACAAAGCTCAACTGAGGACCAACTGACCACGAGCAAATCAGAACCAGAGGCTGAAAAGTGTGTCCATCCACCTGCTGGCGATAGACGATACTGAGGAGCTGGACTGGATGCCAAGAGAGATATGTCTCAGCTCAGTACACAGTTCTCTATCTCCACCTGCTGGTTGACAGCTTTCCATTACTCCTGAACCTGTGGGATACATAGTAACATAGTAGATGACGGCAGAAAAAGACCTGCACGGTCCATCCAGTCTGCCCAACAAGATAACTCATATGTGCTACTTTGTGTATACCTTACCTTGATTTGTATCTGTCTTTTTCAGGGCACAGACCGTATAAGTCTGCCCAGCACTAGCCCCGCCTCCCAACCACCAGTCCCTTGATTTGTATCTGTCTTTTTCAGGGCACAGACCGTATAAGTCTGCCCAGCACTAGCCCCGCCTCCCAACCACCAGCCCCTTGATTTGTATCTGTCTTTTTCAGGGCACAGACCGTATAAGTCTGCCCAGCACTAGCCCCGCCTCCCAACCACCAGCCCCTTGATTTGTATCTGTCTTTTTCAGGGCACAGACCATATAAGTCTGCCCAGCACTAGCCCCGCCACCCAACCACCAGCCCCTTGATTTGTATCTGTCTTTTACAGGGCACAGACCGTATAAGTCTGCCCAGCACTAACCCCACCTTCCAACCACCAGCCCCGCCTCTGCCATCCAATCTCCGCTAAGCTCCTGAGGATCCCTTCCTTCCAAACAGGATTCCTTTATGTTTATCCCACGCATGTTTGAATTCTGTTACCGTTTTCATCTCCACCACCTCCCACGGGAGGGCATTCCAAGCATCCACCACTCTCTCCGTGAAAAAATACTTCCTGACTTTTTTCTTGCATCTGCCCCCCTTTAATCTCATTTCATGTCCTCTAGTTCTACTGCCTTCCCATCTGTTGTCTGTATGTAATAGAAATATGACTTAAACCATAAAAATGTAAGAAAAGCCATGCTGAGTCAGACAGACGAAGGCCCATCAAGCCCAGTACCCTGTCCAGGCCACAAGAACCCAACAGATCCCCCCCCCCCCCCCCCAAAAAAAAAGCCTGTTTCTCATAGCTCATTTACAGGAATAAATGATGGCTTTCCGAAGTTTATTCCCGCGAATAACATTTTCAAATGGATTTTTCCTCCAGAAACTTATCCATTCCTATCTTTTCTCTTATGTTAGTTGACTTCACTACAACCTCCAGCAACAGATTCCACTGCTGTGTAGGAAAAAAAAAACCTTTGCTTTTGTCTTCTACCTTTAGCTCAATGGAGTGTCTTTTTTTCATGTGTTCCCTATTTAACTGTTCCTTGACTATAAACTTCCATTATTTATTCTCCAAGCTGAAGAGTCCTAATCTGTTTACCCTCTCTTCATAAGGGAGGCATCACATCCCCTTTATCATTTCTATTGCCCTTCTCTGAACATTTTTCAGTTCAGTTATATCCTTTTTGAGATGGGGTGGCCAGAACGGCACACCATACTCAAGGTGCAGAAGAACTGAGATCCTATACATAGGCTATGCTTTTCTCAGTTTTGTTCTTCATCCCTTTTCAAATAATCCCTAACATTTGATTTGCCTTTTTAGCAGTTGCAGCTTACTAGGCTGAAAATTTCAACAAAAGTATCCACAAAGACTCCAAGCTCTTTCTTCTTGGGCTCAGAAGTCATCATTTTACATGTGTAAGTGGGATAATTGTTCCCTAACTGAATTACTTTACACTTGTCTGCATTAAATGTCTTGCCATTTTAGAACATAAGAATAGCCATACTGGGTGAGACCAATGGTCCATCTAACCCAGTATTCTGCTTCCAGCAGTGGCCAATCCAGGTCACATAAACCTGGCAGAATCTGAAATAGTAGCAAGAATCCATGCTACTGATCCCAGGGACAACAATGGCTTTCTCCTCATCTCTCTCAATAGCAGACTATGGACTTTTTCTCCAGGAACTTGTCCAAAACATTTTTAAACCCAGCTACACTAACCGCTGAAACCACATCCTCTGGTAACAAGTTCCAAAGCTTAACTATTCATTGCCAGATTGCCTAGTCTCCACAACATATTCTGCAAATATTCATAATCTTCTGCCGTTTTAACGACTTTGAATAAGTTCCAATCATCCATAAATTTGATCTTCTCACCTGCCGTTCCTAGTTCCTGATTATTTTTTATACCAATAGCACATGTCAGAAAACAAACTCTTGGGGTACTCTAGTGATGCTTTTCTATATGGATAACTAACCATTTAGTCGTATTCAGTTTCCTTTAGCCAGTTTATCATCTACAAAAGGGCCTCTTATTCATGACACTCAACTCCTAAGAAATATCTCAGGAGGCACTTCATCAAATGTCTTTTGAAAATCCAAATACACCATTTTAACCAGCTCACCATTATTCAATTGGTTGTTTACACCTTCAAAATATCTAATAAACTGGTACGGCAAAACTTCCCAATGTTTCTAAACCCATGCTGACTCATTTAGAGGCTGACCACATTTCGGTTCCAGTTGTAAAACTGGCTCAAAATTCTTTTTCTGTTATTGTTTCAGTTTCAGCCGAAAGGCTACAGTCATGATTTCGATTTCAGCCAAAACTGACCGTGAGTTGTGCTTTGTCCTGTTTGTCTCCCTCCCTCTCCCCAGTCCAAATGTGAGATATCCCTCCCCCTTGAGCCTATCTTACAATCCCTGGCATTCTAGAGGTGTAGTCTAACACCCCACCTTAATTTTTAAACTGCTTACAGATAATTTAAAGAATGATGTTCATCTGTATTTACAACCTGTGTAGCAGTTGATGGGGTAATTTGGAATAATTGTCTGCTCTTTATTTAAACATTTCTATATTTCTGCGCTACCTCATATTTATGATTGTTACTACACTCACTGTCACCATTTGTTGGTCTTAGTACATCATTCTTTGCACATTCACTACTGATTCACTTGTTTATTCAGACTTATTAATTATAAACATACATACATATACACACACACTTTGTAATAGTATGACAAAATTTATGCACCTTAGTACACTCCATTTTTATTGTCACTTCTCGATCTTTGAATCGGAACTTTTAAAATGTTCTCTCCTAATTATTTCATTCATTTTTGTTTATATGGTACAATGGTTTTTATTACTGAAAATTCTCGGAGTAACCATAGATCTGAATCTCACACTGGAAAGCCATGTGAAGAATATAACAAGGAAAATGATCCATTCAATGTGGAAACTCAAAACAGTTAAACCTTTCTTCCCTAGGGGAATCGTTCGTAATCTAGTACAATCAATGGTGCTGAGTCATTTAGACTATTGCACTAGTCTTCTAACTAGATGTAAAGAACTAATCATCAAAAAACTTCAAACTGCCCAAAACACTCCAGCCAGACTTATTTTTGGAAAAACAAAATATTAAAGTTTTAAACCCCTAAGAGAATGGTTACATTGGCTTCCACTTAAAGAACGTATAAATTTCAAAATTTGCACTCTGGTGCATAAAATAATTCACAGTGATGCTGCAACCTACATGTTGGACCTTATTGATTTACCACCTAGGAATGCTAAAAGATCAGCACGCACATTCCTAAATCTTCACTTCCCCAGCTGTAAAGGTCTAAAATATACATTAATACATGCGTCCAGCTTTTCATACTTGAGTTCACAAATGTGGGCTGCTCTACCACAACCTGAAAATAATTCACAACATAATTAACTTCCGCAAAGCACTGAAGACACATCTCTTTAACATGATATACCATAAAGACTCATGATTGTTAAGTACATGATGGTGAATTATGGTTCAATCGGAGCATTTTCTCCCTATACTGTATGTGATACCTATTGTATGTTCTTCCCTTTGTTACTTGACTGTTCCCTTTATCATCCATGTTATATATCTATTACCAATTGTATCTTTACTCTTATCAATAGAAATCAAACAAAATAAAACATGGAAAAGAAAATAAGATGATACCTTTTTTTATTGGACATAACTTAATACATTTCTTGATTAGCTTTCGAAGGTTGCCCTTCTTCGTCAGATCGGAAATAAGCAAATGTGCTAGCTGACAGTGTATATAAGTGAAAACATTCAAGCATTACTATGACAGTCTGACAGGGTGGGAGGATGGGGGTGGGTAGGAGGTATGCATGGGGACATCAAAGCATATCATTGATATTCTAACAGGATGGGTGTGGATAGGTGAGGGGTGGGGTGATCAACAGAGACATACAGCTTTATGGTTTATAATGGTGTAGAAAGAGATTACACTTGTTACTCAGCTCCTCATAACACACACTCAAGAATTGATATGTGGATGGGCAGTGTAGGACTAATGTTACAGGTTATATCCACAGAAAAAGAGACACGTACATGGTCTGACCATGCACCAGTGGTTCTTTCTTTGCGAGGGAGACGGGTGGTAGATGGGAGGAGAACTTGGCAGTTTCCGGATAGTTTGTTAAATGACCCTAAACAGGTGAAAGTAATTGAAGGGGAATTAAAAGAATTTCTTAGCATTAATGATACACCTGATATCGCACCCGGGATATTGTGGGAAACCCTGAAGGCTGTGATACGGGGCAAAATGATATCCCTACAAACGTATTTACATAAAGATATTAAGAAGCAGGAAATAGAATTGAGAGACACAATAAAGCGTTTAGATAATATGGTGAAGCAGCAGCAGGCTACACCGAGTCACCAAGAGGATCTACACAAAGCTAGGGTGCAGCTGGCTGCTTTGGAGAATAGGGGCATCCAAGAACAGCTGCAAAGGGTACAGCAAGAGTACTATGAGTTCAATAAGGCCAGTAAATTATTGGCATACAAATTAAAACAATTATCCAACCGCAATAATATTAATAGCATAAAAGATGACGAGGGCCAGGTTTGGGATCAGGTGGAGGATGTTCAAAGAGAATTTGTGAATTACTATAAACGGTTATACCAGCCGGAGACCCTCTCAACAGAGGGCCCAATACACTCACAGCTGGAGGCGGTAGATTTCCCCACTCTGACGGAGGCAGAACGGACTATGTTGTCGGCCCCTGTCGAGGAGGAGGAAATTGATATGGTTATATGGGGATTGCCGGGAGGGAAGGCACTGGGGCTAGATGGTTTTGGCAATCGGTTTTATAAATGCTTTCAAACTATCCTATCACCAGTGCTACTCCGGGTGTTTAATAATATCATGAGCGATACCATGCTCCCATACTCCTGGAGGTTGGCGAACGTGATGCTGTTTCTTAAATCTCATAAGAACCCTCAGAATTGTGGGTCTTACCGTCCAATCTCCCTGTAAGGGACTGATTATAAAATTCACCACTATCCTGGCGGCAAGGTTACAAAAAGTGCTCCCACGCATGGTCCATGAGGACCAGGCAGGTTTCATCGCAAATTGGCAGACTTTTGATAATACTAGAAAAGCACAATACATATTGGACAGAATACAGCGGGTAGGACATCCGGCGGTTTTCCTTTCATTGGATGCAGAGAAAGCATTCGATAGAGTGCTGTGGCCCTTTCTCTTTAAATTGCTGGAATGCGCATGATTTAGCGGGCAGTTTATGCATTGGGTCATGGCACTCTAGCGTCAGCCTTTGGCTCAATTAAAAATTAAAGGTATGAGCACTACACCTTTTGAGCTGTTTCAGGGCACGCGGCAGGGGTGTGCATTGTCCCCCTTGCTGTTTGTCCTGTCTATGGAGCCGTTGGCGAGGCTGATTCGGCAGGAGCCAAGGATCCAGGGTATAAACATAGGAAGCCAAGAAACTAAAATTATGCTCTACGCGGACGATGTCCTTCTAACTCTAGCAAATCCTGGAGAATCTCTGCATGCAGTGATGGATATTCTTAAAAGATATGAGGAAGTATCAGGATTAAAAATCTAATATACAGAAATCAGAACTTCTATCTTTACAGTTTCCAGTAGGTTTACAGGAGAGCTTGCAGCCGCTATTCCCATTTAATTGGGCATCAAAGGCTATACGATACTTAGGGGTTAATTTAACCCCGAACATGGAGGACTTGTTTCAGGAAAATTTTGTCCCTAAAGCACAAGCACTATTTATGGAATTAGAGAGATGGGGAGGTTTGGGCATGTCATGGATGGGAACAATAGCGGTGGTGAAAATGTCCGTACTTCCCAAGCTCCTTTACTTGTTTATGGCAATTCCAATCCATATCCCGAAAACTTTTTTTCAGATGCTCCATCGGAAAGTTTTCGCCTTTATTTGGCGGAAGAGACCCCCCGCACGTTGCTAGGAAAGTATTGTATCAATCTAGAAAGGAAGGGGGTATGGGGGTGCCAAATTTTTGGCTATATTATAGGGCAGCACTATTCCAAATGTTGGCTATAGGGCAGAAGGGGCTAACCAGACCGTGTTCGCATGCAGCACAATGGGGTCTGAAAGGGGTCCCCTTATGGGCGGCTCCATGGCTCCCTCTACCGTTATTGAGGAGCCTTATAAGGGGAGTGCAGGGCCAAATGGGTGTAGCTCTGAGACAGTGGGTTAGATGTAGAACAGCCTGGTTCCTGGGACAGAAGTATTATTTGAATAACCCCATAATATTTGCATTGGATTTCCCAGCAGGCACAACACTGTCTGCTTATATATATAGTTACAGTGGCTCGGACCTTAATCGCGAGGCTGTGGAAGCAGGTAATGGCCCCTACGGTGGAGCAGGTGTTGGCGAAAGTAGACTTTTGTTGTGTGATGGATAAATGGACAGCTTCAAGAAGAAGGACGATGGTCAGATTCCTTAAAACATGGAATACATACATGGAGTGGAGAGGTTTGGTGATGTAATTCACAATCGGGTCCAGACCTTTGGAACTTGTGCAGAATGAGTTGAGTTACCCCGGGGGGTGGGGAGGGAGGAAGGGGGGAATTAGGCTGGGATATACTCTATGTAACTAACAGAAGATGATGGCCTACTGTATTATATGGCTGGAATGTTTTCTGTATTCTGTTAAGTGAAAATCAATAAACATACTGTTTAAAAAAAAAAAGGAAGAGGCTCTCCCTTCTCCAGAATGTTGTTGAGTTCCTAACAAATCTAAATCCCTCCTTCCTGCACTATTGTTTCATCCCCATATCGAAACTATGCAATTCCGCTTGCCTCTTGGGTCCTGCTAATTGATCAAAGAGCATTTCTGAAAATATTGCTCTGGAGGTTCTGAATTTTAACTTCCTATGTAGAAGTCTAAATCTGGCTTCTAGAACCACCCTCCCACATGCTGGGGCTCATTTTCTAAGCACTTAGACACTCAAGGTTTCATAGGTTACTATCCTGCTTATAATCGAAAGAGAAAAACGCCTATATTGTGACCCAAATCGGGAGATAGACGTTTATCTCCCAAAAACGAATAAAGCGGTAAAATCAAAAGCCGAATTTGGACGTTTTCAACTGCACTCCGTCGCGGATGCGGACAACGTTGATGGGGGCGTGTTGAGGGCGTGGTGAAGGCGGAACTGGGGCGTGGTTATCTGCCGATCAGAGATGGGCGCCTTTCGCCGATAATGGGAAAAAAATATGCGTTTTTAGCGAGAATTTAGGGCACTTTTCCTGGACCCTGTTTTTCCACGAATAAGGCCCCAAAAAGTGCCCTAAATGACCAGATGACCACTGGAGGGAATCGGGGATGACCTCCCCTGACTCCCCCAGTGGTCACGAACCCCCTCCCACCACAAAATATGCCGTTTCACAACTTTTTATTTTCACCCTCAAATGTCATACCCACCTCCCTGGCAGCAGTATGCAGGTCACTGGAGCAGTGGACTTCAGGCAGGTGGACCCAGGCTCATCCCCCCCCACCCCTACCTGTTACACTTGTGCTGGTAAATGGGAGCCCTCCAAACCGCCCCCCCAAACCCACGGTACCCACGTGTAGGTGCCCCCCTTCACCCCTTAGGGCTATAGTAATGGTGTAGACTTGTGGGCAGTGGGTTTTGAGGGGGATTTTGGGGGCTCAACACCCAAGGGAAGGGTGCTATGCACCTGGGAGCTGTTTTACCTTTTTTTTTTTTTTTTTTGTAAAAGTGCCCCCTAGGGTGCCCGGTTGGTGTCCTGGCATGTGAGGTGGACCGGTGCAGTACGAATCCTGGCCCCTCCCACGAATAAATGTCTTGGAGTTATTCGTTTTTGAGCTGGGCTTCGGTTTCCATTATCGCTGAAAAACAAAAACGCCCAGCTCAAAAAAAGATAAACGTCCATGTTTTTTCGAAAATACGATTCGGTCCGCCCCTTCACGGACCCGTTCTCGGAGATAAACGCCCATGGAGATAGGCGTTTCTGTTCGATTATGCCCCTCCAAGTAACTTTGTAAGTTTAAGTGCTTGGAAAATATGACCTCTATGCGTCATTGGTACCCACAAGTACCAACACAGCAGGCTCCTCCCCAGCGCTGTCTAAAATCCTATCTAGTCGATGCATGAGGCCCACCACCTTCTTACCAGGCAAACAAGTTACCAAGTGATCCTTACACCTCTTAAGGACACACCTTTAACATTATTGTCTTTATTCCATAAAGGTATCAAAATATAAGAAAGTATATATAAGACATCGGCGTTTAAGAAGGAGATAGAGCAGCTTTTAAACTAGAAATGGGGGGAAGGCCGACAGTCGCTCAAAAGAGCATGGTTCGGGATAAGGTATCTTTCAAAGATATCACCATAACAGGGAAGATAGAGTATCCTGATAGTGAGGTTGCAAAAGAGATTGTAGTAGATCGGGTATCTTTAAATAACAATAAAAATCAGACAAAAGATTGCCAATTAATACTGTCAAGTACTAAGCATGATGTACTTAGGAACAACAAACATAGTTTGAAATGTCTATATGCGAATGCCAGGAGCCTAAGAAATAAGATGGGGGAGTTAGAATATATTGCACTAAATGAAAAATTAGATATAATAGGCATCTCTGAGACCTGGTGGAAGGAGGATAACCAGTGGGACACTGTCATACCGGGGTACAAATTATATCGTAGTGATAGGGTGAATCGGATTGGTGGAGGGGTAGCATTGTATATTAACGAGAGCCTTGAATCAAATAGATTGAAAATTCTGCAGGAAGCAAAACACTCCTTGGAATCACTGTGGATTGAAATTCCATGTGCAAAGGGGAAAAGGATAGTGATAGGAGTGTACTACCGTCCGCCTGGCCAGGACGAACAGACGGATGCGGAAATGTTAAAGGAAATCAGGGACGCAAACAAACTGGGCAACACAATAATAATGGGGGATTTCAATTACCCGCATATAGACTGGGTTAATGTAACATCTGTACACGCAAGGGACATAAGATTTCTTGATGAAATCAAGGACAGCTTCATGGAACAGCTAGTTCAGGAGCCGACAAGAGAAGGAAAAATACTAGACTTAGTCCTTAGTGGTGCTCATGATCTAGTGCAGGGGGTAACGATACGAGGGCCGCTTGATAACAGTGATCATAATATGATCGGTTTTGATATTGGCATTGAAGGAAGTGAAACTAGGAAATCAAGTACGCTAGCGTTTAACTATAGAAAAGGTGATTACGACAAAATGAGAAAAATGGTGAAAAAAAGACTGAAAGGAGCAGCTCGCAGAGTAAAAAACTTGCATCAGGCGTGGATGCTGTTTAAAAACACCATCCTGGAGGTTCAGGACAAATATATTCCACGTATTAGAAAAAAGGGAAAAAAGACTAAACGTCAGCCGGCGTGGCTAAACAGTAAGATAAAGGAAATCATTAGAGCCAAAAAACAATCCTTCAGAAAGTGGAGAAGAGAACCAACTGAAAGTAACAGGATAGATCATAAGGAATGCCAAGCCAAATGCAAAGCGGAGATAAGGAGGGCAAAAAAGGACTTTGAGAAGAAATTAGCGTTGGAAGCAAAAATACATAGTAAAAACTTTTTTAGATACATTAAAAGCAGGAAACCGGCCAAAGAGTCGGTTGGGCCGCTGGACGAAAATGGTGTTAAAGGGGCGATCAAGGAGGACAAAGCCGTAGCGGAGAAATTAAATGAATTCTTTGCTTCGGTCTTCACCGAGGAGGATTTGGGGGGGACACCGGTGCCGGAAAGAATATTTGAAGCGGGGGAGTCAGAGAAACTAAACAAATTCTCTGTAACCTTGGAGGATGTAATGGGTCAGTTCAGCAAGCTGAAGAGTAGTAAATCACCGGGACCTGATGGTATTCATCCCAGAGTATTAATAGAACTAAAAAATGAACTTGCGGAGCTACTGTTAGAAATATGCAATCTGTCCCTAAAATCGAGTGTAATACCGGAAGACTGGAGGGTAGCCAATGTTACTCCGATTTTTAAGAAAGGTTCCAGAGGAGATCCGGGAAATTATAGACCGGTGAGTCTGACGTCGGTGCCGGGCAAGATGGTGGAGGCTATTATTAAGAATAAAATTGCAGAGCATATACAAAAACATGGACTGATGAGACAAAGTCAGCACGGATTTAGTGAAGGGAAGTCTTGCCTCACCAATCTAATGCATTTTTTTGAGGGGGTAAGCAAACATGTGGACGATGGGGAGCCGGTTGATATTGTATATCTGGATTTTCAGAAGGCGTTTGACAAAGTGCCGCACGAAAGACTCCTGAAGAAATTGCAGAGTCATGGAATCGGAGGTAGGGTATTATTATGGATTAAGAACTGGTTGAAAGATAGGAAGCAGAGAGTAGGATTGCGTGGCCAGTATTCTCAGTGGAGGAGGGTAGTTAGTGGGGTCCCGCAGGGGTCTGTGCTGGGTCCGTTGCTTTTTAATGTATTTATAAATGACCTAGAGATGGGAATAACTAGTGAGGTAATTAAATTCGCCGATGACACAAAATTATTCAGGGTCGTCAAGTCGCAGGAGGAATGTGAACGATTACAGGAGGACCTTGCGAGACTGGGAGAATGGGCGTGCAAGTGGCAGATGAAGTTCAATGTTGACAAGTGCAAAGTGATGCATGTGGGTAAGAGGAACCCGAATTATAGCTACGTCTTGCAAGGTTCCGCGTTAGGAGTTACGGATCAAGAAAGGGATCTGGGTGTCGTCGTCGATGATACGCTGAAACCTTCTGCTCAGTGTGCTGCTGCGGCTAGGAAAGCGAATAGAATGTTGGGTGTTATTAGGAAGGGTATGGAGTCCAGGTGTGCGGATGTTATAATGCCGTTGTATCGCTCCATGGTGCGACCGCAGCTGGAGTATTGTGTTCAGTACTGGTCTCCGTATCTCAAAAAAGATATAGTAGAATTGGAAAAGGTACAGCGAAGGGCGACGAAAATGATAGTGGGGATGGGACGACTTTCCTATGAAGAGAGGCTGAGAAGGCTAGGGCTTTTCAGCTTGGAGAAGAGACGGCTGAGGGGAGATATGATAGAAGTGTATAAAATAATGAGTGGAATGGATCGGGTGGATGTGAAGCGACTGTTCACGCTATCCAAAAATACTAGGACTAGAGGGCATGAGTTGAAGCTACAGTGTGGTAAATTTAAAACGAATCGGAGAAAATTTTTCTTCACCCAACGTGTAATTAGACTCTGGAATTCATTGCCGGAGAACGTGGTACGGGCGGTTAGCTTGACGGAGTTTAAAAAGGGGTTAGATAGATTCCTAAAGGACAAGTCCATAGACCGCTATTAAATGGACTGGAAAAATTCCTCATTTTTAGGTATAACTTGTCTGGAATGTTTTTACGTTTGGGGAGCGTGCCAGGTGCCCTTGACCTGGATTGGCCACTGTCGGTGACAGGATGCTGGGCTAGATGGACCTTTGGTCTTTCCCAGTATGGCACTACTTATGTACTTATGTACTTATGTACAAAAGAAAGGCTCTCTTTACATAAATCTCAAACTGTAAGCAACTAAGCTAAGAAACCAGCCAAACACTTGATGCTTAAACACAGCCTAGCTGCTATTTTTAGCTTTCACTGTTTATCAGACTCCACCTCAAAAAAGGCCTGGATTGGAGATTATGTAGTGTCAGAGAGTGGAAAAAAAAAACAAAGTGCAACCCAGTGACTGGGCGCCTTACAATAGCTGCATTAATCAGAGTGGCCTTAGTGAGCAGCTCATGTCCCCAGAAACCTCTGAGAGGACAGGGCTGCATGCTAATCGGCCAGAGCTCATTAATGCTGCACAGAGAAATCACTCCAGGCTCTCTTTTGGATGAAACACAGCACCTCTCCTAAATGGATTAGCTAGAACAGTTTCCGAGATCTTACCGTCTACAACTGGCACATAAAAGCTGTGGAAACCACTGTTATATCTAATTCCTGCTAGATATTTTCTGTGTCAATATGGATAGACACTTTGAAAAATCTACCTTAGTTGCTTAATTGTAATGAATTTTGACAGAAGAAAAACCCACAGCCGAGTCAATTAGATGAAAAAAAGTAGCAAAACAAAAAAGTTGAATTGGCATGCAAGTGCCTGGACTTAAAAAAAAAAAAATCCCAACACTCCCCCCCCCCCCCCCCCCCCAAAAAAAAAAAATATTCTTTAACATTATATTTGATTATCTCCTAAGATATTTCAGGAAGACATGCCCAAAGGTGAAGGGGCCCTTTTACTAAAGCTTAGCGTGCGCTAATGAAAATATCAAGCACTAAATACTAAAAAGCTCACTTTAAATATCTGTGAGCTTCATAGAATTTAGTATAAGCTAATTCATTAGCATGTTTTTACGTTTGTGGAGCATGCCAGGTGCCCTTGACCTGGATTGGCCACTGTCGGTGACAGGATGCTGGGCTAGATGGACCTTTGGTCTTTCCCAGTATGGCACTACTTATGTACTTATGCCAAGCTTTAGCAGAAGGACCCCAAAGCTCTGGGCCATGGCTGAAGCAATTTCCTCCTACCTTCCGAGTTCTAGGAGAAATGTTTGGAAATATATACTTTATAAGTGTGGCAGGTCAAAGTAAGCACTAAAGGGGATGTTTACTAAGCTGCATTAAGCAACCAGCATAGGTTTTCCTGTGGTAGCTGTTAGTGTGAACCCACGCTAACAGCTACTGCACACTAAGACCAGCCAGTGTGGTAAAGATTCCACGCTAGCTGTTTAGCACAAGGGATGTCATGGGCGGAGAAGAGGCAGCAATAAGGCATGGCTGCTGAGACAGTTAGTGCATGGGTCAGTGCAGTGCACTAGCTGTCATAAGTGCTGCTATGCAATCAGCAGTTAATGCCACCTTAAGAGGTCAAGTGTAGCCATCAGTCTGGTAGCATGGTTATGTCGTATCTAGAAGTCCAATTACCACCACCCCTACCTGATCAAGAAACCCTCCCCCAACATAAGAATTCCCCCTTCCCAGAAAGGAACCCCCTCTTATCAAGTGCCACTCCTACCCCCAAATCCCTCCTCCCCAGACTCATCCGGGGGATTCTCTGGTAGTCTAATGGAAAGGGGCAGGAGTGGTCCCCTCCACTGGCTTGCTCTAGGTTTCAAGATGGCGCCAATGACCCCTAGTAGTGGTCTTGAGGTACTGCTGCTAGGGGTCATCGTTCCATGATGCTGGATCATTGTTCTGTTTTATAACTGCACCTGCAATCTGGACTTTCAAAAGGGTTTTCAAACATTTCTCTCAGTTATCTTATCATGATATATAAACAATATAAAATGTGAAATTGAAGGCATACAAATCAGTGTTTTGTTTCAAGCAGGCATTTCTCCTACACCGTCCATGGGAGGAGAGCACAGGTGGCAACTTCTCCTCCCACTCTCCCTCCAGTATATGGACTCCTGAAATGGTGTATGTGGCTCTCCTGTCTCCCTCTCCTGCCCCCCCCCCCCCCAGCTCACAGTCCAATGAAAAAGAGCACCCGTGGAAGCACAGATCCATACTCTGCATACCGCGCCCCCACACAAAACTACTGCTGGGTTGGAAAGAGGGAACAGTGGTGAAAGGAGGGATTTTCATTGCTCCTCCCAGATCATGGGTTGTGATCTGCTACAGGTGCAGCTCTCCTACCTTCCTCAAGGACAGAGTGTCCTGGTGGCAACACAGGAGGCAGTGAGAGCACAGACACCTGCAGTTCCTCCCATTCTTCTTTCAGGTTGCCAACTGCTTGCACAGCCCCTGTATCAGAGACCTGTGGCTGTGCTCATGCATCTGCACCAAAATGTTCATGGATGGGCAAACCAGATGAACAACCCTCAACAACAGGTGTGCTCAGTAATCAAGAGAAAGACCTGGATGTCCAAATCTCCTGCAAAACTCTGGACTCCATTAACTATTACTGGCCTTTGGGCTAACAAGCATGAGGATGGTTTTATGAGCTGATCCCCATTCCTTCTTGAGCTTCTGGCCGAGACTGAATACCTGTAGGGAGAGTTTAATGTTCTGCAACCTGACCCCACTAGAGACACAATGTTACAATCATGGTAAAAGCCAGAGGATTAAACCATTTGTTAAAACAAAAAGTGTGGATTACTAGAGTGCAGCTTTGCTGCCAAACAAGAAGATGTGCTCTGTATCAGCAGTAGGCAGCCAGGGAAACTTTCACACTGCTATCCTTTAAACTCACCTATGGGGACAAAGGGAGACTCATGGGTTTTGCGGACCAGTTTGCTGATTTGGCTGTCGCTTTCCTCAGGTGACCACATCTTGTCTGAAGACATCCTGAATTAATGTAGGTGAACTGTTTTTGGTGGAAATAGAAAGGTTAGATCAGAAAAGCTGGAAGTGTGTGCAGGAAGTAGTCCATCTAACACACGTGAAGGACAATGCTATGGAAATCATACATGCAGCCTAAACAAAAAAACAAACAAACCCCAAGCTCTATGCATACAACTTACAAACATTTCTGTAAAAGCAAGTTACATAAGTATTTCCACACTGGGACAAACCAAAGGTTCATCAAGGCCAGCATTCTGTTTCCAACAGTGGCCAATCCAGGTCACAAGTACCTGGCAAGATCCTGAAAAAGTTCAATACATTTTATGCTGCTTATCCCAGAAATAAGCAGTGTATTTTCCCCAAGTCAACTTAATAATGGTCTATGGACTTTTCCTTTAGGAAGCCGCCTAGCCTTTTTTAAAACCGCGCTAAGCTAACTGCCTTTACCACATTAAAAAAAAATTAATCCTCGCTCCTTTGGTTTTTGTTTGTTTCTCCTCTCTTACTGATCTTCCTTTTACCTGCCACGATTAGGGCTCTTTTATGTTCAGATTTCACAAGGTTTTCTCCAAACACAATGAAAAGCCTCAACTGCAGGAAGTGTACCCTAGAATGATCTCGGCAGTAGGAAGGAGAGTGGGAACCACTACTGAGAGCAAGGCTGGCATGCAGACAATGCTGAGTTAATTTAACAAGCAAAGATAAAGAATGCTTAAATCAGGTAGACATTAAATAAGTTCCCAGGATTCCAAGGCTAAGGCAAGTGCTGCACTACATGAAGCGTTATTTCATGTAAAAAAATAAAAATCATACAATAAGGCTTTGCTATGAGTTCCCTCCACTCAAGACTTTAGTGCAAAGACCACTAAAGACCTTGTAAACCAAGGCATGTCATTAACCCTCCAATGCTCCAGGTACCAACCAAAAAATGTAAAAAAAAAAAAAATAATAATAATAACAACAACCAAAAAACCCTTAGATTATAAGCCCGCTAGGGACAGAAAAATCACCTGTATACATTGTGTTTTAAACTGCTTTTGACTGAATTATAGAAAGGTGATATATCAATCTCTTCTCACCCACTTCCCTTGCTCTTTTTGTTTTAATCCTCAGTTGACATATTATTGACAAAATGAGACCAAATCACTGCGCAGAACACTGGTCTTCACGCTAATTTCTAACAAAACACAGCACTATTCAACTGTGCTACAACAACAGTTATACTCTGAAATCCAAGGATGCTTACTTCCATGATCTGCAGGGATCAAAAAGGATTTTACACCCAGCAGATCCAATAGTAGTTACCCAGTTCTAGATGGAATATTTTAGGTCAGCCCTGGACTCTTGGCCACCCCATCCTTGTGCCGCACTGATTCCAATGGCAAAGATACCACGTCACGTGCATTCGGCTACCCTCATACGCCGAACACCCCTCCTCGGGCACCTCTCCCCGTGGTCTGCCACTTTTCCCCTCTCTCTTCCAGTTTCCTCGGTCTAGCATATCTCTCCCTCTCTTCCCTGTCCGCGAGCAGGCACCTCTCCCCACCCGTCAACCTCATACCTGAGGCTACTCATCAACAATCCCACTGCTCTCTGTCTGCTCTTTGCTTCTCCGGTGACCCGACCCCTACAGACAACTCAAAGAGGTTTGCAAATTGCAACAACTTCTCTCTCTCCCTCTGAGGCGTCCCGCCCTCTCCGGAACTTGCGTCACAGGAGGGCGGGACGCCGAAGAAAGAAAACTCTTGATGGGGGGCCTGTTGCGGAGTCGGACGATTGATCTCAAACAAGGAGGATGGATTAAAACCTCCTTGATCTCAAAGACATGAGAGCTGCACGAGAAAGGGGTTTGCAGGGATGGAAGTAGCTCCAGCGGGATTCCCGTGAGAGAGCATACGAACCTGTAACCACCCACCGGTTCTCCAAGACGTCCAAATGTACCGCTTCCTCCAAGGAGGTTAGATTGAGAAAACAGGAGACAGACGGTATAAGCTACCTAGCCCCAAGGAGGGTGAAGAAGGCAGACGGCATGACGTCAAAAAGTTGAAGCCACTTAAGTTATCCTTTGTTTCCTCTTCTCCGCGCAGCCGTCATCTAGTACAGTCAAAACAAAGCAAGGAAACCTATGAGCTGCTGCATCCTCGTTGTCGTTCGTTATTGGACTGCTTTGAGTCCTGCTGATCTGTACATCTGCTGTCTGAAATTTTGGAAGATGGAAATGAGAAAATAAAAAAACTACATTTTGGTTGTACTCTGTTGTTTACTTGTACAGTGTGTGTATGGATGCATGTGATAATATTTTAATAACTGTCTGTACTTATGGCTATGATTTCTGAACATGTCACATCATTAAAGGATAGACTTTTAAATGCCCAGCTGGGTATGTATGATAGTCTCATCTTTGTTAAATATTTCTGACATATCCATTTACTTGCTTCCATGATATAACTGAATTCTATGATTCTGTCCCACTGTATTTTCAAATGTAACCACATTGAACCCGAGTTTGCTTGGGATAATGTGTGATTTAAATGTTTTTAAAAATCCTTTATCTTTTAAGACACTGCCTATCCAGCTGGATGGTGACGACACAAGGAAAGCAAGTGATCCAGTGAAGACTAACTCAAAGTAACCTGTTCCTTAGCTGGGCCCTAGGATTACCATATTGAAAATGCGGCCATACCATGCCTCTGTGGTTATGTTCCACTAATAAGTTAAACGATTAACTGGCTATCTTGAAAGGATTATATAACCTTTGGATGCATGACTAGGAACATAAACATACACTTATTTATTCAATATCACAATTCCTCATGTACAGCCAGAAAACAACCTTTTAGGGGGATAGTGTACACAATGAGCTCCTTTTATTATTGACCAGATTGAAGAGATAAGAATTTTCAGGTTTAGCACAAGAACAAAAGAAAAGAAAACCAATGGACTGCATTAGGGGGTTTTAGCCCATTTAGTTATGTTTCAACAAAAGATCTGCATGAAACAAAATATTTATTTTTATTTTGACTTATAAAAACACTTGTCCCTGAAACATGCCTAAAAACAGAATAATCCATTTGTGTATCTAAAATTTAAACTTCTACAAAACAGATGCAGATGTGATTCCATGTGCCCCAATGAAATGAGAGTTTAATTTTACTTCCATTTAATTTCAGTATATACCATCTTAATAACACCAGGGGCTCTGTTTACGAAGCAGTGTTGTAGACACGCTAGCATGTTTAGCTAAAGACTGGTGCACGCTAATACTAGAGACATCCATATATTTCTTTGGGTGTCTCTAGCGTTAGCACATGCTAAAAATTCTAGTTCACCATAGTAAAAGGGCCCAAGGTTTCCCAAGGGAGATTTCAACAACAGTTAAGATGAACCCATCAAGAAACAGGATATCCTCACTAAAATCTCACCATTTGTATTGTATAGAACAGTGTAGAAAAATGAGCACAAAATACAGAGGTTATAACTGCTGTTTCTACCAGCTATATTTTTAAAGCTGTTTTAGTGATATTCAATTTTTATTTCATGATATTTATATCTCGATGTGGGAAGCTTTCAAATAAATTAAAAAGCTGTCAAATAAGTAGAAAAAAACCCCAAAATCTTTTGTCCTCCACCTTTTAGGGCACTGTCTATCCAACTGGAACAGTTCTAGACTTTTTACAGATGGACCACGCATTTATTTTAATAATTGTTTTGCTATTGTTTTCAGTAGTATTTGCTATTCTCTTGGGTGAACTAAAGCTCCGCCTACTGGCTTCAGCCCGTATAATGGACTAGATAGGAACAACCTTCTCCCGTCTTGTCTTGAAGGCAATAGGCGGAGTCACAAGTACACCCAAAACAGCAAACACTATTGAAAGCAATAGTAAAAGATTATTAGAATGGACTGCCTATACATGGTCCATCTGTAAAAAGTCAAAATCTGTTTCAGTTGGATAGGCAATGCTTTAAAAGGTGGAGGACAAAATATTTATTTTCCTTATTTTACAGGTTTTTTTTACTTTGAAAGGTTCCCACATGTAGATATAAATATGAAATAAAAAGTGAACATCATTAAAACAGCTTACAAAAATTATTGTAGCTGGTAGAAACAGCACTAATAAAGGTTGTATTTTGTGCTTATTTTTCTACACTGTTCTATACAATACAGTACTACATGGCCAAATTTCAGTGAGGATATCCTGTTTACTGATGGGTTCATCAGTCTCAGGACGTCCCCACGAATGGGCGGGGAAACCTGTATTATCAAAACAAGATGGGCGTCCAGCTTTCGTTTTGATAATACGGTCGGGTAAGCCCAAATCTCAACATTTAGGTTGTCCTTAGAGATGGTTGTCCCCGATTTTCGGCGATAATGGAAACCGAGGACACCCATCTCAGAAACGAGCAAATCCAAGCCATTTGGTCATGGAAGGAGCCAGCATTCGTAGTGCACTGGTCCCCCTCACATGCCAGGACACCAACCGGACACCCTAGGGGGCACTGCTGTGGACTTCAGATAAGCTCCCAGATGCATAACTCCCTTACCTTGTGTGCTGTGCCCCCCAACCCCCCCCTAAAACCCACTCCCCATAACTGTACACCACTACCATAGCCCTTAGGGATAAAGGGGGGCACCTAGATGTGGGTACAGTGGATTTTGGAGGGCTCACATTTACCATCACAAGTGTAACAGGTAGGGAGGGATGGGCCTGGGTCAGCTTGCCTGAAGTGCACTGCAGTATCCCCTAAAACTGCTCCTGGCACCTGCATACTGCTGTCATGGAGCTGGGTATGATATTTGAGGCTGGCATAGAGGTTGGAAAAAATATTTTAAAAATTTTTTTAGGGTGGGAGGGGGTTGGTGACCACTGGGGGAGTAAGGGGAGGTCATCCCAGATTCACTCTGGTGGTCATCTGGTCAGTTCGGGCATCTTTTTGAGGCTTGGTTGCAAGAAAAACTGGACCAAGTAAAGTCGCCCAAGTGCTTGTTAGGGACAAACTTCTTTTTTCCATTATCAGTCGAGGACGCCCATGTGTTAGGCATGCCCCAGTTCCACCTTCGCTACACTTCCGACACGCCCCCATGAACGGAAAGCAGTTGAGGACGCCCAAAATCGGCTTTTGATTATGCTGATTTGGGCGACCCTAGGAGAAAGACACCCATCTCCCGATTTGTGTGGAAAGATGGGCGCCCTTCTCTTTTGAAAATAAGCCTTAAAGTCACTTTATGGTACAGCTTGGTAACAAAAAAATAAATAAATAATGCATCAGCTTTGAGGATGATGCTTGAAATACCAAAGGACTTTAAAGTTCATGGCATGGCAACCGTTAGCTATTCTTTGGCTGTACACACAGTCCATCAAAGTACAGGTTTCAACATGCCGTGCAAAAATTCATAAAAGCTTGCAGCAAGTAATGAAATAAAGGACAGGCAAGCAATGCTACCAACAAACCATAATGTAACTGTTGTTGAATATCTGTGCACAACACAGGTGATGTCCATGGTATAGTGGCTGCATATAAATATGTTAGTGCACAGCATAGTCCATCAGGCTGTAATTAGCAAGGATGGAGCAGAGCTAAGACAGAGAGACAGGCCGAGCCTGCATGCGTTGTACCGCTGCTGCCGTAACACCGATGTGGTGAGTGAAGATGAACTTTAAAAATCGGAGGGAGGGGGCCTGGAACTGGAAGGAAGGGAGGAAGGGAGGGACAACGACCGTAGAACTGGGAGGGAGGGGGGACCCTGTCGCTGGCGTTAAACATCTGAAGCAGCTTCTCGACAGCATCTCTGTAGTAACATCTCCTGACGTCAGGCAAGTAGGGTTCTAGTGCGGGCCAGTGATGTCAGGAGATGGTTACGAACCCAGTGAGACACATTCGAACGTTGAAGGAGGAAATTATTATATTAGATGAGTGATAGAGAAAAAACCACACAACGTGGAAAAGACTTTCATTGATAATATGGTGTAAGGTGCCATTTCAATGAAACAGCTTTATTATAATACTAGTAAAAAAGGCCCGTTTCTGACACAAATGAAACGGGCGCTAGCAAGGTTTTCCTCGGAGTGTGTATGTTTGGGAGAGTGTATGTGAGAGTGACTGTTTGAGAGTCAGAGTGAAAGTGTGAGTGTGTGAGAGAGAGAGTGAGTCTGGGTGTGAGTGTGTTTGTGAGAGAGTGTGTGTGTGAGAATGAGAGTGTGTGCAAGTGTGTATGTGAGACACAGTGTGAGAGAGAGTGTGTGTGTGTGTGTGGGCGAGAGAGAGAGTGTGTGTGAGACACAGATTGTATGAGACCAAGCGAGTGTGTGAGTGACTGTGTGGCACATAGAGAGTGAATGTGATACAGTGTGAGACAAAGTGTGTGAGAGTGAGAGTCAGAAAGACATTGTATATGAGAGAGAGAGTGTGAGTCGTGCCCTCCCAATCCATGGCCATCTGTCCCCTGCCCCCTCCATTCATCCTTTTCCAGCAATTCCCCTCTCTCCGTGAGCCCTGCCCTCCCAATCAATGCCCATCCATGCTCCTCTGTCCCCTGCCCCCTCCATTCATCCCTTTCCAGCAATTCCCCTCTCTCCCTGAGCCCTGCCCTCCCAATCCATGGCCATCCATGTTACTCTGTCACCTGCCCCCTCCATTCATCCCTATCCAGCATTTCCCCTCTCTGCCTGAGGCCTGCCCTGCAATCCATATCCATCCATGCCCATCTGTCCC
The DNA here is from genome assembly GCF_901765095.1 of Microcaecilia unicolor. Lineage (NCBI taxonomy): Eukaryota > Metazoa > Chordata > Amphibia > Gymnophiona > Siphonopidae > Microcaecilia > Microcaecilia unicolor. Next base: position 308,037,857 of record NC_044033.1, read on the forward strand.
CTCCATTCATCCCTATCCAGCAATTCCCCTCTCCCTGAGTCCTGCCCTTCCAATCCATGCCCATCCATGCTCCTCTGTCACCTGGCCCCTTCATTCATCCCTTTCCAGCAATTCCCCTCTCTCCCTGAGCCTTGCCCTCCCAATCCATGCCCATCCATGCTCCTCTGTCCCCTGCCGCCTCCATTTATCCTTTTCCAGCAAGTCCCCTCTCTCCCTTCCATGACCCCCCCTCGCATCCATGCTCCTCTCTCTTCCATGTCCCAGCCTGGCCCGCCCTCTTCTCCCCCCCCCCTTCGCATCCATGCCCCCCCCCCTTCGCATCCATGCATCCCTTTTTGTTTTTTTTTCTTCTTTTTAAATTTACCTCCGTGGCGGTTCCGGCAGCGAAGCGTCAGGGAAGGAGGCGGCGCTCCCAATGTCTAGCTTTCCCTTCGCTGTGTTCCGCCTTCTTTTGACGTCATCCTTGACGTCAGAAGAAGGCAGAACACAGCGAAGGGAAGGCTAGACGTCGGGAGCGCCGCCTCCTTCCCTGACGCTTCGCTTCCGGATTTGTTTGGGTTTTTTTTCCCGCCCTCGACGTCATGACGTTTGACGCGAGGGCGGGGCAGAGACGGCTGGCTGGCTTGAAGGCTTCACACCACGAATCCACGAACCCTTCAGCCTGGAAGTGACGTCAGATGGCTTCATGGCTTCACAGAACGTTGTCCTCAGAACGTTGAGGGTGCGTTTTATTATATTAGACTAGTAAAAAAGCCCCGTTTCTGATGCAAATGAAACGGGGGCTAGCAAGGTTTTCTTCAGAGTGTGCATGTGGGAGTGTCCCTGCCCTCTGCCCTCTCTCCCTCCCCCTCCCCCCTCCGAGTCCAGTCCTTCAGTGTTAAGTTTCCTGCTGTGCTGTGTTTGTGTTACAGAGAGAGTGAGGGCGTCTCTGTCCCCTCCCCCCTCTGAGTCCTTCACTGTTAGAGAGAGGGATTTCATGCTGTTTTCCTTTACTCATGGGGAAACCGGATATCTCTGGCGCTTCACACTTCTGGCTGGAGGCTTCATAGAACGTTGGGGTTGCCTTTTATATATATAGATTAACTTAAAGTAGGAAAAAAAGTATTTGTAACATGGAGGAAAAAACCTGCTAGGAGTAGCCTAGTGGTTAGTGCAGCAGACTTTGATCCCCACTGCAGTTCCTTGTGACTTTGAGCAAGCCACTTAACCCTCCATTGCTCCAGGTACAAATAAGTACCTCTATATAATTTATTTATTTTTGTTACATTTGTACCCTGCCACTCATGGCAGGCTCAATGTGGCTTATATATTGTATACAGGTACTTAATGGAGGGTTAAGTAACTTGCCCAGAGTCACAAGGATCTGAAGTGGGAATCGAACTCAGTTCCTCAGGACCAAAGTCCACCACCCTAACCACTAGGCCACTCCTCCACACATATATAAACTGCCTTGAATGTAGTTGCAAAAACGATGGGAAGGCAATATATCAAGCCCCATTTCCCTTTCCCCATCCCTAAATGATAATGAATATTAATCAAGTAGCAAAATAATAACCAAATGAAGGACCTCTAAAATTATATAACACTCAGAAATATACTTGAAATGCTAAGCTTGTGCAAGTCACACTATGTGTGAAAAGAATTCACAGTATTGGTACCTTTATAAAAATATTTTATATATGTATAGTAAGGTGAAAGAGAATTGTTTCAAGTATATGTGTTTAGGAAAACAAAGTAACTCTTTGAATATGTAGGTCAGGACTACAGATGTGGTTTGCACTATGCACCTGGATAGGACACACCCTGGGATAGCTCAATTCTCCAACATATTTTTAACACATAAGTTGCCAACAGGCACATACAAACAAAGGCCCGACTATGATGTCATGTTATTAAAATGTAGGCCTTTAGGCAAGAGAAACCTTTTGTAAGCTAAACCATGTCCTTTGGCAGACATTCAGGCATATAGACACAGATATTTAACAACAATATCATGATTCAGGACATAATATTTACACTCAAGGCAGTTTTAAACTAAAGACAGTTATGTAACACAAATAATTCAATTTGTTTTGTTTACCTTTGGAATTATTTTGCAATTGCATTGAAGTTAACACATTATTTGGCATGTGTATGTGTGTAGGCAAATGTACCCATTAACTATGTTGTGTTGAACCCTAAATCTTTCTGACTTACAGGCAAAACAAATTCACGTGACTTAACAGGAAATAGGAAATCAAGAAAGGGAATCCTGTATTGCCATGTGCCGTTCCAAGACTCTGTTAAAGTTTTAGGTGCACTCCGCTCCATGGATAAATCCTTCTTATCTGTTCCCTTCTCCACTACTGCCAACTCCATACTTTGCGCCTTCTGTCTCGCTGCACCCTACGCCTGGAATAAACTTCCTGAGCCCCTACGTCTTGCCCCATCCTTGGCCACCTTGAAATCTAGACTGAAAGCCCACCTCTTTAACATTGCTTTTGACTCGTAACCACTTGTAACCACTCGCCTCCACCTACCCTCCTCTCTTCCTTCCCGTACACATTAATTGATTTGATTTGCTTACTTTATTTATTTTTTATCTATTAGATTGTAAACTCTTTGAGCAGGGACTGTCTTTCTTCTATGTTTGTGCAGCGCTGCGTACGCCTTGTAGCGCTATAGAAATGCTAAATAGTAGTAGTAGTAGTAATGTGTACCCACACTTTGTAGGCCTGTTTAGAATAAACGAGTAACGCCTTATGACTTGATGGTGAATGTGTCAACTTCCAGGAGGCTAGAGAAAGTGCGTGAAGTCATACATGTGTGCGTGTATTTGTGTTTATAGCACTGATGTCAAATATGTAGAAGTGTTTGTCTCTGGACTACCTTGATAAAATACTGTAACCTAGACCAGTTCCTTATATTTTGATTAATTGTACAAAAAAACTTGCTTTTATTTTAGACACCCATTTATTTACCCCAGCTGACTCTGTACCACCCATCTTGTCCCCATCTATATATCTGTATTTGGCCCCTCAGCTATATGGTATGCAGTATTGTAGAAAAGCATTATTGTCATAGCAATGTTATTTGAATGTTCTAATTGTGTGCTTCTTAGATGTTTCAGTGGTATTATGCTTACGTTGTATTATATCTCTGTTATTTGCATTTCAGTGCTATTAAATGTGTATATTTTTGATCCTGTTTCATGGTAGTCCTATTATTAGGTTTCAATTTGCTGCATTTATGTTTATATTTGTACATTTTACTATTATGCTGTTAACAAAATTGTAAGTTTGATGCTAAACTGTACCTACTGTAAACCGCCTAGGGTGAATCTCTTCATAAAGGTGGTTAATAAATCCAAATAAGTAAATAAATAAATAATACCTGGGCCCAATAGGTATGTGATAAGACAGGCAGGAAAGGTTTAGTGAGAATTACTTATGCCTTACCCAACAAAAGACTAGATAGGCAGAAAGGGTAAATCAGTTACCAGCATTGAACAGGTGTCATGTCACACCCAGCCTGGCAGAGATAAGTTAGTAATGGAGCTTGGTACATTTCTCAAAATAAGAATAACCCTAGTGCACTTGTTTCCCAGAGCTGCCCCTCAGGATTGGAATAGAACTGGCATGCCAACAGAAAAGGTTTATTTAAAACTTGCTTCCCCCTTTCTAACCACAGCAACTCCGATGAACCCTCGCTCGATCCAATCATTGCACAAAACAAAGACCCTGACCAGAGGAGGTATGCTGTGGAGTTGAAGAAGGGAAATAGTATAATTTTCACACAAAACATAGTGCACTTAAAAAAAAGCATAATTGGAAGCTATAACCAATGCACACTGAATTCAGATTTTAAAATGCATGTTATGAAAAACAAAATTTAAAAATCAAAGATTGTGGCCCCTGTTTACAAAGCCATGCTAGCGGCTGGCGGTGTGGTACTGCCAACACAGCCCATTCACTTTGAATGAGCTGTGTCGGCATTGTTGTATGGTAGCTACTACGGCAGCTTTGTAAACGGGGGGGGGGGGGGGGGGTGTATTTACAATTGCTTTATGAAAAACAATATTTAAAAATTAAAATGTTATTTACATTACTGCAGGAATCATGATTCTCTTTATTTTAAAGCCACGGCAAAAAGAAAAAAAAAACGTTAACCGGTTTCCCACTTTCACTGGGTGAGAGGAAAAACAAATGAAACCAAAACACTGTCTGGTTCTGGCAGGCATATAAAAAGCAAAACAGCCTGCATTCGTTAAAAATGGAAAATAGTTTCTTATTTCAAGATACTTATAATACACAAAAGCATTTTAAGAAATGTTAGTCAAAGTATAAGACGTAGGCACAAGATTTGAACAGAAAGTCAATAAAAGACACACAGAAATCATGCCACATTTAACTTTTGGGACAGAGTCAGCATGGGTTCAGCTAAGGGAAGTCTTGCCTCACCAATTTGCTTAATTTCTTTGAAGGCATGAATAAACATGTGCATAAAGGTGAGCTGGCTGATGTGGTGTATCTAGATTTTCAGAAAGCTTTTCATAAAGTTCCTCATGGGAGACTCCTGATAAAATTAAAGAGTCATGGGATAGGAGGCAAAGTTATGCTGTGGATTAAGAATTGGTTATTGGACAGAAAACAGGGGGTAGGGTTAAATGGTAATTTCTCTCAATAGAGGAAGGTGAACAGTGGACTGCCACAGGGATCAGTACTGGGACTGGTGCTATTTAACATATTTATAAATGATATGGAAATCAGAATGACGAGTGAGGTGATTCAATTTGAAGATGACACAAAACACTTCAAGGTTGAAACACATGCTGACTGTGAAATATTGCAGGAAGACCTTAGGAAATTGGAAGACTGGGCATCTAAATGGCAGATGAAAATTTTTTTTTTGTTTTAATCATATTTATTATATTCTTCAAAACAAGATTAACAACAAATTTTCAAGTTACAACCATGTAGATTGACATTCCCATATTTCAACATTTTCAAATTTTTGTTTCCCCAAATTTCACCCCCCCCTCCCCTCCCAATCAAATCCCCCCCTCCCCCCCCCCCTCCCCAACTCAAGCATTCAAAATTCTGCTTTTAGCAACTGGTGTCAGGGTATCCCAGTAGGGGGACTAGATTCTACAAAACAAGTCTCCAGTTTCTGATGCAAGGTCCTTTATACTATGTCTTTCCAAAGCACACATTTGTATCATTAATGATCTCCAGCGGCCAACTGTGGGCTGTTCCTCAGTCAGCCATACTTGCAGAATTGTTTTCTTCCCCATCAACGTTGCCCGCTGAAGGAACACTCTTACGCCAGCTGGGGCTTGTCCCTGGATTGTAAATATATGAAAAAGTTGCTTGGGGGAGTGGTGCCATCTAACACGCCACATACTTGAAATGTGTTCTGCTATACTTTTCCAAAAGCCATGAACTTTTGGGCAAGTCCAAAACATATGGCCCAAATGTGCATTTGCGCGACCACATTTCGGACATGAGTCATTGTCTCTCAGTTTAGCCCGATACGCTCTGTGCGGCGATATATATAGGCGAAATACAAATTTGTATTGGGTTTCCCACCACAGCACATTTTCAGTTAGCTTGTATATCCGTTTAATGCACCTTTCCAATTGCTCTTGAGTGACTCTCACTCCAAGTTCTACGTTCCACTGCTGTGTCACCACTGAATAGTTTGCAGGTTTAGTGTGCTCTCTCAAATGTGAATGAAAATATTTTAACGGGACTCTAGCCTGTGCATCCAGGCCTAACAGTTCGTTAAAGCTCTCCCAAGTTTCCATTGTCAATGTCTCTTTTGGCAGGGAGCGCACATAATGTTGTAGCTGTAGATATGCAAATATGTCCGTCTCCGGCAACTTAAACTCTCCACAGAGTTCACCAAATGGTTTCATCATGCCTTGCTCATTCACCACATGATACACATAGCTCACCCCTTTCTTTACCCAATTTTGGAAAGTACGGGAAGTGGTACCCACTGGAAATTGAGGATTTCCCTTTTTGGCAGCATGGGAGAACTGACCTTATTAAGGGTAAAAAATTTACATAACCATTTCCAGGTATATCTTAAGGGTTGAAATATCGGGGTTGCCAGACCCAGTTTCTGTGCCTGACCCCCCGGGGCCTGCAACCAACTTGCAAAATGTTGTTCTTTAAACCAGTGTAACTCAGATGTTGTGAGGGTAAAATATTCTGTGTTCCTAAACCAATCTGAGAGATGTCGTATCCCACTAGCTATGGACAGGAGACACAGATTTAACACTCCCAGGCCCCCCTTCTCCCGGGGCAGCATTGCGCTATTCATTGCCATCTGGGACCTCTTCCCCTGCCATAAGAATGTTGCTAATTTCCTCTTTAGCCACCTCTCGTCCCTACCCCGCAGATACATGGGCATCATTTGATACGTGTAAACCCAGGTAGGAAACAAGATCATGTTATATAGGGCCACCCTTCCCATCAAGGATATAGGCAACGCCTGCCACCTACTCAATGCACTCTCCACCTTACTTTTCAAGGGGTCCATGTTTGCTGTATAAATGTGGGTTAAGTCAATTGGGATTTTTACCCCTAGGTACGTCAAATCATCCTGTGCCCACTGCAATGGAAATGGTCCCTCCCATCCCGTCTGTATGTCTGACTCGGAAGGCAGAGCCATCGACTTTTGGGTGTTCAGTTTAAATCCAGAGTGGAACAGGTATTCATCTATAACTTCAATCAACCGCTTTAATGACTCTTGAGGCCTTGTCAATGTTAGAAAGAGGTCATCTGCAAAGGCCAACACCTTCACCGGGTGACCTGGGAGCGAAACCCCTTGAATTCCCGGATCCATTTCAATCGCTCGGAGCAGGGGCTCTAAATATAAAAGAAACAACAAAGGGGATAGGGGACATCCCTGCCTGGTACCCGCCTGTATCTCCAAAGGCTCAGATCTCATGCCATTTACCAACAGTCTAGCCGTGGGTGCCGCATACAAAGCCTTTATGGCAGCCAAACACCAGCCCGATACGCCCACATGCTCCAACATCTGGAACAGAAAACTCCATCTCACTCTGTCAAAAGCCTTTTCGGCATCAAGACTTGTCAACAAGAGCGGAGTTCCCGTTGCCCGACACCGAGCTATGGTTAAAAGAACCTTCCTCACATTGAGCACTGAGTGGCGCCCTTTCACGAATCCTACTTGGTGTTGCCCTATCAAGGTTGGCATATATATTGCAAACCTGTTTGCTAACACTCGAGCTAAGATCTTAAGATCCACATTGAGGAGAGAAATGGGCCTGTAGGATTCCACTCGGTCTTCAGGTTTCCCTTGCTTGGGTATTAGTGTTATCCAGGCCTCATTCTCTCCCCGCGTGAAACTCCCTCTCTGTACCACCGCCTCGTAATAGTCCAATAATGGTGGGCCGAAGTCAACCGGGAGAAGCTTATAATACTCTGCTGGGAAGCCGTCGGGGCCCGGCGCCGAGCCCCGTGGCAGTGATTTAAGTACCTGCTGTATCTCCTGCATTTGTATGGGTCTGGACAATCCCTCACGGGCACTCGGCGATAACTTAGGCATCCCTGCATCATCTATATAATCTTGCGCTGGGGTCTCTTACTCCTCTCCCCCCCTGGCGTATAACTGAGCAAAACATGTGTGGAATGCTTCTACAATTCCTTTTGAGTTTCTTACTCTAACCCCAGAAGGGAGGACCACCGACATGATCAGCCACTTGAGCCAGTAACCTCCCTGTTTTGTTCCCAAATCTTCAAAATCTCATTCCCCTCACCCACATTCTTTTCTTAGTCTGTTCGTGGATGAGCGAGTTAAGGGCCACCGAGGTCGCCACCATTGCTTCTCTATGTCCCCTCGACGGGAACTGCAGGTATCTGGCTTTCGCCTGTCTCAATTTCTTTTCTAATCTAAGAATTCCTGCAGCGATTCTCTTCCCCCTGGCACTCATATATGCTATAATACTCCCCCTAAGTACCGCCGTCGAGGCTTCCCAAAACACTATTGGGGACTCACAAGATTCTGCATTCGTATCCACGTAAGCCGTCCACTGTTCCCTGATATACTTCCCAAAATTCTCATCCCTATACAAAAAGGATGGGAATCTCCAGAATTTTTCCCCTTCCCCTAACCCATCCAAGGCTATATCCACCCAGATTATCGAGTGATCGGATACCTCAAGGGGGCCTATTTCTGCTGCTGTTACTTTCTAGAACAGTGTCTGTGCCACTAGTATATAATCAAGGCGGGACCAAGTATGGTGGACCTTAGATTGGTGAGTATAATCATTCGTGAGAGGGTGTAACAATCGCCACGCGTCCACTAAAGTCAAGGCCGTACACATGGAGTCCAACACCCCCCTCCTCTCTGGTCTTCGCCTCTGTCCCGATCGATCAGCCTGAAGGTCCATAACTGCATTAAAATCGCCCGCCCACACCCAGGGCACGTCTGTATACTTTAGCCCCAATGCTATAAGGTCTTCAAAAAAAGGGGAAGCCTGGGAATTGGGCCCATAAATTGTACACAGATAAAGCACCTGCCCCTGGATCTGCAGTTTCAGTAGGGGTACCCTTCCCCTTTTATCTGAATAAATCAGTTCTGTATGGCACGGTAACCCTTTTCTAATAAGAATTGCTACCCCACTTTTTTTCCCCCCTGATGAAGAATAGTAACAATCCCCACCCATTGTGTCTTCAATTTTTCATGTTCGAGGTCAGTTAACTTGGTTTCCTGGATACAGGCAATGTCAGCTGTGTGATGTTTGAGTTGAGTCAAGATCTTGGGCCTCTTAATGGGGGACGTGATGCCAGACACATTCCAAGAAATAATTCTAATTTGCGGCTTATGTTGTGACATCACATCTCCCCCTCACAGATTTATATTGTAGCCATACGTATTGCATCTCCCAGGAGCCCAGCCCTACTCCCGGGAAGAGGTCATTCTGTTTCCCCCCTCTGGCCATCCCCCATACTGCCGTTAAATCTCTCTTCCACCAGTGTTTCCCTTTTATTGATCCTGAGTTTTCCCTCTCCTCTCCCCTCTCCTTCCCACCCTCTCCCCCCACCCCCCATTCCCTTCCCTATTACCAACTAGGTGTGCCGCCATATAGCGTCACCAGAGTCACTTGTGTGCTAGGGACCCCACCCCTCTCTTACCCAAGTCCTAAAATACAACAAACTATTCAATGTCAAACCTCACAAAGACCAGGCATACCACTCTCGCTCACTCATTTCTGGTGCCAGCAATCCACCTCCTTTCCAGGCGCCATTCAGTCTTTTCAATGCTTCTTGTCCTCCTCATGGGTCTGGTACTGAGTCCTGCACTTCTTTGTTCAAAAAATCTATTGCCAATTTTTCTGATGTAAAAACATTCCATTTTTCCCTGCAATTGTATTTTCAAAACTGCCGGGTAGGACAAGGCAAACCGAATCTTCTTCTCTACCAAGGTGGAGCATATAGGATGAAATCTCCTTCTTTTCTCTTGTAATCCAGTTGAATAGTCTGGGAAAATCAAGATCGAGGCTCCCTCATATTTCAGAGTGTCCTTTTTTAACTTATAGCCTTGCATGATTTCCTCTTTATGTATAAAGTTATGTATTTTGATGATCACCACCCGGGGCTTCCTACCAGTCTGGTATCTGCCCAACCAGTGTGCTCTTTCAATGCAGAAACCCCCTCTGCTATCGGAGAGCGCAAACTCTTGTTGGAGCCATTTTTCAAGCATAGGTCCCAGCAACTTATCTGACACAGACTCAGGTATGCCTACCAGCCTTATGTTTGAGCGTCGGGCCCTGTTCTCTAGATCATCAATTTTTTCTGCTTGTGCATTAAGCTTTTCCTCCAACTCCTCGAGCTTCGGCGCACTTGCGGCCCACGTGTCCTCCATGTCTGACACTCGTTGTTCCAGGGCCTGCGTGCGCTTCGATATTTCTGCCATACTTGCGTCAAATTTTTCCAGCCGGGTGATCAGGGAATTAAATCTGGGTTCCAGCGCCGCCTCTACCACCTTAGCAAGCTGTGCGAGCTGGCGCTCTGAAAACTCTGCTCGCACCTCTAATTCCCACGCTGCCATCTTGGGTTCCGCGGTCGCCGGCAGCGATTTTCCTTTTTCCGTCCGGACGCTTCGTTTTGCAGGTCCCCCGGGCATGGAGACCACAAACTGGTCCATATACGTTTGCGCTTTGGTTTGAGGGTTCGAGCTCACCGATGGTTAAGCGTTTCAGCCGTTTTTCATGCAAAACGAGGAGTGGGGTCCCCGGAGCTCAGCCGCTATGCTGCTTGCGCTCTCAGTGCATCACATGACCATGGCAGATGAAATTTAATGTAGACAAATGCAAGGTGATGCACATTGGAAAGAATAATCCGAATCATAGTTACCTGATGCTAGGGTTCACCCTAGGGGTCAGCACTCAAGAAAAAGATCTAGGTGTTGTTGTAAATAATATGCTGAAATCTTCTGCTCAATGTGTGGCGGTAGCCAAAAAGCAAACAGGATGCTAGGAATTATTAGGAAAGGGATGATAAATAAGACCGAAAATACTACAATATCTCTGTATTGCTCCATGGTGTGACCTCACCTTGAGTATTGCGTTCAGTTCTGGTCGCCGCATCTCAAAAAAGATACAGTATAGTGGAATTAGAAAAGGTTCAAAGAAGAGTGACCATATGAGGAAAGGCTATGGGTTAGGGCTCTTCAGCTTGGAAAAGAGATGAATGAGGGAGATATGATTGAGGTTTATAAAATCCTGAGTGGTGTAGAATGAGTAGAAGTGAATCAATTTTTTACTTGTTCCAAAAGTACAAAGGCTATGGGACACTCATGAAAGTTACATAGAAATACTTTTAAAACAAATAGGAGGAAATATTTTTTCACTCAACGAATAATTAAGCTCTGGAACTCTTTGCCAGAGGATGTAGTAACAGTGGTTAGCGTATCTGGGTTTAAAAAAGGTTTGGACAAGTTCCTGGAGGAAAAGTCCATAGTCTGCTACTGAGACAGACATGAGAAAGCAACTGCTTGTCCCTAGGATTGGTAGCATTGAATGTTGCCACGATTTGGGTTTCTGATAGGTACTTCTGACCTGGCTTTGCCATTGTTGGAAACAGGATACTAGGCTAGATGGATCAGTGGTCTGACCCAGTATGGCTACTCTTATGTTATGTTCCTATATTAAATTTACAGAGCTCAGCTGCATTCCATTCTCATATTCACAGGGCAAAGTTACTCGCCCTTCTCCCATAGCTGTTAACAGCCCAGGCAATGAATTGACACTCAACAAATTTCCTTCCCTGAGGGAATAGGTTGAGACCTCTGCTGAAAAAGAACACAGGTTAGTGATAAAGTTCTCGAATCCTGTACAAGTAGAACACATCAGACTGAGTTATTTTGATTTAGCATTTCTCAGTGATAATTGTCGTTGCTTTAAATGAAGACTTAGTCTTTGGTTAATGCTATTATGACCTTTATATGAAAAGCATTTTCTAGTATGTCATTAAAATTTAAAGGTGGTACTTTGGTTAAGTCACCAGAGCGCTATCAAATGCTTTACAGCTTTGGTTTTGGATTTATGGGCAGAACTAGAAATAATTAGCTAGAACAATAGACTTGCCGCATATTAGAGATGGAACTTATTATAGATATTTACCCATGTCATCTCTGTAACATGTCACAGTGGGATAGGGATCCTGAGACATTACAGTTATAAACTCCTTAGCTGAGTAGAAAACACATCACATCTGCTTTTGAAGGAAGGAATTTTAATTAGGTTGTTCTCTATTTTCTTTTGGCAAGCAAGGCTTCAGCGCACTATATTACTACTTATTTGCAATATGAATAGAGAAGGGAATCAACCCTTCCTAGATGAAAAATTCTTATGGCTTATAAATGGTCTAGATTCAATGTGATGTATTAAACGTCTTTCTCATATTCTACATAAGTACATAAGTACATAAGTACATAAGTAGTGCCATACTGGGAAAGACCAAAGGTCCATCTAGCCCAGCATCCTGTCACCGACAGTGGCCAATCCAGGTCAAGGGCACCTGGCACGCTCCCCAAACGTAAAAACATTCCAGACAAGTTGTACCTAAAAATGAGGAATTTTTCCAGTCCATTTAATAGCGGTCTATGGACTTGTCCTTTAGGAATCTATCTAACCCCTTTTTAAACTCCGTCAAGCTAACCGCCCGTACCACGTTCTCCGGCAATGAATTCCAGAGTCTAATTACACGTTGGGTGAAGAAAAATTTTCTCCGATTCGTTTTAAATTTACCACACTGTAGCTTCAACTCATGCCCTCTAGTCCTAGTATTTTTGGATAGCGTGAACAGTCGCTTCACATCCACCCGATCCATTCCACTCATTATTTTATACACTTCTATCATATCTCCCCTCAGCCGTCTCTTCTCCAAGCTGAAAAGCCCTAGCCTTCTCAGCCTCTCTTCATAATCACAACTTAATGAAAGTCATGGTGTTACTAAACCAAAAGATGATAGGGAGGTAAGGATTCCTTACATGTTTAATATTAATATCTACACACATGTACTCAAGTGTGGGAAAAACTTAAATTTGTACGCAATGAGTTATCACATAATGCTTTCTTAACATGAAGTGATATTGCCCTCTAGAGGAATTCAAGTGTTAATGCAAGTAAGAGGGTCTGCATAATGATATAAGACAGAAACTTGTTCCTCTGATTTCCTCTTTATCACTGTTTAATTAATAATAATAATAATAGGAGGAGGAAACAATGCCTCACTAATTAGCTGAAAGCTGTTAGAAAAAGAGCCCATACAAACTAGAAAGGCATTAACCTAACTTTAACCCCTTTCATAAATATTTTCTCAATACTAGAGGAGCAGGGCTATCTCCTGAATGAAAAGTGCTTACCTCAGAGAATTAGTTCTAACTAACACTGATTTTAGTTAAAAGATGTTTCCTGAAGCTGTATGAAGTGTATGGAAAGGCTCACACAGATTTTTCAGCTGATTATTGACTGGTTCTTCTGGCAGTGACTTGTGTGGCATTCAGGACATGGGAGTCGTTTGTCGTTTAGATTTCTTTTTCCTGAATGCTGAGTAACCATGACTAGGAAAAACTGATATTTGAGATGTTAATTTCATTGTTCTGACATCTAAAGGTGACTCAGTACTGCTTTGTTCCTGATTAGTGCTTTAAAAAGCTTCACTGTCCCCTTCAGAGTATTTTTTATAAAACATAGAAGTAGGGGTATGCTTTGAAGCCGTCTCTTCTGAGGAATTTCTATCTGCTTGACCTCTCTGTCTCTGTTTGACATCACTCACTTGCTGGGCCCAAATGGGGGTCTGTTTAAAATCATTAGGTGGTGCAATGTCCTGTTCATGCCCATGGGAAGGATGTATAGGTACTGCACCCCTTCATGGGTGTGCTGGAATGGGGCTCTTATGCCACTCTGTCCCAGCCCTGGGGAATCTAATTGACAATACACTCCTTAAGTCTTTTAAACAATGTTTCACACTCCATATTACTGGTAAAGACTAATTGAATCCAATTTTGCATGTACATGCTAGGGTTTTCCATTGTTAAGAGTTTAGTTTTATATAAAGCATTACATCTTTTATGGGGCTGTGGAATTTCTTCAGAGTTTGCAAGTCTAATTCCCAAAGAATTTCACATAATTCATGCATAGTTTGGCCACTAGAGTGTGCTATGGAATTATATAACTCTCCTAAATGGTGAATATTCTCACTTCTGCTTTTAAAAAGTGATTTTACTTTCGATGTCATGTTTCCAAGGCAAGAAGAAAAACAATTTAATAGTGAATTGACCCTTTTGAAAGTGAAAGGAACAATTACTGTTCACAGAATTTAAATGGACATCAGACCATGCAATTCAATGAAAGATTTTATGTATTTCAAATTCAATCACACTGAGTTGGGCCGTCTTCTGATAGAAAGACTGATGTAACTTTTGACCCATCTCTCTATATAAAAGGCACCTCCAACGTTCTTTTTTTTTTATTATTTATTTATAAATTCACTTTATACATCTTATCAAAGAGCATAGAGAAATAAGAAATAATCAAATCATAATCATGATACACATTGAGTCAAAGATCTTGTCCCAATTAGAAATACATTAATAAAGTCATCGTCCACTAAACAGGAAATCCTTAATGAGAACCAAGTTACAAATAAGTATTTAACTATATAAAATTAAACATCAAAACAATACTGACTCCAGCTACTTTCTCAATCTATCATACAGTGTCCATATGAGTATCTAAACCTTCACTACTGCATTCTCTACTTCCTTAGAAATCAAAAAATCCTCGAGTTGTTTTGGATCAAAAAATTGGTAACTATGTTGTTGATAAAGGAAATGACAAATACAAGGAAATTTAAGGGTGAATGTTGCACCCAAATTTAAAGTTCTTTGACGAAGCGCCAAAAAGTCCTTTCATCTATACTGGGTCTCTCTTGCGAGATCCGGAAAAATCCTAACTTTAGAGCCAAAAAACATCGAGTCTAAATGTCTAAAGAATAACTTCAATACCATTTCCCTATCTATCTCAAGTGCAAATGTTACCACTGCTGTTGTCCTTTGGGTAACTATCTCCAAAGAGGATTCTAAAAATGACGTCAAGTTCAATCCTCCCTCCCTAATTCCAGGGTCACTTCCAGGTTTAGATGGTGTAAAAGTCTGGAGATAAATCACCCTTGTTATGGGTGGAAGGGTCTCACTCGGCATCTCTAAGACTTCCTTCAGGTATTTTTTAAACATTTCAATTGCTGAGATAAATGGAGACCTGGGGAAATTGATAAGGCGCAAATTAAGTCTTCTCTGTTGATTTTCCAGATGCTCCATCTTTCGTTTAACAAAAAAAATTCTCTCTTTAATTGTAGCTTTATTCAAGTTCTCCAATTTTTGAATTTTACCCTGAAGCGCTTGTATATCAGACAACTGTCGGGTATTAATCTGCTCCTGGGATAGTAGGGCGTCTGATAAAATTTTTATTTCACCCGCATTTTTAAGCAGCACTGATTGAAGTGAAGAATGCATCGAAAAGGTTAGGTCCCACAGTGAATCTATAGTCACTACAGCAGGTTTTGTAACCTCAACTTTCATATCAGGAAGGGGGGTATTGGAGATCTGTTTTAATCCAGCACTCACAACTGAAGGAAAAGTCTGTAAAGATTGTCCTACCAGATCTCCTTCGCCATTACAGGGATAGGTCCAGCCGAGTCACAAACCGCTCGCACACTTCCTGGTTGGGAAGGTGCCGCACGGGCGTCGGGGCTGAGAGAAGCCCCATCTACGCTGCTGACCGAGTCGATGGAAGCCGGTCTGATAGCAGGAGAAGAGGTTGCCCGGGGTCCCAGAGTTACTCCGAAGTTTTCGAGGGTTGGTTGCCTTGAGAGGGGGATATCGGTCGAGGTAATAGGAGCCTCCCTCACCTTTCCTCTCCGTTTCCCCATAATAGGGAATTTGGACTCCTCTCGTGGTTCCTCAGACGAAAAACTCTAAGCGCGTCTGGCGTAGCGTCTCATCTCAGCGCCATCTTGGTTCTTGAAGTCACCTCCAACATTCTAATGAAGCCTCCAGCCGGAAGTGTGAGGCGGTCTAGATATCCGGTTTCACACAGAGTGTCTGCCCCGCCCTCGCGTCACAACGTGATGATGTTGAGGGCGGAACAATGACAGTCTACGAATAGCAGCCCAGGCACAGACCCAGAGACACTGACACTCACAACCACCCGCTCATTCACCAACGCTAAACCCTTCCACACCGATGGGGGCGTGTCTGTGGTCCAGCCGGTCACAGGCTCATTGTAGGCCTGTGAGCCAGCGCTCCAGGCGGACTCCGTGCTGCCTCACGACGCTCGCCTCCTACTGTACTTCCCTGAACAGATTGGCTGCGTCGCGGCACAGATTCGACACCTGCACGAGCAGCAGCAGCAGTGCACGCATGCTCTGGCCCCTCAGCGACCCGTACTCTCTGCCTGCCTCTGGCGCAAGCAGCTGCAGCCCCACCTGCTCCACCGTGCGCTTCGGGAAACGCATGGCAACAGAACAGTCCCGCTCCCTCACAGCGATCGCTGATCAGGCGGCACTCGGCCTGCGATGCTGCCACATGCCGGTGACTGGGAGCTCTGGGGGGGGGGGGGGCACTGCACTCAAAATAGGCTTAACCTAAGAATGTATTATTTCACAGAAAGGGTGGTGGAGGCATGGCATGGCCTCCCGGTGGAGGTGGTGGAGTAGAGGACTGTTCCAGAATTTAAAAAGGCATGGGATAAGCATGTGGGATCGCTTAGGAACAGGTAGAATTAGGGGTTACAGAGGATGGGCAGACTGGATGGGTCATATGGCCTTTATCTGCCGTCATGTTTCTATGTTTCTATACTTTCAAAGGAGACATGTGCATCTTGGCATGTTATAGGTATCATGGACAGCGGGCACTCTTGTGGCACTCTCTCTCTCTCTAGTTCCCTATGCCAGTCTTCTGTGCCCACCAGCTGTCCCTCCAGGGTGGTAACCCTACAAGTTTTTGTTAGGGTGCTCTCTTGGACTTCCCAGCCACTCTGGTCTGTCAGGATCAGCTCCTTCAACAGCATCTCTCAGGTCCAACTGCTCAAAACATTTTTCTGAGCTTGGCACTCTCTTGGCTGCATTTCTTTCTGTTTCTCAGGTTCCTTGTAGCTCTGCAGCATCTTTTTCATTGTTGAGCTAGTGGCAGAACTCTCACAGGTTCTCACTCCTGGCACCTTCTTGGCCAGACTTTCTATATCAGCAGGGTGCACTCTTTCTGGCATGTCTATTTCTCTGGTTCCTTGTAGCTCTGCAGGCAGTCTCCCTTGCCACTGAGATCCATCTTTGGGTCCCCTTTTGGCTGGACTTTCTCTCCCTTGAGGCCAGTCTGTCTCTCACTCCAGGGCCTATGTCTTTCAAGCTGAGCTCACCTTTATAGCAGGACTTTGGTCACCTCCTTCTCAGTTGAGCTCTGGCCATCACTCACTCAGCACAGCTTCTCAAGATCTGGTCAGCTCCTTCTGCAGTCTCTCCCAGCATTTGGTTACCTTTTCCACAGTGAGGCTTCTCCATTTCAACCAGTCACTTGCTCTGCTGCTCAGCCTCTTTACAGCCTCTCATATCCACAGATCCTGGATGACTTTAGGACACAATTTTACGCTCTCTGATCCAGCTTATCCTCCTCCTTGTGCTTTTCTCTCTCTTTTTGAAATTGTCAATTTTTATTGAAGCATAGGGAACTATTCAATGACAAACAGACAACCACAGCATCTTAACAGAATGTATCTCCCGAGCTGGGAAATTGCAAACATAGTAATTAGCCAAGTACTAAAGAACTTAGGGCCCTTTTACTAAGCTGTGATAAAAGGGGCCCTGCTCTAGCGGCAGCAGCTATTTTTGCCGCGTGCTGAGGCCCTTTTTACTGAAGCAGGTAAAAAAGGCCGAAAAAAGAAATGGCCATGTGGTAAGATTGCACTTACCGCGTGGCCATGCAGAGGGGAGCACTTACCGCCACCCATTGAGGTGGTGTTAAGGGCTACCGCAGTAACTGCTGCAGTGAAAATATAGGGGCCTATTTTTTGTACTACTGGAAATGCTGCATGCTGGGAGTGGAACTACCGCCAGCGTTCATGTAGGGCCGGCTGTAGTTCTGGATTGTCGAGCAGTAAGTCTGCGGTGGGCTTACAGTTGCTTAACAAGAGGGCCCCTAAAAACATAAAACAAGCAACTGTTACCAAGAAGTCAATCAGTTATCCCCTCATAAAATATACTATTCATATACTGCGAGCTAATAGACTATTTTTTTATATATGCCAAATCCCAAACTTGTTATATATTTATTCCACAAATTGAATAAGATTTTATCATAGTTACCAAATTTAAATTGCATCAGCATACAAACTTTACAATCACATTGTTCACCATTACAAACTAAATTTCAACATATAACAATTAATTAACATACAACCACTCACACCCGATGATGTCCCGTTCTCTTTAAACAGTCCCAAGTACAAAGATGTTCCTTCTTATGAAAAGTCACTTGTTGTAATAGTTAATTCCAATAATTACTTGCGACTTAATCAAACTTCTCACATACTCCGGCAAACGCCGGAAAAGTCACCACTGAATCATACAGCAAAATTTAAACAGCTGTTGCAGCGTCGCACCTTTCAATTAGCATATCTCCAAAGACGTGTTTTTCACAAGTATGTTCGGTGCTTGCTGACTTTTCCACTGCTGAATCAGAAAGGCAATCTCAAATTGCTAACTCGATGTGACTCATCATCCAGGTGGATTGACCATACTTTCAAACAGATGAAAACTCCATAATATTCTGGTCCCAACACTGGCCGTGTTTCTTTCTTTACTTCATCAGTAGACCTTATCTATTGAACATTATACAAAATTACTTCACTATACATACATACAATTCCATACATAACAACCATATAGCTTCACAATACCGTAAAACAGCCTCATAAAATATACAGTACACCACGGTACATCCACTTTGCCCAAAAGATGGTCAGAACCACACCTGCCAATATGTGGAGGTTACACTCCTTTGTGATTGAACCCTAGCATCATGAACAGGGCAGGCGGCAATGCCAACCACATATGGGCAGTTATATATGATACAGTCTTGGAACACAATACCACATACAAACTAAGGGGCCCTTTTACCAAACTGCAATAAAAAGTGGCCTTAGCGCATGCTTACACAGGTCATTCCTGTGTGCTATGGCCATTTTAATTGCATGGCTTAAACAGCCAAATTTCAGATTTTTTCTATTAATGGCCATTCACTAATTTTCCCATTAGTGTATGGTCATTAGTACATGAACCCCTACTGCCACCCATTATGTAGGAGGTAAGGGCTCACGTGCTAACCATGTGCTAATTGGTGCAGAACCTGTCTACTCTCCACCTCCCGACCCGCCTGTTCTGCTCCAGGTTTTACAGCCTGCTTCACTGACACAGACTACTCAGTAATTACTGTGGATTCTTTTGGATTCGTATTAGGAATGAGACTTTTATTAGAGGTTCTAAGATCTAAGATACACAGAGGGGCATTTTCAAAAGGGACGTCCTTGCAAAACATCCCCATCCAGGGGCGGGGAAACCCGTATTTTCAAAACAAGATGGACGTCCATCTTTCGTATCGATAATACGGTCAGGGACGCCCAAATCCTGAATTTGGTCGTCTTTAGAGATGGTCGTCCCTAGACTTGGTCGTTTCTGATTTTCGGCGATAATCAAAACCAAGAACATCCATCTCAGAAATGACCACATGCAAGCCATTTGGTCGTGGGAGGAGCCAGCATTTCTAGTGCACTGATCCCCCTGACATGCCAGGACAGCAGCCGGGCACCCTAGGGGGTACTGCAGTGGACTTCATAAGTTACTCCCAGGAACATAGCTCTCTTACCTTGTGTGCTGAGCTCCCCACCCCCCCTAAAACCCACTACCCACAACTGTACACCACTACAATAGCCCTTATGGGTGAAGGGGGGTACCTAGATGTGGGTACAGTGGGTTTCTGGTGGGTTTTGGAGGGCTCGCTGTTTCCTCCACAAACATAACAGGTGTGGGGGGGGGGCCTGGGTCCGCCTGCCTGAAGTGCACTGCACCCACTAAAACTGCTCCAGGGACCTGCATACTGCTGGGGACCTGAGTATGACATCTTAGACTGGCATAAAAGCTGGCAATCAATATTTTTAAAGATGTTTTTTGAGGGTGGGAGAGGGTTAGTACCACTGGGGGAGTAAGGCAGGGGCGTAGCTATGGGTGGGCCTGGGTGGGCCCAGACCCACCCAATTTCACCTCAGGCCCACCCACCCAAGCGCACACATACTGCAGCAGCCTAGCGACCACGGGTCCAGGGCAGAAATGGCACCCGCTCTGGCTCAGCTGATGATGATCTCTCCAGACTCGCAGCGGCGAACTGGCGGGCGGCGGTAGTAAAAGCATAAAGCAGCCAGGCTCCTCGACTCCGTCCTTCGCTTCCCTGCCCTCTCAGCATCCCGCCTTCCTCTGATGTCATTTCCTTTCGGGCGGGCGGGACGTTGGGAGGGCAGGGAAGTGAAAGTGAAGGACGGGACGGAGTCGAGAAGCCTGGCTGCTTTATACTTTTATTGCCGCCGCCCGCCAGTTTGCCGCTGCGAGTAGAGAAGGAAGGAAGTCATTTAGAAAATCTCTTTTTCTACTCCCCTGCGTAGCCGTCGCCGTTCACTCAAAACACAGCAAGCAACCCGAGCTGCTGCCAGCATCCACGTTGTCGTTCTTTATTGTTGGTGAGCAGAGGGAAGGATGGGACTGGGAGGGGTGGTGAGTACAGAGTATGGGGAATGGGGGACTAATGAAGTGGGTGAAAGATGGGGGAGGAATTTAGGAGACTGGGTAAGGGAGAGACAGAAGAGGGAATGAGAGGGAGATGGTCAAAGGGGAGAGAGGAGAAATTGCTGGACATGGAGGGGAGGGCAGGGGAGAGAGGAGAATTGCTGGATATGGATGGATGGATGGAGGGGGACAGCAGGGGAGAGAGGAGAATTGCTGGATATGGATGGATGGAAGGAGGGCAGGGGAGTTGCTGGACATGGGTGGATAGAGGGGATGGCAGGGGAGAGGAGAGTTGCTGGACATAGGTGGATGGAGTGGAGGGGAAAGGAGAGTTGCTGGACATGGATGGAGGGGAGGGCAGTGGAGAGAGGAGGGTTCCTGGACATGGGTGGTTGGAGGGGAGGGCAGGGAGATAATTGTTGGACATGGATGGAAGTGAAGGAACGGAAGACAGGAAGGAGATGCACATGGATGGAGGGAAGAAAGAAGAAATTCTGAACATGGATGGAGGGGAGGGAAGACAGAGGAAGGAGATGCACAAGGATAGAGGGGAAGGGAGAGAGAAGAAATGCTGATATGGATGAAGGGGAGGGAAGAGAGAGGAAGGAGATGATATGAGGGAAAAGGAAGAGAAGAGAAAAACTGCACATGGATTGAGAAAATAGGCAAAAGCTGGATCCACTGGACAGTCAAGTCTGCAGAGGACCCAGCTTTTACTTACAGATGTAGAGCAAGAAATGAAGAAGAAAGGAGGAAAATAAAGAAATAAATGGAAAGGAAGCCCTGGAAACAGAGTTAAGAGGACAGATAGCAGCAGAATCAGATACTGGGCCAGCATGATAAGAAAAACAAAGTCACCAGACAACAAAGGTAGAAAAAATCATTTTATTTTCATTATAGTGTTTGGAATATGTCCACTTTGAGAATCAGGTGCTCAACATTAAAAGTTTATATTTATTTACTTATTTATGGCATTTTATCCCACATTAAACATGAATTAGATTGGAACCTGGGATCATTTAATTTTATTTTTCCTGGAGAGAGTAATGCATTGCCTCCCCCCCACCCCAGCTCTCTCCCCGGCCATAGCCAGCTCTGCAATTTTGAGGGGAGGTGGGGGGGGGGGGGGGGCGCAGAGGTGGACCGGAGAGAGAGCCTGTTGTTAAACATTTACCAGCAAACCACTGTCTAGTGCCCACCCATCCAACCTGTTGGCCCACCCAAAAATTGACTTCTGGCTACGCCACTGGAGTAAGGGGAGGTCATCCTCGATTCTCTCCGGTTGTTATCTGGTCATTTTAGGCACCATTTTGTGGCTTGGTCGTAAGAAAAACAGGACCAGGTAGTCATCCCTTTGTCTGCAGAGCTTCTCTGCTTCCCTGTTGTCTGCCTTATTCTCTGCCCCAGCTTTCTGTTTGTGTGCTGAGCTGGGTTTAACCTGTTGTCTGCAGAGCTCCTCTGCTTCCATGTTACTTGCCTTATTCTCTGCCTTAGCTTTCTGTCTGTGTGCTGAGCTGGGTTTAAACCCTTCGTCTGCAGAGCTTCTCTACCTCTGGCAGTTATCTGGTTATTGCAGTCTTCCCTTGGTGACTGTTCCAATACTTCCTTTACTGTACTGCCTCCAGGTTACTGAGTACTGTCCTTTCCCTGTTTTGCTGACGGTCTCTGCCTTCAGTATTGTTTGTCGTGTTCCTGTGTATACTACCCTTCTTTCTTGACCACTAGCACTGGGGGTGTTGCCGGTGCCCCAGTCCCCGGTGGGGGACACCTCGCTTAGTCTCTTTCTCCCCTCCCTAAGAGTGTATCAGTTCCTGGAAGGCTGTGAGGCCCGCATACTTGAGTTCTGAGTGTATCAGTTCCAGATAGGCTGTGAGGCCCGCCTGAATGCCCTATCTTCCCCTTTCTAGTAGTGTAAGATTGGTTGTGTGTGTCAGTGCAGGGATTGGTAGCTGGGGTCGTGTACTGTACCTCTTCGGTCCCGCTATACTAGGCCTCGGCCTAGGTTCAAGGGCTCACGTCCTGACTAACATAGAGCTAAGGAAAACAACAGAATGCTTGAGAATTTCTCTGTTTTGGTAAACAAGCCATACTGTGGGAATGTGGTCACATGTTTCTCAGTCCAGGTGGCCAGTCTGAACTCAAAACAGGCTCCACCTCTCCCTTCACATACCAAATTAATTAGAGCTGTGTCTTATCTTCTACGTTCCAACTTATTTTCACACAATCAAAGTTAAACAATCATTTTTAAACAGAATTACTTCTAATCAAAAATACAGACCCTGAATGCACTTGTCGGTCAAGGCAGAGTTGAAAAACAATCTTTAAAATTCACTTCCACTACACCGCTCCAGCGCTAAAAAGTAGAATGTCTTTTTTGCGTGTGGGAAGAACATTTCAAAATTACCATGAGACACCTGAGTGCACCCCACAGTAAATTATTTGAAGCTGAATGCATTAGTGCTTACCGCAGTTTAGTAAAAGGACCCCTAAGTTTCCACATCAGCATGCCAGTAGTCTGAAGAGGGTTTTTTATTATCATGACCACATCATAGTAACATTCATTATCAACATATGATTAAACCAAATTGCTTCAAGAAACAAGAAAACCGAGGGCTTCCATAGGAAAAACCAACAGGGAAATGCAGAAGTGCAAGAAGACTGTTTTTGCTGCATCCGTCCTGGTACTTAGTCTTCTTGCACTTCTACGTTTCCCTAAACCAAATTGCTAACATTTTACTCACTAAATTCAACCGTAACATATCTTCCCCTCCCCCACTGACATATACAGTACCACACTCATAACATATGATATGAATGTGGTATAAAATAAACATACCTGAAATATTGTGGCTTTCACCAGACATATTGCCTCCTATTGTTTCTACATATTATTTGCCATCTCGGAAGAAGCAACGTCAACAAGCTCAAGCTGAAGTACCTGTTGAGATGAATACCTTAGGTGTATCAAACATTGTGGAATGATCTGAATCAGAGCTAGTCTCTTTTGCGCTAATTTCAGACAAAGATTGGTTTCTTAGGTTGTATTTCAAACACTGAGAGAAGTCTTTTCTAACTTTGAAGATATATGTTTTTCCTGGTGTGTCAAGAGATGCTCCAAAGGAGAAGGAAAGCATTTCTTCTCCTTAGACCCAGGGTATTGCGGCTGGGTGTCCTATTTTTCTTGAATTTTCCATGCAATATTTGCAATCTGTGCAATATTTTTGAATCTGTACCATCTGACTACTTTTTGTCAACTAAAACACTAATTAGTTTTGTTCTCCCTCCTACTGTTTGCAGCTCAAGAGGAGAAGTAGTCTTGATATAATGATATCTTGCAGCTCAGATTTATTTGCCTAGTTTTTTTTTTCTATTTTATGGTATATTTCCTTAGTAGTTTTCTGTTTCTCCACTCTTGATATTAAGGACTAACATAGAAATTATATTATTTTACTTATAATTCCTGGAGAGATTTTTTTTCTATAATATTTTTCCCTTTGTTTCTCTCTTTCTGTACAAGAATTTTTCGTGGACAGTAAATCTTTATGTGCTATTAAAAAAAATGCACATACCTGATCTTGACCTGTCTTTGTCACTTCAGGATACAGACTGAAGAAGACTGCCTGGCACTTGCCTTACTTCCCAGTAACCCAGCAGTAGTTCCTATTTGGCGTGCAGTAAGCCTGCAGTGGGCTCACTGCCGCTTAGTAAAAGGGCCTCTTTGGAGTCCATTTACTAAGGTGTGCTGAAAAAATGGCCTGCGATAGTGTAGATGCGTGTTTTGGGCGTGCGCAGAATTATTTCGCACCTATAAGAATGCCTTTTTTTGCCGAAAATGGACGTGCGGCAAAATGAAAATTGCAGCGCGTCCTTTTGGGTCTGAGGCCTTATTGCAAGCCATTGACCTAGTGGTAAGGTCTCACACGGTAACCGGGTGGTAATGGTCTACGCGCTTTGGAAAATAAAAATATATTTTTTAATTGCAAGGGCCATGCGGTAACTGGGTGATAACTCCAATTTTGAATGCGTTGGGCCGTGTAGGTGCCTACGCAGTTTAGTAAAAGGGTCCCTTAGTGCGGGAGTCCTTACTGCCTAGTAAATACGTAGCAGTAGGGGCTACTGTGCAAATGGCTGCATGCTAATTGGGGAAAAAACTGAAATTGTGGCCATTTTACTGCTGCACTAAAAGTGGCCTCAGCATATTGGAAATCCACATGCTAAAATTAGCGCAGGCCACTTTTTAGTGTGGCTTAATAAAAGGGCCTCTAATTCTGACTCTCTGACTTGTCCATTGGCATCCCACAGGCTCAGTCTTGTTCTCTGTCTCCTTCAATGTCTAGTCAAGGAGAGTGCTGATGACATTATGTTACATCCCTCACCTGTACGACGCTCCTCCCGGCTAGGACGAGGATCGGTCTTGGGAAGGTCTGTTTTGGTTTCCTAAGTCTGGCAGCTATCATCCGACTTTGAGCAATGGTACAGCCATCTTGGATAGATCATATCCCAGGAAGCCATCTTGGACTAACGAGGACAGGAAGGAAGCCCATATTTGGTCCTTAGAGCTCTGCTGATGGGGGCAGCCATCTTGGTTCAGCTGCACATGCTTTAGCCTAATTCCTCCTCTACTTAAGGCACTGCCTCCAGCCCTTCAGTGCTTCAGCTTCTGCTGCGCAGAGGTTGTGGTCTGCGTCCGTGTTCCTTACCTGATTCCTGATTCTTGGGATTCCTGTGTTTCGACCTTGGCTTGTTTCCTGACCACGCGTTGTGTTGCTGCCTGCCTTTTGACCCTGGACTGTGTTTGGACTATTCTCAGCTCTACTGTTTTCCTGGCTCTTGGACTGTGTCTGTTGGCTACCTGTCTGGTCGGTGGTCCTGCAACCCCGCTGGTTCCAGAAGTCCTGCCGGCCGCTTGAACCCAGGGGCTCAACTCCTGGGGAATAGTGGCTAAGTGCAGGTGAAGCTAGGGGTTGTCTGGCTGCCTGACCGAGTGCGGTGCACTCCATCTTCGCTGTGCTCAGTCGGGGCACAAGGACTCACATCCCCAGTCATAACAGTAAGCAGAAGCCATGAGCTCACCAGACAAGACCGAGCTGTCCAACCTAGCTCAGGTTCTACACCAGCAGCAGGCTCAGCTAACCCGCTTGTCCATTGCTCTGCAGGATGCCTGCAGCCAGTTACCAGCATTCCAGCAACAGGTTGCCATGGCTCCTCCGCGCTGTAGGGCGGAGGCTTCCGCCGCACGGTTGCGGCTTCCAGAACCTCCCCGGTTCGATGGCACCCCTTCAGCATGCCGGGGTTTTCTCAACCAGTGCCAGTTCCTGTTCGAGCTGCAACCAGAGGTTTTCCCATCTGATAAAGTTAAGGTGACCTACATCATCTCCCTGCTTTCCGGTGCCGCCCTGGCCTGGGTGTCCCCGCTATGGGAGCAGCAGAGTCTGGTTCTGGTGGACCTTGATGAGTTTCTGTGGCAGTTCTGGATGGTATTCGACATGCCTGGCCGGCCTTCTTCTGCCTCTGGGGAGCTACTGCGGATCCAGCAGGGCTCCAGGTCAGTCGGGGCGTATGCTGTCCGGTTCCGTACTTTGGCTGCAGAACTCCGGTGGAACCAGGAAGCCTTCTCGGCCATTTTCTGGCAGGGGTTGAATGGACAAATAAAAGACGAATTGGCTGGTAGAGAGATTCCCGCCACCTTGGAAGCCCTCATTGCACTCTGCACCAGGATTGATATCCGGTTCCAGGAGCAAGTCCAGGAGAGGGCTACGCAGCCAGCGGTGCAGAAAACCAGGGGCCGTTTCTGTCGCCCAGAGACGCCTAGGTTCCTCGAAGAGTGTTCGGAAGAAGCCGAAGAGGAACCCATGGTAGTGGGGTGACATCGCTTGTCCAAGCAGGAGAGGGCCCATTGTCTCAGAAATCGGTTATGCCTATACTGTGGGCAGGCCAGCCATTTCTTGAGCACCTGTTCAAATAAGCCGAGGGCGTTGGGAAACGCTCCGGCCCGAGCCCTGTGAAGGGAGTGTCTCTGGGTCGGCTGTCATCCCTTCCCGACAACCTGCTCTCTGTTCCCGTCCTGCTCCTTGGAGAAGGGGTCCAGATCCAGACACGAGCCTTGCTGGATTCTGGGGCCGGCGGGAACTTCATTGATGCCGAGTTCCTGTTGCAGTTGGGTGGTTCCACGGTGCCCTGCCAGAGTCACCTCTATCCAGGGGGACAGTCTTCCCCGGCTATTACCCGGATTACCTCACCTTTGTGTCTGCAGGTGGGGGCATTGCATCAGGAGGAGATCCAGTTCCTGGTACTTTCTCGAGCCATTCACCCGATGATCCTTGGACTACCCTGGCTCCGACGGCACGCTCCGATTATCAATTGGTCCACCAGGGAGATCGGGCAATGGGGTTCCTGGTGTTTTCAGCATTGTCTCCAGCCGGTCAAGGCCCCTGTACCTCTCTGCTCAGTCCAAGTTCAGAATCCGCAGGAAGCGTTGCCCGGGCTGCGTAAGGACTATCAAGATTTCCGGGATGTGTTCAGTGCTCGGGCAGCAGACACGCTTCCTCCCCATCGGTCTTTTGACTGTGCCATTGATCTACTGCCGGGAACCAACCCACCCAGAGGGCGTCTTTACACTTTGTCCTGGGATGAGTCCCTGCCCATGAGGGATTACATTCAGGAGAATCTCCTCAAGGGGTTCATCCGAGCTTCTACTTCTCCTGCAGGGGCCGGATTCTTCTTTGTCTCAAAGAAAGACGGGTCGCTTCACCCTTGCATAGACTACCGGGGTTTGAATAACATTACAGTCAAGAACTGGTATCCGCTTCCACTCATCCCGGAGTTTTTCGACCGCCTGCAAGGGGCCAAGATCTTCACTAAGTTGGACTTACGCGGGGCCTACAACCTGGTGCAGATCCGGGAGGGAGATGAGTGGAAGACGGCATTTAACACCCATGAGGGGCACTTCGAATACCGGGTGATGCCATTTGGCCTCTGCAATGCCCCTGCAGTATTTCAGAACTTCGTAAACTTCATTTTCCAGGACCTGCTCTACACCTCAGTGATCGTCTATCTGGATGACATCTTGATCTTCTCCGCTTCTCTGCCACAACATGTCACCCATGTCCGCACAGTGCTCCAGCGTCTCCGGAGCATCGGCTGTACGCCAAGTTGGAGAAGTGTTCGTTCCACCAACAGAGTCTGCCTTTCCTGGGGTATATCGTTTCCTCCACCGGGTTGCAGATGGATCCTGGTAAATTGACAGCGATCCGTGACTGGCCGGCTCCCCAGGGTCTGAGGGCCTTGCAGAGGTTCCTGGGGTTCGCCAATTACTACCGGCAGTTCATCAAGAATTACTCCCTCATCACAGCTCCCCTGACAGCCCTCACAAGGAAGGGTGCCGACGCGAAGAACTGGACGACGGAGGCTTCCACCGCGTTCGCCACCCTGAAGAAAGCTTTCCTTTCTGCCCCAGTACTCCGCAGTCCAGACCCTACCCAGCCTTTACTGGTGGAGGTGGACGCCTCATCCCTGGGAGTAGGGGCAGTACTCTCCAGACGTCGGCATCCGGGAAGAAACATCCCTGCTTCTTCTTCTCCCGCAAGTTCACCCCCGCGAAGCGGAAATATACGGTGGGGGATCGGGAACTTCTGGCTCTCAAACTAGCCTTTGAGGAGTGGCGCTACTTACTGGAGGGAGCAGCACACCGAGTAACGGTGATAATTGACCACAAAAACCTGTTGTATCTGCAAAATGCCACCAGACTAAATCCTCGCCAGGCCCGGTGGTCTCTGTTCTTTGCCCGGTTTGACTTCTGTCTGATCTTCAGACCAGGGGAAAAGAATGTCCAGGCGGATGCCCTGTCCCGCAGCTTCGAGGCTCCTGAGGACCAGGAGGAGCCCTACCCAATGTTGAATCCGGCATGTATTCCCTCCATGCCCGGGGCCAGCGCCGCTTGCCAAAAGGCCATTCCGGTGGGTATCCGTAGGAAGGTCCTGCGCTGGGGGCACGCTTCCGAATATGCCGGAAACACTTCGGATTCCACAAGACTCTGCATCTTATCTCCCGATTGTACTGGTGGCCGCGGATGGCACAGGATGTCTTGCAATATGTGTCTACCTGCCCGGTGTGCGCCCGAACTAAGGCGTCTCATCAGAAGCAGTGGGGATTGATGCAACCCATGCCGGTGCCACAGCAGCCTTCGGAGGACCTGTCCATGGATTTTATCACTGATCTGCCGCCCTCGCAGGGCAATACAGTCATCTGGGTGGTGATCGATCGGTTCTCCAAGATGGCCCATTTCATTCTGATGAAGGCTTTGCCCACTGCTGCCAACCTCGCTGCGAGCTTCATCACACACATTTTCTGGCTCCATGGATTGCCCCAGAGGATCATTAGTGATTGAGGCTCCCAGTTTACGTCTCGCTTCTGGAGAGCATTGTGTTCAGCCTTCGGGGTTACCACCCTTTTCTCGTCTGCATACCACCCGCAGACCAATGGTATGGTGGAGCAGGTCAACCAGACTGTGAAGACGTTCCTCCGGGCGTATTCTAACCAGCACCAGGATGATTGGGCTACTCTGCTACCCTGGGCTGAGTTCGTTTATAACAACAGCCTGCATTCGGCCTCCCGGGTGACTCCATTCAGTACCATCTATGGTCGCCACCCACGTCTGCCTCCGCCAGTTTCCCCCATGGAGGTTCCACCGGAGTCTGCCTCCGCCAGTTTCCCCCGTGGAGGTTCCACCGCAGGTGCAGCCCACAGTCCGTTCTCTTCAGGATGTGTGGAAGAAGGTCCAGGAGCAGTTGCGACGAGCTGTGGTCAAGGCCAAGGAGATCTACGACTGTAGGAGACAGGCGGCTCCCACGTTCCTGCCGGGAGAGAAGGTATGGTTGAGCACTCGGTACCTGAGATTACGGCTCCCATCTCTAAAGTTTGCCCCACGGTTCATTGGACCTTTTGCTGTACGCTCCAGGATCGGAGCAGTGACTTACCGGTTGCACCTACCCAGCCAACTCCGGGTGCACAATGCTTTTCATGTCTCTCTCCTGAAACCTTTCCGCAGGTCCAAGTGGCATCCCGAACCCAAGGAGGTGGTTGTGCATGAGAGTGATCCTGATCCTGAGTACGGGGTGGACCGCATCCTGGACTCCAAGCTGCGTAGAGGAAGGCTATTCTACCTCTTGTCCTGGAAGCGCTTCGGCCCTGAAGACAACTCCTGGGAGCCGGCCACTAACGTACATGCTCCAGACCTGGTCCGTGAGTTCCATGCTCTTCATCCTACTTGGCCCGGGCCAGGGAGAAGGGGGAGGCTTCCGGGGAGGGGGGGGATACTGTTATGTCCCTCACCTGTACGACGCTCCTCCCGGCTAGGACGAGGATTGGTCTTGGGAAGGTCTGTTTTGGTTTCCTAAGTCTGGTAGCCGTCATCCGACTTAGAGCAATGGTACAGCCATCTTGGATAGATCATATCCCAGGAAGCCATCTTGGACTAACGAGGACAGGAAGGAAGCCCATATTTGGTCCTTAGAGCTCTGCTGATGGGGGCAGCCATCTTGGTTCAGCTGCACATGCTTTAGCCTAATTCCTCCTCTACTTAAGGCACTGCCTCCAGCCCTTCAGTGCTTCGGCTTCTGCTGCGCAGAGGTTGTGGTCTGCATCCATGTTCCTTACCTGATTCCTGAGTTTCCTGTGTTTCGACCTTGGCTTGTTTCCTGACCATGCGCTGTGTTACTGCCTGCCTTTTGACTCTGGACTGTGTTTGGACTATTCTCAGCTCTACTGTTTTCCTGGCTCTTGGACTGTGTCTGTTGGCTACCTGTCTGGTCAGTGGTCCTGCAACCCCGCTGGTTCCAGAAGTCCTGCCGGCCGCTTGAACCCAGGGGCTCAACTCCTGGGGAATAGTGGCTAAGTGCAGGTGAAGCTAGGGGTTGTCTGGCTGCCTGACCGAGTGCGGTGCACTCCATCTTTGCTGTGCTCAGTCGGAGCACAAGGGCTCACATCCCCAGTCATAACACATTAACAAAGGGATTAATATTCATCCAGTGGTGGTCAACTATTTTTTCGCTGCCGGCAGCTTTGTGCTGGGTATTCAATGCTGAGCTATGTCCAGGTATCAGCACTGAATCTCTGGGTAGTTGCAGCCAGCCAATGCTTAACTGGTTAAGTGCCGATATTCAGACTTAACCAGTTAAGTTAAACTAGTAGAAAGGAGTGTTTACAAAAAATTATTTATTTTATTTATTTATTTATTACATTTGTACTCTGTGCTTTCCCACTCATCGCAGGCTCAATGCGGCTTACATAGTAATAAGAGAATACAATCTGTAGTATCAGAATCAACAAAGGAGGTATGTGATAGGACAAATGAACAAGGAGTAAATGGGATAGAAGAGGTATAAGAGAAAGGATAGGGATAGGTAAGGAGGTGGAGCGATAAAGGAGAAGTTGGGAAGAGAATGGAGGGTAAGAAGGTTGGTAGGAGATATTTTCTGAGTCATTGTTGTTAATGATTAGTTGAACCAGTAAATAGATGGGTTGCTTATGTTTGCTTTTGGTAGGTAAAGTCATTCGGGTAAACCTGTTTTAATAGATGGGTTTTCAATAGTTTCCTAAAGGGAAGATATTCATTAACTGACCGAATGTATCTGGGTAGAGCATTCCAGAGTTGGGATCCCAGGTAGGGGAAGTTAGATGCATGGTAAGTTTTGTACTTTAGCCCTTTGCAATTGGGAAGGTGCAGGTTAAGGTATGATCGTGAAGATGTTGACATGTTTCTGGTCGGAAGGTTTAATAGATTGACCATGTAACTTGGTGATACTCCATGGATAAACTTGTGGATTAGTGTGATGGCCTTAAAGTTGACTCGTTCTCTAATAGGGAGCCAATGAAGTTTCATACGGAAGGGGTGTTGCACTTTCAAATCTAGGCTTCCCATAAATAAGTCTAGCTGCTATGTTCTGGGCAGTTTGAATTTTTTTCATGATTTGGGGCTTACATCCAATGAAGATACTATTACAGTAATCAGCGTGGGTGAGTACCGTGGATTGTACCAAGCTGCGGAAGGTATTCAAGGGGAGATAAGGTTTCACACGTTTCAACATCCACATCATGTTGAACATTTTCTTTGTAATGGATGTTGCATGGTCTTCAAGGAATAAGTATTTATCCAATGTAACTCCAAGGACTTTCAGATTGTTGGATAAAGGAATTGTGACATCAGGAGTGGTAAGAGTAGTTGGATGGAATGTGGAATATTGGGAAGAGAGGATTAGGCATTGAGTTTTGTCTTTGTTCAATTTCATTTTGAAAGCGTTGGCCCAAGAAGTTAGGATATTCATACCATTGGTTATTTTGTCGGAAATTTCTGCCAGGTTAGATTTGAAAGGAATAAATATGGTGACGTCGTCAGCACAGATAAAAGGGTTGAGACCATGTTTGGAAAGGGATTTAGCCAGAGGAATCATCATAAGGTTGAATAGAATAGGGGATAGAGGAGAACCTTGAGGCACACCACAATCTGATGACCAGGGAGATGATATTGCTGTAGATGACTTGACTCAATAGGATCTAGAGGTAATAAAGCCTTCAATCCATTTTATAACATTGCCACTAATTCCCAACTTATCCAGAAGTCTAGTAAGAATACAATGGTCGACCATGTCAAATTCTCCAGACATATCAAACTGTAAAAGGAGTACTAAATATTAAATAAATAATTAATAATAATTAAGGTTTGCCCCATCATAGGGCTTACCTGGGATCTGGAGCTGGCCCGGGCTGTCTTCGCCATTGTTGGGACCTATTTTGGGTCTGAAGAGGGGTGAGAGAGCCCTGGAGGGGTGGATTGCAGTTCTGATGCAATCCAGGGCTGTTTTGGGCCATTTTGGGGCCCACTGTTGGTGCCACGTGCCTTTGGGCCATTCTCAGTCCAGGTCCAGCTTCATTGGTGGCCGCTGGCCAGTTTCTAGACTCTGGAGGGGTCTGGAGTGAGGAGGCATTAAAATCATGGCAGGTGCAACCAAGTGCACTGCCGCAAATGAGTGACATTGAAGGGAAACTGGAAGGCAAGTGCCCGACTTGGGGCCTGGTCCCCTGGAGCTCCCACTCATGTGCACTGGTTCTACTGGATCTGGAGCATGTGCAGATTTATGCCAGGAGCTCTGGTGAGCCCAGACTGAAACCAGAACCTACATTTCTGGCACTATCCGATGGACTTCTGCATGAAATTGCGGTTTTCCATCAGTGGCATCGGGGGTTGAACGGGACCACCAGATGAGCATCTGGGGAATAAGGTAGGTGGCCTTTGGGCTGTGGTTTAATTTTATTTGTTTTGGTACATTATTGTTTAGGCCTTTTGGGATTGTTTAAAAGTTTTTCTTTTTATGGTCAGGGGGTCCTGGGGTTCCCTTTTGGTGAGCTGGGTCATTGGAAAATGTTAGAATTCATTTTTAATGGCTATTTTGATTAATTGAGTTGTGGAGCGCTTTACGCCATTCGGGATGGGAATTTTCAGAATCCAACAGTGACGTCCGCAAGTATATTTGATAAATTTGGTGAATTATCAATGAATTTTAATTTTGTTGTAAAATTGTATAATATGGTAATGGAAATGAACTTTAAATTTCATAAAATGGACTGGATTCTGCTGTGACTTGAATTATGATATAGTTTTTATTTAAATTCTGTGTAATTTACGCTGGATTTTGTGAAGAAATACATTTTTATCATTAAAATTAATGGGAAAAGTGAGTTTCAAAATGGAGATTTCCACTGCATTCCAAACGGTAAAAAAATGTAAACGTTCCATGTACATGGGCCTGATTGGTTGCAGAGGGTCAGATGACCCATGCCAAAGCCCCGTCACCTGGGCAATGACAGTTTCAGCTGTTGCCAGAGCAGCCCTGGACAGCAGTGTGACTGTGACACTTGAGGAAAGAAAACTGACAGATTTACATTTAAGATTGGTGTTATGATGATTGGAAAAGTCTGAAGGTGAAGAGGAAAGCAGTTTCTAGCAGAGAAACTTTTGATTAATTTAATAAATTAATGCTAGGTGTTATCTGACATTGGGCAATCACCTGTTTTCATTAATTAACCCCAAAACTAATGGTGGCTAATTAAGATGGCACTGAGCCATGTGCCAGAGATTAATTTAATTCAGTTTTGTATTTATGAGGTTTGACTGGATTGTATGCAAATACTTTTAAAGAGATTGAGTTGTGGAAGTGCAAGTAATTTCTTTGAAGTAGTAATAACATGCTCATCCTCAACAGGACAAGCCTGTTTCCAAAACTGAATGGCTGAAGTTATTTGCTAGACCTATGTTGCGGCTGAGTGAATCAGTGGTGTGAGTGGGCTGAGATACCCAAGCAACCTGGCTCCATTAGATTAGGGTACCAAGTAAAGAACAGGAATTTCTTAGGAAAAATACAATTTATTTTATTTTAATGTAAGCTAGAAGGCCACAGTGATCTGATACCATATATTTATGGAACCAATTTGTGCATGAGTGAGGGAGGTAGGCAGGGGTGTGCTGGTAAATTTTTAACAACAGGCTCTTTCTCCGGACGTAGCCAGCTCTGCAGTTGGAAGGGCCAGGGGTGGCCGGGGGGGGGGGGGGGGGGGCGGGGAGCAACACTTGCCTCTCTCTCCTCCCTCCTTCCCTCCCTTCGTGCGGGCACGCTAGGCATACCTTTGCTGGCAGCCAATAAATGGACTGCCACCACTCCCAACACCTTGCTCTGAGCAGCATGCTGAAACTTCTCACACATGCTGGAGAAGTCCCAGCCTGCTGCTCAGAGCTGGAAACAAGGAGTGGGGAGCAGCAGCAGTCTATTTACTTGGCTGGCAGAGCTCAGCATCCCCACCAGCAAAGTAAAACAGAACTCAGCAGGGGGCCCAAGCCCACATTTTGGGAGCCAGTTGTTAAAGTAGCCATGGAGGGCCCTACTTTAACAACCGGCTCCCAAAATTCTTAAAAACTTAACAACCGGCTCTTGCGAGCCTGTGAGAGCCTGCTCTAGCACACCACTGGAGGTAGGGATTCTTTCCTTTCAGTTCACAGTAAGGACATGTAACAAGCTACAGGGGCGGTATGCTCCGAAGACTGACATCATGGGCCTCCACGCAAATCCAGATAAATGGCAACTGCTCTGCACCTGTATGCCTAAGGAGGGCTGCATTCTAAGTTTGAACTTAGATAGCAGGGGCGTAGCCAGCCTTCCGTGGGTGAGGGGTCCAGAGCCCGGGGGGAGGGGGCACATTTTAGCCCTCCCCCCGGCGCCGCCCCCCCACCGCCGAAATTGCCGCCCCCCCTCCCACCGCGACCCCGCCGCCGCTGCCGCCTACCTTTACTTTTGCTGGCGGGGGATCCCACTCCCCGCCAGCCGACGTCTTCTTCTTAGTCGCTTCCCGCTCTTCAATTTGTTTGCTGACGTCCTGCACGTTGTACGTTGTACGTGCACGTACAATTACGTGCAGGACGTCAGCAAACAAATTGAAGAGCAGGAAAGACTGAGAAGACGTCGGCTGGCGGGGAGTGGGATCCCCCGCCAGCAAAAGTAAAGGTAGGCGGCGGCGGGGGCGGGTTCGCCGGGAGGGGGGTCCTGGGGTGAATCTGCGGGGGCCCCGGCCCCCTCAGGCCCCACGTAGCTACGCCACTGTTAGATAGTGCTAGGGAGGAGATTTTTACACTTACCTAAGAAGGTCTGCAATATCCTGGTTGGAAAACCTGCAAAACAAAACAGTAAAAGAAAGGATCAGCCCTTTTAAGGAAAATTTAGGGATAACAAAAGAGTATAGAGGTTAAAGTGAGGAAAATAAAAGAAAGATACTGGTTGTTTCCGAATTGGATTTTTAGAAACTGTTAAAGAAAGTAGTATTTGCATTAACATTGTTGCATAATTAATGAGTTAGGCATTTTGAAAAATATTGCACTTTGTACCCAAGAGTACACTTCAACACTTTGCACTTTACATAATTTTTAATGCAGCTGTGTGATTTTAGATTGAGTTTTTAAAGAGATATTTTAAATTATATTTATACTTTTAACTGCTTTTAACTTCTAGAGAAAAAGCTATTCTATTTATAAAAATTTTGTGCAATAAAGTTTTTTTGAAATATTTGAAAAACTGACTGACTGTCTACTGAGTTGAAAGTGTAAAAGATTTAGGAACTGTTCAAAGACTTCATGTACTTTTCTTTGTGGCACTCCTTAAGTGGTTGTTTACAAGGGAATCCCAATACTGTGACCAGAAAATAATTTTAGCTGTAGTAACATCTTTCAACCACTAGGGGCAATACACCAGCCAAAGACAGGACTGCTAGATATACGATGCTATTTGGCCAGCTAACTTAGGGGCCCTTTTACTAAGGTGCGCCTAAAAGTGGCCTGTGTTGGTGTAGGTGTATGTTTTGGACGTGCACTGGTTCAATTCCTCAGTGTGCCTGGAAAAAAGGCTTTTTTTATAGAAACATAGAAATATGACAGCATATAAAAGTCATATGACCCATCCAGTCTGCTCATCCTCTGTAACCCCTATCTCTTCCTTTTCCTAAGCGATCCCACATGCTTATCCCATGCCTTTTTAAATTCTGGAACAGTCCTCGACTCGACAACCTCCACCAGGAGGCTGTTCCTTGCCTCCACCACCCTTTATGTGAAATAATACTTCCGTAGATTACTCCTAAGCCTATTCCCTCTTAACTTTGTCACATGCCCCCTCATTCCAGAGCTCTCCTTCATTTGAAAAAGGCTCTCTTCCTGTACATAAATGCCCTTGAGATATTTAAACATCTCTATCATGTCTCCTCTCTCCCTCCTCTCTTCCAGCGTATACATGTTGAGGTTCATAAGCCTGTCCCTATAAATTTTGCGTTAAAGACCGCTTGCTATTTTTGTAGCCGCCCTCTGGACCGACTCCATCCTTATATCTTTCCGTAGGTGCGGTCTCCAGAACTGCACGCAGTACTCCAAATGGAGCCTCACCAGAGACTTGTACAACGGCACTATCACCTCCTTTTTCCTGCTGGTCATGCCTCTCTTTATGCACCCAAGCATCCTTCTGGCTTTGGCCGTCACTTTTTCTACCTGTTTGAAAGCTTTAAGGTCATTAGACACAATCACCCCCAAGTCCCGCTCTTCCTTCACACACTGGAGCACTTCACCCCCTATACTGTACCGTTCCCTCGGATTTTTGCGACCCAAGTGCATGACCCTGCCTTTTTGGGATTAAACCTTAGTTGCCAAATATCGGTCCATTCCTCTAGCTTTGCTAGGTCCTTCCTCATGTCATTCACACTCTCCAGGGTGTCCACCCTGTTGCAGAGTTTGGTATCATCCACAAAGAGACAAATCTACCAGACAGCCCTTCCGCAATATCGCTCACAAAGACGTTAAAAAGAGCCGGCCCTAGGACCGATCCCTGCGGTATTCCACTGACAACATCCTTTTCTTCAGAGCAAGCTCCATTTGCCACTACCCTCTGTCTCCTACCATTCAACCAATTTTTAACCCAATCAGTTACTCTAGGGCCCATACCAAGGGCACTCAATTTATTTATCAGTCACCTGTGTGGAACCGTGTCAAAGGTTTTGCTGGAATCCAAAGATACCACATCAAGCACCCCTCCCACGTCCAACTGTTTGGTCACCCAGTTGAAGAAGACAGTCAGATTCATCTGACACGACCTTCCACTAGTGAAGCCATGCTGCCTCGGATCCTGAATTCCATTTAGTTCAAGAAATCTCACAATCCTCTTCTTTAGAAGCATTTCCATTAGCTTACTCACCACCGAGGTCAGACTGACAAGTCTGTAATTCCCAACCTCCTCCTTACTTCCACTCTTGTGCAAAGGAACCACATCTGCCCTTCTCCAGCCCACCGGGACCACTCCAGTTTCTAAGGAAGCATTGAAGAGGTCCATCAGCGGAGCTGACAGAACTTCTCTGAGTTCCTTAAGCACCCTTGGGTGTATCCCATCCGGCCCCATCGCTCTGTCTACTTTTAGTTTGGCTAGCTCCTCATGAACACAATTCTCCGTAAACGGGTCTTGGTCTACCATACATCCATCCCCTTTAGCCTTTGTTTTCTGCAGCCCTGCCCCTGGTCTTTCATCCATGAACACAGAGCTAAAATAATTGTTAAGCAGTTCAGCTTTATCCTTATCATCTTCCACATATTTCTCTCCCTCAGCTTTGAGCCTCACAGTGTTATTATGGCACTTCCTCTTGTCACTTACATATCTGAAAAAGGTCTTATCCCCCATTTTACCGTATTAGCTATCTTTTCCTCCATTTGCCGCTTCGCTTTCCTGATAGCTTTACCAGCTTCTCTTCGCTTATTCATGTATTCTTTCCTGTCTTCATCTTTCTGAGTCGTCTTAAAACGTGTGAAGTCTAGCCTCCTTACCCTTATCTTTTCAGGTACTGCATTGTACCGGAAAATGGATGTGTGGCAAAATTCAAACCAGTGCATGTCCATTTTCAGCCTGAGACCTTACCACCTCCCATTGACTTAGCAGTAAGGTCTCACGCGCTGCCTGGGCAGTAAGCATTCAACGCGCGTAAACTGCCCATTACCACAGGGTAAGCACCACGTGGTAGAAAATATTTTCTACCGCGTGTTTTGGGCGCACACCAAAAATGGAATACCATCGCAGTAAGCCGGTGGTATTGCCAATTTGATGCACATTGGACGTGCTTAGGCACCTACGTGCCTTTGTAAAGGGCCTCTTAACCGGTTAAAGACTGAATATCGGCACTTACCTGGTTAAGTCCTGACTCCACCCCGACTTCACCCCAGATCACCTACTGAATAGCCAGTTTCAATTTATGTGGTTAGCGCTGTGGGCGTTTCTAAAATCTATGCACGTAGTTATAGAATACACCCAGTCCATGTGTTATTTAGGTGTCGGCATTTACACCATGTTTTACTTGGTGTAACTGCCTGTGACTAAATTTAGTTGTGCAGACGGGCACTTGGCATATTAAATAAACTGCATGGAAATTTAGGCTTATTCTATAAAGTACGCCTAAATTACGGCATACTTTATAGAATGCGCTTAGGCAAATTTCATTTTCGTGCTGAATTTTTAGGCATGATATATATAATCTAATCCTATATAGGGTATGGGTGAGTGTGTCGGAAGCTCACGATGCGGGTGAGTATATTGAAGAGGGTGTGGGGAGATGTGAATGGGTATGTCAGAAAAGGCTTGTGGGGTGGGTAGAGCAAAGAGATTGTCAAAGTGTCCACTGTGAAAATATTTTGTACGAGCACTGGCCCTAAGATGCATAGACATTTCATTTTGCTAGATGCACACTGGGTGGCGTTACCTCCCAGCACATGCATTTTGAAGCTTGTTTTTAACACTATGGTCAGAATTCCTAAAGTTTCATCTGTTGACAGATTTTCATGATAGACCAAAATGATGCAGAAATGGGTCAATCATTCCCTGTAGTCAACCAAGAAGAATAACTACAGAATGCACAAGAAATCAGCGGGGTTTTTTTTTTTTTTGTTTAGCTATGAGACTAGAAGCTTAAGGAAAAATATTTTTCACAGAAGAGGTGGGGCCATGGCACCAGCTACCAGGGAAATATTGAGAATAGTGTGGACATAGGACAAGCAGGAGCCTTAGAATGAAAAACAGAACAAAACACAACAAAACGAGCATTTCCTACAAACGGCATGAGAAATGACACAAAACGAACGTTTTCTGGCTGCACATCCGTAATAAATATGGAAGTGACTAGAGAAGGCCTTTCAGGACCTGTATTTATACATGGTCATCTTCTATGCAAATTCAATCAGAAGAATAATAACCCATTTTTTGAACTTTAATTTTATAAGAGAGTTTTAGCACATTACAGCCCCTGTATAAGACATTTAGGGGCCCTTTTACTAAAACTTAGCGCATTCTAACAGACATTAGCCAGCGCTAAGTGACGTGACCCATGGGGATAAAATAGGATGCACAACATTTAGCACATGCTAATGACCCTTAATGCACGCTAAGCTTTAGGAAAAGTGGCCCTTATTTTTCCACTTGTCCACTACAACGTTCACACAAGCATTGTGGGTATATCTTTGACTTTAATTTTTTCCTGTTTTTTCTTAGTTCTTTGCTTCAATTATTTAAATTGTATTTAGAATTGTATTTAGTTTTTCAATTGTGTTATGTTTCTGATTTTATTTGATCAGTTTATTGTTTCCTGCTTAGGTGATCATATATATATGTGTGTATGTTAATTTCAATTTAACATACATTTATTTGGATTTATATACCATCTTTTTGAAGGAAATCACTCAAGGTGGTGTACAGCAAGAAAAAGTCAAACATAAGGAACAGACAATTATAGCAGTAAAAATATTCAAATAACAATGCAAAGTATGTCGAAGAATACTATTTACTATGTCAACACAATATGTAATAAAACATTATAATAGAAAGCGTAGGGTATAAGCAAAGATGGAACATATAGATATTAGATATGTAAGACATTAAGAGGGTATATATATATATATATATATATATATATATATATATATATATATATATATATATATATATATATATATATATATAATAAAATACTTACAGGTATTTATCTCCCTATCCTCCTCCACTAATAGAAAGCAAAATAAAATGAGAGACGAATATTTGTGCTTTGAGTTTAATCAGAGCAAATCAAGGGGACTTATTGTGCCATAAAAAAATGTGACAGTAGTTTTTCAACGGAGGAGTAAAATGATCTTGGAAACAAAAGAGGGTACATGGTTAAAGTATATGTGATTTTGGGAACTACCATCATTTCTACTGAGTCTAGTCTGCCCCACCAAGTTAATTTTACTGGGGACCACTGTGCTATGAAATCTTTGACTTTAGAGAGGATTTTATCCATATTAATTTTAGAGGTTAGAGGAAGATCCTTGTCCAAATATATTCCTAAATATTTAATAGAAGATGAGACCCATTTTAGAGGAATATTAGATATAATTGTTCATGGGCATAATCTCTGTCTTGTCCCAATTCATTTTGTAGCCTGACAAATCAGAAAAACAGGAAATTAGGGATATGAGTTCTTGAATGGAAAATTGAGGATTAGTTAAATACAATAAAATATCATCGGCGTATGCTGAAAGTTTAAATTCCTGATCTCCTACAGTCACACCACATATGGCAGCCAATAGGGATTCCAGTGCCAGATTAAAAAGAAGAAGCGATATTGAGTACCCTTGGTGTGTTCCCCTCTCCAGTGTAAAATGGTTGAAAGATATCCCCATTGGCTGCTATTCTAGCAGTTGGAGAGTTATGCACTAATTGTAACCTATTTATAAACTGTACTGGCATACCAAAGTGGGATAAAGTGGCTAATAAATATTTCCATTCCACCCGCTCAAAGGCCTTTTCTGCATCAAGTGAAACAGAAAGAATGGGATGTGCTTTTGACTGAGCAGAGTGTAACAGGTGACAACAAGAGTCTTGTGTTGTCAGCACCATATCTCTTTTTGAGAAAGCCAGCTTGATCACGATGAATAAGGGATTGAATCACTTTTTCCAGTCTATTGGATAATATTTTCTCGTATATCTTGTAATACAAATAAGGAGATTGGGTGATAGTTCTGGACATCAATTTCCCAGACATAATGTTATACCAAGGCCTTTAATGGATCTCCCCATCAGACCTTGCCTCAATCCTAGATGGCCATACATTGAATCCCACACTTTCAAACCTTTACTACTGTCTACAATAATTGGTTTGCAGTTACCCACATTCTATCTACACAACCCCATTCATAAGGCTAACTACACATTATTTTAAGTACCTAGATGTTATCAATAGAAATCAAACAAAATAAAACATGGAAAAGAAAATAAGATGATACCTTTTTTATTGGACATAATTTAATACATTTCTTGATCACCTAGATTACCTAGATGGTAATCTTCAATCTCCATGGACCAGATCATTTCTTTTTTTCTATATGGCACAATCCATTCATACTGACTGATTAAAATAAAACCCAGTGTCTTGGTCCAAATGCCAATCTATGCAAATATGGGACATCGAGAACAGTTTCTCAAATGCAATCTTAAGTAGAGGAGTGTGGTAGCAGTGTTAGTCCACTCTTAAGGTTATCAATAGAAATCAAACAAAATAAAACATGGAAAAAAAAATAAGATGATACCTTTTTTATTGGACATAACTTGATACATTTCTTGATTAGCTTTCGATGGTCTCCCTTCTTCCCACGCCTGTTGGTCAACATTTTACAGGACCAGGACACTGTACCAGTGACTTCACAGTGAGAATCCTGAAAGGTAACTTTAAAACCATACAAGAACGTAAGACCTTTGAAGTCAGAATGATTGAATATTTTAACACCCAACAGAACAAGGATCTGGGGTTCCTAGCCCATTATAAACCATAAAGCTGTATGTCTCTGTTGATCACCCTCCCCTCACCTATCCACACCTATCCTGTTAGAATATCAATGATATGCTTTGATGTCCCCATGCATACCTCCTACCCACCACCATCCTCCCACCCTGTCAGACTGTCATAGTAATGCTTGAATGTTTTCACTTATATACACTGTCAGCTAGCACATTTGCTTATTTCCGATCTGAGGAAGAAGGGAGACCTTCGAAAGCTAATCAAGAAATGTATTAAGTTATGTCCAATAAAAAAGGTATCATCTTATTTTCTTTTCCATGTTTTATTTTGTTTGATTTCTATCAAATGCAATCCAAATTCCATATTGCCAATTTGTTATTCTTTCAATGGCTACATTTATGTTCAGTTATTAGAAAATGTAACCTCCCCACTATCTCAAACTCCCGACCATCAAACTATGCTCCCAACTACACACTACTGGTCATATGGTCTCCTACATATACAAGTTTTTAAAGAAATTACATTCCCCTAAATGCTCTGGTCTTTGCAAAAGTTGGGAAGCAGCTATTTCTGATAACATCTCTCTATATAAAACGCACCTCCAACGTTCTGAAGCCTCCACAAGTCCCAACATTCCAAATGCATGGTGGTGAAACCCAGAATTCGCCCAGGAGTGTTTGCCCCGCCCACCACGTCAAATGTCATGACGTCGAGGGCAGACCAATGACAAACAACCAATCACATTGTGAACACGTTACTAAGCGACGGCACGTGACGAATGAGGCATCGCGGAACAAAGAAAACCAGCAGCACACAGTTGCTACGCAACGACAACAGCAACGCTACAAGGACCAATCACGCAACAAGTCTACCGAACAAGGGAGCAGAAGGAAGAACACAAACC
This sequence comes from Microcaecilia unicolor, assembly GCF_901765095.1. Lineage (NCBI taxonomy): Eukaryota > Metazoa > Chordata > Amphibia > Gymnophiona > Siphonopidae > Microcaecilia > Microcaecilia unicolor. Next base: position 308,080,487 of record NC_044033.1, read on the forward strand.
GGGAACTTCAAAAACAACAAGGAGACAACGAAACTCGCTGGAAGCTGATGCAAATTTGGAAAATCATGCTTAAGATCACGGTATGTGCTTTCCCCAGACAAAACGCCCTACCAAAACAAAAAAAAGCTATTCAACAACGGAAGTACAAAAATCCGACTGCAAAGAAGTAGCATACAACAAAAACCAACAAAAAACAAACACTGCAATCAATAATACGTCCTTAGCTTTCACATTGTGGGAAGAAATGCACTATATAGATCTCTGCTCTCCACACAAACAACAGACACGGAGGGCATAGGAAGGAAAGAAAAAAACAGCACATACACACTCACTCACACTCTTATCTGGCTATAATGAGCAAATGACCTGCCACTATCACAGGGACTGCTAGCACCTCTCTCTCTCTCACACACACACACACACACACGGGACACAAAGGGAATGGAAGACAAGGAAAGAATCGTTGGGTATGGAGGGGGCAGCAGGGGAGATAAGGCAAGAACTGCCACAAACGTTTTTTGCTGTGCTATGTACAATTATAATGCAGACTCTTCATTTTGACCCTACCCTTTCACACTCTCTTTCACACAGACGCATAGACACACACTTACACTGTCTGTAAATCACACACACACGCACCCACACACATATACATAATCTCTCACACAGACACACAAACACGCATCAAATGGTTCAGCTGCCCTATGTACAATTTCACTGCTGACTCTTTATTTTCACACTACCCTTGCACACTCTCTTTCACACACACACACCCACTTTCTCTGTGTCACAAACACATACATATACACACTCTCACTCTCTCTAAAACCTTGCTAGCGCCCGTTTCATTTGTTAACGAAACGGACCTTTTTAACTAGTTTTAGATAATGATTGAGAAGCATTATGGTCCTCATATTAAAATCTTACAAATCTTCTTCCATAATACATCTATTTATTACTTTACCCATAGATCACACTGGACTCCTGTAAGAACTAACTATGGGGTCCTTTTATTAAGGTGCTCTGAAAAATGGTTTGCGGTAGTGTAGGCGCGGGTTTTGGGCATGCGCCAATCCATTTTTCAGTGCACCTGTATAAAAGGCCTTTTTAAAATTTTTGCCGAAAATGGATGTGCAGCAAAATCAAAATTGCCGCATGTCCATTTTGGGTCTGCGACCTTACCGCCAGCCATTGACCTAGCAGTAAAGTCTCACGTGGTAACCAGGTGGTAATGACCTACTCATGCCAAATGCCACTTGGCAAGCGGCTGATACGCACGGCCAAAAAGAAAAATTTTTTTTGGCCGAATGTATCGGCTGCACGGCAAAAATGAAATTATCGCAAGAGCCACATGGTAGTCGTGTAGTAACTCTATTTTGGTGCACGTTGGGCACAAGTAGACACTTACGTGGCTTAGTAAAAGGGCCCCTATGTTGGTCATGTAATCAGTTCACTGGTTCAATTAGGTACATGATGTCTGAGTGTCCCCTCATCCAACCCCTTTGGTTGGATGTGTGGAAAAACTGTATGTGATATATTTAAACTCTCTGAACCCATATGTTTCAAATAACTTGGGCATATACTTTCAACTTCTTAATAAACATGACTGCTCTTTACTCAACATAATAATAGATACAGCCTTGAAAACTGTTTTTGTTTCACAGGAACTTAGCCTTAGTTAATGTTGACAAATGGTGGAACTTCCTTAAAACCATTTAGAAATATGAACGATATATTGCTAGATGGAACAGGTCCTCCTCTTTGACTGACAAAAAAATAGTCTGCTCTTGCTAAATATCTGAAAATACATGTTGACAGTTCCTAATATCCACCTTTGCTTAATAATTCACCTTGCTGTTATTTGAGAGAATCTCTTCATAAAGACGGTTAATAAATCCCGATAAGTAAATAAATCCATCTTTATATCCTGTTTGCCTTGCATGCAATGCTCTTTACTCGGTATTTGATGTTATTTCTATGGACTGGGAACATTCTTTTGGTCACAATATAATTTTACAACACAAGTTTGCAGAAACTGGGGCCGACTCTGTTACGAGCTGAATCATTCTCCTAGGATTGAGATAAGTACCCCACGCACCATGGTTGCTGAAGCCATACTATGAAAAAAATCAATATATTAACTGTATGCTTGCACATTTAACGATATATGCAACAAATTGGATACCATGGGTAGGTGGTAGGGTGTGCTGTGATGTTAATAAGGGTAATATCCTAAAGTTGGATGGTCAGCCGGTACAGTATGGCATACCCAGATAATGAGCACAATTAGCATCAAGAAATATAAAAAAAATTGTTTTTGTACACTTTTGCACATGAATATTTTTATTTTTATGTTGATTTTTCATTTTTATTTTAGTGTATGTTTTGTGGTTTTTGGGTAATATTGATTCAAAAACAGCAAACCAGAACATTATTTATACCCCAGAGAAGTATATACTATTACATTTTAACTGCCAGACCCTTGACCATTCTTCTAACTTTTGGAGATCCCTTCTCATCATTTCTACTCCCTCCAGGGTATCCACTCTATTGGCTATCTTCGTGTCATCCGCAACAAGGCAAAGCTTTCCTTCCAACCCTTCAGCAATATCTCTCACAAATATATTAAACAAAATGGGCCCCAGCACCGACTCCTGAGGAACCCCACTGCTTACCATCCTTTCCTCTGAGCAGATTCCATTTACCACCACCCTCTGCCACCTGTCGGTCAACCAGTTTTCTATCCAGTTCACCACTTTCCGTCCTAAGTTCAGCCCTTTCAGCTAATTCACGAGTCTTCTGTGGGGGACCGTATCAAAGGCTTTGCTGAAATCCAAGTAGATTACATCTAGCGTACGGCCTTCATCCATTTCTTGTGGCACACAGCCTTCATCCAATCTAATATGCATGGGTGTAGTTTGGGGGGGAGAGGGGGGCATTGCCCCCACAAATGCAGGGCCGGCGCAGTGCTGAAGGCAGTTCTCCCTCCGCCCTCTCAGCTCCACGACCGTCAGCCCTCCTCTCCATTCCCCCCCCCCCGGCGCGTTTAAGCTTTTATTTTCAGTGGCAGCGACAGCAGTAAAGAAGAAAGCACTGCGAGCTCACCTCCAGCTTCTCCCTTCCCTCACACAGTGCTCCACCCTCATGGAAACAGGAAATGCATCATCGCAGAAGGCGGGACACTGTGTAAGGGAAGGGAGAAGCTGGAGGCGAGCCCGCAGTGCTTTCTTCTTCACTGCCACTGAAAATAAAAAGGTTAAATGCGCCGGGGGGGGGGGGGGGAGATGAGGGAGGGCAGGGAAAATTGCTGGACATGGATGAGAAGGGAGGGCAGGGGGAGAGAAGAGATCACTGGACGAGGAGAGGAGGGGAGGGCGTGGGAGAGAGGAGAATTGCTAGACATGGATGGATGAATGGGGGCAGGGGAGAGAGGAATTTTGCTGGATCTGGGTGGATGGAGGAGAGGGCATGGGAGAATGGAAAGTTGCTGGACATGGATGGATGAATGGGGGCAGGGGAGAGAAGAATTTTGCTGGATATGGGTGGATGGAGGAGAGGGCAGGGGAGAATGGAGAGTTGCTGGACATGGATGGATGGAGGGGGCAGGGGAAAGAGGAAATTTGCTGGACATGGATGGATGGAGGGGAGGGAAGTCAGGAAGGAGATGCACATGGATGGAGGGGAGGGAAGAGAGGAGAAATGCTGGACATGAATGGAGTGGAGGGCAGTTAAGAGAGGAGAAATGTTGGACAAGGATGGAGGGAAGGAAAGACAAAGGAAGGAGATGCATACGGATGGAGGGGAAGGGAGAGAGGAGAAATGCTGGACATGGATGGAGGGAAGGGAAGACAGATGAAGTAGATGCACACGGATGGATGGAGGGGAGGGAAGTGAGGAGAAATGCTAGATATGGATGGAGGGGAAACTGCTGAATTTAAGGGCTGGATCGGAACACTTTGAGGGCAGATACTGAAACTTGAGGAAGGATAGGGACAGGGCTACAGATGGTAGACAGGACGCATAAGGACACAGGAGGATGGTGGACATGGTGAGTGAAAAAATATCAAATGGAAAGAAGACACTGCATAAAACAGAAGACCCTGGGACCAAAGCAAATAGAAAAACCAAATGCTCAGACAACAAATGTAGAAAAAAGTATTTTATTCAGAATGTATTAATTGGAATATGTCAGCTTTTGGAAATTTGTATCTGTGATATTTTGCATGTAAGTTTCAATTTTTCTAGTATCGCTGCATGCCGAGTCTAACTTCTTGAGGTAACTTTCCAGTTCAGTATTTTGCCTTCATATTTTTGTATTTCTAGTTCCTTGTGTCATATCTGTTGTCATGTGTTTTTCATGTGTGATCAAGGTGCAGCATTCTGCTAGTGTGTAGTATTTGCAGCCCTTTTTGGTTTTTTTTTAGAGCCTGGTGTAATTACAATGCTGCCTTTCCACGCATAAGGTTGTAGCTCGTTGTGTCCTTGGAATTAGTTCTGTTATGGTTTGGTAAGGTTATGAGTGGGTTTTTGCACAAGTTTGTGTATAGTGTTTTGCACTGGAGAGATTGTGTGTTGGCCTTACTGAGATGGCACCAAAACATCAGAAAGGGTATAGAGCCTAAATCATGACACACTACCTCTTGAAGGATCTACATATAGAGCTTATGCATTTCTACGGTCTACACTGGCATGGTATGGGAAAGGGGGTGGGGAAATACTACTATCTCATACATATTCTTTATGGTTATTCCCAAAAAAGCCAGTTCTTTCTCCCTTCCTTCATTCCTCCATATTAGCTATATATATATATATATACACTAGTTAAAACAGGCCCGTTTCTGACACAAATGAAACAGGCGCTAGCAAGGTTTTCCTCGGAGTGTATATGTTGAGAGAGAGAGTGTGTGTGAGTGAGAGAATGAGTGAGAGACAGAGTGTGTGTGTGTGTGTTTGTGTCAGAGAGAGAGAGAGTGTGTGTGAGAGACAGAGTGTATGTGTGTGTGAGAGTGAGTGTGTGAGAGAGAGAGTGTATGTAAGAGACAGAGTGAGTGTGTGTGTGGGGAGCGAGTTCCATGACCCCCCTTCCCTCTCCTCCAAGTTTCAGGCCCCCCTTCCATCCGAGGTGCAGGCCCCCCTCACTCCCTCCGAGTTCTTGGCCCCCCTTCCCTCCTCTCCAGCGTGTTCCATGCCCCCTTTCCTCGGAGTGTGTATGTTTGAGAGAGAGTGTGTGGGTGACAGATGGAGTGTGTATGTGAGAGAGAATGAGTGAGAGAGAGAGAGAGAGAGAGAGAGACAGAGTGTGTGTGTGAGTGTGTGTGTGAGTCTGTGTGTGAGAGAGTGTATGTGAGAGACAGAGAGTGAGTGTGAGTGTGTGTGTGTGTGTGTGAGAAAGTGAAGCCTTCAAGCCTTGAAGCATTCGTGCGCTCTGTAAGGCTCCATCTCCTCAATTGATGACACGTAGTTCCGGAACGTTGCACGAATGCTTCAAGGCTTCAAGGCTTCACTTTCTCAGCTTCAGAACGTTGGAGGTGTGTTTTATTATATAGGATATATATATATACACACAAATGAATATGCTAATATGCCCCACCCCACCCCACCCCACCTTTGCCCCCCCAAATGAAACAGTCAAACTACGCCCATGCTAATATGTTAGTTTTAGTAGTTTCCATCTCACATGCAAACAGTGGCAGATTTATTGTTTCCTTGAAGTTAATGTTTTACCCCTAAATACACATAATACTCTTTATCGGAAAGCTCAGATTTTTGTTTTAGTTTTCAGAAAGGATTACTTTCCCACCTTTGATTAATTGAACCATATTACTCGGACTTTTAATCTTCCACAATTTAAGTAATTTATATAACCCTAACCAGAAAAGGACATTTTGTTTTACAACTAATGAAGCTAAAGGAGAGGGACCGTGAATAAAAACTCGTTTCCATAATCATCCAAACAAGAAGCACCTATGTTGGTGTCGGTGATGCTAATCACAAAAGAAGTTTTTTTTTAATTAAACAACAGGCCAGATATATGCAGATGTATTTATCTGTAAAATGGGCAAAGCTCAGCTGTATGTGTGAAAAGGGGATGGTTAGAAAGAACAGGGTAGATGAGTTCAGAGGCTTTTGAAAGTAAGTACACATGTAAACTTTTCCACATAGTAGTTTTAAATGGTTTCTTTAACTTTAAGTATAATTTATATATGGATTTCCTCTTCCCATATGAGTAAAAGTAATACATGTAATTATCTTGAGGGGGGGGGGAGGGAACATCTTTAATTTCACTAACGCTTTGATAATAGAGAAGCGTCACTCTCCCACGAAAGGGTGCGGCGGCCCTTTAAGAGGTACGAGAAAAACAAGCGCTGATTGATGGGCGCGGAGAAGTCACGTGGCTTCCAGGAAGGCCACCCCGCCCCCACCTCCCCCGGGACCCTCTGGCCTCGAACGGACATGCCGCGCATTTCTAAAGGTGGGGCCCGTGCAGGGAGAGCGCGGCAGCGCTGGGGCCCTCGCCTGTCCGCTTGCACACATCTCAGAGAGCAGCGGGCTCCCCGCTCCCCCTCAGCTTTAACGTCAGATGTTATTTGACAGCGAAGTCCGAAATCGCGGGAAAAAAAGCGATTATATTATGTCATTATATCGTGTGTTTATTCACATCCACCCTAATCTGCTTTATAGCCGCACTTAAGAAACGCGAGCAGCCATCTCTTGGGTGGAAGCAAAGCCTGGCAGTGGGTTTTGCTGTTTGATCTGTGCGATTAACTGAGTACACGAGCAATTTTGCCTCGCTAGGGGCACCAACATTTTGTGTTCCCCGTCTATCACTACCACCCCTGCCAGTACCACCCTGCCCGCATCCCCTCTTTCTTCAGACTAATGAAGCAGCCAGGGGGGCACTGATCCATGGGTGGAAGCAGCAATATAGTATTTATTTATTTTTGTTACATTTGTACCCCGCGCTTTCCCACTCATGGCAGGCTCAGTGCAGCTAATGTACATCCTACTGCTACTAAGCATTTATGTGCTGCAATACTGTACAGTAAGAACCGTGAATCAGCCCAAATTAAGCGTCCCGTACATTTTGCATTAAAAAAAAAACCTGCCTTTTGAATAAAGCTCGTGCAGGACATAACTCATCCTCCTTACGATTCCCCAATGTGTCTGTCACACATGAACTGTACTCTGCCACAACATCACTCTGTATTTGTTCATACCGATATTGGCGATCACCTTTACCGTACCATGTAAGCCACATTGAGCCTGCAAATAGGTGGGAAAACGGGGGATACAAATGTAACAAATAAATAAAAATAAATAGTAGCAGAAAATAGGGCCGCTCAGCTGCAGAGGAGCAGGGTGGGAAGAGGCACACTGAGGGGCCATGGAAGGAGGAAGGGCTGCAGAAATGGGCCATACCAGGCAAACACCTGTGCTGCCTAGAAGAGTATTCTGGCTCTAATTACTGTATAATTATAGCACAATGAAGTCTATCAGGCTGTCACTAGCAGCGCAAAAATAAAGAAACCTGTCTCGGGTTTAAAATCATGACTCAGAGACAGAATGAGAAAGTATTAGAGTAAAAGGAGAATGCAAAGTGAGACTAAGATGCAGTGCCGTAATCGTAGAAGTGAAAGCAAAGATGCATCCGTACATTCTTACATGCTCAGAAGTGCGCGTATAACGGACTTGGCAGCATGAGGAAATATACCAGAGAATTAGATATAGTTAGATAAATTTAGGAGCAATACAGTTGACGGAGGATAGACAGCAAAAGGTTCACAATATCCCTGTGTAAATGACTGGTTAACTTGTACCGCTTCAGCATAGAACAGAAAAAACGGACGGAGAAGGGGAAAAAAAAATTACTTTCTGAGCTTTTAAAAGTGAACTGTAGCCTCTGCCAAAGCAGTGCTGAACTGACTGATAAGGCAGCTGAAGTGGGCAAGCTTCCCAGATTCTCATGTCCTTGAGATAGTAAACTACAGCACTTGTTAGGGAAAACTCTTAAAAGTTACAGAAATATGTGAGGGAAAAAAGGGTTTAGAACTTCAGCTCTTCGGGCAAATGTAAATGGATTTATAAAGGCAGATTCGAAGCCCAAGAGGGAATATATATGAAATATGACATTACACTTGTGTAAAATAGCAACCTACTCAAAGTTACATGGATCCAGTAGCCAGGTATTAGAACTGAAGTGCTGAAAACTGGTGTGGCTTTTCTGGGATCGCACAGTGTCAGGTCTGGAACTCTGAAGCCTGAGATGAGCCTTCCTGCATATGTTACAGCCACTATTTCAGAACTATTCTAGGGATATGATAATCAAAATAAAACAAAATTTAAAAAGGAAGATAAATGATACTTTTCTTTTTTTATCGGATTAACAATACACGCTGTGATCAGCTTTCTAAGGCAATACCTTCTTCAGGTCAAAGGTCTCATTTTATCTTTCCTTTTTTTGCTTTGTTTTATTTCTGTTCATTACTTTAAAAGTGGACTAACACGGCCACTACACCGTTTCATCCAATAGGGATATGATGAACTTGTGATATAACATTCATTGAAAACTGAAGTGTAATTTTGAAGGATGTATATGTGGCTTGGTAGGAGGTAGATGCACATTGTATGCCCCCCTTTGGGTTCAGATAGCAGTATATCCCTCATTCTTCTCTTCCCAGGGCTGCAGATAGTGGTATGTTCCACCCCCAGGGTAAATATTTGAGTTTCCTGCAGAATTGCTAAATATCTCCTTGTAGCTATTGGCTCCATTTACAAAGCTGTGCTAACGATTAATGGCTTGCCAAATGCAACAAAGCCCATTCTTCAGCCCGCGGTAATTACTACCACAGCTTGGTAAAAGGAGCCTTGTATTGGGCCTGGGGTGGCTGGACAGTTTGTGGCATGGGATCAGGCTAAAGAGGAGTATCAAGCTTCAGGATGTAGAACTCCTAAGAATCTGCTAATATGTTTACAAATGTACACATCGTCAGTTGTGCCCCATATCTCCACAATACAATGTGTGGATGCAAACTCTGGGGGTCTTTTACTAAGGCACGCTAGCGTTTTTAGCTCGTGCTAAAAATAGGTGCGCGTTAAACGGTAGAGATGCCCTGTCAGTCTGACCTCGGTGGTGAGTAAACTAATGGAAGTACAGAAGTACATAAGCACCGCCATACTGGGAAAGACCAAGGGTCCATCAAGCCCAGCATCCTGTCTCCGACAGTGGCCAATCCAGGCTTCAAAAAACCAGCAACCACCCCCCCTCAAAAAAAATGAATAATGTTCAATGGACTTTTCCCTCAGGAATCTGTCCAAACCCCTTTTAAATTCCGTAAGGCCAGCTGCTGTCACTACATTCTCCGGCAACGAGTTCCAGAATGTAACTACACGCTGAGTAAAGAAAAGCTTTCTCCTATTTGTTTTAAATCTACCATATTCTAGCTTCATCTTGTGTCCCCTGGTTTTGTTGTTGTTTGAAAGTGTAAACAAACGCTTCACATCTGTCCGCTCTAATCCGCTCATTATCTAAAGCAGAGGATCTTGACGTTTCTTGAATCAAATGGCCTTCAGGACCCAAGGCAGCATGGCTTCACTAAAGGCAGGTCATGTCAGATGAATGTGATTGGCTTCTTTGACTGGGTGACCAAACAATTGGAAGTGGAAGTGAAAGGGGTGCTAGACGTGGATTTTAGCAAAGCCTTTGACACGGTTCCGCAAATGCAACTGATTAATAAACTCAATGCCCTCGGTATGGGACCTAAAGTGACTGACTAGATTAAAAACTGGTTAAATGGGAGGACACAAAGGGTAGTGGTAAATGGAGCTTGCTCCGAGGACAAGGATGCTATCAGTGGTGTACCGCAGGGATAGGGCCGGCTCTGTTTAACGTCTTTGTGAGTGATATTGCGGAAGGGCTGTCTGGTAAGGTTTGTCTCTTTGCGGATGATACCAAACTCTGTCATAGGGTGGACACCCCGGAGGAGTGAATGGCATGAAGAAGGATCTAGCAAAACTTGAAGGATGGTCCGAAAATTGGCAACTAAGATTTAATGCTAAGAAATGCAGGGTCATGCACTTGGGTTACAAGAATCCAAGGGCACAATACAATATAGGGGGTGAAGTGCTCCTGTGTACAAAAGAAGAGTGGGACTTGGGGGTGATTGTGTCTGGTGACCTTAAGGTGGCCAAACAGGTAGAAAAGGCTATGGTCAAAGTCAGAAGGATGCTTGGGTGCATAAGGAGAGGGATGACCAGCAGGAAAAAAGAGGTGATAATGCCCTTGTATAAGTTTCTGGTGAGGCCCCACTTAGAGTACTGCGTTCAAGTCTGGAGACTGCACCTACGGAAAGATATAAACAGGATGGAGTCGGTCCAGAGGGTGGCTACCAAATTGGTAAGCGGTCTTGGTCATAAAACATATAGTGATAGGCTCATGAACCTCAACATGTATACGCTGGAAGAGAGGCGAGAGAGGAGATATGATAGAGATGTTTAAATACCTCAGTGGCGTTAATGTACAGGAGGTGAGCCTTTTTCAAATGAAGGAAAACTCTGGAATGATAGGGCATAGGATGAAGTTAAGAGGAAATACACTTAGGAAGAATCTAAGAAAAGAATCACCGAAAAGGTGGTGGATAGGTGGAATGGCCTCCCGGTGGAGGTCGTGGAGATAAAGACTGTGTCAGAGTTTAAGGAAGCGTGGGACAAGCATGTGGGATCCCTTAGGAAAAGGAGGAGTTAGTGGTTACTGTGGAAGGGCAGGCTGGATGGGCCATTTGGCCCTTATCTGCCAACATGTTTCTATGTTTATTTTTAAATCCCTGGCTGCGTGTCTTAAGATGCTCTAGCCTCCGAAAAGCAGGGCCGCCGAGAGGGGGGGACAGGGGGGACAAAATTCCCGGGGCCCGGGCCTTCAAGGGGGGCCCAGCGCTGCAGTCCCACTCACCACCGGGCCCCTTCCACCCGAACCCCCGCCAGCAGAAGTGCTGTCTTCTGACTCCGGCATGCGCGGCCCACACAGATGCGTTCCTTTCAGCTGATCTTCGCTGCACATGCAGGATGTCAGACCCACAGAAGCCCTGCTGAGTACAGCGAAGATCAGCTGAGAGAAACGCGTCTGTGTGGGCCGCGCACGCCAGAGTCAGAAGACAGCACTTCTGCTGGCGGGGTTTTGGGTGGAAGGGGCCCGGCCCGGTGGCGGAGGCAGGTGGGACTGTGGCGCCGGGCCCCCCTCAGGGGGTGCGGCGACAACCTGGCGGGGTGGCAGTGGGGGCGGGGCCCGGAGGTGGCCTTGTTCCGGGCCCGGCCCAGTCTCTCGGCGGCCCTGCCGAAAAGGTAAATCCTCACCTCATAGGCCCAAATTAATTTTCCCTGGGACAAGACCCCACCTTGAAAAAGAATTTTCTAAAAATTTTCCCAGGAGTCCCAGCTGATGCGATTCGTAAATTGCACGTAAAAATTAAAAATGTTTTAAGCTTAAGGGTCTCTTACCTGGCTTCATATGTGAAGAAAGCCACCTCCAACTTCCGTCGTGGTCCCATTGCCCTGACAGAATTCTGTTTTTAAAATCGTGGAAAGCCACGATTTCCTGTGGAACCCTGGGCTGGCCAAAAATTGAGGCCCCGGCTTTGTTTTGGGTCTTCCCGGAGTGCCAGAGATTAACTGAGCATGTGCAAAAGTTTGCACATGCTCAGTTGGCTCCACCCAGCAGGCTAGGCCCAAAGCTGGCCATTTTCCTGCTGGGCTGCTGCCTGCCTCTTCTCATTCATAACCAGTGTGCCTTCACAGCTGGTTGAGATTTTTGCCGGCTCCAGCCCTGGACCCCTCCAGAGCCCAGAGCTGCCACTAGCCACCAGGGATTGGGCCAAAGCCAGCCCAAAAAGGGTTGGGCCCACCTATGGATCCCCTCAGATCCTGGAAATGGGTTACCCCCCCCCCCCCCGCTGGGTCACCAGTGCACCCCACGGAGCCCAGCTGACCCCCCCCCCCAAAGGTAAAATAAACTTTTTTTTATACCCCTTTATATTACATTTCCATTTTCAGTGCTCCCACATATCCAATGTTACTTTTACCAAGCTGGATCAGGTATTCCTTCAACTCCCGCCTGGCCTCAATAAGCTTTCCCAGTGGCACTACTAAGAACATAAGAGTAGCCGTACTGGGTCAGACCAATGGTCCATCTAACCTAGTATCCTGTTATCCAAACAGTGGCCAAGCCAGGTCACAAGTACCTGGCAGAAACCCAAATCATGGCAACATTCCATACTACAAATCCCAGGGCAAGCAGTTGCTTCCCCATGTCTGTCTCAATAGCACAGTATGGACTTTTCCTCCAGATGCTCTAACCGCTGTTACCACACCCTCTGGCAAAAAGTTCCAGAGCTTAACTAAGTACATAAGTATTGCCATACTGGGACAGACCAAAAGTCCATCAAGCCCAGCATCCTGTTGCCAACAGTGGCCAATCCAGGTCACAAGTACCTGGCAAGATCCCCAAAAAGTACTATACATTTTATGTTGCTTATCCTAGAAATAAGCAGTGAATTTTTCCCAAGTTCATTTTAATAATGGTCTATGGACTTTTCCCTTAGGAAGCCATCCAAACCCTTTTTAAACCCCACCAAGGGATGCTGGGAGGGCCCCACTTCTTAGTACTCTGGCTCGAGCATGGGAGTCTGATATGGCCGAAGCTGTATCTGCTAGTCAGCTTCAGCACATCTTTCGGGTATCCAGGGAACTACATCCAATGCTGCCTTACAAGACATCCAAATTAAGATTCTGCATTGGGTTTACGTTACCAGACAAAGGGGGATGGATATGGGTTTATGGGAGGATCCACATTGCCTGCGCTGCAGGGTGGGTGTGGGCAGGCTTTGGGGACCATGGAGAACGTGTTGCAAATGAATGTGGAGTAGTCTTACACCATCCTGTTGATGGGAGATGATAGTTGTTTACGAGAACAGGGGATGTCTGAGGCCCAATGCAAATTTGCTCAGTTAGCAGTTCTGCTTGTTAAAAAATGTATTTTACAATCTTGGATTGCCCCTACAGCACCATATCCCGCTGCTTGTCTGAACTTGATGAGAGAGATGTCCACGAGGATGATGACCCAACACCATCAGCAGCAGCACTTGCCTGTGGGCCTAGGCGGTCGGTGGCCCAACTGTTTGGGGAGGCTAAAGGGGGTGGGGTTGGGGGCGGAGCTTAAACCCATAATTGTCACCCAGCATCAAGCACCCCTTCCTCCCACCCACCTAGCACCAGGCACCCCTCCCACCCAGCATCAGGCAGGCAGGCACCCCTCCCTACCTCCCTCCCACCCACCCAGCATCAAGCGCCAGGCACCCCACCCAGCATCAGGCCTGCCTGCCTGCCTTCCTTCCTTCCTCCCTCCCTCCCTCCCACCCACCCAGCAGCATCAGGCCTTCCTCCTTCCCACCCACCCAGCATCAGGCCTTCCTCCTTCCTTCCCTCCCTCCCACCGAGTACCAGGTCCAGTTCCCGCCCCCCCTCCGAAATTTAAAACTTGATACCTGCTCGGGGTTAAGGGAAGGCGGTGTCGGCAGCGACACAGCACGTCAGCACCAGTGAAACGCGTGCTGGCTCGGCGCACCTTCAGCTTCCCTTCGTTCTGTCTCTCAAGCGCTTAGATTGTAAGCTCCTTGAGCAGGGACTGTCCTTCTATGTTTAAATTGTACAGCGCTGCGTAACCCTGGTAGCGCTTTAGAAATGTTAAGTAGTAGTAGTAGTAGGAAGCTGAAGGCGCGCCGAGCCAGCACGCGTTTCACTGGTGCTGACGTGCTGTGTCACTGCCGACGCCGCCTTCCCTTAACCCCGAGCAGGTATCAAGTTTTAAATTTCGGAGGGGGGGGGGGGCGGGAGGCAGGCGACAAAGGTCACAACTGGGCTGGGGAGGCTTAGCCTCCCCAAGCCTCTTATACGGGGCGCCTATGCCTGTGGGCCATCGTCATTACCTGGGTCTCTGGAAGAGGCTCTTGGAGCTCTACCCAGAGTAGGCGAGTTGCTGGGTCTGGTTTACAGCCTTTCTGCTCATTGGAGACAGGGATGTGTCACTAGGAGAAAACGGGGGTGAGGGAGTAAATGGAAAAACTGCCATAGGCATATATACTTTGTTCCCATCTACTCTGGAAGGCGTCTAGTTTTCGTATGGGGTTCTTGCAAATGCTTCATTGCACTGATAATGGTTTCCTTGTTTCTTATGCTGTTATCTTGTTGCCAGTGGCTTTAATAAAGATATTTAAAAAAAGACAGGGGTCTTCAAAATAAGTTCATCAAGCACATGTAACAGAGCTGAAAAAGTTCTCTTCCATATCATCATGTTGATCAATCCATAGACTGGTGGGTTGTGTCCATCTACCAGCAGGTGGAGATAGAGAGCAAACTTTTGCCTCCCTATATGTGGTCATGTGCTGCCGGAAACTCCTCAGTATGTTCTCTATCTCAGCAGGTGGTGGTCACACACAGCAGCAGCTCTGGCTAGGCCTCCAAGCCTAATTTTTAGGTTTTGTTGAGTGCCTGGGGTTGAGGGCTCTTCTTGAGCAAGTGCAAACCTGGTGGCGCCAGGTCCCTCCTTTTCTCCCCCCTCCCGCTGGCTCCGCTAAAAAAAAAAAAAAAAAAAAATTTTGAACGTCCTTAAAGGCGTTTATTTTGACGTTTATTTAAACGTTTATTGCAGCTACTCACTGGGACACCAGGTCGTTACAGCTCGGAGCGGAAAGCAGGTAATTTTTACCTTTTTATAGCGGGCAGGGGGTTCCCCGATTGATCTCCACGTGGCCTATGGCGTCGGAGGGCGAGGGTGCAAAGAGTCGCTCCCCGGATCGCTTGGGTGCTTCTAGAGGGGATGCGGGGGTCTTAAAGTCTGATTTGCCCTTGTTGGGTGACAGTTTCGTGACCGATGAGTGTCCCGGTCCTTCCTCCGGTGTGGCGGTTTTTCCCGCCATAAACGCCCATCCCCCGCTGCTCGCCTCCGCCATCTTGGCCGGCCACGCGGCTCGGACG
The DNA here is from genome assembly GCF_901765095.1 of Microcaecilia unicolor. Classification (NCBI taxonomy): domain Eukaryota; kingdom Metazoa; phylum Chordata; class Amphibia; order Gymnophiona; family Siphonopidae; genus Microcaecilia; species Microcaecilia unicolor. The sequence continues at coordinate 308,095,508 of NC_044033.1, forward strand.
GCTTCTTCTTGGGCCGCCCTTGAGGTAGGAGACATTAATGCCATGAACGCCCTTAATTTGGGCGACGGCACAAAAGCGGCTAAAGTTAAGCGCCGTTCTTCCCGCGCGGCTCCTTCGCGGAGTGTCGCACCGGACGCCATCTTGGATGCGCAGCATGTCTCTCCCCCGCTCTTGCGAGCGCCGGTTGAGGGTGCGTCTAGGGCTGTAGCCCAGGCTGCGGAAGTGCACAGTCTGGGGGGTTTCTCCCCCGAGTTTGTTTTGCTGCTGCATCAGGCCTTCCTTATGCAAAACACTGCCCCTGCTCCCTTGTCTGATAAAGAGGTTGAGGCCCCCGGAGGTAAACGCCCTCGGGTTGATTCCCAGGCCTTGGAGGACTTTGTCTCCTCCGATGTAGATGAGGGCAGCGTATCTGAGTTCTCCCAACGGTCCTTTGCGGATTCCTTGGAGGAGACGGATCCCCGCTCGGATGGAGCGGATGACCCCTCTGCAGCGCGGCTCTTTAGCTCAGAGGATTTGCCCAACCTGTTAGTGCAGGCCATGGGCATTTTGAAGATTTCCTCTCCGGAGGACGTCTCTCCCTCAGCCCCTGTTGGCTCTGCCATTATGCTGGGGACGAAGCGCCCGCCTAGAACCTTCCACGTGCATGATGCCATGCACACCTTAATTTCGGCTCAATGGGATGTCCCGGAAGCGAGCCTTAAAGTGGCTAGGGCTATGTCCCGCCTCTATCCTTTGCCTGAAAGTGAACGTGAGGCCTATCTGTGGCCTACCGTGGATTCTTTAATCACTGCGATGACTAAGAAAACGGCGTTGCCGGTGGAAGGTGGCACAGCCCTAAAGGACGCCCAAGACAGAAGATTGGAGGCGGCCTTAAGGTCGTCCTTTGAGGTGGCTGCTTTAAGTTTGCAAGCCTCAGTTTGCGGCTCCTACGTGGCCAGGGCGTGCCTGACTATGGTGCAGCGGGCTTCCCCCTCGGATCATTCCTTGAGGACTGATTGGCAGGCCCTGGAATCGGGCTTAGCCTATTTGGCAGACTTGCTGTATGATGTCTTGAGGGCCTCAGCTAAAGGCATGGCTCAGACAATCTCTGCGCGGCGGTGGCTTTGGCTGAAGCATTGGTCTGCTGACCACGCCTCTAAATCCCGCCTGGCTAGATTGCCTTTTAAAGGCAAGCTGCTCTTTGGGGTCGAGCTGGACAAAATCGTGACCGATCTCGGCACGTCTAAGGGCAAGAAGTTACCAGAGGTCAGGGCTCGGGCTAGTACTCGCCCTGGTACCTCCAGAGGACGGTTTCAGGAAGCCCGTCGGTACCGCCCGGGCAGGTCGGGCTCCTCTGCCCCCTCTTCCTTCAAGAGGAACTTCTCCCCCAAGCAGCATTCCTTTCGCAGAGACCGCCGTCCCGGAGGTGCTCCCTCCGGTCCTCCCCCAGGGTCTCGTACCCAATGACGGGGCCTTGGTCCACGCCCCAGTGCAGATTGGAGGACGGCTGTCCTCGTTTCTGGGCGAGTGGACCACAATAACTTCAGACACTTGGGTGCTGGAAGTCATCAGAGACGGCTACAAGCTAGAGTTCTGCCGACCCTTAAGAGACGGGTTTGTACTCTCTCCCTGCAAGTCTCCGGTCAAAGCTGTGGCAGTGCAGCAGACCTTGGACAATCTGATCCGCCTGGGTGCGGTCGTTCCGGTGCCAGAAAATCAGCTTGGCAAGGGGCGTTACTCCATTTACTTTGTGGTACCAAAGAAAGGAGGTTCTGTACGGCCTATCCTCGACCTCAAAGGGGTCAATCGGGCCTTGAAAGTTCGGCACTTTCGCATGGAGACTCTCCGCTCTGTTATAGCGGCAGTGAAGGCAGGGGAGTACCTGGCATCCTTGGACATCAAGGAAGCGTACTTGCATATTCCCATCTGGCCTCATCAACGCTTTCTGCGTTTTGCAGTCCTGGGCCGACACTTCCAGTTCAGAGCCCTCCCGTTCGGGTTGACTACTGCTCCGCGGACCTTCTCCAAAGTAATGGTGGTCATCGCGGCCTTCCTGAGGAAGGAAGGAGTACAAGTCCATCCTTATCTGGACGACTGGTTGATCCGAGCCCCCTCTTATGCAGAGTGCGGCAAAGCTGTGAACCGGGTGGTTGCTCTTTTGAGCTCCCTGGGGTGGATCATCAACTGGGAGAAAAGCCAGCTGAGCCCAACTCAGTCCCTGGAGTATCTGGGAGTTCGATTCGACACCCAAGTGGGCAGAGTGTTCCTGCCAGACAATCGGATTGTCAAGCTTCAGGCTCAGGTGGACCAGTTCCTGCTAGCCTCTCCTCTTCGGGCTTGGGACTATGTGCAGCTGTTGGGCTCTATGACGGCCACGATGGAAGTAGTGCCCTGGGCCAGGGCTCATATGAGACCACTACAACACTCTCTGCTGCAGCGCTGGACTCCGATGTCGGAGGATTATGCTGTGCGCCTTCCCTTGGACCCAGCAGTGCGCAAGGCGCTGAGCTGGTGGACGCAGACAGACAAGTTGTCTGCAGGAATGCCTCTGGTGACCCCGGAGTGGATTGTCGTCATGACGGACGCCTCTTTGTCGGGCTGGGGAGCCCACTGCTTGGGAAGGACAGCGCAGGGGCTCTGGTCTCCTGCAGAGGCAAAGTGGTCTATCAACCTCCTGGAACTCAGAGCCATTCGGTTGGCGCTTTTGGAGTTCATCCCGGTACTGGCGTTGAAGCCAGTATGGGTCCTGTCGGACAATGCCACGGCTGTGGCCTATGTCAACCGCCAGGGAGGTACCAAGAGCGCCCCTCTAGCCAAGGAGGCCATGAATCTATGCCAGTGGGCGGAAGCGAACCTGGAACAGCTGTCAGCGGCCCACATTGCCGGAGTCATGAATGTCAAGGCGGACTTTCTCAGTCGCCATACCTTGGAGCCCGGAGAGTGGCAGCTATCTGCTCAGGCGTTCTTGGACATCACGAAGCGCTGGTGCCAGCCGAGCCTAGATCTGATGGCGTCATCGGCCAATTGCCAAGTGCCGCGCTTTTTCAGCAGAGGACGGGACCCTCGATCCCTGGGAGTAGATGCTCTTCTCCAACAGTGGCCGACACAAGAGCTTCTCTATGTGTTCCCGCCCTGGCCCATGTTGGGCAGGGTGCTAGACCGGGTGGCAAAGCATCCAGGCCGGATAATCCTGGTGGGTCCGGATTGGCCCAGACGTCCCTGGTATGCGGACTTGATCAGGCTCTCAGTCGACGATCCTCTGCGGCTGCCAGTGGAGCAGGGCCTGTTACATCAGGGTCCCGTGGTGATGGAGGATCCCTCCCCCTTTGGTCTTACGGCCTGGCTATTGAGCGGCAGCGTCTGAGAAAGAAGGGCTTCTCAGACAAGGTCATCGCCACTATGCTGAGAGCGAGGAAGCGCTCTACTTCTACGGCTTACGCCAGGGTTTGGCGTACCTTTGCAGCGTGGTGTGAAGCGGGCGCACTTTCTCCCTTCACTGCTCCAATTTCTTCAGTGTTGGCATTCCTGCAAGAAGGTCTGGAGAAAGGCCTGTCGCTCAGTTCCCTTAAAGTCCAGGTAGCGGCTCTGGCTTGCTTCAGGGGCCGCCTGAAGGGTGCTTCCCTGGCTTCGCAGCCAGATGTGGTGCGCTTTCTCAAGGGAGTTAATCACCTGCGCCCTCCTCTGCACTCTGTGGTGCCTGCGTGGAATCTCAACCTGGTACTAAGAGCCTTGCAGAAGCCGCCTTTTGAACCCTTGTCGAGGGCATCTCTGAAAGACCTGACGTTGAAAGCAGTCTTTTTGGTGGCTATCACTTCAGCCAGAAGAGTTTCCGAGCTCCAGGCACTCTCATGTCGAGAGCCTTTTCTGCAGTTCACTGAGGCAGGAGTGACTATTCGCACAGTGCCTTCCTTCCTGCCCAAGATTGTTTCTCGCTTCCATGTGAATCAGCAGCTCTGTCTCCCTTCCTTTCGTAGGGAGGACTACCCAGAGGAATTCTCTGCTCTCAAATATCTGGATGTGAGACGAGTTATCATCAGATACTTGGAAGTGACCAATGATTTCCGGAAATCGGATCATCTGTTTGTCCTGTTTGCAGGTCCTCGTAAGGGTCTGCAGGCTGCTAAGCCTACAGTGGCAAGATGGGTCAAGGAAGCCATTGCAGCGGCTTATGTGGCCGCGGGGAAGGTGCCGCCTATCCAGCTGAAGGCTCACTCCACTAGAGCTCAGGCGGCCTCGATGGCAGAGGCCGGGTCCGTCTCCTTGGCAGAGATATGCAAGGCGGCAACTTGGGCATCGGCCCATACATTCTCCAAGCATTACCGCTTGACTGTGGCTGCTCGGGCGGAGGCCCGGTTTGAAGCTTCAGTGTTGAGGTCAGGGATTTCAATGTCCCGCCCTGGGTGAGTACTGCTTCGGTACATCCCACCAGTCTATGGATTGATCAGCATGATGATATGGAAGGTAAAATTATGTATCATACCTGATAATTTTCTTTCCATTAATCATAGCTGATCAATCCATAGCCCCTCCCAGATATCTGTACTGTTTATATTCTGGTTGAATTTTAGGTTCAAGTTTAGTCTTCAGTTACTTCAGGAGGACTTCGTGTTCAAGTTTTTTCACTTGGATTCTTCAAGAGTTGAGACGAGTTTGTGTTACAGTGAGCTGCTGCATTCCTCTCCCCTCCGTTTTACGGGGCTGGATTGAGACTTAAATTCTGCCGGCACTCCCTCCCGCTTCGTGCGGCTGTAGGCAGCTTTGTACCCCTCCCGCTTCGGCGGTGTTAGGGTCAGTCAGCTCCTCCTGCGGTTGCGGTTGCAGGATAAGCCAGATCCCCCCGCATCGGCGGGGTGGTGTCCCTCCCCCGCTCCGCGGGGATGAGCTGGACGGATTCCCCTCCCCCACTTGTGTGGGGATGAGCTGGGTTAATTCCCCTCCCCCGTTTCGGCGGTGGTGAGCTGGGCAGAGTGTCCCTTTGTGGGTGTAATTCTCTAAGTGATGAGTCCTGCGGATGGAGCTTTGATATCGACATACTGAGGAGTTTCCGGCAGCACATGACCACATATAGGGAGGCAAAAGTTTGCTCTCTATCTCCACCTGCTGGTAGATGGACACAACCCACCAGTCTATGGATTGATCAGCTATGATTAATGGAAAGAAAATTATCAGGTATGATACATAATTTTACCTTATGTAAATTACTCATGAAACCATCCTTAAAAGAAACACTATGTTTATTTTTATTCCACACTTGATATACCACCTTTTTGTAGATACACTAAAAAACTGTGAAGCAGTTATCATGAAAACAGCTTCAAACTGATTCACTTCAAATTTCACTAGTTATCCACTTAAAAAAAAATCAGAGGGATTCCTGCTGCCTCGCCCTGCTCAGCCATCCTACTCCTCTTGTCATGACATTTGAGAATTTCAGTGAAGCTGGACTTGGCTGAAATCTGCCAGACTTGTTCCTATGAATCATTTACAGACATTGTTTGGATGGCTTTATCCCCCTCCCCTCTCCATTGCATGCTTGGACCTGTAGTTCCTGTTTTGTGCAGAAAAATCTGGATCAGCCTGTCAAGTGGGATTGTGTCCCTGCAACCTGCAGAATTGTTTTTATGTTTTAAATCATTGCATGAATGAAAAACAGGTTCCAATAAATGTTCTTTTTTAAAACACTGCCACATATACCAAAGATCATACAGTTATTAAAAAGGAAAGCAAAAACTGTTTTGTGCAAAACGTATTGGCAGAAGACCTTTAAAGGTATCCTCTAATCTTCCTATTTATGGCAATTTGATTTTAATTCAGGTATGAAATGTATGTTTTTCAAATTTTGGACAGATAGTAAAGGGGTGCACTGAGCAGTTACTGGAGGAAAGGAGAAACAGGGGTGATATGATACAGACGTTCAAATATTTGAAAGGTATTAATCTGCAAACGAACCTTTTCCGGAGAGGGGAAGGTGGTAGAACTAGAGGACATGAAATGAGATTGAAGGGGGGCAGACTCAAGAAAAATGTCAGGAAGTATTTTTTCACAGAGAGAGTGGTGGATGCTTGGAATGCCCTCCCGCGGGAGGTGGTGGAGATGAAAATGGTAACAGAATTCAAACATGCATGGGATAAACATAAAGGAATCCTCCTCAGAAGGAAGGGATCCCCAGAAGCTTAGCCGGTGGTGGGAGGCAGGGCTGGTGGTTGGGAGGTGGGGATAGTGCTGGGCAGACTTATATGGTCTGTGCCCTGAAAAAGACAGGTACAAATCAAGGTAAGGTATACACAAAAAATGGCACATGTGAGTTTATCTTGTTGGGCAGACTGGGTGGACCGTACAGGTCTTTTTCTGCCATCATCTACTATGTTACTATGTTACACGGCTTTCGGCTCTGCTGGTCCCCTGCCTCGGAACAGGAAGTTGACATCAGGGGGGGGGCAGGGGACTGGCAGAGCTGACAGCCATGTGACTGCTCAGTGCACCCCTTCCTGCCTGCACCCACCGCCCTACCCTTGGAATGCCACTGAGGCTCATTTTCAAAGCACTTAGCCTCCCAAAGTTCCATAGAAACCTATGGAACTTAGCCTCCCAAAGTGCTTTGAAAATATGCCTCACTGTCTGCACCACGTCAATCAGGAGGGAATTCCAGGCATCCAAAATCTCTTCTCACATGTATTTTGGTGCAAAACTCGTACAGTTTTTATCGCCTTCCTCTGAATTGCTTCAAGTCTTTTTATGTACTTAATGAGATATGGTGGCTTCCACAACTGCACACAGTACTCAAAGTGAGGCCTCACCAAAGACTTGTATATGGGCATTAACACATCCATTCTTCTGCTGGTTATGCCGCAACCTAACATCTTTGTGGCTTTGGCTACTGCCTTGTCATTTCACCAGATCCTCAGACACTGACACCCAAGGACCCGCTCCTGATCCATATGCATTAGCATCCCACCCCCAATTACATACAGCTCATTTGGATTGCTACACCACAGATGCATCATTTTGCACTTCTTTGCATTAAATTTTAACTGCCAAACATGAAACCCTTCTAAATTTTGTAAATCACTTCTCATATGGTGTACTTCCTCCAGGGTGTTCACTGTGTTGCAAATCTTCATGTCATCCACAAAAAGTCAACATTTCCTTCTAACCCTTCGGCGGTGTCACTCACAAGTATACTGAATAGAATTGGTCCCAGTACCAATCCCTGAGGCACTCCACAACTCACCTTTCTTTCCTCTGAGTGAGTTCCATTTACCATCACCTTCTACCAGTCAACCAATTTCTGATCCAATTTACCACTTTGGGTCCAATCTCCAAGCTGCTCAGTTTATTTGTGAAACTCCTATGAGGAACAATATCAAAGACTTTTTTAGAGAGATGTGGTAGCCGTGTTAGTCCACTTTTAAAGGTAATCAATAGAAATAGAATAAAATAAAACATAGAAAAGAAAATAAGATGATACCTTTTTTACTGGACTAACTTAATATACTAACTTATATATACTGTTATTTATCAATATTTGCTTATTTCTGATCTGACAAAGGGCTACCTTTTGAAAGCTAATCAAGAAATATATTAAGTTAGTCCAATAAAAAAGGTATCATCTTATTTTCTTTTCTCTATTTTATTCTATTTCTATTGAAAGGCTTTGTTGAAATTTAAGTAGACTACATCCAACGCATGCCCTTGATCCAGTTCTTTTGTCAGCCAGTCAATTAGATTAATTTGACTTGATTTGCTTTTGCTGAAGCCACGTTGCCTAGGATCTTGTAACACATTGAGGCTCATTTTCAAAGCACTTAGCCTCCCAAAGTGCTTTGAAAATATGCCTCATTGGATTGTAGACAGTTGACTATCCTTTCCTTTGTAATGGTATCAGTTTAATTGTCAGAATTATTGAGCAGTATGTCAATTGATTGTGCTGAATCAGATACAAATATATAACAATATAAAAATACAGTTTTAAAAGACTTATTGAAATTGCAGCAGAAACTGGCTTTCATTTCAAGCCCCTCTTCCCCCTCCCTTTGGGAACATTTAAAAGGACAAAAGGCACTACTTCAGAAGTCTTCAAACTTCCTCTCCCCCTCCCACTTGAAGGACTATTAATAAAAGCTTGACTAGGCGTTCACCTAAAAGGCATTAACACCTCTACTACTTAACAAAAGGACAAACAAGTAAGAGGCTGCTTCAAAGGTTTAACTTTCTTCCTCTGATCAAAAGCCTGGCTGGTCAACAGACAAAGGATCAAAGGTAACAAGTAGATACAAGGAGACAGAAAACCTGTGAAGGTGGGAATCCACACACCTATTGACAAAAGGAAAGTATAATGTGTATCTGCTACAGAGATTGAGACAGGAAGCCTTCAAAAGACCATTTGTCAGCAAAATCCAGACAGGAAGTCTTGTGATGTCATAAGACATGAGACCAAGATACCACAATGCTTTGCAACCATTGGAGCCAACTCTGTGGGTGCTGTGGGTGCTTGAGCACCCCCAATATTGAGAAAATTCCTTGTATGTGTCCAGGGAAGGGTTATTTCCGTTGGGCTTAGCACCCCCAATAATTTTGAAAAGTTGACTCCTATGTTTGCAACTACCCAGGGTCGAGTGCAAACCAGGAAGCAAATGCACACAGGACATGCACTCATATATTTCCCTGCAAACAGACTGTATAAAAGGCCTGGAAAAGCCCAGCTCTCTAGCTTCTTGGGACCTGCTTCTTCTTGGGAATCTGCTGCTCTGGGGACCTGCAGCCCAGCTACCTGCCATGAAGACCCCTCCTGTGACCATGCGGCTCATCACTCAGTTTCTATAACAGAGGACTTGTAAGTTCAATCATGACCTTAACTTTTAAACCGGTTACCTTGTATTTTTAAAGCACAGTTCTTCTGTAAAGATTCTAAAACTACCTCTCACTTGCCATATTATTTACATGATTTGTATTTTAAAATAAACCCTCTGAAGTTAAATATATGGTCTCTTCTTTCTTAAACCTGGTAATGCAGGTTAATGTAATCCAATAAATATACTTAATTCCTTTCTAGCTATCCCCAAGTATAAATCATTACTTGTAACACCTTCAGCAGTGTCTTCATTACCTTTCCTACCACTGAGGTAAGGCTCGCCGGTCTGTGGTTTCCTACCTATCTTCTCTTCTACCGTCTTTATGAAGAGGGACCATATCAGCCTTTTTCCAATCTTATATTATTTCTCCAGTTTTCAAGTCTATTAAACACATCCTTTAGAGGGCCCGCTAAAACCTCTGTAAGCTTCCTCAGTATCCTGGGATATATTTCATCAGGAGGGGAATAATCGAACGGTGCCAGTGAAATACACGGCTGGCGATGTATTTTTGCGGTGCTGCAAACAGCTGGCCAGACCCGTATTTTCAAAAAAGATGGCTGGCCATCTTTTGTTTCGATAATACAGTTCAGGCCAGCCAAATGCCTTGGATTTGGCCGGGGTTTCAGATGGCCGGCTTCGTTTTTTAGCGATAATGGAAAGTTATGTCGGCCAGCTCACACCCCGGCCAAATCCAAGGCATTTGGCAGTGGGAGGAGCCAGCATTTTTAGTGCACTGGCCCCCCTGACATGGCAGGACACCAACTGGGCTCCCTAGGGGTCACTGCGGTGGACTTCAGAAAAGCTCCCACGTGCATAGCTCCCTTACTTTGGGAGCTGAGCCCCCCAACCCCCCCCCCCCCCAAACCCACTACCCACAAATGTACTGCACCCACTAAAACTGCTCCAGGGACCTGCATACAGCCTCTAGGACTTATTGCTGCTGTATAACTTTGGCACACCAGTTCACACCTGAAAAAGTCCTTTCTTAAAATATGCACGTTTACTCACAGTTAACTGCAGATCAGAGGTTGTGCCCCACTGGCAAAGAGTCCCCTGGTACTAAGATGAGCAGTAGGTCAGAGCTGGCACAATGGTGTACAATGTCCTCTTTCAGCACCATTCAAGGTAAGAACTAAGTTCTCTAACGTGGGTAACACAGGAAAGGGAACTAAAACTGGCTTACAAAAATGGCCACTACCGCATGGACTACAACAGGAAACAAAACAGGGCACACTCTGACCCAGTAAGCAGGGGGAAAGCACCGGGGGAGTAGAGCCTACCAACTACCAATACCTACACCCACCACGATGCATTGCTGATGTGACTCTGCAGTGCAAATAACAGAAAATGTGTCACACTCACCCCAGAGCCACATCACAAGCAGGAAAAGGCTGTGGGAGGACAGAACACATTCTGCTGTCGTGGAGGTGGGTGCGGCATTTGAGGCTGGCATACAGGCTGGAAAAAAAAGTGTTTAAAGTGGGTTGTTTTTGGTGGGAGGGGGTTAGTGACCACTGGGGGAGTACGGGGAGGTAATCTCTGCTTCCTTCCGGTGGTCATGTGGTCAGTTGGGGCACCTTTTTGAGGCTTGGTCATGAAAATAAAAGGACCAAGTAAACCCGGCGAAATACGGCTTAACGCCGTATTTTTTTTCCATTATCGGCGAAAGCCGGCTATCTGGTAGCCACGCCCATACCCGCCCATGTCGCGCCTTCACTTTGCCACTGACACGCCCCTTTGAACTTTCGCCGGCGAGGCGATGGGAAAGCGGCAATGCTGTCAAAAAAAGCAGCTTTCAATTATACCAATTTCGCCGCTTTTCCCAGATCGCCGGCCATCTCCCGATTTGTGTCGGGAAATGGCCGGCGATCACTTTTGATTATGAGCTGGCAGGTCTCATGACTTTGTCCATATTTAGATTTGCAAATTATTCATAAACATTTTCTTCCATGAATGGCGTAGTATATACGCCATCCCCATGTGTATTTTTGTCAAACATCTGCAGACCTTTTCTGTGTTTTTTTCAGTGAATACTGATTGATGTTCTTGGAGAGAGGCTTTGGGAAGGGGGATGCTCTTGGTGGGGGGAGGCTTCGGGGGGGGGGGGGGAGTAACGCTCTCTCAATATTCAGTTAGCTAATCAGGTAAAGTTCGGACAGCACTGATAGTGTTGGGGCAGTCAGAGGGAATATTCTGAGGCACTATCTGGGCAGCAATTAAAAATGCAATTAACTGCAATCAAAATCTTTACTCAGATGATTAATTGCAATTTAATTTTTTGATTGAATAACAGCTATAGAATTTACCTGGGTAACAATTTAGTTACCTTGGCAAATTCCTTTGAAAACTGTCCTAATGTTGCCTCTACTCTTTCTATATCCTTCCAGAAAGCAAAATATACTTTTTCTGTTTCTTTCATTTTTTAAGCCTTTTTGACATTTAAATCTTTATAGATTTATACCAAGGACACATTGCTTGTAAATCTCATTCTTTGGCCTTCAGTCTCATTCTTTGTGAGGTGGTCCATCCTTGGCATCCCTGTACAAAAGGCAATGCTGGATGAAAATGACGTGCCCAGCTTCTCTGGTTCTCAGCCCACTGCTCTAAACATTAGCCCACTACACTTGAACCATGTGCTTGAATGGCCCTCATGATCACTTATAATTTGCAACAGCATCAAGAACAAGGTCCTGCAAGTTTCCCTATGCTACCTCTGGTGGTGGTGGTGGTGGGGGGGGGGGGGCGAGGAAAGGCCATGAAAGAAAATCTGGGGGGAGGTAGCAGGGAAAAATGAATGTGGGGAAAAGGGGATGAAAAAAGAAGTAAATGGGGTGGTAGTAGGGATCCACAACTATATAATTGCATAGGGCCCATTATAATGTTAATCCAACTGTTTGTTGCCTTTAGACATGGGCGCATGTGAGGAGCCCCTTGAGTTGACTCAGTTTGGAACCTTGCCTAGATTTTTATGGATTCTGTTGGCCACGAGTCTTTTTCTTTTCTTGTTTTTGAGTTTTTAAAGTGAGCTATGGTATATCTGTTCAATCCAAATAGAATTAACTGGCTGGAAAGAAATGAACATTGTGCCAGTACGGGAATCTCTGTGCATGCCCAGAAAACCTTCCAGAAGGTTGTGGGAGAGCAAAAATTCTGTCCTGGATCCATTGTGTGGCTGCGTTATCCTGTTCATGGAAAATCTGGCAGGCAGGATTCAGGGAAACCTACTGTTTCTTCTTCCTCTGTTGCCTTTTCTGTGCATTTGGTCACTTGAGATTGCTGGTTCTGGTATAGTTCTGGCTGTAAAGGAAAGCCAACAGGGGAAGAGGCAGCAGGAGGTAAGGAAAACTGCTCACCAGTTCCTCCTGGAGGACCATACAGGGAGGATAGACAGAAAAACTTCCATGGGTGGTATCAGCTTTTGCTTTTTCCTTCCGTTCTCTCTGCCTGGTGGCAGCAAAATTTTACCAGTACACCAGTGGGTACCCACTGAGGGGGAGATGCAAAAAACTTACCGGGCCAGCAATATGCCTTTTTTTTTTTTTTTACTGGTTCCAGCCAGCTCAGAGCAGGTAATGCACAAAGAGGCTTTGCAGGTTTTTTATCATTCGCAGTGGCAGCCAACAAAAATTGCATGCTAAACAATGCCAATTAGCTGATCAGTATTCAAATGTGCATTCCGAGTGATGCACAGCCGTTTATGAACAATGCACAGAAAAGCCCGCCTACCTTTAGCGGGGAAAATATTACGGGAAATCTGGAGCAGCCGTAACTGGCAGTTCTTCATGTTGGCAGTGGGATAACACGTCTTGGGAGCCGGGATCCCTATTCGTTTTTGCATCCTGTTCAAACTTCTTCTACTAACCTATAAATGTATTCACTCTGCTTCTCCCCAGTATCTCTCCACACTCGTCCTTCCCTACACCCCTTCCCGTGCACTCCGCTCCATGGATAAATCCTTCTTATCTGTTCCCTTCTCCACTACTGCCAACTCCAGACTTCGCGCCTTCTGTCTCGCTGCACCCTACGCCTGGAATAAACTTCCTGAGCCCCTACGTCTTGCCCCATCCTTGGCCACCTTTAAATCTAGACTGAAAGCCCACCTCTTTAACATTGCTTTTGACTTGTAACCACTTGTAACCACTCGCCTCCACCTACCCTCCTCTCCTCCTTCTTGCAGTGGCGTTCCTGGGGGGGCTGGCACCCGGGACGGATTGCCGATGCGCCCTGCCCCCCCCGGGTGCAGCACCCCCCCCAATGCAGCGCGGACCCCCCCGGCGAAAGGACCCCCCGGCGAAAGGACCCCCCCTCCCGCCGGGTGCACGCCACTGGGGGGGGTGCCGCGCGCGCCTGTCCTCCATTGTTCCATGCTTCTTCTCTGTCCCGGAACAGGAAGTAACCTGTTCCGGGGCAGAGAAGAAGCATGCAACAACGGAGGACAGGCGCGCGTGGCACCCCCCCAGCGGCGTGCACCCGGGGCGGACCGCACCCACCGCCCCCCCCATAGGAACGCCACTGCCTTCTTGTACACATTAATTGATTTGATTACTTTATTTTTTGTCTATTAGATTGTAAGCTCTTTGAGCAGGGACTGTCTTTCTTCTATGTTTGTGCAGCGCTGCGTACGCCTTGTAGTGCTATAGAAATGCTAAATAGTAGTAGTAGTAGTAGATCCTTTTGGTTGTGCTGGGCAGGGCTGCTGGCAGACCTTGCAGAGGGCCACGTGAGACTTTAGCCATACTTCAGGGCAGGACAGGCCAAGCTTCCACATTCTCCCGACAGTGAAAGGCAGCAGCTTGGGGCTGTGTGCAGCGTGTGCACTTTCTGGCCACCCTTGGCTAACTTTGTGCTGAAAAAATGCTTAAAAATTAAAAATCACCCCTTTCTCTCTGGCCCCAGCTGTGGCAGCTTTGCATCAAAAAAGTTTGAAAAAAAAAAACCAAAGCTACCCACAGCTTTCATACATGCAGCTTGTATGTGTGTATGAAAGCCGTGGGTAGCACAAGCTATTCTGAGCATGTGCAGAGCAGCCACATTTAGCAGTTGGCTGTTCTGTGCATGCGCAGCTTACCAATTGGTTTCCTCCCCTATCCAGCTGCCCGCTGTTTTTGCGAGCAGCTCATTTACATGCAATTTCCTTTGGGAATCGCTCGCTGTTTTCAGCGCAGTAACTTTTACCGAGAATCTCAACGAAGATGGATGTTTCTGGGGACTTTCGTTCATCTGCCTCTGAGTGAGCACATGCAAGATATTTTGTAGAATCACCTTCGGGTTTTGTTATTGAAGCCCCTGACACAGCCCTGGTAAGGGCGCAACAAGATCTTGTCAGGCTCACATTCACTTTACAATTTATCATTTGTATATGTGTGGTGAATAAATTGGACCTATTGGATTTTATCCTTGTGATCTGCTCCTTTTTTGTACCGTTCTGGATATTGCGGATCATCTGCCTACATGGGCGTAGTTTGACAGTTTCATTTGGGGGGGGGGCAAAGGGTGGGGTGTGTGTGTCTCTTGATCTCCAAACCCCCCCCCTGCCGCCGCCGCCGCCACCACAGCACTAGAGTCTTCCAGTAGTTCCCAGAATCACCCCCCCCCCGTCTTCCAATCCTGAGCCGCCGGCAGTCTTAGCGAAAGTAGCATGCACGCTGCTTTAGACCTGCCCTGGAAGCCATTCTCTGTCCCACTGCTTTCTGCCTACGTGGGAACAGGAAGTTGAAGGAGAAAGAAAAGCTTCCGGTGTCAGGTTTAAAGCAGCGTGCGTGCTGCTTTCTCGCAGAGGCTGCTGGCAGCTCGGGGGATTGGAGGATGGGGTGGCAGCTAGTTTGGGTGGCACTGCCCCCCTCGCCCCCCCCAAACTACACTCATGTCTGCCTATTTGTTTCCTTGGACCTTCAATGTTAATCTTCTGCCAAGGCGCTATCCTGTAACAGTGTGCCTAATTAACATAGCATGTAAATGCAAGGGGAGCATGAGTGGGACATGGGCGGGGCTCCCAGCTACACACATAACTTTTGTGGCCAGCTTCCGCATTTCTAGGCCTGCACTTAAGCTAGCTGTATGGCTGGTGTAACTGTAGCTGCCTAAATGTTAGGCACGTGGATACTGGGCTACACTGGTATTCCATAGGTGCCAAAGCTCCTGCCACACAACCTCAGGGCACCTAAGTGGAGTGCCCAGTTATAGAACTGTCCCCTGAACCCCTGATTCTATCAAGTTGCATATACAAATTATAGAACAGTGGAAGTTACATGCATAACTTAATTTAATAATAAGATGTTAATCGATGATAAAAATTACTGTTAATTAGCGCTAATTGGCACTAATTAGCAGTTATGTGCATAACTGCCATTAATTGGTATTCCACAAAATGTGCACATAAAATCCATTGCATGCAACTGCAAGGGGGCTTAGACCTGGGAGGTGCATGAGCAGGTCAGGGGTGTGTCTAGCATTTATGCATATGAGTTATTGAATACTAGCAGTTACATGCCTACAGTTAGGAACATTTATACCAGCCTTTAACCTGGCGTAAGCGCTGATGCCTAAAGTTAGGCACATAATTGTGGATTTATGTTGGTATACTATAACGGCAGTTACACACATAATTAGAGACTGACCAGATTTTGGTTTCAGATTCTACTTGTGCCGAAACTGAAATGGTAGACCTTCCTCCCATCACCACCACTGCCACTGCAAGCCTGTCCTCCTGAGTCAGCCTCCCCCACCAGCTCTGCTCTTCCCCCACCCCTCACCTGCAGGCCCTACCTGGGCCTACCTTCCAAAAGTTCTGGTGGTCTAATGACCTCTTCAGAGCAGAAGCGTCCCAAGTCGCTCCTGCCCCCGCTGGCTGCGTTGTAAAAATAGCGGCTGCAACAGCCTCATGAGACTGCTGTGGGAGGTCGCGGCTGCTATTTTAGGATTGTAACCAGAATGGGCAGGAGCAATTCCCAGTCGCTCCTGCTCATGCTATTTCCAATTTCAAAATGGCAGCTGCGACCTCCTACGGCAGTCTTGCGAGGCTACAGTGGGAAGTCATGGCTGTCATTCTTACAACACAGTCAGCGGTGACAGGAGCAGCTTGGGATGCTCCTGATCCGAAGATGCCACTAGACCTCTAGTGAATACATAACTTGGTTTGAATATCAGCCTGACAGTTTTGCTTGCAAGATCCTATAAGTCAGTTTTGGCATGCAGTTGTACTGCACTTGAACAAAATGACTGATGTTATCCAGATGTTCCTATTTGTTTATGTAATGAGTTTATTTGTTAGGATGTTTTAACCTAAAAATCACAAGAACATAAGATGTGTAATACTGGGTCAGACCAAAGGTCCATTAAGCCCATCACTCTGTCCCTGTCACAAGTACCTGGCAGGATCCCAAGAAGTAAATCTATTCCTTATTGTTCATGGCTAATAAACAGTTCTGCTTATTAAAAGAGTGGTTTTGAAATTCTAGGTGCTAGAAGATGCTCTTCAGTGGGCAAACTGTAGACTATTGTAGCTGGTCTTCTTATTAATGAGGCTGAGGGTGACCCCAGAGGTAGGTAAAACACAGTTTGATAGGTGTCTGTGGCCAAATACTTCCTCTCTCCTCCATCACTCTCTTCCCATGCACACAGAAGAAAGATAAAGGGTCCCTGGCATTAGGGTTAAAATTCTCTGGGTAATCGATGGGCAACCACTAGCCACTCACACCTAGAACAACAACATCAGAAACTGGCATGGATTTATTTTTAACATACCCATATTTTAGGCCAGTGGTGTAGGAAGACACCCAATTTTGGGTGGACCCGGGCCCAACGTGGGTGGACACAGGAACCCCATTCCCAGCTTTCTGCATGGCATCCCCCCTACCTTTTGCAGGCAATCCTGGCTCTCAACTCCCCCCCCCCCACCCCGTGTACCTTTTAAATGCCACTTCTTTGCAGTGACCGATGCATGCTGCTCAGCGCCAGCCCACAGTCTTCCCTCTGACACAACTTCCTGTTTTCGTATAGGCAGGCTCATGTCAGAAGGAATGTGAGCCGGTGCTGAGTAGCCCTTGCTCAAAGCCCACCTCTTCAATGTTGCTTTCGGCACCTAACCTTTATACCTTTCAGGAAATCTAGACTGCCCCTATTTGACTGACTGTACATTTGTCCTTTAGATTGTAAGCTCCTTTGAGCAGGGACTGTCCTTCTATGTTAAATTGTAAAGCGCTGCGTAACCCTAGTAGCGCTTTAGAAATGTCAAGTAGTAGTAGTAGTAGTATGTTGCTCGCTGCTGGCAAAGAAATGGTGTTGAAAAGGTATGTGGAGAGAGGGATGCTAGGAGTTTTCAGCTGGCAGGGTTTGGGGATCTTCGCTAGGCGGTAGGTCTGCAGCAACTGGCTAGGCCTGAGCCCAAAGTGGGTGGGCATGGGCCCACCTGTGGCTACACCACTCTATTAGGCACTCCTCAGGTGAACAAAAATGTATAAAAGCAGGGACATAAAAATAAGATGTAAAGTTCACAAGAATTAAATGAAAGAATGGCAAACAGTTCTACACTAGCTTACAGTCGTCACTTGGTCTCCTTCATTGTATACCGTCACTCCAATTCTCCTGCCTCTCTCCTCTCCTTTCCACCTCTGGATGGGTCCTGCACCCTCCTTGTTCTCTCTTCTCATCACAAGTGCTTCTTAGTTGATAGGGGCTGCTGGAGATCCCTGTCCTCACTCCTTCTCAGTCTCTCAATGTACTTAATTATACAGGGCTTGGGAGGGAGACCAACTACCTCTCCTCCACTCTTCCTCCCTTCCTTCTTTGTAGTCACTCCACACATGGGCAAGTCCCTCCTTTTAGTCTACAATATTCATGACCCTCTACAATAAGCAGGATACACCCAGGACTTGGGTCCTGCCCCCTCTCACTTCAGGTCATCTGCATGGACTCTCAGTAGTCTTTGGCTGCATTCTTCTCCGAGTTCCCACTTTAGCAGCTTCACTCTGTGATAAGGTGGGAGAATTCAAGCCAGGCAGGATCAGGTGCAGGGCCAAACTACACATCCCAGAAGGTAGTGGGAAATGGAAGCAGGAAGGTGAATTCAAAAACCTGTCAGGGACATCACATTGGGGAGGTGGAGAGAAAGACTGGAGGGAGCAGCAGCTATGGCGCTCAGTGACCAGGAGGGGGAGCAGTAATGGAAAGACTCAATTCCCCTGGGTCAAAAATCAATACAAGATGCCTTCCCCCTGGGAGGCAGAGGGAGGAGCTAACCGACAGGCTGGGAAGGAGCCAGAGTTAATGGAGTGTGTGGAAGCAGGAGAAGGAGAGAGTGCAAGACTGCCAGGTTTGGATGAACAAATGGATATGGACTGTGATTGTACTCTGGTGGAGGGTTGCAAGGGTTTGAAGGCAGTTGGGTGGTCACAGGAGTCCAGCTGCTGTGTAGAGGGAGGTGTGCTGCCATCCTACAACCACTCAGGAGAAAAGACTTTAACATTAAAAAACTAGGAGGTTTGAACTTTGGAACTGGAATTCACACAGGGGGAGTTTTGCTGAGACTTTGGACCCTTTTTGAATTACTGTGTTGGGGGGGAACAGTGCTTGACATCAACTGCTTATGCGAGCTGTGTTGGGAGAAGGGGACGTGGGTGCAGAGGAATAAACAGACTTTCACTAACTGCCCGGTTGCCTTGAGAGACTTTGTGATTGGACCACTGAAGGGAGGAAGTAGGGATTGCTGATCACCCGTTTTCCTGCAGTCCTGCAGGGAGAAGCACTAGTGAGTTGACCACCATTCCAGTGGAATTACTACCAGGCTATTACAACTCACTTGATCTTCTTTGGGAGTCCCCTTATAATCCCCTCCTTGCTGGCACACTATACCCCTGGGATTAAGCTGAGGTCTTGGCTTAAGTCCTTTTTTCCTCTCTCCTCACTTAGGGAAACAGGTCCCATTCCTGCCTATTCCCTTTTCCTCCTTCTTGGTCTTTGAGGTAGAGGACCAAGTCCCTCATGGGGCCCTGGGTGGGGAGGCCACTCCTTTTCCTTCTACAGCTTTGGACTCCTCCTAGAGAAGGAAAGAAGACACTAGGCACCTCCTTACACTCATTTTTAATACTAGTAAAAAAGGCCCGTTTCTGACATAAATGAAACGGGCACTAGCAAGGTTTTCCTCGGCTCCCCTGCAGCCACCCATGTCCAGTGACTCCCTGCCCCCCCTGCAGCTACCCATGTCCAGCAACCCTCTCCCCTGCCCCCCCTCCAGCCACCCATGTCCAGCGACCCCCTGCCCCCCTGCAGCTACCCATGTCCAGCGACCCTCTCCCCTGCCCCCCCTCCAGCCACCCATGTCCAGCGACCATCCTCTGGACATGGATCAGCTGTGAGGCATGTTTCCCCCCCCCCCCCTGGGTTCTGAAGTTGACATCATAATGGCTACGGTGATGTCAGCCTGATCTAAGGAGCCTAGCAGACCAGCTCGGAATGAGCCACAGTCCCAGGCAAGTCAGAATGTTGGAGGTGAGAATTATTATATAGGATTTCCCTCTAATTTTGAAGAGTACCTGCACCTGGGCTTTGACAGACTGTCTCACCCCAACCCCATCATTACTTTTCAGTGGCAGTACTCTGGAGCAGGGACACAGAATTTCATTTCATCTACAATACTGCCTTTGGTAACTGGTAGACCAAGGCGTTCACAGTCTAAAATTACAAAACAAAAGGGAAAAAGGAACTACAATATTTTGATAGGAGAGAAACTCATACACACAGGGAAAATCTTATAAAAGAGAAACAGAGTGCAAGGGAGGTTGCAGCAGGAGGTAGGAAGAATTATGGAGTGGGAAGAGGACAAAAGGAAAGGTTTAACCCAGCAGTCCAGCACAATATCCCTCAAGCAGGACTGAAAGCAAGAGTAAAAAGCCATGTCTTTAGATCAATTATAAACTGTTTCGGTGATTGTTCAGCATGGAGTGTCAAGGGTATGGAAATCCAAAGAAAAGGTGCAGTGAAAAAGAAAGCTCAATGTCTGGTAGATTCTAAAACTGTTTGTTTTGGATCCGGAAGAATTAGGTGGTGGTCGTTTAGGGACCGGAGACAGCGAGATAGACAATAAGGGATAGTAAGAGAAGATACTATTCAGGGAGACCAACTCGAAGGGCCTTAAAGGTGAGCAGCAGTGTTTTATTGATGATTCGTTGTTCAAGAGGAAGCCAGTAATAATCTTCAAGCAAAGGGGAGACATGATCAAAGCAACGGGCATGGCATAGAAGTCGTACGGCGGTATTTTGGAGTGTCTGGATTTTTTTTAGACATGAGCGAGAGGACAACCAAGATAGACGATGTTACAGTAGTCCATTCTGGAGATGAGCAAAGAAACAATGAGAGAGAGAGGAGGGTATCATGATCAAAGTAATGTCTAACTGAGCGTAGTTGTCTAAAGATAGAAAAGCCAGATTTACATACTGCAGAGATTTATGGTAGGAAAGAAAGTTGGGATCCAAAATAATACCTAGACAGTGGAAGGATTCAGTGGGTTGGATAGTAGGCCCAAACAGATTAAGAGAAAGATTAGGTTCTGTGAGTCCCAAAGTGAACCAACAAGCAACTTCTTTTTGTGTGTTAGAACTAGGTGATGAGAAGCAAGCCAATGAGAGACTGCTCTGAGACAGTCTTGAAGAGAGAGAATATTTGGAGAATAAGGATTAACAGGGAAAATCAGTAGTATATCATTTTATTTATTCAGTCATTCATTCATTCTTGTATCCCACAATTATCCAAAACAAAGTTTTGGTTTAATGTGGCTTACAGTTGACAATCAGGTGAGGTTACAATGTTGCATTTCAGTTACAATTTGTCTGGGTCATTGGGAGTGCATTCTAATCATAAAATTTCTTGAAGAGGTAGGTTTTTAGTTCTATTCTGAATTGAAGGTAGTTTGTGATGCTTCGTGTGATTGATCTTGGGAATTAAGTTCCACCATTTGGATCCTAGGTAACTGAATCCTGTGTTTCTGTAATTGGGTAGATGAAGTAGTAGGTAATTTCTTGTATCTGGATTTGTGTTTCTTGGTGAGAGCTCGATCAGGTCTAGTGTGTAGTCAGGGGCCATGCCGAACAGTATTTTGAAGATAAGAGTACTAGTTTTGAACAGTAATCTGGCCTTGATCGGGAGCCGGTGCAACATTATGAGTAATGGGATTTCTCTTTTTATATTTTGACTCTTTGTAGATCAGTCTTACTGCTGCATTTTGAACTGTTTGTAGTGATTTCAAGATGCTTTCTTTGCACCCTGCATATGCTGCATTGCAGTAGTCTAGTTCTGGCAGTATTAATGATTGTACTGTGAGACAAAATGATTGATCGGTAAAGTAGTCTCTGATTTTTCGCAGTTTCCATAGTGTTTTGAAACATTTTGCTGTAACTGATGAAATTTGCTTTTCAAGAGATAGATGTTTGTCAAGAATAATGCCTAGTATTTTTAGTTGTGGTTCGATTTGGTATGTTTGTTGGTCAGTTCTGAATTTTTGATAAGAGTTGGGGTCATGCGGGCTGGTTAGGACCAGGAATTTTGTTTATTTCTATTTAGTTTTAAGTTTGAAGGTTGTAGCCCTGTTTTAACCCTGTCCAGTATTTCTGTGACGTTGGTTTAGACTAGTATATAGATGGTAACATCATCAGCAT
Source organism: Microcaecilia unicolor (assembly GCF_901765095.1). NCBI lineage: Eukaryota > Metazoa > Chordata > Amphibia > Gymnophiona > Siphonopidae > Microcaecilia > Microcaecilia unicolor. The sequence continues at coordinate 308,116,986 of NC_044033.1, forward strand.
ATATGAGTGGGCTAAATCCCATTTTCTCTAGTTTCATGTTGAGTGGGGCCATTATGTTATTGATCAGCATGGATGATAATGGGAAGCCCTGTGGCACCCCACTTTCTGGGATCCAAGGAATTGAAAACTGGTTGGACATTTTTACAATGTAAGATCTAGTCTTTAGGAAACCATTGAACTAGGTTGTCACTACACCAGTGATTCCCATGTTGTCAAGCAGTGTCATTAGTATGTTATGGTTTACTGTTTGTTACAAGGGTAGTTATGACTTTCCATGTTATGTAGTGGTCCGAAGCCTGATTGAGAGCTATGTAAGACTGAGTAATGTGTTAGATATCCCATGAGGTGTTGTTCTACTAAATCCCTCCATCGTTTTGGTCAGCAGTGATATTGACACCACTGGTCTATAGTTGGTGAGTTCATTTATCTTGCTATTAGTATTTTTGGGGATGGGGTGAGTATAATGTTGCCCTTATCAGGAGGGAATTTACCGTTCGAGAGGGAGCAGGGAACCAGCGGAGCCGACACCCTCCCAGTGGCGTGCACCCGGGGCGGACCGCCCCATGGCCCCCCTTCCTACGCCACTGGACTTATATACCACCTTTCTGTAGTTTTTCAAAGAACGCATCACGTTCTAAATTTGCACCCTAGTTCACAAAATCATTCATGGAGATGCACCAGCCTACATGTCAGACCTGACAGACTTACCACCCAGGAATGCCAAAAGATCATCCCGCACATTCCTTGATCTGCACTTCCCTAACTGCAAAGGTCTAAAATACAAATTAATGCACGTGTCAAACTTCACCTACTTAAGCACACAGTTATGGAACGCACTGCCGCGCAACTTAAAAATGATCTACGAACTAATGAACTTCCGCAAACTACTGAAGACCCATCTCTTTAACAAAGTATACCACAAAGATCAACCAATGTGAATATACATAACATAAGTTAGAAATGTCTTATAATATTTGCTTGTTATACTACTATCATGTCTTATCATTATCATGTTGCCAAAAATATTCTGTAACACTAAATGTCTATTTTCTATTACATTTCCACTACCCATGATGTATTGTAAGCCACATTGAGCCTGCAATAAATAAATAAATACATACATACATTCAAAGCAGTTTACATATTATATTCAGGTACTTATTTTGTACCTGGGGCAATGGAGGGTTAAGTGACTTGCCCAGAGTCACAAGGAGCTGCAGTGGGAATTGAACCCAGTTCCCCAGGATCAGAGTCTGCTGCACTAACCACTAGGCCTACTCCTCCATGAAAATACTTTAAAAATAAATAGGAAGAAATATTTTTTCACTCAATGAGTAATTAAGCTCTCCGGAGAATGTAGTAGCTGTGGTTAGCGTGTCTGGGTTTAAAAAAGGTTTGGACAGGTTCCTGGAGGAGAAGTCCATAGTCTGCTATTAAGACAGAAATGGGGAGTTTACTGCTTGCCTTGGGGTTGGTAGCATGGAGTGTTGCCACGATTTGGGTTTCTGGTTTGGTCACTATTGGAAACAGGATACTGGGCTAGGTGGACCATTGGTCTGACCCAGTATGGCTATTCTTATGTTCTTATATGTTATACCATATGCTATAAGTTTATCATGTTGGGCAGACTGGATGGACCATGCAGGTCTTTATCTGCTCTTAGAATAATTGTCAGTAAAATATAAATTATCTCACAAATTTGCTCCTCTAGGCACATATACATGTATGATATAAAGTATGTGTGTACGTTCCAATGCCACTCCTTGGGAATGTTTGCTTGTCTATGACTCCATGAAATTGTACAAGAACCATTTGCTGCATATAAACCCCATTATATGTACAGAATACGCTTTATAAAATTACCCTCCTGTAAGATCAGAATGGGGGTGTTGCTCCCATAAACTAGTTTAGAACTCTATTAACCTAGTCCAATAAAACACCTTATGATTATTTTTTAAATTAACAATTCAGTGCAATTAAATGGATTTACATACTGTAGCAACCACACTATTTTGCTTTGGTACCTAACAGAATAGTTACCATATTGTCTTCTTTATAATGCTGTGGGTTTAGAGAATGAACTGTAAAGCATGCTAAGCTCCTCATTCCCTTACTGCAATCCCAAAGGAGGACTTGGAGAGACTTCTGAGTTTTTTTTGTTAGCGGTGGGGGTTTTTTGTTGTTATTTTTTTTATACCTCCCGTCCTTGTGTGACATTCTGTGGGGGGGGGGGGGGGGGTCAGTGCACAAGATGGGGCGACAAATCGCTTATAATGTCTGGAGTTAAAATTGGAATAATAATTAAAAAAAATAAGAACTAAAAGGGACAAAGTGAGTTATGAAGTTTTCTCATGAAAGTCCTATCTGAAAATTCACTTGTTCCATCAAGCTTTTCACCTCACCATGACCCCCAGGTCTCTCCCAAATCGCCTCCATCAGCCCTCCTGCAGGCTGCCCTGCCCTTCACCCAACCCCCATTCATTACACAGTTTTACGCTTCATTCACGCTATCGCTAATCCTTCAGGGAGATTGTAAACTCTACAAGGTTTGTTAAAGTGCTGCTGATTCCTCTTCTGCTGATCCCTTTTTCACATCTGTCCACAACTCTGATCACTGTGTTCCTTGTGGATCATTTGGAGGTTGACCTGCAACTGGAACGTCTTAATTTTTTTTGAAGAAACCTTTGCCGCACTGTTGCCAGATCCTGGTTCTTATCCTAAGGAAAACAGGTGCTGGGCCATGACAGGAGAGAGTGGGGGAGGGGAGGCATCAGCTGATAGCGCCGGACTGGTCACACAGACCCAGGGGGCCAAGGATGCCTGCTGCTTTCTAGGCCCTGGGGTCAACAGATGTTGCACAAGGAGACAAAAGGACGGGAAGGGGCTTGATCTCTAGCGAAAAGGCACTGGTGCATCCAGTGAGTGGCCTGTTGTGTGCCGTGATGAGAGCAGCAGAGAGCATCAGTTCATCTTATTTCACTAAGATGAATCTTCATAGTGCGCCCATGATGACTGCATTTCACTGGTTTCTCCCGTCCAGCAGTGTCAGTTGCTGAGAGTTCATCTGGGTACGGCCTTGTGACCGAAGGGAAGTGACATTAAACTGAACGCAGAGTGAAAATATGACTATTGCAGTCTGGAGAAATGAAGATGCAGAGGCAGGAAGGGACTACAGTACAAACTAAAGAAAAATAAATCTATCTATCGACAGTGAAAAGGAAATCCTGAATAATTCAGCACTGACTTCTGTCTGCATTACAGGGAGGGCATATCCTCTGAGGCATAAAGTAGAGGAGACCCCAGCAGCTCGGCTGAATAGGAATGGCAGATGGGTGCTTTGTCTGGTTGGGTTTGTTGTGGTCTGCCTGCTTATCGATCAGAGGCATAAGACAAGGGTAGACAAATAAAGAGCTTGCCCCCTTGCGCCTTTCTGATGCCCCATCTTGTCACATGCAGGGAGTGGGGCCGCTGCTTGCCATCTGAAGGAGGGAGCACTAGAAGGCCAGTAGGTCTTGCTCAGGAGTTCCTAAACCTAAAATGGACAAGTGCTCAGTTCTAATCAGCTGGTAGTGGCTACCACATGGAATGGAAGAGATGATGAGTGGAATGGTGCATCTCACTGGTATGGGAAATATTCTAATTTTTATATCCAGCATATTTTGGGCCTCAAGCTCTGGTGTGGTTAAAATGGTTACAGTGGATTAAAAACCCTTAAACTTTAGACTTGCAGGGCAGGCCCAAATAGTCTCCGCACATCCTCCCTGCTGCAGTATCACAGCTCCTGTTTGGCTATATCCGTTCCCATTACCAAAGCCCCTCTCATGCTCGTCTCAGGGCTGCTCGAATTCTGATACTGTTTTTGTTGGGAGGATGTTCACCGCCTTCCTATGAAGAAATATTTGATCACATTGCGCCTAAACCTACTCCCTCCTGCCTTGCTACTTCTAGTGATGCATATTCTGAGGCACAGATTAGGCACCGATTCATTTAATGGGCAGATCTGTTGAACGGAGAGGCTTCTCATCTGCTTCAGCTGGGGAAATTCTAAGAGAAGAGTTTATATTCACCTCTGCCTCCCTCTCTACCAAAAGGCACTTGACTTGGTGACAGAAGAGGGATTTTAGACAGGAAATATTTCTCCCCAGCAAATCCTTTTCTCCTAGTGGAATGTTGACTGAAAAAAAATGGTGGATCGAGGTGGTTCAGTGACTTCTGCAGTGCTGTCACATCTGGGATTTTAAATCCTGATTCGCCCGATAGGGTTGCTCCAGTCCTGGGTTTACCTAATGCATGCAGGAACTTGTAGCCTTACTTTTCTTATGGAATCCAATGGACTCCAATGGGGAAATCAGAACCACAAATCCCTTCGTGCAATGGGCGTAAGCCCAGGACTGGATCAACCCTGTCGGGCGAATCTGGATCTAGTTGGTACCCTAGGCTGCCTAGAATATAAAGCTTAAGCTCACTTGTAACACTTGCACACCATATTCATGCAGACTGTATGCGCCGGGCTCATGTGGGAGACATAGATAGATTCTCCAGTGCTTCAGGCATACCCACATTTTTTTCTAACGCCTTCCTCCCTACCTCTTTCTCTTAAGTATTCTCCTGGGTAAAGATTTGCCGTAAACAGGTATATTTTACTTTCCAAGCCTAGCACTGGCATGTAATAAGCAGATTACCAGTGATTCACACAGAGACCTCTCGCCTTTTTATTGGTAGCTAAAATGCTTAGCCACACATTGACAGGAGAAGAACGAGGAGTTTTGCTCATGACCCACCCTTTTGTTGGATGCTTGCCAGGTGGGATCTCAGTTACTGAAAATGCTGGAAAACTGAAGGAGGTGAAAAACAGTTCAGAACAAGAACCGTGAAGAAAAAAAATCCAGAATGTTCTGGGAGTTCGTCTCCAGTAGTCTGTCAAGTGGAATTCCTAGAAATGTCTCGTCCCAGGATTGGAGTGTGACACCCAGACGGAGCCCACCCTACTCTGCAGTGCAGGCGCCTAAGAGACAGAAAAGCGGCCCCCATGATTTAATAAAGGAACAAAAATCCCTCCATGACAATTTGTTGCATTTCACCCCCCCCCCCCCCCCCCCCGTATATTATTCCACTAATAGAGCAGAACTGTGTTACCATTCCAAACCCAATGCAGAACTGCGGGAAAATTACAGACCGAAGAAAAACACATACACAAAGCGACTTTAAAACATTTCTAATGGAAATAAGGGGTTTGTCCGCAGTCGGGGTGAAATGGCAAACTAGCAAATGCCAAAGGCTTGTCCAATTAGGGTCGTCTCTCTGAATGGGCTGGCTGGAGTTGCACGTGGACGAGCTTAAAGCCTGCATTTGGGCTGCTGAATTGTAAACTTCAGGGGAGATTTTTGGTTCCAGTCCGTCATGGTCCACAGCCACAGCTTCCATCCTGCGAGTGATATTCCACCAGCTTCATTTGTGAGACAAAATTCCCTTTCCCCTGCTCTGTGCTATTTAACTCTTTCGACGTTGGTTTCTCCTTTCTACAGTGCAGTCTGTGTGAATGTATTTGTAGTGATGCTGTTGTTATGAAATAAGAAGAGCCCAGCCCACCCAGACTGCTCAGATGTATTTAATCAGAGCCCCTGGGATGATATTGTGTTTAATCTGGAACGAGTGGATTGTAGAGGCCCAAATTCCAAAGGCAATATGTGAAAAACAAACCAGCCAAACACGAGTTGGGGAGGAGTCTGAATATTCTTCTCATCGGCCATGTTGTCTTTAATCATACCGACCTTAGTAGTCTATGTCAAATGGAAACTGAGGATAAAAATGGTGAAAGTGACTTAACCATTAAGGCAAGACTAGGCAGGCAGTGCCTAGGGTGACAGTTTCTGGTGAAAAGAGCAGTTGCAGTCAAAGCAAAACAATGGATCCTGAGAGCCATACAAACTTACAGGAAGGGTGGGTCATTGTTAAGCAGCCCCTTTCTCAGGGCAAATAACTTTTAGGAAACTGTCCGCAATATGTGCATATGGAAAACAAAGTTTTATACCTGTAAGAATGGGGTGAATTGAAAGACATAAGAATAAGTTATCTGTATTATTTCTGCAGATTGTTAGAGAAATTTGTATATCTCATCACTGCTGAAAATACACAGATAAAGATAAATGGATAAATTATGCTTATACCTTTTTCCCCCTGCTTTTTCTGCAGGTGATATATAAGCATACATTTATTTATGTATTTATTTAAAAGATTTATAGCTTGCACTGTCCATTGTCCTAGGTGGGTAACAATAAACCATACATAATGAACCAAATAAATCAAAACAAAACAATGACATTTCATATAAAATATGGTCATATATTCCAGCAGTATCATCTTAAATTACAAGCAAGTGGTTAGTCATGAACCAGTATTTAGATGCTTAATTAACTACTTGTCTACCATTAAAATGCTTCAGAATATAAAAAACCTTTAACGATTTCCAGAACTGGAGAAATTCCCCACACCTTGTAATTCCTGTGGAATAGAATTCCACAAATTTGCAGCTGCAACATAAATTATGCTCAACTGGTTGTCACCCAGTCTAATATGATGAAAAGAAGGTGCATCTGATGTTTGATTAGTGCAGCGTGCGGGTTGGACAGTAACCCCCCTGTTTACTAACCCATGCAGCAATGCCAACACAACCCATTCACTACTACTACTACTTATCATTTCTAAAGCTCTACTAGATGTACGCAGCGCTGTACACTTGAACATGAAGAGACAGTCCCTGCTCGACAGAGCTTACAATCTAATTAAGACAGACAAACAGGACAAACAAGAGATAAGGGAATATTAAAGTGAGGATGATAAAATAAGGGTTCTGAACAAAGTGAATAAGGGTTAGGAGTCAAAAGCAGCATCAAAAAGGTAGGCTTTTAGCTTAGATTTGAAGACGGCCAGAGATGGAGCTTGACGTACCAGCTCAGGAAGTCTGTTCCAGGCATATGGTGCAGCAAGATAAAAGGAACGGAGTCTGGAGTTAGCAGTGGAGGAGAAGGGTGCAGATAAGAGAGATTTACCCAGTGAACGGAGTTCCCTGGGAGGAATGTAGGGAGAGATGAGAGTGGAGAGGTACTGAGGAGCTGCAGAGTGAATGCACTTATAGATCAATAAGAGGAGTTTGAACTGTATGTGGAAATGGATAGGAAGCCAGTGAAGTGACTTGAGGAGAGGGCTAATATGAGCATAACGGCACTGGCGGAATATTAGTCGTGCAGCAGAATTTTGAACAGGTTGAAGAGGAGAGAGATGGCTAAGTGGGAGACCTGTGAGAAGCAAGTTGCAATAGTCAAAGTGAATGGGCTGTGTTGGCATTAGCACATGGCAGCTGCTAGTGCGGCTTGGTAAACGGGAGTACATTTTTAATAGTGAGTAGTCCTTGATTCTGTGCAAACATTTTACAATTAATGGAACCTCATTAATACTAGAAACTTATCTTAAGATTTTGGGTGCAATCTTTGGTAATTTTCTTACGTTTGCGCTTTATTTATTTATTTTATTTATTTATTGCATTTGTATCCCACATTTTCCCACCTATTTGCAGGCTCAATGTGGCTTACATAGCTTTATTCACATTGTCGTTCCAGGATATCAGGTACATTTAGTAATGTGCAGAGATTAAGTAAAGGAAGAAAGAAGGGAGTAATTAGGGTAGGTATAGAAGGTGGGCTTTCATAACTGAGTGGGTTGGATGAGGTGGATTAGTGAGGTTGTTTAGGCACAGTCTATTACAATTAAGCTATTCAGAATATTAAGAAAACTGAGAAGGGCTAGAGCTAACTTTGTGATCAAGCTTCTTTTCGGATTGTACTTCAAAGCAGTTTATGTTGGTGCCAAAGATTCTGTTATTTAAAAAAAAAAAATTCAGAAGGGCGAAACAGTGGGGGCAAGTACCACAAACAACAAGGTACACAGGACCTTGTGTTAAAATAAGAGCCATTGGGGCTCATTTTTGAAACAGAAAAATGTCCAAAAAGCAGCACAAAGTGGCAGATGGACTTTTTGTTTTGTCCAAAATGTTCATTATAGAATACACATGCTCTGTACCTAATGTAGGCATTGGGATTTACATCAAGTAAAACATGGCCTAAATGGACGTGACCAAATTTAGTCATGTGGAGAGGCACTCTGCATATTCCTTAAACCGCGTGGAAATTTAAGCCAATTCTATGGAATTTAGGCGTACTTTAGAGAATACACCTAGGCGTATTTTTTTACCATGCAGATTTTTCAGGCACTATATATAGAATCTAGCCCAATATTTCTGAAATAAATATATTTTCAAACTTTTATGAAAAGAAAAATGGGAGTGTTGTTGTTCAACAGATATAGAAAGTTCGTTCCATATCAATGTAATACACAAAAGAGCTATCAAAAACTTTCTTAAAATGTACACCTTTGAAGCTTGGGAACCTGTGATTTGCCTATTCGCAGCTTTTCACCTGTAGTTCTGTGTATATTTGAGTATTTTATTATGATCCTACCATCACTGTAATTGTAAATTACCCTTGTCCAGTTTACACTTGCTGTACATGGGTTTAGGTGAATTTCATAAAAATGTGGGGGTTGATATTCAAAGCAATTTAAAAGACTGTTTAAATCACTTGTGCAGAGCCATCTGTGGATATTAAGCGGCACTTAACTGGATAGTGCCACTAGATATCCCCTCCAGCTGCTGAAATTGATGATCCAGAGGTTGAATTAGGGTGAAGCGGAAACGTAGTTGGTTAGTGGCGATCGTCAGTCCGTTAAATGGTTAAATAACAGCAAAAAGTAAGGACAGCAAAATAGGGGATCCTTTTACAAAGCTGTGGTAGTGTGGGTGCATGCTTTTGACGCACGCTAGGCCATGTTTTACTGCGGCTGGGAAAAAGGGCCTTTTTTTTAACGAGGCCGTAAATGGCCGTGCACTAAAAATAAAAGTAGTGCACAGATATTTATGGCCTTAGCACTTACTCTGAGCCATTAACCTAGCGGTAAAGGCTCACTCACTACATGGGCAGTAATCATGCAGCGTGCGCCAACGAGGCGGCACTGTGGATTACCGCCGGGAATGCCCCCTGGGATAGAAAATAGAAAATTATTGGCGCGCTCTAACCTTGAAATTACCGCCAGGTGCGTAGTACCAATTTGGTGCACTCTACCCGCGTATTAGCCCTACTGCTGCTTTGTAAAAGGACCCCTAGGTGTTCTAACGTTATACAGCAAGTTTACTGGGCACCAGTCTGAATATCGGCCAGTGCCAGGTTAATTTCTGGGTCGGCAGCTGTACCTGGATTATGGCCAGGAGTTGTGCATGTCCCAGCATTAATATCCAGGGTTAGTTCAGTTCATAGCTGGAAGCGTCTTGCCAGCCACTTACCTCCGCAGGCTGAATATTGGGCTCCTGGTAATTAAATCATAATAAATACCTAAATACATACATATTTAGCCTGCTGTATAAAGGCTGGTTGCCTCTTGGTGTTTGAATGTGGCAGTTTTAGATTTGGGGTAAGGGGCTAATGGCAGAGGTCAGGTTGGGTTTCTGGAAGTGGAGTTAAGAATGTTTGGAGTGCAGTGGGAGTTTACATAGCATAAATAGAAATGTCTGTTCCCTCTCAGGCAGGTTTCTGGGGGAAAGTATTTGTGGTGGGTGGTTCTGTTGGAATGGATATTTTATGTTATGTTTTGAATGTATGCTTATGTTTATTTTTACATAGTTTTATAGCTCATTCTTTTATTATTATCATGTGTTGTATATTTTTGATATTGTATATTCTCAATTGGATTTTGGAAACAGTTTTTTACATAAACACATTTATTTATTTGATTATTTATATACCAGCTTTCTTTGGTACAATCGAAGCAATATACGTAATCGTGGACTTAACACTGCTGTAAGTACTGCTCCAGGTATGTTACTCCATGTAATCCAGCACTCATTCCTGCCTCCCCGCCCCACCCTACTTCCAGGATTATACTAATCTAAACAGCTACTATAGGCTCTCAGTCTTGCCATTAGTTATTGCCATTGTATAATGATTGGGACTCCTTTCTCCCAGGCTGACCCGGGAAGTGGAAGAACTAAGCCAGGAATCAAACCTAATTTTTTCCACATAGCAGTCAGTACACAGCCCACTACTGAGTCCAAACGAGCTCATCTACATTCTTAAAGACAACACTGATGGGAATGGTCATGTACTGTAGTGAAGGCATGAGGCCCTTACTGAAGTTGGAGGTCATGCACGATTGCTGGATAAATTTCCTTTCCTCAGAATTCAAGAAAATGACAAGTAGCTATTTTGCATTTTTAATGTCCTAGAACCTATCTTACTAGTTATAATTCAGTAGTTGCCTAAGGTGTCCCTGTGTCTTTGTGCTTACATCTATCTATCTATCTATCTATCTATCTATCTATCTATCTATCTATCTATCTATCTATCTATCTATCTATCTATCTATCTATCTATCTATCTATCTATCTATCTATCTATTCAATCCTGTTCAGAAGGAATGGATCCTAAGGAGCTTAGCCGAGATTGGGTGGCAGAGCCGGTGGCGGGAGGCGGGGATAGTGCTGGGCAGACTTATACGGTCTGTGCCAGAGCCAGTGGTAGGAGGCGGGGCTGGTGGTTGGGAGGCGGGGATAGTGCTGGGCAGACTTACACGGTCTGTGCCCTGAAAAGGACAGGTACAAATCAAGGTAAGGTATACACAAAAAGTAGCACATATGTGTTTATCTTGTTGGGCAGACTGGATGGACCATGCAGGTCTTTTTCTTCCGTCATTTACTATGTTACTATCTATCTATCTATCTTATCTATCTATGGTTTTCTTTATTTATATATACAAGCAAAAATAAAATAAAGATCTAAAAAGATGCCAGACTTTGTTCCATTCTGTGCCTCTGGAGAAAGGCTTTTTTGACGAAAAGACTCGATACTTTACTGCTGGACTTTGAAGATTTGGGAATAGTAATGGTGGGAAGAGGCGCGTGACCAACATGTAGGCCAGTACATTGCAAATCACTTGACCATTTACTATTGGCAGGCAGATTGGCTATTAACAGGAGACGAAGCATGAGCAAACCATCTTTTCTTGCTTGGTTTCAGATACTTTGGCAAGTACAACCCTGGACAACCTCACCAACCTCATAAATAACTTTGTGGAATGTGTTTCAATACCTGCCTACATGCATGATCTAGTCTCTTATTTTGGATGGATCGTGCTTCTTGCACACACTTCATAGAGATGGCTAATCTTCCATGAACAATATACTACACCATATGCTTGTAGCTCTTGTACTGATTCTCTTCTGCCTAAATAAATATACTGTGAAACAAAACCCAGTATGGTTTTAAGGCCCGAAATTCACACTTATCATCGGGCAATGCACAGAACTGAAAAATGCCCATGTAAGAAGATCCTCTGATCCACCTTATTAATGAAGCAGGATGCCAAAACAGGCCTTCCTGGCAGTAGTAGAAGGAATGTTCTGCTTCGTGCTCCAGAGTAGTGCCACTCAGAGGTAACAAGAGGGTGGGCTAGTCTGGTAGACCCTGGCAGTAGGTGTTCTTTACATTTGGAGGGAAGTATAGAAAGTGAAGGTATAAAAGGGCTAAGGGTCTTCCCCTCCGGGAGACCAGAGATGTGGACGGTGTAGTAAAGTGGGATTCCTACCCAGGGGCCCAGTGAGGAACTTGATCCTTTTTCACTGGAGTCCAGAGGCCAAGAAGGAAAGGCAAGGAATTGGCCTCTTCCTTGAGAACAGAGAGCCTCACCCCAGCAGCTCCTGGACCCCACCCCTCTGCTCTTCAATCTTCACCCTTCTCTGCATATGACCTACTTTTCCCGCCCCCTGGCCAAAGATAGCAGAGTGGTGGCAGTGGAAATAGAAACTCCCAGAGATGCCAAGGTGATCCCTCCCAAAATGAGAGATATATCATCACAGTGAGTGAGACTGAAGGGCAATGAGTGAAGTTTTTCTCGCGGGTCCCATTCATGTCTAAAACCAGCTCTGGCAGATTCACATTGCAAGAACTGACATATTCTAATCAATAATTAGAAAATAATTTTATTCTACTTTTGTTGTTTGGTCATTTTATTTGTCTAATTCATGGTGGTCTCAGTCTGTAGTTTCTATTTTCCTTTCTCTTGCTAGTGACAATTTGGGCGGGGGGGGGGGGGGGGGGGGAGGAGGAGGCCTAGCAGGGGCAACGATCCGGGGGGGGGGGGGGGGGCGGCAGCGGCCTTGTCCCTGGCCTGGCTCAGTCTCTCGGCAGCCCTGCCTTAGAACATAAGTGGAGCCAAGTGAAGAGATGAGATTGGGGCCTCTCCACCCCAGGATCCAGAGGTTATAGTCCTCCATGAATCTGAGACTCCAGAATAGAAAAAAAGGGTGAAGGATGATGGTGTAAGAGATCTTTGCATATGGATCCCAGAGGTGTCTGTGCCCAGGATAAAAAACAAAAACAAAAGGACAAAACCCCAGCTGAGGAAAGGCTTGGTGGAAGATACCCCAGGCACAAAGAGTTCAGGACTACGGTTAACAGTATTGGTGGTGCTGAAGATAGATGTGGCACTGTTTGTGGGCTTTCTTCTGTTGCATCACAAAAGCGGTCACTGCATTTCTTTGAGTGGTGGGGCTTTGGTATCCCTGCCAGCAAAGGTATGTTTAATGCACATGGGGGGGGGGGGGAGAGGAGGAAAGAGGAGGAATGAGTCCCCCCCCCCCCCCCCATGGGCTGGCTGTGCCCCTGCTAGGTAGGAGTGGCTCCTATGAGGGTAAGTCCTGTGAATATCAGGCCCTGTTTTTAGAAGTAAAATCCTGTGAGCTCTAAGTATTTCTTCTAAGAAGGAGAGATGTACTTCTGATCTGGGGCACCTCTGATTAACCTCTGTGTACACGTGCTGGAGAAAACGTGTGAAGGGCAGCTCTAAAACAGGATGTCTCCTTTTACACAGAATTCCCTTTTATTCCCCTTTGAGGTATATTTCTTGCTCTGGATGCATGAACCAAGCCAATTTGGATAAATGCTGGTATCCTGAAAGGGTATAAGATGATGTTAAAAGGGGATAGACTTGGAAGCAATCTAAGGGAAATACTTCTTTATGGAAAGGGTAGTGGATGTGTGGATCAGCCTCCTGGTGCAGGTGATGGAGATGAAGACTGTATCAAGAAAGTGTGGGTCAGGCATTCAGGATCTGTAAGGGAGAGGAAGAGATAGTAGATGGCATGGATGGGCAGACTGGAGAGGCCACATGCCTTTATCCGCCATTATTTTCTATGTTTCTATGAAAGCAAACGTGTTTGTAGCACTCAAGGAATGGAGTTTGCCAGTCCTGGAGCATGAACTGGAGACTCTCCTCTGCCATTGACTCTCTGCATGGCTAGCACAGAACCCAGGAGATAGCCTGCTTGACTACCACAGAGAAGGAAGAGTAGTACTTTCTACTGGGGCCTTCACAACCCAGTTGAAAACAAGACACTGTCTTTATCTAGCTTTTTTTTCGTAAATAAATGATTTTTAAAAAGCTGTATTTGTTCTGTTTCCAGTTGCTTTGGTTATAACATGACTAGGGCACATTCTTTGCATTTTTTGAGAATGGACTGGGTTGGCCAGCAGCACCTTTTCAAATGGGGACGGGTGGGCACAGACTCTTCCTATACTGAGCTGGAAAATGGCCTTTTTCATGATCTGCGGCCAACTTCCATAACATCTGCCTGCTGCAGAGGGGAATGCTGTTTCTCAACAGTCAGGAATGCATAGCCAATACGCCAGCAATAGGAAGTAACCTCAGAGATTATATAGCAGGGGCCTTGAGAAGGGGGCGAGCAAATTCAGAAGGCAGACAAAATGTAAACAGCCGTGCCACCATTCCTAGGAGTTTGGAGAACTGGAGGGTGTCTTGTTTTCACATTCTTTGAGATTATTTTTTTTTTCTGCCTTGTTCTTAGCGCTTTTGTAGATGATTATAAATGCGGGAGAACTTGGAGCATTTAGGGCTGAAAGCCCTAAAGAGTTCAATGCACTGAACTGCACCCTCCAATACTTGGAAACTGGTAATGCAAGAACTCAGTCAGTGAGGTTCAAACAAGCCCTGCCACAGGCTTGTGCTAAAATACAGAATTAATTCTTTCTGCTGGTGTAACATGCTAGATTTGATCATTCTACACCCATGGAGAGCAGTGCAACTAAAACAACTACCATTTTTTTTTTTTAAACTCTTAAAGGTTGAAGTGCATCGGAGAGAGAAACCTTTAGATTTTGTTCAGGAATCATGTGATGCCCATGTTTTTGCCAACCTAAGGACTCTGAAGAGTTTGCACCTCTTACACATACGTACACTCACGCGACCTCCATGCACACATGGATAAATACACACAGACCTCTCATATTTGCTGGGAGACATGTTGCAGCGTGCCTCTGTGCATTGGCACATACACATCTGTTCAGATATGCACACACTAGTGTGTATATCTTGTTAGAAAAATTGCCCCCCCCCCCCAAAAAAAAAAGCAAACACTTTCCATTCATAAGATTTTGTAGAAATTTGAGCAGCGATACAGGTTAGAACTAGACACTTTCTATGCTTGCTAGGTTCATGCAAGATGGCTGGTTTGGGCATGAGGAAGCATACAGGGCTATTGTCTGAGACCCGGCAACATTGGCATAAATTCTGCTCAAGTGGACCCTGTGGTGTAAGGGGGTGCTGGGGAAGAAAGGGGCCCACTTGCAGCCATTGGAGCCGACTCTGTGGGTGCTTGAGCACCCCCAATATTAAGAAGATTCCTTGTATGTGTCCAGGGAGGGGTCATTTCCATTGGGCTTAGCACCCCCAATAATTTTGAAAAGTTGGCTCCTATGCTTGCAGCAGTTCTGAGATCTTCTGAGAAGGTCTCCCTGTTCCTTGAGGGCCCATCATTTGTACATCTGTTATTGCTGGCACCAGAAAGGATCCCTTGGCAAAGCCGAATAAAGTCACTGAGACAGAGCTTCAGGGCACGTGGCACAGTTGGTGCCAGGATATGTAACACCAAGCCTGATTGCAGGGGTACAAAACTCTTGCAATGAAAGTTTGGATGTGTCCATGAGTCAGGAACTTTGTGTGTGCATACAGATAAAGCCTGACACACTGTAAACACTCGCAGGTTCCTGAGCCTGGCCATCACTCTCTGCGATTGACTGGGGATGCTCATAGTTCCATAGTGCTGCAGGGAGGGAGCAGAATCTAGGCCACTACAGAATGGCAACAATTAATGGCCAGACTTGGGGCACAGGTTCCCACTTCAGGCACAGGCAGCTCCTCGTGACTCTGGGCAAGTCACTTAACCCTCCATTGCCCCAGGTACAAATAAGAACCTGTATACAATATGTAAGCCGCATTGAGCCTGCCATGAGTGGGAAAGTGCGGGGTACAAATGTAACAAATAAATAAAATGTGTCACGCTCCATAGTTCCCCAGCTGGACACATCCTGTGGTCGTGGCTAGACAGCAAGAGAGAGTTAAAAATGGGGTATACCCCACATAATTGCAAACAATGTTTCCTCAAATTTTTTGTAAGTACCTGTAAGTTACCTCCCCCCCCCCAGGAGATTGCAGTTGCCTGAATTAGAGGAAGTCCCTGGGCTGGAGTTCCCAGGAGGGGAGTGTAACCAGGCATTGTTGCCCTTCCTTGGAGGGGAGGAGAGAGGAGGGATTGGACTCTATCCCCCTCCGTCTCTTTCTTAGACATGGGGTTGTGGCTACTAGGTGCTTGAACACATGGGCAAAGGGAAGATCAAGGGTAACTTCAGGGGGGTAGCTGAAGTGAGGCTAAATCCAAACAGAGCCAAGAGTTTGCAATGCACTCCGTCCTTTTTATCCTCATTGCTCATCTCAATAATATTTGGGACAACAGCCAGAATGGCAAGCCTTATAAAACTTCTCAATCACAATATTACAGCAGATCTAGAATTTCTCAATGGTTGCAGAAAAATTAATGTTGTCCATATTTAAACCTAACCAATCTCCCAGTTGTTTCAATATATTTCCATTGCTGCTCCAACCCTTTTTTAGGACAGAGCTTCCCAAACTGTGGGTTGGGGCCCCTTCACAAAACCCATGTTTAGGATCACAACTTAGGTGGGCTCTCCATAGGTGCATCATTATTCTGCACCTCTGGGGGGGGGGGGGGGTCACATGATTTTATTTGGCTGCAATCATAGGGTCAGGCAGAAAAAGATTGAAAAGCACTGTTTTAGGAATATGTTAAATGTAATATGAATCAGTGAGGTTGATTGAAAAAGGTTAGGAAGATTAAGAGACAGTGATTTGGTTATATGGAATTATTCATTGGCATAGCTAAGGGTGGGCCTGGGTGGGCACAGGCTCACCCATTCTTGGCTTAGGCCCACCAAAAAACTTTAGCAGTAGCCCCCTCACTCTCCTCTCTCCTGCCCCTGGATCTGACATTTCTTCCCCCTCCTTCCACCTGTGGCTCAGCAACTCCCCCCTTGCCTTGTCCGATCTATTTCAGCATTTTCACCGGCTCAGCAGCGACGCACATCTACTGCCTGCGTCGGCCTACAGGCTTCCCTTTGCAGCATCTCAACCTTGCTGATGTCGATTCCTGTTTTCTTTCTGGCAGGGCATGGCAGAGGGAAGCTGTGAGGCTGGTGCCGGTAGCAGAGGTGCTGGAAAAGATGCTGAGGTAGACTGGGAAGGGGGGGAGGGAGGGATGCTGGGCCACTGGCAGGGGGCAAATGCCAGATCTGGGGAGGAGAAGGAGAAAGATGCGCAGGGGGGGGAGGGAGGAGTTTTGAAAGGCTCACCTATCTTAACTGTGGCCCCACACAAAATGATAGGTCTGGCTACGCCACTGGTACTGATGACAGAATCATTGAAATATATTTAAGAATATTATGAAAGTCAATTCCTCTAAACCTTTCTTGGAGCAGTAAATTATTTGGGATTTATAGGTTACTGGATAATACTGGTTTATTTTTGTATCCTAGGAGAAGAGTCCCGAGGAGGGGGAAAGAGAGAGGAGGAAGCAGAGAGATAAAAAGGAAAGGTGTGACGAGAGAACAAAATAGATGGAGATAAAGGAGGAAGAGAAGGTGGAGAGAAAGAGAAGGGATAAAGCAAGGGGAAAGTAAGGGTGAGGAAAAGGGAAGAGGAGAGAGATGAGAGGGGAGGAAGAAGAGCTGGCAATGGTGGGGAGGAGAGATGAGTGGGAAGGGGAAGAAGTAGAGAGAGAAAGGAGGGAAAGGGTAGTGAGGAGAGAGAAGCAGGGAGGGAGGTGTGGAAGAAGAGAAGGGAAAGAGGTGCAGGATGAGGGAATTATGGAGAAGCGGGGACAGCTGTGAGTGAGTGGAGAAGAAGGTGTGCCAGGAGCAAGGGATCTGTGTGAGAGAGCAGGAGGAGAGGGAGAGGGGAATGGAAAAATATAAGCAGGATAAAGAAAAACACAAGAAAAAAAAGGAAAACAAAAGAAATGGGAATTAGAACATAAGCAAAAAGGCCGTCCTAACTTTAACTGGTTGGCTATGCACTGAATATCAGCTTTCATTTCAACAACAGCAACCGACATTTTACTTAACCGTTGGCTGCCATAGTTCAATGCTGGGCCTTTAGACACGAGAAATAAATAAAAGAATTAAAAAAAAAAACTCCTCAAAGGAAGATGATAATAATAGATTAAGGGGGGATTTTACTAAAACTTAGCTCGAGTTATCTGCAGCAGGGCCCATTTTATTTCTATGGGCCCTGCTGCAAATAACTCCAACTAAGCTTTAGTAAAAGACCCTGTAAGAATTACAAAGGTCTGAAAATAATTTATTGTGTCATCCTACTGCAGCTACAACTGAACAGGTGGGAAGTCTGGGAGGAGGCATGAGAGGTGAAAGAGTGATAGTGTGTATGTGTGAATGAGAAGAGTGGTGTCAGCAGGAGAAAGGAGGGGGGAAATGGCCATGCGGCAAGTGGTTCACTTATCGTACAGCCATTTCTTTTCCAGCAAAAAAAAGACGTTAGTGCAGGCCACCTTTTACCGCAGCATAGTAAAAGGGCCCTGTAGACAGGAAAATACCTGAATATCTACCTTGAGGTCAGGTTTTGAAAAGGCAAATAATTAAATCTCAAATTCATTTGGAAACTAATGAGATATTCTAATTTCCAACTTTATTGCTTAATACAGTGTACACTCATTTGTACAAAGCACTGTGGGGACCTTTTACTATGCTGCGGTAAAAGGTGGCCTGCACTAATGTTTTTTTTGCTGGAAAAGAAATGGCTGTGCGGTAAGTGAACCGCTTGCCACGTGGCCATTTTGGAGGAGAGCACTTACTGCCACCCATTGAGGTGGTGGTAAGGGCTCCCGCGCTAACCCGGCAGTAATCGGGCAGCTCACAGCACTGCATGTTTTTGATGTGCTCTAAGGCCCCCTTTTACCACAGCAGTTAAAAGACTGTCTTTTCTTTTCACAAAAAGAAATGGCCGTGCGGTAAGTGACCCACATGCCAGGCAGGGGCCTAGCTAGGTGGGGCCATGGGGACATGGGCCCCCACAGATTTAGCCCTGGCCCCCTCTACTTTTGACCCCCCCCGCTGCTGACCCTCCCCCGCCACTTTCGACCGCCCCCTCCCACTGTTACATGCAGGACATCAGGAGTCAGGACTCATAGAAACAGATCAGCGAACGTGCTGGAGACTGGCGCTGAAGAAGACTTCGGCTGGCTGGGGTTGGGGACCCCCGCCAGCAAAGGTACCTGGCAGCGAGGGGGGGGGTTGATAGTGGTGAGGGAGGGTCGGCGGCTGGGGGAGGTGGGCTAAAATGTACCCCCCCTCCTCAGGCTCTGGACCTCCCCTCCTGCCGAGGTCTGGCTATGCCCCTGATGTCAGGTGGCCATTTCGGGGGGGGGGGGGGGGGAGCCCTTACCACCACCCATTGAGGCGCTGCCCAATTACTGCCGGGTGAGCACAGGTGCTGCAAAAATAGAAAATATTTTTGTAACACCAGCGATGGCGCGTGCTGGGGGTGCCAACCTCTGCCGGGCTCCTGCGGTAGTTCTGGGTTGCCGCACGCCAACCCTTTAGTGAAAAGGCCCCTATATAAACAAAGAAGGTGAGGGTGGGGGTGGATAGAGGGTAGGGATGGAAGCTGCTCAGTTTCACAAAATATAAAGAAGACTTGTGGGCGACAGGACCTTCCCAAAGAACTCACATGATCTAGGGCAAGATGCACGAGTATTACAGCAGTACTTCAATAACAAATAGGTTGGGGCCTGCCTGGGATAAAGTGTAAACAGCAAACAGGGCCTGGGCCAGGGGCCAGGGTAACCCAATCTGGTGCTAGGGCTTCCCTTTTTTGGAGCTAGCAGGTTGTGTGCTGCTATATTCACTCCTGACTCTTGGGGTATGATGTCACGTGACCTTTCTGGTATAGGTTATCAGACATTCCAGGGATTCTGTCAATAGGCCGTCTGGAGCCTCTGTGTTCTTCTATCTTGCTTATCCCAATTTGCTTTTGTTTTATGCCCTGCCCCTATCTCAGAGTAACTGGACTTTCACAGAATTACAGAGGCCCCAGAGTCCTGGAACCAATGTAAAAAAGTAATTTAAAAAGCACATGTAAAAGTAGTTGAGGTTAATTTTTAGCAGTAGGAGTGTACAGAGTTGATTATAATTAAGTAAAAATGCAGTCGCCAAATTAATTTTGTGTTCCGTTAAAAAGAATATTAAACAAACATTTTTTCCCCCCAAACAAAGGCCCCTTTTTCTGTGTGAGGTCTGGCTGGGCTAAATGGCCATGTTGGCCCCCTCTCTCTGCAAAATAACAGTAATATCCCTTCTTATATTCTGTGGTGGAGAACAAGCTTCAGATCTTTAAGAGGAGATGGGAGAGAGGAGAGAAGAAGAATAAAAAAGGTGGCAGTGAAATAAAAACTAAGAGGAGAAGGGAGAGAGTTTTTAATTTCATTGCTACCTTTTCTCTTCCTTCTCCTCTCTCTCTCTCTCTCTGTGTCACACTTTTCAGGCTTATCTTTCTCTTTTCTGTTCTCTTCATTCTTCCTCTTTACTTTTTCTCTGTTCCTTTCTTTTCTTCTCTTACTTTCGTTCCCCTATTCTTGCAGTCCTGCCTGTTATCCACTCCTCAGAGTCAATGCTATGAGTGACACCAGGGGACCAAGTGATATGCTGGGACTGCTGGACAAACTGTGCCAAAAACTAAAAACTCATATCTCTTCTATTTTGTCAATAATAAAAGGAGCTCATTGTGAACATGACCCATCCTAAAAGTTGTTTTGTGGCTGAACATGAGGAATTGTGATATTGAATAAATAAGTGTTTATGTTTGTGTTCCTAATCATGCATCCAAAGGTTATATAATCCTTTCAAGAAAGCCAGTTAATCGTTTAACTTATTAGTGGAACATAAGCACAGAAACATGGTATGGTCGCATTTTCAATACGGTAATACTAGAGCCCAGCTAAGGAACAGGTTATTTTGAGTTATTCTTCACTGGACCAAACTTCCATTCCTTGTGCCATTACCATTCAGCTGGATAGGCACTGCCTTAAAAGGTGGAGGATAAAGGATTTTTTAATAAACATTTATATCCCACATTATTCCAAACAAACTCGGGTTCAATGTGGTTTATATTTGAAAATACAGTAAGACAGAATAATAGAATTCAGTAACATCATGGGAGCAAGTAGATGGATATGTCTGAAACATTTAACAAAGTTGAGATTAGCATATATACCCCAATGGGCATTTGAAAGTCTGTCCTTTAATTATGCCACAGAATCATAGCCGTAAGTACAGACAGTTATTCAAACATTATTACATGAACACAGGCATCCATACACACATTGCAAAAGTAAGCAACAACTTCTACAGAGTACGTCCAAAACTTAATTTTTATTTAGTAGGACCCAAAGCAGTCCAGAACAAGTAAAGTCACAAACAGCACAGTTTATATCTAATTGTTCAACCACCCTCAGGATTCGCCTTTGAGTTTAAAAAGCAATAGTATGTGCATATAAGGTCTGGGTAAATGAATTAAAGCAATGAAAGTTTAAAGCAAATGCCCATACTATGTAATACTTGGTAGCAATAATGAAACAGGGATGGAATATTTACACAGCAGGCAGCCAACAGATTTATTTTCCACTGAACATAGTTAACTTTGTATGAACTTGGTGGCTAATAGTGTACTGAACTGGACAGTGGTGGCACATTTAGACTGAATCTGGACAGAACTTCTGCATGATGGAAGCTCTTCCCTCATTATTTAACACCTCTCTGTGAAATAGTAGTGATAACAAAACCCCAAGTGCATTTATATAATATACCTCTGCATTCTACAAAACAAAAGGAGCAAGTTCCCACATACCATCTTTTTCTTTTGTTAAATGCTCCCAGGTTTCAACCTAATTAATGTTTAAAAAAAAACACCTTTATATTTATAAACAGTAACTGATTGTTGAGCACCTGATTCTCATAACATGCCTGTTTTTGTGTTTCTTTAGTAGGTGAAAACATCTCTATACGAATACAGGGAGCACCTATAACCAGCCCTTCCAAATGACACAATGATTACGATTTAGAACTAATTACTATTCTAACCGATGAAACTGGTACTTCCTCTGTGTAGGCAGCACAAGCTGGCATGTTTGAAAATATAAGTGAGATCAAATAAAAATGCTACCAACAATAAAGAACAACAATGTGGATGCAGCAGCTCATTGGTTTGGTTTGCATTGTTTTGGGTGTACGGGGATGATAGCTCCACAGGGGAGAAGGAAAAGGAGACTAACTTCATTGGCTTCAGCTTTTTTTATATCATGCCGTCTCAAGCTAACCTCCTTGGACCTCCTCAATCCCTTTTTATACCCTTACCGACGTATGGTCTCCAAAACTGAACATAGTGAGGCCTCACCAAAGAGCAATGGGCTGTACAGGAGATTTATCACTTCCTTCTTCCTGTTAGTAGTTTTGCTCCTCTCTATGCAGCCCAGCATCTCTTTGGCTTTGGCTGCCACCTTCTCACACTGTTTCCCTACCTTGAGACCATCAGACACAGAGGTCTTTCTCCCGGTCTGTGCGCATCAACCTCTCCTCCCCCATTGTATAAAACTGTCTGAGCCTGCTCACCACCTGGCTTGATTCCTGAGTCAGGACCAGAGATGTAGCTTGGGGGAGGGGCTATGAAGAGCAGTCGCTCCCCCAAACAGATTTTGAATGAAGCAGCGCCTATATGGATCGGCTCTTCCTTTCAGCCTTGCATCAGTGCCTAGTTTACAAAAGGTCTACTCCCCCGATGTTAAAACCTGGCTATGCTTCTGGTCAGGATTTCTACTTCCTGGGTCAACCAGGGCTGAGGATGTTGTCAAGGCTGTATGCACAACCCCTGGGGGGGGGAGGGGAGAGTTCTGATCATTACATGGAAGTGTGGCCTACATCATCAAAGTCAGGGCTCCATAGTTGCTGCAATTGGTGGTGGTGGTGGGGGGAGGGGGGGAGAATATAAAACAGGGGAACAGATCTTTGGCCATTGTAATTGAAGGTTCATAGTGCTAGATCCCAGCATGATTCTGATTGATCATGACAGAAAAAGAGCAGGAGAGAACTGCCAGGTCAAAATCCACATCCCTTTCTGAAATTGTTCAGTCCTTTCATGTCTACTGCAAACCACTGAAGTACATTGGTGGGGAGCCAAAGATCTTTTGGGAATGATATGGTGGAAAATATACATATGGCATTATTTATGAATAAAAGGGATCCTCCCTTCTTAAAGAGCACAGGCAGCCAGAGCAGCAAAGTTGATGGCAGACACGAGGCAGTCACCGATAGGGGCCCCAATGACACCCATCAGGAGTTTTATACTCCCTGGTCACACTAAGGAATGTTGTGCAAAGGAAAGTGATCACAGCCAGCCAACAAGCCCTGTAGTTCTCAGAAAATAAGAGTAACCACTGGCACTACAGTTAAGCCCAAAGTGTCACATTAACAATTTGATTTTGTTAGCTGAAGTATACTTACACATACCATAAGATTGTTGTGAAGGACTGTTCAAAATTCAAAAGGTTCATGGAAGCAGAGGGCAGAAATGTGCTTATGAACCTCCAGTATGAAAGCAGTCTTTCACAGCATCTAGAGAGAGGAAATCCATGTTTAGTGTAGCACCTATAATCATTTTGGAAAGTTGGCTCCTATGCTCCTACCTATTAGTTGCAGAACTTGTTAGATCAAGGGTCCAGAGATCCCAACCTTCTTTTGTTTGCCTAACAGTCCTTGCTGAATGGAAATCCAGAAGAAAGTGAAAGAAACACTCCATCTGTAGCAAGGCTTCCCAACCTTATCCTGGTCACCACCGCCCCAGCTTTCATTTGGGCTTCCAGGATATCCACCATGAATACGTATAAGAGAAATTTGCCTAAACTGTGTACATCCTGGGAACTTCCTTTAGATTGTAAGCTCTTCTGAGCAGGTACGGTCCTTATTTGTTAATTTGTACAGCGCTGCGTAACCCTAGTAGCGCTCTAGAAATGTTAAGTAGTAGTAGTAGTAGTAGTAGTAGTTAGCTGATGGAAGCCCTTTACCTAATTCTGTAACAGTGATCAATTTAAATCTGTGGATCAGCACTTTACCCCAGGCTCTGATAATATAATCAAACCCACTCAGTCAAACAGTGAAATTTTCTTTTCAAAATAAATAATGTTCTAGTATATTTTGGCAAACTAGTCCACAATTTCACTGCTTTTTGGGCTAGATGTGAAGGATGCCCCCTTGTTTGATTTTATTTTGTTTCCTCCTGGGAGCTACATTCAAAGCAGGAATCTTGTGAAGGAGTCAGATGGACCTATAGGGTAAAAGGGACACTCAGGGAGGACAAAGCCATAGAAGAGAGACTAAATGAATTATCTGTTGTGGTCTTTACTGAGGAAAATGTAAGGGAGCTACCAGAAATGGTATTTAATGGTGATGATTCAGAAGAACTGAAACAAATCTTACTGTATTTGGAAGATGTAATAGCCCATGCTGACAAACTAAAGAGTAGCAAATCACCTGGACTGGATGGTATATACCTCAGAGTACTTAAAGAACTTAAAAAGAAATTATAGATGCATTATTAATAATCTGTAACCTATCATTAAAATCATCTGCAGTACATGAAGATTAGAGGGTGGCCAACTTAACACCAGTTTAAGAAAAAAAAAAGGTTCTAGGAAGTGCAAGAAAATATCAGTGCCTTGAAAATGGTGGAAACTATTATAAAGAAGAAAATCACTGAACACATAGATAGAAATGGTTTAATGGGACAGAGTCTACATGGATTTTACCAAGGAGAATCTTGCCTCACCAATCTGCTACAGTTTTTAAAGGTGTGAATATGCATGTAAATAAAGGTGAGCCAGTTGATTATAGCATATCTGCATTTTCACCACATTTATACTACAAACCCGGACAAACAGGCACGATGGCAAAACCAGCCCGAATGCCCTGCAGTGTCCTAAAAAAGAGGACATGTCCAGGTAAAACCGGATATATGGTAACTTTATCTCTGGGTCCAGCACCTCTCTCTCCATCTCGCAGGTCCAGCATCTGTCCCCTTTCCTCCCCACCCTAGATCCAGCATCCATCCCCTTTCTCCTTCTACCTTCTCCCTTCCTCCCCGCTGTCCCTCTCACTTTTTCCCCTCACTGCTGGTAATGGCACTGCTTCAATTAAATCAGCATGCCTTGGGACTTCCGGATGTCCCTATGAGGCATCCTGCCCTCGCAGAAGCAGGAAGTTGCATAAATGAGGGTGGGATGTGTTTGTGGTTTATTGTTCTTTGTGGCACTTTGATAATCTATACTTGCTACTGCTGGTTACTGCCCTGGGTCGATGGTGCTGGAGTTGTGCGCCTATTTTGGAATCAAAGATTGTTACTCCTGTGTTATCTACAGAATTGAATTGTTTTGACTCCTGAGGCAGGCATCCCCTGCACCAAAATGCAGAACTGGATTGAGTCTATTGCAAGTGTTTTTGACTGCATGTAAACAAATAAACAAATAAGTACCCTTGTGTTGGAACTGAGCTGGACTACTCCCATTTTTTTGTTTTGTTGTTTCTGTTGGTGTGCTTAGTGGTTTCTTCTGCTTTTTGAAAAGATAATATGGTCAGGTGGACAGAAGCATGAATATGGAGTTGGAATGGTACTAGGGAAGACACCAACAAAGATGGGATATAATCTGGTAAGGGAAAAGTAAAGCAAGCTAGATTCTGAGGTCATCCAAAGGACATGACAGGGATCAATGCATATGCACCAACCAATAACAGGAATCAGCGGATGCTAGAACACTTTTATGAAACTTTAAATAAAACAAAAGCTTAGCACCAAAATACTTCTTGTCTATCACCAGTTCCAATATGTTTAATCACTTAGTAAAAAACATAATCACAAAAATTTTTTTTTGGAACCTCAGAACTATGGCTAGCCAAATGCATACCAATCACTTCCAAAATGCATTACTACCCATTTCTCATTGGTCTAGAGTTTTTTTCTTTTTTCAATAATTTGCTGCTCAGCTTCTCATATAACTTTTGTGAAGAAACAGTTTAAGTACTTAACTTTTAAATATTTTCAGTCTCCGATACAACTCAGACCCTCTGCCATTTGAAGAAGTGACGTGAAGAATGATGTGAAATTCATTACTGGAGAATGAAATGCAAAGATAGGAAAGGATACCACTGGATATGAAGACATAATGGGAAAATATGTAAGAGGCAAATGACTCCTAGAGTTTGCAAAGCAAAGCAGTCTCTATGTGGTGAGCACAAAATTCCAGAGTACAGGAAAGCATAAATGGGCATGGAAATCACCAGGTGTCCAGATAATGAACCTGATTGACTTGATTCTGGTTGAAAAGAAGCTCACCAAAATGATAACAAAATGCTGCAGCTTCCCAAGTGTGGACATTGCATCTGATCACCAAATAGTGTTATGCAACATCAAGATGCAGCTGAAGAAAAAAGAAGCAGCAAAGTGCAGAGTGAGAGACATGATATATGACAGGATCAATTTACAAGAAAGGAAGTGGTGAGGAAGCATGTTCCCAAGACAGCATAAATACAGAGGACAACCTAGGCCTGGAGGAAAGGGCAAACAAGATAACAGATGTATTACAAGAAGCAGCAGCTGGAATAGAAGAAGCAAGGACTCTGAGAAAGCAGTGAAATACTGAGGTTGATAGAAGGAAGGAGAGAAGTAAGGAAAAGAGTTGGAGCTGAGCCAACAAAAATGGGAGAGGACAAAGTCATCAAGAAAAATGCAAGACCAGACAAGAGGAGGCAGATTGAACAGCTGTGTGATGCAATAGAAAAGACAATTAGAAGCTGTATGCTACGAGAAGTATTCAGGTTGATTAAGAACCTAAAAGGAGAATTCAATCCAGTCTCAAGAACCATCAAAGACAAATTAGGAAAAGCTCTCACAGACGCTGATCAAATATCTCTAAGATGGGCCAAACACATTGAAGAGCGCTAAACAGATATACATATTTACGATAGCAGTGTCTCAGAGGAGCTGAAGAAAAGAGACAGCAGGCCAAAGGAAATAAGCAGTGGAGATAGTATACTGGTCAGAAGCAAAAGGAGCAATCAAGAAGCTGAAAAATAACAAAAGCTGTGGAACTGATGAGATACCTGCAGAATTAATTAAGACAGGACGATCTCGGGTAGTCGAAGAAATATGGAAGATCTGTAATGAAATTTGAGAAATAGGCAAATGGCTGAAAGATTGGTATAGATCCATCCTGATGATGTTACCAAAGAAAGCAGGTTTGATGAAATATGCAAAGTACAGAACAATAGCGCTAATTCCCCATCTACATAAAATAATATTGAATATTCAGCAGGAGAGATTTAAGGGTCCTTTTACTAAGATGTGTAGGCGCCCCAAATTGGAGTTACCGCCCGGTGACCGTGTGGCCCTTGTGGTAATTTCAATTGTGGCATGCGTCCGCTACGCATGTCTGAAAAATATATTTTTTTTTCTGGCGCGTGTCAGCTACGCGCGTCAAGTGCCATTTGACGTGCGTAGACCATTACTGCCCGGTTATCGTGTGAGACCTTACCGCTAGGTTAATGGCCTGTGGTAAGGTCTCAGACTGAAAATGGATGTGCGGCAATTTTCATTTTGCCGCATGTCCGTTTTTGGCAAAAAAAAGACATTTTTTTCTAGGTGCGTTAAAAAATAATTCTGCGTGCGCCCAAAACACGCATCTACACTACCGCAGGCCATTTTTCAGTGCACCTTAGTAAAAGGACCCCTGAGAAATGCACTCACAGAAAATCTGAGTGAGGACTAAGGAGGCTTTAGAAGATATAGAAGTACTATTCAGCAGATATTGACACTTAAGACTATTTGCTGAAGAAATGCTAAGCAAGTAAAAAAAAAACTCTTATCACTGCTTCACTGACCAAGAAAAAACAAGCCATAGCACTGCTTATCGTAGCACAAAACTTTTCAAGAGGTGTATATTGCAAAACCTTCAGAAACATTTTTTTAAGTGTGCTCAGACAACTGAAGAGACCAAAGTAGATCAAAAGATCCCAAACAAGCCTCTGCAATCATCAATTATTATATGTGGTGAATCAATATGGAATAAATATGTGAATGAGTGACCAAATACAAAAAGCAACGATGCAAAGCACTGACTATTTGAAGATAAGAGCTATGAATCTTCCATATATATTCTATGAAAAACTGCTTTGCATCATTGCTTTTTGTATTTGGTCACTTGTCACATATTTAATCCACCAAGTATTGTTGACACCAGGGGCGGACTGAGAGTACTCTGGGCCCCCCGGGCACCGAGACTATTCTGGGCCCTCCCCACCTTGCAGCTGCTGTCCTCCACCACTGCTGCCACTGCCACAAGTACCCCCACCCCCGACGTGCTGCCTGCCTCCCACTGTGTTGCCACTGTCCCTGGTGTAAATGTATGCGCGTAAATTTAGGCGCTGAAATATCAACTAAGCATATTCTATAATCAGCACCTAAATCTAGGCACCAATTATAGAATACACTTAGTTGGCACTGATTTCAGCGCCAATATTTTAGGCACCGTATATAGAATCTCCCCCATTGTGTACAATGATTGATGATTTCAGAGGCTCGTTTGGGATCCTTTGATCTACTTTGATCTTTTTGGTTGTCTGAGTACACTTAAAATTTTTTTTTTCTAAAGGTTTGCAATATACATCTCTTGAAAAATTTTCTGATAAGATAAGCAGTTCTGTGGGTTGTCGTGTTTTTGTGTATGTGTGTGTGTATATCATATTTACCGCCAATGTTTTCCTCACTGACTTTGTCCCTTTTTTGTATATCACTGACCAAAAAGGCATTCAATTTGCTAAGGAATAAAGGACTGTGGGGCTCAGAGAGACATAAGGAAACATTGGAGAAACAGATCAGGGTGATGAGAAATTTGTACGATATGTCAGAGATTGCTGTTAAATAAATCCAAGAAAGTACTGGATAATGGGTAAGAGCGACAATAGGTACTAGACAAGGAGACCCAATGTCCCCACTATTATTCATAACAATTCTGGAGGAGGTCATGGAAAAATGGAGGTGGAAGGGAAGGATCACCTGCAAATGTAATTGACAGAAATATATCAGCCTGATGAAGAATTTGAACTTTAAATCAACAGGTATAAGATGAAAGTGATTATGATACGGGGTAGATGTTCATAGAAGGTGAGATGTTGGAATGTGTAGACCAATTTGTATATCTGGGAAGCATGATAACCAAAGATAATGATTGTAGCAAAGAACTTCGAAGGAGGACCCAAGGGCCTTCATGAGACTGACCATGATATGGAAGAGCAAGAACCAAACTATGAAAACCAGACACATGCATGATATCTTTATTGCTACAGGCATGCAAGTTGAACTCTAAAAAATAACAGACTACTACTACTACTACTACTACTTAACATTTCTCTGATAAATTGAATGCATTTGAAATGAATTGTTACAGGAAAATAAAGTATTTGGCCTTATTAAAAAAATCCAACAAAATAGGGGATAATTAATCAAAAACCGGAGTAAAATACTGGGGTTTGTGGCTTATATAAAAATGCCAAAATGACATTTTTATTTAAAGTAGAAAACAAACAAAAAAAATGCAAATCTGTGAAAATATGCTACACAATTGAAAGAGGTTTTCCAAAAATCTGCTTCAGGAAACTGAATAAAGTTTTTACAGATCATGGTTCTTGTGACCTGGCCTGGCCACTGTGTGAGGCAGGATACTGGGCTAAATGGACTCTTGGTTTGACCCAGTGCATTAACTACTTTTATGTTGAACCTGTTCATGGACTCACTGCAGCAGAAGACAGACCACAGAAGCTAAGCTAAAAATGAAAAGAACAGCTACTGTTAGGTGGACTCTGAAGACGAAAAGGAAACACTGTACTGTCACTGTTATGGTACAAACTGTACACTTAAAAATTGAGAAGGTTTACAAAGAGAGCATGCCAACAACTGAATGGAGCCATTCGTAAGCAGGGTTTGCAGGGCAGGGGGGGTGCCAACATTAGGGGGTGCCTGGCTTTAGCCCTCCCCAGGTGCCCTGCTCTTTTTCACTGCCACCACTCTGCTTCTAGTCAAATGGTCTGGTGCATCGGAATTGTGTACTCTTCTGAGTCACAAAATTAACTACTTCTGGTTTCGTGAGACCAGATGTAGACCAGAGGCAGAAAGCTAGAAGCAGAGCTGGAGGTGGGAGCTGATCCAGGGGACAGGTGAGAGAATGGAACCGGAGTTGGGGCTGAAAAAGGGGGTGGGTAGGAGAAGCAGGGAGGAAGAAGATAGAAAGGAGATGCTGGGCTGGGCTGTGGTGGGGCTGGAGTGACTGATAGAGGCCATTTTACAAAGGCGCTTAAGGGCCTATGCGCGTCCAGCATGCGCCAAGTCGTCATTACCACTCGGCTGCCATGTGCCTTGGGCAGTAATTCCGAATTTGGCACACACTGAAAACACTCGGTAGAAAATATTTTTCCATTTTGTACTGTGGGGCACTTACCCGTCAGTAAACGGTAGTGGGCGTGCGCTGCATGCTTACCTCCCAGGTAGCGCATGAGACCTTACCACTGTCAATGGGTGGCAGTAAGGTCTCAGGCTGAAAATGGATGCACGCTGGTTTTCATTTTGCTGCAAATCCATTTTCCGGCCCCTTAAAATAGGCCTTTTTTCTAACATGCGGTAAAAAATGGCTCGGCGTGTGCCAAAAAGATGTGCTCGCATTGCCACAGGCCACCTTTTGCCGTGGTTAGTAAAAGGGCCCCCCTAGTTTGCAGGGGGGTGCCATTGATAGTTTGCAGGGGAGTACCAAAGACCCTAGCCCTGGCCCTGTTGAGTTGAGCATTTGCAGTGAATCTGAGAGACTGAGATCATATCCAGTATACCCTGGCATGGGGTGAGGTTCATTCCTGTCATGATATTTACAAGATTCATTCCAAAACATTGTCAAACATACATATCTTAATTCCCCCAAATAATACTCCCCTCGAAATAATTAATTATTTTATTTATTTAGCACATTTATACCCCATCTTTTCCCCACATGTGTGCAGGCTCAAAGTGGCTTACAATTTTATAGTTAAAATAATTAACTATAGGGCTCAAATATCATACTGCTTCCTTCCTCTTTCCCCCTTGCCCCCTTTTTGCTTCCCTTTTCTTTTTCTTCCTTCCCTCTCCTCTCTTAACCTGTTTCATTCAGTTTCTTCTACTTCCTCCCTCACTTTCTTATCTTTTCAGATCACCAGCACTGTGGCAGCTCCGGGGTCCTTCTCCTTCTCCATCTTGTGTAGATAGTGGTTGGGAACTGCACTACCACCTGCTCCTCTGTCTGCCTTCAGCAGCAGCAGTGGGGTGGACCATGGAAACCATGTCACTGCTTCCTCCTTGAGTCTGCCTTCAGCAGTGGCAATGGAGTAGGAACTGTACCACTGCCTCCTCCTTCTTAAGTACAGATGTCTCTCATTCTACCTCCTTATACATAGATTTGTTTGCACAAATATAAATAAAATAAAATAAAAATATCCGCAAACAAAGCTGTGTACAGAAGCATGGATGAACAGACAGATAGACTGACCCTCCACAATAGGTGGTATCTTCTTATGTGATATATGCTTAAAAAGACAATGTAGAATGAGAGCTGTTCTCTAGCCGGAAGCCCATGGAAAGATATTTTCCTGTATTGACTAGACAAAATGCCCATCAAAGGAGTCATTTTGATTAATTTTTAGGAGCCAAACCAAAACCTGTCCTCCCTTTTTCATAGTTTGAAAGTGTATTGTTATATTTTTCAGTTAAAGCAAGACACTTACTCCTTTGGATTTCCTGCACAGTTGGAACCAGATTCTACTGCAGAAATGCCAAGGGTGGATTGCCCAAAGAGGTGACAGCCAAAGAGAAAAGTCTTTCAGATGATGTGTCTAGGATATAAATATAGAAAGAGTCACATGTTGTATTTCTTTGCAATTGGGGAAAAAAAGCACAAAGCATAAACTATTTCATGTTTTTGGTGCCTCTGAAATTATATAGACCAGTGTTCTTCAATGCAAGGTCCGGGGACCAGTGGCGGCCCCTGGAAACCTCCATGGGAGCCCCATTTATGTTTTTTCTTTGCCTGTCTACCAAGGCTCAGGACTAAAAGGGAGAAGTGGGTGGGGGGAAGATCTGCAAGCTTTAAGGATAGCTCCAGAGAAAGGTTGGTGGGTTGGTGGGGGTGGATTTCATTGACACACATTGGCCAGCATGTCGTGCTTCTGCATGGGAAGATACTTGGTGACTCTTCTTCAGCTCATTAGAATCCAAAGTGACCCTGACTTAAAAATTTGGGAAGTCCACTGATATAGACAATTTTCAATGATTTTTTCCAAGTAACTCAGCATTCCACTTAGTACTACTACTACTACTTATCATTTCTATAGAGCTACTAGACGTACGCAGAGCTGTACACTTAAACATGAAAAGACAGTCCCTGCTCGACAGAGCTTACAATCTAATTAGGACAGACAAACAGGACAAATAAGAGATAAGGGAATATTAAAAGTGAGGATGATAAAATAAGGGTTCTGAACAAGTGAATAAGGGTTAGGAGTTAAAAGCAGCATTAAAAAGCTTGGCTTTTAGCTTAGATTTGAAGACTGCCAGAGATGGACGTACCAGCTCAGGAAGTCTATTCCAGGCATATGGTGCAGCAAGCTAAAAGGAACGGAGTCTGGAGTTAGCGGTGGAGGAGAAGGGTGCAGATAAGAGAGATTTACCCAGTGAACGGAGTTCACGGGGAGGAGTGTAGGGAGAGATGAGAGTGGAGAGGTACTGAGGAGCTGCAGAGTGAATGCACTTATAGGTCAATAAGAGGAGTTTGAACTGTATGCGGAAACGGATAGGGAGCCAGTGAAGTGACTTGAGGAGAGGGCTAATATGAGCATAGCGATACTGGTGGAATATTAGTCATGCAGCAGAATTTTGAACTGATTGAAGAGGAGAGAGATGGCTAAGTGGGAGACCTGTGAGAAGCAAGTTGCAATAGTCTAAGCGAGAGGTGATAAGACTGTGGATGAGGGTTCTGGTAGTGTGCTCAGAAAGGAAAGGGCAAATTTTTGTGATATTATAGAGAAAGAAACGACAGGTTTTAGCAGTCTGCTGAATATGTGCAGAGAAGGAGAGGGAGGAGTCGAAGATGACCCCAAGGTTACGAGCTGATGAGACATGAAGGATGAGAGTGTTATCCACTTAGTGGCTAAAAGTATGTGGACAGGTTTCACAACATGTACTTACAGGTCCAGAGAAGGAGGATGGGGTAGGGGAAGGCGAAGTATAGAGGAAGGTGAGTTCAGATTTCTTCACATTGGTGGATCCAACTGGCTTTTCTCCTCTTAATCTTGCCTCTCATGAAAGCAGTGATCAGGAGCAGTGAGTGAGAGACAGCCTTCAGATGAGTATGACACATTCCTGCTGTACCTTGACACTGAGACTTGGCTTCTCTGTGCTCTTGGGCCTTCATCAACAACTGTTCCAACCCCCCCCCCCCCCCCCCCCAAGTCAGCCAGCCATCCCAGCAATGGTCTTCAGCTAGGGGCCACAAATTGTGGCTCTTTCCATAACCCAGTTAACATGGCCCCTATGTTGTTGTATTTCCTCTTGAGACTGTACGTGCTGTCTCTTAGCATTTTCAGCTGCGGTATGCCTGAGGAATAGAAGCCATACTCAGGACCTGAACCCAGGTTTGCTGCATGACATTGTTCAGCAATAAATACCACTGAAGTAGCACCAAAAGGCAACTTTTAAAAATTCATTTGGTTTTTTTTTTTTGGTTAATAACAGAGGAGGGGGGACTACCACCCTCTTACTTTTGAGGTATTTTCTAATTTTTTGTTACAATAAAACTGTAAAAACAAAGCTCTCAGATTCTGAGTGCTTCTGGTCGTAAGCTGCTGGAAGAATTTTTTTTTAAATTACCCTTTTCCTCCTTTTGCAGGCCTCTTCATAATCCCCTCTGCTTTTCCCAGCTCTGTGACTTGTCATTTAGGACACGGGCCACCATCTCAGCTTCTTGAGCTATGAAATGGGAAATTGTGAATGCATTATGCGTGTTCACATGTGATGGTTGCCTAGCAACCAAAGTCCTCGAGCTCCAGTGTTTCCTTGAACACTACAGGCCTGAGAAGGAAGGGGAAATGTTCACTGTACTGATGGGTTCTGTTGAACATTTTGAATCTTTGGCATTGGTTTCTATACCGACTTATCTACATTTGTTGTTTATAAAATTTTGGAACTAAATATCAGAATAATGGTGAGAATTGGCTTCCTAATATGTATAGCACAATTTTCCTTAAATTCCCTAAAAACTGTTGTAATCTGGAAGGGTCAGCTGACTGAATTTTTTATAACTTGAGAGGCCAGAAACTAGGTCACGAACGACCTAGCAACTTAATTGCTAAGCATTGTCAAAGTTTTTCACATCAAACGGCTGTTCTGGATTACAAAATAAATTATTTGCTGGCCTAATAGCTCAGATGTATAGTATTTTGATTTAACTTATATCGTCTCATTAATAGCTCAAGGTGTTTTACATTCATGTACAGTAAGTGTAAACCTACTACAGAAAGGGAAATCTAAGGGCTAGATTTACTAAAATGTATTACCAAAATGGTCCTGTTTTATGCAATGGGACCTATTTATTAATGTGACCCATGTGTCACTAAATCCCTTGCAGTTACATAGAGGCATATTTTCAAAGCACTTAGCCTCCCAAAGTTCCATAGAAACCTATGGAACTTAGCCTCCCAAAGTGCTTTGAAAATAAGCCTGATAGTATCATAGTAAATGACGGCAGATAAAGACCTGAATGGTCCATCCAGTCTGCCCAACAAGATAAACTCATTTTACATGGTATGTAATACTTTATATGTATATCCGAGTTTGATTTGTCCCTCCCTTTCTCAGGGCACAGACCATAGAAGTCTGCCCTGCATCGGTTTTATTCTCCAAATACCAGTGTTGCCACCCAATGT
Organism: Microcaecilia unicolor; assembly: GCF_901765095.1. Taxonomy (NCBI): domain Eukaryota; kingdom Metazoa; phylum Chordata; class Amphibia; order Gymnophiona; family Siphonopidae; genus Microcaecilia; species Microcaecilia unicolor. The sequence continues at coordinate 308,151,566 of NC_044033.1, forward strand.
CCACTAAGATTTCATAGATCCATTCCTTCTAAACAGGATTCCTTTGTGTTTATCCCATGCAATTCCATTATCATTTTCATCTCCACCACCTCCCGCAGGAGGGCATTTCACATATCCACCACCCTCTCCATGAAAAACTACTTCCTGACATTACTCCTGAGTCTGCCCCCCCAGTTGAAGATGAGACTCTTTCTATTCCCTTGTAGGGGTGGAACTGCCCTAGAAGCAGCATAGAGAGATAAACATCCAAGATTATTCCAGTTAGGTACCCAACTGGGTGTGCCCACGGAAGGAGTTAGGTGGGTTCCTTAGGTTATTTAAGGCCCTAAGTTTTGGAGAGGAAGTCTTTTCTCCTGCCCTTCTCTGTCACTTAGTAACATCTCACCAATGTTGTGTGGACTACATTGACTTCCAATTAACTGGTGCATACTGCTTAAAGTAATAACTCTTGTGTTTACAGCATTTAATAATGAGGCTCCTTTACCTTTAGCCACTACACTACGAGTTTACTGTCTTCCCTGTCCACTATGATCAGCAGACAAATTGATTTTGGAAGTTCCTTCTTATCCAGTTGGAAGAATACAGATCCTCAGTGTCTGAAGAGCTACTGTATTTGCACTTTCAAAAACTGCGTAACGCTTCTCTGTTTCAAACAGCTTTTAACTGAATTTTGGCAGAGTCCTGTTACGCTTATGATAGCCTAGCATTTAATGTTTTTTTGTTTATGTTTTATTGTAAGTTAGACTATTTTATTTTTTATATTATGTGTGTTGAGCTGTAAACTACCTAGTACATGGAACAGCGTGGTCTAAAAACTGTGGAAATCAATCAATGAATTCATAAAATAAGCGCAGATCTGAATTCAGCAGTCCAAGGCCTTGTTGGGGTTGGGCCCTGATGAATCATCTACATCTTCAGGGCCCCTAGGAAGCAATGTTCCCTCTAATTTTTTTATAGGCTGTGTGCATAAAAAATATAATCTGTGCAGAATTCTTTAATCCAAATGAAAATTTGTATGATATTATAACTTACACTGTGAGCCCTTGATGCCATGACGCCAGGTCATAGAAGTATACTGCAGTAGCTATAACGACATTAGGTGTTAAAAGTAAATAATTATAAACAGAGAACTACAATGATGCATATTGACACTGTGATTTTTATTGCAATATGAATTCTGAATTATTATTGCATAACTGAATTTAAAAATCATCAAAGTTTTTCCTCCTATCTTTAACATTCCCCCATTCTGAATAAACTCTGTCCAGGTTTAATATTCCCCCATCGTGAAGATAACTCTTAATATGCATTAGCATTTTCAAATGTTTCAACTGAATCCTATACCTCAATTTGATTTTTAAATTGCTCATAAGGCTGAAAACAAAAAGAAGAAGAGAAAACCTCTACGAATCAAGGCATAGAGCAAAAATGAAAGTAGGGGAGGACCAATACAATTCCAACTCAAGGGTAAAAAGTAATTTTATTAGCCGGACTTGACACAGGTCTGCATTTCGGCACAGGGAGGCCTGCATCAGGAGTCAACAAATCAATCCAGATGGGTGTGGATATCAGTGTACACACACTCATGCAGACACTTTACAAGATGTGACCATGTTTTTTGAAACCTGCAGTTTAGTTGTACATAATATTTTACTCTGTTAGTATTTGCATTTCCAAGGACATTGTTTTTTAGGGTGTAAGCTCTGTTGAGCAGGGACTGTCTCTTCATGTTCAAGTGTACAGCGCTGCGTACATCTAGTAGCGCTATAGAAATGATAAGTAGTAGTAGTAGTAGTTACGTTGGAATTGTATTGGTCCTCTCCTACTTTCATTTTTGCTCATAAGGTTGAAGCCATGATCGCAGTCTGCACTCTATGCCAAGAATGTTCTTCCAATATCCAGCAATTTTCCCAAATCACCAAAACTGATCAATCTGATGAAGTGCGAATGCCACCGTATCCGGAAAAGTATTTATCAACTTGCTTTTTTCAGCAACTAAGAATTTAAAGTTATTGTATTGCTGAATAACACTTTCCTCTTCTGGAAATCTATACTTTGCACACAGATTGGGTTTGTCCTCCAAACATTTCGCAACTTGATAAAATCAATGGTACTAAGCCATGTAGACTACTGCAACGGAATTTATGTGGGATGCAAAGAACAAATTATAAAAAAACTTCAGACCGCTCAAAACACGGCAGCCAGGCTTATATTTGGAAAAACGTGATTTGAAAGCGCCAAACCCCTCCGAGAAAAACTGCACTGGCTCCCAATCAAAGAATGTATTGCTTTCAAAATCTGCACCCTGGTTCATAAAATTATCTAAGGCGAAGCCCCGGGATACATGACAGACCTCATAGACCTACCAACCAGAAACACAACAGGATCAACACAAACATACCTAAAGCTCCACTACCCAAGCTGCAAAGGACTCAAATATAAATCAACCTATGCATCCAGCTTTTCCTTCATAAGCACACAACTATGGAACGCATTACCAAATGCCGTGAAAACAACTTATGATCACCTAAACTTCTGGAAATCACTAAAAGCTAACCTATTCAAAAAGGCATACCCTACTGACCCAACTTAAATGCCTGTACCCTGCAACACAACGAAACCAAAGCTCGTAATGGACATATAATAACTCTTCCTCTCTACGATTCCCTAATGTGTCTGTACACACGAACCTTATTCTACCACAACATTACTGTATTTGTTCATACCGGAATTGGCGAACACCTTTACGGTACTATGTAAGCCACATTGAGCCTGCAAATAGGTGGGAAAATGTGGGATACAAATGTAACAAATAAATAAATAAAATGAATTCATATTCACACATACTATGCTATTGCTGCACAGTCAAATACAGACCAATCCTCAATTTTGTTCTCTGGCAATCTTTCACCCAAATGCAAACATAGGGGTCCTTTTACTAAGGTGCGCTGAAAAATGGCTTGCGGTATTGTAGGCATGGGTTTTGGGCACATGTCAGTCCAATTTTCAGTGCATCTGTAAAAAAGGCCTTTTTAAAATTTAATGCCAAAAATGGACATGCAGCAAAATCAAAATTGCCACGTGTCCATTTTGGGTCTGAGACCTTACCACCAGCCACTGACCTAGTGGTAAAGGCTCATGCGGTAACCTGCCGGCAATGACCTATGTGCGTCAAGTGCTACTTGGCGCGCATCTGATACGCACGTCTGAAAATAAAAATGTTTGGACACGCATATCAGACACACGCCAAAAATGAAATTACCACACGAGCCATGCGATAGCCATGTGGTAACTCCATTTTTTGGCACATGTTGAGCGCGCATAGATGCTTATGTGGCTTAGTAAAAGGGCCCCATAGTATATTGATGAAAGTTAATATGGGACTTGTATGCACTGGATCACTTTCTTCAGAACTTGTCTCAATAATACTGCTAACTTTACCACCCCATTTAACAGCATCACCAAACTACTGCTGTTAGATCTTGTTCAGTTTACCATTTGCAAAATGATAAACTTCTAATGGTGTCAAGCTTCATTTTTGAAATATCGTAGTTAATGATGCTGGTTCAGCTAATACATCATTCAAAACTTACAACGTTATTCGGAATTCTTGGCTATTTAGCTTTGTATAACAATATTTATTTATTTGTTATATTTGTACCCCACACTTTCCCACTCATAGCAGGTTCAATGCGGCTTACATAGTATAAGGATTACAAAGTATAATACAGAGAAAGCAGGTTAAGCTTAACAGAGTAGTGGGGATGTGTAGATAGGATTTAGAAACTGAATCATTATCTTTGTCCTCTTTGAAAACTGATGCACCTCATTTAAAGGTCTAAAAGCAACTGCATCACGTTCAGAAGCATTTGTGATTTCCTGAAATTTGCATCTTTTAGTGGAAGACCGACAGAGGTCTATGTAGACAGTTCTTATTAAGGTTTCATCAATTTTACCTCCTTCCATGCCTCTGAAATTTCCAAGTCTTCCCGATGTGCAACTCAATGTTGCTGCATTAGATGTGGAACATCATTTCTCAGTTGTACTGCAACACCGTCTAGTTTGCCCAATATAACTGAAGTGCTGACTGATGTACCATTTTATTAAGATCAAGATTATGGGCAGTGTTATAGGCGTGTTAATGTTTTTAACGCGCGTTAACTATGAACGCATGTTAACCATGTATGCGTCTACAATATCCTTATAAGCACCTACATGGTTAACGCGTACGTGCGCTAAGTGTAAGCACGCTAAAAACACTAATGCACCTTAATAAACAGGGCCCTATGATTCTTATAGAATCCCTTGACTGCTGTGACTGTTGACATAGCAACACATCCTGCCAACTGTAACATCCCACCAAACGAGGTTTTTATATTCAGTTGAGTTTACTGGTCTGTACTTAGAGTATCATAGTAACATGTTAACCAGTCCTCCTCTTAAAGAAGGATTTCTAATTCAATTTACACTTCAGTATGAGACTTACTTGATAGATGGAGTTTTAAGAAATCAAGTTTCCACACGTCATCCCGTACTTTTCCAGTTGAGAACTCTCCATTATTGTCATAGGTAAATATTTGACGCAGTTGAACATGCACTGTGCTTTGGGACTCCGCTGGCATATCCATTTCAACAGTTTCTTCCAGCCACTCTGGCTTCAAAAGCTGCTGCAGTTTGCTTTGGTTTCTGACCTCTCAATTTTGACATTTTAAATTTAAGACCATTTAAAAAGTTTATTTCTATCGCATAGTAAATTAATACAACAGTACTTGAAATTAGCGAGCCACAAGGTGAACTTTCAACACTATGGCAATGGGAAGTTTCTTATATGAGGTTCATGTATCAAAGATGATAAAACAATTACGAATTCAAGAGAACAACTAATAGTGCGCAAAGGACACCCTCTATTATACAGGGGCAAAATTCTGAATCCTGATGATTTTGACAGAAATTTTAATTTCTGTGAGCATTGTTTTTTTTCCCTTGTGTGCAGTTTGCTGAGTTGTGTGTGTGCATACTCAGGGAACCATTGCTAGGAAGGAGTCTCCTTGAAGTCTGAAGAGGTGTTGGTGAGCAGTGATCTCTATGCTAACATCCTTTGGGAGCACTCTGACACTTCTGTCCTGTTTTGACACTGCTGAGGATTGCAACTGGGGGAGTTTCCTAAGCGCTTTCCTTTTGCTAGGGTAAGTCACTACTGAGGATCAATGCCATCTCTACTAGAGGCAAGCCTGTAGGTGGGCCTTCTTGCCCACAGACCTCACTGAAAGATCATGCCAAAGAGCCCATTGTATGGAATGTACTGATTGGTGCTGTAGATTTTCTATTTTATGTTGTATTATGGTTCTTTTCTGTGTTTCAAGAAACACAGTGATTATTAGGCTTTTTTTAAAGATTTTTTTTTCTTTTCATCACCCTCCTAATGTTACTGAACTGCAACTGTCAGATTTTGTGAGTGGACTTTTTAATGTGAACATAAATTTCGATAGATGGATTATATTTGGAGATTTTAACTGATTTTATTAGATTTGCCATTGTCTGCCCCAGTAATACATTTTTTGAATGCAATCGAGGCTCTGCATTTTCATTAAAATGGCTGAGTTGCCTACTCATCAGAAGGGACAGATTTGGGATTCATATTTTTCCCCTCAGGATTTGATGCAAGGAGGTCTGATCATTGCATATTAACTTTTTTCTTCTTCTTTTCAATTGCTTGTTTTCCTGTGAAAAAAAATTTATTTATAGCATAAGTAAAGTTTTCCAAAGTTGAAGAAAGAAATTTGAGTACACAGTTTGACAGATACTTTTCAGTCTGCTGATTTATCTGGCCCAGAGGTAAATGCACAGTTATGTTCATCTGTAATCAGTGAAGTGGTTGATACTGGCTTAATGAGTATTTACGTAACTTGAAACATAAATTTGTCAGGCTGAGAGGTATTGGCATTTATTATGGGTTGAGCAGGAGAGATTAGCTTATGATAAGGTTCTTGTTGAGAATCACTTGCTCATAGGCATTTACCAAGAAGAGTTATGCTGAGAAGCTGGAAACCACAATATGTCAGCCATGGGAATTATTTATCCTGGTTCAGAATCTCACTGGTCCTCCTGCTGTTTCAGGGTATAGTTGTCTGGACCTACATTGATTGGATTCTTTTTTTTTTCGCAGAAAGTTGAAAATCTGCGATTGCAGTTGAGGGATGCCATGTCTATTCTGGAGTCTTCTGGTAGTGTAGTGCAGGAATTCTGGTCTGCTTTCTATCCTGTGGGTGAGGCTAAATAGCTATATCCACTGATCACAATACTTGCCCAGCGCCATCAATTTTCAGACATTCACAATATACTATCTTCCCTTATGTCCATTATTTGTTACATTTCCTGTACTCTTAGTGATTGCTTCACATTTACTCCCAATAACTTCTACCCATAGATTCAACTAAGTAAAGGACCTCAGTAGCACAATGTATGCTGTAGCAGCGCTTCATTTGTCAGAAGGCATGAATGCTCCCAACTCTTAATGTGCATTGGCTCCTCATCGGTCCACTCAACCTTCCTTCCTAAATCCTTCCTAAACATTTATTCTTTAATTCTTTTAATCCTTTAATTCTCAAAAACTTAATCTTAAAACTTAGCTTTTCTTGGTGGCTAATAGCAATTTGATGTTAACGATGAACCCATTATCCAGTGTGACCGACATGTGGCATGTTTCGCAGTAGCTGCATCAGGATCAAATCAATTTTAAGCACGCCATCCTCAGGTTTGTATTTACTGCTAATTTGGAACCTAGCATCATTTAGCTATAATTGGGTTATTTTCACCTGTATGCATCATTTTACACTTGCCTACATTAAGGGGCCCTTTTATTAAGCCGTATAAGCGTCTACACATGCCCAAATGGAGTTACCGCCTGACTACCATGTGGCTCTTGCAGTAGTTTCATTTTTGGCGCATGTCCGATACGTGCATCTGAAAAATGTTTTTTATTTTCGGGTGCACATAATGGACGCGCGCCAAGTGGCATTTGGTACACGTAGGTCATTACCGCTCAGATTCTTTAGTGCTAGGTCAATGGCTGGCGGTAATGTTTCAGACCCAAAATGGATGTGCGGCAATTTTCATTTTGCCGCATGTTCGTTTTCAGCAAAAAAAGGCATTTTTTGTAGGTGCGCTGAAAAATAATTCTGCAGGTGCCCAAAACACGCGTCTACACTACCACAGGCCATTTTTTTTAGCACACCTTAGTAAAAGGCCCCTAAATTTCCTCTGCCGTTCCAGGTTCGTTGGTCTGATACCTTGTCTAAACAACACAGTTTGACATGTGGTGTCTCTCAGGGTTCAGTGTTGGGACTATTCTCTTTAATATCTTTCTGGCCCCTCTATCTCTTCTCATTCAGACTTTGGGTTTCTCTTTCTACATATATGCCGATGACGTTCAACTTCATTTTCCTCTTCACTCATGATCAGGAGTTCTCAACCCAGTACTTGAGACACACGTGCCAGTCAGGTTTTCAGGATACTCACAAGGAATATGCATGACATAAATTTGCATAGATGGAGGTAGGGCAGTAAAACGTTTTGTTCCCACATCCACGTTAAAATGCAATGATTTATTTTTAACTGCAGATTTACTGTGGGTCCCCATCCCTTTGTCATTTTCTTTTTTTCTTTTTTATAATATATTTATTGGCAATCAGTCAACATATACAGTGTTAAACAGTAACCAGTATCATAACATTTCCAGTATACATGCAGTCAACTCATGCCCTTAGCTTTTCTCTTTCCCTCCTCCCTTCCCCCCTCCCCCCCACCCACCCATCCTCCCATACCCTACCCAAAGTTAACAGTTCAAGATTCTACTGCGTGCAATAGGAGTCAAGGAATTCGAAAAAGGCAGCCATATCTGACAGAAGGTGTCTCCCTTCTTCGAAGCTAAGTCAGTGATTTCCTTTTTTTCCAGAGAGCAACATTCCATCATCGCTCCTCACCACTGGGCCACACTGGGTCCCAATGGTTTCAACCACACCTGCAAAATAGTTTTTTTCCCCATCAAGGTCGCACGTTTCAGAAAAGCTCTCATGCCCACTGGTGGCTGTCCATTTATCTTGAAGACCTCAAACAGTTGGCTCGCCGTGGGTATCCAGCGTGCGGACCACATAAAGGAGACCTGGCCGCCCAGTTCCTTCCAAAAGGACTATATTCTGCTGCAGGACCAAAACATATGGCCCAGTGTGGCCCCACTGTGTCCACATTTAGGGCAGTCATCTGTCTCCCTCAGGGTCGTCCCCTTGTCATTTTCTAATGTGAAATGTGAACATCTGGATGCCTAGTCTTCTAGCCTCCCAAGGTCCTCCTGCAGTTTCTCGCAGTCTGCATGTGATTTAACAATTTTGAATAATTTCATGTCATCGGCACATTTGATCACTCATTGTTTCCATTTCCAGATAATTTATAAATATGTTAAAAAGCATCAGTTCCAGAATAGATCACTGTGGCACTCCACTATTCACCCTCCTCCACTGAGAGAATTGTCCATTTAAATGTATCTTTTAACCAGTTCTCAGTACACAAAAGACAATAGCCTCTTTTCCCCATGACTTTATAATTTCCTCAGGAGTCTCATGGGGAACATTGCCAATGCTTTCTCAAAGTCCAAATACACTATATTAATTGGCTCATCTTTATCCACATATTTATGCATGCCTTCAAAAAAAAAAGGTAGCAAATTGATTGGGCAAAATTTCCCTAGGCAAAATCCATGTTGGCTTTGTCCCATGGAACCATGTCTACCTATTTGTTCAGTAATTTTTGTTCTTTATAATAGCTTCTATCATTTTGCCCAGCACTGATGTCAGCATACTGGTTTGTAATTTCCCAGGATTCCCCCTGGAACTCTTTTAAAAACTGATATTGTGTTGGCCACCGTCCAGTCTTCAAGAACTGTGTACAATTGCAAACTAAATTACTAATAGTACATCTGTAATTTCATGATTAAGTTCTTTCAGGAGTGAAGGCTTTTATTTTTTTGTATTATTTGCTTTTGAGTTATATGACCCTTGTCACAATGAGTGCACTAATAGAGTATAGGCTTTAGTTGTTTTCAATGGTTGTTTTCTCTTTTTATCGAGGCTGGTACTATGTAGTCCTCACAATGGGTGATAAATATGGTTTCATAGCCCTCTTGTTCTGAACCACCTTTCCAGGAAAAGATTAAGGCAAAGGCAAGCTAGACACTTACCTGGGGCTCTCTTAAGATGACTATTCCCTGGTAAAAAGAGAAGAGTGTAGGATCCAGATTCACTGCTGTCTATTCTCCTCACCTTTTGTGCATGCTTCTCCATTTAGCAGGAAAAGTTGACAGTATTCTTTCTAGCCTGCTGCTTCCTTGTCAGTTTTCATCAGCACTCAAATCTAAGCAGGGCCCCAATTGTGGGAGTTTTAAATTGTATTTGTATTATGAAGGGGGCCCAATGCTCTTATTTGCCTAGAGAAAATCAATGGGTTAAGCCTGCCCTGCACCTTTCCTTGATTGGAGCTGGTACTATGTAGCCCCTATGGAGCAGATTCTATAAACGGGGCCTAAAAAATCGGCACTGAAATCAGTGTCAACTAAATGTATTCTATAACCGATGGCTATACAATATGCTTATACTTCAGTGCCTAAATCTACGCGCATCCATTTACACTAACAAAAACTTGGCGTAAATCCCTGCGCATAGATATAGTCGCTTTGGGCCAGTCTATGACTAGGCGTGTAAATTTCGGAATGCCCACAAAACGCCCTTTTCCCCACTCATAACCATGCCCCTTTTTGCCTGTGCACATTAGAAGTTCATCGCACATAGTTACAGAATACGCTTAGGGGGTCTTTTACTAAAGCTTAGCTTGAGTTATTTATTTATTTATTTATTTATTTATTATCTCATTTATATCCCACATTTTCCCATCTGCGTTAGGCTCAATGTGGCTTACAGAGCACCGCAGAGGCTGACGCCAATGCAGTAAAATTAAGCTAATTCACGATAAAACCTACATAAGAAATAATGGGGAGGATGGGGAAGGGACGGAAAGAACAGGGAAACCAGGGGAGAGGAGGGAAGGGTGGATGTGTCCAAAATTGACATTAGATTGATGTGTATCAAGCAGTGGAGACACATGCTGAGTCCTTGGGGTAGGCTTTTCCAAATAACATGGTCTTAAGTGATTTCCTGAAATTTAGATGGTTGTTGATGGTTTTTATAGTTTTTGGCCGTCGGAATGCACATGGAAATACTTTTAAAACAAAATAGGAGGAAATATTTTTTAACTCAAAGAATAGTTAAGCTCTGGAACTTGTTGCCGGAGGATGTGGTAACTGTGGTTAGCGTATCTGGGTTTTAAATTTGGACAAGTTCCTGGAGGAAAAGTCCATAGTCTGCTATTGAGATAGACATGGGAGAAGCCACTGCTTGCTCTGGGATTGGTAACATGGAATGTTGCTACTAACTGGGTTTCTGCCAGGTACTTGTGACCTGGATTGGCCACTGTTGAAATCAAAACACTAGACCATCTAGCCAGTATGGCTATTCTTATGTTCTTATAAATTGTGCCTAAATTTAGGCATGGTTTATACAGTATGCCTTAATCTAGGTGTAGTTTATAGAATACACCCAACACCTGGTTTCTGCGACTATATTTAGTCATGGCCATTTACACCAATAAAAACCTAGTGTAAATGCTGATGCCTAAATTACACAGGGAATGGGCATATTCTATAACGTGCATGTAAATTTTAGGAACACCCACAATTAACCCATGGCCATGCCCCTTTTTCAGATTCACATCTTAGAATTTACACGCATCAATTTATAGAATACGTGTAGACTGTGCACGTAAATTCTAATTAATGCCAATTAGTGCCAATAATTGCTTATTAAATTCAGTTGTCAGTACTGATTGGCAATTTAAGTTAATGAAGTTATGCGCACAAATCCAGAAAACGACTGGATTTGTGCGCACGACTAGAAGTCGAAGAATATAGAATCCGGGTGATAGTGTGTAATTGGTCATTCCATCACTTGTGTTTTTCTTTGTTTTGTTTTATTTTTTTTTAATGAACAGAACGTTATACAACCCTTTGAAGTCTGACAGAGATATATATTTTTCATTTAGAAGGTTTGTAGATTGGCTTTAGTGTTGTGTGATATCTTCTGACTTTCATGTTTAGTTGCTTTTTTAAATTTAATTTTAATAAATTTCCAACAAGTCGCACGTTTACACCTGTAAAGGAAATGGAATAAAAAAAAATAAGAAAATAGTCATGTAGAATTAATAGCAAAAGGGAAAGTAAGTTCCGTAAAGTCCCCTAAATGATAGGACATTGAGAGGACGTTTTACTAAGGTGCCCTGAAAATGGCTTGCGGTAGTGTAGGCGTGGGTTTTGGGCGCACACCGATCCATTTTTCAGCGCACCTGTAAAAAAAGGCCTTTTTAAATTTTTTGCCGAAAATGGACGTGAATGCCACTTGACACGTGTCCAAAAATAAAAATGATTTTTCGGCCGCGTGCCGAAAATGAAATTACCGCAAGAGCCATGCGGTAACTCCATTTTGTCACACGTTGGGTGTGTGTAGACGCTTATGTGGTTTAATGAAAGGGTACCTGAGTAACAAAAATAAGGGAAAAGGAAAAATATCTACAAGAATATAATTGCAGAGAACATCCTATAGTGATGCATCTGACTTTAAACAAGGCTATAACTCAGTTCTGGAACAAAATATTTACAGAAGGAGCTCCCAGCTTCACCAGAAAATGACTGCTTGATCTTATCTGCCAGAAAAAAAAGACAAGTTGAACTGGCTCCAAAAACACATATTTGGAATTCCTATACCTCACAATATAAGTGCAGGGAAGTTTAAGAAAGAACATAGCATCAATCTGGAGCACCCTGGATGCATTATAAGAAATGTTTCCTACGCTGCTGTGTGGCTCTGGCCACAACATCAGGAAATATATTGATCTTAGTATTAGAGAACAGAGAGTCTTTATATTTAGAGAAAAGCCTAAGCACTAATGGGGCTATTCTCCAACTGGGCGTCTCCATTTAGGCACCCCAAGGACATGCAGTAGCCTATTTTATTATTTATTCAAACTAGCCAAAATATCCAGGTAACAAATTTACAACAAAGAAATGCAAGAAAAAAAATACAAGAATAAATACAAGCTCATCAAAATGAAACACATTTGCTATTCTATAACAGAATCTAGATGACTAGGGGCTTCTTTTACAAAACTGCGCTAGTGATTCCCGCATGGCAAAATAGAGAACGTCCACAGGAATTGAATGGGCTTCCTCTCATTTGTCACACTGCTTTGTCAGTGGCATTCCTAGGCTGGCTGACACCTGGGGCGGATCGCCGATGTGCCCCCCCCCCCCGGCAAAATTACACCCCCCCTCCCGGGTGCTGCGCGACCCTCCCGGGTGCATTTTTACCTGCTGGGGGGGGGGGGGTGCTGCACACCTGTCGGCTCCGAGTCCACTCATTCCCTGCTGCTCCCTCTGCCCCGGAACAGGAAGTAACCTGTTCCGTGCAGAGGGAGCAGCAGGGAGGGAACGAGCGGACTCAGCCAACAGGCGCGCGGCACCCCCCAGTGGCGTGCACCCGGAGCGGACCGCCCCCACCGCCCTCCCCCTTGGTACGCCACTGTGCTTTGAAAAAGAGGCCCTAGGTTCCTTATAGAATAGCAACGTAACCCGGTATTGATGTGCCTAATATTTAGGTGCCTACAGTTACCCATAGAGTTGGCATATGTGCGGTTACCTAAACATGGCTAGGAACACTGTTCTCGCTATGCTGAGCGGGAGTCCTCCAACTGCATTGCTGCCAGTAGAGGGCAGTGCTTCAAGAATGTGTTTTCAATCACTATGGACAGGCTGGTTTTCTAAAGTCTTGCAGAGCTTGCCTGTCTCTCACTATTGAAAATGTGATAGTAAAATAGCAGCCTCCACTGGCATGCCTGTAGGTGGAGGTCTGCCACTCAGAGGGAACAGTGGCTGGGATGCATGTAACTTGCAGTATTCTGAAAGTTACACATGTAAGTGGGAGCACTTCCTGTGACACCCCCCCCCCCCCCGATTTAGTCCCCCTGCAGATGCACAGTATGGGGCTCTTTCACTAAACTGCCTTAGCACTAACATGCCCTTAACATGGCAAAAAAAGGCTTTACTGTAAAAAGCTTTAAAGCATTTTGTGGTAATTTTCCTGTCAGCGTGCACTTATCACACATTATTTACTTTTTTGTCATTTTTACGGGAGCGGGCACATCATGGGCAGGGATTAAGATTGACAGCATTATCCAGATAACTTGTTCACATTAGCGCCTGACAACTGGATAACAGAGATAAGGCGGGAGCACTTAAGAGGGTCTTTTGCTAAGCTGCGGTTGCAATCAGCTGATGGTAAATGCCGCGATGCCCACAGGAATATAATGAGCGTCTCAGCGTTTACCGCAAGCTGATTTCTATAGTGAGCTAAAAACGCTACCTTGGTTTAGTAAAAGACCCCCTTAGTGCCTCTTAAATAGGAGGTGGTAAGTGCTCCCGCATTAATATATTCGCAGGTCTCACACGCTAAAGGAAAAATTAACAAGAGACCTTGAAAAAAAAAAAAGCTCTGTTTTAGGGATGCATTAGAAATGGGCTTAGAGTGTAGGAAAGTTCCATTTTAAAATGCAATTATGCACCACACCCATTGCTTAGTGCATCTTAGTAAAAGGCCCCTATGTGAGAGAAGTGGGTAACAGAAGGGGAGAGACGCAGCCACACAACCCTGATGGCTTGGTTCCTTCCTGGATTGTGTACACTTAGCAGGCTTTCACTTCTGGTGTGCAGTTTGCTGTCTATACAACCTGGAAGGCACATGGCATTGGGAATTTCTTTACTAAATCTGAGCTATAAAACTCTTGTTAATAGATTAAGGTTTTGAACCTCTTGATACGCCACAACCAGGTTGGATTTATGAAAAATAGATTCATTGGCGATAATTTACGTCTTTTTCTGATATTAACTATATAACTATGAACCACCAATGCAAGTATGAGCTGTGTACCTAGACGCTGAAAAAGCATTCGATAGAATTGAATGGTCATATTTATTTTACGTACTGAATTAGTTTGAAATGGGACAAAGATTCTCTGATTGAATTCATATCCTTTATCATTCTCCTTTCCTCAGTCAAAAATTTTGGTCACTGAATCCCTGACTCAACACTTGCATTTAGACCATGGTACTTGACAACAAATGCTCTTTCTCGCCCCTCCTTTTTAATCTTGCTTTAGAACCTGTACTTACTTCAATAAAACAAAATCTTCAAATTAATGGTATACGAACCTCTAATATAGAGAGGAAATTTGTGGCCTGTGCTGATGATTTGTCAATTTTTCTATCAGATCCCATTATCTCCATTATAAGTGCATAAGTATTGCCATACTGGGACAGACCAAAGGTCCATCAAGCCCAGCATCCTGTTTCCAACAGTAGCCAATCCAGGTCACAAATACCTGGCAAGATCCCCAAAAAGTTCAATACGTTTTATACTGCTTATCACAGAAATAGCAGTTCAGACTGTAGATGAATTCTCTACCTTTTTGGGATACAAAATAAACTGTGACAAATCAGAAATTATGCCTTTAAATAGTTTTACAAGCCAATCGTCCATTGATATAAATAACTTTAAATAGTCTCCTTTGCAAATTAAATAGCTGGGCACTTGGTTAAATAAATACCCTGAACAAACAATGCTCCTTAATTCTGCTAAGATTCACGCAATTATTGACTCAGCCTGTACAACATGGTTTCCCCTTAACCTCTCTTAGTAGGGGTTAGGCTGGACACCGTCAAAATGGTTCTCACACCACAAATTAATTATATCCTAATGGTGTTACCTGGTATATGTTCATTCATTCAATTCTCTCCTCATGAACCAGCATCAACAATATGTCTCTTAATTCAATACTAAACACCTTGCTACAGAGTGTGCTAAAAACAGAAGGAAAGGCCTGAGAGCCCCATCTATTGGAATGAATTAAGATTTATGGGGTGAATTACTGGCATAAAAAAACCTCCTTAAGAGGCACTAAACCTCCATGCAATGTTTCATTTCACTGGTAACCCTCAATTTTTATAATTTAAAGTTCAATTCAAAAAAGACTTAGGCCTCTGTTTACTAAGCTGTGCTGTAGGCACACCAGCGTCTTTAGCATGTTCTAATGCTACAGACACCCATATATTCCTATGGGTGTCTCTGCGCGCTAATTTTTAGAGCTCGCTAAAAACACTAGTGCACCCTAGTAAACAGGGCCCTTAGCTTTAAAAAAATGTGCTCAAGGAATAACGCTCTGTGCAGCCCCCACCGACTGTGGCCAAAGTTTCACCAAAAGCTGCTTCAAGGTGTCACATCAATCAGAGTTTCCGCACTGCTTACTCCTGCAGTTTGTTTACCAGAATTTTACAAATCCATTGACTCCAAATTATCTAAAATTTTATGGAATAAAAAATCGCCTAGAATAGCACTCAAGACCCCAAGAGATCAGGGTGGTATAAATTTTCCAAACTTTTGCTCCTCCCATACTGCCTCTCTCTTGAGACACGGAGTTTATTGGCTACCACAGAATGCAATGGATGATTACTCTCCTACTTGGTTGCAAATTGAAAAAGGTCTCATTGAGCTTTTCCTCTTTCACGGCTTCTCACTGCTGATCAGTGGTGTTCCTAGGGGGGGGGGGGTGCGGTCCGCCCCGGGTGCACACCGCTGGGGGGGTGCTACGCGCCTGTTGGCGCCGCTTGTTCCATGCTCCCTCTGTCCCGGAACAGGTGACTTCCTGTTCCGGGGCAGAGGGAGCATGGAACAAGCGAAGCCGACAGGCGCGCGGCATCCCCCCCCCCAGCAGGTAAAAATGCACCCGGGGGGGGGGTGTCGTTTCGCCGGGGGGAGGTGTCATTTCGCCGGGGGGGGGGGGAGGCACTGCACCGGGAGGGGGGGTGCATCGGTGATCTGCCCCGGGTGTCAGCCGCCCTAGGAACGCCACTGCTGCTAATCTCCCCCCTCAGCCTCAAAAACTTTCAACTTCTGAAAGACACTCATATCTCACTACTTACTCTTGATAATACTTTTAATCTTCAGGATGGCAAACACTGGACAGTCATGAGACAGGTTAGTTTTACCCTACTGATGATGTGTCATTGCAATAGTAATCATTAAATATAGCCATCTGGAATAATCTGAAACTCAAAATAGCTGATCCCTACATCAACTGACCTTTATGGAAATCTTTGGGAATTTGGTCTATCAGACATTTACAATTGAACTTGAAATACTACTCTTTCCATGAACTATCTCAGAAATATCTGTTACCAGAAACTCAATACTTCAGGGGATCTTTTACTAAAGTTTAGTTAGAGTTATCTGCAGCAGGGCCCATTTTATTCCTATGGACCCTGATGTAGATAACTCGAGCTAAACTTTAGTAAAAGACCCCCTCTCAATTGGTTAAGACTAATGAAAGACATAAAAAAATAAATGATGCCTCTAAATTTTCTTCAAGAAACATCCACCACTTACATGATCTGTAACAATTTGCTTGCTGAGGGTATACAAAATAAGACCAAGAATACTATAATGCCTCTGTATCGCTCCATGGTGCAACCTCACCTTGAGTATTGCATTCAATTCTGGTCACCTTATCTCAAAAAAGATATAGTGGAATTAGAAAATGTTCAAAGAAGAGCAACTAAAATGATAACGGGGATGGAACTCCTTGCATATGAGGAAAGGCCAAATAGGTTAGGGCTCTTCAGTTTGTAACAGAGATGACTGAGAGGGATATGACTGATGTTTACAAAATCCTGAGTGGTGTAGAAAATGGGTAAAAGTGAATCCATTTTTTACTCTTTCAAAAAGTACAAAGACCAGGGGACACTGAATGAAATGACATGGAAATACTTGTAAAACAAATAGAAGGAAATATTTTTTCATTCAAAAAATAGTAAAGCTCTGGAACTCTTTGCTGGAGGATGTGGAGGAAAAATCCATAGTCTGTTGAGATGGACATGGGGGAAACTGCTGCTTACCCCGGGATTGGTAGCATGGAATGGTGCTACTAATTGGGTTTCTGCCAGGTACTTGTGACATGGGTTGGCCACAGTTGGAAGCAGGATACTAGACTAGATGGACCATTGATCTGACCCAGTATGGCTATTCTTATGTTCTTAAGGAGTGGTTTACATATAAATAAAATCAAAATAAATGAAGAGAGAAATTAGAACTCCATTTGTGACAAGACAGAGAGGGAAAGAAGTTTCACGAGGAACAACACGAATGAGTATACTCTATTGAAAAGCATACTGGAATAGTTCAGTTTTCAGTCCAGCCTTAAATTTATCAAATGACTTCTCTAGACGGAGATGGGAAGGGAGGGTGTTCGAAAGCGAGGGACTAGTACACTAAAGATTGCATTACATTACACAGGACACTTATATTCTGCTCTAGCCTCATGAGGTCAGGGTGGCTAACAAACAGAAAACTGGTCAGTCCTAGGACTATTACACATACTTACTACTTCAATTAATCATCTAATTTATTTATTTATTTGTTTATTTATTCATGAATGGAGTGGAGGAGTGGCCTGGTGGTTAGGGTGGTGGACTCTGGTCCTGGGGAACTGAGGAAATGAGTTTGATTCCCACTTCAGGCACAGGCAGCTCCTTGTGACTCTGGGCAAGTCACTTAACCCTCCATTGTCCCATGTAAGCGCATTGAGCCTGCCATGAGTGGGAAAGCGCGGGGTACAAATGTAATAAACATTTATACCCCACTTTTTTTCCACATAAAGCAGACTCAAAGTGGCTTACAATGTATGGATGATTTAATTACAATTACATTAGATAGGGTAGAAGGAACAGGGTAAGAGGTAAAAGGGAAAGGGAAAGGGAAGAGAGTCTAAAATGGACTGTGGAAATCCAGATGCTGAGATGGATCAGAGTGGCTTGTACAGCTCTCAGCAAGGCAATCCGTAATGGGGAACTGTTGTAAAGCCCTGTAAGCGCAGATGAAGTGCAGAAGAAGCAGCAGTATGCGGCCTGGAGAGTGGAAGAGGTCACCGGAGGCAGACGACAGCAGCTGGAGGCGGACAATGCTGGCGGGGCCCGGGATGCCAACGGGTCCGGCAATAACACCGTAGAGGAATAGGGACCGCAGTCTGCCTGAATTAAAGGCAACAGACCCCCCCCCCCCCCCGGCAACATGCGGCGACTCAAAAGGAAGCAAGCCCCCCCACAAGGTGCAGCTATACCCAAAAAGTCTCCCCAACGCGAAGTAGGCCTCGATGCCCAGCAACTGGCAACAAGCAGCGTAGAAGACTATCGCGGTCTGGAGATCAAGCTGAGACGCCAGCGGTCCGATGGAAAGGCTGGTGGAGAGCTGGGTCAAATGAACATCGGGGATTAGCCAATCAATAGTCACACAAGCTTCCCGCATTGTGGGGAGCCGGTCCGCGCACTCCAGCACCCAGAACCGCAACATCAATGTAATGCTTAATAAACTTTGGTTAATGGATGGAGGACACTGATGGTGCCATTGTGGGCTTTATTTCATGGAAGTGGGGTACCGCTCCTGATAAAGATGAATCAAAACAGAGCTTCCGTTGAGCAGCGACCCAAGAATTGACTCTTTTTTAAGCTAAGTTTTCAGCCATTTTGTTTTGAACTGATTTTGATCTTTTGGCTTCTCTCCATGAACTGTTTTTATATGTGGGACATTTTTTTAAACTCTTGCTGAACTTTATGTATGATTTATTCACTAATGCACATGTTTAGGTACATTAATATGGAAGGTTATGTGATATGAATATGAGCATTTATGTATGGCCCTGAAATATAAGGGACACTTCATATCAACTGCTCAAAGGCTGGAAATTAGCCTTTACTGAAACCCTTCTTTACATATATATACATATATATTTACTTTTTGTATGTTAGTGGAGTTTGAGATTCTCACATTGACTCTTAGGGTGATTGTTTATTGGATCAGGTTTAGCATTTACTTCCCCGAGTCCTTTAGGGACTATTGTGATTTCTTAACAAACTTTTGAAAGAGGAATGTCTTTAATATGTTGTGAAATAATTTGTCATTAGTCAGTCGTCTGCACTTTATATACCAGTCAATATTCAGCCCATGGTAGAAGCCTTATTTTTTTTATGGTGGCCACCATGGGCTGATTTACATACGGATATTCAGGGCCGAGCCATATCCAGCTCCAGGTACTGACAATGTTCAGTGGTGGTATCAGGGGCGTAGCCAGACAACAGATTTTGGGTGGGCCTAAGGAAGAACTGGGTGGGCACCAATTGTTCTCCCCCCCCCCAACCACCACCCAAAAAATATCTCTGCTGGTGGGAAAACGCTTCTTTCCACCTTGGCAGTCTGCAGCAGGCATGCTTTGAAAACTGATCATACGCAGGTGCCGGTATCATGGAGAGTAGCATTTTCGATACCATCAGGAGGAAGACTTCAGCTGGCCGAGCTTGGGATCCCACAGCTACCACTAAACGTATGCTACTGTTGGGTGGGCCTGAGCCCTAAGTGGGTGGGCCCCGGGATAGGTACTCAGTTAACTTAGTACAGGCTTTTTTCTGTCTGAAGTTAACTGGGTAGCACCACTGAAAATCTGGGTTAGACCCAGTGAGCAGGAGTTAATCCAGATAGAAGCTGCTCCTACTCAAATAACTCCTTCTGAATGTTAAGCCATTGTTTAGTAAACTCCTGAATTATGAAAGGAACATTTAACCAGAAAGTTGATCCTCATGGGCTGGAACAGTACAGAAAACTAGCTTGCCAATGCTCAAAGGAAATGGTATTCAAATTATATGCACGTTATAAAAGCTAAAGCAGCGTTTTTCAACCAGTGTGCCGTGGCTGCTCCCCAGGTGTGCTGGAGGTGTTGGGCCAGCTTATTTGTGCCAGAATGGAGTAAATTGTTTTTCTTGTCTCTTAGCAGTTGGTGGCAGGCAGCAGCGATTTTAAACAGCCTGCTTGTGCCAACCCCAGAGCCTTCTCTCTGATGTAACTTCCTGTTTCCACAAAGGTGGGAAGCCTCAGAGAGAAGGCTCTGGGGCTGTCACAAGCAGGCTGTATGAAATCTCTGCTCCAGTGGCGTAGCCACAGGTGGGCCTGGGTGGGCCTCTTAGAGCTCAGGCCCATCCAACAGTAGCACATGTTTAGCTGGTGGGGATCCCAAACTCCGCCAGCTAAAGACATCCCCCTGATGGTAATGAAAATGCTACTCCCCATGATACTGGCACCTGCGCATGCTCAGTGTTCAGTGCATGCCTGCTGCAGACTACCAAGGTGGAAAGAAGTGTTTTCCCAGCAACTGAGAAATTTTTTCAGTGGTGGTGGTGTGGGGGGGTGGGGGGGGGGGACACTTGGTGCCCAGCCACTTCTTGCCCTGGCCCACCCAAAATCTGTTGTCTGGCTACGCCCCTGCTCTGCTCACTGCTGTCAATTGCTAGAGACAAGAAAACTTTTAAAAGATACATGGGGGTGGGGGAATCAAGAGAGACAAGGGGAGAAGCCTGGTCACCAGAGGGAGAGGGGACAGGAGGGAGAGCTACTGGACTATTTTTATGGTCATGGGGGGAAGAAAAGGTAAATGCTGGACTATTTGTGAGGGGAGGGAGAGATGATAAATGCTAGACTAATTGTGAGGGTGGGGGAAGAGAAGGTAAATGCTGTACTGTTTGTGAGGGGAGAGGAAGAGAAGGTTGAAATGCTGGACTATGAATAGGAGGGGAAAAAGATCACATGCTGGACCATGTCTGTGTGTGTGGTGGTGGGGAGGGATGATAAAGTGCTGGACCATGTGTGGAGGTGGGAGTGGGGGGGGGGGGGAAGAAGGTAAAATGCTGGACCATGTGTGGGGGGGTGCCTTGACAATTTTAGCGCTGTGTAAGTGCCGTGAAATGAAAAAGGCTGAAAATCTCTGAGCCAAAGCAAATGGGAGAATGTGCTAGGCGCATGCGCAGAAGAGTTTCACGGTAAGCTCAACTCTTGTGCACATGCACCAGGCAAACCATAAAGTGAAGCACACATTAGCGCCTGTTTTCTGCACCTTTAAATATAAGCATTTCAATTTCTTTTTAAACTTTGAAGTTTTATACTTAAGGAAACAGGTGCCCATGTGTGCTTTCACTTTTGGGTCTGCTCTGACTCACACACATTCGTCTCTCACTACTAGCGCTTAGGGACTTGCATGGGCTTTCTTCTGCTTCCAAATTATATAAAAACCAGGAGATTTTAAAGAGAGAATCATGAGAAATGCTCTTTTCAAACACCTGCTCTGAGCTGGTGTTATTTTTTTTCAGCGGTAAGGTGGCTTTGTTTTATGCGCTGTTCTCTGAGCATTGGGAGGAAATAGGAAATGACCTCATTAACATCCGTTTGACTACTTTTGCATGTTATTTGCGCTAATCTTTGGAATGCACATTGTCTCCTGCAGTAGAATCCTCTGAGCATTCTGCGCTCACTAATTTCAGCGCTAGTCTGGCGCTAATTACCTCTAGTGCTGGTGTTACGTTGTGAGCATCAGCCCATCAATTAGTTACTCTAGATTAAGACCTTAAAATAACACATCATGCACTCTGTTATTCTTCACTTCTAACATACTTTTTACCATCTGGGCCATTTAACAACAGCATGCTGTCTTTGTCAATTGTCTTCTCAGTTTGTTTCCACATCTAACATCTTATGTTGACAGTAAACCATTGAGACCTTGGCACACTAATGGATCAGTGTGTTTAAAACTCACAAAGCAGCACTGCAGTTGGATTTGTTAAAAGCATTTGTGGGGTAATTCTGTAAGTTGGCATCTAGAGGTAGGAACCACTTAGGCGTGTCAAAAGCACCATTAACTGACAGGCTGCTGTATGCACTGTTCCCTATTCTATAAGGGGTCCTTTTACTATGCTGCAATAAAAGGGAGCCTGCGCTAGCGTTTATGACACACGCTGAGGCCTCCTTTTACCACAGTGAGTAAAGGCAGTCCATTATTTGGAAAAAGAAATGGTTGTGGAGTAAGTAAACCACTTACTGCATGGCGAAAAACAGAGAAACAGCAACCCTTGCAGTCACACAAACAAGTCAAACACAGCGAGGGTGACAAAAAAAAAATAGAGCAGCAGATGATGTCCAAAATATTGTGGCTTTATTACAACATCCAAGACTCTGACACGAGTCGTGTTTCGGCATAAAAAGGCCTTCCTCAGGAGTCGTCTATTGGATGTATGAGGATTCTATGCCAGCCTTAATGAAATATACATGTTATCCGATACATTGCTGCTTAGTTCTATCAAATAAATGTCTGAACGCTTGAACTCTCAATTTCGGTGGGGAGTCCTTACCGCCTCCCATTGAGATGGCGGTAAGGGCTCCCGCGCTAACCGGCATGGCACTGCCCGATTACCACCAGCTGAGTTCTGGCGCTACAAAAGTAGGACATATTTTTGAAGTGCTGGAAATGGTGTGCGCTAGGGATGGGAACTACTGCCGGGCTCCTGTGGTAGTTCCGGATTGGTGTGTGGTAAGCCCGTGGTGGGCTTACCATTGCTTAGTAAAAGGACCCTTAAGGTAGCTCTTAAATATCATAGTCCCCAACTGCAAGAGGGGTGTACACATGGGCGGGCCATGGGCGTGTCTCCCAGTTTTACACATACTGCTTGATATTTAAAACCATTTAACCAGCTAGGAACAAGTCTTGGCCGGTTAAACGGCACTTAACCAGCTATCTGGCAATATGCAGTGGGAGATCACTGGTTATCTCTTGCACAATATTGCCAGTTAGCGCTTAGTGAAGTATAATGGGTAGACGTGAATCACTCGTTTACTCTTTCCAAAAATACTAGGACTAGGGGGCATGCAATGAAGCTACAAAGTAGTAAATTTAAAACAAATCAGAGAAAATATTTCTTCACTCAACGTGTAATTAAACTTTGGAATTAGTTGCCAGAGAATGTGATAAAAGCAGTTAGCTTGACGGGGTTTAAAAAAGGTCTGGATGACTTCCTAAAAGAAAAGTCCATAAGCCATTATTAAAATGGACTTGGAAAATCCACTGCTTATTTCTGGGATAAGCAGCATAAAATGTATTGTACTGTTTTGGGATCTTGCCAGGTACTTGTGACCTGGATTGGCCACTGTTAGAAACAGGATACTGGGCTTGATGGGCCTTCGGTCTGACCCAGTATGGCAACAGTTATGTACTTATGTAACCAGTTATATTGCTAATATTTGCTAATATTCAGCACATCGCTGGCTAAGTTTTGCAGTCAAACTGGGCTGCCGAAGTAGCTGAACTATCTTTGGCTGGTTTCAACTTAACCGCCAATGATGAATATCAGCTTGGCTGGTTAAGTTGAAACCGGCCAAAAAACACCCAGATATTCAATGCCAGTCACCAGAAACAGCCCAGCTAACTCCTGCAAGCTGAATATCAGGCCAGTAATTTGTGGAGTAAATCATGCACATCACTTACTGCCCTTAAGCATGCCAGCTTTCACCTGCCAGTGACATGGCATAAGAGGGTACGCCTAAACATGGGCACACCAAATGGCAACATATGCCAGTATTCTATAACAGAATCTTGGTGCCATGATTCTGATGTAGAATTGGCGCTAGGTACATGGCATTGGGATACCTAAACTAAGACACCAATTTCTAAAGTTGCCTTGTAAGGTTATGGGTAACAGCACCTTTCTCAGCCTTAAATTGGGATTCCTGTTGTACGATAAGCTTGCTAATATTCTTATTTCTTTTGATAATGTGCATTATAACATGCCCCCTCTTTGCAGTTTTAACTGTACCCTAGAAAAGGGGTAACCAAGTATTCTCTTTTTTTATTTCAAAGTTTTAAAAAATGAACATTTGTACATACATTTAGGGGCTGTTTTACTAAATCATGTTAGGCGCTAACATGCTTAATGCGGGAAAAAAAAGCTTACTGCAAAAATGTCAGAAAATTCTAGTAATGTCGGAAAATTCTTTTTCACAGGGAGGGTGGTTGATGCCTGGAATGCCCTCCCGAAGCAGGAAGTGGAAAAAAACGGTGGTGGAATTCAAAAAGGCGTGAGATGAACACAGAGGATCTCTAATTAGAACATGAATGGTAAGTCAAATGGTGCTTTCATGGCAAGTCTGGCTGTAGAAACTAAGGCCAGTGCTGGGATGGATTGTCTGGTCTATGTCCCACATATAGCAATCCAGTTTAGGATGGGCTGGATAGGGCTTCAATGGAGACTCCAGTAATTTGGAACGCGAAGACAGTGCCAGGCAGACTTTTACGGTCTGTGTCCCACGAATAACACGACAGATTCGGATAGGCTGGAGTGGGCTTTGACGGCAACTCCAGTAGTTGGAACCGGACGGATTTCTATGTCTCAGGAACACCAAAGAAAGACCATGATCAAGTATATAATCACACGTTCATTGGGGTAATAGTATCTGAGGACCTGAAGGCGACGAAACAGTGCGACAAGGCGGTGGCCGTAGCTAGAAGATTGCTAGGCTGTATAGAGAGAGGAGTGACCAGCAGAAGAAAGGAGGTTTTAATGCCCCTGTATAAGACGTTGGTGAGGCCCCACCTGGAGTATTGTGTTCAGTTTTGGAGGCCGTATCTTGCGAAGGATGTTAAAAAAATGGAAGCGGTGCAAAGAAAAGCTACGAGGATGGTATGGGATTTGCGTTCCAAGACATATGAAGAGAGACTTGCTGACCTGAACATGTATACCCTGGAGGAAAGGAGGAACAGGGGTGATATGATACAGACGTTCAAATATTTGAAAGGTATTAATCCGCAAACGAATCTTTTCCGGAGATGGGAAGGCGGTAGAACGAGAGGACATGAAATGAGATTGAAGGGGGGCAGACTCAGGAAAGATGTCAGGAAGTATTTTTTCACGGAGAGGGTGGTGGACGCTTGGAGAACTCTTTTATTAAAAAAGAAACGCAAAGCCATACAGAAACATATAACCCCAAACCAAATATATACAAACAAGTCCCCCACCTTAAATCCACCTATCTACCTATATACACTGTCAACCCCCACCCATCCTAAAATGAAATTAAATGAACATAAAATTCAAATAAAACTCGAAGCCAATTCAAAATAAACTGTCCAACCCCTCTATGGAGGTTTCAAGTGCACATGCCTCCACCAAACATTGGTTCTTGCTATCCCCTCCGCCACCCGTTCCCACTGGGCTACCCCCTGGACCGCCCGAACCACCTCCCAACTAACGCTGTCGGCTGATCGGTAGTCCTGGTGCAAGGAGACCCCACACCGAGCCATCCAGAGGCTAAACCGGAGTATCACCGAGATGAGGAACTCCGTCACCGGATCTAACCACCCACCTCCCCCCTGCCGCCCGTAAACCCAATCTGCATATGAATATGAGTTAAAACTCGGGATGTGTAATAATGCTGCTACCCTGCCACATACCATTCGTGTAAAAGGGCATTCCCGTAAAAAATGTTCCATCGTTTCCTCCCTCCCCACGCACTCCCCCCTTGGGCAATCCCGTTCCTGCACATTCCTGTAGTTAATATTCCCTCTGACATACAATTTCCCGTGAAAAGACAGCCAAGCAATGTCTCTGTATTTCGGCGGGATCCTCCGTGAGGCCACCAACCGCAAGCCCTGCCTCAGCACTGGACCAGGTGCATCCTTCAGTACCAGGGGCGATGAGAATGTTTGGGACCTCACCCGTTCCACCCATACCTCCCTCCTCCCTGTCTTTATTTCCTCTGCCAAAATTCCCCAAACTCGTACCAGCCGAACTAAGGGCCTATAGTACCCAACCTGGTCCGGAGCCCCCTTCCTTACCACCCCCACCCTCCTTCCCAACTTCCACGGGAGCCAGAATCTCTCCCACCAAGACAGAACGCTACCTGCCCATCCTGGCGGATCTCTGTCCAGTGCCCGTCCCAGGTTAAACTGAATAAACAGGGAGCTAAAGAAAAGTACAGGGTTTACCATCCCTACTCCCCCCTCTTCCCGGGCCAAGTATGTGATGTTACGCTTGACCGGGTTCAGCCGATTCCCCCACAACATCTGAAAAAAAACACTATATAGGGTGGTATAACAATGCACTGGCAACAAACAAATATAACTGATAAACAAAAACATAGGCACCAGGTGAGATTTAATCAGCTGAACCCGGTCAGTCATGGACATCCTCCACCCTTTCCATCTGTCAACCTTTTCCTTAGCTCCCTGTATGCACCGCTGCCAATTAAAGGTTGCATAATCCCCCTGTTCAAAATATACCCCTAATACCCGCAGTCTGCTAATGGCCTCCGGAAACTCCCCTCCCAAATCAAAAGAGCCCCCTGGAGGACCCACCCACAGACTCTGACTTTTCTGGAAGTTTATCAAAGCCCCTGTAGCCTGTGAGTACCCAGAAATGACCCCTTTCAATTTCTCCCCCTCTGTTGTGTCCGCCACCCACACCGTGACATCATCAGCGTAAGCCACCACCCTTAATTGAGACCCT
Organism: Microcaecilia unicolor; assembly: GCF_901765095.1. Taxonomy (NCBI): domain Eukaryota; kingdom Metazoa; phylum Chordata; class Amphibia; order Gymnophiona; family Siphonopidae; genus Microcaecilia; species Microcaecilia unicolor. Next base: position 308,178,138 of record NC_044033.1, read on the forward strand.
GTACACACCTCCACCCCCCGAAGTCCCTCCTTCCCTCCCTGCTCTAACCGCCTAACAAAGGGATCAATTGCAAAAGCATAAAGTACCGGGCTTAAAGGACATCCCTGCCGCACCCCTGCTGTCACCCCGAACCTATTCCCTTTCCAACCGTTCACCAGGGGAAAACACCGTGCCCTCGTGTACAATAAACGTAATTGAGCCACCCATTCCCTAGGAAACCCATAGTGCTCTAAAACCTGCCAAAGAAACGCCCACTGTACCCTGTCAAAAGCCTTATCCTGATCTAATGCCACCATTAGTCTTCCTTCCCCCCGACTATGTTCCACCCCTTCCCTTACCCAAGCCGCTGCCTCCAGAACCCCCCTCCCCTTAATCCCACAGGCCTGTGAACTTGCCAACACCCCCCCCACCACCTCCTTCATCCTATTCAGAAGCATATGCGCGAATATCTTCCGATCACCATTGAGCAGGGCAATCGGACGCCAGTTGGCCAAGGACTCTGGATCTTTTCCCTTACTCAGAAGAATCAACGCTGCCTCGGTCAGGGATTGGGGTAAAACCCCCTGCTGACGTGCAGCCTCCCAGACTTGCAGCAGGATTGGGGCCAGAAGGTGCTTAAATGCCTGATAGTACTCTGCTGTGAGTCCATCTGGCCCTGGTGCTGTCTTCCTCCTTAAGGCCCCAATGGCCTCTTCTACCTCCCCCAGCGACCAGGGGCGCAACAGGGCCTGAAGAGACGGGCCCCCCCTTCCCACCCCCGGTGTCCCCGCAATATAGTGACCCATCACTTCCTTATCCACTTGCTTATCTGAAAAAAATCGTGCAAAGTGCTCTTCCACCACCTTTAGAATCCCCTCCTTCGACACCTGAACTACCCCTCCCATGTCCCTTAAACCCCCCACAATCCTATGCTCCCTCCGCTCCTTGCAACACATAAATGGGTCTGGGCTGACCAATTTCCCAAAGTCCCGTTCATAGACCAAGGAGGCATATCGATCATACTGGACCTTTTCAAGTTGCTCCTGCAAATCCAGAATATCCTCCTTTCTCCCTCCATTGGAGAGTAGATAGTCCCTTCGTTTCTTAATGGCAGTCCCCAGCCGAGTTCTCTCCCTTCCTTCTCTCCGAGCTTGACGGGTGAAAAAAAACCTCGTCCGCCTCTTCACTAACTCCCACCACTCTCCAATGGAGGGAAAAATACCCTGGATCGAAAGCTGGTCACTCAAAAAGGCCCGATATTCCTCCTTGACCTTCTCATCGGTAACCCATTTAAGGTTAAGCCGCCATAACCCCCTCCCCGGCCTATGCCCCGCCCAACCCCCCACCTCCACCAACACCAGTTTATGGTCCGAGAAGTCCACGTCCACCAACCTGGGCCCCCGAACGCATGCCCCTTCCCGGACCAAAAATCTGTCTATCCTGCTCCTACACTGTCCCCGTGCAAATGTGAAACCCTCCACCTCTGGTGAAAATTCAAGGTGCACATCTACCAACCCTGCCCCTTTCATTATCCCAGCTAGCCGTATCCCATCATACCTCACCTGCGCTGCCCTTCCTCCACTATCCTGTTTCCTCAAAATGGTGTTAAAATCCCCCCCCCAAACCACCTGACGTGCCGTGTATAAATAAGGTTTAATTTTACCAAATAACCGTGAACGTTCCCTCTTACTTTGTGGCCCATAAACATTAATAATCCGGGAAGCCACCCCGTGCCACAAAACATCCACCACCAAACACCTCCCTACTCCTAATTCCATCACCCTTTGAATCTGTACCTTATGTGTTTTAAATAATATCCCTACCCCCCCCATACCTGTCCCCTGCCAAGCCCCAAACCGAAGGCCCCCATCTCCAGGCCCTCCTCGCACGCCTGATTGCCTCCATAGTTTGCAAGCGTGTCTCCTGGATTAGGAAACAGTCTGCCTGGATCATGGAGAGGCCCTCAAAGGCCAAACATTGCGCCCTCTGGGAGGCCACACTCGCCACATTCAGAGTGGCAAATAATAATATAATACCTGCCATTATGTAGGGAAAGATGACTGTCTCCCAACCTCTTCCTGCTGAACTGCTTCCTTCACATCACCCCTACCTAGAGCCCAGACCCCTTCTTCAACCACTTCTTCCTCCGCCCAATCCCTAACCCCGGCTTCAAAACCTCCCTCCTTCCCCACCCCCTCCCCCCTGCCCTTCTTCCTTCCCTTCTTCTTCTTAGACTCATCCAACCCCCCCTCCTCTTCAGACAAAGACAAACCCCCCCGCCCGCCTCCCTCTATTTGCCCCCCCTCCCCCCTCTGATCCCCTCCCACCCCCTGAACCTTCCCCCTCTCACTCCCGTGATCCTTCCCCTGTAGAGCTCGAATTCTATCCGATCGCCTCATAAGCTTCTCCCCCTCTCCTGCCCCCCCTCTTCCCCCCTCCCCGTCCAACCCGCCCCCACCCTCCACACTAATCTCCATCCTCCTAACCTTCCCCCCCTTCTTCTTACGCTTACCCCCCTCTCCCTCCACCCCCTCTAATTTCCTCTTTCCTTCCTCCCCTCCCCCCACAACCCCACCGACCCCTTCCCCTTCTTCTTCCACCACCTCCTCTTCCTCTGCCAAAACCTGAAACCGGTTTCCTGTCTCCCTCTCTTGCCGAGCCCCCTCTCCTGACCCCCCTGAAATCCCTCTACCCTTCCCCTTCACCCCCTTCTGCTTCTTGGGGACCTGGGCCCATTCATCTACCCCTTCCAGCCCTTGCCCCTGTTTCCTCACCTGTGCTGCTGCCTCTGGAACCCCCACCTCCACAACCTCCCTCTGTGCCCCCCTTGCCCCCTGATCCCGACCCTGAACCCCCCCTCCCCCCTCCTCCTGCACCTCCTCTTCCCTCCCCCCATTATGCGACGCCCTAGGGCAGTCCCGGAAGGCATGCCCCAGACCACCACAAAGATTGCACCTGATCGAAGAACACTCTTCGGTGGGATGATCTTTCGATCCGCACTTAGCACATTGCTGTACTGGGCAGGACATGCTAAAATGGCGGAAAGACCCACACCGAAAACATTGTCTTGGCTGTCCCTTGTAAAAACACAGGATTCTGTCCCTTCCAATAAAAGCCGCTGAAGGAATGTGTTGTACTACCTGCCCTACCTGGTGAAGTTTAACCAAAGCCCCCCACCCCCCCGCCCAGACTCTACTGGGATCCGGGAGCTTGGTCAATGGAGTCCTCAACTCGGCATACCTGTGCAGCCAAAAGGCCAAGTCTGCCCCTGAGATGGACTCGTTACGGACTAGCAGAGTCACCTGCACCAGATCTGGCCGACTGATGGGAACTACCCTATAATATTTCCAATCCCCCCTTCCTCTTACCCCCTCATACTTTTCCCAGAAGACCTCCATGCCTCTCTGGGTCAGAAAACTGACATCGTATTCTGGGAGATTAACTGGATGAATACAGGCATAGAGGTCTTCTGGGACAAACCCTAACCCCAAAACTAGTTTCAACACTGTATCACGTGAAGGCATTCCCCCCTCCCCCACCCACTTGATTTGGACCACATTCCTTCTCTTGGGCGGTTGCCCATAACCCCTACCTCCCCTGAACCCAGCATCTGTGTCATTACTAAAGGAAAACTGCCCCTTCCCTCTTCCTCCTTCCCTATTAACCACATCTGCAAAGGAGGGCTGACCCTGCCTCCACTGACTTCCCCTCCTCCCTGAGCTTATCCCTTCCTTGCCTGAAGATCCCTTCCCCCCCACCTGCTGATCCTGCCCACCCCCTTTACCTTCCCTTACCATCTCCCCATCAACCCCCTCCCCCCTTCCACAAACTGGAACAGCAACCCGTTCAACCTTTTCACCAACAGAACAGTTCCCCAAACCCTCTGCCCCTTCCCCCTTACCCCCCTCCCTCACATCACAAATCAACATATCCTGAACATCATCCCCTCCCCCTCCCCCCTGCCCACAGTCAGTGCCCAGAGAACTGAGCCCCCTGGAATCTATAACCAGTTCTGAACAGTCCTTAGCTTTCACAATGCTTCCCCGGGAGTGAGCTCCCTCTGCCTGGGCTGCCGATCCCCCAGCAATATCTTCTGTCAGAGAGACTGCTGATACACTCTGAGGAGAGCTCTGTTCTCCCTGCACCAGCAGGTCCCGCGTGAGGCTGCTTACAGTTTTTACAGAGCCAGAGTTCATCTCATCTTCCCTTCTGTGCTGGGGATTCCCTGAGCCTGGTTGTACTGCTGAATCCACCACTTGTGGCTGTAAACCTGGTGCCTCAATCAGGGAGCTAACTAAGCTCACCTGTGTCTGCAGCCCTAAGACCTGCTGTTCATTAGTGTCCACACTCCCAATGTCAGTATGCTTTCCAGCTTGCTTTCCAGTGTTCACCTTCCCTGTCAAACTGTTGCCTGCATCAGTGTTGGGTAGTGCAGGCACTTTTTGTGAAATAACACAAAACCCCAAGTCACCGTCCTCAGTTTCAAAGACAGCAGAATGTGTAGGCTGACTGAGTTCCAACTCCATTGTGTTTTCAGCCATAGTCTCTGCAGCACCACCTGAGGTCTCTTCAACTCCTTCCCTCTCTTTCCTGGCAGCTGCCTCTAAGGTAAGGTTTGCAGGGTTCTGAGTTGCTAGATTCTTCATAAATTGTAAAGTGTCTTGACTGCTTGTCCCCACCACATTATCTACTGCAACCTGGTGTTTTGTAAAACAATCCTCAGATACCAACTCTCCTGTTTCCTCTGGCTGATTCTGGTTTGGCACTGTCCTGGGTTGAAATCTTTCCCTGGTAATATAGAGTTCCCTTAAAGGGTTATCAGAGCCCTTCTTCAGGGAGTCCAACACCTTTATTTTCAGGCAAAGCTGCTTTCTCAAACGAGCTTCTTCCTTTCCATACAGACTCTTCTGTGCTGCTGGGGCCAACTTCTGCAGGGTTCTAGCCCTGTTTAGTTTTTTCCCCAGCACTTCCACCTCCTTCCCCAGGGCTTCAATCCTCCTCACCCTGTCCACGATACCTCTGGCTGAAGAATCAGGGCTGCTGCTTCCCAGCTGCCCTACCCCCTCCTCCTCTTCCTCAGACCACTCATCCTCACTGTACAACGGGTCCAGCACCGGCTGAAGCTGCTGACCCTCTTCCATCCTCTGTTCTGCCACTTTCTGGGCCTGCGGGACTCTCACCCTCTGCCTCCCCCTCCCATGCTCTTCGTGCTCCTTACCCGGTAACCGCTGGGTCATGGGAGGGGTGCTGGGTCCACTGTCCCCCCTGGACCTCGAGGCTCCACGGTCCAGGGGACTCCGCTCTCTTCTCCCAGGGGCCAGGCTCGGCTGAGAGCTGCTTCTCCGTCTCTCCTGGTAGCTGGGCCCGGCCGTTTCCCGAGCCGGGCCCTGCCCTGAGGAGCACTCCCCAGAGCCCTGCCTCATGGCTGGGAAGGGAGCTAGGCCTTGCTCCCCTCCCTTCCTCCAACCACAGAGCCTCCTGTAGTATGTCCTTCTCCTTCAGTGTCTAGCTACACACTGACTTGGAATGCCCTCCCGCGGGAGGTGGTGGAGATGAAAATGGTAACGGAGTTCAAACATGTGCGGGATATGCATAAAGGAATCCTGTGCATAAGGAATGGATCCTCAGAAGCTTAGCTGAAATTGGGTGGCGGAGCAGGTGGGGGGAAGAGGGGTTGGTGGTTGGGAGGCTAGGATAGGGGAGGGCAGACTTATACGGTCTGTACCAGAGCCGATGATGGGAGGCGGGACTGGTGGTTGGGAGGCGGGAAATACTGCTGGGCAGACTTATACGGTCTGTGCCCTGAAAAGGACAGGTACAAATTCAAGGTAAGGAATACACATATGAGTTTGTCTTGGGCAGACTGGATGGACCATGCAGGTCTTTTTCTGCCGTCATCTACTATGTTACTATGTAATCTTGAATTGATAATAAATATGACTGTTCAGCAGACTGGATGGACCGTTCATATCTTTATCTGTTGTCACTATGTTACTATGGGGTCCTTTTACTAAAAATGGCCGGCGGTAGTGTAGACGCATGTTTTGGGCGCATGCAGAAATATGTTTCCTTAGGGAAGAGTCCATGTTGTAACATGTAGTTTAAGTGCGTCGTGAGGTCTGTTATGAAGCGTTGAGGGGCGGATTTTATTAGGTTGTTGGGGCATATGTCCAGTTTGCAGTGGGATTTGGCAAACCTGTTGATCGCTTGGGTGACGGTTTCATCAGTAAGTAGAGCAAAGCTTGTCCAGATTCGGTCTGCTGGATGTTCATCGGGGATTGGGTCTAGACAGTCAATGAATTTTTTGTGGCCGGTGGTATTAAGTGGTAACGTGATTCGTAGCTTTATAATTTTCTCGTTGAAGTATTTAGCAAGGTTGTCTGCTGATGGGGTGTCTGTGTTGGTTGTGGTAACCAGTGTGGTATCTAGTAGTTTGTTCACGAGTTGGAAAAGTTTATGCGTGTCTTTGTAGTCCGGCCCTATTTTGGTTTTCTAGTGTGACCTTTTGGTTTGTCTTATTGCATATTTGTATTTTCTTTGCATTTGTTTCCATGCATTAAGTGTGTATTCATCCTTTATTTTATTCCATGCTCGTTCATGTCTCCTCACTTGTGTTTTTAGTTTTTTCAGTTCTTCGTTAAACCATGGTATCAACTCCTTTTGTCACACCATTACATCAGGTCATAAGAAGGCTTCTTTGCTATATAAAAAACTTCAGAATCTACATGCTGATACAGTTGCTCCATTGAGGATATCTTGGGAAGCGGAGTTTGGTTTGGATGCGTCTGAATTTGATTGGTCTACCTTCTGGCTTAACTCCATACGTCCCACGAAGTCAGCAGCAATATCTCAATCCTCATATTTCATCTTTCATAAAGCTTATTGGACTCCTGCTCGAGTGGCCAGAATCACTAAGAGTATCAACTTCAACTGCTGGTCTTGTCAGGAAAGAGATGGCTCACTGGCACATATGGTTTTCTACTGTAAAAATGTCAGAGCTTACTGGCAATTAATTTGGGCAAAAATGTGTCGTATCTTTCATTTGCCTGAGACCACTGCGATCTCGTATGAGGTTGTGATCTTACGAGCTTCTTGTCCTACTATCCCTCTTTTGGAGTCTGATAAGAAATTGTATAACATACTGCTAGCTGTTGCCTTACATTTAATTGTCTCCAATTGGAAAAATAATGTGTACCTGAATTATAATGAATGGTGGAGTTATGTATGCGTAATCAGAAAATATGAAATAATTTTGGCTCATAGACGCCGAAATATTAGGTCTGTTTTGAAGACCTGGGCTTGTTTAGACCTTTTTTGTCAGGAGCCACATAGCACGCCTTGAACTTGAACTTGTGTAACTCTGCAATTTGTCTCCAGGTATTGCCTTTTAATAACGAATTTTTTTTTTTTTTTAAGGGGGGTTTTGTTTGATTATGTGTTTACTTTTGCATTCTATGTAAGGCAAAATCTTTAATAAAAATATAATAAAAAAAAAAAAAACAAAAACCATGGTATCAAGTTGTGTCTTCGAGAGGTGCTTTAGAGAAGAGCAATATATGAAAAAAACATTTTCTGAGAGAAGCGGGAGGCCTCAGCGATCACAATTCCAGATTTACAGTTTAAGGGATTCACAGAACAAACTAATCATCAAAGGTCTCAAACTCTCAAAGCATACAATACTTGTAATGAATGGAGAAAAAAACATTAATGGACAGAAAAAATCCCTCTACTTACACAAACAACCACCAATCGCTCTACTGAAAAATCTTAAATCAAAAATATAGCACTTTGGATAAATAGAAACTAAATAGACTTGGTTTATAGCATAAATAGCAAAACCCAGATGATGAACCTGCATCTTGTAGCCATAAATTACAGCACAAAATTCAATCCACGCCTCAAAAGGTTATCTTATAATGTACAGGTCTATCCAGTTGCATAGATCTTTGGGGCTCTTCCCTGTCTTATGGTGAATGTGATGTTACAGAAGATTCAATCCTATATAATAATTCTCACCTCCTACATTCTAATTTTGCTGCCTGTGTCTGTGTCTCCTTCGGAGTTGCTGAGCTAGGCTCCGTAGTCAGGCTGTCGTCACCATTGCAATTATGCTGTGAACTTCAGAACCCGCAAAAAAAGAAAAAAAAACATTCCATGCTTCACAGCTGATCCATGTCCAGCGACCCTCCTCTCTCCCCTGCCCCTCTGCAGCCACCCATGTCCAGCGACCCTCCTCTCCCCCTGCCCCCCCTGCAGCCACCCATGTCCAATGACCCTGCTCTCTCACCTGCCTCCCCTCCAGCCACCCAGGTTGTGTAGCGAATTCTTTGCGGCAGGCAGGAAAGATCCCTGGTTCTGCCTGCCCGCTGCTGGTGCTGACCCTCCCCCGCTGCTGGATCGCTGTTCAAAATGGAAGCCGACACTTACAAGGGCAGCCTCCAAGACTACAGCAGAAGTCTCGCGAGTCCGCCATTGGAAGTCTCGGCGGCCATTTTGAACAGCGATCCGGCAGTGGAGGAGGGTCAGCACCAGTGCCAGCAGCGGGCAGGCAGGACCGGGGATCTTTCCTGCCTGCCCCGAAGAATTCGCTACACAACCTGGGTGGCTGGAGGGGAGGCAGGTGAGAGAGCAGGGTCATTGGACATGGGTGGCTGGAGGGGGGCCAGGGGAGAGGGAGGGGGTGAGGGGGGTCCTGAGACCAGAAGGTGGGGGTGGAAGGGGGTCCTCAGACCATAAAGGGGGGGAGGGGGTCCTGAGAGAGGGGGGTGGGGCACACACTCACTCTCTGTCTCTCACATACACTCTCTCTGACACACTCTCTGTCTATCACACACTCTCACACAAACACACACACACTCTGTCTCTCTCTCTCTCATACTCTGACACACACACTCCATCTCTCACACACACTCTCTCTCAAACATATACTACTACTTACTACTACTACTTATCATTTCTAAAGCGCTACTAGACATACGCAGCGCTATACACTTGAACATGAAGAGACAGTCCCTGCTCAACAGAGCTTACAATCTCTGAGGAAAACCTTGCTAGCGCCCGTTTCATTTCTGACAGAAATGGGCCTTTTTTACTAGTATAAAATATTGCATAGAGCATACATAACCAAAGAGAAGGGGAAATTAATGGGCTTATGGGATAGTGAAAATTGTAACCGATGTGAGGTTCATGTAGGACTTTTCTACATATGTTTCTGGAATACATGAAACTGCAGACTTTCGGGGGGTGTATTCTTGAAATAACTGAGCAAATTTTGCAGCTTCTAGTGGACTGGAATTATAGTCTTGCTATTGGGGGCTTCATTTGGTTTACCGAGGAATCATCTGCTTTTACTTTTAACTGTAACCATCAGATGTAACTGAGTAAAAGTAGTAAAAATTGGCAAAATTATTACTTCAGTAAAAGTGAAACAAATATTATCCTGCACTTCTTTACAAGTAAAAGTGACAAAATGTTTACTTAAGTGCAATAATTAATTACATTTATTTAGTTACTATACAACATTACTAGAAACTACATGAGCCCTGGTATAATATAAAGAAACAATTAAATTCCTGAGATTACATGAGTCTAGGATTACAGGGGAGTAGAAGGTCTTGATGGAACTATATCCACAAGGAACAAGAAAACCGTGATACTTCAAAAAAAGCTTATTTAATATCTTTAAATTTTATAACACATATACACGAAAAAATTAACACCTATCTGTGGGTAACGAAACTTCTCCAGACAACCGGGGGTGAGGGGGGGGTGTTCGAAGGGATATATTAATACAAGAATGTATTTTTTTAAATAGATGCTAGTGTATTGGTAGTTCTCCGAGTACAAGCAGGCTCAATATTCTTATGTATGGGTCGTTGTCCGCGATGGCCCAGGAGTCCGGAACATAGAAAACTCTCCAGAGCATGCCATCGCTCGGACCGAACGCACTGCGCATGTGCGAACGGCTTCCCGCCCGCGACACAAGCATGCCCTAATTAGTTCTTCTTTATCCGTGACTGAGGAAAGTTGTTTTCGTCTCGTTCCTTCTCAGCTCAGGAGAACCGTGTTTTAGCATTTATCGCTGTGAGTAGTGAGTAGTGGAGTGCCTCAGGGATCGGTGCTGGGGCCGATTCTGTTCAATATATTTGTGAGTGACATTGCCGAAGGGTTAGAAGGTAAAGTTTGCCTATTTGCGGATGATACTAAGATCTGTAACAGAGTGGACACCCTGGAGGGAGTGGAAAACATGAAAAAGGATCTGAGGAAGCTAGAAGAATGGTCTAAGGTTTGGCAATTAAAATTCAATGCGAAGAACTGCAAAGTGATGCACTTAGGAATAGAAATCCATGGGAGACGTATGTGTTAGGCGGGGAGAGTCTGTTAGGTACGGGCGGAGAGAGGGATCTTGGGGTGATAGAATCTGAGGTTTTGAAGGCAACGAAACAGTGTGACAAGGCGGTGGCCATAGCTAGAAGGTTGTTAGGCTTTATAGAGAGAGGTGTGACCAGCAGAAAAAAGGGGGTGTTGATGCCCCTGTAGAAGTCGTTGGTGAGGCCCCACCTGGAGTATTGTGTTCAGTTTTGGAGGCCGTATCTTGTTAAGGATGTAAAAAGAATTGAAGCGGTGCAAAGAAAAGCTATGAGAATGGTATGGGATTTGCATTACAAGACATATGAGGAGAGACTTGCTGAACTAAACATGTATACTCTGGAGGAAAGGAGAAACAGGGGTGATATGATACAGACGTTCAAATATTTGAAAGGTATTAATCTGCAAACGAACCTTTTCCGGAGATGGGAAGGCGGTAGAACGAGAGGACATGAAATGAGATTGAAGGGGGGCAGACTCAAGAAAAATGTCAGGAAGTATTTTTTCACAGAGAAAGTAGTGGATGCTTGGAATGCTCTCCCGCGGAAGGTGGTGGAAATGAAAATGGTAACGGAATTCAAACATGCGTGGGATAAGCATAAAGGAATCCTGTGCCGAAGGAATGGATCCTCGGGAGCTTAGTCAAGATCGGGAGGTGGGGCTGGTGGTTGGGAGGCGGGGATAGTGCTGGGCAGACTTATACGGTCTGTGCCAGAGCCGGTGGTGGGAAGCGGGACTGGTGGTTGGGAGGCGGGGATAGTGCTGGGCAGACTTATACGGTCTGTGCCCTGAAGAGCACAGGTACAAATCAAAGTAGGGTATATACAAAAAGTAGCACATATGAGTTATCTTGTTGGGCAGACTGGATGGACCGTGCAGGTCTTTTTCTGCTGTCATCTACTATGTTACTATGATACCCTTGGTTGCAATAACAAAATCTTTTGCCTTTTCTTATGGGTTAAACATACAACGCCAGGAAAAACATGTCTTTAACTTACAAAAGACATTCTCTATGTTGAAAAAAAGGTCTCAAAATCCAATCATATTCTGATTCTAGGGATAAAGTCAGAATCATAGAAAAGTCATAAGTCCCTCACAAACAGGTAGTACAGGTTCTAGTGAATCTTCAAGAACTGCTTGTTATTATTATTATTATTATTTATTGCATTTGTACCCCACATTTTCCCACCTATTTGCAGGCTCAATGTGGCTTACAGAGTTGTGTGTTATGATACTGCTCTAGATTGTAAAGGTAGATAGCCTTCAAATCAAAGGAATATTATTTTCAGGAATCTTCAATATTTCCAAAACATATTTTCTAAACATTTCCTTTTGTGAGATATTAGGAACTTTAGGAAAATTGTTAACAATGAGTTTTGTTTTGTAAAATATTTTCCAAAGTTTCAAGCTTATTGTGTAGCAGTAGTAAGGTGGCCACATCCACTTCCAGTTGTGTCAGCCAATCAGAATTGAGGATCTGCCCATGCCCCATCCTCTCCCGCCCAAGCTCCACCCTCACCTCTCCCACCCCACCCTTTGATGATGTTACCAGAAGTGAAATCATATCTCTGCCCAGGCTATGCCCCTTTTCCAAGATATGATGAGAAGTGACGTCAGTTGTCAGACACTGCCTCCTACAGGCAAGAAGCATGTGCAGGCACTGAGCAAGCACAGTTTGGTTCCTTTTATTTTTCTAGCCCTTAAAGTGTGTTTTTACAGTCAACCGAGAGCAAATGACTTAGATTGGCATGCTGATTCCCCATCCCTCCTGTGCAAAACAACAATCCCCTCCATTCACTCTTCCATCCCCTCTGCTTCTTACAAACAACCATTGTTGAAGGCTATTACTTTAGATTACACAAGCTAACAATTATAGATCCATTTCAGTATTGCCCATGGTTGGGAAATAGATATAAATGCTTGTTTTGCAGCAGTTGGAAGAATTCTGACTGCAGCAAAGTAATTTACGTTTTAAATAATATCGGAGTAGCTGAAATGCAGGGAACCTAGGGAACAGAAGAAGCTATATGGATTGTCCTGAAAAGAGAAGATGGAACCTGTATCCACATGATTGTTATCTAAAGACTTCTGGCACAAATGGAGAAGCTGGACAAGGATCTGATAGACAGTGGCATAGGAAGGGGGGACGGGAGGGGCGGTCCGCCCTGGGTGAACACGCTCGGGGGGTGCTGGCCCTGCTGGTTCCCTGCTCCCTCTGCCCCGGAACAGGTTACTTCCTGTTCCGGGGCAGAGAGAGCAGGGAACCAGCGGGGCCGACGCAGCTCCGAGCAACGTGCACTCGGGGCGGATCGGCCCTCCCGCAGATAAGAATGCGCTCTGGGGGGGGGGTTGTGCTCCAGGGGGGGTTGTGCTCCGGGGGGGGTTGTGCTCGGGGGGGGGGGGGTTTCGCTCCAGGGGGGGGTGCACCGCGGGGGGGGGGGCGCCGTGCTGCACCTGGGGGGGGTGCGCAGCGGTGACCCGCCCCGGGTGTCATTAGCCCTCGCTACGGCACTGCTGATAGATGATATCCTTAAGCTTGGAATGAAAGAGGAGGTGCAGTTGCTGGGAAATTTCAACTTGCCTGATATGGATTGGAACGTCCCATCGGCAGAATTGGAAAAAAAAGCAGAGAGATAGTGGATGTCTGTCAAAGTACTTGCTCAGACAAATGGTGACAGAACCAATGAGTGAAGGGTCAACACTGGAGCTAGTGCTCACAAATGGAAGAAGTGTTTCCAATCTCCATGTGTGTGCCCACCTAGGCAATAGTGATCATCACATGATAGAGTTGGACATAAGAGCAAAAGTGGAGTGCAGATGCACAAAACTCAAAGTGCTAGATTTCAGATGCGCTGATGTTGGTAAAATGGGGGAATACCTGACGAAGGAGCTGACAGCATGGGTAGGCATAGGAGAAGTGGAAGAATAGTGGTCCAAGCTGAAAGCTACTATAAATATGGCAACAGAGCTTTATACAAGGAAAGTAAACAAGAGAAATAGGAATCCTATATGGTTCTCCAAAGAAGTGGCTGAAAAATAAGGGCAAATGAGCCTTCATTCAAGAAATAGAGAAGACTGCAACAATAGGATCATGGAAAAGATTACCAGATTAAACTCAAAGAAGTGAGGAGGGAAATGCAGCTAGCGAAAGTGCAGGTGGAAGAAAAAAATGACTAAAGTTGTAAAGAGAGGTGGCAAGACCTTTTTCAGATACACTGGGGAAAGGAGAAAAGCTAGGAATAGAATTGTAAGACTAAAAAATGGTAATAATGGTTATGTGGAGAGTAATGAGGATAAAGCGAATGTGCTAAACTACTGCATCTCATTGGCATTCACAGAAGAAAATCCTGGAGAAGGACTGGTCGGCTGCTGAGAGTATATCTGGGAATGGAGGGATATTGCACTGTTTATGGAAGAAAAGTGTTTATAAACAGCTTGAAAATCTGAAAGTGGACAAAGCTATGGGGCTGTATGGGGTACATCCCAGGATACTGAGGGGCCCTTTTACTAAGGCATGCCTAAAAGTAGCTTACGCGGGTGTAGGCATGTGTTTTGGATGTGCGTTGGTCTATTTCCTCAGCGCGTCTGCAAAAAAAAGGCTGCTTTTTTTGTGTGCCAGAAAATGGACATGCAGCAAAATTAAAACCAGCGTGCATCCATTTTTGTCCTGAGACCTTACCGCTACCCATTGACTTAGTGGTAAGGTCTCATGTGCTAATCGGGTGTTAAGCGTTCAACGCGCATCAACTGCTAATTACCGATGGGTAAGCACCACATGGTAGAAAACAGAAAATATTTTCTACTGCGTGTTTTGGGTGCACATCAAAAATGGAATTACCGCCCGAGGCATGCAATAGCCGGGCGGTAGTGCCAATTTGACGCATATAGGCGCCTACATGCCTTTGTAAAAGGGCTTCTTTGTGAGCTCAGAGAAGTCCTGGTGGGACCTCTTAAGGTTTTATTTAATAGATCTTCAGAGACGGGAGAGGTTCCTCGGGATTGGAGATGAGCTGGATGTGGGCCCTCGTCACAAAAACAAGGATAGGGAACAAGTGGGAAACTACAGGCTGGTAAGCCTCATGTCAGTGGTAGAAAAAATAATGGAGTCGCTGCTAAAGGAAAAGACAGTTAACTTTCTAGAAGCCAACGGGTTGCAGGATCTGAGGCAATGTGGCTTTAGCCAAAGGAAAATCCTGCCAAATGAATCTGATTGACTTCTTTGACTGGGTGACCAAAGAACTGAATAAAGGATGTGCACTAGATGTAATCTACTTGGATTTCAGCAAAGCCTTTGATACGGTCCCTCACAGAAGACTCACGAATAAGCTGAGAGGGTTGAACTTGAGACCTAAAGTGGTGAACTGGATAGGAAACTGGTTGACTGACAGGCGACAGAAGGTGGTGGTAAATGGAATCCGCTTGGAGAACAGGATGGTGAGCAGTGGAGTGCCTCAAGAGTCAATGCTGGGGCCAGTTCTGTTTAATATATTTGTGAGAGACATTGCTGCAGGGTTAGAAGGAAAAGTTTACCTTTTTACGGATGACACAAAGATAGCCAATAGAGTGAATACTCCAGAGAGAGTAGAAACCATGAGAAGAGATCTCCAAACATTAGAAGAATGGTCAAAGGTCTAGCAGTTAAAATTTAATAATTTCAATATGCTATTGGGGTGTTCTAATTTTGTTAGTTTCTAATATTACTCAATAAACATTGATTACAGAAGCCTCTCATGTTTTTTACTCTATTTAAATATAGTGAATAGTGCTCAGATTGGAGTGCTAGTCGAAGACCCAGGAGCCATCTCCTCTTAGCACTGCATACTACCATCATTGCACCAGAGTCCTCCATCCTACCTCAAAACACATAGTCCATGTATTATATTATGAATGTTCAATCTTATACATGAATCTCCTGATGTAAAACAGTCTTATGGTCTGATGTTTCCCTTGTGTGCACAATGGTAAACCCACTCCTGGTTCATCAACAAAGTTCTTCAATAGCTGTCCAACAAGATTCCAAAAAATGTGCTCATTTTCGTGACGTGCTATTGTGTTCCCAACTCTCTTGTCCTCTGAACACCATATATTATTTAAATAATTTACTTATGCTTGCGCTTCATAGTCTTTTAAGTTTGTTTAATATTGGTTTAATTATTCTTGACCATTGGAAGGTTACACCATTTATTTAGTTTGTAGATTTTTATTCAACGTTTTTATATTTTTTGGGGCGCCAGTTCCAAAGTTGAACTTTGAACTAGGGTTACCATATGGCTCCAGAAAAAGGAATAGTAATGGTACCACTGAACACTATTTAATTTAATTTATTTCACAAGCCAGCATTGGTATATTACACGGGAGTTTGGATTTAATAGCATTTATAAAATTATAAAAAACGGTTCTAATAGTTCAGTCATAGTGATTTTGTGAAACCAGAACGAGCAGTTACCCCATTTAGGACGAATCCAGGAAAAGGAAGACAGATTGAGCCAGTCTGGGTTTTACTTCCATTGCTTTAAATGGTAGCAAAATCCAGACTGGATCAATGTGTCCTCCTTTTTCTGGAGCCATATGGTAACCCTACTTGAACCCCTGAACAGATATATGATGCAAAGCTTCACTTTGTTTTTCAGCGATACCATAGTGTGTAGTGTCATTCGTTCGGAGAGCCGTAAGATATTTGATTCACCTCTTTGTTATTTTGTTGTTGCTATTTGCCGGTGTACCCCTTTCCTACTGGTTGTTCAGAGTTGTTTGCATATGATTATTTTGTCCCATTTTTCTTCATGTTCGCACTAGTCCCTACAGTATATCGGTAGCATTTTTTTTAAAATAATGGTTCATGCTTTAGATCCTATGCTATGTTTGTATCTTTTACTTCTTCCTGGTAACTAATGGACTTCACTCGGCATGTATAAGTGTAGATATTTAATGTAAGATTTGTTTCATCCATCATTAGATATTTTACCGGCACACTTTCATTTGTAGCTTTTTTGTTGCCGATTATCTTTCCTTCATGGCACTTTGCCATTGTTACACTCGGTTTCAGCGAAGTCTTTTTGTCTCCTGTATAGGAGCATTATTTATGCTTTACCGGTTGTATCTTTTTATTCATCTCCACATTGTTCCCGTTAGTATACAATATACACAGTGCATAAGTCCCATTAGAGATACCTTTTCATTTATTCTCGCATAAGCCCCATATAGTTATAATATGCATGGGCAGTTACCATTGGGTGACGAATTCAGTTTGCACACATTATAGTAACTTCTATTAATGGGCATCATTTTGTATCCACAGCCCTTCACTTGGGAGAAGAGATTGTGCTGGTTTTTATTTCGATTTCCGTGGCATCATTTTTGATTGACTCCCAAGTAAGTGTTTGTTTTGTATCATATTTATAATTATTTTTCCTATTTTTCCTTTTATTTATTTTTCAAGTGTGACAAAAGTTTCCCTTTTATCTTCTCTTTAGTTATATATGGTTGAAACTATCACACACTCCATATAGTGGAGGAGTGGCCTAGTGGTTAGGGTGGTGGACTTTGGTCCTGAGGAACTGAGTTCAATTCCCACTTCAGGCACAGGCAGCTCCTTGTGACTCTGGGCAAGTCACTTAACCCTCCATTGCCCCATGTAAGCCGCATTGAGCCTGCCATGAGTGGGAGAGCGCAGGATACAAATGTAACAAAAATAAAGTAGATACTATTGGAGATTCTACATGGAATGTTGCTACTATTGGAGATTCTACATGGAATGTTGCTATTCCACTAGCAACATTCCATGTAGAAGGCTGCGCAGGCTTCTGTTTCTGTGAGTCTGACGTCCTGCACGTACGTGCAGGATGTCAGACTCACAGAAGCAGAAGCCTGCGCGGCCACATTGGTGATCTGCAAGGGCCGACTTCTACATGGAATGTTGCTAGTGGAATAGCAACATTCCATGTAGAATCTCAAATAGTAGCAACAGTGGAGGAGTGGCCTAGTGGTTAGGGTGGTGGACTTTGGTCCTGAGGAACTGAGTTCGATTCCCACCTCAGGCACAGGCAGCTCCTTGTGACTCTGGGCAAGTCACTTAACCCTCCATTGCTTGCCGCATTGAGCCTGCCATGAGTGGGAAAGTGCGGGGTACAAATGTAACAAAAATTAAAAAAAATTTAGTTTGTTTGGTGTTGAAGATCACAGTATAGGTAAGTGTCCTATTTCTACTACAGTAAAGAAGTATGTCCTATTTATATATGGATTACTACACTGTTTTAGTCTTCTATTCTGCATATATATATGTCACACTAATATATTATTATTTACATGTCATGGTTTTTTCTTATTATATTTTATTTTGTATTTTTTTTTATCTATATGTGCAGTTTTGTATTGTTTTAATTTATATGTTTCGTTTAGTATCTATTATGGTTCTTATAAATGAATAGTTATTCTATTTCGTGAGGTTACAAGAATTTCTCTCAGTATTTGATTTATATTCTTAATGAAGGAAAAGAATTCAGAAGCTCTGCCCTCTCAGTGCACTATGTGCGTAGAGAAGATGCAGATTGCTGTGTATCTAATCTCGATTACTTAGTTGTAATTCTGAAATACACTCTTGAGCTCGTCATTAGTCAAAAACCTCCTGGGGGGACTAATATTGCTTCCTCCATAATCCAGTGTCTGTCTAACTGATATATTGTTAAGGGAGATCACCAATTATCTTATCTGAGTTGTAGCTATGTTGTCTGGGTACGCTCTACAGAGAGCTCCTGTTTCGCCTCCGCTTCATAAGGAGCTGACCCCCTTGGCTACTGGAATCTCCTGTGACAAACAAATTATACAACGTTTGAGAGTAGATCTAAGGAAACTGCTCTAGGATTACTTCTTATGGTCACTGATATAAGGACCTACCTTGTCTCGAGCCTGTCTGATTTTGTCTGCGGGCTTAAACTTTGAATCAAAAATGGAGCCTGTATTTAAACAATATCAATCATCTTCTAAGACAATTTTGAAGCCTATTGTTTGTTCAGCTAGTCCTGCCATGAGCAATGTAGCTTTTTCCTCTCCCTTTAAAACATTACAAACGTAGATATGGAGGCTTATGGCTAGGATAGTGTGCTTGATGTCTGCTTATTAGAATGTTTTTAAATGCAGCTACATGGAACAAACCACATTAATATTATTATTATTATTTATTGCATTTGTATCCCACATTCCCCCACCTATTTGCAGGCTCAATGTGGCTTACATAGATTTGATAACATTGTCATAACAGGATATCGGATACAATTAGTAATGTGTAGCGCTTAGGAAGGGGTGAGGGAAGAGGGAAGAGAGTTGTTAGGGTAATTATAGGAGGTGTGCGCTCATAGTTGAGTGGACTTAGTAATAACAAGTGACTGTGAACAGTATAAACGATAGCTGAACAATAGTCAGTTACTTTCTCATTCTTCTTTCCCCACCCCAAAGAATCACCCTTACCGTACCCTTTTTCACCAGTATGCCCTATGCAACCCGCAGAGTGTACAGCTATAGCATAAATTACTGTTAAAAAGTCCAAAATCTTATGTAACTGCGGTGGCAATATAACAGACACAAACCACAACCCTGTGCTCTTAAATTCTCCAACTGACTAAACACAGTGAGTAATTCCAGTTATACAGGAGCCTCAGCAGCAACTCGTTTTACACAGGAATAAACCCTGTGACTTGCCTGCATCGTCACTGGCTTCGCTTGCAAAATTTTTAACACCTTTATATTTCTTTAATACCAAAGGGTATAAACTCTAAAACTTATCTTTTTGGTTTCAAAATAATATATTCAGACCCGCGCTGATGACGATGCAGGCAAGTCACAGGGTTTATTCCTGTGTGAAACGAGTTGCTGCTGAGGCTCCTATATAATTGGAATTACCCACCGTGTTACTGTTTAGTCAGCTATAAAATATAGTCACTGATCCAAATAATGCTGTAACATACTCCATTGCCAATCAAAGCTCTGTAGTTTCTTAAGTCTTAGGGCTGTCAACTTTTCCATTAAGAACACATAATATAATCTTTTTTTTTTCCCCATGAAGAAACAATAGGAGCAGATGAGAACTTCTAATGTAATGCAATTTCACCTCTGGCAGCCATTAAACAGTTATTCAGGCATCGTTTCTCAAACCAGGGCCAAGTGCAAAAGCCAAAGCCCAAAAGAGCCAGGGCAAGTTACTGATTGTATACTGCCCAGCTCTGCACATCAGTATGAGCAGTACAGAGAGTCTACATAAACTATAAACTAGTAAATGTTGCTTTAAGATGTGATCAATTATGGGATCCATAGACCTGTCGTAATTATTCACACCTACATCCTGACGCATTAATGCTGAGTTTACACTAGTATTCAAAGGGACATTTGCACGTGCAAGTATCCTTGTAGAATAGATTCGCTACCTCCATTAGTCAGTCACATAAATGGAGGCACCCTTCTTATAGAACTCCCTTCATAATGCAAAATAAAT
Source organism: Microcaecilia unicolor (assembly GCF_901765095.1). Taxonomy (NCBI): domain Eukaryota; kingdom Metazoa; phylum Chordata; class Amphibia; order Gymnophiona; family Siphonopidae; genus Microcaecilia; species Microcaecilia unicolor. The sequence continues at coordinate 308,197,969 of NC_044033.1, forward strand.
ACAGACCCTCACTAACTATGGAATAAAAACAGGAAGTCCAGCCCAGCTGTACTGGAGATTTTTGCAGTGCCTGTAGTTTAACAGATGACGGAGCAGTAGGGAACAGGGGGAACTGACTCTCAGTGCTCCTGTAGCAAGTGGCAGGTAAAGCGGTGGGGAGGCGGGAACCTGAGAGACAGGTGAAGGCAGTCATGCAAGTAGGCTCCTCCACAAATGCAGTTTCTCTAGGCCCTATCCATGGCCTCCTCTCAACCCACTGGAGGGCTGAAATTATAAAAATTAACTTCAGGGGTAACTCTCTTGCTCTCACCTTCCAGATGATGGAGAACACCTGTCTTCTTCTGGTTCTCCCTAGGTGGAGAGACCCTGGAGAAAAGACCAGCAAGGTATATAAGGTGGAAGGATGATTTAATGGGTGCAGCAAAGGAAGAAAGATGCAGACATGCAAAGTCTCACAAACTAATTGATATAATCCTGGTGTTACTTATTCACCAAGTCTGGGAGGGAGTGTCTGAGGACATCATTTATCCCACAACCCCAATTGACCATTGCTGGACCAAGAAAAAGAAAAAAGTCTTCAAGGACCCTAGTTTTCTGGAGTTAATACCACCAAATCCTGATTAGACAAGTCCAAACAAAATCCAGTCACACATGAGTTTGGAAAACAAAAATTGATTTTCTGCTGCACTGGTTGCACAACAAACAGCAGTAAATGGAGAGAAAATAATCAGCATGGGATTTTCTGTGTACACTTCAAACAGATGGATCTCAGAGACACAAATCTTGTGCTTGATGAATTTAACCAACCTTTTAATCAAGGCTGGTGCTAGGGTCTCTGGTGCCACCCTGTAAAGTATTAGTTGGTGCCCCCCCCCCCAGTCCAGCATCTCCTTTCTCTTTTCTCTCTCCTCCCTTCTGCCACCCTGCCCTCTTTTTCAGCCTAGTGCCTTAAAAGATGAAGAACAAAAGATTTTTTTTTCACTCAACAGCTTTTTAATTTATTTGAAAGCTTCCCATATGTAGATATAAATATCATGAAATAAAATTGAATATCACTAAGCCTGCTTAAAAGATTATTGTAGCTGGTGGAAACAGAAATAATAAAGGCTGTATTTTGTGCTCCTTTTTCGACACTGTTCTATACAGTTACATAATATATGGCCAAATTTCAGTGAGGATATCCTGTTTACTGATGGGTCCATCTTAGCTGTTGCTGTAATCTGCCTTGGGAAGCCTGGTGTTATAAAGATTGGAAGTAAAATTAAACTCTTCTTTCATTGGGACACATGGAATCACATCTTCACCTCATCTCTTTTGTACAAATGGATTATTCTGTTTTGAGCTTGTTTCAAGGACAAGTGGTTTTCATAAGTCAAAATAATAATATTTTCTTTCATGCAGATCTCTCATTTGCTTAAACATAATTAAATGGGCTATAAGCCCCTAATGCAGTCCGTTGGCTTATCTTATACTGTACCAAAACCTGCCCCCCCCCCCCCACCGCCACCCCCCTCCCGCATACCACAAGCCTCACACACTACAATCCTACCTTGAAAGGCCTGCCCACCCTGGTGGTGTAGTGGCCTCTGTGGCTGGGGGGGGGGGGGCAGGAAAGAATCCCACTCCTTCCTGCCTGCTGCTACTGCTTTGTCTCTGCTTTGCTCTTCTGCGCTGCGGGCGGCACCACCATGTTTAAAAAATGGCTACCGAGACTAACTGGGGGTTATACTGGGCTTAGTGCTTACTAATGGGGAGAGTATTTCTGATGATATGGCATCCAGTGATCACCAGATGGTGTGGTTTATTATTAAGATAGGTGTGGAGACGGTTCTTTCTAAAGTAAAGGTTCTAGAATTAAAAAAACAAACAAACTTTACTCAGATGGGGAATTGCTGTCTTGATGGGAACATCTGGAAGAAGTTGGAAAGAAATGGGCAAAACTGACAGAACTATTGTAAGGAAAGCAAATCTTTATGTACGGAAAGTAAATAAAAGTAAGAGGAAAAAGAGGCTACTTTGATTCTCAAAAGTAGTAGCTGAAAAGATAAGGAAAAAGTGGTTAGCTTTTATAAACTATAAGAGGGACTTCCGGTTATGCAGTGAGCGAAGCGGCAGCAGCTGTTTGAAGCTCCGGGAACCCCCGCTCTAAATCTGATAATAAAAAGTCACATCGCGTTCAGAAACGCCCTCCCTCGCGAACTTAAGTTCTTGGCTGCATGGACAAGTTCGTCCATAAATCCCCCACCGAAATGGCGCAGAAAGCCGGCACGAAAACCAGGGGGAAGGTCGGAAGCGGAGAAAACAAAATGGCGGACGGCCCCGCGGTCGCGGCACCGGCATTCACAGAGATGCAGTTGGAACAACTAACATCAGCAGTGGTTCGCGCGATGGACCCGCGCTGGGATGCACTGTCAAAGCGCCTGGAATCCATCCAAACTGGGCTTGACGGGCTGGAGACCAGAATGGGAGACCTGGAGGTGAGAGTCGCGGCTTTGGAGGATGATACACGTGCGCAGGGCCCCGATATCGCCCAACTACAACAGCAGCTGGAGGAACAAGCCGCTAAGCTGGAAGACCTAGAAAACAGGTCCAGAAGAAACAATATAAGAATGGTGGGGATTCCAGAGCGGATACAAGATAGAAACTTGTCGGACTGGCTGGAAAACTGGCTTTCAAAAGAACTAGCATTGACTGATTCTACAGGACATTTGGTTGTCGAGAGGGCACACAGAGTAGGGCGCCGAATGGAAAATTCTCAGCGTCCCAGAGTAGTAGTGGCAAAGCTCATGAACTTCCGACATAAAATTGAAATACTGCAGGGATACCGCCAAAAAAGAGAGTCTTTAAGCTTTGAGGGGCAGAAGATAATGATTTTTCAAGACTTCTCACAGAAAGTACAAGAACAGAGGCGAGCATTCCATCCACTATGTGCGGAATTGGCACAAAAGAATGTAAAATTTGCGTTGATGTATCCCGCACACTTGAAAATACGACACCAGGACACGTGGAAGCACTTTCAAAGCGTGGCAGAGGCTAAAGCCTTTACAATTGACCAACAACTAGGCAAACAGCCATGAGCGACATTAATGGAGGGCTGAGGAAAAGATACAGTGCCATTGATTGAAAAAAGTGACTGGTAAAACTTGGTTTGTTTGAATGAAAGCGGGGACTCCCTCTGCAAAATCCGGAATTCTAGACCCGTGAGTAGATTGCGGACAGGGGTAAAAGAAAGAAGGGAGACCGTAGGAAGGGGTAGGGATGGGGGAAAAGGGGGGGAACTCGTCCAAGCATTGGTATTATAAAGAGGGGACCTGGTTGTGGGCAATAAGGACTAATTGTAAAAAAGGGACAATAGAAAGCGAAAGACTGAGGGGGCAGGGTGCGATTAAGAAAAAAGTAAAGATCATCATATTACAAAACTTATCCAGAATGATAAAAACACTGGGCAGGGCGAAGAGCAAAATAAAAAGAAACTGCAGAGTGGGTGACAACCCATTATTTGTTATACACACGGCATTATGACGGTCAGGTTGGTGTCTTGGAACGTTGGGGGTATTAGTTCCCCCATAAAAAGATCTAAAATATTGACTGAATTAAAACGACACAAAGCAGACGTGGAGGGGCATAATGGAACAGAAACGCCTATCTCCATGGGCGTTTATCTCCGAGAACGGGTCCGTGAAGGGGTGGGGCGGATCGTATTTTTTAAAAGAAAAAGACGCCCATGTTTTATTCGTCAAGGTATGAGCTGGGCATTTTTGCTTTTCAGCGATAATGGAAAATGAAATCGCCCAGCTCAAAAACGAATAAATCCAAGGCATTTGTTCGTGGGAGGGGCCAGGATTCATAGTGCACTGGTCCCCCTCACATGGCAGGACACCAACCGGGCACCCTAGGGGGCACTTTTACAAAAACCAAATAAAAGGTAAAAGAGCTCCCAGGTGCATAGCACCCTTCCCTTGGGTGTTGAGCCCCCCAAATCCCCCTCAAAACCCACTGCCCACAAGTCTACATCATTACTATAGCCCTAAGAGGTGAAGGGGGGCACCTACATGTGGGTACAGTGGGTTTGGGGGGGTTGGACGACTAATAGCATTAAGCAGCACAATTGTAACAGGTAGGGGGGGGGGATGGGCCTGGGTCCACCTGCCTGACGTCCACTGCACCCCCTAACAACTGCTCCAGGGACCTGCATACTGCTGCTTGGGAGGAGGGTATGACATTTGAGGGTGAAAGTAAACAGTTGTGAAACATCATTTGTTGTGGTGGGAGGGGGTTAGTGACCACTGGGGGAGTCAGGGGAGGTCATCCCCGACTCCCTCTGGGGGTCATCTGGTAATTTAGGGCACTTTTGGGGGCCTTATTCGTCAAAAAACAGGGTCCAGGAAAAGTGTCCTAAATTCTAGCTCAAAACTGTTCCATTATCGGCGAAGGGCGCCCATCTCTGTTCGGCCGATAACCACGCCCCAGTTCCGCCTTCGACACGCCTTCGACACGCCCCCGTCCACTTTGTCCGCATCCGCGACGGAGTGCAGTTGAAAGCGACCCAAATTCGGCTTTTGATTATACCGCGTTATTCGTTTTTGTGAGATAAACGCCCATCTCCCGATTTAGGTCGGAACTTGGGCGTTATTCTCGTTCGATTATAAGCTGGATAGTGTGTTTACAGGAAACCCGTCTCACAGAGATAGAGCATGCTAAACTAAAGAGATCCTGGGTGGGGGAGAGTTTTGCAGCGACCCCACAGGGTAGGAGAGGAGGAGTGGCAGTATTGTTCAGGAAGGGGCTCAATTATAAAGCTCAACTGTTGGCTAAAGGAGTGCAAGGAAATTACATAATATTGCAAGTATGGTTGCAAGGTGTGGAATTTATCTTGGTGGGAATTTATGGGCCAACGACACATGACCCACAGTTTTATAACACAATCATAGGTCATTGTATGGGAAGACACCAGAAGAAAACAGTTATAATGGGCGACCTTAATATGGTAGCGGACCCCGAGATAGACTGCACAAACCCCACATCTCAGCATTATGCGGGGAATAGAACACAGGAGTTTCGGGCCCTCTCGCAGGCTCTCGGCCTGATAGATGTTTGGAGAACATTACATCCTGGGGAAAAAGACTTTACACATAGGTCTAGAGCACATGGCACACTGGCCCGACTAGATTATATCTTAGTAGAACGTACAATGTTCCCACAGGTAAAAACCGCAACTATTGGCCCTGAGGTGATTTCTGATCATGCGTTAATATGGATAGATTTAGAAGTATTGAACAACGAGAGGGGAGGGAGGGGATGGCGTTTCCCAACACACCTGGCCATGGACCCTCATTTTCAAGAGCATTTAAAAGAAAAATGGGAGAATTATGCAGAGAATAATAAAGAGCATGCACGTGACCAGCCCGCGTTGTTTTGGTCCGCCTCGAAGGCGGTACTAAGGGGGGAGATTATTGCCTATTGTAGTCGTAAGCGGAAGATAAGGGCACAAGCCATATTAAATTTGGAAGAGCAAATGAAAAAAGCTAAACAAAAGCATATCCAACACCCAACCAGAGTAACACTAGAGAATTTGAAAGCTGCACAAGTGGCACTTAATTCACTACTACATGAGAGAGAGAACAGATCAATGTTGTATCACAAATACAAACTACAGAGATATGGGAACCGGTCAGGGAAACTTTTAGCGCGGCTTATTAAAAACTGGGGGGGGCCTAGGTCAGTTGCAGCACTTAAGGACACGCAAGGGAACATAATTTCAGATCAGAAAGGCATCGGGAAAATGTTCACCGATTACTTTGCTGATCTATACTCGGTAGAGCAGGGGCCGGCAAATAGGCACCTCTCTGAGTACCTTAAGAAAGCAGGTCTGGTTCAGATATCCCAGGAAGGACTAGAAGGGCTAAACAGCCCAATAACATTGTTAGAGGTACAGAAGGTGGTTAAATCCTTAAAACGGTACTCAGCACCAGGACCAGACGGATATTCTGGGGAATACTATAAAATGTTGCCCCCAGACGCATTAGCATCCCTCTTGGAATATCTTGAGGAGATAGTGGGAGCTGGGGAATTTCCTTTGCATACAAATGCGGCGCTTATTACAATGATCCCCAAACCTGGTAAGCCGGCGGATGAGGTGGGCTCTTATAGGCCAATTTCACTGCTAAATTTAGACGTGAAGTTGCTAGCTAAGATTCTAGCAGAGAGACTGGCCCAGTGGCTACCTACACTTATAGGCCCAGAACAGGTGGGGTTCGTACGGAGGCGACAGACAACACACAATGTTAGGAAGCTATTACTCGCAATAGCCTCATGTCATAACAAGGGAGAGCCTGCAATGGTGATAAGTTTGGATGCGGAGAAGGCATTTGACCTTGTAAGGTGGGACTTCCTATTTGCAACATTAGAGAATATGGGCATACAGGGCTGGTTTGTGCAGGCGGTTAAGGCACTATATCGCAACCCAAAGGCGAAGGTGATAGTGAATGGGATCAGTGAAGAGGAGTTTATAATTGAGAGGGGGACAAGGCAGGGTTGCCCGTTGTCGCCCTTGCTCTTTATACTGGCGCTGGAACCACTGTTGAGAGTGGTGAAAGCTACAAAGCAAATTGAGGGTGTAAAGATGGCAAATCATGAGGTGAAGATATTAGCATATGCAGATGATCTGATGGTAACTCTAACAAATCCAGATCAATCGTTAGAAGTACTGCTGGAGAGTATAGATCAATATGGTCAGATATCAGGGTTCAAACTAAACAAAGCCAAGTCCTACGTTCTCACATTGGGCCCAGAGACGCCATCAGTCGCGGGTGGGACCATGTCACTGCAGAGAGCGACAGAAACAATTAAATACTTAGGAGTACATATTCCCTCAGACCTCACAAAACTATATGAGCAAAATATACGTCGAATAGTTAAAGATACTGAGTTAAGTTTAGCAACGTGGGCCTCTTTGCCGCTTTCCCTGAGGGGAAGAATAGCACTATACAATATGGTGATCGTTCCTAGATGGCTGTATGTGCTGCAGACAATACCAGTATATTTAAAAAGATCAGATGAGAAAAAATTAAATGCACTGACACAGCGATTCCTATGGCGGGGAAAGAGGGCGCGCCTACCAATAGAAACGTTGCAGATCCCGGTGGAATATGGGGGGTTGGGACTGCTTAGCATAAGATATTTCAACGTGGCTTGCGGGTTAAGACACATAAATGATTGGTTCAGATCCACCCAAGAATACTCTAATACAGACCTAGAGTTACAATTAACACCGGGGGTGCATTTTAGTAATTATTTACACGGGACCGGAGTCAGTATTCCAGCTGTACTGGGGGAAACTGGTATCATGCAGACGGCCAGAGCAGCGTGGAAATGGGTCTGTCGTATGCACAGGTTTGACCCAAAAGTAACACCATTCCTCCCTATATGTGATAATGTGGCGTTTGTCCCAGGGCAGTTGTACTCAGTCTTTCGCAGGTGGGAGAGAAGGGGAATAAAGTATGTATTACAAGTGGTTACAGAGGAGGGACGCATTAAACCCTTCTCAGTTTTGAAAGAGGAATTTGCACTGTCAGATACAGAGTTTTTTCATTATGCTCAGCTAAAACATTATGTGACATCATTGCGTTGGGAGCACCTGGCAGAAGATGTTCAGGAGGAGCTCTCAGCAGCCCTTTCACTGGAATCACAACAGAAAGTGCCTTTGTCCTTTTACCATAGACACATCAGAGACACAATGCCAGAACCAAACTATAAAAAATTGGAGACTGATTGGCAACAGGACTTAAAAGTTAATATAACATCGGAAATAATTAAGACATTTGTTTTGTCCATTTCCAGGCGCTCGGTCTGGGTGGGACATTGGGAACAACAATATAAGTTTGCTTTCCGTCTTTATATACCACCTCGACGAGCTTTTTACATGGGACTCTCGCCATGGGGAGAATGCCCTAAGTGTAGATCAGAAGGTGCAACATTGGGCCACATGTTTTGGTCCTGCAAAGGAATAAAAAAATTTTGGAAAGTATTGACACAGAACATATCCATTTTATGGCGGCAACAGTGGGAGTGTGAGCCAATGTTATTATTTGGTCAATTTAAAATCAGACACCCGATTCCAAAAGGATATAAAAGCTTCATCAATAAAGCTGTGGTGGTCGCCAGACAAGTCATATTGAAAGAATGGCTGACGCACAAAATTCCCACAGTGCAGCAGTGGCGCATGCAGATGATACACTTGATGCGTATGGAAAAAATAGGAGTAAAAGACATGAATTCGACGGCGGGCGAAGAATTACAACAGATATGGTCCCCCTTCTGGAATACTTTGACAGCACCAGCCAGGAGTTACCTCCTGAACATATAGACTCTTAAGCTAAGGACGAGAGGGAGGGAGGGTTAGGGAGGTAGGTAGGAGATGGGGAGGGTTGGTATTTGGGGGGATGAGGAGCAAAGGGGTAGGTAATAGGGAAGGGGGGAGGGGGGGAGGGGGGGAAAAGGAAAGTGTGTTGATAAAGAAATAGATAAGATAAGATATGGGATAAAGTTATATTATTGTTATAAGAATAAAATGCAGAATGGTGGCAAAGGGAGGGGGGGAAGGGGAGAAAAAGATAAAAGACGAGAATAACCATAATTGGTTTAATTAGTGAGATAATTGTTAGACTGATGTTTTCTTGGTTATCTGTAAAATATTGCCAATTGTCAAATTGAAGTTGATATGCTCTAATAAAAACAGAGTTAAACATAAACTATAAGAGATCACAGAAAGAGGAAGACAGGTGACAATATCTGGAAGAGCTAATGGAAGATAAAATAGCCAATACAGTAAAATGGGGGTGGACAAGACATTTTTTTTAGGTATGTTAGTGATAGGAGGAAGTGCAAAACTGGAATTGTAATACCAAGGTGAAGGGGAGGAATATGTACAAGCTGATAAAGATAAGGCGGAATTGCTTAACAAATATTTCTGTTCTGTGTTCACAGCTGAAGAGCTGGGAGCAGGACCCCCCCCCCCCCCCCCCCACACACACATACCCACACACAAAAAAAACAGGAGGGGTGGTAGTCCATGAATGATTGTCAGAGGACTGTGTTCATGAAGAGCTGGCTAAACTAAAGGTGGTCAAAGCGATGGGGCCAGATGGCATACAACAAGGGTACTGAAGGAACACAGGGAAGTCCTAGTGGATTTTCTGGCTGACCTTTTCACTTCTTCTCTAGAGTCAGGACTGGTCCCAGAGGACTGGAGAAGAGCAGGTGTGGTGGTTGAGAACTATAGGCCAGTAAGTCTGACTTCTGCGGTAAGTAAATTAATGGAAGCAGTTTTAAAACAGGGAATAGTAAAGCTTTTGGAATCCAATGGATTATAGGACCCAAGGCAACATGGTTTCACTAGAGGCAGATCTTGTCAGACAACTCTGATTAATTTCTTTGACTGGGTGACCCGAAAGTTGAATCGAGGGACAGCGCTAGATGTGGTGTATTTAGATTTTAGCAAAGCCTTTGACACGGTTCCGCATAGATGATTAATAAATAAACTGAGTGCCCTTGGTATGGGCCCTAAAGTGACTGGCTTGGTTAGGAACTGGAGCTCATTCTGAGGAAAAGGATGTCACCAGTGGTGTGCCACAAGGTTCAGTTCTTGGGCCAGTTCTTTTTAACATTTTTGTAAGCCATATTGCTGAAGGGCTGTCTGGTAAGGTTTGCCTCTTTGCAAATGATACCAAAATCTGCAATAGGGTAGACACCCCTGATGGTGTGGATAATATGAGGAAGGCCTTAGCAAAGCTAGAGGAATGTCCTAGAGTTTGATACCTTAGATTTAATGCTAAAAAATGCAGGGTCATCCATTTGGGCTGTAAAATCTTGAGGGAAAAGTACAATTTAGGGGATGAAGAACTTTTGTGCATGAAAGAGGAGTGGAACTTGGGTGTAATTGTATGCGATGATTTTAAGGTGGCCAAACAAGTAGAAAAGGCAATGGCGAAAGCTAGAAGGATGCTACTTGGGTGCATAGGAAGAGGAATGACCAGTAGGAAAAAGAAGGTGATGATGCCCCTGTATAAGACTCTGGTGAGACCTCATTTAGAATATTGTGGACACTGCACCTTCAAAAAGATATAAACAGGATGGAGTCATTTCAGAGGGCAGCTACTAAAATGGTCAGTGGTCTTCATCATAAAGCGTATAGGGACAGACTTACAGATCTTAATATGTATACTTTGGAAGAAAGGAGGGAGAGGGGAGATATAATAGAGACATTTAAATACTCATGCGGCATAAATGCAAAAGAGGCAAGTCTTTTTCAATTGAAAGAAACTTCTGGAATGAGAGGCACGGGATGAAGGTCAAAGCGGATAGACTCAGAAGTAACCTGAGGAAATACTTCTTCATGAAAAGGGTGGTGAATTCGTGGAACGGACTCCCGATGGAAGTGGTGGAATTCAAGAACGCTTGGGACAAGTATATTTATTTATGGTTCGCTTATATCCCACATTTTCCCACTCATGCAGGCACAATGTGGCTTACAAAAAGTTAAGTAAAATTACAAGGTAGGAAACTTAGAAAAGTATACAAGGAGTAAACAGGGGGAAACAGTATCTAACAGTATGAATCTAAGCAGGGTAAGGGTCAGGGAGGGTGCATCAATCAGCAGTGCAAAGTGGGGAGTAAGTCTTAGCAAAGAAGTAGGTCTTCAACAACTTCTTGAAGAGGGTGTGGTTCGCTTGAGTTTTAAGGTGCTGCGGGAGAGCATTCCAGTGTTTAGGACTCCAATAACGGAAGGACGAGGTGAAAATCTTCTTGTACTTGACACTCTTACAGTTTGGGAAGTGTAGATGGAGAAAGGACCGAGCAGCAGGATTGGCATTCCTGGGCGGAAGGTCGATCAAGGGGTGCATATAATCCGGGGCAGCCCCATAGATGATTTTATGGGTTAAGGAGCAGAGCTTAAAGGCAATGCGCTCCTGTACAGCCCTGATGTTCAAAAATCTGGAGCTGTTCCAAATAGCACCGAAAAAATACCGCCGTAACAGCACAGAAAAACAATGCCCTAATGCTCAATGCTAATGAGATGCAAATATAGGTGCGCTGATAGCGTTGAGCATTAGGGAGTTCGGCAGGAGGATTGTGCTTTGGCGCAGGAGGATTGTGCTTGGTGCATGCGCAGAAGAGTCCGTGGTAAGCTTGGCTCCTGTGTGCATGCACCTGGCAAAAAACCCGAACGTGAAGCACACATTGGCATCTTAAATATAAGCTTGGATGCTTATATTTAGATGCAGGAAACAGATGCTAATACATGCTATGGGTGTTTTTGTTAGCATGGGCATTTTAAATTTAGATGCACGAAAAAGACACCAATGTGTGCTTTCACTTGGGTCTGCTGTTTCTCACGACAAGCACTTAAGGGATTGCACAGGTTTCCTTCTGCTTCCAAAAGCTATCAAAAAGAGCAGATTTTGCAGAAAGAATCATGAGGGAAGCATGAGAATCATGAGAAATCCTCTCCACCAGCACCCTAATGCCTGCTCCGACCTGGCGTTATTTTTTGCAGCAGTAAGGCAGTTTTTTTTGGACGCTCTTTTCTGAGCATGGGGAGGAATACAAAATGACCTCATTTAAATGAGCTTGACTACATTTTTATGCTATCTGCGCTAAGGCCTGATGTGCTCTTTGTTTGCCGCGCTAGACCCCTCTTAACATTCTGCGCTGATAAATGCGAGCACTAGTATGGCGTGTAGAAAAATGGCCTCTAGCACCCGTGTTTACTTTTGAGCATCGGGGCCATAAGTGGCATGGATGGGCAGACTGGGTAGGCCATTTGGTCTTTATCTGCCTAAATTTTTCTATGTTTCTATGAAGAATGGTAAAGCCCCAAGTTTGAACAGCTTCACAACTTGCTCATATAAAAAATGTAGGGAGGTTTTAGTGGATCCCATAGTGAAATTGCTTAACTCCATAAAAAGGGGTGAGGATTTACTTCCATCAGTGAATACAGGAGGTATCACTGTGTTACTAAAGCCAGGCGAGTATACGAGTTTGTGTAAAGGGTAAAGGGTCATGGATTTGATATACCACCTTTCTGTGGTACAACCAAAACAGTTTACATTTATCATATGCAGGTACTTTTTCTGTCCCTAGTGAGCTCACAATTAAGCTTTTGCACATGGAGAGACTTGCCCAGAGTCTTAAGGAGCTGTAGTGAGAATCAATCAAGCCCGGTCCACCAGGTTCTCAACCTACTGCACTAACCATTAGGCTACTCCTAGCTTATATATACCCATTTCTTCGATAAACTTAGATTGTTGGGGAAGATATTAGCTAATCAATTACAGATCTACATCCCTTGTTTCATCCCAGGAAGACAGGTAAGTGATATCAGAAAGACACTTAATTTGGTTCTGATGGCCCAGTGTGAGGTTCATGTTCCAATTATTACCACAGGTGGGGATACAGGAAAACTTTATTGGATGGGTGAGAGCCCTTATACTTGAGCCCTCAGGCTCCACCTAAGAGGCTTTCTTTAACTGCTAACTATGCTCAACTGATATGATATTAAATTCTAAACAATAGAAATAAAACAAAATAAAACATGGAAAAGAAAATAAGATGATACCTTTTTTATTGGACATAACTTAATACATTTCTTGATTAGCTTTCGAAGGTTGCCCTTCTTTGTCAAGGCAACCTTCGAAAGCTAATTAAGAAATGTATTAAGTTATGTCCAATAAAAAAGGTATCAACTTATTTTCTTTTTATTTATTTATTTATTTATTTGTAGCATTTGTATCCCACATTTTCCCACCAATTTGCAGGCTCAATGTGGCTTACATTTGCCGTAATGGCGGTCACCATTTCCGGGTAACAGTATAACATATGGTATTACGTTAAGGTGCATACCTATATGGTAACATAGATGGAACATAATATACATGGAACAGTTTATGGTATATATATATATGTATACACCATGTGCATACATACATGATAAAGAGGAATACATTATGGTATTACATGAAGGTTCCTGAGTGATAATAGAATTATAACATACATTAGGTCGACAATGGAGAGACCATATTCGATATAAGGATTGAAGTGATAGTTCTTGTTCACTAATAGCTAAGAGGTTAATCAATCAGGTATGATTAAATAAGATTTTGGTAGTATCTGGTTCGTTTATAGTCTTGTCAAACATATAAATTGCGAGTGACCGTACTCACCCGCAAATGCGCAGTAGAGACTTTCCCTCTCTGTCCCGCCCCCGCGTCAATACGTGATGACGGGGGCGGGACAGAGAGGGAAACTGCGCGAAGGGGAGGGAGAGAAGAAACCGCCGAGGTCGCTACCGCTCCCCCCCAACCGGAGTCATTGCCGCCGCCCCCCCTCCACCCAGCCCGGGCCCTCTCTTCACAATTCAACTTACAGTGCCGAAAACGCAGCAGCAGATCAACTGAGCTGCCGTCGGCCTTCCTTTCCTGCCTCTGTCCCACCCTCGCCGACGTTACGTCACACGAGGGCGGGACACAGGCAGAGAAGGAAGGCCGATGGCAGCTCAGCTGACCTGCCTGCTGCAGTTTCGGTGCTGTAAGTTGAATTGCGAAGAGAGGGCCCGGGTCGGCGACTCCAGGGGGGGGGGGGTGAACAGTAGCGGCGACCTCGGGGGGAGGGGCGGGGGCGACCTGGCGAGATCTCGCCCATTTTAACGGGCATAATGGCTAGTTATGTCATATTTAAGATGGTTGTTTGTGGTATGCCTTTTTGAATAGGTCTGTTTTCAGTAGCCTTCGGAAGATAGTTAGGTCTTGCGTTGTTTTTATGGCCTTCGGTAATGCGTTCCACAGCTGGGTACATATGTATGAAAAACTGGTCACATATGTGGATTTATACTTTAGCCCTTTGCAGTTAGGGTAGTTGAGATTGAGGAATGTACGTGCTGATCTTTTTGCGTTCCTAGTAGGCAAGTCTATAAGGTCTGACATGTAGGTTGGGGCTTCCCCGTGAACGATTTTGTGGACCAAGGTGCAAACTTTAAACGCAATTCGTTCTTTAAGCGGGAGCCAGTGTAATTTTTCTCTTAGGGGTTTGGCACTTTCGTATTTAGCTTTCCCATATATGAGTCTGGCTGCTGTGTTTTGAGCGGTTTGCAGTTTCTTAATTATTTGTTCTTTGCATCCGGCATAGATGGCATTGCAGTACTCTAGGTGGCTTAGCACCATGGATTGTACTAGGCTGCGGAATACTTCCCTTGGGAAGAAAGGTTTGATCCTTTTACGTTTCCACATTGAGTAGAACATTTTCTTTGCTGTGTTTTTCGCATGTTCTTCGAGTGTGAGATTTCGGTCAATTGTGACTCCCAGGATTTTCAAGCTGTCTGAGACCCGAAGGGTGTAGTCTGGGGTATTTATGGTATTGGGTTTGTTTGTATTGTATTGTGAGGATAGGATGAGACATTGTGTTTTTTCTGTGTTTAGCTTTAGTTACATAGCAACATAGTAACATAGTAGATGATGGCAGAAAAAGACCTGCATGGTCCATCCAGTCTGCCCAACAAGATAACTCATATTTGCTACTTTTTGTGTATACCCTACTTTGATTTGTACCTGTGCTCTTCAGGGCACAGACCATATAAGTCTGCCCAGCACTATCCCCGCCTCCCAACCACCGGCTCTGGCACAGACCGTATAAGTCTGCCCAGCACTATCCTTGCCTCCCAACCACAAGCCCTGCCTCCCAACCACCTGCTCTGGCACAGACCGTACAAGTCTGCCCAGCACTATCCCCGCCTCCCAAGCACCAGTCCCGCCTCCCACCACTGACTCTGGCACAGACCGTATAAGTCTGCCCAGCACTATCTCCGCCTCCCAATCACCAGCCCCACCTCCTGATCTTGACTAAGCTCCTGAGGATCCATTCCTTCGGCACAGGATTCCTTTATGCTTATCCCACGCATGTTTGAATTCCATTACTGTTTTCATTTCCACCACCTCCCGCGGGAGGGCATTCCAAGCATCCACTACTCTCTCCGAGAAAAAATACTTCCTGACATTTTTCTTGAGTCTGCCCCCCTTCAATCTCATTTCATGTCCTCTCGTTCTACCATCTTCCCATCTCCGGAAAAGGTTCGTTTGCGGATTAATACCTTTCAAATATTTGAACGTCTGTATCATATCACCCCTGTTTCTCCTTTCCTCCAGAGTATACATGTTTAGTTCAGCAAGTCTCTCCTCATACGTCTTGTAACGCAAATCCCATACCATTCTCGTAGCTTTTCTTTGCACCGCTTCAATTCTTTTTAAATCCTTAGCAAGATACGGCCTCCAAAACTGAACACAATACTCCAGGTGGGGCCTCACCAACGACTTATACAGGGGCATCAACACCCCCTTTCTTCTGCTGGTCACACCTCTCTCTATACAGCCTAACAACCTTCTAGCTATGGCCACCGCCTTGTCACACTGTTTCGTCGCCTTCAAATCCTCAGATACTATCACCCCAAGATCCCTCTCTCTGCCCGTACCTATCAGACTCTCCCCATGTGTCTGCCCATGAGTTCAATATTTTGAGGCTGTGTGTGATTTCGCTTGTGATTTCAGTTATATCTTGTTTGAACAGGATGTATATCGTGACATCATCTGCATAGATGTATGGGTTGAGTCCTTGGTTGGAGAGCGATTTGGCTAATGGTGTCATCATTATGTTGAAAAGAGTTGGTGAGAGCGGTGATCCTTGTGGAACTCCGCATTCAGGTTTCCATGGGTTTGACGTTTTTGAGTTTGATGTCACTTGGTAGGTTCTTGCTGTTAGGAAGCCTCTGAACCATCTAAGTACGTTTCCTCCAATCCCGAAGTAATCCAAGATGTTCGAGAGTATTTGGTGGCTGACCATGTCGAACGCGCTGGACATGTCAAATTGTAGGAGAAGTACATTGTTTCCAGTTGCAATTATTTGTTTAAATTTGGCTATGAGGGTAGTTAGAACTGTTTCAGTGCTATGGTTGGATCAGAATCCTGACTGTGATTTATGTAGTATATTGAATTTGTTTAGGTAGTTGGTAAGTTGTTTGGTTACCATACTTTCCATTAGTTTAACTACCAGGGGGATTAATGCTACTGGTCTATAGTTGGTTGTATCGTTTAATTTTTTCTTTAAGTCTTTGGGTATAGGGGTAAGAAGTATATTTCCTTTGTCCTTGGGGAACAGTCCGTGTTGCAACATGTAGTTCATGTGTGATGTAAGGTCTGTTATGAAGCGTTGGGGGGGGGGGGGCGAGCCTTATTAGGTTGCTGGGACAAATATCCAGTTTGGAGTGGGTTTTGCAGAATTTGTTGATTGCTTGGGTGATGGTTTCTTCGGTTAGTAGATCGAAGTTAGTCCAGGTTCGATCTGCTGGGTATTCACCAGGTGTTGGGTCCAAGCATTCCATGAATTTTTCGTGATCAGTGGTGTTAAGTGGTAACGTGGATCGTAGTTTTATAATTTTCTCATTGAAGTATTTGGCAAGGTTGTCTGCCGATGGGATGTCTGTGCTGGTCATGGTCACCGGTGTGGTGTCTATTAACTTGTTCACGAGTTGGTAGAGTTTATGTGCGTCTTTGTAGTCTGGTCCTATTTTGGTTTTGTAGTATGTCTGTTTGGTTTGTCTTATTGAGTATTTGTATTTCCTTTGTAGTTGTTTCCATGCATTAAGTGTGTGTTCATCTTTCATTTTTTTCCATGCTCGTTCTAATCTCCTAACATGTGTTTTCAGTGATTTCAGTTCTTCATTGAACCAAGGTATTGAGTTTTGTCTACGTGTAGTTCTTTTTTGTAATGGTGCAATTATGTCTAACATGTTCTTACATCTGTTGTCCCAGTTTAGTAGGTAATGTTTGGAGTCTGTTTGTGCCATCCAGTCATTACTGTAGATTTGTTGCCAGAATGTTACAGGGTCAATTTGGCCTCTTGTGGTGTAGGTTGTGGGTTCTTGCTTGAGGTGCATGCCTTTTTTCCTCCATTGTAAGGTGGAGTTTAGTTTATAGTGGTCTGACCATGGTATATCTGACCATTTTGTCTCTGTTAGTATAAGGTTTAGGTCTGAGGATAATTTATGTGTAATGAGGTCAATTGTGTGTCCTTTGACATGAGTGGCTTGTATATTGGGCCAGCTAAGGTCCCATAGTTGGAGGAAGTCCTTGCACTCTCGTGTACTGGTTGCCTTAGGGTCATCGAGGTGTATATTTATGTCTCCAAAAATAAGTAGATTGGGGTTTGAAACACAGGTGTTTGATATGAAATCCATGAAGTGTGATTGGCATTCTTGCCATTTTCCTGGTGGTCTGTAAAATAAGACAACGTTTAGGCTGTCAAGCAGGTTAGTATGGTTAATTCTGACTGAGGCGATTTCAAGTTCTGGTGTTATGGACTCGGCAGTTGTTGTTACATTGAAGTGGGATCTACAGATTAGTGCTAATCCTCCACCTCTTTTTTCTTTCCTTGTCCAATGAGTGATTTTGTAGTCTGGGGGGGGTGGCAGAGTTCCAGAATTATAGGGTCCTTGAGGTCGTGGATCCATGTTTCACTGATGAGTAGAAGGTCGAGATTGTCTGCTGTGATCCAGTCTGTTATAGTTGGTGTTTTATTGACTACTGATCTGGCATTTATGTATCCTATTTGAATTGTTTGGTAAGAGTCTGTTTTTGATGTTTCCATGTTTTATTTTGTTTTATTTCTATTGATTACCTTTAAAAGTGGACTAACACGGCTACCACACCTCTCTACTCATATTAAATTCTAAAACAGCTACTTTAAATGCTAAACTATGCTCTAAACTGTCTTTGTTAAATAAGCAGAGTAGCTTACAAAAATACATTGAAAGACCTATTTAACCCCAAGTTTATCTTTTTCCCAAGTTTGAACACAATTTTCAAGCAGATAAATACTTACCAGTGGTGTTTTCCTCTCCTCAGCAGGCCCTGTCGTAGTACCTTTTCAGGACTGTTATTCAGTTTGTCAGTTCCAGATATTCAGCAGGGCTTGGATAAATTAATGAACCAGTTGGTGTTAGCTGCAAGATGCTGTGTGGCTGCAGCATGAAAGAACCCTATAGCCCCCAGCTTTGATATACGGCTGGCTAGGGTCCAAGATGTCTACAGTATGGAGAAACCAACAGTGTGTCTGAGACAGAGACTCTCCAAGAATGGAATATGGGTGGGGACCCCGAATAAGTAGGTATATGTAGATGTTGCACTCCTTCCCCCACCCAACACCACTCCCTATGTAGATGGGGCGTGGGGTTGGGTGGGGGGGGGGGGGAGGAGTGCGACAGGCTAGAGGGTTTTTTCCTGAGTTGGCACAAAAAGGACCTGGAGTATGTGTCTTACTTAAAAGTTAAGTGGGATTGTACTGTATTGTTATTCTCCTGGTATTTTTCTTTGATGCTTATCGTGTAAGAGCTATTGCTTGAAGTTGTAAGCTTGACAAGAAAAATTGTTTAATAAAAATGTGTTAAAATAAAAAAAAATACTGAGAATAAGTTTACCAACTACTCTTCTAGAACTGTATCATAATATTCCACTCTATCATAACAGTGTAAGAGTTGGCAAACTGGGTCAGAGCAAAGGTCCATCAAGTCCAGTATCCTATTTCCAACAGTGGCCAATCAAGGTCACAAGTACCTGCAGAATCTCAAAACACAGATAGGGCCCTGTTTACTAAGCTGCACTAGAGGTGTGTCAGCATTTTTAGTGCGCACTAAGCATTAGTGCACGCTAACCATGTAGATGCCCATAATATTCCTAGGGGTGTCTACACGGTTAGCATGCGCTAAAAACGTTAGCACACCTCAGTAATAGTTTCCATACTACCTAAGCCCAGAGATAAGCAATGTCTTTTCCCAAGGCTAGGTTAGTAACAATCTATTGACTTTTTCTCCAGAAGCTTGACAAGCTAGGCTTGCTTTTCTGGAGAAGGCTGTGAAAACTGTAAGGCCATTTATAGGTATTCTGCATGTTTTAGATTCTTTAATCTGTAATTTTTCAATTTGTATTTTGTATTTCTTACCTTTTCATTACTTTTTATTCTTTAATTTTTTAGGACTGCATTTTGATTAAAATTGTAATCGCGATTAGTCACGCAATTAACGATGTGTTATTTATTTATTTTTTGTTACCACAGCCACTCCTTGTGACTTGCCCAGAATCACGAGGAGCTGCAGTGGGAGCAAAAATAAATAAATAACATACCTTTAATCACTTGATTAACTGCGATTGAAATTTAAATAAAATTGCGGCCCTAGTCCAAACCTTTTTTAAACCCAAGTGCACTAACCACTTTTACTGCATCATCTGGCAATGAGTTCCAGAGCCTAACCATGTGTTGAGAGAAAAAAATATATTTTCCCATAATTGCTTTAAATGTACTACTAGTAACCTCATGGAGTGTCCCCTAGCAGTGGCATAGCAAGACATGGTATTTTGGGTGGCCTGAGCCCAAAGTAGGTGGGCACACAATTCCCTTCTCCCACACGCTTTCTGCCCCCACCCCTGCCCTTGCACCAGCAACCCCTAACACATAAAATAAATACCTGAGCTGGCAGGGAATCCCCCGAGATCCTCCAGCATCCAGAACGCGTCATTTCCCTATTTGTTGCAGCTGGTGACACTGTCCATGTGCTGATGCTGCACTGGCCTCTCCCCTCCCAAACATGTTCAGTTTTCACAAATGTGAAAAAAGTGAGCATATGTTGGGGGGGGGGGGGGGAGGGGGGAGGGGTGGCCATGCAGGCTGCAGCAAGTAAGCAAATGAATTGTTCTGGACCTCTTCCAGCTGGCAGGGCTTACGGATCCCTGCCAGCTATAACACAGGTGCCAGAATTTTGGATGGGCCTGAGCCCAAACTGGGTAGGCTCATCCATGGCTACGTCATTGTCCCCTAATCTTTGTACTTTTCGATAAATAAGCAGTCATTTCACATCTACCCGTTCCACTCCATTCAGGATTTTATAGACCTCTATCATATCTCCCCTCAGCCACCTCTGCTCCAAGCTGAAAAACCCTAACTTCTTTAGTCTTGCCTCACAGGAGAGTTGTTCCATCCCCTTGATCATTTTGATCACCCTTCTCTGTAGCTTTTCTAATTTCGCCATGTCTTTTTGAGATGTAATGAACACAACACTCAACGTGTGGTCGCACTATGATAGGATACAGAGGCATTATGATATTATTTATTTATTTATTTAGATTTTGCTCACACCTTTTTTCAGTAGTAGCTCAAGGTGAGGACCATTCAGGTACACTGGATAATAAAATTCAATTCTTCGTTTTATTCTCTATTCCTTTCCTAATATTCCTAACCTTCTGTTTATTTGGCTGCCATGCACTGAGCAGAAGATTTCAACAAAATGTCCATGATGACATCCATGTCCTTCACGTCTCAGTATGCAAACTATATTTTAAACTTTGGGCCCTAATATTCAAGTAAAGCTGAGTTCCTAAACTAAGCTAGATGCCTAAATATGTCTCTTATTTTCAATCAAACATAAGAGCCTAAGGGGTCTTTTTACTAAGGTGCACCAAAAAGTGGCCTGCGCTAGTGTAGACGCGTGTATTGGATGTGCGCAGGTCCATTTTTCAGCGCACCTGCAAAAAAGGCCTTTTTTGGGGGCTGAAAATGGACGTGCGGCCAAATGAAAATTGGTGCACGTCCATTTTAGACTTGAAACCTTACTGCCACCCATTCACTTAGCGGTATAGTCTCACCCGTTAACCGGGCAGTAATCGTCAGCGCGTGTACTATGCCAATTATTGCCTGGCTAGTGCCGCGCGCTGGAAAATAAAATATATTTTCTGCCGCGCGTAGAAGACGTGCCTAAAAAATGAAATTACTGCCTGGGTCATGCAGTATCCGGGCGGTAGTTCTGAATTGGCGCACGTTGGGCGCACGTAGGAGCTTATGCAGCTTAGTAAAAGGGCCCGTAAGTTTTCAGCTGAAAATTCTTCCCACATTCTTGGCCCCAACCCCCTTGCTTTATTCAGCATTTTCTCCTCGGTTGCATACCAATGCAAATAAGCCATAATATCCCTAGGGATATTACTGCTTTGTGGCCTGAGCGCACAATGTGCCCTGTCAGGTTTTATCTCATTTTGATCCCCAGGGTTGCCAATGGACAGTATGGCTCTAGAAATGCTCTGCACAACCTCAGAACACTTCTCATACTTATCCTTTCCTGATGCTCCCTGCAATCAAATGATTCTCCAGTTCTTCTGTTTCACAGTTTCCAGCTTCTCTGTTCCGTATACAGTTCAGCCAGGGATTCTGCCTACTCATCCGCCTGTGCTCCACCTCCTCCTCTTCCCCCCCCCCTTAAGCTCAATTGAGTGAGGTCATTCTTCAATTTTGAAATCATTGCCTTCACCTTGTGCATGCTCATGCACAATACCTCTCTTACATTCCAATTTTAACTCAGTAAGCAACCTTCTCATATCAAAGTTGCAATCATAGAGTCGCTGTGCTTCCGCTCTTCCAACTGCTCTGGGTGAGAAACTGCTGGCTTAGAGACTGAGGAAGCCACTTGCAAAGAAAGGCGACCCACACTATTCACCGGGGTGAAAATATGGGGCCTGATATTCAGATGATGGTGCTCTGTGTTTTGCTGACTGCTGCCGGTGTTGTGCTTGGAAATTCAATGTCAGCCTATGTCCAAGCTTCAGGATTGAAATTCCAGGTTTGCAGAGCTGGCTAAAGCATAGCTGGTTAACTGCAACATTCAGCACTTAACTCGCTATAGCAAACTGCATAAATTGATGCGGTCCTATGTATGTGGTTACTTTAGCTGGTTAAGGGGTCCTTTTACTAAGCCGTGTAAGAGCTTACATGCACCCAATGTGCGTCAATTCTGAGTTACCACCCAGCTACCGCATGGCCCGGGTGCTAATTTCATTTCTGATATGCATGTGATACGCGTGTCAGAAAATATTTAATAGAAAATATTTAACATGTTGACCGTTACCGCATGGTTAACGCGTGAGACTTTATCATTAAGTCTCACGCGTTAACCATGCGGTACGGGAATGGCTAAAACTTGTAGCTCAATAAATATACTGGACTTTCCACTAGACCAGAGATTTTCGACCCAATCCTTGGGATACACCAAGCCAGTCAGGTTTTCAAGATACCCACAATGAATATGCATGAGATAAATATGCGTACACTTTCTCCACTGTGAATATCATGAAAACCAGAGTGGCTTGTGTGTCCCAAGGACTGGGCTGAGAATCCCTGCACTAGAAGGAGAGGAACCAGGCTCAATAAATCCATGCCCTCAAACCTAAAAAAGACACACCGTCTCTGAAATCCATGGGAATAAACAGAACCTAAAAAGTAAAAATAGTTAATTGGTCTTGTAATCAATTGGATATCTGGAAATTGCAAAACAAAGTTATATAGACAGTATACATTGAATAATCAAAATGAAACAAACAAACAAACAAACAAACAAACAAACAAACCAATGAACAGGAAATGTCAGAACAATTATTTTTATATTTTGTACTATTGTTTAAGAATGTTTCTAAGTTGAGGTCTGTTTCCAACAGTGCGGAGATTGCATTCAGTTAAAACAGATAATTTATTTGTCTAACTTTATGTAGATTTTCAGCAATCCCATCCAAGTAGGCTCACTGAAAATACATGCATAACTTTAAATAGATGTTATTTGTTCACAGTTATACTTGTTATTTGTGTGGTCTGCTCAATGGATAAATTTTAGGTATGCTCTCAGACTACTCCAAATCTAAACAAATTACTTTGACCACCTAACAATCTAAAAAGCCAAAGTTAGCTGTTAAAATGGCTGAAAATTAGAAAAAAAACCCAAAACTTTTATACACCACCATCACAAATGCATAAATACTCCTGAAAATCAACCTTGTTCTTCTACCTTATAGTTGAAGAAAGCAAACATTTCATTCACGAAGTTTCAATTAGTTTCGAACATACGTTCCATTGAAAAAGTAAAGTTCAATAATTCCTAGTTCTTCCAGATAATTAACTTATTCCACATCTCAATAAAATAGAGACCCAACAAAAGTCAACATATAAAGCCAAGTCTCTACATCAGGAAGCCTCTAAACTTGGTAAACAGTGTACCACTGAATGTCTTCAGAATGGTGTAATTTCAGGTAACTTATTTCAGCAGGGATGTGGCTTCTTTACCACAGTATCTCTCCTCTTGGTCTTTATGTATGGGGCCACCTGTTGGTGTAATTATCCTAGCATGCTTGCTAATACTCTTACAAGTATGCAAGATGGCCAACTGTGTCTCGATAGTATCCTGTACAAGTACCTGGTCATGTGGATATCCCTGGTAGACTGGATCCTGATACACTATTTCTAGAACCTCAGAGGGTACCCATTCATCTCATTGCTCGCAATCAAATCCAGGGGCACTAACAGGCTTATTTTCAAAAGAGAAGGGCGCCCATCTTTTGACACAAATCGGGAGATGAGTGTCCTTCTGCCAGGGTCACCCAAATTGGCATAATCGAAAGCTGATTTGGGGCATCCTCAACTGCTTTCCATCGCGGGATGACCAAAGTTCACGGGGGCGTGTCGGAAGCATAGCGAAGGTGGGACCAGGGCATGCCTAGAACATGGGCGTCCTCGACCGATAATGGAAAAAAGAAGGGTGTCCCTGACGAGCACTTGGGCTTTGGTCCATTTTTTCTTATGACTAAGCCTCAAAAAGGTGCCTGAACTGACCAGATGCCCACCGGAGGGAATCGGGGATGACCTCCCCTTACTCTCCCAGTGGTCACTAACCCCCTCCCACCATAAAAAAGGTTTTAAAATATTTTTTGCCAGCCTCTATGCCAGCCTCAAATGTCATATCCAGCTCCCTGACAGCAGTATGGATATGGAGGTCCCTGGAGCAGTTTTAGTGGGTGCAGTGCACTTCAGGCAGGCAGACCCAGGCCCATCCCAGTGGCGTACCAGGGGGGGGGGGCGGTGGGGGCGGTCCGCCCCAGGTGCCAGTGGGTGGGGGGTGCTCCGCTCCCGCCGCCTCCCGTGGCCGTTCCCGCGGCGCCGCACATTTAACCGGCGAAGCAGCGTCGCAGGCAGCGCCTCGTGCCCTGCTTGTAAAAAAAAAAATCAAATCTCCTTCTCCTCCTCGTCTTGACGTCGACTCGGGCCTTCCAATCAATTTGATTGGAAGGCCCGAGTCGACGTCAAGACGTCAAGACGAGGAGAAGGAAGATTTGATTTTTTTTTTTACAAGCAGGGCACGAGGCGCTGCCTGCGACGCTGCTTCGCCGGTTTTAACGGGACTGAGGTGGGGAAGGAGAGGGGCGAAAGGGACTCGGGTGGGGGTGTTCAAAGGGGAGAAGGGGACTGGGGTGGGGGTCTCAGACAGGGGAGGGGAGAAGGGGACTGTGGTGGGGTCTCAGACAGGAGAAGGGGAGGGGAGAAGGGGACTGGAGTGGGGGTGTTCAGAGGGGAGAAGGGGACTGGGGTGGGGGTCTCAGAGGGGAAAAGGGGAGGGGAGAAGGGGACAGGGGTGGGGATCTCAGAGGGGAGAAGGGGACTGGGGTGGGGATCTCAGACAGGGGAGGGGAGAAGGGGACTGGGGTGGGGATCTCAGAGGGGAGAAGGGAAGGGGAGGGGAGAAGGGGACTGGGGTGGGGGTGTTCAGATGGGAGAAGGGGACTGGGGTGGGAGTCTCAGAGGGGAAAAGGGGAGGGGAGAAGGGGACAGGGGTGGGGATCTCAGAGGGGAGAAGGGGACGGGTGGGGATCTCAGAGGGGAGAAGGGGACTGGGGTGGGGGTCTCAGACAGGGGAGGGGAGAAGGGGACTGTGGTGGGGGTCTCAGACAGGAGAAGGGGAGGGGAGAAGGGGACTGGGGTGGGGGTGTTCAGAGGGGAGAAGGGGGCTGAAAAAAGGGGCAGAGAGAGAGAGAGGGGACAGATCCTAGATGGAAGGGGGAGCGAGAGGGAGGGCAGACCCTGGATGGATGGGAGAGGGAGGGCAAATGGTGGATTGAAGGGGCAGAGAGAAAGGGCAGGCAGTGGATGGAAGGGACGGCAGAGAGGGCAGACACTGGATGGCAGAGAGAGAGAGAGAGAGAGAGTGAAGACAGATGCTGGATGGAAGGAAGACGGTGAAAAGAAGATGAGGAAAGCAGAAACCAGAGACAACAAACTGTAAATAAAATATATTTTTTTATTTTTTTTGCTTTAGGATAAAGTATTGTAGATGTGTTAAATGTTTATAATAGAACATGTAAATAAGGTAATCTTTTTATTGGACTAATTTTAATACATTTTGACTAACTTTCGGAGAACAAAACCCCTTCCTCAGGTCAGGATAGGATACTGTAACAGCACTATACTGTACTGACCCGAGGACGGAGGTTTTGGCCTCTGAAAGCTAAATGTATTAGTCCAATAAAATGGTATTATTTTACTTTCTATATTTGTTTTATTTCTATTTGTTAATTTGTAAAGTGGTGATTGGTACTTGTTAGGTTTTTTTTTTCAAATTTACATCTGCTGTCTTTATATTTTGCACAGTACTAGGGGACAGTTTCTGTTTCTGTGGTGTTGCATTGTATGCAAAGTCTGGCATTGGGGGTTCAGTTTAATTTTTGTCTAAATAGAAAGTTTATGATTACTTATTCTATAGTGGATTAGGGTGTATCTGTGTTTGTGAAAAAGACATGGCTTTCAGTTGGCATTGACTGTGCAGGATCTACGATCTGTACTATTCTGTCTGGTTTCGTTTTACAATAGGTGAATTGATGTTCTAGTGCTCACTGTAGTGTTTAAGATGCTTTCCTTTTCCTTATGTGACTCGTAGAAATGACTGCTTATGGTATGGTAGAATTGCTCTATAGGTCCTGAGTGTTTTGTATTCTCGGCATGCCTAGTACTGGATTTGGGGGGGGGGGGGGGTGTTAAAAAATGACCGGCCCCGGGTGTCAACTACCCTAGGTACGCCACTGGCCCATCCCCCCCACCTGTTACACTTGTGGTGGTAAATGTGAGCCCTTCAAAACCCACCAGAAACCCACTCTACCCACATGTAGGGGCCCCCTTCACCCCTTAGGGCTATGGTAGTGTTGTACAGTTGTGGGGAGTGGGTTTTGTGGGGCTCAGCACCCAAGGTAAGGGAGCATGCACCTGGGAGCAATTTCTGAAGTCCACTGCAGTGCCCCCTAGGGTGCCCAGCTGGTGTCTTGGCATGTCAGGGGCACCAGTGCACTACAACTGCTGGCTCCTCCCACGACGAAATGGCTTGGATTTGGTCGTTTCTGAGATAGGCGTCCTCGGTTTCCATTATGGCTGAAAATCGAGGACGACCATTTCTAAGAACGACCATCTCTAAGGTCGACCTAAATTTCATGATTTGGGCGTCCCCGACTGTATTATCGAAATGAAAGATGGACGCCCATCTTGTTTCAATAATACGGGTTTCCCTGCCCCTTCGCTGGGATGTCCTGCGAGGACATCGTCAGGAAAGCTTGGGCGCCCCTTTTGATTACACCCCTCTAAGAGGGGTATAATCAAAACGGGCGCCCAAGTTTTGCTGAGGACGTCCTCGCAGGAAGACCCGGTGAAGGGGCGGGGAAACCCGTATTATTGAAACAAGATGGGCGCCCATCTTTCGTTTCGAATACGGTCGGGGACGCCCAAATCTTGACATTTAGGTCGTCCGTAGAGATGGTCGTCCTTAGACTTGGTCGTTTCTGATTTTCGGTGATAATGGAAACTAAGGACACCCATCTCAGAAATGACCAAATGTAAGCCCTTTGGTTGTGGGAGGAGCCAGCATTCATAGTGCAATGGTCCCCCTCACATGCCAGGACACCAATCTGGCACCCTAGGGGGCAATGCAGTGGACTTCAGAAAAAGCTCCCAGGTACATAGCTCCCTTACCTTGTGTGCTGAGCCCCTCCAAAACCCACTACCCACAACTGTACGCCACTACCATAGCCCTTATGGGTGAAGGGGGGCACCTACATGTGGGTGCAGTGGGTTTCTGGTGGGTTTTGAAGGGCTCATATTTACCACCACAAGTGTAACAGGTGGGGGGGGGGGGGGGGGGGGACCTGGGTCTGCCTGCCTGAAGTGCACTGCACCCACTAAAACTGCTCCAGGGACCTGCATACTGCTGTCATGGAGCTAGGTATGATATTTGAGGCTGGCATAGAGGCTGGCAAAAAATATTTAAAACATTTTTTAGGGTGGGAGGGGGTTAGTGACCACTGGGGGAGTAAGGGGAGGTCATCCCCGATTCCCTCCGGTGGTCATCTAGTCAGTTTGGGCACCTTTTTTGTGGCTTGGTCGTAAGAAAAAAAGGACCAGGTAAAGTCGTCCAAGTGTTCGTCAGGGACACCCTTTTTTTTTCCATTATGGGGGTCAAGGACGCCTATGTGTTAGGCACGCCCATTCCCACCTTTGCTATGCCTCCGACACGCCCCAGGAACTTTGGTTGTCCCCGCAACAGAACGCAGTTGGGGACGCCCAAAATCATCTTTCCTTTATACCGATTTGGGCGACCCTGTGAGAAGGACGCTCATCTTGCGATTTGTATCGACAGATGGGCGTTCTTCTCTTTTGAAAATAATCCTGTAAGGGGTCCTTTCACTAAGATGCACTGAAAAATGGCCTGCGCTAGTGTAGGCACATGTTTTGGATGCGCACAGATCCATTTTTCAGTGCACCTGTAAAAAAGGCCTTTATTTTATTTTGGCCAAAAATGGATGTGCGGCAAAATGAAAATTGGTGTGTGCCCATTTTGGGTCTGAGACCTTACCGCCACCCATTGACTTAGCAGTAAGGTCTCACACGTTTACCAAGCGGTAATGGTCTATGCATGTACAATACTTTTTACTGCTCAGTTAACGCCACACGCCGGAAAATAAAAATTATTTTCCGGCACATGTAGTGGACATGCGTTAAAAATGAAATTACCACCAGGGCCACGCGGTAGCCGGGCAGTAATTCCAAATTGATGCTCATTGGGCACACGTAGGTGCCTACGCGGCTTAGTAAAAGGACCCCTAAGAGCACCTGTAGTTCCAAGCCTATTCTACTGATGCAGGACTCTCTGGACTAGGCAAGAAGTATTTGTTTCCCTCTTACTCTAGGGTCATACCACAAATGAGTTCTCAGCTGTGCTGGCAATATCAGTTGAGTCAGGTTCTACTCCTTTGCTTCTGCTCTGGCAGCAGGTGTTTGGCTTTTCCTTCTGTACTGAGAACTCCAGCCAGATCCTGACCTATCCATCACCACTTCCTCCAACCTCTTTCATCGCTTGTAGTGGATGTCACTGGGGAGAGCTCCCAGTGGAGGCATTCTCATCCTTTTCCATTGCAAAATGCATGTAGTCCCCCATGGTGTCCATCCCTGGGTCCACCCTTGAGTGCACCATGGACTAGAGGGTCCAGCACAGTAGGCTACTGAAGTGTCATCCTCTGCTAAATTCCTCCTATGCTTTTGGCTCTGTGGCCGCAGATATCCAGAATGCTTGGATCTCTGTCTTAAATACGTTGGTGGTATCAGACATGATCAATAAAGGGAGTGGTACTCTGGCTTCATCAGTTCCCAGAACAGACATCACTAACCTCTTCAATTGCATGAACATCATCCTCTATGATCACAGGGCTGAACACCCTAAGAAAATCCTCTACTTTGCACCCCCCACCCCTATTATGTCATGTTACATAGAGGAAAACAGCAAAAGTAGAGGCTGACAAATGCGCAAACCAATAGGGAGATAATATCAAAAACCAATTTATTCAGAATATTCATATCAAGGACCCGACACGGTCCGTGTTTCGGCGCCAAAGCGCCTGCCTCAGGGGTCACAATCAACTGTTTGCTGATCGGTTGGCTGTTCTTTTGTTCTCTCTGTGGATTAACTTGCATACATAAAGGAATTATTCAAGCCTATCAGCTTCTTCTCAGAGAAAGTTGATTGTGACCCCTGAGGCAGGCGCTTTGGCGCCGAAACACGGACCGTGTCGGGTCCTTGATATGAATATTCTGAATAAATTGGTTTTTAATATTATCTCCCTATTGGTTTGTGCATTTGTCAGTCTCTACTTTTGCTGTTTTGCTTTGACTTTCCATGGAGGCTCCTCCTGTCTTCTTGGATTTGCATGTTACATAGAGGGCATTTTCGATATGACGTCTAAGTCCGACGTTGCACGTTTTGCAAAAAACATCCAAAATCTAAATAGGAAAGAAGGTCATTTTCAAAAAAAGAAAAACATCTATTGTTTTTTGAAAATGCTGTTTTGAACAAGGCTTTGTCATTTGGACATTTTGTTTTTTGATCCATTTCTGGAAAGAAAACATCCAAGTGCAAAACACACAAAATCAAGCCATTGGGATGTAGGAGGAGCCAGCATTTTTAGTAAACTGGTCCCCTTGACATCACAGGAAAGCAATAGGGCACCCTAGGGGGCACTACAGTGGACTTTATAAAATGCTCTGACCATTGCTCCCTTACCTTGTGCTGAGCCCCCCAAAACCCACTACCCCTGTACAGCACTATCATAGTCCTTACGGGTGAAGGGGCACCTATATGTGGGTACAGTGGGTATCTGGTGAGTTTTTGAGGGCTCACAGTTTCCTCCACAAGTGTAACAGGTAAGGGGGATGTAAAAGCTTGGGTACACCTGTCTGCAGTGCACTGCACCCACCACTAGACCTGCATGCTGTTCTAATTGACCTGAGTATAACATCTGAGGGTGGCATAAAGGCTGGCAAGTAATGCTTTTCATCACATTTTGGGGGGGTGGGAGGGGGTTAGTGACCACTGGGGTAATAAGGGGAGGGCATCCCTGAGTTATTTAGGGCACCTTTTTTGTGCCTTATTCATTATAAAAACAGGTCTAGCTCAAAACATTTTAGTTTTAGTCCTGGACTGTTTTGTTCCATTATGGCTGAAAAATGTCTGTCTTAGGAACGCCCAAGTCCTGGCCTGAACATGCCCCTGACATGCCCCCTTGAGATTTGGATGCACTTCTGACGGACTTAACATAGTAGATGACGGCAGAAAAAGACCTGCACGGTCCATCCAGTCTGCCCAACAAGATAAACTCATATGTGCTACTTTTTGTGTATACCTTACCTTGATTTGTACCTGTCCTTTTCAGAGTACAGACCATATAAGTCTGCCCAGCACTATCCCCGCCTCCCAACCACCAGCCCCGCCTCCCACCACTGGTTCTGGCACAGACCGTATGTCTGCCCAGCACCATCCCTGCCTCCCGCCACCGGCTCTGGCACAGACCGTATAAGTCTGCCCAGCACCATCCCCGCCTCCCACCACCGGCTCTGTCACCCAATCTCGGCTAAGCTCCTTAGGATCCATTCCTTCTGAACAGGATTCCTTTATGTTTATCCCATGCATGTTTGAATTCCGTTACCGTTTTCATTTTCATTTCATAGAAAAAGGTCAAAAAACAGAATTTGAAAATACTGATCTGGACACTTGTGAGAAAAATGTTCAAATGTTGCTTTATGCCACTTTTTAGATGTTTTTCTGTTTTGAAAATGAGCCCAATAATGTCTTATATTCCTCCACTATCTATTTAGTTCAAGATGGATTACAACGGAAAGAAACCAAACCCAATATGTCTGGGAATTATAATACCAAAACAAATAGCCTAAATGATCACTTAACATTCACTCATTGCTTTGCCACAAATAGTCCTGCTCTAAAGAACCTGAAACCCCTTCTCTGAAAAGAGAAAATTTTTCAGATTTTTCCTAAATGACAGATAGTATTGGCACCATCACAAAAATAGAGGTAAAGAATTCCAGATAGTAGCCATTTGATATTGAAGTGATAGAGAGAAATGTTTCACTGATTTTAGATTAGTAACAGTTGGAAACCACAAAAGAAACTGATTCTGCATGCTAGCTCTATGTAACAGCACCACTAGGTCTGTCATATAAGAGGGAGCATCACCGGATAAGATTTTAAATACCATCAGGCTCACCTTAAAGTGAACATAGGTCATAATTGGGAACCAGTGGATCTTTAAATAATAGCTCCTGACTGAATCATATCTTGACAAACCAAAAATCAGTCTGATAGCCATATTGTGCATAATTTGTAAGTGGTCAATTACAGTTTTAGAACATCCAATCAAGACAAGATTACAATAATTGAATCTAGATAATATGAATGATTGGACGACCACTCTAAAAGTGTCTATAGAAAAATATGTTTTAATAGCCTTAAGTTTTCTAAGGACAAAATATATTTTTTTTTCAGTACCGAAGATACATGTTGTTCCATTGTTAGTAAGTTATCCAGTTCTACGTCTAAGATT
This sequence comes from Microcaecilia unicolor, assembly GCF_901765095.1. NCBI lineage: Eukaryota > Metazoa > Chordata > Amphibia > Gymnophiona > Siphonopidae > Microcaecilia > Microcaecilia unicolor. Next base: position 308,229,294 of record NC_044033.1, read on the forward strand.
TTCAAATGCAAATCTAATGAAAACATAATCCCACCTATCATAAAATGCTACATGTATCTTATGTCATCACTGGACCTTAAGCAAAGGAACTTAGTTTTCTCCTTGTTTAATTTCAGAAGGAGAGTGGAAATCCAAGAATCTATTACTTTCATACACAGCTGAATACAAGACAAAGTTTCTACCCAGGACGAAGAACATGATAAAAGTACAGTTATACTGCCTGCATAAATGAAGTGCACAAATTTGAATTGGTCTAATAATATACCCAATGTTCTCATTAATAAATTAAATAACACAGGGGAGAGAGGAGAGCCCTGTGGAACTCCACACTGAGTGCCCTCCATTTATCAGGCAATACTTCTTCCTTTTTAACCACCCCCTCCTAGAATAATCAGGGTAAATGGGCTATTAGAAAACTGTCCATTTTCCGTACTGGAAAATGTACCTCCTGTGGTTTCTGAGTTTTTGTGGTTATCAAGACCTGCTGTTTTGCTTTACTGCAGGTGCTCTTTTAAAATCCCAGAAGAGGTTGCCCAAGGCAACTACCCAGTCCTGCCTAATGATGGGGATGGCCCTGTATGTTCCTGGTTAGCAGATCTTTCTTGGCCCCAGAGTTTTGCAGGCATGCAGTGTCCCTTGATGAAGTCAGTGCCTATCTTGGATCTCCTGCCCTTTATAATCCTCCCACATTGCAGTCCAAAATTTGAAGGATGCAAATCGTCAGAAGCGAACAGGTGACACACACTCCAACAAGTCCACAGAGCCTCCCACACACTCCATTTTGGCTGCTAAATGTATGTAACCCTACTGTACTTCCAGTTCAGACTGGGAGGGAATGCATGAAGCCATCATACACCCCATAACCTCCAGAGGCATGGCTGTTGCAGTTGCATTGATGACTATGAAGTTAATTGTATAAAGGATGTTAAGCACAGCTTGTTTCAATATTGATCTGCACACCAAAAAATTAATCGCTAAAAGTTACATACCGTAGTCAATCAATGGCAGGGACAGTTGGAATCCTTTGCGATGTCTGAATTTTTTTTCTCCTGCCATAAGTCACTCGTGTGATGTTGTCTGTCGGTGAGATAAGTTCACTTTTGGGCGTCTTTTGAGTTTGGATGAAGGAAAATACAGTCTTCTAGGGTCTTAGCTCTATGAAACTCACAGCGCCAAATCCTGATCGGCCAAGTCCAAACAAAATCCAGTCACATACTGGTTTAGTTCTGTAAAACAAAAATTGATTTACAGGTGAATTCTTTTGATGGGGGGGGGGGGGGGCCTGAGCCCAAAGTATGTGTGTGGGGGTCCATTTTGCTCCACCTCCCTGTGTCTTTCCGCCCTCGCCACAACCCCACATACCTGGGCTGATGGGATTCTCCAAGCTCTGCCAGCAGAAGCCTTCCTATGGTGATATTTGGTACCACGCTCCTGCCCTGATTTCCTGCTCCAAGGCACATGCTGTGTTTTAGTAAAATTGAGCATGCACAAAGCTTGCGGAAGCTCAGTTTCATTAAAAACCAGTATGCGCACAGGAGAGCAGGAAGTAGGGCAGGCAGTGCAGCGGTAAATATCACTGCAGGAAAACTTTTGCTGGCAGGGCTTGGGGACCCCGCCAGCTGAATCTGCAAACTTTGAGAGGGCCTGACCCCAAATTGAGAGGCCCAGGCCCTCAAGGTCCCCCCCTCCCCATGGCTATGCCATACTGGAAACGACAGGGCCAATATTCAAAGCCATTTAACTGGCCAGAAACAGCTCCTGGGCGGTTAAATGCCTTGAATGGGTTTAACCGCTGATATTCAGCAGCAGTTAACCAGTTAGTGCCACTGAATATCACTACAGACTTCTAAACTCAAAGCTGGTTATTTTGTGGATTGTCCGTGGGCAGATTCGACAATTATGTGGTTAAGGGCCAATATTCAGCACTTAACTGCCTAAGGGCTCCTTTTACTAAGTGGCGGTAAGCCCAACGCGAGCTTACCGCTCGCTATACAGGAAGTACCTCTGGGCTACCGCAGCAGCCTGGCAGTACTTCCCAGTCCTAGTGTGCCGTCATTTCTGGCGGTGTAGCACCGGAGTGTATCCGGCAGTAACCGAGCAGCGCCACGTGCTGCCCGGTTACCACCAGGTTAATACGGGAGCCCTTACCACCACCTCAATGGGTGGCGGTAAGGGCTCCCCCCCCCCCAAATGGCCGTGCAGCAAGTGTTTCCTGTCAGAAAGCTAGACTTCCCTTTTACCAGCTGCAGTAAGAAGGGGCCTCAGCACGCATGTAAAACATGCGCCAATGCAAGAGCTGGCCTCCTTTTGCTGCAGCTTGGTTAAAGGGGCCCTAACTTTCTGTTTATTTAAAACTTGATATACCGTTCACCCATACTGGACCAGAGAGGTTTACAAAACAAGGTCAAACATGAAGTGGAGGAGTGGCCTAGTGGTTAGGGTGGTGGACTTTGGTCCTGGGGAATTGAGGAACTGAGTTTGATTCCCTGCACAGGCAGCTCCTTGTGACTCTGGGCAAGTCACTTAACCCTCCATTGCCCCATGTAAGCCACATTGAGCCTGCCATGAGTGGGAAAGCACGGGATACAAATGTAACAAAAAAAAGAAAGAAATGGAACTCCATAAATCAATAGGATAGACCTACCTCAAATGTACAAGATCACATTCATTCTTCCATATAGTCAATACTATAAATACAGTGAGAACACACTGATGGACTGTTCAGTCTTCCTACCCCCCTCCCCAAGCTACAGATTGAAAGACTGCTTAAAGAAGTAAGTTTTCAATAGAGCTTTGCATTTATTTATTAGGATTTATTTACCGCCATTTTGAAGGAATTCACTCAAGACGGTGTACAATAAGAATAAAATCAAATGTGAGCAACAGACAATTACAGCAGAAAAATATTCAAATAACAACAGAAAGTATAGCATAGTACATTAATTTCTTACAGTTTACCTCCCCACGAATTTCCCTTGGCAGGCCATTCCAGAGTGCTGGGAAGAAGTATAGATGGAGAAAAGAAGAGGTCCCAAGACAGAGCCCTGAGGTACACCAACTGATAGTGGAATAGATGTGGAGGAGGCTCCATCAGAGTATACAGTAAAAGTGTGATGACTGTTTATTGATGGACTTTGATGGAGGAATCACAGACTTACCTTGTCTTCTGGATTGTTGCCTTTGTTTTGGAGTTACTACATTTGTCTTGAACTATTAAAAGAAGGAGAATGGACTATCCAGTGCTACTGGCCAATCCTGGGAACAGAGCTGTACCTGGGAGAGAAAGATTGACAAGGATACTTGTCCCACACCTTCGGGTGGGCAGCAGTGTGATAAGGATAATCGCCCCATACCTTCGGGTGGGCTGTGGCTTGAGGATACTCAGCCCACACCTTTGGGTGGGCAACAGTGTGACAATATTGGGCTCATTTTCGAAAGAGGACATCCATCTTTCGACATAAATCGGAAGATGGATGTCCTTCTCCCAGGGACGTCCAAATCGGTATAATTGAAACCTGATTTAGGACGTCTCCAACTGCACTCCATCGCAAGGACAGCCAAAGTTCAAGGGGGTGTGTGGGAGGCATAGCGAAGGCGGGACTTGGGCATGCCTAACACTTGGACGTCTTTGACCCATAATCGAAAAAACAAGGACATCCCTGATGAACACTTGGACATTTTCACCCGGACCTGTTTTTCTTATGACTAAGGCACAAAAAGATGCCTGAAATGACCAGATGACCACCGGAGAGAATCGGGGATGCCCTCCCGTTACTCCCCCAGTGGCCACTAACCCCCTCCCACCCTCAAAAAACATATTTCAAAATATTTCGTGCCAGCCTCAGATGTCATATTCAGGTCCATGACAGCGCATGCAGGTCCCAGGAGCAGTTTTAGTGGGTACTGCAGTGCACTTCAGACAGGCGGACCCAGGCCCATACCCCCCTTACTGTGCCATTTGTGGAGGGAACAGCGAGCTCTCCAAAAACACCACAAACCCACTGTACCCATATATAGGTGCCCCCTTCACCCGTAAGGGCTATGGTAGTGGTGTACAGTTCTGGGTAGTGGGGTTTGGGGGGCTCAGCACACAAGGTAAGGGAGCTATGTACCTGGGAGCAATTTCTGAAGTCCACTGCAATGCCCCCTAGGGTGCCCGGTTGGTGTCCTGGCTTGTCAGGGGGACCAATGCACAACAAATGCTGGCTTCTCCCACGACCAAATGGCTTGCATTTGGCCGTTTTTGACATGGATGTCTTTGGTTTCCAGAATCGCCGAAAGTCAGAAACATCCATGTCTAGGGACGACCAAATCTAGGGACATCCAAATTTAAGGATTTGGACGTCTCTGATGGTATTTTCGAAACAAAAGATGGACGTCCATCTTGTTTTGAAAATACGGGTTTCCCTGCCCCTGGATTTTGCCATTTTGCAAGGACGTCCAAATCGCAACTTGGACGTCCCTTTCGAAAATGCCCCTCCACGTCACTCTACTCTTCAGTGGAACACAGGATTTGATGTGAAAGGTAATGGTAGCAGAGCCACTTGATCATAACTGGCTTTGTGGAGACCATAGAGGAGTGTAAGTTATCTGACATTCTTTCAGTGTTGTGTGATATTGAGTTACTAGTAATTAGTTACTGTAATCAATAAAGTAGTTAACTACTTATTTACTATCCTAGTAACTGCAATTAATTACTTTTGAAGAGTAACTAGCACAACACTGCATTCTCTGATATCTGAGCACTGATGGGCAAGTTTCTCCTTATGATATTATTTTCCATATGGGGTATAACAATAATGATATAAATACAAAGAAAGCTACCATTTTGTATTGCTCATTTAATTTGCAAAACAATACAATACACTGATCATTCCAGATCTATATTGCTGGGATAAATTGCATGAAAATCTCAGGCTTTGAGATGGTAAATCTTCATTCTTTGGGATGGACTGGACCACCCTTAACGTCTCAGAGATAGTAAAAAGCGTCAGCCCTCCTTTCAGGTACAAACTCCAAAGCAGGACTTCAGAGATCTACAGTATCGTATGAATATTGCTTTAAAGAGCCCCCTCTCATCTTAATGGCTCCCTTTTATGCCTTCCTTTGCACACCCGTGTCTTTAACCAAGCGCAGAAATTAAAATTATTGTCATCTACACGGCACCTACAGAAACAACTCAGTGTAGTACTAGTAAAAAAGAACCGCCCCGCCTAGCAATGCCTTTTAATACAAGACAGGCAGACAGTACACTGGAATGCAGTTAGGTAACAGTGTGCCCGCTCAAAACCCGCCCTTTCTATACTCCCACTGGCCTGCCAGCCAATCACAGCAGAAGGGCAGTTTCAAGGTACCCCTTGTAGAGCTGTGGACTGCAAAAACAAAGCTTACTTTTTGCAAATAAAACAAAGAAGAAAAAGAAAAAGGTTTTTTTTTTTAAAGAAAAGATCCACGTTTGCCTTACCCTGAACCCTTTTGCCCGCATTGCATAGCACAGCCAGATCGGGGATACAGGAAAACGCCGATTTCTGGTTCGGAAGGGCTGCCGGGGATGGGTTGTTTATCTATAGTAGGGGGATCTTGAAACCGTCCATGTCCCATTTCCTCTGTTGTTTTGCTTCTGTAGCTTGGATTCTCCATGTTGGACCAACTGTAAGACGGGGACCTGCCTTTTGCAAAATCCAACGCCCCCCCTTTCCAAGAGCGAGGTTTTTTTTTTTCTTCGATTTGATTTTGCAGAATAAGGAAGGGGGAGGGGGACTAAGTGGGGGAAATTGAATAAGCCCAACAGAGAGAGACAGGACCAGCCCTGGATCTGTAGCTCTTAGATGGACAGAAGTTCTATCATCTCTCAAGTGCAGAAGCAAGAAGCGTTTGTGCTTTCAAAACAAGGTAGGAAAAAAATAAGTTTCAAAGTTGTGCAGGAAGAAAAGTCCATGTCTTTCTGAAATGTCAGTCTGCCCCTACCTCCCCTCTTGATTTACTGTGAGTCCCATGCTTTCCATCTCATTTTTCCCAAACATCCAGCATGTCAAAATGCTCACCCCAAGTTCCTAGCATAAATCGGAGAATATGTTATTGCAAAAGTCTCTACTTGGTTTCCTAAGGCTTTATCTATGCATCTATTTTGGAAGTTACTCTTACGTGCATTACAAATGTCACTATTCACCCCTCAATTAATTATGAAAGTTGATGCATTATAAAAAATAAAGTGGAATCGTTGGGTCGTCGTATCCCAAATATTGCTATTCAAATAATGAGTTTGCATGCAATTGTGTGTATATATCTACATATGATATTTGTAATGATAAAAAATGTAATATAAGAAATATGTTTAATAGCTCATACCCGGTTTGTTGAAAGATCCGCCTACTATCATAAAATGGTATAACTTTTTTTTTTCGAAATAAGAAAACATCATTATCTCCTACTTGTTGTATTTTGACTTGTTTGTGCAGTATTCCAATTCCAAAATTTACTTGGGGGGGTGGGTGGGGAGGGAGAAAAAAAAAAGAGCACAATTCCGTGTTCTGTTCCAAATGTTTGATTTCAGCTGTAAACATGCATCTGAAGTTTGTAGAAGTGTGCTTAGACAGATTTTGGATCTCGACCAGAAGAAAATAACTTGCAATTCGCAATCAGAGTTTTCTGTGACAGAAACTTTTCGTTTATTCCCAGTGCTGCACCTATTATTGGTCAACATGAAAAGTTAGCCTAGGTGGGCACCTGGCATGGTGGGTGTTGCTTCTTACCCATGATTTTCTCAGGCTTTATGGCTAAAACTAGTTCCATATAGCATGTTTTGCTGGAAGAATAAAACGCAAACAACCAACCAGCCTCGTGAATTTTTGTTTTCTGTTGCTCAGTGCGTTAATATTTTTATGTGTGTGTATGTGCTGTTGACAACCAGAGAATAAGGGTTTGTTTTTCTGGCGTTTTGCCCTCACGGAAAAGGCTACGGAATTAAAGTGGGTGGAGACTATTTATGGAAATTGATGATTAATAAACTTAATATCCTCATTTGGAAAATGGCAGCGTTTCTGAATGGAGTAATTGTATTTTTTTTATTATAAATGCCAAATCCTCACGTGGTTATGAAAGAGAAAGTTGGGGCAGTGTCAGCTCTTGAGTTAATGTCTGGTATCTGTTGCTTTTTCAGTTCCACAGGCTTGTGGGTATCTAAATTCTTTGTAATCCCCAATACCTTCACTTCCCAAGAATTGGCAAACCTGGTGATTTACAATCCAATAATCCCAACATTTTATTCCACCTCTTGTTTGGGGGGTGGGGGGAAGCAAGGTATGTGAAATATATACAGGTTTCCCCAGTTTAATTTAAAAAAAAGGACTTTCTTGTACTGTCTAAATTATGAATTCAAAGAAATACCAGGTGCATTTTTAGTGTTTGAAAAAATGTTTGTAGAAGTTTAAAAAAAAACAGTATTGTTTCCTAGAACACATCAGAATAAAAAAAAGTGATGAAAATGAGATATGGGGTGAAAATCCACTGCTCCAAATTGTGACTAAGTCTTTAGCCCTTGTACAGGTGTCATGTGGGGTCTGCATGATTTGCAATCTCAAATCACAGAAATATGAACTGGAAAAATGGTTAAGGATTTTAGTGAGTCCTCTAATATTCTTGTGTGCTGTAAAATTCATAGCATTATTTCTTTCCCTCCAATCTCCCTTATAAAATTGCTGCCTGTCCAGTGATGTCCAGATAAGAGACTGGATTTGAAGGAGTAGTAGATATTCAGCCAGCAGCGATGAGTGTTTTTTTTAGCCAGGCCATGTCCAGGAACTGGTATTGAATATCCGAGTTTAAGCGGTTAGCCACCCGTTATGTAGTTAATTGTGATATTCAGCACTTAACCGCCTAAGCGACACTGCATAAAGGTAGGACTGTGTTTTATGTGGTCTGATTTGACTGCTTAATGTAGACAGTTAAGTACTGAATATTAACCACATAAGTGCTGACTCCGCCCCCAGACCGTCCACAAAATAGTTAACTTTCAGCTTAGTATTCTGTGGCAAGGAGGTTTGATTAACAGGAGACAGCGTGATGTCACAGAACTGAAGTCTGTCCACCCAAGGAGGTTTTCATTCTCCTCAAGTCAGCCATCGCCATCTTGGTACACTCAAACCAACCTAATTGATAGAGCGACAAGCTCCACCTACTGGCTTCAGGCCAAATAGTGGACCAAGCACTCTCCTGCCATCTCTTGTTAATCAAACCTCTTGGTCTGTGGTGATATTCAGCGGCAATAATTGTTTAAGTGCTGCTGAATATCAGTGGATAACCCCACACAAACAATTTAACTGCCCAGGAGTGTCTCCTGACTGCTTAAATTGCTTTGATTATCGACTGGAAAATTATCTGAAATAAGGTTTTATCCCTTTAAACTCCCCCTTTAGCTTAAATGTCTTTTCTTATTCCTCTCACCCAGGACATTTGTTTTTTGTTTTGATTTTTTTTCTTTTAAAGTTTTTAGGGGCCCTTTTACTACAGCTTAGCATGCACTAAGTGCCACATGGCCCATAGGTCTAAAATAAGATGAGCTTTAGTAACAGAGTTCCTTAGTCTGGTGGCCTTTTTTTTCCCTGAAAGGAGGAAGGCAGATGGTCCCATAGGATCCAGACCAGCAAATAGGTGAACAAACCAAAATGCATACTGAGATGATCCAACAGAACAGGAGGGGTGTACAGTGACTCAGCCAAGTTTCGCCTTGAATAGGGCTGCCTCAGGGGCATAAATACCAAACCGGTATGAAACAACTGCAAGCACCAAGCAGGACCTGTGTCTGTGAGGGAGAGAGACAGATTTATAAAAATTGGTGTTGGCAGTTTGTTCATCTATTCACTTTTCTTTCCCTGAGCATTCCTGTTTTGTTCTCAGTTGCTGCCCAGTGTAACTGTAATATCCCCATACCCATCCTCTCACTGCTGTTTAGGTAGGAGAACCTAGATTCTATAATGAAGAACGAGCCGAGAAGTGACCATATTTAAAGTTAATCTTTAATCATTCCTGGAAGCCTTTTCCTACCTATTCTTAAAATAAAATGTAAGTGTGAAATCATTTCTTGAATTACATCCAAAAAACTGTGTTTGCTAATTTTTTGGGTCACTGAGTGACTCCTGGACTTGTAGTAGAAGTCGAACCCTGGTCTGATCTTGGAGCCACCGTAGCATAGTTCAAACAAACCTACAGAAGTTTGAAGCGTGTGGGATGCTGTCTGTTTCCATTCTAAACTTGTTGGTTGTGGAGGATAAGACTTTGATGGTTATATAGCTAAGGCTTTGGGGTAGATGCCACAGTACAGAATATGAAATCCACAAATTCTGTTGAAGGAACGTTGAGGCATGAGTGACTGGGACTTTGCTTCCATGTTTGTGGTTGCCTGAGTTGTTTTGTGGAGCTGAAACAGCTCCTGTGTGAGAGGAGGATAACTTGAGCTTGGCCTGGGGTGGGGGAGGAGGAAGAGTCTTTTCATCTGGCACAGAGGTTTCCTTGTTTGCCTTCTTACTGGCTTCCCTCTTTGGACATTTTTTATTTTTATTTTTTTGCAAAGGTTTGACCTGAACTGTGGGTACAGAAAAGACTAAGGAGAGGCCCCTGGGCAGAAGTGATCACCATTTTAACTTGTCAGACTCAGTAGAATGGAAGATTTCCACACCTCATCAGCATAATAAGGTCTTTTGAAACGAGCAAGTGTCAAAGCCATGATGAGGGGACAAACCCCTCGCCTGAGCTCTTAACCCTCCCCACAATTAAGGATAGAAATGCAGGCAGCAAATTTTCCTGCCAGCTGTCCTTTTAAGCCACTTTCTACTTCTAGAAAGAAACACATCTAAATTCTTCTTAAACAGCTTGTGCGTTTGGGCTCTCTCTGCCTCCTAAGCATTTCTCCTCTGGGAGCTGCAGTAATCCAGGCTTAACTTGTCTTATCTATTTTTCTGCACTCCTTTATTTTCCCCAATCTGTTTTCATACTGTTAAGCAACTCTCACATTGTGTAAACAACTTTTAGTGAAAACATTTTAGAATTGAGGTAATGTAAAAGCTGTTTTTCACCAACTTTTAATTTCTATGGTGAAGGGAGTAGGGGACTGGTATCCCCCAGATGGCCATAATATGGCATTGATCCTGGCAGCTGCCCCCATCCGCCCGGTGGAGGGGTGAAGCGGCCCAATAGGGGTCTGAGGTTTATTTTTGAAAAGTGTAGTAAGTAGGGTGGGGGGGGGGGGGGGTAGAGAGGAGGAGTGGCCTAGTGGTTAGGGTGGTGGACTTTGGTCCTGGGGAACTGAGGAACTGAGTTCAATTCCCACTTCAGGCACAGGCAGCTCCTTGTGACTCTGGGTAAGTCACTTAACCCTCCATTGCCCCATGTAAGCCACATTGAGCCTGCCATGAGTGGGAAAGTGCAGGGTACAAATGTAACAAAAATAGAGAGGAGGATGTCTGAGCAGCTGGGGGATTGGTGTGTGGCTCTGTGGGCTTGAGGCTTCAGAAATGCCTCAGGTTCCCTACAAGCTCCCTGATCCCAGCATGTGTTTATTTAGTTAATGGTTGTGTGATATCTCACAGTGGCAGAAACCAGAGCTTAATAGGTTATCTTATAAGGCTGATGTGAAGGAATAGGCAACAGAAGTGAGATGCAGCCTTGGGAAGGAGGGACGCAGAGGCAGGTCTGGGTTGGGGGGAGGTGGAGTGGTGGATGGCCTGCTTAGTTGGCTGGTAACCTCTGAAATCTTGGTGCTTGAAAGCAGTTAGCCCATGGGGCTGCGGCAGAGTGATGTCCCAGATACCAGCGTGATAGGGGGAGCCATGGGAATGGATTGGGGCTCTGCTGGATATGATATTGGCCATTGTAAAGACTCAGAGTATGTTGACCGAAGAAACTGTGGCCCAAACATCATGTGTGTGATGTGGTTTTGTGCCCTCAGATGGGTAGGTTAAAAGGCAGGGAGACAGGGATTATTACTGCTCGCCGGAAGAATATTAGCCTTATCCCTCTCTTCAATTAACTTTCAGACTCCTCTCTTCCTCCGCTGAGATTTTACCCTACACAAAGAGTTTTTTCATATGTTGGACCATTTTTATGGAATTCTTGGTTGCTCTGTTTTTCTGATCTTTCTTATTACAATTTTCGTAACGTTTTGAAGACTATTGTTTCAACAGTATTATAGTTGATTTATTACATAATGTAGGTATTTTGTATGAGGCATGGCTATGATTTTATTGAAAACCGCCTTGACACAATAGTATGTGGTGGTATATCAAATTTAATAAATCCAGTCCAATCCAGTTCTCGTGGCCATAGGAGCCGACTCTGTGGGTGCTGTGGGTGCTTGAGCACCCCCAATATTGAGAAAATTCCTTGTATGTGTCTACGGAAGGGTTATTTCCACTGGGCTTAGCACCCCCAATAATTTTGAAAAGTTGGCTCCTATGCTCGTGGCAATCCTGTAAAATCGCGGATTTGGACACTACACTTTAAGATATTAAACTTTGTATGTATACCTCTGCCCACCCTCCCCATAGCTAAAAGAACATGACAGTTCTTTTGTGACTGTCAAGGCCCATTGTTTGCTTTGACAGCTTCTTTATGCCGCCCCTTGGAAGCTGCTGCCCTAGGCAACCACCTAGTCTTGTATAAATGGTTCAGCTGGCCCTGCCTATATTATGGGTAATTTGCTTCTTGCATTTTGATTTGCTAGATAAATGTAGGATAACAGATATACGTAGCTAAGTAAATATTTTACAAGCAGAAGTTGCTCTTGCTAAAGAGAATCAGGAACCACAGAACAAGGAACCAGTAGTGGGAATCACTAGAACCAGCCTTGCAGCAGGCCTCCCCTACAAGCACCAGAGTTAACCATCAAGGGCCCTGTTTACTAAGCTGTGCTATAGGTGCGCTAGGGTTTTTAGCACGCGCTAATGCTAGAGACACTCATATATTCCTATAGGTGTCTTTAGCATTAGCACATGCTAATTTTTAGCGCATGCTAAAAACGGTAGCGTACCTTAATAAACAGGGCCTCAAGTGTTTTACTTCAGTTTCAAATTCTGGGCATTTAAATTCTAATAAATGGAGTGCTAATTTGCAGAAAATCCCCAGGGCAGATAAGGTAGGTGCGGAAATTGTTTGTGGATCTGAAAAAAATAAAATAAAAACAAGCAAAACCCAATAAAATGGTAAATGTGATGCTCTGTAGACTCTAGTCTAGAGATTTTCAAAAACAAAAAAGTGTAGAAAACTTTTTTTTGAGGGGGAGGGGGTAACTGTTTTTGAGGTTTCTAGAGTCTGTAGAGATTTATCCTCCTGAGGCTTTTTATACTTTATTTTTGGACCTAAAAGCTTCCTATATGAAATATATATATTTTTTTATTTGTACCCCATGCTTTCCCACTCTTGGCAGGCTCAATGTGGCTTAGGTACTTATTTGTACCCGGGGGAATGGAGGGTTAAGTGACTTGCCCAGGGTCACAAGGAGCTGCCTGTGCCTGCAGTGGGAATGGAACCCAGTTCCCCAGGACCAAAGTCCACCACTCTAACCACTAGGCCACTCCTCCATTATTATTTATTCATCATTTAAATTTTCAACCAATAAATCTCTTGTACAGAAAAGTATAGCTATCCAACATAATCTGATTAAAAGAAAAAGAAACATTTCTTATCATTAAAGATATCCACTAAGGTATCTTAACTCGTCCAGAATTTTGATCCTAGATGAAATCTTTAGTGTTTTCTTATAAGGAGATTACGTATGAGAGATCCAACATTTAGAAAAGTTGCTTTATTTATTGCAATCCATTTGTTTTTAAAATCAGCTTATTTTTGTGTTGTTTACCTGTTGGAGGTGAAGGATATCCGGTGGAGAGATATCTTGAAGCTGTTAATTAAAAGTAATATAATGTTGAAGTGTGATTTTTCTGCAGACACAGTTCCACGTAATTACGTTTCTCTGGTGCTTCACTTGCGGGTTTGCTTTTTGTGTGTGGTTGGTTGTACTTTTCAGTGAGGTGCACGAACTGATTTCTCATGTCGCCTGTTTCACAGAGGTAGTACTAGATGTGTTCTTTGGTGCCTGCTGGACCTGTTCCAGCATGAAAATAAGGCATAAATAGAAGTGCAGGGGTGGAGTGTCATTTCTAATGCTGTCACTGAAGGTCAACAGCAGGGCCGTTTACTGTTAAATTGACAAAAGAGCTAATTGAATCATACAAGTTAGGACCTGGAGAGAGATTTGTTTTGTGTGTTGGTTTCTCAACTCAAACTTTGATGACTGAGCATCTGCTTATTTTTTTGCTGACTTTATATTTTTACTGTTGATATATTTATTTTTAATTCCAGAAAAAAAAAATCTGTTTCTGGATAATACAGGGCTCTTTTTTTTGTTCCTGATTATTAAGACTTGCAGTCGGATAGCAAAGTCTAAGTAGTGCTGTCATCACTTGCAAACAGAGATGTTATTTTCTTAATTTTCTCCTCTCATTGGTCTCTGCTGTCCCTAACTGCCTTCATGTGTCTCCATTGTGTTTTGCCTAGTAGGGATATACAGTGTGTTCTCACATTTGGTATTCATGGATTTGCTTATTTACACAAAATAAAGTGTGACTCCTTTTTGCTATTCACGGGCATTTTCGCTTATTCATGGCCATGCACAATGTAGTTCAAGTGCAAATGAAAGTGTGTTCCCATGGGAAGATGATATTCATACAGCCGTACATAAGTATCGTTACACAAAAAAAAATACCATATACTGTACTTTTACAACAAAAAAAAAACCCCACAGCGTATAAAATACATTTAATGTGAAATGTAATAAATAAGCTGTTCCTTACAAGAAGGGAATCACAAAATGATTTTATGGTGTTAGGTTACAAAAGTGTACTGTTAATAGGGTTGCAGGGGAACCTAATTGCTTTTTCCTCATAGGATCAGTGGTTCTGTACTTGTGTTTTTGGTATTCACAGGGTTTTCTAGGAACCTAACCCCAGCAAATGGTGAGAACGGACTGTGCCTTCATTAGAAATAGGGTTCCCCCCTCCCATGTGATCAGCAGTGTGCACTAGTGCTCAGTAGTGCTCAATGAAGAATGTTGTGCCTATTGAGTGACATGCACACTAATAACAAATATTGCCCCCAAGATGAAAATGAGTGGCCCAAGAGCACAGAAACGGAGAAGAATTTGAAGGCAGATAAAGACCATATGGCCCATCCATAACATCTACTCTCTCTATCACTCTCTTAGAGATCCTGTGTACCTGTCCCAAGCTTTCTGGAATTCAGATACAGTTTTTGTTTCCACCACTTCTACTGGGAGGCTGTTCCTTGAATTCACCACCCTTTCTGTGAAGAAGTATTTCCTCAGGTTACTTCTGAGTCTATTCCCTTTCACTTTCATCTTATGCCCCCTCATTCCAGAGCTTCCTTTCAATTGAAAGAAACTCACCTCCTGTGCATTTATACCACAGAAGTATTTAAACTTCTCTGTCCTATCTCCCCTCTACTTCCTTTCTTCCACAGTATACATATTGAAATCTTTAAGTCTGTCCCCCTAGGCTTTATGAGGAAGACCACTGACTACATCCTGCTTATATCTTTTTGAAGGTGTGGTCTCCAGAATTGTACATCGTCTCACCAGAGACTTATATAGAGGCACTGTCACCTCCTTTTTCCTGTTCTCCTCCAAGGCGTGCCTAGGCCTACCCAGTCTACACAGAACACGAATCCCCTGCGCCTCGTAGCTCAGTGAGGCCCTGCATTTCAGCTCCAATGACTTATCCAAATGAGGGCGCATGAGAGACTTCACAAGGAGTCTCTACACATGACCCCACATTCTTCGGCACCGCCTCCTCCCCTTGCTGCAACTCCCCCCCGCCTCCCCCTTCCTCCTCTGCCCGCCCCACCCCGTCACCCCTACACACAACCTGTTTTAATCACCAGTGCAGACTTGGATTTGGCTTAAGCAGCAGTGAAAGATTTCAGTCTTCAGCAGAGCCTGACTGAATTCCAGCATACTGTTATTTGAAACACTTTGGTGTAAGGTCAGATTGAATAATTGGTTTTAGTAGGTTGGTGTTTCATTCACATGGTGTTCGTGGCTTTTTAATCTGCTCTTTGTGGTCCTGCTTGTGAATATCATCCTTGGAAAACACGTTTTTCCAGCGCGCAGTGGGATCTGTTTGCAAACTGCACAGTTTGGAGGTGTGCTTAAACAGCATGCCCAGGGAGTCGGTCTCAATGGGACACAGCCGAATGATCTCCTTTTCCTGCACTATGGGAAAATAATTCCAGCCTGCAGCATGGATACCAACCAAGATGCCAAGTTACCCAGGCTGGAGATATTTTGGCTAGTCCTGGTTTTGAATTTATATCCCAGAGCACTGTGGGATTTGTGGTGCCTGATCCTGCCTGTTGGAAATCAGTGCTGCAGGTTCCATAATGCATCAGGATGGAGTAATCAGAAACTCAGGTCTGTCCCAAAATCTCCAGCCTGAACTGGGGAAATGTGCCATCTCTTGAGAGACCAAAGTTATTCCAGAGCTTCCAAGTTACCCTGTTCCAGGATGGAGCTTTTAAGCCAGTCCTGGATTTCTGACTAACCCATCATGGTGTATTATGGAACCTACAGCACTGGTTTTTGTGGGCAGGATCAGAAACTACAAATCCCACACTGCTTTGGGATGTAAGCTTAAAACCAGGAGTGGCAACAAAGTCTCTCTCCTGGAACTGGGTAACTTGGCTGCACTGTTATTCCAGTGTGTTAAATGAGAAAAGAAAACTTTGTTGTAACAGTGAGAAAAGTGTCAATAGTAATGTGTTGGAAAAATAAGGAAACTGATTTGGTTAGAAAGTGTCCTTTAATAAAATTGCTGGGTCCTTGTTAGTACTGACTTTGATCAAGTTTGATTCTAGTAACAAAGTTACCCCTGTGGTACAGGAATCCTGACAGGGTTGCACAACTGATCAGTTGATCTTACTACCAACAACAGATAAATAATCCCCTTCTCACCGCACCAACTGGACAAATGCAACAAAACTTTGTTTTAACAACACAGAGAGCATCAGTGTTTTGACCTGGCTTCAAGGCGTGAAATTGGCCTGAGATGAAAACGGTAACGGAATTCAAACATGCGTGGGATATGCATAAAGGAATCCTGTGCAGCAGGAATGGATCCTCAGAAGCTTAGCTGAAATTGGGTGGCGGAGCAGGTGGGGGGAAGAGGGGTTGGTGGTTGGGAGGCTAGGATAGGGGAGGGCAGACTTATATGGTCTGTACCAGAGCCGGTGATGGGAGACGGGACTGGTGGTTGGGAGGCGGGAAATACTGCTGGGCAGACTTATATGGTCTGTGCCCTGAAAAAGACAGGTACAAATTCAAGATATGAGTTTATCTTGGGCAGACTAGATGGACCATGCAGGTCTTTTTCTGCCGTCATCTACTATGTTACTATGTTACTATATCACTTTCTTTGCACATTTACAGTACCTGCAGAGTAAAAGTTGCTTACTAAGGAATCATAGTAACATAGTAACATAGTAGATGACGGCAGAAAAAGACCTGCACAGTCCATCCAGTCTGCCCAACAAGATAAACTCATATATGCTACTTTTTGTGTATACCTTACCTTGATTTGTATCTGTCATTTTCAGGGCACAGACCGTATAAGTCTGCCCAGCAATATCCTCGCCTCCCAACCAAAGGCTCTGGCACAGACCGTATAAGTCTGCCCAGCAATATCCTCACCTCCCAACCACCAGCCCCGCCTCCCACCACCGGCTCTGGCACAGACCGTATAAGTCTGCCCAGCAATATCCTCGCCTCCCAACCACCGGCCCCGCCTCCTACCACCGGCTGTGCCACCTTTTACTAAGCTAGGGTAATAAGTGGCCTTAGAGCGCCCTTATGTGGGTGGTTTTTCCCATGTGCTAAGACCATTTTTAGCGCAGCAGTAAAAGGATAATTTTCTATTTGTTGAATTAATGGTCATGCGCTAATATTGTCATTAGTGTGTGGCCATTAAAAAAATTTCACAAAACAGTGGAAAGTGGTGCATCTCTTGATTTACTCTTCACACTCTGGACCTCGCTTATCGCATCATCCAGAGGTCTAAATATTCAGTAGAGATGATATAATAACCTCAGTGGAAATGGTATAATGAACTCAGAAGTGTCACGTTGTGATGTAAAACTTTCTCACTATAATCCTCATCGGTCCATACCACCTACCCACCACTTCAGTTAACCAATAGTCAATTATAAAATTATTATAAGGTATGAAAAACTTTTACTCATCTTAATTTGGTGTTTATTCCACAAGCCAACTGTGCGGAGGGGGGCAGCTGCCAGGATCAATGCCATATTATGGCCATCTGGGGGATACCAGTCCCCTACCCCTTCAACCATAAAAATTTATTGATTAAAAGTTGGTGAAAAATACCTTTTACATTTGCTCTATTCTAAAATGTTTTCACTAAAAGGTATTTGCACAATGTGAGAGTTGCTTAACAGTATGTAAACAAATTGGGAAAAATAAAGGAGTGCAGAAGACTAGATAAAACAAGTTAAGCCTGGATTACTGCAGCTCCCAGAGGAGGAATGCTTAGAAGAGCCCAAAAGCACAAGCTGTTTAGGAAGAAATTAGATGTGTTTCTAGAAGGAGAAAGTGGCTTAAAAGGACAGCTGGCAGGACATTGTGGAAAAAAACCACACCAAATTAAGATGAGTAAACGTTTTTCATAACTCATAATAAGTTCATAATTGACTATTGGTTAACTGAAGTGGTGGGTCGGTGGTATGGACCGATGAGAGGATTATAGTGTGTAAATCGGTTGTGAGAAAATTTTATATCACAGCGTGACACTTCTGAGGTCTTTGTTTCATTTCCATTGAGGTTATTATATCATCTGTATTGAACATTTAGACCTCTGGATATTTTGCATTAAAAAAAATTAGCATATGAGCTCTGACTCCTTTAAGGTGGTAAGTGCTTACGAAGTAATCCTACGCTAATCAGTGTGTGGTAATGTGTACGTGCTAACTGATTAGTGCTGGAACGCCCACTCTTCGCCCCCCAGACACACCCCCTCCAACAAAAATTCAAGAGTATTTTTTAGCATAGGGGTAGTGTGTGTCGATAAGAACTTAGCATAGGATGCCTGAGCGCATCCTATGGAAATCCCTTTTAAAGTAGGGTAAGCACTTCATAGTGTTTGCACTGCTCACCCCTTCCTCCCTGCTGCACGTCTGCATCCACTTATCCTGTCCCTTGTTGTTTCCCACCTCGATTACTGTATTTCCCTTTGTGCTGGTATTCTTCTACTCTTTCAAACATCTACAATTAGTCCAGTCAACGGCAATCAAACTTCTTCACAAGGCTCACCGGTTTGAGCACAACACTCCTCTCCTTCACTCTGAACACTGGCTCCCTGTTATTGCCCAAGTCAAATACAAAATCACTTCTCCCTTCTGCCCCCTCCTACCTCAACCAGCTTCTCATCCCATACACACCTCTCAAGGTTCCTTCGCTCAGCAGACAATAAACTCCTTATCCTTCCTCCATTATCTAGTCTCCATCTCAATATCTCATGAGACTCCACTTCTAGATACTCTGGTCCCAAACTCTGGAACGATCTTCCTCTTCTTATTAGGAATCAGCCAAAAGCCTTTAAGAAACAACTGAAAACTCACCTCTTCATGGAATCTTTTCTTTTTATGGTCAGTTGACCTCCCTAATTCTTGCCTCTTTCTGTTGTCCTCTCCCTTTTGTGCTCTGTTTATTTTAAGATGTACACAGGATATCCACAATGAATATTCATTAGTGAGATTTGCATGCAGTGAATATTCATTGTGGATATCCTGAAAACCTGACTGGCTGGGGTGCCTCTAGGACCAGGCTTGGGAACTACTTCCCTAGCAGTATATCACATGCAATAAATGAAACAAATAAACATGGTTTCCTAGTGAATGGTGATATGAAGCAAAGCCAGAGAAAATATAGTAAGATTCTATTAGTTTAAATCTTTTAATAAAACCAATACGTTCAATCAAAAGTAATGATGTGCACAGCACACATATAGTCAATAATCAATCACCATTAAACCCTCCCCCCTCTAACTTACAATGCAATCATCAATGCAAGGAATACACCTCCCCCTCTCATATCCAGCAACAGTTTCTCTCCTCCTTCCTCTTCCCTATATACTCTTAACCAAAATAGATACAAAGGGTTTTGCTACTTATGACCCTTCGCACCTGAACCCACTGTGATCTTACCTCCCTCCTCGCCTTCCCTACTCCTCCAGATTGGAAGATTCTAAAATTATTTGTGGGCACTTTTTTTTCTAGGTTGACAAAATGCTTGTTTTCAGCACTCATACGCAGGGCTTTCAGAGTGGGGGCCCACTGCGCTTTGCCAGCAGCTCATTTTTGAATGTGGCAGAGTGTGGCATCCTGAGTGAAAAGTTCTGTACCCCTGTTTTAAAGCCAGTTGTGGGCTCCTTTTATGGAGAAATCTTTGCTAGTGCCGAGGATGTAAATCTGAGGAAAATGATTTGTTTGTTGGTGGCGACATTACTCGTGAATCTGCTTTTCAGGTTGGCAGAGCACTCCACAGCCCTACCATCTTCAGCTACTTTCAATCTTTGATGTGGTGCATATGGTTGGGGGGGGGGGGGGTCTCAGTAGTCTTAGCTCTTCTTTCTGAGGTAATGCTGGGATTTAGCACTTCAGAACGAATGTTGTATTGTCTTAGTACTTAGGAGAACAGGGCCTTGATTAGTATGAAACTATTTCAGACGCAGATTTCTCCCACCCAGAAAGCTCTTGCATGATTAAATTGTAAGTCCGTTTGGGCTGGTTATTCTCTCGTTTTTATCTGTTTAATATTGTTGGTGTGTGTATGTGTGGTTGTATCTGATAACACCATAGAGCTCTGTTGGGTATTTTTTCTAAAAGAGAATACACTCAGAAGCATAACACATTTATCTCCATGCAGGGACATGAGATTCAAGCTGGTTCAGAAGGAAGAGAGTCTCTTAAACACTGTGCTGGGACATTGGGTTAATACTGGTTCAGAGGGAAGAGCATCCCTAACACTGTTTTGGGACTTGAGCTCAGTGGACAAAGTGTTCCTAAAACCATGTTGGGACTCTCAGTCAACTAGATTACTTTTTATTCTCTTGTAGGCCAACAGGGAATTCGTTTGGGGTCAGTGTCACCAGCATTCTTTGCTGCTGTGTCTTCTTGAGTAGCAAGATGTTGCCATGGCATTTTTTTGGGGGGGGGGGCAGGGAGAGGCAACACTCAGCTTTTAGTTTCACAAAGGGTTCCGGGGTCCACTCTGAATTTGCTCCTTGGAACTGAATTAAAGGACAGCACTGGCCCCAAGGTGTGTGTCAGCGGTGATAGCTGGAAGTGAGAGGAAATCACTTGAGGTTCATCAGCTGGTGTTTGCTCACAGGCACCGCTCTCTGGCATGTGTAGGAACAGGCAGCCTGTGTAGAAGAAACAGGCAGTGGCCGGGCTCCCGTGAGGTCTGTGATCAAGTGCTGGTTTACAGGTGCCAGGCTGAAACTCTCTCTAGGTGCGATGTTGAAAGGCAGGTGATGGGTCCAGTATCAGCCTGTGAGGCTGGAATCTAAAACCAGAGGGTCATTTGGGAGACTGAATTATAATAGAGATTGCTAGGGATGAGGGAGAGTAAACCAGGGTAAAATGGGAAGAATAAATTAAAAAAAAAACCCCCACAGAGGATTACTGGAAGGGGGAATGGGGAGTGAGAATAAAATCACAGTGGGAGTGAGGAGTGTCCTCAGAGGGTTAAAAATGGTTATTCTGGATGTGGGCTTCCCTCCCTTTTCTCTGAGTCCAGACCCAGAACTGTAGAAGGAAGGGGAAGAGAACCCCAGTTTAATGACGAGAACCCGAGACCAAGGTGACGAGAGAGAATTCCCAGGATTATGGTAAACAGGAGAGAACAGGCAGAGGGAGAGGACTTCAGATCATCCGGGAAGAGAATGAAGATCCAGAACAGGAGGTATGTGGCCGTGGAAGGAGAGAATCCAGGTTTGAGAATGTAGCTGAAGGGGAAGAGGACTCCACTCCTTCCTTTCTGCCCTGAGGCCCAGTGTGTAGACACTGACCAAGGGAGTCTCTTTCAGTCTACCTTTGTGTGCCTGTTAGTCCCATTGTCCTGTGGTCATGCTGTGGAGATGACACTCAGGCCTAAGTATTAACTGTTACTTTTCTGGTTTGGGTCAGGAGTCTGCTCAACATGATGTGGAATCTGTGACTCAGATTATGAGGCCAAAATGTGTGCGTGTATTTGTGGATTTTTAAACTTTCATTTGATTCGGCAGCACTCGGGGCTTCTTGAGGGCCTTTTTTCTTTGGAAAAGGAAGAGAGGACTCAAGTCGTGGAGAGAAAAAGAAATTGAAAGTATCTGGATTAGATAGAGAGAAGACACAGGATGGAGAAAGATAATGCTAGTTTTTGTGTTAAAAATGAATAAAATATTTGAACTAAAAAAAAAATACTGGGAGAAAACCCAGGATGAATATGAGAGAGAGAGAACTGTGAATGGAGAAAAAAGGTGTGGGAGGGTGAGCATGATGGGAAGAGAGTGAAACCCCAGGAAGGAGCGTGTATGACAGTACCACGGATAGAGTGTGAGAGGTCCAAGTGCCTGGGGTATAAGGAGTGGAGAGGGCAAGGACCCTACATTGGAAACAGGCCCGCCAAGAGACTGAGCCGGGCCCGGGGCAAGGAGGCCGCTTCTGGACCCCTCCCCCTGGATTGTCGCCCCCCCCAGGATCCACCTCCCCCTCTCCCTGATCGCTGCTGCCACCCGCTGTAACTGTTAGGTACTTTGGCCAGCAGGGATCCTAAGGCCCCGCTAGCAGAAGAGTTCGGCCTCCAGCGCTGCTCTTTTGCCTTCTGCCACGTGGCCTTCCCCTGCAGCTGCTTTTTCTCTCAGGTCACTCATGTGCGGCCTGAGCGGAAAAGCAGCCGCAAGGGAAGGCAATGCAGCAGACTGTGAAGAAGAGCAGCCTGCTGTGTCTGTTCCTCCAGGTCCTCCCCAGCCTCCAAGGGGGGCCTGGCACCGGAGTTTTCTCTCTCCTGCTCCTGTCGGGACATGATCACCCATGTCCCGACAGGAGCAGGAGGGAGAGAGAGAGAGAGAGAGACCCCAGCGCCAGGCCCCCATTGGAGGCCTGGGGAATTTTGCTCCCCCTGCCCCCCTTCTCTGCAGCCCTGATTGGAAAAAGCGATGGATTTCAGGGAAGCAGTAGAGCAAGAAGGGGAGGAGGAATTTATTTATGTACTAGCCGTTAAGCCCGTAACAACGGGCTAGTTTTTTGTTTTCCTATGGCCTCCCCCCCCCCCCCGTCCACCAACCCTGCTCTCTCCCCTGCCCTCCCCTCAGCGTCTGTTTCCCTCAGTTCCGCCCCTCCTTCCCTCCCTGCTCCCTCCTCCTCCGATTTCCACGCCCATGTCCAAGCCCTCCTCCCTATTGGGCTGTACTGCTGGTGGAGGCGGGGCTTGGACTTCTACACTCTCAGCGTTCCAACTCTACTGCGCATTTGCAGGTGAGTCGGTCACTTGCCGTTTATATGTTTGATTTGGATTTTGTTCACACCTCTCTAGTAGTAGCTCAAGGTGAGTCACATTCAGGAGTTGTGTAGGTACTTCCCTGTCCATGGAGTGGAAGAGAGGAGGAAGCACAGGAGAAAGAAGATGAGGAATGAGAAAAGGAGAGCAGGCAGGAAACATAAGAAGAGAAGCAGAAGTATGTGATAGAAAGAGAGAAAAGAAAAAGTATTAAAATATCTGAAACTGAATGAAAGAAGGAAGGAACAGACAGAACGTAAATGAAAAAGGAAATGGGTACCTGAGAGATAAAGGAAAACAGAAAAAGAAAGAGACCAGGGCAGAGAGTGAGTAAAAAGAGAAAAGCCAAAGTCACCAAAGGTTAAAAACTATGGGCAGGCCCAAGTATTCAGAATGATAGGCTCTTGGCCAGGATAGGCTCTTAGTTGTTTAAGTTTTGTGTCTTGGGCTGAGTGGCAACTTAACCAGATAGTGCTGCTGAAAATGCCCAGTTAATACCCAAACTGAAACCGGATATTTTGTAGGTGTTCCTGGGCGGAGTCAGTACTTAGCCGGTTAATAACTGGTTAAATAGGACTCATAAAGTGCAGTCCTGTCTTTATGTGGTTCACCATAGCTGGTTAATTTCTGAATAATGCCCTTAATTGGCTACATTTTTGCCACCTCTTTATACATGCTGAAACTTGGACATTCCCGGGCATTGAATTTCAGGGATAATGCTGGTGGCAGGGGTCAGCACCAGAAGAGGAGCCAGGTTAAAGGCGCAGGGGAGCGAAAGTGGCGCGAGAGCGGACTTCTGCCAGCGCCAGCGTACATTTTCAATGCAAAACGTTGAAAAAATAGGCAGCGGTGCCAGCGGAACTCCATTTGGGCGACTGGCCGCTCCCCTGGTGCCCCCTAGTTACGCCACTGGTCAGCACTTATCACCGCTGGCTGAATATCAGGCCGTAGGACACTGATAGAGAATATTAATTAACCATATCAGTATAAAATATCCTGGAACCCAGTTCAAAGTCTCTGATATTGGATATGTCTTCTACATGGAATTTGCAGTGGGATTGGGTCAACCAGTTTGACTTTTTCTGGGACTTCCCTTTCAGCCTGTGAACCCCAAGGGTTTTTTTTAAATTTTAAATTTTGCTTTTTTTTTTTTTTTTAAGAATATTACTACAGTTTTCCCAAGGGACAGTCCCCAGGATGCCACACCTTCCTGCAAATGAGTTTATTAGATTGTAAGCTCTTTGAGCAGGGACTGTCTTTCTTCTATGTTTGTGCAGCGCTGCGTACGCCTTGTAGCGCTATAGAAATGCTAAATAGTAGTAGTAAATGAGTTTCTCACCAACTGATGGTACCACAAGGAATAAGTCCCAGATTCATCTACCAAAAATCCTGGTAACCTCATTTAAGCCCCACTATCCAACCCAGATCTTCTCCCTCTTCCTTCTCCTTCTCCTCCTCCCCTCCACCCATCCTGAAAGCCAGGACCAGATGTGTTGTGTCCCAGGGCACATCCAGAGGCCTCCCTTCTCCCTCCCCACTTCAGCAAGCCTCCAGATATATTTCCCTCTCTTTCCCCTCCTCCCAGTTTAATAAAATACTGCAGCATGCTATAATCATTGAGCTTACACATTTAATTTGCAGCTCATTAACTTTCCTGTCAGTGCCTGCTAGTTTAGTAGCCTCCTCCCTTACCCCCATCCCCAGTTGATCCTCAACTTATGCTTGCTTCCCCACCTTTTCCCCTGATCCTCTACTTTTGACTCTTTTTACCCCGGGCCTCTGAGAGATGGAGCTGGATGTGGGGCAGGGCCACGGCAGCCTTCCCCACTCAGGCCACCGCTTCCTCCCGCTTCCCCCCCCCCCCACCTTCCTGCATCTGCTCCTCCCTCAGTCTGCAGTCTCCTGCTCCAGTGTGCCGGGACCCTGGCGCCAGACCCCCTTGGAGGCCGGACCCAGGGAATCTTGCCCCCTCCCAGTCCCTCCTCTCAGTGGCCCTGCTTCATCCCACCTCATCCTGCTGGTTTAGTCCCAGCAATCAAATCTAGAATGAGTGTGGGACCTGATTCTCACCAAGGAAACCAGTGTGGGGGCCTCATTCTCCTTCCCACCACAGATCATGTTTGCCTTCCAACAGCAAACCCTTCCTCTCTCCCTTTAATCCAGCCGTTGCGAAGACCATGCATCTAATCTCATGCAAAGGCAAAGGCAACACCAGAGGGGGTGGGTGTGAGGCAGGAAGAAAGCTGGGATCTCGCTAGCCAGCAGACTGGTACAGGTGCCAGAACTGAGGTAGCAGCTGGGTAGGATAAAGGGAAGGAAAGGGGAGACTATACTGGAAATGGGACCGAGGAAATAGCCAACCCAGGGCTGGAAAGTGTAAAGGGCAGATGGGGCTCTGTATACATCCTATTCTGCACACTCACCTCCCCTCCCCCACCAAGAATCACACCCATTCCAACTCACATCCACAATTATACACATATACATTCATCCCCTACCCCATTTACACACATAAATAAAATATACCTCACGCTCAGATATCACCTGCACCCACATGGAGTGTAAGTGGGAAACACAGTGTACACCCTGCTGTATGGTTTCCATCTAGCTATCTCACAGTGTGTGGGCGTTTTCCCTGGTTTTGGTTTCTTCTATGCTTTGTCTTTTTTCCTTTCCATTTGATCTTTCTCTTTCATCTCCTTTCCTCCTTTTCTCTATATCCACATGTATCTGGATTTTACTCATCTTTTCCCCCTCACTGTTTCCCTCATCATTCAGCTTTTTCTGTCCTTATCTTTGGTATCACCATCTCTCCCCTACATTGCCCTTCTCAGCCTTCCCTTATTGGAATTGCCACCCCCCAGTTTCCTGCATTTAAGTTTCCTTTTCCCCAACAACTAACCCTCATGTCACGTATTACCTTCATTATCTATTTATTAGGATTAGCCTGTCAGCTTCCCCGTCTCCCCCTTTCTTGTTTCTCACTCTCTGCTTCATCCTTTTCATCTTCTCCATCATCTCCTATGCTTTCTTCCATGTTTTATTCACCCCGTTACCCTGTCACACTCTGACCCCAAATCTCAGTTCTTCTCTCTTAATCTCCTCACATAGAGGGTCTTTTACTAAAGGCGCGCTCACGTTTTTAGCGCATGCTAAAATTGTGGGCGCGCTAAATGTTAGAGATGCCTCTAGGCGTCTCTAATGTTTAGCACGCCCACAATTTTAGCACACACTAAAAAACGTGAGCGCGCCTTAGTAAAAGACGCCCATAGTACCAGAGTCTTTCCATCACTGGTCACTGTATTTCTCTTATGTGATTTCCACCCCATCAGCCCTGTGACACTCTACCCCCTCAAGTCTCTCTTTTCTCTTTTATCTCTTCTTATGCCTAGCTATCATGCCCTCATTTTTTTCTCACACTGGCCCCTTTATCTCTCAAGCTCATTACACTATTTTCCATGCGCCCTCTGCTGTTCCCCTACTTACTTTCTTTGTTTTAAAATTTATATATCACCTTAAAACCTTGGTGGGTTCCAAAATTACATACATAATAAGAACAAAATACAAAAAAATACAAAACAATCCAATTATTACCCATTAGATTAAATCAGATAAACAGTACAGTAATCACTACTCAATAGAATGTTGCCACAAAAGCTGTGTTTTAAGCTGCTACTTAAATCGAAACACATCTTTACATAAATGTAATTGACCTTTCTCTTCCCCATCTCCTTTCATCTTTCATACCCCCTTTTTTTTTCTATTGTCATCTCTCTCTCTCCACTCTCTACCCTATTAACCCAGTATCACACTTTGCTCCCAGGCCGAATCCTTGTTCTCTCTCTCCCTGGCTGGCTCTTTTTCAAGGTTTCTCCTTCCCTTCCATATCTTCTGTCCTCACAATGGGTCTGTCTCTTTCCTGCCATGGTGATTGCATCCCCAGAGGGATCAGCTGGTGCCCTATCACTATGGATTTTGAGTATCTGCCAATGGGGGCCTCCTGTGGCATAGAGGTCCTGGGTGGGCATTTGCCTTGCTTAAGTCCCTTCTCACAGTGGTCCTGCTTGTTCCAGGCCTGTGAAGATTTGATAGTGTAAATTCATTGCTAGAGTGTTGACTTTGCAGGGTGTGTTACCATGGGGGGCGGGGCGTCACAGCACATTGCAGCCATCATAAGAGGGCAGATGCTGAACATAGGCTCTCTCTTTCCTTCATGTCAGTGTCTCATATTCTACCTGACCTGTTACACCTTTGGAAAAGCTCAGACAGAGCTCAGACAGAGCCAGTGTTTAACTGGGAAGGGACTTTCCAGAAATGTCTGGCCCACATTGTAATTTTCCAGTAAAGGGAATTTGTTGGAGATCAGCCCCTGCACTGAAAGAGCCCCTTTTTGCTTTCCAGAAAAAGCAATGTTAGAAAGATATA
The DNA here is from genome assembly GCF_901765095.1 of Microcaecilia unicolor. NCBI lineage: Eukaryota > Metazoa > Chordata > Amphibia > Gymnophiona > Siphonopidae > Microcaecilia > Microcaecilia unicolor. The sequence continues at coordinate 308,256,337 of NC_044033.1, forward strand.
TATAAAACGGATCAATGTTTATCTGTATATCAGCCTTTAGGCATGATGACTTTCAGAAAAGGGACAGAAATTTACCAGATTTGGCATGCAAGAAGACAATGTTAATGTCTCAGATAAGTGTGAAAACCAGAAACATCAGATCAGGATTTTCAGAGAACCAAGAACCTCTTCCCCGCCACCCCCCCTCCAAAAAAGAATACACTTCTCTTTTTATGGGAAACAGCTAAAGCTGTAGAATGTTGACCACTGTTCCCACCACCTTCACCCTTCCCCCCTCCCCCGCCCCACTCCAATCCCTGCAGCAGTTAGGCCCAGAGCAACACAGGCAGATAGAGTGAAAAATATTGGTGACAGATGGCACCAAAAGGTACTTTCACCTCTGTCACCATAATTTCAGAATTATGAGGGATGCAAAGCACAGTACAAATTACCCCTTGCTAGATACAATGACGGAGACTACCCTGTAGAATGCTAGTGTAAATTGGATTTTAGGCACAAACATTTAGGCATGAGCATTTACCAAATGCGAATACCTAAATGCGGCACCTTGAGTGCGTAACTGATAGCATTCTACATAGTGTGCGCTAGAATGGGAATGCCCATAACCCACCCACACCCTCCCACTTGAATGCCTCCTGTGGAGTTATGTGCAGAACAATTTACATGCCTGCTTTATAGAATAGGATCACAGTTCAACATAAGAGTAGCCATATTGGGTCAGACTAATGGTCCATCTAGCCCAGTATCCTGCTTCCAACAGTGGCCAATCCAGGTCACAAGCTCCTGGTGAGATCCCATAAGAGTAAAACAGATTTCATACTGCTTATCCCAGGAATAAGCAATAGATTTTCCCAAGTTTATCTTGCTAATGGACTTGTCTTTTAGGAACTTGGTCAAACCTTTTTAAAACCCTGCTATGCTAACTGCTTTCCACATTCTCTGGCAACGAATTCCAGAGCTTAAATACATGTTGAGTGAAGAAATATTTTCTCTGATTTATACAAGAACATAAGAGTAGCCAAGTTGGGTCAGACCAATGGTCCATCTAGCCCAGTATCCTGTTTTCAACAGTGGCCAATCCAGGTCACAAGTACCTGGCAGAAACCCAATTAGTCAATAAAATATAGGAGTGCACAATGCGTGGTGAAATATCTTGAAGGTGTAACTATATAACATACTAAATATCTTATCATTATTTAAATATCAATTTTGAATATAATTTTCATTCTTATCCTCATTTGTTTTGTGGCAAGGACCTATCATATAATATTAGTCCAGGCTATTGGATCTCCTATTTCAGATCCGGAGCACTCTTAGACATATTAATCATCTGACTTCAGTGCTTCACTTATATTCTTTGGGAGAAACCCAATGAGTAGCAACATTCCGTGTTACCAATTCCAGGGCAAGCAGTGGCTTCCCCCGTGTCTGTCTCAATTGCAGACTATAGACTTTTCCTCCAGGAACTTGTCCAAACCTCCTTTTTTAAACCCAGATACGCTACATTCTCTGGCAACAAATTCCAGAGCTTAACTGCTCATTGAGTGAAATATTTCCTCCTATTTAAGTATTTCTATGTAATTTCATTGAGTGTCCCCTGGTCTTTGTACTTTCTGAAAGAGTGAAAAATTGATTCACTTTTCCCTGTTCTATACCACTCAGGATTTTGTAGACCTCAACCATATTCTCCCTCAGCTGTCTTTTTTCCAAGCTGAAGAGCCCTAATCTCTTTAGCCTTTCCTCATATGGGAGGAGTTCCATCCCCTCTATCATTTTGGTTGCTCTTCTTTGAACTTTTTCTAATTCCATGATATCTTTTTTCAGATACGGCAACCAGAACTGAGCGAAATACTCAAGCTGAGGTCGCACTATGGAGCAGTACAGAGGCATAACATTATTCTTGGTCTTCTTCGCCATCCCTTTCCTAATAGTTCCTAGCATTCTGTTTTCTTTTTTGGCCGCCGCCACACACTGGGCAGAAGATTTCAGCGTATTGTCTACTATGACACCTAGATCTTTTTCTTGAGTGCTGACTCTTAAGGTGGACCCTAGCATCAGGTAACTATGATTCAGATTATTCTGGAGGAGGAGTGGCCTAGTGGTTAGGGTGGTGGACTTTGGTCCTGAGGAACTGAGTTTGATTCCTGGCATAGGTAGCTCCTTGTGACTCTGGGCAAGTCACTTAACCCTCCATTGCCTACCGCATTGAGCCTGCCATGAGTGGGATAGCACGGGGTACAAATGTAAGAAAAAAATAATATGCATCACTTTGCATTTGTCCACATTAAACCTCATCTCTGTAACTTTAGTTAAGGCCAATTATTGATACCTCCCATAAAGGGCCAGTTTTGCGTGTAATGGTATTAATACAAATGTGCAGTGAGAGGAAAAGATCACAGAATTACCTCATTGTCCATGTCAAGTCTACACTACTGAAATTTCTGGTTGTAGGCCCAAGGGTCCAGGGCAGATCTTCTCTCCCTTTCAGAGTCCCCCTCTCCTCCAGATTGGTACCTCTGCATATTGGAACAGAGAGTTGTTACTTTCCAGATGATAAACAGTAACTTGTAACAAATACATTTCCTCAATAATGGCTTACTGTAGGGAGTTAATTTATCCTCAGGAAAGTGATACCTAAACAAGCAGATTGTGAGGAAACTGAGTACTTTGGAGAATTTTTTTTTTAATCTCTCCCTGTTTCGCTTTCTTCTCAGAGAGCTCAATCTGCAGGAACTCTTTGCAATCAGCAATGAAGTGTTTTCCAGGCAACGTCCTTCAGGAGGACTGGGTTATTTTGGGTCATATTAATGAGGGAACTAGCTGCTGCCAAGCCATTTGTCCATTGCTGTATATTATGCAGGCTTGTCCTGGATTAGTATGAAACTGAGGAGTCTTTGTTGTCAGTTCAGCATTCAGTAGTGCCTCTGCACTTGCTGAGCACACAGTACCCTTCCTCACTTACAACTTGAGGTTCTTATAAAGCATTTTCCATGTGTTAACAAAAAAAGGACTCCTATACACTCGCAAGGAGGTGCACACCCATAAGGATTAGGTGCATGTTTGTGTATGATCTGTTTGTAGGTGTTTCTGGGCCACCATTTCAGCCACAGCTGGGGCAGAATTATGATGCTTGTGTGCATTTTATAAAATTATGTTTTTTGGAAATCTGTCACTACATTAACAAAAAACTAATATATTCTTCCAAATAACATATGTAGCATCTATGGATCTTGGCAGTACCCTTCACTGATCACCAACTTCACGATCAAAGAGAATCATGGACCCTCTTCTTCATTTAGCTCCGCTGAGCAATATTTTTTTATATATGATTTTCTCACCATTTATCACTGTCCATCAATGCAATTTTACTGCCGATTTAAATTAAATTAATAAAATTACGGGGGGAGGACAAGATGACATCTTGAAGAGACATACATGTGGGAGCTCTTCTAATTGCTGCTAGCTTGAAAGGATGGGAAAGAGGAAAGGGAAGGCATGAACCTATCCCTTGGTTTCAGATTCCACTCCCCTTCTGGCAGTGATGTGCTGGAGCTGGCTCGTAGAGCCGGTTAATTTTTGAACAATTTTGCGAGCCGGTTGTTGTGCTCTCAGCCGGGACTTGAAGATTTTTTTTAAACTATTTGCAGCGGGAGGCTGGAGGCACGCATGCCCAAACACACCAGCTGTCACCTGATATTGGTGCATGCGTGGTGTGTGGCAACCCTGCCTCCTCATGCTGCACTGCAGGCAAGAGATTCGTGTGCTGGCTCGCTCACCTCAGCAGCGCTCCTGATCACACCCCAGCTGGTTGTGGAGCTGTACTTCACAGTCCAACACTCTGAGTCCAACCTCAACTTGGCTGCCCCGCCGCTGTCCTCCTGAGAATTCAGCTGCCAGAGAGGACAGAGGAGAGCCCTGCTGGCTGCTGGGCTGATCGTTGCTACAGAAGTGCACATCAGCATTACCCTCTGGTAAGAATTGCTGCCCTTCCTGCCCCATGCGTTGAACATTTTGTCCTTTCAGTTTCTTCCCTCCCGCATCCGCTCCCTCCCTCAACCAGTCCTCCGGACCGGTCCGAACCGTTACCGTACCTGCAGCAGGCAATGGTTAGGACAGGATGCCGGCATCGGGGTCCTTCTGCCGCCACGTCCCGCCTACTCTGATTCAACTTGCTGTGTCCGCATAGGCAGGATGCGGCAGTCAAAGGACACCGTCGGGACCAAGGAGGTTTGAAGTGAGCCTATCTAGTCCATGGTAAGCAAGGAAGCCAATTTGGTTAATCTCTGTTTTCACTCCCCCACACAGCTGTCATCTCCTCTAGTACACTCACACCAAAGCAAGCAAACCTATGAGCTGCTGCATCCACATTGTCGTTCTTTATTGTTTGTCCATCTGTAACAAGTCTAAAGCTGTTTCAATTGGATAGGAGTAGTACCTTAAAAGGTAGAGGTCAAAAGTTTTTTTTTTACTTATTGGACAGCTTTTTAATTAATTTGAAAGCTTCCCACATCGATATAAATATCATGAAATAACAATTGAATATCATTAAAACATCTTTAACAATTATTATAGCTGGTAGAAACAGCAATTTTAAACTCTGCATTTTGTGCTCATTTTTCTACACTAAAAAAAATAATAATAATAAATCAATGCACTGTCTTTATACAATACAGATGGCCAAATTTCAGTGAGGATATCCTGTTTCCTGATGGGTTCATCTTAACTGTTGTCGTAATGTACCTTGGGAAGCCTGGTGTTATAAAGATGATGGAATATATTGAAATTAAATGGAAGTAGAATTAAACTCTCCTTTCATTGGGGCACATGGAATCGGACCTTAATCTGTTTTGTAGAAGTTTATCTTTTAGATACACAAATGGATTATTCTGTTTTGAACATGTTTCAGGGGCAAGTGGTTTTATTAGTCAAAATAAAAATAAATATTTTGTTTCATGCAGATTTCTTTTGTTTAAACATAAATGGGCTATATAAGCCCCTAATGCAGCCCGTATTGGTTTTCTTATATATTTTTCTTGTGATAACTTATACTGTGCGAAAACGGAAAACTCTTATCTCTGCCTGGTCGGTAATAAAAGGAGCTCATTGTGAACACTATCCACCCTAAAAGGTTGTTTTGTGGCTTTACATGAAGAGTTGTGATATTTATTTATTTATGAACATTTATACCCCACTTTTTTCCACCTGAAGCAGACTCAAAGTCTGATATTGTATCACGAGGTGGTTTATACATTTAATAATGCTACAAACACAGACACACTTTCACAACCTATGTGTGTAAGTGACACCGCTTTCACATATAGCCAGTGGATGTTGTAAACCTGCACGTCCATAAGGAGCTAATTAGGGAGCTGTCCTCTGAAAGTCACATGTTTTGAAGAGAGAGGTGGTTTTGATGTCTAGAAAGGTAAGTTTAGTTCCCTTCTCAAGAACTTGTCCACACCTCTGGTCCAAACAAGAAGTTAGCCAGGGGTAGGGTTACCATATCTGTTGTAAACAAGGCTCCTACTGGCTAAGTCCGTGAAGCCTCCTCACCACCAGCCCCGAGCTCTCTGTTTTCCTCTTTGTGTGTTTCTTCTTCTTTCTTGGGCCTGTTTTGGGGATTTGCAACCCAGCCCCCTTTTCTTCACCCGCTCCTCGGCTGTTTTAAACCCAGTCCAATTACAGCCAGGGTTCTCTCAGCACAGTTCAATGGAGCTAGGCTGTTTCAAACACAGTCCAAGTACAGCCAGGCTTCTCTCAGCACAACTCAATAAAGTCAGGCTGTTTCTAACACAGTCCAATTACAGCCCGGCTTCTCTCAGCACAGTTCAATGGAGCTAGGCTTTGCGCGGGCTCAAAGCCTTGGGTCCCACCCTCTGGGTCAGTCTCTATTCTCCTGACCTCCTCCCGCTTTGACCCAGGCCTCTCCCCTATACCTCCAGTGCTGGCTGAGCCATAGCCAAGAGCTCCATAGGTTCGTCTAAGACCAGCTCAGCCTCCTCTTGCTCCATCGCCTCTGGTTCATTCTCCCCCTCTCCTTCAGTAGCCCAGTCCATTTTCTCCTCCCCCCACCCCTTTTCCAGCTGATTACACTTTTCTTCATTAACTCTGCTAGGCTGCTTTTCCTTCTCCTGCCACCGGTTCCACCACCTCCTCCACCAGGTGGGAGAATCAGCTTTTCCTTTTCCCTGGCGGCCCTCTTCTGGAGCTCCTTGGTTCTGCACCCTACTTCTCCTCCCCCGGAGCTCTCCTGTGGCCTTCTGGGAGTTGTAGTTTCCCATCTTTATGTCCCTTTTGGGCAAAACCTGAGCATCCCTAGGGTCTTCCCTCCTACCCTCCGGCTCTCTTTTCTGAGGTGGGTAGCTGGGGTCCCTCTTCCTTTCGGCATATTCCTTACACTGTGGAGACAAAAAAAAGGACACAAAAATAAAATGCAGCCCCGCCCCTGCCCCGCCATCACCTTGACCCCCCCCCCCCCCCAAGAAAGCTAGATTCTATAAGCAGTGAAAATACTAGTAGAAGTAACAGAAATGCATTTTCTTCCATACTAAATACAGCCTTTTCCTTTTCCTTCCATCCATGAGCACAATATCCTCCTCTCCTGCTCTCTCTTCTCCATCCCCTTCTGTTCATGTGCTGTATTTCCCCATTCTTCCCATTTATGTCCCCCTGAACAATCTTTTTTGCAGTCTCCCTTCCTTCCTCCCTCCATCCTCCCACCCTTTTACCTTCTTTACCGCCCCCCTCCCTCCCACACAACTCCATCCATCCTCCTCCCCTCCCCTCACATTCCTTAATGTACCCTAGTGGTCTAGTGGCCTCTTCAGGGCAGGAAAGAACCCCATTCTTTCCTACCCACTGGCAACTCCACTTCAAAATGGTTGCCGAGACTTCAAGTGGTGGCCTCGCAAGAAGTCTTGGCAGCCATTTTGAAGTGACACCAGCGACTGTGTCATCAGAAGTGGGCAGGAAAGAGTGGGGTTTTTCCTGCCCCGAAGAGACCACTAGAGCACCAGGGTGCATTAAGGTACCTGAGGGGAGGGAACCCTGAAGCCCACCAGCCTGCCCACCCAGAAAGCCTGACAAATGGGCAGGCTGGAAAAAAATGCTCGGAACCTTGACAGTCCCCCGAAAAGGAGGACATGTCCAAGGAAATCCAGATGTACAGAAATCCTAGTCAGGGGTAATGTGTAACTAATTACTGATGTAGAAAATTGCCATTGTATACGAGTATTGCAATTCTGAAATACAGAATTCATGTAAAACCTGAAGGGCCACCCAGAACATGCCCCCTTGAAATCTCTGCGAGTTACCACCTGTATGCCCAGTGTTGTTCTAAGTATACTTTAATTTGCATATATAAATCCTTATTTTATATGTGGAAATGGTGCTTAGGGCAGTGTTTTCCAAACTGTTACCAATATGATCCCATTTAACATTTTAAAATTCATGTCACTCCAGATTATGATGAAAACAAAATAGCAGAGCCCCACTCCCCTCCCATCCCTCATCCTCTCCCTGCCTATCTAAAGCATGAAAGCAGTACAGGCCCAGTATGTCAGTGTATATTCACAGACCCCAATATTCTGCAATGGTTTCCAGTCTGACAAAAAGCCCACCGAGGAGGAGGGGACAGATCCTGTGGACATTCACTGACTCACAGACCCAGTACCAGTCTAACATGAAGCCCACCCAGGAGGAGAGGACAAGGCATGTGAATATTCACTGACTCACAGACCCCAGTACCAGTCTAACATGAAGTCCACCCAGGAGGAGAGGACAAGGCATGTGAATATTCACTGACTCACAGACCCAGTACCAGTCTAACATGAAGCCCACCCAGGAGGAGAGGACAAGGCATGTGAATATTCACTGACTCACAGACCCCAGTACCAGTCTAACATGAAGCCCACCCAGGAGGAGAGGACAAGGCCTGTGGACATTCACTGACTCGCAGACCCCAGTACCAACTGAACATGAAGTCCACCCAGGAGGAGTAGGCAGGCCCTATGGGCATTCACTGGCTCACAGACTCCATACTGACTAGCACAACTGGGCATAGGTGACAGTGGAGGCCCAGAGGGTGGGGGGGGGGGGGGGGGGCAGCCCTGTTTCTATTATCTCATCTAATAACGTTGACATCATTTGAGGTCTCAACTCACAATTTCATAACCATTGGCATAGGGCTTCTAAAATTCACTCCCAAGACATGGGGGCTTGTACTGAAGTATCGTGAGTTAAGAGGATGCCTGAGCCTCATAAAATTTAACATAAGTACATAAGTAATGCCACACTGGGAAAAGACCAAGGGTCCATCGAGCCCAGCATCCTGTCCACGACAGCGGCCAATCCAGGCCAAGGGCACCTGGCAAGCTTCCCAAACGTACAGACATTCTATACATGTTATTCCTGGAATTGTGGATTTTTCCCAAGTCCATTTAGTAGCGGTTTATGGACTTGTCCCTTAGGAAACCGTCTAACTCCTTTTTAAACTCTGCCAAGCTAACCGCCTTCATCACGTTCTCCGGCAATGAATTCCAGAGTTTAATTACGCGTTGGGTGAAGAAACATTGTCTCCGATTTGTTTTAAATTTACTACACTGTAGTTTCATCGCATGCCCCCTAGTCCTAGTATTTTTGGAGAGCGTGAACAGACGCTTCACATAAGTACATAAGTACATAAGTAGTGCCATACTGGAAAAGACCAAAGGTCCATCTAGCCCAGCATCCTGTCACCGACAGTGGCCAATCCAGGTCAAGGGCACCTGGCACGCTCCCCAAACGTAAAAACATTCCAGACAAGTTATACCTAAAAATGCGGAATTTTTCCACATCCACCTGTTCCACTCCACTCATTATTTTATATACCTCTATCATGTCTCCCCTCAGCAGTCTCTTCTCCAAGCTGAAAAGCCCTAGCCTCCTTAGTCTTTCTTCATAGGGAAGTCGTCCCATCCCCGCTATCATTTTAGTTGCCCTTCGCTGCACCTTTTCCAATTCCACTATATGTTTCTTGAGATGCGGCGACCAGAATTGAACACAATACTCAAGGTGCGGTCGCACCATGGAGCGACACAAAGGCATTATAACATCCTCACACGTTTTCCATACCTTTCCTAATAATACCTAACATTCTATTTGCTTTCCGAGCCGCAGCAGCACACTGAGCAGAAGGTTTCAGCGTATTATCGACGACACCCGGATCCCTTTCTTGGTCCGTAACTCCTAACGTGGAACCTTGCATGACGTAGCTATAATTCAGGTTCTTTTTTCCCACATGCATCACCTTGCACTTGCTCACATTAAACGTCATCTGCCATCTAGCCGCCCAGTCTCCCAGTCTCGTAAGGTCCTTCTGTAATTTTTCAGAATCCTGTCGCGAGTTAACGACTTTGAATAACTTTGTGTCATCAGCAAATTTAATTACCTGCATGATAGAGATTTGCATACAGTGGAAATAATAGGCTTGCAAATCTCTATCATGCATATTTGTTAGGGATATCCTGAAAACTTGACCTGTTGACTGCCCTTGAGGACTGGAAGTGAAGACCAAGGTTCCAGGGCAGAGTTTTCCAGACTGTGGGTCAGGACCCCAAATGGGGTCACAAAATCCACATTTGGGATCATGATCTTGATGGATCTCCATAGGTACATTATTATTCTGGACCTCCTGGGGATCACATAATTCCATGGGTTACAGCCACAAAAAGATTGGTAAGCACTGTTCTGTGATAAATTAAAAAGCAACAGATCACCAGGACTGGATGGTAATTGACAATCAGCCCTGTTAAATCTTCTGGATGTACAATGATTTGATTTCGTTGTTCTGAATTGTCAGTGACAAAGGTTTCCAGTTTGGGTATGACCTCTTCATCCTCCTCAGTAAAGAGGCTAATAAATAATGTTTAATATTGTTTTTTGTTGGCAAGTTTCTTTTTCAAAATTTTTGTCAGTCTGGCTTATTACTGTTTTGCATCTAGCTTGCCAGTGCTTATGCTGATTCCTGTTTGTTGTATTAGATTCTACTTTCCATTTTCTGAATTATGATTTTCCTTGCCTTTCCCACATCACCATTAGCCATGCTGCTAGTCTTTTTAGAGAATCAAATAGATTTTATCTGCTTTTTCACAATGGTATTTTTAAATAGGGGACGGGATTTGCTATACTGCCTTTCTGTGGTTACAATCTAAAGGCCCTGTTTACAGTGGTGCGCTAGCATTTTTAGCGCTTGCTAAAAATTAGCGCACGCTAACCATGTAGATGCCTACACGGTTAGTGCGTGCTAAAAATTAGCGTGCATTAAAAATGCTAGTGTGTCTTTGTAAACAGGGCCCTAAGTGATTTACATATTACATACAGGTACTTACTTTTGTACTTGGGACAACAGAGGGTTAAGTGACTTGCCCAGAGTCACAAGGAGCTGCAGTTCCCCAGGTTCTCAGGCTGCTGCACTAACCATTGGGCTACTCCTCCACTTCCACTGTAACCCTTTGACCCTGGCAGTCATTTTTAGGGCTTTTCCATAACGTTTCATGTTCTCATAGTCTCTCTTTTTGGTTGGTTGGTTTCAGCGGTTAGCATATCTGGGTTTAAAAAAGGTTTGAACAAGTTCCTGGAGGAAATGTCTGTAGTCTGTTATTGAGATAGACATGGGGAAACCACTGCTTGCCCTGGGATCAGTAGCATGGAAAATTGCTACTATTTGGGATTTTTGCAGGTACTTGTGACCTGGATTGGCCACTGTTGGAAACATGGTACTGGGTTAAATGGACCGTTGGTCTGACCCAGTATGGCTATTCTTATGTTCTTATGGGATCAAACAAACTAGTGTTTGCCCCATCCCCAGGCTCTCTATTTGCTGATACTATTTATTTATTTATTTATTTATTTGCATTTGTATCCCACATTTTCCCACCTATTTGCGGGCTCAGTGTGGCTTACAATACTTTGAGAATAATGGAAGTACAATTGGTTACAGTACGATTACGGATTACATTGTGATGAATTATAGAAAACAGAGTAAATACAGGATATCATTTGGGAATAGAACATCAGAAGATAACAATGGTGAGTCGAGAGGGGGACAAATAATATCGAGGTAACATCAAGGTTTAACATTCTTATTTGTGGGTAGGGTTTTAAGGGTGGTGAGGATACGGGGGAAGAGGCTTCAGGATAGAGTGTTTTGGTGCGTATCTATTGGTTGTATGGACTTCATGTGTTTTGATTCTTGCCGTAGATTTTCTCAAACAGATAGGTTTTCAGTAGTTTGCGGAAGTCGGTCAGTTTATAGATCGTTTTCAGATTGCGTGGTAGTGTATTCCAGACTTGTGTGCTCTTGTATGCGAAGGTCGATCCGTGCAATGCTTTGTATTTTATTCCTTTGCACTTGGGGAAATGGAGATTGAGGAAGGTTCGGGAAGATCTTTTTGCGTTTCTGGGTGGTAGGTCTATTAAATCAGACATGTATGCAGGGGCTTCCCCGTGAATGATTTTATGGACTAAAGTGCATACTTTGAAAGTGATGCGTTCCTTGAGTGGTAGCCAGTGTAGTTTCTCCCGTAGGGGTTTTGCACTTTCGTATTTTGGTTTTCCAAAGATGAGTCTGGCTGCTGTATTCTGGGCTGTTTGAAGTTTCCTCAGTATTTGTTCCTTGCATCCTGCATATAATGAGTTGCAATAATCCAAGTGACTGAGTACGAGTGATTGCACTAGACTGCGGAAGACAGATCTTGGAAAGAATGGTCTAATTCGTTTCAGTTTCCACATGGAGTAGAACATTTTTTTTGTTGTGTTGTTCGCATGAGTCCTTGTGACTCACTCAGTTCCACTGCCTGTGATCTCTGTTTTTAAAATTAAACGCCACAGCAATACTTTTCTTTAGTGCTCACTATTCACTGATAATGACAGATAACACACTGTACACAATTACCTCTCTCACCAGGTTCTGTGTTCCAGTAAGGATTAGATCTAATGTAGCTTCCCTTCCAGGATCAGCTACTCCATGAAACAGTCATTTATGACATCTAGAAACTTTGTCTCCCTTTCATGTCCAGATGAGTCATTTACACAATCCATATTGGAATAGTCAAAATCTGAAAATTAAAAAAAAAAAATCACAGCACCTAAAAAGGTTTTTCAGACTTAGTAGAGAAAATACCTTGGAATCTATGCTCGCTAGCCCATAAATGCATAACATGCAAAGGACAACAGTTTATTCAATCACTAAAACTCCACATTTAATAGATTTTTTTTTACTTTTCAGATTTTAATATTGCTATTATCTTTTCAGAAACTTTATTCATTTCCACAATACTTATCTCATAGGTTCTCAAGTTCACATCTGATCCATAGGGCTGTAACCCAAACTCCCAACAAAGGACCTGTTTCATAATAATGCTGCTTCAGGGGAATGACAGCCTGCCATCACCATCAGTGTTTATACAAGTGAAACCATCTCAGAAAATGCCCTCTCTATTCTAGGATGATTTCAAAATGGCTTCCTTTTAGACTGGAATCTTCCAGTCTATTTTCTATATAAATGCACTTGGGTTACTTCATCCTTTATTATAATCTCTCTTATCAGAATATTCTGAGTTCAGTATAACTTTATTTTTAGTTCTAATTTTTTTATTATTTTCAATAACATCAACCTATGTCATACAAGGAACAGCAAATTGCTAAATATATCAGGATGTTGTATGGTATGCCAAGGAAGATATTAATAGTTGATAATCCCAGGATGATTTTAAAACAAACCTAAAAGGCGGTTGGTTCAATTTGTTACTTAGAGTTGCAATCCAAACTATTCTGTCCAGCTGGAAAAATAATGCTATATTAACCATATTGTTTTGGAGGAATGTCAAATACCTCACCTGCAAATGTGAGAAACGAGGGCATCTTGAGTGGTGCTTTATAATTTGGACATCAGTAAAGAAACACAGAATGTAGATTATCTGGAGAATAACATCTTGTAATTTGAATGTTTAATTTACTTTATTATCAGCTGTCAGGATATAAAAAATTTCATACCAACTAAAGAATTGCAATCTCCTATGTCAAATGCCACACGAACGTGAAATATTTTCTGTATCATCCACCAGTTTTAATGCCAGTATATTTGTACATTTCTGCATGAAAATAAGAGGCGTTGTAAGGTACCAGTCTCTGTTGTACAGGACCAACAGAATTTGGAGATTGTTTTATTGATCCTATAAGATCAAATTGGTGTGAGAAAATAAAGTGACTAAGACAGGGAGCCAGATTAGAAGTGATGAACTGTCATCCTCCAGAAAAGGTTCAATTGTGTTAATGAGAGGATGATACCGGCTGACCTCAGTACCCATAGATTTCCTCCTCCTCCTGAGTGCTGCATGAAATAGGGACGTCACGTGTCCCTTATTATAAATGCAATTGTAAAATTCCGTTAGACTGGATTCTTCTGCTGTTTATGTAGATGACAACTTCTGTGCTCTAGGGAGATTGTATCCAAGACTCAGGGGCTGATGCACAGTAGCACCCATTAAATACGGGTGCCACTGGAAAATTTACTGGGTCGCTATTTGTGATTCGGAGCTGTCAAATGTATTTGACAGCTTGCCAGAAAGTTTTATTTAGTTTGTGTGGGGGGGGGGGGGGGGGGAGGGCTCAAAAAACTCCCTAATGGTCTAGTGATCCTCCTGCCCCTTCCACTAAATAATCCCTGGTGGTCCAGTGAACCCCAACTCCACCCACCTCCTGGTAACAATTCACTTGTGGTCTGATGGACCCTGCACCCTCTCTCAACTCCCCCCCAAGGAGAATCACCCTGGTGGTCCAGTGGACCCAACCCCCCTCCCACACCCCCACCCAGCAAAGAGGTAAGTTGGAGGCAGGAGGGCAGGAGGAACACCTCCTCCCTCCTGATTCTGGGCCCGTCAGGAACAAAATTGTGGTGCCCAGCTCCTGCCCAGTGCATCCTTTTTAAGGTGCAGGGCGAGGAAGGGAGGAGGGGGGGGGTCACTAGACCACCAGGGTATATATTTTCTGGTAGGGGGGTCAAGGAGGGGGTGTAGGGGGGTCGGGTCCACTGAACCACTAGGGTGATTTTGCTTGGGGGGGGGTAGGAGGTGCTGGGGGTTCAGGGTGGTAATCGGGGTCCACTGGACCACCAGGGAATTTTTAAAAGATTCAGGGGGGTACACTGGTGGGATCCGGGAAGAGAGATGTAGGGACCACAAGCAGAGGCCCTCCTCTGCAATACTTAACCTAGCCAAGACAGACAGGAAAAGAAGCTTTTGGTTACAGTAAATCAGATCTTGATTTTGGAGACCCAGGTGAGATTTAAGAGAGAAAGTGACAGGTATTTTTTTCGTGGACTTTCTTTCCTGCATTTTCTTGAATAGAGTTCTGAGTTGTATGATACTTAAATTACCAATTTAAAAACAAAAGGGTCAGATCTGAGTAAAGCTGCAGACAGTCAGGCCTCTGCATTTCTAAAAATCTTTCTAAGAAGAGCAGGAAGCAGAGTGACATTAGGATAGGTCACTTTAAAAACCTTCCTACAAATCAGACATCAAAATTGTCAGCCCCACATCTCACCCTAGAGGCAGCTGTATGTATCTCCCTAAAGTGCTATAATCATGGTAGCAAACATAGGGCTTCTTTTACTAAACTGTGCTAGTGATTCCCGCGCAGCAAATGAGAGGAAGCCAATAGGAATTCAATGGACTTCCTCTCATGTGCCGTGCTGGGAATCGGTAGCATAGTTTAGTAAAAGAGGCCCTTACTTAGAAAACCTAGGTACTGGCCCAAATGTTGTAGGAGATGGAGATATTTATATTCCTTTTTTGTGTTCAGCTTCTCTTTTTTTCTTCGTATGTTTTTTTGTTGGTCTCTGCTTCCGTTCAGTCCCCTCTCTTCCTCTTTTTCTAACTTTGTTCCCTCCCTTCATACACTTAGGCTCACCTTCTCTCTAGGGCCGGTTTAACCATTACTTCAGACTAGGTGGTGACGTGAGCTGGTGGCTTCTGAAGGGAGGGAAAGAACATTTATACACTCTCAAAAGAAGGATGGATTTGTGTGTTTAAATGACTCTGGGAAAGTGGCTTTTGGAAATTGCCCTAATTAGGGGTAATTTAATAATTACATAAGTTGAAAGATGTGAATGTTTTTTTCCTCTCTTTCAAACGTCAAACACATTAAGTAAAAATAAAAAAAATAATAATAATTTTAAAAATACATATATGCACACACTCCCTCCCCCCCCCCCCCCAAGTTTAATATTCAGCAGTATGGACATACTTATGTGGTTTTACAGGCTTATTTGATGCAAAGGGGGAGGGGAGTTGTTTGGGTAATCCTGATTTATTCAGTTTACTTATAAAAAATTTTTTTTTGGGGGGGGGAGAGGAAAGAAAAGACCTGAAAATTAAGAGGGAGCGCAGAGTTGAAAGTTCCCTTGCAATAATCCTGCTTCTCTCCCAGGGTCAAAAGTAAGAGAGAGAGAAAGCCTGTTCTGTGAAATATACAAAAATCAAAATTAAAAAAAAAAAATCTTTCCTGAACATGCCAGAGCTGTGTCTTATACAATAAGAGGTAGGTCTTATAAAATGTATGGAGTATGAAATCATCTAAGGAAGTAATAACTACATTGATAAAGGAGAAAAATGTGACTGCCAAGAAAATGGAATCACTTGAAAACCAACTTAGGAGAAATAACTTAAGATTCCTTAATTTTCCAGTATCTACATTTATCTCCCCGGTGGAATTATTAAAGAAATATTTTTCAGATATCTTGGGATTTACAAAAGATCATTTCCCGCCGGTTGCGAAAGCTTACTACATAAAAAGAAATTTGAGAACAAATGATCAAATGCCTAGAGAGGTTTTAAATGTTACTGAAATTCTAGAAACATCAGTGGAATCTGAAAGAGCAACTTTACTTGTTTCTTTTACTTTTGAATTGGACAAAATTAATGTCTTGAGATTATATTTTCGACATATGAACGAAGTATTCATGGGTTCAAAGATAAATATATTTCCTGACTTGTCTAAAGTGTTGAGGAGGAAGGAGCTCTTGGCGTTTAAACCAAGAGAGATAGCCCTAGGGGCGACCTTCTTTGTTAAATTTTCTAGTAAATGTTTAATATGTTATGAAACTAATAACTTTTTTTTCACTGATCCCAAGAAACTTCAAGAATTTGTAATATGTAAAGAAAGTATGAGCCCCTCTGGGGGTAGCTAAGCAGAATAATGCTGCTGTCTGATTGTATCGTTGGTATACCCTTCGCTCTAATAGGTACGGACGGGGAGAGGGATCTTGGGGTGATAGTATCTGAGGATCTGAAGGCGACGAAACAGTGTGACAAGTCGGTGGCCGTAGCTAGAAGGTTGTTAGGCTGTATAGAGAGAGGTGTGACCAGCAGAAGAAAAGAGGTTTTAATGCCCCTGTATAAGTCATTGGTGAGGCCCCACCTGGAGTATTGTGTTCAGTTTTGGAGGCCTTATCTTGCTAAGGATGTAAAAAGAATTGAAGCGGTGCAAAGAAAAACTACGAGAATGTTATGGGATTTGCGTTACAAGACGTATGAGGAGAGACTTGCTGACCTGAACATGTATATCCAGGAGGAAAGGAGAAACTGGGGTGATATGATACAGACGTTCAAATATTTGAAAGGTATTAATCCGCAAATGAACCTTTTCCGGAGATGGGAAGGTGGTAGAACTAGAGGACATGACATGAGATTGAAGGGGGGCAGACTCAAGAAAAATGTCAGGAAGTATTTTTTCACGGAGAGAGTGGTGGATGCTTGGAATGCCCTCCCGCAGGAGGTGGTGGAAATGAAAACGGTAACGGAATTCAAACATGCATGGGATAAACATAAAGGAATCCTGTTCGGAAGGAAGGGATCCTCAGGAGCTTAGCGGAGATTGGATGGCAGAGGCGGGGCTGGTGGTTGGAAGGCGGGGTTAGTGCTGGGCAGACTTATACGGTCTGTGCCCTGAAAAAGACAGATACAAATCAAGGGGACGGTGGTTGGGAGGCGGGGTTAGTGCTGGGCAGACTTATACGGTCTGTGCCCTGAAAATGACAGATACAAATCAAGGGGCTGGTGGTTGGGAGTCGGGGCTAGTGCTGGGCAGATTTATACGGTCAGTGCCCTGAAAAAGACAGATACAAATCAAGGTAAGGTATACACAAAAAGTAGCACATATGAGTTATCTTGTTGGGCAGACTGGATGGACCGTGCAGGCCTTTTTTCTGCCGTCATCTACTATGTTACTATGTAATAATAGACTATAATTGCTAAATGTATTTTATTTTAATATTTCCTATGTCTTGGATCCCCATGTTGTGGACAAAGACAGTTTGAAAAATTTCCTTTGTATGTTTTATTTCTTTTGTATAATTTTCAGATATTTCTGATAACTAATTCGTTTTTGAATGTTATAAGATAATTAATAAAGAAATTTAAACATAAAATGTATGGAGCTATAACTGGGTTGCTGCTTTCCCAGTGGAGAGAGGAAATACTGGCCTTGGCTTTCTCACGCTGTTTGTGCTATAAGCAGGGGTGGTGGTTGTTTTTCTGTGTTACTGTTTACTCTTGGAAACTGTTGGTTAATATGTGACCTAAATGGGTTCATGACTTTGAAACCTTTGTCTGGGCCTTGCAGGAATGTTTTTCCGCCTCCATTGCCAATGCAGCATATTGTGTGTGGTGGATAGGTTTGTACATAGTAGATCTTGTCTGCAGTGTCACAATACTCATTCACCTGCCCCAGAGGACAGTAATGACTGATGGGGGGATTAATCTGTTACAGCGGCTCTGTGTGTAGCATCACAGCCTGACTGACCAAGCCAGAGAAACAGGAAGTGATATCATTGAGAAACACATCTTCATTAGCTGTGCGTGGATTTCCCCTTATTAAGTGTTGATGAATTTTTTCTCTTGTTAGCACTTAGAAGCTTCGAGTGTAGGGTTGCCATATGGCTTCAGAAAAAGGAGGATACTTTGATCCAGTCCGGGTTTTGCTTCTATTGAAAGCTCAATCTGTCCTCCTTCTTCTGGAGTCATATGGTAACCCTATAAGTTTTCAGGTTATCCATAATGAATATGTAAGATAAAAACTTGCTTATTCTGGGTTTCTAATATATCCAGATTCAGATCTGCCAAGTTACCCAGTTCCAAGAGGGAGTTTTTAGGCCTGTCCTGGATTGCTGACAGTGGCACCCTGATGCATTGTGGTATACCTATGCTGTGGTCTCCAGGGCAGGTGTTTGAAGCCCTGCCTTCTTAGACTGACCACTTGGCACCAGGTGAGAAAGAAATGTTAGCAGCTGTGGGAACAATGGTGTCAGTAGGTTTGTCAGCCTCTCCTGGGTCTATACAGACAGGCTGATGCAGTCCTGCTTTTACTTGGTGACATACATGTGAGGCATATTTTCAAAGCACTTAGCCTCCCAAAGTTCCATAGAAACCTATGGAACTTAGCCTCCCAAAGTGCTTTGAAAATATGCCTCCATATGGGCTTCTAGTTCCTGTTTTTCTTGGAGAAATGAGAGTTGAATCTCTGTGCATGCAATAGGATAAAACCAGACTGGATCAGCCTGTTTGGGTTGGCCTGGGTGAATTGGACACTCAAAGCTGCCTGGTTACCCAGTTCCAGGAGAGAGACTTTTTGGCTAATCCTGGTTTTGAGCATATATCCCAGTGCATTGTGGTATTTGCAGTCTCTGATTCTACCCATTAAATATAGTGCCACAGACCCCATATGGCATCAGGATAGGGCTGTCTGAAACCCAGGGCCGGCCCTGAATCTCCCTCTTGGATATAGGTAACTTGGCAGCTCTGTACCCTAATGCAGTGGTTCTGAATCCTGTCCTGGGGGAACCACCAGCCAGTTGGGTTTTCAGGATATTCCTAATGAATATGCATGAGAGAGATTTGCATATAATGGAGGTGACAGGCATGCAAATGCATGTTCATTAGGGATATCCTGAAAACGCGACTGGCCGGTGGTCTCCCTGGACAGGTTTGAGAACCACTGCCCTAATATTAGTCTCTGGTTTTTCAAGCTTTGTTTTAAGGTGTTCCGGCAGTATCTGAAAGCAAGATACATTGAAAGAGGAGGGGAGAAAACAGGTGTGAGTCAACCTTGAGTCAGCTGCTGATTCTGACCAGCTGTCAGACTGTCCCCCTGAAGCAGGAGTGCCTCAGTCTGTTGGATCCTTAATGTTTAAAAGTGCAGCTGTATCAGTAGATCCTTTTAAACATCAGAGGGCTGGACTGGTCCCAGTCCTCGAGGGGTCAGCTTTTCAGGCTATTCCTCGTGAATATGCAGGAGAAATTTGCATACCTACTACCTCTGTTTATGCCAGTTTCTCTCCTGCATATGCGTAAATTGTTTACATCAACTGAGTAAATCCTTGGTCCTAGTTACATACTTTATATCCCCAAATAGTAACTCTTCGTTGTATTATCTTTACTAAATTCACTTTATTGATCAGTTCTCTGAACATATACAATTTCTTCTCACAATCTAATTGTGCTCTCCTCTCATTCACACCTAAAATCAAATGGACTTTTTTGAAAAATAATAATACAATTCCTCTATCCCCAGAGTTTTTACACTCTATCTTAATGACATAAACTCATAAGAGCTTGAACATCTCCCTATAATTTATTTCACATTAACTTGTCCATATAGAAGAATATTATCCGCGATTCCTCTTTCTGTTAATGTTCTTTACCAACAATTCCCATGCTATATATTCTCACGGTTTCTCCTCACAAACTCCAGTTGTTGAGAGTGTATTATCTCATTGTTATAATGCCATCCACGGGCTCCTTAAAACTCCTTCACAAAAGCTGAAACATTCATCATAATTTCTCTTAACCGCACCAACTTCAATATTCTTGTTATCAGTTTCTCTTCTCTCCTTGAAACCCGACACAGTAACTGTGTTTTGCAAAAGCGTCGTCAGGGGTTCAGCTGTAAAATGCAGATTAATATCATGAGTTCACTCTCTCAAAGTGTCCTCTTCATTTATTCTACCAAATATTTAACATACCTGAAAACAATTGCACTTACTTTACCAACTGGCTAAACAGTGACATAGTAACATAGTAAATGACGGCAAATAAAGACTTGTACGGTCCATTCAGTCTGCCCAACAAGATAAACTCATTCTACATGGTATGTGATACTTTATACCCGAGTTTGATTTGTCCTTGTCATTCTCAGGGCACAGACCGTAGAACCCTGCCCAGCACTTGTCTTGTACTAAAAGTTCTGAAGCTAACGTTGAAACCCCTTAAAATTTACACTCAAGCCCATCCATATCATAAGTACATAAGCATTGCCATGCTGGGACAGACCAAGGGTCCATCGAGCCCAGCACCCTGTCATCGACAGCGGCCAAAAGAACAAGCAATTTGTCCCGCCCATCCTAGAAATACTGTGTTCCCTCGTCCATTCAATAACATTCTATGGCTTTTTCCTCCAGGAAGCCGTCCAACCCATTTTTGAAGTCCACTAAGTTAACCGCCTTAACCACCTTTTCCGGCAGCGAATTCCAGATTTTAACTACGCGCTGAGTGAAGAAAAATGTCCTCCGATTCATTTTAAATTGACCACACTGCAGCTTCATCGCATGCCCCCTTGTCCTAGTATTTTTGGAAAGCGTAAACAGATGCTCCACATCGACCCGTTCCATTCCACTCATTATCTTATAGACCTCTATCATATCTCCCCTCAGCTGCCTTTTCTCCAAGCTGAAGAGCCCCAGCCTCTTCAGTCTATCCTGATAGGGAAGCCGTCCCATCCCCTGTTGGGAGATCAGGGCTTTTCAGGATGTCCCTTATATTCATAAGGGATATCCTGAAAAGCTGACCCATTGGCAGCCCTCAAGGACTGGGAGTGAATACCACTGGTGTAACCCATTGGTGATGGGGCAGCTGCAGCGGCTCCTTCTAAGTGCATTGTCTTTTAAAACCAGCACATTTTTCCAGATCTTAGAAGACCAGTGTTGGCTTCGTAATTAGTTAAGCATCTCACTGTTTATGGCCTCCCAGATGGCTTTTTGGTATCAGTTCATCTGTTGGTCAGATGTTGGCTGAATCTGAAGCGGAAGGAAAAGAGGTGAAGGGGAGGATGTTACATAACATTCTTCTGCACAGTAAATGAACCTTACTTTACGTTTACTGTATTGAATGGTTTGGTTTTCCTTTGTACCTCGGAAAAGCTGTTCAGTATAATCCAAGTAGAGGCTTGCCAATGTTTAAAAAGGTTTAACCAGATAGGAAAGGCTCCTGCCCAGTTAAACCCTGCTGAGCTGGCCGTCTGTAAATTTCAGCTGCACTGAAGTGAGTGATGCTGTGCAATATTGCTTGTGACTGTCCAGTTACTGTCTAGTTAGTGTTGGTGAGGTCTGGGAGTGGAGATTGGGCGGAGGTAGTACCTACCCAGTTAGTGGGGATATTGAGTCCAATAACCAGTTAAGTAAGCATGCAAAGGAAGGAACAAAAAAGGCTGTCCTATCTTTACTTGCTAAGCTAACCAGACACCGGTCTGAATACTGACAAGTGTGCCATTTACCACAGAAAGGGGGTATATAAAGAACCTAATTACATAAAAAAAATAATATTGGCTGGTGCCCAGTTAACTTCTGGGTGACCACAGATTGCTGGATGTTCAAGGCTGGAGGCCAGACATGGCCTGGCTTTAAATATCAGTGTTAATTGAGACCATGGCTTAAAATCTAATAACTGGCACAAACAAAGTTTGGCCCATCATTTTTATTGCACTACTGCACTGGTTGTCAAACCAGTTCTCTGTTGTATGCAGATGTATTTGTGCATATTCACTGTGGGTATCCTGAAAACCCGACTGGCTAGGTGTGTCCTGAGAATTGGGTTGAGAGCACCTGCTGTAGGGTGTGGTAGATAAAGTACTATCTCACTACTATCCTAACCACTGTATACATTTGTTTCAGTGTGTTCTCTTACGGAGGAAATTGCCTCAACAGACTCCTTAACATAGCCTTATGGCTTTTGATTAACCAGAGTTCTTGCTGTCATCATCGGTAAAAAACCTCCTCTCTGTTCAGTCTCATTCGCTAATTGTTACTTATTTGTACAATCTGTATTCTAATTTCTTGTTTTAAATACCAAATCAAGCCAGCACTTAGCTTGCTGCTGCATTCAAAATAAACTGCTGTTGCTTAGTCTCTCTTTGCCATGGCTGACATTGGCCTAGGTTTCGGTACTTCTTTTTCTCCTGCGTCAGGGTCCGTGGTATTTGGCGACAAATTCAGCAACTTTCTCTGTAGACTGTTGTTCACTCCAAAATGTAAACTTCTGCAAAACAGATTGGTGAAGATGTGATTCCATGTGTCCCAATGAGAGTTTAATTTTACTTCCATTTAAATTACAATACATTCCATCAACTTTATAACACCAGGCTTCCCAAGGCAGATTATAATGACAGTTAAGATGAACCTATCAGGAAACAAGATATCCTCGCTGATATTTGGCCATATATTACTATATTGTATAGAACAGTGTAGAAAAATGAACACAAAATACAGAGTTTATTACTGCAGTTTTAGTGATATTCAATTTTATTTCATAGTATATATCTTGATATGGGAAGCTTTAAAATAAAAAAAAGCTGTCAGATAAGAAAAATAATCCTTTATCCTGCACCTTTTAAGGCACTGCCTATCCAACTGGAACAGCTTTAGACTTCTTACAGATGGACCACGCATAGGCTGTCCATTATTTCTAATAACCTGTTGCTATTGTTTTTAGTAGCATTTGCTATTGTTTTGGGTGAACTAAAATGCTGGCAAGCTCCGCCTACTACTGGCAAGCCCCACCTACTGCCTTTAGCCACATAATGGGCTAGATAGGCTCATGCCATCTCCTGTCTCAATCTAACCTCCTTGGTGGGTATAGTCAGTGGCAAGCTAGTACTGATAGTGAGACTTTGGCACCATCAGGTGGAAGGATGAGGTACTGCTTTAAGTTTGTTGGGTTTTTTTTTTGCCCTTTTAGGTTAAGGTCCATCCATTACAAGAAGAATTTGCATCTGTGCAAAGTGAAAATGTAGACTGTAACCAGGACATTAAATCAACTATCATTCTGAGATGAGGCACTGTTTTGACTAACAAATCTTCCAGTAATGCCCATTATAGGGGGTGGGAAATCTGGATAGGCAGATGTTGAGAGACTGCATAATTATGTTATGATTTATTGCTGTGAACTGTGTTGTAAAACTATTACAGGGAAAATGTATTCAAATTAGGGAGATTTGTGAAATTGGAAGCGTATCACTGGGATCTTATTAATTAACACGTTCTTAATTGTTCATCCATATCAAACAACAGATACAGATATCTCCAGTTTATGATAACACATAAGCAGTTATTGGATTCCTACTCATAGAGTCCATGCTGGGACAGAAGGAAGGTGTTGGCACCTGTGTGGGGATATAGGCACCTTTGAGCCTCGGTGTGGAATCAGATACTTGCTTGTACAGGTGAACAGTGGTCAGGGGACCAAAGGAGATGCCTGTTAGGTTTACTTCCTGCTGAGATAGCTAACAAAAATGAGCATGCTATGGCCTCAATGTTAATTCCAGCAGCAAAAATGGAAGTAGCCCACAACTGGAAGCAAGAAAAAGGCCCCTCATTAACAGGCTGGCTGGCTGATTGTAAGGAGCGACAGGTTTAGAAAATAATATACTATCTCCACGACCATAGGGAAAAATCACTCTCTAAATGAGAACACATCCCTTGTTCACATAATAATATATATGTGCCTTTGGTTATTGATGGTTTGTTGTTAATTTTTTTGCAACTCCCTCTGGACAGAGTGTAATTTGCAAGGATCAGGGGAGGGGAGGGGAGGGGATGGCTGGTGGGAAAGGGGGGAAAACCTGACAATTGTTGCTTCTTCTCTGTTCCATTTTGAGCTGGGGTAGTGGGCTTATAGATGTTATGAATGTTTGGGATTTTTTCACAGTGTTTTCTGTCCCAGTTGGACTGTTGCGTTGGATGTGGTAATAAAGATTAAAAAAATTTTTTAGGGAGATTTGGTCTTGGCTACTGTGGAACAGAGGACAACACCTGGGTCTTACAGGTTCTGTCCTTCAGTTATGCCTCTGTTGGGTCTGCATTCAACACAGAGGCACAAATAAGGAGAAATCATGTAGGACTTAGACCCTGGTGAGTGATTACTTGACACCCCTGTGCCTCAGTCTTAATGGTGTGTGACCTTGTACAATTCACTTTATCTGTGGGGCTGACATTTCCCAGTTTTAGTTAAATGATACTAGTTCCTAGAGAGACATCTGTAGGGTCCAGGTGCCAGAAACATACTGGGGCATGTAAGGTGTGTGCATGTACATCCCCCTGCAGAGTGACAGATCATTGGCAAAACAACATAAAAATAAAAGTTACTCTCCATTATGAATATCGAGTCTTTTAAAATGGGGCTGTGTTTTGTTCCACAAAAATCAAGCATAAATATTATGTTACTCCAAGCTTCTATTCCGGTAATGCCTTCATAGTTCTAAGCAGATTACAACATTCAAGAAGACTGGATAACAAAATTCCAGGAATTAAAATTCAACCATCAAAACTCCCCCAAAAAGCTCAGTTTCCTGATATTACATATTTTTGGAAGAGGAAAGTTTTTAGGGTTCTCCTAAATTCTAATCTGAAAAGGTGGTGAATTCCAAGCCAAAGGTGCTTGGTATTTAAGTGGCTCGTTTTATGTGATTTAATCCTTTGTACCAATGGAAAATGCAACATGTAAAATGGCCGCCCTCTGTCCAAGAGGCTTCAGCTGTCCTGTTTTTTTTTTTGGTGGGGGGGGGGGGGGGGAAGATTGCTGATCCAGCTGTTTCCCTCTGCTGCTTTGGGCTTCCAGCTCAATTGGAACTAGCCACTCTTTGAATTCCCCGTTTTTATAGTCTCCGCCCCAATTCATGATTAAACTAACCATGAAGGTGGTATAGAATACTTGATCCTGGTCATTTCTGTTTCTGGGACATAGATTGTAGAAGTCCGCATGGCACTGTTTGTACCTCACGCCTGTGTCCCGTATATTCCAATCTGTCTTGCTATATATGGGACACAGACTGCAGAAGTCTACTTGGCACTGGCCTTAGTTCTTCACAGCTGGAGTCGCCATCTAAGCATCACTCGACACATCACACCCATGCAGCCATTTAAGTTTAGGTTTTTTTTTTTATACCATCCTCTTTCTAATTAGGGATCCTTTGTGTTCATCCCACACCTTTTTGAATTCTTTCACTGGGAAATTATGACTAATCTATTCCACCAGTTCGGTATTCAAGGTAACGCTTTAGTTTAGTTTCTGGGCTTCCTTAAAAATTGTAGTTATGTTGTTAAAGAAAAAATGGAAAATACTGTTTGGAGTTTCACAAGGGTCCCCTCTCTCACTGGTGCTTTTCAATTTGCTTATGCATTCTTTGGGTGGGCTATTAGATCATTTTGAGTTGACACATTTCACTTATGCAGATGACATCGCTGTATTTTTACCGTGTTTACCATCTTGGGAGGGGAGCGTCTGGAGATCCCCCACACACCGGGAAGAGGGGTGTGTGGGAGATCTCCAGACACGAACCCACTTGGGGTTAATGTCTGTTATAGGTTTATAATGGCTTTGTTGTGATTTCCCTTTCTGATGAAGATGTGTGAAACTCGGCCAGAGTTAAAGGGAACACGTATGGAAATGGCAAGAAAAGAGTGGATGAATGCATGAGTATGTTATGAGCACCAACACGAGCACGAGATATCCTCAAGGGAAGTGATTACAATATTTCGTTGTGCATGTTTGTCTTTGGACAGATCTGTCTGATTTGTTTATGTGGTTAGGTATATGAGAGTCACTGAATTTGCATGCACCTCCATATTTTTAGTGCAGAATTGTGTTACCAGTATTTAGAAAAGTTGGGTGATGTTGTGTCAACAAACAATAAATTGTGATAATTTATCCTGTATATGGTGAAGGCCTTACATCTGGTCTGGTTGTGTGTACATACAATTAAGGAGGCGGAACATCGAATGTGCAGTGATGGTTCCAACTGTGACATGACCACATATTCTCCTTGGGGATATAATGGTTGCACCAGGCACGGACTGAGCACATTTTTATACACAAAAATTTTTTGTGTGTAGAATTAGTTTTAAATTGCATTAAGGAAAATTTTATAAAAATATCTGTTTGAGAGTTGATGTACATGAGCCAGGTGTAAGAAACAGAGAATTATAAAGTGCACTTTTCCGAAGTGTGAAAAGCAATGTTGCTCACCTGTAACAGATGTTTTCCATAGGCAAGAGGATGGAGTATTTCTAAGAGAAGCTTCTTCTTAGCTTCAAAATGCACTTGGTGATTAAGACAGTCGCTCTTTGTGCTCATGGTGACATTTGAAAACAATGCTTTCGGTCATTCTAATTGTGGTCAGTTCCCAGGCATTTAATATGTGTGTCAAAATTCTGGAGCTTTCTGCCACACTTTGGGCAAGAATGAAATCCTAACTTTGGTGACCTAGTTTCTTTGTTTTCCAAAGAACAACATCATTAAAAAAAAACCCCACAATAATATAAAGTTTTAATGGGAGAGCTGTATGGCTGAGCTGAAAAAACAAAACTGAGAAGATTGCTATGCGTGGGAAGTAGAACCTGGCTGATCACAGGACTTTCAGTTTTATTTTCAGTTTCTTCCAAAACCAAATCTGTGACAGAAATCGGTTTCTGTAGAAACCGAAACTGCCCCCCCCCCCCACTCTCTCTCCTGCACCTGACCAAAAGGCCCCCTCTTAATCTCAGTCCCCTTGCAGTGGCCCCCTATTATCTGCCCCCACCGTGGTGATCACTCTCCACCACTCCCCATTCCGCCTGACCACCTTTATGCCCTCCCCAGGCCTACTTTACGAAGCCCTGGTGATCTAGTGGCCTTTTGGATGGGGGGGGGGGGGGCAAGAACAAACCCCACTTGTTCCTGCCCTGTGCCCTTGCTCCATCACAATGGCTGCTGAGACTTCCCTTGGCAGCCTCATGAGACTGCTGCGGGAAGTTCTGGCAGCCATTTTGCAACTGGAACCAGCACAGGCAAGTGTCTCCTTCCTATGCTGGTTCCAATTGCAAAATGGTTGCCGGGACCTCCAGCAGCAGTCTCAGTAGCCATTGCGATAGAGCAGTGGCATGGGGCAGGAACAAGAGGGATTCTTTCCTGTCCCTGAAGAGGCCAGTAGACCACCAGGGCTTCGTAAGGTAGGCCCAGGGAAGGCCTACTGGTGGTTGGGGGAGGAGGGGTGAGAGTTTCGGTTTCAGCTGAAAATGCACAAGCATTTTCTTCCGAAACCCAAATGTCAGTTCAGTTTTGGTGCCAAATCCAAAACCGAAATTCAGTCAGCTTCTGGTGGGAACGGCTGCATATGCACAGAACTTTACCCACTGTTCTGAGCTCTGGGACAGCAGTTCCACCCTGGTGCTGTTGGATGTCATTATCCACGTATTAAGCTGACTTGATCCTGCTTGTTGATGGAAAATGTACAGCTCTTGGACTTAAAACTTGCAGGGATTTTACTGAAATCTGGCTTTTATTTGATTTGAGAAGTTGCTGTCTTTCAGTTCTCTTGCTTCAGCTTTTATACCATACTAGCCGTTAAGCCCATTAAAACGGGCGAGATTTCCAGCTACCCTCCTCGCTGCTGCTCCCTCCCCCCTCCGTGCCAGGCCCCCTGCACTGACCTGACAGCGCCTCTCACCTCCGTGTGAAAGCGCTGCAGGCAGCAGCAGATCGCTCTGCTGCCTGCAGCGCTTCCACACAGAGGTGAGAGGCGCTGTCAGGTCAGTGCAGGGGGCCCGATACGGAGGGGGGCGGGAGCGGTGGCGGGGAGGGTGGAGGTTGGTGCGCGCGATGTTTGTTTCCAGGCAGCAGCGGCAGCGTCCGACAGTCTGACTCCGTTTCCCTCTCTGTTCCGCCCTCTGACGTCATCACGTCTTGACGCGAGTGCGGGACAGAGAGGGAAGTCTCTACTGCGCATTTGCAGGTGAGTCGGTCACTTGCCATTTATATGTTTGATATTTCTTCTGTCTCTATATCTTGTCTGTGTCTGATGCTGAACAGTAGAGCAGCACCCTCAGCATTGCTTTGATTGAGAATGGTTGATGAAATAACTAGCAGCTGTTTAATCTTCATTTTTTTTCATTTCTTTGTTATCCCTTTTTTGTTCCTCAGTTGTGAAATAGAAAGAAAAGGGTGACGATGAATGAGTTTGTATTTGTTGCTTCAGTGTGAGATATTTATTTTTCTCTATTTAACTCATTCATATCCTGCATCTCCCACTTCTTGTGATTTTGGGCATGTCACCTTACACTCTTATCACCTCAGGTCCAAACCAAGCCATAGATTTACTGAAGTAATTGGCCAGGTCTGCACTCACTAATCCTGTGTATGGTATTAGTAACTGGGTCCTGTTGCTTAAAATGGAATCTGAGGTAAATAAGGTATATTAATAGGTGTTAGTGCGAAGTAACATGTAGTGTACTTTAGTAAATCTAACTCATTAATTGTAAGTCCTCAGGGGCAGGGAAATAATTAAAGTATCTGAATTGTAACTTTTCTTGAACTTGGAAAAGTGAATCTTTACATTGTAACATGGTAAATAACAGCAGATAAAGAGTAGCATGGCCCATCCAGTCTGCCCAGAAAGGTGGTCAGGCTTGTTAATCTGTGTGGGTTACCCTCTTTTGTCTATCTGCCCTCTAGGGGCTAGATGCACTAATCGTGGACCTACCTCCCAGAAACGCCAAAAGATCATCTCGCAAATTTCTCAACCTACACTTCCCCAGCTGTAAAGGACTAAAATACAAGCTGATGCACGCCACCACCTTTTCTTACTTGAGCACGCAGTTATAGAACACATTATCCACAGATCTGAAAACAATTGACGAAACAACTACCATTCGCAAATCTCTGAAGACATATTTCTTCAACAAGGCCTACAATGAGAACCTAAAGCCTCACTAATCCACTCCACCAACCCATTCAATTATGAAAGCCCACCTTCTATAAATACCCTAATAAATTCCTTACTTCTTCTTTCTTTTCTTAATTAATCTATACACAATACTAACCATACTTGATATAATGGAATAACTATGTTAACAATACTTTGTAAGCCACTTTGAGCCTGCAAATAGGTGGGATAAGGTGGGATACAAATGCAATAAATAATAATAATCAATCATTAGAGCCCTTCCCTTACCGATTCCCTTAGCGAATCAGTAGAGAACAGGCATGCATCAAGGAATAGGAATGCACATGAGCTGCTCGTTGTAGCTCACTTGCATTCTCTATTCCATCGTTAAACAGTCGGCCGGTCGAGCATGCGCAGAGCAGCCAAGTGTTATACTGGCTGCTCTGCGCATGCCAAGGACATCCTTCAATATAAAAAAAAAAACTCCCTCTAAAAAGACGTTCTTTTTACAGGCTACAACTAATGTATAGTTCAGAGGCAAGAGAATAAAAACTAACCTGACGATACAGAGGATACAGAAAAGCTGCTTTTTATTTTCTTTCAGCCTGGCACAAAGGCAAGCGACGCTTGAGCAGTTTTCAGCTTGCGCCCCCAGGATCGGGACGTGAGAGGACACAAATCAAAACTTTTTGGACGTCCCTCCCTCCAGGTCTCTCTCAGCCAATCACAGCGCATTTAGCTGATACTGGTAACAGCTAAACGTGCTGGGATTGGCTGAGAGAGACCTGGAGCTGATCAGTTATGCTATTACTTACTTGTTCTGGAGTGCTGTATTTTGTTATGCTGTTTTGATAAATGTTCAATAAAGACTTCATACAACTTAAAAAAGTGGAAAAAAATCCAAGTGCTGGTCCTTTTTTTTTTTTTAACAAAACTATTAGTGGGATTTGAACCCACCACCTCTGGATTACAAGACCGATGCCGGCCACAACTCTACTTACTTGGATATCCCTCCCTTACTTCCAGGTCTCTCAGCTGAGTGAAGCACGGCCAAAAAGGACGTTTTTATTATTGCGGGGGGGGGGGGGGGGGGGGGGGGAGGCCGCCCAAAATGGACGTTTTTTTTTTTTGAAGCAAAGCTTTATTAAAAAAAAAAAATCAAACAGGCTCCGATGCTGCAGGCTCTTTTTTGGACCCCGGAATAATAAAAACGTCCTTTTTGGCCATGCTTCATTCAGCTGAGAGACCAGGAAGTCTCTGAGCCAATCACAGCACGTTTAGCTCGGCTGAACGTGTTGTGATTGGCTCAGGGACTTCCAGGTCTCAGCTGAGTGAAGCACTGCTAAAAAAGACATTTTTATTATTGCAAAGGGGGAAGGCGGCCAAAATGGGCACCCATCCAAAAAAAAAACACGTCTATTTTGGCCCCCTTAATAATAAAAACGTCTTTTTTGGCAGTGCTTCACTCAGCTGAGACCCGGAAGTCCCTGAGCCAATCACAACGCGTTCAGCCGAGCTAAACGTGCTGTGATTGGCTCAGAGACTTCCAGGTCTCTCAGCTGAGTGAAGCACGTCCAAAACAGACGTTTTTATTATTCCGGGGGTCCAAAAAAGAGCCTGCAGCATCGGAGCCTGTTTGATTTCTTTTTTTTTTTATATAGTGAAAAACATCCATAAAGGACGCTCCTGACAAGCACTTGGGCTGTTTTTTGGGTGGAGCACTCCCTTATTGGCCATCCATGACGAGCACTTGGCTGTTTTTGCTCCCCTGATTTTTTTTTTACATTTTATAAAGTTTTCCAATCTCGCGCAGCCCCCAACAAGAGGTACAGACCTCTCGTTAGATTTTCCACCATTTTCCAGCGTTAAGGCAATCGGAAAAGGTTAGTGCATCTCATCACAATAGGGGTTTCTACACAATTTGCTCATCTGCATTTTGTTTTCGTTAGCTGCTACCGTTGTCGGGGGGGGGGGGGGGTGTATTTAGTGCATGCTAGGGTTTACTACTTGCTCGGTAATGGCTCGTTAAGGGCTCGTTAAGTTTAGTGCATCTGGCCCCTTCTTTAGAGTGTGAAAGCTATTTAAATTTCACTGCGAGTGTGAATGCTGTGTATTTTTACTTCATCTTCATGCTGTATAGGGAATCTCCGTGTTTATCCTAAGCCTTTGTGAATTCCGTTACTAAAAAAAATTTAAATCCGGGACTGTAATCTGTATAGTAATAGCAGGCTTGCTGTGTTTGTGGAGATGATTTTTGGCAGTAGTAAAGCCATAGTTTTGTTCAAAAATTGTGTTTCTAAAAAAAAAAAAAAAGTGACATGATCCAAAAAAGCAGTAAAGAGAAAGGTCACTGGTGGCTGTAAAAAAAATTAAAAATGGTTGGCATGTACTGCGCTCAGGATCCTCTGTTGTTGAGGGGTTGGGAATCCACATTGTGGAAGCAGAGACAAAGTGAGCAGAAGGTAGACAGATCCGTTTTCTGTCGGTGTGCCATAAGAACAAGGGACTTAGTTCACGCTGGTAGCTCAAGGCAAGTTACATTCAAGTATAGTAGGTATGTCCCTGCCCCGGAGGGCTTACAGTCTAAGGGGGGGGGGGGGGGAATTCAGCAAAAGTTGCCCAAAGTTAGACGCCGGAAAGATCTGCGCTAAGACAATATTCAGTAAAAGGCGCGCCACACAGAGCACCCTTTACAGAATACCGTCTTGGTGCACATCGCCTGGCTAACTTTGGGTGCCACACTTACACCTGCTGAAACCTGGTGTAAATCCAGGCGCACAGTTAATGGCAGCTGGCAAGGAAATGGCACTATTCTATAACATCATGACTAAATCCTGGATACACCCCTGACCCTCCCAAGGCCATGTAGATTTGGGCACGGATCAGATCCGTACCCAGTTCCTAATTTTTGCCAATTAAGTGACAGTTAACTCCAATTATTGATTGTTACCACCTAATTAACTAATCTGCACATGAATGTGAGATCCCCTATACAGAATCCAGGGGTAAATGTGTACCCGAGACTCCAGAGAGTTAAGTGATTTGCCCAAGATCTTAAGGAACCAGAGTGAAATTTGAACTGGGCTTCCTTAATTCTCAGCCTGCTGCCTAACCATTGGGTGGGCTGGGGACCCACCCACTTTGGTCTTGGGTCCACCCAAAATTGGTGTAGCTGGCAGGATCCCCAAACCCCAACCAGCTGAAGACTTTCTCCCTGCCAGAACTCTTCCAACCTGGGCAGCTTGCAGCAGTGTCCCAGAACCACCGCCAGCCCTCCCCCTTTCCATACTTAGGGCAGAAACTTAAGGAGTGGATCATGTCAGTGTCAGGCGCCCTGATATTTTACCTCAGTGACATCATTCAACTTTGTCGCAGGGAGGGAAGCAGGCATTATGGTGCTGAAGTCGTCCCCCCTCCCCCCCCACACACACTACCGCCAGCCCTGTGTGTATGATGTACACACTATACAATATAAACTGCTTTTGATTTTAGGTTTTAACTCATAAACACCAATAAAACATTCACAATGCAGAAAATTAGATGTTTATCTAATAAACTTCAGCGAAGCACCACTTCTCCTAGCACTATCTCACCTCTCTCGTGGTTTGTTTTGTATATTCCACTCAGTTCTGTGCCGATCACTCCTAAGCGATGCAGATGTACATATTTGATTCCACTGGAAAAGTCACCCAGCAATAGTACCTGTGGTGCAAAAACACTGCTTAAACACAGATTTTGTTTGTATCCTCAAAAAAACTCCTAGTTAACTATAGAATAACTGCCTAAATGTACAATTCATAAACACCTAAGAATAGAAGCCCCAATAATAATATATGCTTCTCCTTTGCTTTCAGGGCTGGTGTCCAGGTCCTCTCCCAAGAAACCTCGCAGCAAAAGCCTCTTCAAAGCTCTCTTCTGCTGCCTCGGCACACGAAATGGCGGGCAGGCAGGCTGCACGGGTGACCACACGTCACAGACGGAGAAAAATGGCACCATTGCAAAGGTAATCTGGAAAAAGAGCCCAAAATACCACCATGAACAGTTAGCCTTGTTTAAATTACAGGTTTTACACCTTGCACGTGTCGTCCTGATTTTATCTACACTTTCCAAATCCTTTTTGTGTTGCTGTCTTTAAGTCAGACAGCAGTAAAGCAGTGACATTACAGTTATTTCCTTAGATGTCATTATTTTGTACTCTTATCACATTTGCCACAAGGGGGTGGGGGAGGGAGGAGCCATTTTCTTGCATAGTGATGTCATTGCTGACATCACTGTGCCTCAGTTCATGTAGACGACCCCTGACGTAGCAGTGTTTTAGCTTTCATAATTTGCTTGTTGTGTTTCCATTTGTCTGGAAACACATGTTGTATGGGAAAAAAGTAATTTCAGTTGCCATCCACTGAAGTGACACTACTACACAACATGGCTGCTTCCATGCTAATTGAAATGTAACTTAAACTTAAAAAATGGCAAAATGTTGAATAGTTCTGAATGTTTTTGTTTTATCTTGTTGTTGTGCATGTCTGATGCATGCTTACGGTTTACAGATATGATAGAGAATAAGCAGTATTACATGCCACTATTTCAGTGTGGTGGTACTGAAGTGAGAGAGGATGTGCATCATGACTCAGTGGTATTAGGTGGACAAAATGGCCTCCTCCATGGCAGCTGAAGTGTGTTCTGGTGCCTGGGGAGCTGGGGCCAGCTCCAGGAACAAACCTTGGCTCAGTGGCATTGTGATGAATAGCACTGCTACAGAGTCACTGTGGCTGGCCCTTGCCTTCATTTTCATAGGGAAATGAGTTCTGAAAGCCCATGCATACACTGGGGTGGGAGTAATACCAGGAATGGATTGACCTTTACTGGTAAAGTGGAGCTGGCAGGCTGGTCCTAATGGTAGCAGTTACAACTTGGCTATCTTTGGAGGTAGTGGAGCAGAAATTCTGGTTTAGATAGAGGTTGTGTGGACCCACATTCAGAAGGTGTCCAACATAGATTTATTCTATAGAATCTATTCAGATTCAAAAGCCTGTGTTTTTTTTTTTTTGTTTTGTTTTTGTTCTCTCATTGTACAGACTTTTTCCTGTATGGATAAATATTTCATTTTTCTTTTTATGTAGTCGGATCTGCTGCAGTGCCTCCCATATCACTTCTACCAGGTAATGTGCCTCCTACCCTGTCTACCAAGGGTGTTGAACGGCAATCCTCAAGGGCTGGTTCTGGTACCCCTAATGAATATGTATGAGAGAGATTGTCAGCAGAGACACCAAGGGTGATCCATCCAAAAGAATGAGCTGTACTACCCAGAGAATGAGATTGTTCAAGTGGCATATTCGTGGTTTAAATGTGGAAAGATTGAATATTTTATTGCTCTGGCATTGATGTCTTCCCTCCTCCCCCAGCATCCCCTCGACATGATTCTCTGCCCTTCCATCCTAGCAAAATCCCCAGCATCAATGTCTCCCCTCAACCCAGCAGTGCCACCACCTTTGCATTAACCTTTCTCCTTGACATCAGTCTCTTCTTATTCCAGCACCCTAGCTACATTCCCCCCTTAGCCTCTGCCTTCCATTCAGCAGCCTTGTCCACACCCAACACCCTGCCAGCAAGTCCTGGGTATCCCTATGGCTTCTGGTGATAGAGCTCCAGTATGTGAGAGGAGGGGCTCACTGACAGCATGCATGAGATCACTTCCAGTTACATAATAACATAATTTTTTTTGTTACATTTGTACCCCACGCTTTCCCACTCATGGCAGGCGCAAAGCGGTTTATATGGGGCAATGGAGGGTTAAGTGACCTGCCCAGAGTCACAAGGAGCTGCCTGTGCCTGAAGTGGGAATCAAACTCAGTTCCTCAGGACCAAAGTCCACCACCCTAACCACTAGGCCACTCCTCCACTCCATATTTGGTTAGACCAATGATCTATCTAGCCCAGTATCCAACAGGGGCCAATCCAGGTCACGGGTACCTGTCAGAAACCCAAATAGTAGCAACATCCCATGCTACCAATCCCAGGGCAAGCAAAACTGGGTTCAATATTAAGAAGTTGCACAAGAAAAGGTTAAGAGAATATCAATTACAACTACTATGACAACAGCAAGCTTCAAGATACCACTCTCTTTAAATGAGAACCATCAAGTAAAAAGGTAAACCTCTTTGGGTCCTGTAAAGTACAGAGGTTCATTCATATAGAATGATATATATAAATGAATTTTTTGACTCGAGTGGAATAGTGTGTAAATGCTGCAATGACCAGAAGAAAAATAGAGTTCCAGTAGGAATCCATTTCCATTGTGCTTCACTTGCTTTAAAGTTGTCAGAACTACAAGACACCCAGCACTTAGCCGCAAACTGGTCCACTTGAAATGCTTTCTTTACAAGCCTGGCCAATATATAATACTAGGTGAAAAGAGATGTTGCATGTGTTTCATGCCCGGTGCATGCAGTAGAGGCAGTGAAGCAGATTTATCTGTTGCATGTTCATTGTGGAAATTCTAAAAACCAAACCAGTTCGGAGTGGAGGAGTAGCCTAATGGTTAGTGCAGTGAGCTGAGATCCTGGGGAACTAGGTTCACTTCCCACCATAGCTCCTTGTGACCCTGAGCAAGTCACTTAACCCTTCATTGCCCCAGGTACAAAAAAACAACAACTTAGACTGAGCCCACTAGAGATAAAGTACCTGCATATAATGTGTACAGCACTGTGTACATCTAGTAGCGCTATAGAAATGATAAGTACTAGTAGTAGACCCACAAGACTACAGGTTGACACCACAGTAAGGACTAGATTCAGTAAATGGTGCTCAAAAAAATGCCCTGAGTTGGCTGCCATTTTTAGAATAGGACTTAGAGCCAAATTCTGTGCCAAACTTTGGGCCTGAGGATTTACTGGCACATAATTGAGGCAGAAATCCGTGGTATTCAGTAATACTGCAGGCATCTTTAGTGAACACCAGTGGCATAGCTAGGGGGGGGGGGCCTGGGCCCCGTAGATTTGGCCCTGGACCCCCCTGCTGACGACCCTCTCGATCCCCCCTCCCCGCCAACCCGCCGTCGCCTGCCTTTGCTGGTGGAGGACCCCAACCCCCACCAGCCAAGGTCCTCTTCTTCTCGCAAAAGGCTTCCTTCTGTCTTGCAGGACGTCAGACTCACAGAACGAAGCCTTGTAGATCAGCTGATCTGCAAGGCTTCGTTCTGTGAGTCTGACGTCCTGCACGTACAACGTGCAGGACGTCAGAAACAGAAGGAAGCCTTTTGCGAGAAGAAGAGGACCTCGGCTGGTGGGGGTTGGGGTCTCCCGCCAGCAAAGGTAGGCGACGGCGGGTTGGTGGAGGGAGGGGGGGGGTCGAGAGGGTTGTCGGCGGGGGAGGGGGGGGGACAAAGTTGGTGGTGGCGGCGGTGGGGTCGGCAATGGTGGGGGGTTGGCGGCGCCGGGGGGGGGGCTAAAATGTGCCCCATCACCTCGGGCTATGGAACCCCCTCCCGCCGAAGTCTGGCTACGCCCCTTGTGAACACCCCTGATCCACCCATTGCTGTGCCTTCTTTTGAGTTGCACGCTGTATGATTAGCAGACAGATCAAATCTAAATTGTTTTCAGTTAAACTCCAGTAATGGATTGTTAGCACGCAATTATTGGCACTAACTGGCTCGTTAGCCAATGTAGTTGCATGCGCATCTCAGGATAGTGCTTGGTTTTGTGCACCATTTATAGAATCTGAGGGAAAATGTGTACGAACTGTTAAAATTCCTTGGGCATCTTCTGGGGTTTTTGTTCAAGTCTAGTTTTAATGGGGTAAGCAAGCTTCCAGTTACACCAAGGGGCCTGTTTACAAAAGCACGTTTAAGCATTTAGGACTAGATTCTATATATGAGGCCTGAAAAATCTGCGTCAAAAATATTTTCACCTAGGCATATTATAGAAGATGCCTAGCGGCCATCCCTGCACCTTACTGAGACGCCGGTATTTACACCAAGTTTTACTTGACGTAAATGGACACATCTAGATATAAGCGCAAAACAGGTGTATTCTGTAACCGAGTGTGTAGATTTTTGGAATGTCCGCTGTCCTCCCATTCCACGCCCATGGCCACTCCCCCTTCTTGGCAGCGTGCATTAGAATTTACACGCACCACTTTACAAAATACGCCTAGCAAGTTGTGCATGTAAATTCTAATTAATGCCAATTAACATCAATAATCGCTTGAAGTGGTAATTACCGGTGCTGCTAAGTTAAGGATGGAAGCCTTGCCATTTAGGTGGGATTAAAAACTTATTTTTTAAAAAAGCTTTTAGGTTGAATTGAGGATAGCTGGGAGTTTTGCAGTACTAGGTATTAGCATTTTTACTCTATGGATGCTGGATGTATGGAAGATGATTGTTCTAGAATGAGCATTTCTTTCCTATTTATTGATGGTTTTCCTTTCCATATGTATTTGATATGTATTATAAACCACTTTGACTACATAAGAAAGGTGGTATATATATCACGTTCTTTAAATGATTAAGTAATTAAATTGTGTACGCAAATCCAGAATATGACTGGATTTGCACACACAATTTTGGTCACGCTATATAGAAAACAGGCTTCCGCACAAACATGTTAAAGCATTTTGAGGTATTTCCCCCCGTTTATGTAGGCTGAGGGGTTGTGGAGTGAGCAGGGAATGGACGTGGAAGTGTTAGCCAGCTAGTGTGTTATCGTTGCCATATGCTAACTGCCTAACACAGAGTTAACGCAGGAGCATTTAGTGCTTCTTAAATAGCAGGCAGTAAATGCACCCACATTAACTCTTGGCAGGTAGCGCGTGTTAATGGCAACATTAATGTATTTTTACACATGTATTTTTTTTTACACATTTATTTTTACTGGGGCAAAGAGTGGGTAATTCTCAAGCAGCCTATTTACCCAGAGAAGTGGCTTTTAAAAATGACGAGGATCTCACCTCAAGCCAAAATTCTGACTTAATTCACTGACATTTCTCAGGTGAGCTTTTGCTAAAACCGAGCCTATATGGGATGCGGAGGAAGGGGAGCTGCCTCCGTGCATATGTGACAGGAGAGTTGTCAGTTTATAATAGACTCTCAACTGCCTCCTTCCAGTCTGTCACAGTGTTGTGGAAGGAGAGAGGGAGCAGCCAAGCAGCCGATGCTGGCTTGTCCAAAAATAGCCTGCAACTGGTAGGGGGAGATGCTGAATTCCAAGAAAACAGGCTTGTTGTTAGCAGTTCATAATAAAGGGTTTCTTTGCCAGGCAAACACATGAGCAAGTGCATAGTCTTTAAAGCTGGGAACCTATTAAACAGCCTGAAGGCAGGGGCAGTTCTCCTTGTACACCAAAACATAGATCTCTCTGTGTTCCCCTCTCAGTTTCCAGGTACAACTTTGCTCCCTGACTTGAAGCAGCAGGATGTGGGCAAGATCTGTGCCGTGATTGACCTGGACGAGACCCTGGTCCACAGCTCCTTTAAGGTGACTATACTCCCTGTTTCTGCTCTAAACAGCCAGTCTGTTGTCAGTTTGGAGCTTTCTGTTGGGAGCAGAGGCTTAGCTTTGGTGGGGGGGGGGGGGGGGGGGGCTCGGGGGAAAGCTGGAGGGGCACAGGAACTTTCAATTTTGGTTCTGCCAGTTCTTTTGGAAAGAATACTGTAGGTAGCAGGGTTCCTCAAGCTCCAGCAGCTGAAGATCCTTGAGCACTGCAAGTCCACTACTTCCAAAGAAACAAAGGGTGAAAGGCACTAGAACAAAGTCCCAGGATGGCCAAAAATGTTTAATTTATTTCCAGTAACCAGGAGTTCTGTCCAAAAAGACTAAAATCCAGTCTAAAATGGATCACTGTAATTCAATGTACAGGATGCTCTTGACAATCAAATCCCAACACAAGCCGTATTTTGGCAGCAGTGCCTTCGTCAGGGGTCCTGTTGAAGCTGCAACCAGCATAAAAAACGTTGCTCGCCTTTCGCTGAGTGCAGGACTTTTAACAGAGATTCAGCAGTGTGGTTGTTGCTTGGATATTTACTGCGGGTTGCAGCTTCGACAGGACCCCTGATGAAGGTACTATTGTCGAAACACAACCTGTGTTGGGATTTGTTTGTCAAGCGCATTCTGTATATTGAATTGTAGGCTGCATTTGGTTATTGGAAATAAATTAAATATTTTTGGCCATCCTGGGACTTTGTTCTGGTGCCTTCAACCCTTAGTTTTTGTTTGTTTGGGTTTTTTTGTCATTTTGGTGTGGAAGATTTGTTTTCTTTTTGTTTGGTTTGTGTGGTCCACTATTTCCCACTTCTCCATTCCTCGGCTCCTGTAATGCTACATCTGTGTGTGTACTGGAAGCCCGTGGGCGGTACAGTCTATTTATCTTGTGAGAACAGTTTGGTGGTGCAAGGTTTTGATACACACAGATACAGACATTACAAAAGCTGGAGAACAGAGCAGTGGGAATCAGAGACTGCTTTTCACCAGTTAGCTGGTACTATCAGATAAAAAGAGTGAGGGGGGTGGGAGAAAGGCAGGTATGACGAAGAGGGAAGGGGAGGTGGAAGAAAGGTAAATCTATATGCGCAATTCCCTCCCCCTCCCCCAACAAATCCATTCTGACTAGTTCACTGGTTGGGAGTGTCTGTCCTGCACATGCAACAT
Organism: Microcaecilia unicolor; assembly: GCF_901765095.1. Classification (NCBI taxonomy): domain Eukaryota; kingdom Metazoa; phylum Chordata; class Amphibia; order Gymnophiona; family Siphonopidae; genus Microcaecilia; species Microcaecilia unicolor. The sequence continues at coordinate 308,295,977 of NC_044033.1, forward strand.
TCTGACTCTGAGCTCTTTACGTGTGTGTGTGTGTGTGGGGGGGGGGGGGGGTCAAAGGAACTGCTGAAAATAATTTTGCTATGACCTTTCCTGTCAGTACTCCCACCAGTTATAAGGAAAGGGTGCCATCATGGCAGGAAGAGGAAATGACCTCACATAATAAAGACCAAACAAAAGGGGGGGGGGGGGGGGGGTCGACACATTATCTATATAAAAAGAAAAATCAAGGAAAAAGAGGATTTTAGAAATGACATCACAGTGCTGATCAAAGAAAAGAATGTGATACCACCATAGTTGTAAAAAAAGGGGTAGGGGAGGAAATAAGTGTCATCACGGTGTTCATAAAATGGTGGTGGGGAGGAAAAGACATCATAGAAGTGATAGAAGGCCAAGGGTATGACAGTGTTTTAAAAAATTCAAGGGAGATGAGGAAGCAACATCAGTATTTGCTAAAATCATTGAGAGATTTGGGGGGGGGGGGGGGTGAGAGAGGAAGATTTGCAAAATAGAAAGACAGAACAGCTGAAACTTGTGTTAATAAGACTCATCTTCCCTCTGTTATTTGCTGAATATTTGCCCATTATCTCAGTTATTTTTGGCAGTGCTGGTTTGTTTTTCAGTATTGCTAAAAATACAGAGAGGGGGCGATGGAGCATTTCTGCTCCTGTATAAAAGGGGGACCTGTAGCTCTCACAGCTTGTGTCAGTGTCCCAGGAGGATGCTGAGTGACAGCCACTGGCCCTTGGAGTCCCAGCCGGCTCTCTTGTCTTTTATGTTTAACTCTTTCATACACATGGCTCTGATTTTTGCATCTGCTTCTTGCCTTTCCCCAGCCCATCAGTAATGCTGATTTTATCGTGCCTGTGGAGATAGAGGGGACCACACATCAGGTAAAAGAAATTCATCTGTTTATATTTTATGTTTCTTACTCTGCCATCTAAAGTCAGAGACACAGATATGCAGGCAGCATAGCATTTTGAAACAGATTTTTGGATTTTTATTTTTTCTCTTGTGGTCTTATTCCCAAGAGTCCATTTTTCTCTGTTCTAATATTTCATTACTTACATGTTTTATGCTTAAGTATTTAGTGGTCATTTTGTTTCTTTATCAGCTATCTGTGCTGTATTCATGCTTTACATATATCAGAGTAACATCTACAAGGGGCTCTGATGAAGATCCACTGTTCAGCTGTTCATGCTCTATTCATTCTTTATGACTGCATGAGAAACAGAAAATGTAGGCAGATAAAGACCATATGGCCTATCCAGTCTGCCCATCCACGCCATCTACTCTCCCTATCATTTCCTTAGAGATCCTATGTACTTGTCTCAAGCTCTCTTGAATTCAGATACTGTTTTCGTCTCCACCACTTCCACCGGGAGGCCGTTCCACAATGCTGTATTGAGAATTTCAGTGCTGTGCTCTGTGCCTTTGTTTTTTCTTATGATAAAAATAAAGATATCCTATATAATAAAACTCACCCTCAACGTTCTGAAGACACTGACATCAGTGAAGCCAAGCCACTGACGTCACTTCCTTCAACACAGGTTCGAAGGGTTTGTGGTGGTGAAGCCACCGAAATCGCCAAGTCGCCGGGCCCCGCCCTTTTGTCAAACGTGATGATGTCGAGGGCGAAGCAATGGCGTCTGAACGACCAAGGGGTCGGTAGGTACGTAGGGAGGGAGGGAGAAGGGGGGTGTTGGGGAGAAAAACCTTGCTAGCGCCCGTTTCATTTGGTCCAGAAACGGGCCTCTTTTACTAGTTTCTATATAAAAGAAAAAATAAAGACAGAGAGCGCAGCACTGAAATTCGCAATACAACATTGCAAATAACAAAGCAAGCTCTAGAGCACTGACAAATACATTATGAATATAACCCTCCCATCTTCACAGACCCCTTGAAAACTCCCCCAACTCCCCTTACACCCCCATGCTCCCCTAACAGAGAGAATGCAAAACATAGGAGGTTTAATAAAACTTCACATGTTTGCTATTGTTTTGCTCTGACCAATATGGCGGCAAGCTCTGCCCACTGGCTTCAGCCCAGATAAGGGGAGACAGGCTCATGCCATCTCCGTCATTAAACCTCCTTGATGACTCCAGGGAACCTGCTTGTCCCTAGCATTTGAAAGCACAATATTGGAGCGCCACTCCCTACTGGCAGCAACACAGTTGAGGGATACCGCTCAGCTTAGAGGGAACAGTGGTGACCACAAAACCATTCTGCTCTGTGGTGATGACACTGTATTTAAATAAATGTTTTAAATAATTATATATAAGGTGTCTGAGACTGTTATTTTGTAGAGGGTCATCAGTAAAGTCTGTGTTGTCTGGTAAAGGGTGGGGCATGCTGATGCCACACCTGCATCACAAAATGGAGATCCTTAAGAAAAGCAAACAAGCTGGAATTTTCCAAAGCTGCCAAGTAACCCACTTCAGGAGGGAGATTTTAGGCCAGTCTTGGGCTTCTGACAACCCCATCTTGATGTACTATAGGACCTATACCACTGAGTTCAATAGGTTGAATTGGGAACTACAAGCACAACACTGAATTGGGATATAAGTTTAAAACCTGCTTTCTCTCTCTTATTGGGAGTATTTCCACACTGTCCCTTCTTCTGCAGTTAATCTCCTGACTGGTGCTTCTCTCACTCCTTTCTCTCAGCTTGTAGTCTAAATTCTCCAGTTCAGTCCTTGGATTCTGGCAGCAAGGCAAAGGGGTGGCAAATCCTCTGGCCGGTACACACACTTCACACAAAGACACTAATTCAAGATCCAAGGAGTCATCGGGTTAGACATTCACTGACTAGGTCTTTAGGCCGAGCCTTCAGCACACACTGCTTCTTACAGTTAATGCAACAATCCACTACAACACAAATCCATCATCACCACTGGCTCTCCAGGGGTCTCTAACTTACACTTGGGGAGGCAGAACCATGGCAGCCATTCCAGCAGGGGAATGCAGCATTAGCATGGCCCACACTTCCTCTGTGTTCTGTGTATACTATGGTCCTGACATTAGCAGCATACTGGATACCGGTGAAAAAGTCTCTCCCCTGGAACTGGGTAACTTGGCTACTCTGGGTTCTCATGTTAGAATAATCTATTAGGGACACACATAATTTTGACAGTAATAGCTTTAATCAATAAAGGGATTTGCTTGAATTAGCTCTGATGCATAAGTATGAAAACAAACTCCTGCTCCTTTCCTGAAAAAATGGGCCAGCCACATATGGATAAAACATTGCAGGATTGTTGTTGGTCTCAGTAAGACAAAGTGATCTCGCTTCCCAAGCTCCTTCACTTAACCCCTGAAAGTGTAGATGGTACTGGAGGTCAGGACATGGCTTCGACTGGACACAAGGACACAGCTTTGAAAGTGGCCACAGCCGGGTTCAAGTAATCCAGGATAGGCTGTTTCCATGGCAACGCGGCCTACTCTTGATTACTTGTTCCAGGAGGCGGCCAGTGCACATCATAACGCTTTCTCACCAACATGGGGGCAGCTAGTTTTGTGATGGGAACAGGGGTTGTTTGAGAATGAGTTCAGTTATAGAGACTTCTTAAACAGTTAACTGTGTATGTTGAGTTATTGGATAGTAAAAACAACTGGGGGTAAGTTCTCTATAAGTCACCTAAAGTTAGACATTATGATGCCGCACACTAAGTGTGAATTCTGTGTTAGCAATTAATGCATGTCATTGCTATTATAGAATACTTAGCTTAAGGTGGCATTTATGCACCAACATTTAAGCACAACCGTTTCCACAATATCAATGGTTGGTGTAGGTGTCTGCATTTGTGTGTGTAACTCATGATTCTGGAAGCTGAGCGCATAAATGTTTGGCATGCCTCTGAACCACTCATACCCTTCCTACAAGCACACCCCTTTGCAGTTATGCTTTATAGATCTTGAGCACTGTCCGGCTGATATTCAAAGCGAGTTATTCTGCCAGAAATGGCCACTGACCAGTTAACTTGCTTGGTTGCGGCTATCCAATCATTTTCAGTGGCACTTAACTGACAATCCTACTACTTCAACTTGACAAACTCTCTTGGCTCAAACTCTTGACATCTCTTTGCCACACTGAACTCCCTCCTTAAAGTGCCTTCACCTCCAACCCCTCCTTCACTTTCTCCCCAGACTATGACTGAGTACTTTCATGATAAGGTTTGCAAGATTAACCTTGAGTTCTCCACCAAGTTACCTCCACCTCTCTTTCCCCCAGTCCATTCTGTCAACCCTCCTTCAACCCTTGCCTCCTTTTCTTCCTTTTCTGAAATCACTGAAGAGGGAACTGCACATTTTCTTTTCTCCTCCAAACCGACTACCTGTACCTCTGATCCTATTCCCACCCATCTACTCAGCATTATCTCTCCTAGTGTCATCCCTTCTACCTGTCATATCCTCAATCTTTCACTTTCCACTACAACTGCTCCTGATGCTTTGAAACATGCCATAGTTACACCACTCCTCAAAAAACTTTCATTGGACCCTACCTTCCCTTTCAACTATCACCCCATCTCGCTCCTCCCTTTCCTATCCATGTAATAAGAGGCAAAAGCATGGAACTAGGATCCAGAGAAAACATGAGAGGAAGAACAACTAACACAATCCATTAAAAAAAAAAAAAAATAGAATCCCAACATAAAGCAAACCTGACCAAACCACGGAATAGCTCACCCATTTATGCCAACAAATAAACGCAATGAACCTAGCAGAAGTAGAAGTTCTATACAGAAAAACAGGGATAAAGGACTACATATATGGATGGAAAATAGATATACTATTGGCCTCCCATGATAGGGCCCCTGCAAGATGACACCAGACAAATACAGCAGAACCAAAATGAAACAGAACACTGCTTTATAAACTACTACACAAACTATACACCTCAGAACAAGGAGTAACAGAAGACCAACTTAACACATTCACCTTACTACTAGAGGAAAAAACTTACCGAGGCAAATAGCCAAACAATAGACACCCTAATAACGGGTAAAGAACTATGGGAAGTGATAAGCTCCACACATCCGGCAAAGTGGCAGGCCCTGACGGTATACTGATTGAATTGTATAAAAGATTCTGGCCAATACTAAAGGGGACAAAGTTGAAAGTATTCAGTCTTTCCCTCATAGAAGGCAGGATCCCAGATTCCTTCAAAAACATCAACATCACAGTCGTGCATAAACCAGAAAAGAACCCCTCCCTAAGAACTCCTCCTTCTTCAGTTCCTACCAACCAGTATCCCTCCTCAACGTAGACGCCAAGCTCCTCACAAAAATCCTAGCAAACAGACTGAACAAGATCATAGGAACCATAATCGACAGAGACCAAACTGGATTTATTCCAGGCCGCATTGCCTCGCACAACACGAGAAGAGTGCTAAACATAATCCACCACACGCGAACCCAGAAACCAGACCCAACAATACTACTGACACTTGACTTTCCCATCCCTTCGACAGGGTGGAGTGGTCATACCTCCTCACTTTAGCCCCCACTTTCTGAACGTCATCCAAGTGCTATATAAAGCCCCAACAGCAAGAATAAAAATACATGGAAGATTATCAGAAACTTTCCACCTGGGAAGAGGAACAAGGCAAGGATGCCCTTTCTCCCCACTCCTGTTCGCCCTCTCAATAGAACCACTGGTGGAAGCAATAAGAACAAACCCCAACATACAGGATGTCACAATAGGCAACATGGACCACTGAATAACCCTATATGCAGACGACACCCTCCTCTTTATGACCAATCCTGAACAATCTCTCTGCACATTCCTAGAGACATGTGAAACATTGAGCAACATCTCAGGATATAAACTAAATATAGATAAAACCATACTGCTGCCTTTTGGATTCCCAAAGGAACCAGAGAACCATCTAAAAACCAGATTCCCCTTTACTACTTATCATTTTTAAAGCGCTACTAGACGTACGCAGCGCTGTACACTTGAACATGAAGAGACAGTCCCTGCTCAACAGAGCTTACAATCTAATTAGGACAGACAAAACAAACAAGAGATAAGGGAATATTAAAGTGAGGATGATAAAATAAGGGTTCTGAACAAAGTGAATAAGGGTTAGGAGTTAAAAGCAGCATCAAAAAGGTGAGCTTTTAGTTTAGATTTGAAGTCGGCCAGAGATGGAGCTTGACGTACCGGCTCAGGAAGTCTATTCCAGGTATATGGTGCAGCAAGATAAAAGGAATGGAGTCTGGAGTTAGCAGTGGAGGAGAAGGGTGCAGATAAGAGAGATTTACCCAGTGAATGGAGTTCCCGGGAAGGAATGTAGGGAGAGATGAGAGTGGAGAGGTACTGAGGAGCTGCAGAGTGAATGCACTTATAGGTCAATAAGAGGAGTTTGAACTGTATGCGGAAACGGATAGGAAGCCAGTGAAGTCACTTGAGGAGAGGGCTAATATGAGTGGAGGAGTGGCCTAGTGGTTAGAGTGGTGGACTTTGGTCCTGGGGAACTGGGTTTGATTCCCACTGCAGGCACGGGCAGCTCCTTGTGACTCTGGGCAAGTCACTTAACCCTCCATTGCTCCAGGTACAAATAAGTACCTGTATATAATATGTAAGCCGCATTGAACCTGCTATGAGTGGGAAAGCGCGGGGTACAAATGTAACAAAAAATAAAAAAATAACGACACTGGCGGAATATTAGTCATGCAGCAGAATTTTGAACAGATTGAAGAGGAGAGAGATGGCTAAGTGGGAGACCTGTAAGAAACACGTTGCAATAGTCTAAGCGAGAGGTGACAAGAGTGTGGATGAGGGTTCTGGTAGTGTGCTCAGAAAGGAAAGGGCGAATTTTGCTGATAATATAGAGAAAGAAACGACAGGTTTTAGCAGTCTGTTGAATATGTGCAGAGAAGGAGAGCGAGGAGTCGAAGATGACCCCAAGGATACGAGCAGATGAGACAGGAAGGATGAGAGTGTTATCCACAGAAATAGAGAATGGGGGAGGAGGAGAGGTTGGTTTAGGGGGAAAGATGAGAAGCTCAGTTTTTGTCATGTTTAGTTTCAGATGGCGCTGAGACATCCAGGCAGCAATGTCAGACAGGCAGGCTGATACTTTGGCCTGGATTCCTGCTGAGATTTCTGGTGTGGAGAGGTAGATCTGGGAGTCATCAGCGTAAAGATGATACTGAAAACCATGGGATGAGATCAGAGTACCAAGGGAAGAAGTATAGACGGAGAAAAGAAGAGGTCCCAGGACAGATCCCTAAGGTACACCAACTGACAGTGGGATAGAAGTAGAGGAGGATCCACTAGAGTATATTGAGGCCTTTAACTGGCAAAGCACAATAAAATACCTTGGCATCACTGACAACCTAGGTGACCAATACACACTATACTATCCCCCTCTCCTACAAACAATCAGACAAGACATGACCAGGTGGGACATACTAACCCCCTCACTCCTCACTCGCATAAATGTGGTAAAGATTAATGTCCTACCCAGGCTATTATTCCTCTTTATGATGATCCCAAGCGTATAACCAAATCATTCTTTCTCCAATTAGACTCAATGCGATCCAAATTCATTTTGAAAAATAAGAGATCATGAATAGCTCTAAAGATGCTAAAAAAGACCAAAAACCAATGGGGGACTTGTCCTACCCAACTTCAGGGAATACTATCAAGCAATCCAAATATGTAGTGCACTATACTGGCAGACAGACAGAGCAGAGCAACACTGACTGACCATAGAAGGAAGAGATATATCAGATTACTCCCCAACAAACCTCGTATTCACAGACAGAGAAAACACACCAAGGGAGACATGGAGACACTCACTCAAGGAGTAGTACTAAAAGCCTTGCATGCTGAGCTGAACCGATTCAGAATCAAGCCCGCGACCTCACCAATCAAAGTCATCCTAAAAGACACCACTTTTGAGGCAAGGGAAGAACCGAACAGGTTCAAGTGGCTAAGGGAATACAACCTAACCAAAGTATGTGATTTCATAGAAAGCGGAGAGTTCTTCTCCAGGGAAACCATCTTAGCAAAGTGCAACACCACACCAAAAATATTTACAGTCCTACAGACAGAACACTCCCTACAGACCCACAAAAAAGACTACCTAAGAAAGCTATTCACACTAGAACAATTCCTTAATAATTGGCAAGGGGGGAAAAAAGCCCTGTCAACACTCTTCTCCCACCCAAACAGGATACATACAAAAATGGGAAAACGAGTCCCATATAGAATTGTCACTAGAAGACTGGGAAGAAAACTTGGGAAAAAATCCCGTTATCAACATGCCTAACCCATCTAGACACACAATACAAAATTATCTTTACAACTTACATAACCCCAGTCTCAATACGATATATCACAACACACTGTTGACACTTGCTGAAGAGGTTGCGGCGCCCAAGGCACAGTTTACCACATATCGGAGACTGGAAAAACAAAATGCAACGGAACAAAACATGGAAGAAGCAACCGCCAGAAGGTGAGACAATGTACCCAAATTCCAAAGATGATGGAAACTCGTGAAAGACTAACCCTTCTGGCAGTAAAGACTACAAAGATAAGAGACAAAGACAAGAGACTTCAACCCCACTACCCTCCACCCCCTGGCATATAACTCTTTCATCTTCGTAAAATACAGGAACACTGAGTTAAAACCCTAATTATGCCTGTGCAAGCAAGAATGCGTAAGCTGTTTCTTAAAAATGTCAAACTTCTACAGCAAACGAAGTCTGAGCAGTAAATCATTCCACCCACTGCGGCCAGCATAAGATAATACAACCTCAGCTACAACAGAGAAGCGCAGGCACTTAAATGATGAAAGAGTCAAGCGCTGTGTAATACTCATGTAGGCTTGTAATACTGCAATACCTTCTTACATAGGCGGTCGGTGGCCCAACTGTTTGGGGAGGCTAAAGGGGGCGGGGTTAGGGGTGGTGCCAGGGGTGGGGCTTACATCCATAATTGTCTGACAACACACAGAAAAATAAATAAATAAAAGTAAAATAGTCACAATTAATACCTTTAACAATTCAACATCAGATCCTCCAAAATATTATAAAACCATGTCTGATGTTATGACAAACAAACTAAAATTAATTTAAAGTGTTGATGTCACTTCAGTATGGCCAACACACAATCTCTCCAGTGCAAAACACTATACACAAAGTTGTGCAAAGACACACTCAGAGCCTTACCAAACCATAACAGCACTAATTCCAAGGACAGGACGAGCTACAACCTTATGCGTGGAAAGGCAGCACTGTAATTACACCAGGCTCTAAAACACCAATACATTACCTAGTGACCAAAACAAACCAAAAGAGCTACAAATAGTAAATGCTAGCAGAATACTGCACCTTGATCACACATGAAAAACACATGACAACAGATATGACAAAAGGAACTAGAAATCAAAAGATATTGGAGGCAAAATACTGAACTGGAAAGTTACCTCAAGAAGTCAGACTTGGCATGCAGCAATACTAGAGAAATTGAAACTTACGTGCAAAATATCACAGATGCACATTTCCAAAAGCTGACATAGTCCAATTAATAAATTCTGAATAAAATACTTTTTTCTACCTTTGTCTGAACAGTTAGTTTTTCTATTCGCTTTGGTCCCAGTGTCTTCTGTTTTAAGGTGTCGTCTTTCCATTTGACATTTTTTCACTCATCATGTCCACCATCCTCCTGTGTCCTTATGCGTTCTGTCTACCATCTGTAGCCCTGTCCCTATCCTTCCTCCAGTTGCAGCATCTGCCCTCAAAGTGTTCCGATCCAGCCCTTAAATTCAGCAGTTTCCCCTCCATCCATATTTAGCATTTTTTCTCACTCCCCTCCCCTCCCCTCCATTCATGTGCATTTATTTCCTCTGTCTTACCTCCCCTCCATCCAGCATTTCTCCTCTCTCCCCTGCCCTCCACTCCATCCATGTCCAGATTTCTCCTCTCTTCCCGCCCCTCCATCCATGCTCCATGTGCATCTCCTTCCTGTCTTCCCTCCCCTCCATCTATCCATGCCCAGCAACTCTCCTCTCTCCCCTGCCCTCCCCTCCATTCATCCATCCATGTTCAGCAACTCTCCTCTCTCCCCTGCTCTCCCCTCCATTCATCCATCCATGTCCAGCAACTCTCCTCTCTCTCTCCCCTGCCCTCCATCCATATCTAGCAAATCTCCTCTCTCCCCTGGCCCCTCCATCCATTCATATCTAGCAATTCTCCTCTCTCCCCTGCCCTTCCCTCCATGTCCAGTGATTTCTCTTCTCACCCCTGTCCTCCCCTCCCATCCATGTCCAGCGATTCTCCTCTGCCCCTGTCCTCCCCTCCATGTCCAGTGATTTCTCCTCTCTCCCCTGTCCTCCCCTCCCATCCATGTCCAGCGATTCTCCTCTTCCCTCCCCTCCCCTCCCCTCGCATCCATGTCCAACGATTCTCCTTTGCCCCTGCCCTGTCCCCCCCTCCCATCCATGTCCGGTTACTTGTCCCAGCCCCCCTTTTGAGCCCCCCAGTTTGAGGTGTAACCCAGCCCCACCTGCCTGTCCTCAGCTCCCCAACAGCCCACCATTCCGTTCCTGCTGCAGCCGCCCTGCGTTTAAAACCTGTCATTTTAAGTCGCAGCGGCGGCTCACCTCCAGCCTTTCCTTTACCGCTCAATGTCCTGCCCTCGCGGAAACAGGAAATACCTCAGCAGGGGAAGGCGGGACACTGAGCGGGAAGGGAAAGACTGGACTCGAGCTGCCGCTGCGACTTAAAATGACAGGTTTAAACGCAGGGCAGCTGCGTCGGGAACAGAATGGAAAGCATGTTGGGGAGTTGAGGGCGGACTCAGTTGGGGGTGGGGTGCGAAGGCGGAAGATACAATTTGTTCTTGGCTGTACCGGTGGGGCCACATTGGAAAAGAAAGTGGGCAGGGAAGGTCACAGCTGGGCTGGAGAGGCTTAGCCTCCCCAAGCCTCTTATATGGGGCGCCTATGCCTTCTTAAAATATTTAGGAACTGATTCATGCAAAGTCTTAAAAACCAGTGATAACAATTTAAAATGAACTCTATATGGCAACCAGTGAAGAACTTTCATTGCACCTGTAACAGACTCAGAACATCCTAAACCAAAAATCATACGTACAGCACCATGCTGAACTACCTGCAGTGCATGAATTCTGTTTTTGAGTTTGTTACGGGTGCAATGAAAACTCTTCACTGGTTGTCAATTGCATATAGAATTCGTTTTAAATTATCACTGGTTTTTAAAACTTTTCATGATTCAGTTCCTGAATTACAGGAGAGATGAGAAAACCAATATTAGAAATGATGATCACCCACACCCCATGTGTAAAAGAAAATGCACTGGTGTAAACGAGAAAGTAGACAAAACTCACTAGTCAGAGATATGTAACAACAGGATGACGGCAGAACAAATATGTCTTGCATGTTATTGCAGATCTGTAACCAAAAAACAAAAAGTTTGTTAAATAATAATGTTTTAAAAAACCACAGCAGTCATTCAGTGCCGAAGTCTGCACAAGGCCCGGCATTGAATTTTCAGTTGTAGCGCCGGAGGTGCACATTCTGTCCACCGCCAGCGGCTGAATATCGGCCAGTAAGTTTGACATTAATGCGCAGTTACATGCATTTAGTAGCAATAATATAGTTAGGATCAATTAACTCCAATTACTGATGATTATTGGTTTGTTAGTGTCAATTAGCACCTAACTTAACAATTAAGTTATAGACAACTGGCAGTATTCTGTGACCTCTCTGCGCAATTCTTTGTGCTAAGTTGCAGAAATGGAGATTATAGAATGAGGAAGCTGGTGTGCAGGATGCCTTTTAAGGTATAGAATCACGGCCTAAAGACAGGAGTTAGGCCGAAGAAAGAGTCCTCAAAAAAAAAAAGAAAGGAGAAAACAATTCCCCTGAATTCTGTCTCACATATTTCTCATTTTTTTTTTGTCACAATGGTCACTCAAGTGACAGCAGAGCCAGCCATGACTTCTGCATTCCAGGTTCCTAGCCTTGAGTGTGCAGCTTGTCACTGTCACTGCAGTGTTTTCGTTTATCTTCTTAGCACATTGATGCACTGCTCTCTGAGTTCAGATGACTGTCTCTTCTGAATGCTGGTTACTTCTAGAGATAGCACTTAGGAATTTTCTGTGTGTGTCGCCTCACCAGGCTGGCCCCAGCTTACAGGGAAGTGAGACCCAGGTTTATTTTATTTACTTATTTATTTGGATTTTGCTCACACTTTTTTCAGTAGTAGCTCATGGTGAGTTATATTCAGGTACTCTGGGTATTTACCAGTGTACCTGAAGGGCTCACAATTAGAGAACAACATGGGGACAGGGACCCGTGGGGATGGGGACAGAACCTGTGGGGATGTTGGGACAGGGTGGGGATAGATCCCACAGGGATGGGGCGGGAACAGGGACAGGGCGGGGATGGGGACAGAGCCCGTGGGGATGTTGGGACAGGGTGGGGATAGATCCCACAGGGATGGGGCGGGGATGGGGACAGAGCCCGTGGGGGTGGGGACAAACTTTGTCCCTGTGTCATTTTCTACTTTGAAGCCTGTTAATGAACTGGACTGTTATTTATGTTTGATGCAAGCAATGATATATATATATATTTTTTTGTTTTTGAAAAACAAGCAAACATGCTGGCTACAGCTAGCAAAATTTGCTTGGGGGATCCTGTACCTCCTGCTACCAGCACATCTTCTAAGAAGACATCTTCTATTGCAAGAAGGACTGTGGAAGACAGGAGAGCTAGACTTAATAATGAGATTGTTGATAACTTACTTATCCACAGATTAAAAAATCATAACAGTGATTCATAGGAGGCATATTTCTCCCCTCTAAGGCATACAGAACGGGTTGCATTTTGTACCCCTGGATATTAACAGGGTGGATTAGGATTCCTTGGGGTAGTAGAAGTCAGCTATTGTTGGGGTTGGAAGGGTAGAGGGTGCTGATAGGGGGAGGGTTATTATAGCTGCTTGTTATTATTGTTTTCTATTTTTAATTTATACACGATAGCTGCACAGCGTATTGTTCCTTTCTATACTGTAATAAAAAGATTTAAATATAAAATAATTGTCTGAGGCTTCTGCAGATGAGGACAGGGCCCACGGGGATGGGGTAGGGACAGGGTCAGAGCCTGCAGGGATGGAGTGGGGACAGAGAGAGAACCAACAGGGATGGGGTACAATCTAATTTTGTACCTGAGTCAATGGAGGTATAAGTGACTTGCCCAAGATCACAAGGAGCAGCAGTGGGATTTGAAAGGCACCTCTGGAAGTCAAGATGGGTGCTCTAACCGCTAGTGCTGAGAGTGTCCTGGACACTTAAGAGCCACAACAGCCAAAACAAATAACATTGTGATTTGTTTACATGATTGTAATAATGAATAAGGTTTAGTGGCCACACAGAGTAAGTTTTGGACACTTTAAATATTGGAAATTGTTTTTGTGATTGTGATCTTTTTGAGAGTATGAGCAGAAAGACAGAATCAAAATTTGAACAAATGAAATGAATACAAAAATAGAGACAATTCAGATTTGTTTTAGGATCCACAGTGAGGGATCTGATGCTAAGGCATGAGGGCAGATTATTGGTTATAGAGATCCCTACATTCAGTTCTTCTGACGCCACTTTACTGTAACCTCTTGTCTGTGTTTTAACTAGACTGTAAGCTCCATAGGCAGGGATTCTATTATATGTGTCTGTATTGGACTGTGTTCATCTTGTAGCACTATCTGTGATTCATAATAGCAACTGACTGATACCCAGTGAAATTCAATGACGGATACCTGCTCAAAGGATCCCTGCTAGATCACTGACCACAGCAGTGACGTCGTGGCCCTCCTTGGAGCTACACAGGCTGATGGAGCAGTCACAGGCATTGGGTCCATCTGCCTGTTCTGTGGACTAACAGTATTCAGGTGCACCCTACTAAATATATAGAGATAGCAATGGTGGCTGTTTAATTAATTAATTCATTCATTCATTCTTATAGCCCACAGAATATATAGAGAAAGCAGTAGTGACTATTTATTTATTTATTTATTTAATTTATTCATTCTTATATCCTACAATTATCCAAAAAGAAGTTTCTGTTCAATGTGGCTTACAGTTAACAATTAGGAGAAATTACAATTGTAAGCTCTTGGTGGCAGAGACCTTTTCAACAGTTCTGGTTATTTTGATTGAAAGCTGTGCATGCCGGGAGGGGGAGGCGGTAGACATAGTACCAATGAATCCTTCAGGAGCCGGTGAGAGAAAAACAATGATGGAATTCAAAAAAGGCATGGGATAAACGCAGAGGATGCCTATACAGTATGACAAGAAGAAGGAATAAAAAGTATAGAGCATTTCCACTCAAACGTGTAAAGTGTGAAACTCATATAAGTTCTACTTTGAGTGGAAAGGCCTGGAAGATAACGCTTTTCTGGGCAGGCTGGGTGGGCCATGCTGGTCTTTATCAGCCATCATGTGCTATGTTACTACGGGGCTCATTTTCAAAGCACTTAGACTTACAAAGTTACATTGAGGGGCATTTTCGAAAGAAACGTCTAAGTTGGGATTTGGACGTCTTTGTGAAACGTCCAAATCCGGAGGTGGGGAAAAACATATTTTCGAAAAAAGATAGACGTCCATCTTTCGTTTCAAAAATACCAAGGATGTCCTTAGATTTGGATGTCTTTGACTTTTGGTGATTTTCTAAACCAAAGACGTCCAAGTCAAAAACGTCCAAATGCAAGCCATTTGGATGTGGGAGGAGCCAGCATTTCTAGTGCACTGGTCTCCCTGACATGCCAGGACAGCAATTGGGCACCCTAGGAGGCACTGCAGTGGACTTCATAAAATGCTCCAAGGTATATAGCTCCCTTACCTTGTGTGCTGAGCCCCCCAACCCCCCCCCCAAAACCCACTACACCCAACTGTACACCGTTATCATAGCCCTTATGGGTGAAGGGGGGCACCTAAATGTGGGTACAGAGGACTTCTGGTGGGTTTTGGAGGGCTCGCTGTTTCCTCCACAAAAGTAACAGGTAGGGGGGGTATGAGCCTGGGTCCGCCTGTCTGAAGTGCACTGCATCTACTAAAACTGCTCCAGGGATCTGCATGCTCTGTCATGGACTTGAGGATGACATCTGAGGCTGGCAAAGAGACTGGCACGTAATATTTTTAATGATGTTTTTTGAGGGTGGGAGGGGGTTAGTGACCACTGGGGAAGTAAAGGGAGGTCATCCCCAATTCCCTCCGGTGGTCATCTGGTCATTTTGTGCAAAGTTTTGTGCCTTATTCATAAGAAAGTCACGTCTGGGTGAAAACATCCAAGTGTTAGTTATGGACGTCTTTGCTTTTTTCCATTATGGCTCAAAGATGTCCAAGTCTTAGGAATGACCAAGTCCCGCCTTCACCACGCCTCCGATATACCCCCTTGAGATTTGGACATCCTTGCGACGGACTTTCACTAGAGACGGCCAAAATTGGGTTTAGATTATACCGATTTGGATGTCTCTGAGAGATGGACGTCCAAGTACCGATTTATGTCGAATGATGGGTGTCCATCTCTTTCGAAAATGAGCCTGATTGTAATCTATGGAACTTTGTAAGTCTAAGTGCTTTGAAAATACGCCTCTGTGTATGTTACAATGTAGGAACTTGCAGCAGTGTCTGTCTCCTGTCACCCTTACCGTCCTCTGTACTTACCCAGCTCTTCTTCCTTCACTCCAGGTGTATGTATTAAAGAGGCCTTATGTGGATGAGTTTCTGCAGAGGATGGGAGAGCTCTTTGAATGTGTGCTATTCACTGCCAGCCTTGCCAAGGTACCAGAGGTTGCTTGCATGAATTCTCGTGCCCTTGGCACCCCAAGGGTCTCCCACCGTGCATGTGTTCTTTACTTTGCACACCCTGCCTGGTGAGGGACTAGAACCATGATGGATGGTTAACCATCTTGCATTTGGTTGAGACAGTCCCCGATTTTGGTTAAGAATGGTCCCCCTGTTTTGCTTCTATTCTGCAGAATAATTTAGTCAGTCCTGCATGCCTCAGGAAGGCTTTGGGTCATGGGCCCCTATGCCTAGCATACTGTTTTAAAAAGCCCCTCAAAGTAGCTTAAGAAATGTGCCCTATCCTCCTCTCTATTTTCAGGCTTTGGTGGTTGGTGATTTCTGGAGTCAAGTTAGGGCCAGGTACTGCTAAATTGTAAATCCTCAATCACCTCATTGTCTGCTTTCCTTCTCCCAAAATACAAAATTCAAAGCTGCTTTATAACATGCTGCATCTACCACCTCCTGTTGTGGACATATGTTCCCATGTTTGGCTGCCAAAATTGACCCTTATGCTCAGCATATACAATGCTATAGAAAATCTAGACTGTCTTCCAAAATGTTCAACTTCTTTGTCACCTTATAGTCTGGAAGTAAAATGCGTTAAAACAGAGTTTGTTCCATGTATCCACACATCCTTGCCCATAATGACCAAGTGAAAAATATATTCCAGAAATCCTTATCAAATGAAGTAGAAATAAAAATGGAGTAGCTTGGTTAGATAAGTGTCTTTCCCCCTTCAGGGCTGGCTTAAGGGACGAGCCAGCAAGGCATTGGCTCAGGGAACCCAAGCTTAAGCAGGGGTGTAGTTACGGGGGCCTGGGCCCCCGCAAATTTCATCCAGGTCCCTGATTTGGCTGGCGGGGGTCCCCAACCCCTGCCAGCTGAAGCCTTCTTCAGTGCAGGTCTCCGGCGCAGCCACGTTCGCTGCCCTCCTCTTCTTTCTTCTTGCTCCTCCTGTGCACACTGACGCTCCTTTACGTGAAACTGAGAAGGAGCGTCAGCGTGCACAGGAGGAGCAAGAAGAAAGAAGAGCAGGGCAGCGAACGTGGCTGCGCCGGAGACCTGCACTGAAGAAGGCTTCAGCTGGTGAGTCAGTGGGAGGGCGAGGAGGCGAGGCGTGGGGGGAGGGGGCGGCACTCAAAATGTGCCCCCAACCTCGGGCTCTGGCCCCCTCCCACCGTGAGGTCTGGCTACGCCCCTGATAAGATCACCAAAAATCTGCCTCGCCGGTTCACCTCTTCACAGTGGTGGGAGTGTGTTACTTCCTTCCTGCTGCTGTGCTGCTTCTGTTTCTGTTCTGCTATAGGCTGCCTGGTAGGTTTGAAATGCTAGACAAGGCGGTACCTGTTTCTCAGCAGAAACAGGAAGTGCCTCATTTCATGTTTCAAACCTGCCGGGGCAGCCCAAGGAAGAGAAACAGCATAGCAGTGGGAGGGAAAGAACACACTCCTGCTGCTGTGTCCATAGGGGTGCTGCTTGGGCAGGTAGTTGCTGGGGCTGGAGATGGACATTTAGGGGTTGATGATGGAACTGGAGCAGGGGGCTGGAGACTGATGCTAGAGATTGGGAGAAGAGGGCCGGAGCAAGAAGAGCACAAATTCTATGAATGGAGAGAAGCGAGGGCATGTCTAGGAAAAGATACCAGGTATACCCGAGTTTGATTTGTCCTTGCCTTTCTCAGGGCACAGACCGTAGAGGTCTGTCCAGTACTGTTCTTGTACTAAGTTCTGAAGCTTACTACTACTACTTATCATTTCTATAGCGCTACTAGACGTACACAGCACTGTACACTTGAACATGAAGAGACAGTCCCTGCTCGACAGAGCTTATAATCTAATTAGGACAGACAAACAGGACAAACAAGAGATAAGGGAATATTAAAGTGAGGATGATAAAATAAGGGTTCTGAACAAGTGAACAAGGGTTAGGAGTTAAAAGCAGCATCAAAAAGGTGGGCTTTTAGCTTAGATTTGAAGACGGTCAGCGATGGAGCTTGACGTACTGGCACAGGAAGTCTATTCCAGGCATATGGTGCAGCAAGATAAAAGGAACGGAGTCTAGAGTTAGCAGTGGAGGAGAAGGGTGCAGATAAGAGAGATTTACCCAGTGAACGGAGTTCCCTGGGAGGAATGTAGGGAAAGATGAGAGTGGAGAGGTACTGAGGAGCTGCAGAATGAATGCACTTATAGGTCAATAAGAGGAGTTTGAACTGTATGCGGAAACGGATAGGAAGCCAGTGAAGTGACTTGAGGAGAGGGCTAATATGAGCAAGTTGCAATAGTCTAAGCGAGAGGTGATAAGAGCGTGGATGAGGGTTCTGGTAGTGTGCTCAGAAAGGAAAGGGTGAATTTTGCAGATATTATAGAGAAAGAAACGACAGCTTACATCGAAGCCCCTTAAAATTTACACTCCAGCCCAGCCCATCCCTTTCTATTCAGTCATGATCAGGGCATAGACCTTAGAAGTCTGCCCAGCTTCCGTTTTGTTTCCAATTACCGGCATCGCCACCCAATCTCATCTAAGATTCCACTGAACCATTCCTTCTAAACAGGATTCCTTTGTGTTTATCCCACGCATGTTTGAATTCCATTACCGTTTTCATCTCCACCACCTCCTGTGGGAGGGCATTCCACATATCCACCACCCTCTCCGTAAATAAATACTTCCTGACATTAGTCCTGAGTCTGCCCCCCTTCAACCTCAATTCATGTCCTCTAGTTCTACTGCCTTCCCGTCTCCGGAAAAGGTTCGTTTGCAGATTAATACCTTTCAAATATTTGAACGTCTGTATCATATCACCCATGTTTCTCCTTTCCTCCAAGGTATACATGTTCAGGTCAGCAAGTCTCACCTTGTACGGTTTGCAACGCAAATGCCATACCATTTTTGTAGCTTTTCTTTGCACCGCTTCCAGTCTTTTTACATCTTTAGCAAGATACGGCCTCCAAAACTGAACACAATACTCCAAGTGGGGCCTCATCAACGACTTGTAGGTAAGGAGAGAAATAGGTATGGTCGAAAAGGCAAAGGCAATTGATGCCTAGGAAAGGGGACAAAAAGCAGGATGGCAGATCTGAGGACATAGGGATGCAGGAGAGCAGAGACTTATGCATAGGCCCAAGGACTGAGTAGGAGACCAGAAAAAGAGAGACTCTGAGATTGGCTTAGTGTTGGGAGTATAGGTGGGGACTCAGGGCATGGGTGGGATTGTGAGTGAGAGTTCAGGGATTGGGTAGTATGAAAGAGTGGGGACTTGGAGATCAGGTGTAGATATAGTGAGGACTAAGAAACAGAGTGGGGATTAGGTAGGACATTAGGGACTAGATGATTGGGTGAGGAGTATGAATAGGGCTGTGAGACTGGAATGCAGAAAAACAAGGAGGGGAGATGGACCTGGAGAGATTGGGAGGCAGTTGAAAGTGGCAGGACACTATGGAGAGGAGTAAACACAAAGAAAGGTGACTGGTTTTTGAAGGAGGTGAGAGAGGTTAGAAATGGAGGAGATAAAAGAGGGAACTGGGAGTCTGGATGGAAGGTGATTCATAAGTAAGGGACTGGAGGCGGAAAGAGATTGAGTGACAAGGAAGGAGCTGGGGTTGGTAAGGGGATGAGAGATGAGGAAGGTACATGAGGCTGGGGAGGAATAAGTACAGCAGGAGGAAAGGGGGGAATAGAAAGTGGGTGAAAGATGGAGATAGGCTGGGTGAGGAATGAGAATACTACAGAAGTAAGAGTAAGAAATAGGAAGCTGGTAACTAGGTGAAAGGAGAAACCAGGACCAACCCAACTGGAAAAATACCATGACTAGACAACACAAGTACTTTCTATTGTGGATCAATTCTTGTGATATGAGCCCTGACATCTGCGCAGTTCATACTGCAAGACTGACCCCAAGGTGGGGGCACACAAGCAAAAGTTGGCTTGAGATGTTGGAACTCCTTGAGCAGGCCCTTTGTACTTCTGTAGCAATCCTGAATATTTTGCTGGCGTAACCAGTCGCCTTCAGAAGCGCACACCAAGTGAATTGACCCCAGCTGTCTTATATTAGTCCACATGATAACAGGACAAATTCTTCACTTTCTGTTCTGTTCCCTGTGCTGGGTAGTGCATTTCAGAGCAAACAAACCAACCATTGGCACCAAGAAGCTGGCAAAAGAAACCAGGGCAAAGTTGTGAAAAGGCACAGACCAGGGGCTGGAGTAAATTAATTGCAAATTGCTTGACTATCCCTCAGAGCACGTCAGGATGATTGTTAAGAAGTGGAATGTGCTTGGCACCATCATCCCCCGAACTGAATGACCAAGGAAAGAGGTGGATCAGGGTTGCAACGAATAGGTCAAAGGCGGCTTGAATTGCTACTGGCTTCAATAGCCAGGACTGTCAGAGTGTGCTTGTACCAGGCATACCACAAATCTGGCCTTCTGGTAGGTGGCCTTCTGGTAGGGTGGCAAGAAGGAAACCTTTACTCAAGTAATCTCAGCTTGAATCCCAGTTAAAGTATGCAGAGGAACATTCTGGAAATACTGTAGCCACATGGCAAAAAGGGTTGTGGTCAGACTTCTTCGCCTGAATGCAAAGTGCCACATTTAATGTAAACGCAGCACAGCAGCCAGAAAACATCATCCCTACTGTGAAGCACAGTGATGGCAGAATTATGTTATGGGAAAGTTTTTCATTGGCAGGGACTGGGACACTTGTCAAGATAGAAACGCCAATGAATAGAAAAAAAGTGCAGAAATGTCCTTGAGGAAAACTTGCTGCTCTCTGCAAGAAAGATGAAACTGGGACAGAAGTTCACATTTCAGCACGACCATGATCCAAAGGCTCACAGTGGAGTGGCGAACAAAAACGTAAATGTCCTTCAGCAGCCCAGTCTAAATTCAGTCGAAAATCTGTAGCATCTGCTGCCTGTGAGCACTCCTCAAGAAGCCTGACAGAGCTTGAACACCATTCATCTTTACATTCAAGTCTCATATGGACATTAAATGTGCAGAATTAGTGGCTCAGTGGAGGTCCGCTGAGGCAGTAGAACGCCGAGATCCCACGATGAAACAACAGGAGTACAAAAGGGGTGGGAAATAGACCAGGCTGACCAGAAACAATCGAGGAGACTTCAGTTTATTGGTGAAGCCTCGACACAGTACCGTGTTTCGGCTGTTAGCCTGCATCAGGAGTCTAATTAAATAATAGTCAAACATAATAAGATGCTAAAAAAACATAAATAGTTACAACGATATATTCAATAGTAACAAAGATATATTCAATTATTGCTGCCTGCACCGGTCCTGCAGGTTTCCATCAGCCGGGACCCTCCCTTGCTTTCATTATTTCCTGTCTGGTGGGACCCTGCCGATGGAAGCCTGCGGGACCACTGCAGGCAGCAATAATTGAATCACTGCAGGTGCCGGGGATGCCTGTAAGGTACACCAGGGAGGGACGGGGTTCAGCGACGGGTGGGCAGATGCAGGGACACCGCGAAGGAGGAGAGATGTTGATGTGGGGTAGTTGAAAAAATCTATAATTTTTTTTAATATCTCCAGTGGGGAGGGGGGGGAGGGCTGTGGAGTGTGGGGACCCATCCAAAATACTGGGTCTGGCTATGCCACTGGCTTAGTGCTCAGATTTTTGACACCTCCCGTTTAGTCTCTTTTCTATAAATGGCAACTAAAGTTGTGAGCGCAAATCAGCATGAGTAACCGATTTGTGTGCAGAACGTAATTGAGTAACAATCCAATCAGCACCGATAATTGGATGTTACAAGCAGTTATTGATACTAATTGGTAATAATTAGGATTTACACGCGTAGCTCACTAAGCATATTCTATGAAGTGATGCGCTTAAATCAGACTGCATGGATCTCATGGGAAGGGCATGGATGGGTCGTGGGTATTACTAAAATTTACACGCAGTGTTTCAGAATATGCCCGATTTGCGCCTAGATTAGTTGTGAACTTGTACACCAGGTTTTAGTTAGCGTAAATGGCTGCGACTAAATTTAGTGACAGGAACGGGTACTGTGGGCTAGATTCTATATATATAGCACTTTAAAAATCCGTACAGAGAACATTCCTGTCTTAACTATTCTATAAGATTCAGGCACAGTATATAGAATATGCTTAGTTGATAAGCACATAAGCACTGCCATACTGGGAAAAGACCAAAGGTCCATCAAGCCCAGCATCCTGTCTCCGACAGTGGCCAATCCAGGTTTCAAGAACCCGGCAACCCCCACCCCCCCCCCCCCAAAAAAAAATTTTTTTTAAAATAATGTTCAATGGACTTTTCCTTCAGGAATCTGTCCAAACCCTCCTTAAATTCCTTAAGGCCAGCTGCTGTCACTACATTCTCCAGCAACAAGTTCCAGAGTCCAACTATATGCTGAGTAAAGAAACACTTTCTGCTATTTGTTTTAAATCTACCATATTCTAGCTTCATCTTGTGTCCCCTGGTTCTATTATTGTTTGAAAGTGTAAACAAACGCTTCACATCTGTCCGCTCTACTCCGCTCATTATCTTGTAGACTTCTATCATATCACCCCTCAGCCGCCTTTTCTCCAAGCTGAAGAGCCCTAACCTTCTCAGCCTTTCCTCATAGGGAAGTCGTTCCATCCCTTTTATCATTTTCGTCGCCCTTCTCTGCACCTTCTCCAATTCCTTTATATATTTTTTGAGATGCAGCAACCAGAATTGGACACAATATTCGAGGAGCGGTCACAGCATGGAGCGATACAATGGCATTATAACATCTTCGTGTTTGTTTTCCATCCCTTTCCTAATAATACTCAACATTCTGTGCGCTTTCTTTGCGCTCCCAGCACCTAAAACTACACACCTCCATTTACACCAGCAAAATTGGCATGTAAATTTCTGTGCGTAGATTTAATCAGACTGGATACATTTGTGAATGCCAACGAAATGCCCATTTCCCCACCCATAGCCACGCCCCTTTTGAACTGCATGCTTTAGAATTTAGGTGCAGTTCATTACAGAATATGCTTAGTGAGTTATGCACGTAAATTCCAATTATTGTCAATTAGTGCTCATTATTGCTTGTTAAGTGCTGTTAAAAACGCTGATTGGCTTGTTAAGCCAATTAAGTTACATGTGTTATTGTGGAATGCACTTAGATTTCAGCGCAAAATGCTAGATACAATATACAGAATTTGGCAGTATGTGTATTCTGCAAACTGCGCTTATGCATATTCTTTGAAAGATATTGGGAAAACCTGACTGGCTGGGTGTGTCTCAAGGATTTGATCTAGACCCTGTTCTTGTTGTGACACCTAGTGACCAGTTACGGGAACACAGGCTCTAATATAGCCTACGACTAAAGTGTGCATGCTTAGGAGGAAGACTTGATGAAGACACAAGACTCTTATACAGAAATGACATTTCATTTTCTTGCTTGCTTTGTAGTATGCTGACCCTGTGACAGACCTGTTGGACAAGTGTGGCGTCTTCCGGGCACGACTCTTCCGGGAGTCCTGTGTCTTCCATCAGGGCTGCTATGTCAAGGACCTCAGCCGCCTAGGGAGGGACCTGAAGAAGACAATCATTCTTGACAATTCCCCTGCATCCTACATCTTCCATCCAGAGAATGCGGTAAGCAATCAAATTATTTGCAGGGTACAGGGGACCCTTGCTGTGTGTTTGGTGTGGATTATGTAAACCCATGTAAGCCGCATTGAGCCTGCCATGAGTGGGAAAGCGCGGGGTACAAATGTAACAAAAAAAAAAACCCTACTTAAGATACAGCTTTGACAAAAAAAAAAAAAGGTTCTTGATTGGTGACCAGTTGAAGAGATAACATAAGCGTGTCAGTGATGGTGTTGCTCCAGATTCCGGTTTGAAACTTCTGTCTTCTCCAAATCAGTTGGGTTAGAGGCATCAGTACAAATGATGTTTGAACAGGAAATACTGTTGACTTATTACTTGACTGTTCTTTGCCAATCAGGAGCAAAGGCGTGAATTAAGTGTGAGACATGGAAGTATACAGATCTATCACCTGTCTCCTCTCAGTTTGATGCTTGTTTATTCAAAATACCGCCCCATTGTTGGTCTGCCTAGCTAATGGGACTCTTGTGTTTTCAGGTGCCTGTTCAGTCCTGGTTCGATGATATGTCTGACACAGAACTGCTCAGCTTGATCCCTATCTTTGAAGAGCTCAGTGAAACAGAGGATGTTTACACCAGCCTCGATCAGCTGAGGACTCCATAAGAAGCCGCCATGAAAATCTGGCGTCTGACAAGGGGGGGGGGGGGGGGGGAGCATCGAAATTCTCACAGTGCCTTCAATTTTCAGCAGGAGAAAGAGGAGAAATATAGGAGGATGTTACTGGAGAGCCCATCCAGTTGATAGGCCAACACTGGGTGCCCGGGCAGACAGGCATCTGATACCAGCTCAGTGACATCATACAGCCAAGGAAAAAGGCCTCAACTCTCTCAGGCATATGACGGGACATCAGAGACCTGTGTCTCATCTGGAGATGTCTCTTGAGTAGTGACTTCTGTGCCGCCATGTTTGGGAGAATGAATTGAGTTTATGAAACTGTAGGCAGGTCATTTTACTTGTTAGCAAGGGGTGAGAAGCCTAATGGAAGATGTAGGATCTTCTTCAGGTGTCCTGGACATTCTTGTGGACCTGCTATCATGCCCTATGGGTGCTCTGCTATAATCTCTGCACTGATTATTAAAAAAGGTCCAAAGACTGTCCATTTCACAGACCACAAAGGGGAATAGACTTGACCTGAGAGGAGCATTTTAACAGTTGTCTTTTTTTAGTGGTGGTATTTTAAAATATTCCAGTTTCAGTAGCAGGGTCTACAAAGATTGTTCAAGGGCTGGCGCCATGAGAAGAACCAGTAGGCCAGCCAAACAAATCCTGTAAACATGACACTACATTTGGTTGTTGGTTAAATATTTTAACCTTCTGGGTTGGTAGACAGTTGTGGTTTCAGTGCTGGGAGGTGCTTAGTTTTCCATTTTCCTGCAGAATTTTTTAAAATTATTCTTTTCTTGCCATTTTATTTCTCACCCCTGTCCAAGGGCCTAGAGAGCAGCCTCTTTAAGGCATACTCTCATTTCAGCCTATTGGTGGCAGGAGGCATCATTGTAGTAGCAGTTGTCTTTTCCCCAGGCCTGAGTGCACCATTCCCAGGGCTCACTGAGGTCCAGCTGGTCTCAATAAACAGAGGACCCAAGCCCTGATATTTTGTACTGTAGTCTGAACCATGGATCTGGCTCCTCCCTGCTGGTATATATGAGATAGTTTGCCCTATATAGGGACAGATAGCACTGATAACAGTATAGGGACAGATGGCCCTGATAACAGCTGGTGGCTTTAGACAGAGAAGGAGGACAAACCAGACAAGTTGCCCAGGACCAAGTTTACCCAGCATTGTCCAACTTTGTAAGTAGCAGGACTGTATCAAGAGAATTGGCTGCAGCACATTTGCCATAATGTTCAACACTCCACGTCACCTCCATTACCTTTCTCTGTTATGCAGCCATTTCATTCTATGTCAAAACATACCAAGAAATTCTCCTCAGGCCCAGGGCCATCTCTTCTGAATGCACAAACTCCTCAGGTAAACAAAGCAGATGGTGCCATTCCTTTCACAAGATCATGCTTTCCAAGGTAGGCCTTAGGCTTTGGGGCCTGTCCTGGTCCTCTTCAAGACCTTATTGCTTACCAACTCTCCTCTTTCATGGATTGTGAAATCTAATTTTTAAAGCTGCTGTTCTCTTCCTTACACTGTTCTATTTCTTGTAATTTAAGGCCAGGTGTACTAAACTGTTTCCTACATAAGGCACAAAATGAGAAAATCCCTTTTAGTTTATATGTCCCTTAAGGGCACTCATTTCATTAATATCAGGTTGGAATTAGCCCTGAAGGGCTGGCACTTGTTGTGTCTATTGTGTAGTTCAGACACACTGATGTAGTCCCAAAGCTGAGTTGGTTTCCTTCTTTAGTGACCGTGATCACCATCAGCCACTTGAATTAGCAGTGGCACCTTTTGGCATGGTAGCAGAGCTTGAATAAAGATTCCTGTCCAACAGGCACAGCCATCTCAGGGGAACAGCTGGGGTTAGGGGATGGGTGCAAGTCATTTGGGAAAGATGAGCCTGCTCTAGTTTTATCTCCATTGCTCCTATAGAGGTTATAGTGGGGAGGGGGGGGGGGGGGCAAACACAGGACTGGCTCAGCCTGTCCCTAATGACCTGGAGCCATTAATACCCTGGTTAGGAGGAGGAGGAGAGTTAATATTTTATTTTATTTTATTTTATATTCATTTTTTTTTCTGACGCTTTTTGCCAGACACCTAATTTTAGATGTGCAGGTCACCTGGCTCCAAGAATTTTTCTGACTCTGAAGCTTCATACAGCGCCTTTCTTTACCATGTACTGTTGTACATCGCTCCAGGGGCGTAGCCAGACTTCCGTGGGAGGGGGGTCCAAAGCCCGAGGGGAGGGGGCACATTTTAGCCCTCCCCCCCGCCGCCATTGCCGCCCCCCACATCTTTTCCGACCCCCCTCCCGCTGCGAACCCGCCACCGCCTACCTTCACTTTTGCTGGCGGGGGACCCCACTCCCCGCCAGCCGACGTCCTCTCTGTCCTGCTCTTGTTGCATGCATTGCTGACGTCCCCCGCCAGCAAAAGTGAAGGTAGGCGGCGGCGGGGGTGGGTTCGCCGGGAGGGGGGTCCAGGCTGGAATCTACAGGGACCCAGGCCCCCTCAGGCCCCACGTAGCTACGCCACTGCATCGCTCATCTTCTAATATCCATTTAGCTCGCTTTCTTCCCATTTCTGGAGAGAGAAACTGCTTAGATTCTTTGCAGAAGGCCCTGTTGTTCATGTTTTTTTTTATTATCCATACATGTTGTTTCTTCTGTCTGCAACTCTTAAACTGTTCAGTTGGTTCTTGTGCAAATGGATTGTGAGCCATAGAACCTGGTGGACCTCATAGTACTCTGTTCGTTGACAAAATATCTGAAGAAAATGTTTCTCTGTCTCCTCTCTCCATTTTAAAATGGTATTTTTCTTTGAAATTGTCTAGACCAGAGGTTGGCAAACTGGAGTGAAGTCACTAAGAAAATCTACTGTAGCAACTTTTAATTTTCGAAAGGGCAACTATGACAAAATGAGCAAAATGTTTAAAAAGAAGCTGACATTAAATCAGGCATTGTGGTGGAAAAAAGAGGAAATGACAGCATGGTTAAAAGGTGAGGGGAAAGAGGCTATTAGAGCCAAAAGAATATCCTTCAAAAAATGGAAAAAGGATCCGAATGAAGAAAATAAGAAGCAACATAAGCACTGTCAAGCCAGATACAAAGCATTGATAAAGAAGGCTAAAAGATGTGAAGAAAAACTTGCTGTGGAGATGAAAACTCATAGTAACACTTTTTTCAGGTATTTTTCATATATATCAAAAACAGGAAGCCTGTGAGGGAATCTGTGGGACCGTTAGATCAGGAAGGAGCAAAAAGAGAACTCAGGGAGGACAAGGCCATAGCGGAGAGATTGAATAAATTCTTTGCTTCGGGTTTTACAGAAGAAGATGTAAGAGATCTATCTATACCAGAAATGGTTTCAGGGGTGACGATTCGGAGGAACGGAAAGAAATCTCAGTGAACTTGGAAGGTGTACTGAGCAAAGAGTGATAAATCACCTGGACCAGATGGTATAAACCCCAGGGTATTCAAAGAACTCAAACATGAAATTGTTGATCTGCTGCTATTGATCTGTAGCCTGTCATTAAAATCATCCGTAGTACCTGACGATTGGAGGATGACCAATGTGATGCCAGTTTTTTAAAAAGGGTTCTAGGGTTGATCTGGGAAATTACAGACCAATATGCCTGACTTCAGTGCTAGGCAAAATAGTGGAAACTTATAAAGAATAAAATTACAGAACATGTAGACAAACATGGTTTAATAGGACAGAGTTATCAATGAGAAAAGAAGGGAGGTCTTGTCTCAATGGCAGCCCTACTATTAAGCCACCTGAGGTGGGAGCTTCAGGTGGCACTCTTCCTGGAGTGGCATCTTCCCTTTCCTTCCTCCACCCCCTTCCCCAAGTTTGCCTTCTTTGTCCATTTTTCAAAAGGCAACAGCTGCGATTCCCATATGTTGCCCTGCCGCTGGTACCAGCCTCTTCTCTTTACTGTGGCCCACCTCTCTGATTAACTTCCTGTTTCCTCAGAGGCAGACCACAGTTGAGATGAGGCTGGTGCCAGCGGCAGGGCAGCACATGGGAATTGCTACTGCCCCGTATTTTGTAAAGTAGGAAAAGAAGGTAAACTCGGGGAAGTGGGTGGAGGAAGGAAAGGGGGGGGGATGCCAGACCAGAGCCTGGGGGAGCGGTGGCATCTCAGCCCTGCCTAAGTGGCATCTTGCCTTGGGATGTCCCCGTCTTGCCTCACCAATTTGCTTCAGTTCTTTGAAGGCGTAAATAAGCATGTCGATAAAAATGAGCCAGTTAATGTAGTTTATCTAGATTTTCAGAAAGCTTTTGACAAAGAAACTCATGAGAGTCTCCTGAGAAAATTAAGGAGTCATGGGATAGAAGGAAATGTCTTTCTGAGGATTAAGAATTGGTTATTGGACAGAAAACAGAGGGTAGGGTTAAATGGCCATTTTTCTCATTGGAGGAGGGCGATTAGTGAAGTGCGGCAGGGATCTGTACTGGGACCAGTGCTACTTAACATATTAATAAATTATGTGAAAATTGGAACGATGAGTGAGGTGATTAAATTTGCAGATGACATTAAACTATTCAAAGTTGTCAAAACACATGCGGATTGTGAAAAGTTGCAGGAAGACCCTAGGAAACTGGAAGACTGGGCATCCAAATGGCAGATGAAATTTAATGTAGACAAATGCAAAGTGATGCACATTGGGAAGAATAATTTGAATCATAGTTATCTGATGCTAGGGTCCACTTCAGGAGACAGCACTCAAGAAAAAGACCTAGGTGTCATTGCAGACAATTTGCTGAAATCTTCTGCTCAGTGTTCGGCGGTGGCCAAAACAGCAACGCTATGAATTATTAGGAGAGAGATGTAGAATAAGACCAAGAACATTACAGTGCCTCTGCATCACTCCATGGCGCGACCTCCTCTTGAGTATTGTGTTAAATTCTGGTCACTGTATCTCAAAAAAGATATAGCGGTTCAAAGATATAGAAAAGGTTCAAAGAAGAGCAACCAAAATGATTAGAGGGGATGGAACTGCTCCCATGTGAGGAAAGGCCAGGCTAGGGCTCTTCAGCTTGGAAAAGAGACGGCTGAGGGAATTTATGATTGAGGTGTACAAAATCCTGAGTGGGGTGGAGCGGGTGGAGGTGAATCAATTTTTCACTCATTTAAAAAAATACAAAGACCAAGGGACACTCAATGAAATTGCATGGAAATACGGTGGTTAGCGTATCTGGGTTTAAAAAAGGTTTGGACAAGTTCCTGGAGGAAAAGTCCATAGTCTGTTGTTCAGATGAACATGGGGGAAGCCACTGCTTGACCCAGGATTGGTAGCATGGAATGTTGCTACTAATTGGGTTTCTGCCTTGTACTTGTGACCTGGATTAGCCACTGTTGGAAGTAGGATACTGAGCTAGATGGACCATTGGTCTGACCCAGTATGGCCATTCTTATGGCCTGCAATCCAGACCCAGCCCATCAGTGCTGAAAATTTGGCCATTGCTCAGTGTAAATTTGATTTATCTTACATGGCCTGTGAACACCCACCATCTTCTTGATCTGCATCTGCCTCCTGCCACAGACACCTTCTTCCACAATGAGCTAAAAGATCTTAAAGATCTCGGGGCTGGAGAGGGGAAATATGATAAAGATGTCTAAATACCTCTGTGGAATACATGTGCAGGAGGCGAGTGTCTTTCAGTTACAAGGAAGCTCTAGAGAAGGGGCATAGGATGAAGGTGAAAGAGGACAGAGTGAATATTATAAAACCAGAGAGCCTTTATATGCTTTTTAGGCAGATAAAGGGCTGAAAATATCCTTGCTTGTTATTTACGATATGCCTTCTTACCCATTCACCTTTTTTTGCCAGAACCATTAAATTGATCCATTTTATACTACTGATGCCTTATCTTTTATATGAGATGGAGTAAGTGCCATTTAAAATGCTATTTTGAGGGACTTGTGTGATGCAAATGACAGGCTAGTGTGAAGTCCCATTGGTTAAACCTAAGATTAGGTGGTTTGGTTTTCAGTAAAGTGAAAAATTGATTTTTTTTAGTCAGGTTCTGGGCCTGTTGTGCGCTGTGATGCTAGACGCCCTGACCTTTTTGATCTTTGCAACTTAATGCAGCTGTGTTCTCTCCTGGGATGTGCAGTATGCAGGACTCCTTGGAGGAAGTCAGAAGCACAGAGAAGGGCGACTAAAATGATAGCGGGGATGGGGCGACTTCCCTATGAAGAAAGACTAAGGAGACTAGGGCTTTTTAGCTTGGAGAAGAGACGGCTGAGGGGAGACATGATAGAGGTATATAAAATAATGAGTGGAGTGGAACAGGTGGATGTGAAGCGTCTGTTCACGCTTTCCAAAAATACTAGGACTAGGGGGCATGCGATGAAACTACAGTGTAGTAAATTTAAAACAAATTGGAGAGAATATTTCTTCACCCAACGCATAATTAAACTCTGGAATTCGTTGCCGGAGAACGTGGTGAAGGCGGTTAGCTTAGCAGAGTTTAAAAAGGGGTTAGACGGTTTCCTAAAGAACAAGTCCATAAATCACTACTAAACGGACTTGGGAAAAATCCACAATTCCAGGAATAACATGAATAGAATGTTTGTACGTTTGGGAAGCTCCCCAGGTGCCCTTGGCCGCTGTCGTGGACAGGATGCTGGGCTCGATGGACTCTTGGTCTTTTTCCAGTGTGGCATTACTTATGTACTTATGTACAGGACTTTCTGCATTCCTCCAAAGGCTGCTTTTACTTGGCTTGACAGTGTCTGTTGTCTGTCTTATTCTAAGGTCTTTCTTTAATTGTTTTGGTTAAAATGAATTACTTAATTTTAAAAGAGAAGTGGTTTTTACCTGCTGAGACCATTTCCAAAATCTTTGTTGAGGTAACTTTTTGATTTAATTGGGTGCTACTCCTAGGTCACTCTTTGTCTTTTTTTTTTTTAGATTTATAGGTGTGGCTGCTGCCTCCTCCCTTGAGATCACTCCTCAGCCTTTTTAGATGTAACTGAGTGGATTTGGCTTTTAGATTTAATTACTTTCTGCTCCAAAAGCAAGTTGCAGTCAGACAGCTTCCTGGACAAGCAGGCTTGTAGTCTTAACTGTATGCCTGAGTCAGAGGGTTAAGTGACTTACTCAGAGCACATTAGGGGGAGAAACAGGATTTGAACCCAGGCCTCCCTCATTCTCAGCCTGCTGCTTGCACTGTTAAGTCTACTCCATGATGGCTGTGGCCGTCCTTGAGGTCACTCTTCAGCACTTCTTGGTATATCTGGGTCCTGCTATTGTCTTCCTGAAAGTCATTTTTCAGCAAGTCTTGATTTATCTTAGTGCTTTTCTTCCCCATGAAATTCCTTTTCATTTGCTTTTGATTGCTTCTTCAGATGTAGAAAAATTCAGCTGGGACAGGTATCTGACAAACAGCAAGTTGTGGAGTTCTACAGATCCACAATAGACAGGAGCCTTAAGAAACCTCAGAGGTTTTAATTCTCAGGACAATTGTGAACACATCTTTCTTCACAGAAAGGGTGGTAAGAGCCTGGCATGGACTGTCCAAGGAGGTGGTGGAGGCAGTAATGTTAAATGAGCTTGGAAAGGTCAGGAAAAGGAAGTGGAGAAGCCAGAGCTCTAATGGGGGAAATTGGGTGGAATAGGTTGGCCTTGCAGTTCTGTTTAAAGCCTTTTAAAATGTTTTAATTCATTTAAAGAGGGGATAAAAGCTCTATATTTCAGTTTTAATTTCATAAAGTTTTTGTCCCTTGCTGCTTTGTCTTGCTGGGTGATGAGAGAGAATTCACACACATCCCTAGGCTCATGACTTAAGTAGCGAAGAATTGGTAGATCTGAAATAAGTTGTGAAAAGCAGTGGTAATTTCCTTCTGCTAGATTTTTTAAAAATTTTACTTTGTTTTTCTTTTGGGGGGGAGGGGGAGATAGACCTCTTTGGCCCTGCAGCTTCCTCCTGCTCCATTGACCACCTGTTTCTCTTGGATTGTAGCTCTGTGCGTTATTCACAGTACATCAAGTTTTCCACCCATTTTCACTCTTTCTTTTTTCCCCCTGGCACAGCAATTTCAATGACAACACTTATCTGGGCACCACATACCACAGCTCTATCCAGAGCCTGATAAATGTGCATCCTGCGTCTGGCCAGTAGATATCAGTCAATACATACAAAACACTATCCCCAATAATATCAAGAAGTCACTTATCACATTTCACGTTTATATGGAGTGGTGGGGGGAAAAAGCTTCAAAGAGCTCCAGGTGAATCACCTTTAAAGCTATCAATTCTTCATCATCAGCAAAACTCCACACCACCAAACTGTCAATCAAGCAAGTACAATCAGTACTGCAATTTCAACTTCTTGTAATTATATAAAATTTTAAGAAAATAAAGTGTTAAAAATGTATATAATCCACAGAAGGACATTGCCACCTATCATTTTTTTTTATCGCACTTGTTTGATTGAAAGTTTGGTGGTGTGGTTTTTTGCCAATGATGAGGAATTGATAGCTCCGAAGGTGATCCACCTGGAGCTCTTTGAGGCTTCTTCCCCCATCACTCCATATAAATGTGATAAGTAATGTCTTCGTATTATTGGGGATAGTGTTTTATATGTATAGATTTTGGGATTATTTCATCCTCAACCCATCTATGATAGTGGCCACTAGGTGTCGCCATTGTGCCATGGTTGGAGCTTCCTACTTCCTCATCATGCTTTACCTCAAAATGGCTGTATGAGCACTTCCACCAACCCTGGGTGATGCATGGAGACTGAATAGCAGCGCACACACCACTCCCACAATGTCATCAGGTCAGCCCCAATATATCTGATTGAAAGTCAAACCGAATATTGTTCACCTGTATGCAACAGTGGATCTTAAATGCACACACACATGGAATTTGAGTGAATTAGTAACTCTGCCATTGTGTGCTTTCAGGACATTTTTTAAATATTAATTTTACATTTGCATGGATTTTTCTTCCAGGTTTAGTGTATCAGTCTTGGGTTTCAAACACCTTGGGGAATTTGGTTTGAGATTATTGGGGTGGGGTGGGGGGTGAATTCGCATTGCACTTAGGAAGGGTAGAAAAGTCAAGCATTTGCCAGTCTAGAGAGCAAATATTTTTTGTATTTTGGTTATGCTCTCGTGATTAATTCCACATAAGCTGAAGTCTTGATGACTGTGACAGCGTGGGACTTTGAATAAGGAGAGCTCCTGGCTAGCAAGTTCAAATTGTACTTGTATTTTCAGTGCAACCTCGGCCAAGTCATAATATGTCTATGTGTACACCGCTGTCCGCTATCCCTTGTGGAAGCATTTGTAGCACTTCATTTGTACCTGAGGTGTGCTGACTGGCCATTCACCCTAGAAGTGGCTACATAGTTTGAAATAATCAGATTAAAAATATTTTCAAAGTCTGGCTAAAAATGTCAAAATACTTGTTATCACATGTTTCAGACCAGTTTAGCAAACCTTAATTCTATAAATTATGGGGGTTCATTTTAAAAGATTTCTATCAGTAAAGCAGTGCTTTGCATACAGAAATAGCCTGTTATAAAATTTCTGGGTTATAAGCGCTTATGCACATATCCTTTGTGTACACATAGGTTTGTGCATCCTGGTGGGAAGGGTTCCTGGGGGCTGGGTTTGCACCTATGTGCCTTTTTTAAAATAAAATCTGCACATCAAATAGATAAGTCGTGCCTGCCAGAGAGAAGGTGTAAATACTTTTCATGGGGTCATTTTATAAACAGAAAGTTGCATATTTGCTCCTCTTTAAAACTGTAACTAAGGGTTCTCAACCCAGTCCTTGGGACTCTAGCCGGTCAGGTTTTCAGGATGCCCACATTGAATATGCATGAGATAATCTTGCATGCACTGCCTTCATTATATGCAAATATATCATACATGTTCATTGTGGGTTTCCTGAAATCCAGGTGTGTCTAAAGGACTGGGTTGAAAACCCCAGCGGTAGCTTTTCCATATGTGTTCACCCCTGGCACAGTGTCAAAAATAAACATACCTATCCGTAGAAAATGCACTTACTAAACTAGAGTGTGCATAAACAGGCAGGATGGATTAGATTGATCAAATATTCACTTTAATAAACCTGGCATTTCAGGAGACAGCGTTTGATTTGGTGCAGGGGTTCTCAACCCAGTCCTCGGGACACACCCAGCCAGTCTGGTTTTCAAGATATGCACCGAATTATATGCATGAGATAAATTTGCATGCACTACCTCCATTCTATGAAACTCTATATCAGGCATATTCATTATGAGTATCCTGAAAACCTGACTGACTGGGTGTGTCCTGAGGACTGGGTTGAGAACCCCTGATTTCATATAAATTCTCTGCTGGTACTCAAGTAATGTAAAAAAAAGCAAACAGGCTGTTCCAAAAAGCTAGGGAGAGGCCCTGCTCTTTCGTCATAAATCAGTGTCATCACTGCTATCTTTTCCAGTTCCAGTAGAGACTGTAGGCCAGTCCTGGTTTTCAACTTACGTACTCAGTGCAACCTGGTATTTGTAGTTTCCATTGAAATCAGTGTTGCTGGTCCCATAAGGCATTGGGATAGAGTTGTCAGAAATCCAGGACTGGTCTAAATTGTCCCTGCTGGACTGGGAGGAGTTGTCATCCTAATACTGATCATTTAAGGATGCTGACTGTTCGGCCCTGCTACATTGTCTATGACAGTATCCTTAAATAATTAATAATGAGGACTACAACTCCCAGGATACACTGGAGAGAGGGTCAGGTGTACTGATGTGGAACCGTCAGATAGACTTGTACTTTTCTAAGTATTTAAAAGTGGCCAGGAATGTGCCAGAGCCATTTAAGAGTCGGGGGGGGGGGGGGGGGAGAATTTACATGGGTAATGGTGAATAAAAGAGTGACCTTTTTTGACCAGGAAAGAGGAATACATGGTAAAGACCAGAATAACATGAAAAAATGGAGAGAGAACTCATTGGAGGAGGAATGGCCTAGTGGTTAGGGTGGTGGACTTTGGTCCTGAGGAACTGAGTTCAATTCCCACTTCAGGCACAGGCAGCTCCTTGTGACTCTGGGCAAGTCACTTAACCCTCCATTGCCCCATGTAAGCTGCATTGAGCCTGCCATGAGTGGGAAAGCACAGGGTACAAATGTAACAAAAATAAAATGATTGGTGTTTTAAGGAGCCTGGGAAGGTTTTTAAAGATGTATGTGAAAGGTTGTTTTGTTTTGCCTTGAAAGTTTTTGTTAAATAATTCAGTCCACCTGGTGTTTGCTGTTGAATTCAATTTTCTACTATACTGCTAGCAAACTATAAATGTTTCTCTCACAGTCACTTTCTGAAAGGAAAATGACTTCAGATACCTGGTACTATTTCATTCAATTAGTGAAAAGTACTGCTCCACTCTGCCGCTGATTATCTGGATTTCAGTGTGGCTGCTGGCGAGCATCCTCATAATAAAAACCTCTCATCAGTGCATGTTAAATAATTCAGCCATGTTTCTTATCCTAAAGATGTTCACGGAGAGATGGTTGTGTTGCCTCTTCCAATGAATGAGTTCAGCTCAGAGCTCCAAGTTACTCAGTTCCAGCAGGGAAATTTTAGGCCAGTCCTAGATTTCTGACCCTGCCATCCTGATGCATTCTGGAATCTTCATGACTGATTTCCAAAAGCTAGATACATGGACTACAGGTACCACAATGCACCAGAATGTAAAGTCAAAGACCAGGACTAGCCCATAAGTCTTCCCTCTTGAACCAAGTCTCTTGACAACTCCATTTCTTAGACAGGTACCCCTGTTTGTCTAGCCTATGTTGTTATAACTTATTGTAAACTGCTTCTGCGGGCGGTATATCAAATTAAGGGGCCCTTTTAATAAAGCATGCTGGAATCTGGGCTTAACGTGATTTTATGCAGGATTGTACCGCATGCTAAGCCCAGATTTAGCGCAGCAGCTTTTGGGGGCTTGCCATCTATGTTTTATTGCAGGTTGTGCATTAATGCTGCCAGTGGCATGCACTCCATGGCGAGAGTTATTACGGGAGCACTTACCACTTCCTATTTAACTCTGTGTTAGTTGGCGCACAGTAGTTATAATGTGCTACCTGGCTAATGCTTCAACTGCCATTCTCTGCCCATGCCACGCCCTTTCACAGAAGAATTCCTAAAAATGCATTAATGCACAGTTTAGCATTTGTAAACAGGAAAAATAACAAAACACTTTAATGCTTTTGTGTTGAAGCTTGTTAAGCTCATGTTATGTGCTTAATGCATCTTACTGAAAGGGCCAGGATTTTTTGTGACACAGGGCATGTCTGATAACCCCCAAGAATAGTTTATAAATGTATTATCTGTTGTCCGTTCTGTACTGCTCAGATACTAAGGTACCGAGAACAGGCAGGGATTAATATCAACAAACATCACCCACAGGGTCCATCTTAATTTGTATCTGGACGGGCTAATCCATATTCTGTCCCCTCCCTCTTGGTTTCTAGGGAACTCAGGTACTGGAAGTCCAGAAATGCAGTAGGTGTAAAACCAGGCCTGGCCCAGATTTGAGTTGGTAACTGATTTCACCAGCAGATAATGAGCCAGTTATTGACAGGGAGCGTGTTGGGAGTTCCCATCATGGCACTCTCTCTGCTCGGTACTGTTCAGTCTTTGCTACAAAATTCCCTCTCATCCGCTAGTTTATTTTCCTGTTTCTCTGGAAGGGAAAAGAAACTTGAAATGTTGAAAAATGTAGTATTTGTATTATATTTTTGGAATCTTTGTACTATCTGAAGTTTCAAAGGGACAAAAATAAACAATGACTCTCTTATTAATTGAGTATTTATTTATTTATTTTAAAAACTTGTATACTACCGATAACTAGGTGGTTTCCATAAAAACATTCATAATCAACCACAAACACAAAAACATTACCCAGCATCAAACTGCAGACTCATGTATAATTACCAAAATGCAGAAGCAAACAGTTTTGTTTTCCAAAAGTTTTTTTAAACTTCTTACATTCAGAGCATCGCTGAAGCTGGCCAGATAGTTCATTCCACAAGGAGAATCCAGCTGACACAAAAGCCGAAGCTCCTGTATTAGCATATCGCAATTGCATGACTGCATCAACAGAAATCAACAGTTCATTCTGATCTTAACGTATGTCTGGGGTGGTACACCTGCGTCTGGGGTGGTACACCTGCAGCTCTTGCTTCAAGTAAGACGGGGGAAGAAGCAAAGAACACCAGATGAACAATTGTCAGCACCTTAAAGTGAAAGTGCCACTGGAAGCCAGTGTAATTGCTTAACAGCAGGTGTCATATGAAAATCTAGATAAACCCACAATTGTTCTCAAAGCAGCATTCTGGACTATCTGTAGTGCCTTAACTCCTGAAGCAGACATACCAATGTAGAAGGCATTGCAGTAGTCCAGTCGCATCAAAATCATACTTGAACCACACAATGGTAATCATACAAAGTAAAAGTTCATAGACCATTATTAAAATGGACTTGGGGAAAATCCACTGCTTATTTCTAGGATAAGCAGCATAAAATGTATTGTTCTTTTTTGGGATCTTGCCAGGTATTTGTGACCTGGATTGGCCACTGTTAGAAACAGGATGCTGGGCTTGATGGACCTTTGGTCTGTCCCAGTGTGGCAATACTTATGTACTAACCATATGTAATTGTGTGAAGGCTGTCTGAACAATATTAGCAACCTAGGATTTCATTGTAAGCCTATGATCCAGCATCACCCCCCAACAGTTTCATCTCTTTGATTTTCCAACAACCTTCAGAACCAGAGAGAGTAGCCTTGAGCAGTGCTAGTCAAAATATGGAAGCAGGACTGCAATGAAGACACTGTTTTAAACAGGGGAAGATTGGAGCGTGGAGCGGTGGTCTGAGGGTGTGTTTTCTGCCATATTCCTCAGGGGCTGAAATAACTTCATTCTGGTGCTGTGTGGAAGTGGAGGAGTAGACTGAGAACCTGGAGAGCTGGGTTCAATTCCCCCTGTTACTCTGGGCAAGTCACCTAGCCCTCCATTGCCCCCCCCCCCCCCATGCAAAACTTTAGATTTTATTTTATTTACAAATACTTGATAATCCACCCTTTGCAAAAAAATAGCAGCAAAGCAGTTTGCAAATAAAAGACTCAAGAGAGCCAGGTTTTGAGTGTTTTTTTTAAAAAGAGGTGTAAGATGTTTCCAATTTTAATTCGAGTGGTAATGAATTCCAGAATTTGGGTGACGTCAAAAGAGTGATTTCCGGTTTTTGCTCCAAATCCATTGGCGCTTATATAAGCTACCTCAGTGAACCTCAGGAGTGTCCAACAGCTTGTTTCACAAGAGATGACAGCTTTAACCTGAGTCCCTGAGGAAAGAAGGTTGAAACCCTTGGCGTCAGTGAGGACGCTGGATAAACAAAGATAAGGCCAGTTTCTATGAATGACTATGCTATTTTAAAGTAACAGTTAATTACTATAGCTGGTGAAGGTTTTGTAAATGTAGTACTACCATAAATGACACAATAGTACGTAACACGGTGTTAAAAAGAAGAGTAGCCCTATGAATGAAGTGCTATACCACCGGGCAACAGTTATTACTAATTGCTGAAGACTGTGGAAAACTCTGAGGGTACTCTCAAAAATATTCCCAAAATACACTATTACATAGTTTTGTATTGAGATAGTAACAGACATTAGTTTGGGTAGCAGTTGTCCTGGTTTCAGTAGAATAATTTACATCTTTACCAGTGACTGAGGGATCCTTTGCCTGACGATTTTAATAAAGGCATCACGTGATCAAATTTATGGGCATTGTATAAAAGCTTAACAGCTGTTGACTGCACAAGTTGAAGACATTTAAGCGATGCAAGAGGAAGGCAGAAAACAAAGCATTACAGTAGTCTAAATAAGTAATGAGTAATGATTGTGAGCCCAGTAGGGACAGAGAAAGTACCTGTATAGAATATGTAAACTGCTTTGGATGTATCACAGAAAGGCAGTATATCAAATCCACTCATTCCGAAAACATCT
This sequence comes from Microcaecilia unicolor, assembly GCF_901765095.1. Lineage (NCBI taxonomy): Eukaryota > Metazoa > Chordata > Amphibia > Gymnophiona > Siphonopidae > Microcaecilia > Microcaecilia unicolor. The sequence continues at coordinate 308,335,028 of NC_044033.1, forward strand.
CAAAGCCCTCCTATTTAGGAAGTTTCTTTCCGACGAAACCACATAACCAAGGAGATCTCAGCCACCACACCACAACCACATTCACCGAGCGAACCGAACCAGGCTTGTATCGATATCAAACACCTAGAAACTTGTTTATCTGATTTACTGTAAGCCACATTGAACTTACCACCAGGTTGGAAAACATCGGGTATAAATGCAGATATAAATTACCACAGAAAGGAGACAAAAAGTGTGATTATTTTAGAAACATGCCCGTGTATAAATAGCATCATATACACATGTAGATCACATATGTGTAAATACCAGTGCAAATATTCAGTCGGCAGTAGTGAGCGTTTTGCTGACTGCAGACGGTTATTCCTGGATATTCAATGTTGGGCCACCTCCGGGCTTCAGCACTAAATATCTGATTTATGCTGGCTAGCACATAACAGGCCGTGGGTTTCCGCATAAAGATAGGCCTGTGTTTTATGTGGTCCCATTTATGTGGTTACCCGGGTCGGTTAAGTGCTGAATATCGGCATTTAACTGGCCAAGTACTGACTCCACCCCTGGAACGCCACCAAAATAGCCGGTTTTCACTTTGACGCTAACTGCTACTTTTCAGCAGTGCTAACTGGTTAAGTGCCGCTGAAAATGTGCAGATAGTCCCAAACAAGCGATTTAACTGGTTAGCGGCCATTTTTGGCCAGTTAAATCATTTTGGAGGTCTTTTACTAAAGCTTAGCTCGAGTTATCTACAGCAGGGCCCATTTTATTCCTATCGGCCCTGCTGCAGATAACTCAAGCTTTAGTAAAAGACCCCCTTTGAATATTAAGCAGTATGATTTCAGAAAACCTCTATCAATACAGGGAGATCCACACGAGGCAGAGATTTCAAGAGGGAGTGATTTAGGGGTAGCTTGGGTGGGTCTAAAACCTACACGTGTGGCGAAAAATGTTGACGATGAATTTTACATCAGCTCCGAAGCACAGGTAAGTTTTTAAAAAGTGCTCATTTCAGCTAGGGAATAAGGGAGTTATTCTTCTAAATCCCATGTAACATTTCTGTCTTCAAAATTGAGCCATGCTAAAATTGAGGCCTCACTACTTCATTGGTGCTTATGCGTGTAGATTTGTAAAATGAGCAGAATAAAACAAAAATATTAGGTTATTGATGACCCCCCAAATTTTTATCACCTCAAAAAAAGAAGATATTTCCCCAATGCAAAAAAACAACACAACTGATAAAGACAAAGTGGGAGAGGACCAATCTAATCCAATACAAGGGTAAATAAAAATAAGGTATATTAAACAAAATGTATTTATTTATTTGCTACATTTGTATCCCACATTTTCCCACCTATTTGCAGGCTCAATGTGGCTTACATAGTACCACAATGGCGTTTGCCAGTTCCGGTATGAACAAATACAGTGTGATGTGTGGTAGGAGAAGGATCATATGTTACAGACACATTTGGGAATTGTAGGATAAGGTTCAAGTGTTACAGACACATTTGGAATCATAGAGAGGAACAGTTATGATAAGTCCATTGCGAGCTTGATTTAGTTGTGTAGGGTTATACAGAAAAAGAGGGACTCGAAGCAGATCTGCATTTTGGCGTGGAAGCACCTGCATCAGGAGTCAACAAAATCTACAACCATAAATAAAAACAATTAAAAAAGTAAAACAAACCACTTATAGAATAAACAAATTCATATTATTATTAGCATTTGTATAGCGTTACCAGATGCACGCAGCGCTGAACACCTGATACAAAGAGACAGTCCCTGCTCAAAAGAGCTTACAATCTAAATATACATATTACAAAACAACTTCATATACATATTAAAACCAAATCCAAATATTTACAAAGAATATATAAAAAGGCACATAAATATAAATGTCTTAAAATTAGTACCAGTAAATAAGAAGGTCTGACCAATGGTCCATCTAGCCAACAGTGGCCAATCTAGGTCACAAGTACCTGACAGAAACCCAAATATTAGCCACATTCCATGCTACCAATTCCAGGGCACGCAGTGGCTTCCCCATGTCTATATCAATAGCAGAATAGGACTTTTCCTCCAGGAACTTGTCCAAACTTTTAAAAATCCAAATATGCTAACTGCTGTTACTTCTGGCAACGAGTTCCAGAGCTTAACTATTCATTAAGTGAAAAAATTTTTTTTCCTCCTATTTGTTTTAAAATTATTTCTCTGTAACTTCATTGAGTGCCCCTAATCTTTGTACTTTTTGAAAGAGTAAAAAATCGATTCACTTCTACTCATTCTACACCAGTCAGGATTTTGTAGACCTTAATTATATCCCCCCTCAGCCACCTCTTTTCCAAGCTGAAGAGTCCTATCCTCGTAAGCCTTTCCTCACACTTCTTTGAACCTTTTCTAATTCCGCTATATCTTCTTTGAGATACGGAGACTGAAATTGAACACAATACTCAAGCTGAGGTGGATCGATACAGAGGCATTATAGTATTCTTGGACTTATTTACTAACAGAATTCCTAACATTCTGTTTGATTTTTTGGCTGTCAACGCTGCCACACATTGGGCAGAAGCTTAATGCAGCTTGGCACCAGGGTCCTTAGTCGCGCATTGTGAAGAAATGGGACACATTTTTGAAGACTTAAACATTTCTGTGCTGGCTATTTCCTGGTGTGGAGGAATATTGGTCTCTGCTGCAAGTAGAACAAAGATGATCATTGAATTGAATACCATACAACCTTGTGGTCTCAATCAGGAGATTGATTTTATATTTTCCAGGGCGGGACACTGTGTTTTGGGCTTTATTAATTGATTGCCAATGTACTCATGTTAAATGTTCTGTTATTTATGCTATATATATTTATTTATTTTATTTATTGCATTTGTATCCCACATTTTCCCACCATATGGCAGGTTCAATGTGGCTTACATATTGCTAAAAAGGCAGTTACAAAATTTAGATTTGTAGAAGTCTAGTTCATAATACAGAAGTACAATAAACACTTAGCATATTGTATATTAGCATATTGTGAGAGAGGTTAATATTATTGTTTTCCATTTCTGAACTTTTCGTGATTTATGTTGGTGTGGGATTAGGCAGATCCAGGTGGGAAAGACTTCTTGAAAATAAATATCTGTTGGTGTTTATTGTTTTCTTATCATATGTGGCAAGTTTTAATTTTTCTTACTTTAATTTTACTTATTTTTTATTATTGCTGTTATCGTTGTTTTTATGGTCTTGAATGATAGTTGGTGGCAGGGACATAGCTACATGGGGCCACAAGCTGCTCTGGACGACCTAATCCTTGACTTCATTATTTGTGATATGCAACTTTTCAGTACTACAGAATCACCAGCATTTCGAGATTTGTTTATGGTCAATCTTCCAAATCAAACAGTTACAGGTAGAAAAACTACTTTACAATTGATTGATGAATGTTTTTAAGAAATGAAGATGAACTTGATTCAAGAACTGGAAAATCATTGCTGCTACTACAACGGATTGTTGGTCTATTCATCACAGATCCTTCCTAGGGGTTACAGTCCACTGGATCAGATGACAATACAAGATCTGCAGCTTTGGCATGCTGTCACCTAAAATGATCCCACACATATGATGTTATTGCAGATGCCTTAGAATCAATCCATTCTCAATTCCATTTCCATGATAAAATTACCAAAACAACTACTGACAATGGGTCCAATTTCTGCAAAGCTTTTCAACAATTTTCCGAATATCAACAAATATGCTGATGAAATTACATCAAATGATTATGAAGATGAGGTGGAATTTCATAACTTGCACGATATGTTGTCATCATCACCTAGCAGTGGCGTTCCTAGCCTGGATGGCACCCGGGGCGGATCGCCGATGCGTCCCCCCCCGGGTGCAGTGCGCCCCCCCCCCCGTCTGCAAAATGACACCTTCCCCCCGTCTGCGAAATGACACCCCGCCGGGTGCACGCCGCTGGGGGGGGGGTGCTGCGGCGCGCGCCTGTGGGCTCCGACTTCACTAACTTCGCTCGTTCGCTGCAGCTCCCTCTGCCCCGGAACAGGAAGTAACCTGTTCCGGGACAGAGGGAGCTGCAGCGAACGAGCGAAGTTAGCGAAGTCGGAGCCCACAGGCGCGTGCCGTGGCACCCCCCAGCGGAGTGCACCCAGGGCAGACCACCCCCGCTGCCCCCCCTTGGTATGCCACTGTCACCTAGCAGTTTCATTTGCCGCCACATCAGCGTTGTGCTTGTCACTCCTTAAATCTGGTTGCTACACTATGATGTTCCAGAAGCAGATTATGATTCGGCTTACAAAAATCTGTATCAGTTCACTTTTGCCAAGTGCCAAGCATTATGGAACAAACAGTCACGAAGTGAGATATCTACTAAGGTTATTGAACAGCATTTGGCCTCCATTTTGTTACTGCTATCCAGACTTGATGGAACTCTATCTACAATTCAATGGAATGGCTTAATCGTCTAATTGCAGAAAAAGGCATCAACGCCATGAATTCAGTCTGCAGTTAGATGTTGTTGAGTTTCGTCATTCAGAAATCATGTTTATTGCAGAATTATCTCTCTGTAATTAAACCCTTGACACAAGCTTTAGATAGTCTTCAATGTGAAACTAAAACATTCATGGAGTGGAGGAGTAGCCTAGTGGTTAGTGCAGTGGACTTTGATCCTGGGGAACTAGGTTCAATCCCCACTGCAGCTCTCTGTGACTCTGTACCTCTATATACCATGTAAACCACTTTGAATGTAGTTGCAAAAACCACAGAAAGGTGGCATATCAAGTTCCAATTCCCTTTCCCTTCCCCCTTTATGGCCTACTCATGCCCACATTTGAGAAAAACAACACACTTCAAACCCTTGTCAGCCATTAATGAGAGGATTACTTAGTGGCATACAGAAGCACTTTAAAGAGCAGTTAATGGATGAGGAACTTATAGCAGCTGCAATATTACATCCAAAGTTCAAGACTGCATGCATCAAGGACCCTAGGCTGTTGCTGTTGATAAAAAACCCAAGCCAAGAGTTCAGTCACGGTTAACACTACTGCAGATGCCTGAGCGAGCCAGCAGCTCAGACACAGTTGGACATGGATGATGTTTTCTTCACTTTCAACACAGCAGACACCAACACCACAAATGGCAAAGTTATTCTGTCTGCCTGCATGAACATTGTAAAAGACACAAAAAGCATAGCAGAATACACTACTACTACTACTAACTAGCATTTCTAAAGCGCTACTAGGGTTACGCAGCGCTGTACAATTTAAACATAGAAGGACAGTCCCTGCTCAAAGAGCTTACAATCTAAAAGACAAGTGAACAATCTAGAGGACGAGTGAACAGATAATCTGATAGGGTGGATAGATTGGGCCATTTCATATTTCTAGAGTGGTTAGGCGCCGAAGGCAGCATTGAAAAGGTGAGTTTTAAGCAGAGATTTGAAGATGGGTAGGGAGGGGGCATGGCGTATGGGTGAGGGAAGATTGTTCCAGGCATAGGGCGAGGCAAGGCAGAATGAGCGGAGCCTGGAGTTGGCAGTAGTGGAGAAGGGTACTGAGAGAAGGGCTTTGTCCTGTGAGCGGAGGTTGCGGGCGGGAATACACAAAAGCTACAAGAAAAAAAAATCACCAAATAAACTCCCCTTACCATGACTAGAAACTTGTGGCTGCAAGCCTAATACTCAAGCTAAACTGAAAAGCCTGGGCAAAAAGAAATGTTTTTAACTGTTTCGCAAACTGAAGGATTGAAGTTATAATACGTATGCTCACAGGCAAAGAATTCCAAAGAGACATCCCTGAAATCTGAAGCATTGCTGAACGGCTAGCTTCAAGTCTAACACATTTTTCAGAAGGAATAGCCAATAAAAGTTTATCCACAGAACGTAAACTATGAGACGGCTGATACAATCTTAAAGATGAAGTTAATACCAGGGTGCATCATCGCTCAAGGCCTTAAAAAGCATGGTCAACACCTTAAATCTAATCCACCAAAGCACAGGAAGCCAGTGCAAATCCTTCAAAGCTGACGTCATGTGATCAGATTTCGACAAAGCTGTCTGAAGCTTAGCAGCAGAATTTTGAACAAAAGAGAATGAATCATCGATTTAGAGAGGCCCAAGTACAGAGAATTACAGTAATCCAGAACAGATAATACCAAAGTTTGCAAAGCTGTCTGGAAATATACCTCAGAAAACAAATTCTTCAAACATCTTAATAATCTTAACCTGACGACAACAGTGGCGTAGCAGGGGGGGCTGCCACCTGGGGTGGGGTGGTTCGCCATTGCACCCCCCCCCCCGGGTGCAGCACAATGACATACCCTCCCCCCCGGAGCATCGACACCCCCAGACCAGCTCCCGCACCCTACCTTTAAAAAGAATGTCGGAATCCGAGGCAAGGTGCAGCCCCTCGCGCCTGCCCTGCACGTAAAAGAAATGTGGACCGTCAGGCCTTCTCTCGCTCTGTCTGTCCCGCCCTTGCGGAAATAGGAAGTTGCGTCAGCGGAGGGCGGGACAGATAGAGCGAGAGAAGGCCTGACGGTCCACATTTCTTTTACTTGCAGGGCAGGCACGAGGCGCTGCGCCTTGGATTCCGATATTCTTTTTAAAGGTAGGGTGCGGGAGCTGGTCGGGGGGTGTCGATGCGCCGAGGGAGGGGGAGCTGGCAGGGAGCACCCCCCCTGAGCTGACACCCGGGGTGGACCGCCCCTCCCACCCCCCCCCCCTTGCTACGCCACTGGACGACAACATTCCTTATTTGAAATTTGCAAGTTAGCTTTGAGTCTATTAGAACTCCAAGATACTTACTTACATTTGGTGGCGAAAACAATCTCAGTATCTGCAAAGTGCTCAGGATGTGAATGATTTGACAATAACAATATCTGTGTTATCCCTACATTTAACTTCAACTTATTGGTGCTAAACCAGGATCTTAACTTCTGCAAGCACATCTTCAAAAAGACAGAGTGTCAGAGACAGAACTCTTTACTGGGGAAAAAATGAATATCATTGCACACCCATACCAGAGAGAAAACAACAAATTGGTATCAAGTAGATATTAAATAGAACAGGGGAAAGAGTGAACCCTTGTGGTACACCCATAGTAACCGGTATCCAGGTTGAGTTCTCCTCGCCCAAACTGACTCAAAAATAACATTCAGATAGAACGGAACCATTCTAAGATCATTCCCTGAATCTATAAAGAAAATAACCAACTTGGCAAAATTTCATGGTGGATTCTGTCAAAAGTGTCAGAAATATCCAGGAAAACCATTAGATATTCCTCACCCCATTCAAATCCTGAAGCTTCTACTGGAGCCACACAGGGCCTGCTTGTTTCCTACCCACCTGCCGTCTGTAGTAGCAGTCGTCTCTGGGGGCCTCTGGAGGGGGGAGTGTGCTGGTCAAGGCCTCAGTATGTGCACAGTGCCCTCTGGCCTGCTGAACACTGAGGGGCCCTTTTACAAAGCAGCGGTAAGCCCAATACAGGCTTACTTCTCGCTAAAAGGAAAGCACCACCAGGCTAGCCCAGCAGCCCATCAGTAGTTTCCACCCCCAGTGCACGTCATTTCTGGCGCTAAAAAAAATATTTTAATTTTTGTAGTGCCAGTGTGTATCTCTGGTGGTAATCACTGCCTGGTTACTGCCGGGGTAGCATGGGAGCCCTTACCGCCACCTTAATGGGTGGCGGTAAGTGCTTCCACCTGAAATGGGTGCGTGGCAAGTGCTTCACTTGCCACATGTCCATTTCTTTAAAAAAAAAAAAAACACCTGCCTTTTACCCACTGTGATAAAAGGGGGCCTTGGTATGTGTCAAAAACACATGCCGATGCCAGCACAGGCCCCCTTTCCCACAGCTTCGTAAAAGGACCCTTGAGTAAACGCTAGTCTGTGCAATGGCAAAGGAGGCCTGCTGGTTTGTACCTGACTGGTCACTATTGTGAAGCAACAGGCATGTATATAACAGTTCCTTGTCCTTCTCATGTATATATCCCCCATATTTGTATATAATTGTTTTCCCTTCCCTCGACCTATCTTATTGAAGTTGTTTTAAAAATGTAAACCACCTGGTAGCGGAGCAAGGTATTACACTTTAGGAAAATGTTGTTAAAATATGTCATGGTGGTTTTACCTAAATAATCTCAATGCCGAGCCAGTGAATTTAATATTAAATATGTGTATTTAATACATTTAAAAGAGTTGTGTCCTTCTGTCTGTCCTTCCCTTATCCTTATTGGTCCTGTCTGTTTGTCCTGATTTAGATTGTAAGCTCTTTTGAGCAGGGACTGTCTTTCTTCATGTTCAATTGTAAAGCGCTGTGTACGACTGGTAGCGCTATATAAGTGATTTATAGTAGTAGTAGTAGTAGTAGTAGATAGGATGTTGAATATATAATTAGTTAAGCAAAAGAGTTGTTACCAGTTTACACAATAATAATGATAAAATGTTAGAATGTTTCTCTTTTAGAAATACTGCATTACTTCTGTCAACTTGAAAGGCAAATACTTAGATTAGTATTAACACAAAGCATTTTCTCCTTTTAATTTAATTATTCAAGTAAAATAACTCAGTTAAACACTTGACACTTAAATTTCTTTTCTTCCCTTTCAGGTTTTACACCATGAATATTCCTGAGGATTCCGCATCAGGTAAGTTTCTCTTTGCTCTCTTTCTATATATGTACCTCTCCATTCTTTATCTCTCTCTCTCTTACTTTTAAGTTTTGTTTTTTGTTCAGTCACATAGCTTTTTTCTCTTCCCAGGACTTTCTTGTATCATTGGGTGCCTGCATTCTTCTACAACCACAAGATCTTCTGGCAGCCGACCTATTAGCCTAACTGTACAAAATCAAATAAAGGAAAACCCTAGCTCCCTTAACATTTTTAGTCACGGTCCCTGTCTGGAAATTTTCAGAAGGAACTATAGTGGCCTTGCTAACTAAGGGCCTCTTTTACAAAGCTACACTAGCAATTCCTATGCGGTAAATGAGAGGAAGCCCATTCTATTCCTATGGGCTTCCTTTTATTTGCTGTGTGGGAATCGCTAGTGTGGCTTTGTAAAAGAAGCCTTAAATGAAATTAAATTTTAATTAAGTTTCCTGTCTACAATCTGCCTAAGCTTTAAAACTTTTTCTTAAGCTAATGAAGAGCATGGGTTTATTCACCAACGCAGCCTTTCCAATTCTGACACTCAGAATTACCTTAGAGCTTACATTCACTCATTCAGCCACCTTCAGTTTCATTACCTTATCCCTTTAAATTACTCTGCAGTCAATCAACATGCAGTTTTCAGCTTAAATCACACAATCTCTCAGTCCAGAAAAATTTCTCTACACTCATTTGGTTACAGCGATCACTCTCAGACACATTTGTGATCTCTACCCAAAGCATATCACCAGCAGTGTCAGTTTTCCTTATAGGTGATCTCTTTAACCTCTCACTCAACCACTTCCAGTCACTTTCCCAAACCCACAAACCACTCTTTTAAATCTGTGTTTGCAGAGATGCAACTAAATAGGTCTGTTCTCCATCAGTTCTTCAGCTCCTCTCTCAACTGACAACAGGTACCAGCAGCAGCAAGAATGATTACCCTTGTTAATAGGGAGACTCAGCACGCAGGTGCGTTCCTTCACTGACATCCACAGCATTCCAAAGCCTCTGTACTACATTTACCTTCACATTAGAGCACAAAAAAAAAAAAAAACAACCAACCAAACAAAAAACATTCCTTAAATGATCTCCCTACCTTGTCAGAGCTTCTCTGGATCCTTCCACACCCCTCACTTGCTGCTAACCAGCACTATCCCTGCTGCACAGCTCTGCAAAGAGACGAACTGCCCCTTATTTCTCCCAAAACCCGAGCACTGCCTGCCTCCATGGAGAAGGACAAGGAGACAGACCTGGTAGGGTTTATTTTTTAACCCTGGTTACATGTAGACAGGAAGCAGCAGTTTGCACAACTTTCTAAGCCCTGAGCAGTGGTTTCCCATGTCTATTTCAATCATAGATTACAGACTTTTCCTCCAGGAACTTGTCCAAACCTTTTTTAAACCCAGATATGTTAACCACTGTTACCACACCCTTCGGCAATGCGTTCCAGAACTTAACTATTCTTTGAGTGAAAAAAATATTTCCTCCTATTTGTTTTAAAAGTGTTTCCATGTAATTTCATCGAGTGTCCCCTGTCTTTGTACTTTTTGAAAGACTGAAAAATCGATCATCTTTACCCGTTCTACACCACTCAGGATTTTGTAGACCTTAATCATATCACTCTCAGCTGTTTCTTTTCCAAGCTGAAGAGCCTTAACCTCTTTAGCCTTTCTTCATATGAGAGGAGTTCCATCCCCTTTATCATTTTGCTCATTCTTCTTTGAACCTTCATTAATTCCGCTATATCTTTTTTGAGATACGGCGACCAGAACTGAATGCAATACTCAAGGTGGGATTGCACCATGGAGCGATATAGAGGCATTATAATATTCTTGGTCTTATTTACCATTCCTTTTCTAATAATTCCTAGCATTCTGTTTGCTTTTTTGGTCGCCACTGCAGTCTGGGCAGAACATTTCAGCTTACTGTCTATAATGATACCTAGATCTTTTTTCTTGGGTGCTGACTCCCAAGGTGCACCCTAGCATCATGTAACTATGATTTGAATTATTCTTCCCAATGTGCATCATTTTGCATTTGTTCACATTAAATTTCATCTGCCATTTGGATGCCCAGTCTTCCAGTTTCCTAAGGTCTTCCTGCAATTTTTCACAGTCTATGTGTTTTGACAACTCTGAGTACTTTTGTGTCATCTGCAAATTTAATCACCTCACTTGTTCCAATTTCCAGATCATTTATAAATATGTTTACTAGCACCGGTCCCAGTACAGATCCCTGCAGCACTCCACTATTCACCCTTCCTCATTGAGAAAAATGGCCATTTAACTCTACCCTCTGTTTTTTTGTCCAATAACCAGTTCCTAATCCACAAAACAATATTGCTTCCTATCTCGTGACTTTTTAATTTTCTCAGGAGTTTCTCAATAGGAACTTTGTCAAAAGCTTTCTGAAAATCTAGATACACTATCACATCAACTGGCTCACTTTTTGTTTCAAGAAATGAAGCATATTGGTGAGGCAAGATTTCCCTTGGCTGAACCCATGCTGCTTCTGTCCCATTAAAACATGTTTGTCTATCCAGCTTATAATTGAAAAAGAAAAACGCCTATATTGCGACCCAAATCGGGACATAGACGTTTATCTCACAAAAACGAATAAAGCGGTATAATCGAAAGCCGAATTTGGACGTTTTCAACTGCACTCCGTCGCGGATGCGGATAAAGTTGATGGGGGCGTGTCAAAGGCGTGGTGAAGGCGGAACTGGGACGTGGTTATCGGCTGATCAGAGATAGGCTCCTTTCGCCGATAATGGAAAAAAAATATGCGTTTTTAGCGAGAATTTAGGGCACTTTTCCTGGACCCTGTTTTTCCACGAATAAGGCCCCAAAAAGACCAGATGACCACTGGAGGGAGTCGGGGATGACCTCCCCTGACTCCCCCAGTGGTCACAAACCCCCTCCCACCACAAAAATATGCCGTTTCACAACTTTTTATGTTCACCCTCAAATGTCATACCCACCTCCCTGGCAGCAGTATGCAGGTCACTGGAGCAGTTATTAGGGGGTGCAGTGGACGTCAGGCAGGTAGACCCAGCAGAAAAATGTGGAGTGTGCAGGGAAGAAGGCTGGAGTGTGGGTTCATGGAGAGGGCTGGAAAAAAGATGGCTGGAGTGTGGGTTTAGGGAGGGGGACTGGAGTATGAATGCAAAGGGGGCTGGAAAAAAGGTAGCCGGAGTATAGGTGCAGGGAGGAGGGCTGGAAAAATATGGATGGTGTGTATGTGCTAGGGGAGGCCTGGAAAAAGGGTTGATGGAGTGTGTGTGCAGGGGGAAACTGGAAAAAAGATGGAGTTTGTGGGGCTGGAAAAGGTGTATGGAGTGTGGATGCATGGAGGGGGCTGAAAAAAAGGTGGATAGAGTGTGGGAGGGCTGGAAAAAGTGGATGAGGAGTGTGTGTGTACACTATGTGTGTGTGTGTGTGTGTGTACATGCCAGACCATGGGGTGGAGGTCTGCATGAAAGTGCATGGAAAACGGCGGTGGGGGTGGAGGGTATTTCATGCTTGGGGGAGATGCTAGCCCTTTTAATAAGGGAATTCTGCACAAAAATATCTAATATAATAAAACGCACCCTCAACGTTCTGAGGACAACGTTCTGTGAAGCCATGAAGCCATCTGACGTCACTCCCAGGCTGAAGGGTTCGTGGATTCGTGGTGTGAAGCCTTCAAGCCAGCCAGCCGTCTCTGCCCCACCCTCGCGTCAAACGTCATGACGTCGAGGGCGGAAAAAAAAACCCAAACAAATCCGGCAGCGAAGCGTCAGGGAAGGAGGCGGCGCTCCCGACGTCTAGCCTTCCCTTCGCTGTGTTCCGCCTTCTTCTGACGTCAAGGATGACGTCAAAAGAAGGCGGAACACAGCGAAGGGAAAGCTAGACGTCGGGAGCGCCACCTCCTTCCCTGACGCTTCGCTGCCGGAACCGCCACGGAGGTAAATTTAAAAAGAAGAAAAAAAACAAAAAGGGATGTTGGGGGGAGAGAAGAGGGTGGCCAGTAAAGAAGAACAATGGGAGCGGGAGGGCAGGGGAGAAACGACAGCATGGATGCGAAGGGGGGGGGCATGGATGTGAAGGGGGGGGAAAGAGGGCGGGCCAGGCTGGGACATGGGAGAGAGAGGAGCATGGATGCGAGGGGGGGTCATGGAAGGGAGAGAGGGGACTTGCTGGAAAAGGATGAATGGAGGTGGCAGGGGACAGAGGAGCATGGATGGGCATGGATTGGGAGGGCAGGGCTCAGGGAGAGAGGGGAATTGCTGGAAAGGGATGAATGGAGGGGGCAGGGGACAGAGGAGCATGGATGGCCATGGATTGGGAGGGCAGGACTCAGGGAGAGAGGGGAATTGCTGGATAGGGATGAACGGAGGGGACAGATGGGCATGGATGGATATGGATTGCAGGGCAGGCCTCAGGGAGAGAGGGGAATTGCTGGATAGGGATGAATGGAGGGGCCAGGTCACAGAGGAGCATGGATGGGCATGGATTGGAAGGGCAGGACTCAGGGAGAGGGGAATTGCTGGATAAGGATGAATGGAGGGGACAGATGGGCATGGATGGATATGGATTGCAGGGCAGGGCTCAGGGAGAGAGGGGAATTGCTGGATAGGGGTGAATGGAGGGGGCAGGTGACAGAGGAACATGGATGGGCATGGATTGGGAGGGCAGGGCTCAGGGAGAGAGGGGAATTGCTGGAAAGGGATGAATGGAGGGGGCAGGGGACAGAGGAGCATGGATAGGCATGGATTGGGAGGGCAGGGCTCATGGAGAGAGGGGAATTGCTGGATAGGGATGAATGGAGGGGACAGATGGGCATGGATGGATATGGATTGCAGGGCAGGCCTCAGGGAGAGAGGGGAATTGCTGGATAGGGATGAATGGAGGGGACAGGTGACAGAGGAGCATGGATGGGCATTGATTGGGAGGGCAGGGCTCAGGGAGAGAGGGGAACTGCTGGAAAAGGATTAATGGAGGGGGCAGGGGACAGATGGGCATGGATTGGGAGGGCAGGGCTCACACTCTCTCTCTCATATACAATGTCTTTCTGACTCTCACTCTCACTCTCACACACTCTGTCTCACACTGTATCACATTCACTCTCTATGTGCCACACAGTCACTCACACACTCGCTTGGTCTCATACACTCACTCTCACAGAGAATCTGTGTCTCACACACACTATCTCTCTCGCCCACACACACACACTCTCTCTCACACTGTGTCTCACATACACACTTGCACACACTCTCATTGTCACACACACACTCTCTCACAAACACACTCACACCCAGACTCACTCTCTCTCTCACACACTCACACTTTCACTCTGACTCTCAAACAGTCACTCTCACATACACTCTCCCAAACATACACACTCCGAGGAAAACCTTGCTAGCGCCCGTTTCATTTGTGTCAGAAACGGGCCTTTTTTACTAGTTACAAATAAAGTGCACAGAATTTTCCATTTTTTTGTGCAGAATTCCTCCTGGAATAATATACCGCAAATATTGAGTACATCTAAGCTGTTTACAAAAAATAAAATTAATATATAGGGAGCAGGAAAGATACAAAAGGAAGCTAGATTACAAGTACATAATAATAATGAAAGGGAGAACACATGACCAATTACTTATGTAAAGATACAAAAGGAAGGGAGGGAGTGAAAACCACAAGGCACAATGAATCAGTAAAAGGGAAAGAAAAGCTGCTGCATGGCCAGAAAGAGAGGAAAAGAATCAAATTGTGGTGGAAGGAAAAACGCAGTGAAAATAGAACATTTTCAATAAAGTTTTGAATTTCAGAAAAGACAGTTCAGAGTGAAGATATCAAGGGAAAGAATTCCATAAGGTAGGAGCAAGAGCAGTAAAGCAAGCAGAACTACAGAAGATGAGAGAGAACAACAAACAGGTGCTAATTATCAGAAGGCAGAGCATGTGTCAGTTGATAAGGAACTAGAAAACTATACAATAAAGATAGAAAGCCACAGTGAAGAATATGTGAAGACATAGGGGTCCTTTAACGATGCTGTGGCTAGTGCCAGTGCGTGTTTTTTATGCGTGCCGAGGCCCCCTTTTACCGCAGCGGGTAAAAGGCAGGTGTTTTTAAAAAAAGAAATGGACATGCGGCAAGTGAAGCACTTGCCGCGCACACATTTCAGATGGGAGCACTTACCACCATCCATTGAGGTGGCGGTAAGGGCTCCCATGCTACCCTGGCGCAGCACTTCCCGATTACCGCCGGGTACACACCGGTGCTACAAAAATACAAATATTTTTGTAGAGCCGCAAATGGCGGTATTTCCATTTTAGCGAGCAGTAAGTCTGCATTGGGCTTACCACCACTTTGTAAATGGGCCCTTTAGTTAATAGCTTAAACGGTACACAAAAATGAATAGGCAACCAGTGTTCCGCAATAAAGAAAGGTGCTACACTAACAAATTTCTTAGCCTCATAAAGAAGTTTAAGAGCAATATTCTGAATAACCTGGAGTTGGTGCAATAGGTAAAATACATCTGGTCTGGGCTTCCATGATGGCATTTTGAAACAACAAAGAAAAAAAGTAGGGTTGCATGAAAAACCTTCCAATCCAATCAAGGAGACATATAATGATGTTGAAGGAAACAGACCT
This sequence comes from Microcaecilia unicolor, assembly GCF_901765095.1. Lineage (NCBI taxonomy): Eukaryota > Metazoa > Chordata > Amphibia > Gymnophiona > Siphonopidae > Microcaecilia > Microcaecilia unicolor. The sequence continues at coordinate 308,350,303 of NC_044033.1, forward strand.
GTGTCTAAATTTGTGATAAATACACGCCTTGATACAGCGATTTTTTGCGAAACTGAGGCCTGAGCCGGTGTGTTTGGAACCCATGACACTTCTTTATCTATACCTGCATGCTTAAAAATTAAGTTTTTTTTCTTTGTTACATTTGTACCCCGCGCTTTCCCACTCATGGCAGACTCAATGCGGCTTGCATGGGGCAATGGAGGGTTAAGTGACTTGCCCAGAGTCACAAGGAGCAGCTGCCTGTGCCTGAAGTGGGAATCAAACTCAGTTCCTCAGTTCCCCAGGACTAAAGTCCACCACCCTAACCACTAAGTTCAACTTGTTATTATTAGTTCTTTTGATATGGATCCCCTCCTTTTGTGATTTTGTGGATTCTTTTAGTATCCTTCACCTTTTGAAACACAAGGGTTTTTCTGTCTGTGATGAGAACACCCTCCGATGTTAGAAGAGCACTACGGCTCTCAATGTGAAGCCTTGTATATATATATAGGCTGGAGGTTGGGGAATTCTGAGGCTTTTCCCTTGTTGTATTTTCAAAATTAGAACAGATACACTCCACAGAATCTTTAGTGGGATAGATTCAAGTACTTTTTCCTGTGCCACAGCTATTTTGAGAGCTTTTTTCTTTTTTGATTACTTGGTGATATTAATAAATACACAAGTAGACTTGACATATAGCGACTGTCACTGGAATGCATGGGACATTTTACGTAGGGTGGCCTTTCCTTCTTTTTGTTTTGCATCTGTGATTTTTAAACAACGCCCATGCCTGATTTAAAGTCCTAACCTTTGCGACTGATCCTTTTATCTTCTTTGTAACCATTTTTTTTCATTTTATCGTATTCGCCCTTTCAAAAATTAAATGCTGCTACAGTTGATTTCTTTAGTGACTTTACTCCAGATATCTGCTCAAATTTGATCATGTTATGAACACTGTTTCCCAGCGGACCAAACATCGTCACCTCTCGTACTATGCCCTAGGACTAGATCTAAAATAGCTCCCCCTTTTGTCGGTTCTTAGACCAGTTGCTCCAAGAAGCAGTCATTTATTATGCAAGGAATTTTACCTCTCTAGTGCTCCCTGATGTAACATTTATCCAGGTAACAGAAGAGAGGGTCAGAAGTACACAAGCAGCAGCAACACAACAAAACCCACAAAAGGCCTTCAAGACTGGAACAAACAAGAGCCCTTTATTTAATAGATCCAACACGGGCCATGTTGCGGCATGTCTATGCCTGCTTCGGGGGTCAATGCTGAGAAGAACCCTTGATGAGCACAGATAAATATTTAAAAAAGCAGCACATTCGCAGTCCAGGTATGTCAAGGTGCTTCAACGTGCAGCTAACAGTACTGTGAGTGCGCAGTAAATAAACCCAACAAAAATGAGGACTACAAAAGCACAGTATGATCACAATCATTTTTTTACTGAGGTCAATGAAACCAACTGTGGCATCTGAGCCCCTCAAGGTTCCCGTGGATGCCAAATCTCCTACAAAACAAAAGTTGGTGGAGACAGGGTTCAGGTGATGGGCCTTTTTGGTGTTTTATATATTTTATGACATGTGCAATGCTCTTCACATAGTCTGTGACAGATGGCTACAGCCAGGTGGTGGGAGGGGTGGGTATGCAGTACACAGGTGCAGGTGCTGTGTGAGCTGAGGAGGCCATGGTGACCTTTCTGTGGAACATGTGCACTGTTGGTGGGAGGTGGTGTTGGGCAGTGGGGTAAACCTGGTGTGCCATGGGGTGGTTCAATGTACTTTGGTGAGCTGCTGCCCACATTCCCATCAGTATATAGGCGTGGGGCAGCATGCTGGTGCTGGGGAGGGGGTCCAGATGTGTGCAGGCCCTCATTTCTGCATTGAAGGGTTAGTGGAGGGGGCCCCGTAATTACTTGTCATTGGATCTTCTGGACATTCTGATTTCAGCAATGTTTTTTTTTTATTCATTCTTAAGAAACTTATAGTAACAACAAAGGGACCTCACTGTATCTGACCCTGCTTACATATGGTGCTTGCACATGAGTGGTGCTGTGAACCTGTGGGTCACTGCTTCACATTCACCTTTCCAGGCTGCCTCTAATAGACCTCCTGCCAACCATTGTGGGGTGGCAGGTGGTGGTGACATTTGAAAATTTCTGTCCTATGGCTGAGGCACAGAAGCTCTGAAAAATTAGACTGCCTGTGCTGAGACATGACCAGGCACACTAAGGAACATTCCTCCACTTGTAGGATGTATATATGCACGTTTGCCATGTGGAGGGAACGTGCTGCCATTACTGCGGATGTTTCCTCGACATGGGGACCAGTACCGCTATTGCACGTTTTGCGTAGTGTATTTCCAATTAGTGGAGATGTTTATCTCAGAACATCTATGATGTTTGTGGTGCATCCTCTTTCTAAATGTATTTCTTGTGTAATTTCAAATATCGGAACATGTTTATTTATTTATTTCTTTCATTACGGGGGTCGCATTTTTAAACATTTTCCTGTGAACGTTTATTTCACCATTTGGATGTCATATCGAAAATGTTCCTCCACGCCTCCTAATCATATCAAAATGTTGGAAGAAAACAAATGAGACCAGCAAGGTGGTCCTGTTAATTCCTTCCTGTGCTGATTGTTTTTTTTTTTTTTTAAATAGTACTTAAATCCAAGTGATCAGGAGTTGATGGCATTCTCTGCATTAAAGATAATTGTAATTCCTCCCTTCTAATCCCAGGCAGAAAATACATCACCTGTAAGGGAGGAATCGTCTCAGATGAAACTTGCAAAACTTCAAGAAAGTATTTCTTAAAAGTCTTCTAAGGGGACACTGTAGGGAAGTTAAGGAAGCACAGATTGAGACACCTGGTAAAGTTCTCCATTTGCTCAGTTCTGTAATATACCACTTCCTTGTCTTTTATCAAGGTTGTATTAACCTCTTTAATCCCCTTCAGCTACCACTCTTTCTCAAACCTCCCTTGAGTTGGTATCTTGATTCAAGGCTAATACCTTAAGTTGAACACTTAACCAATTTAGGGGGAGGGGGGGCAGCAAGCAACCTATCATTCTCACCCCCCCCCCCCCCCAGGGGGATACAGCCTTCTCCCCTTCTTTTCAAGGTCTGTACCGCAGATTCCATTCCAGTGCAGAGGAAACTGCCATGTCCCAGGAGCCAAAGGAGTAGCCTAGTGGTTAGAGCACTGGCCGACAACCAAGAAAGGTTGGTTCAAATCCCACTGCTGCTCCTTGTGATCTTTAGCAGGTCACTTAAGCCTCTCTTGCCTTATGTACAAAAGTTAGATTGTGAGCCGAAAGGGAAATATCTAGTGTTCCTGAGTGTAACTCACTTTGAGCTACCACTGAAAATATGTGAAGTTAAATCTAAATAAATAAACCCCTAGACCCCCCCCCCCCCAACAGCTCAGGGAAGGCAGAATGGCATTTTCTCTCCCAGCATGCTCAGTCAGCACGCCTCCAACGGGACTCCCAATGAAGCTGTCCGCCCTCCACAACTTCCCCAGTTTGCCACAAGGGAAAACGGTCCACTCTGCTGTACACAGGAAGGTATTGAAATCTCTAGGGCAGGGATTCAAAATACAAACCAGTCAAGTTTTCAGGGTACTCTTCATGAATATTCACAGGACATATTTCCATTTACTGCCTCCATTGTATGCAGACTTATCTCATGTATATTCACTAATGATATCCTGAAAAGCAGACTAGTTTGCAGGCCTCCATGACTGCAGTTTGACACCCCTGCTCCAGGGGATAGATGCAAACCTTCCCTTTCACTCTGGTGGGCATAATGAACAGAGGAAAAATGGTATAAGGCCAGTTCTCACCAATTCCTACCCAGAACAATTCCCACCAAAGACTCCATCCCCCCGCCCCGGTCATTTTCCACCCTCCCTAGCCTTTTTTTTTTTTTTAGTTTTTTACCAACCTTTGCTTCTTTCTTGTATTGGGTCCCATAAATCCTGGTAATTTCTAATAAATTGTAATCAGTGTGTCATTTTGAGGGTGTGAATTAGGTTGAAACCTAGTTTTGGGGTGTGTGGGGGGCATTCCCCTCCCCCCCCCCCCATGAACTGCAGTTTGTATTTATTTATTTATTTATTTACTTTTTTTATGACATTTAAATCCCAGATTAAATATGAATTAGGTTGAAACTTGGTTTGGGGGAGCTGCATATCTGGAAGGGGAAGGAGATGTGTTAAATATAATGTTGTGGGGGGGGGGGGGGGGGGAGTGTGAGGGGGTACTGCCCCCCCCCAAACAATCCAGAAGAGGAAAGGGAGGGAGATTACTTTTCCTAGTATGTTTTGTATTTTTTGGGTTATGGGTGGGAATTGTCCTCCGTGGTGTGGTGGGAATTGGTTCTGTGTGAATTGGCCTAGGTGGGAATTGTCCAGATGGGAATTAGTAGGTGGGAACTGTCCAGGTGGGAACTGACCTAGAACCTGGAAAAATATACAAGGAGGTAAACCAATCCACCCACAGAGCCCAAACGCTCCCTCAGGGCTCACGCCATGATCTTGCTGGGCCTGGGACACCTGGAGCTCTTCACTTTATCAGCTATAGGTCCAGCTGAGCAGGCCGTACCTTATACAGATGTGCAGTAGATGCAGATGTAAGGTTTGGGATGTGTGTGAGTAACATTTTCAGCTTTTTTTTTTTTTTTTGCAGGAGTGTGTCATTGATGTATTATCTAGCAAAGTCTGTGTAGAATGACTTTACACTTGTGTAGAACATGTGCCGTGAAACAGCAGAGTCTATGGAACAGAGCTGAGCTGAAAGCATGATGCTGACAATGCAGCTTGTGTGCCAGCACTGGAAGATGTTAGAAACACCCATTACCCCTCTTGTTGTTTGCAGAATATTAGTTGCATTTAGTGGATTGATTTTCTTTTGGTGATCTGGAAGTAGCTTCTAATTGAGTTTTGCAGGATCAAGGAGAAATGACCTCAGTGAGAGTGCATGCTTGGCGCTTCTGTGCAAAACAGAATGTACTACAGTAAAAATCAATCAATTGCTTTGGACTGGACATTATGGAATATTTCTCTGTTTGAAATGGCCACTAGCATGAAAATTTGCCTTGTGTAAATGAAACGTGTGTGCGTGAAATCCAAGTCCAAAATTCAGAACACAGCACATGAAAGTACCAGATGAGATTCCAGCAAAATTCAGTATATGGAGCTGAAAATATTCAGTTCAACTCACAGTCCTAAATACTGGAGTCAATATTCACTCAGCAGTGGTCAGTGTTTTGCTTATCATGCATTACACGAATGATCTCTAATGTTTCTCATACCTCACACTAACACTATCTGCTTTAATCTCACCTAGAATGTAAACCACACTGAACCCTGGAAAGGGGATATTAGCAGTGTATAAGAATTGATTTGAATTATTGCTGCTGGCTTTATTCCTGGATGTTCAATGCCAGGCCATGTCTAAAATTTAGCTGGTTAAGGGCCCCTTTTACTAAGCTGCATAGGCGCCTATGCCAGGGGCATAGCCAGACTTCGGCGGGAGGTGGGTCCAGAGCCCAAGGTGAGGGGACACGTTTTAGCCCCTCCCCAGGGCCGCTGACTCCCCCCCCGCCATTGCCGCCGCCGCCACCACCACCGCCACCGCCACCGCCACCGCCACCGCCACTACCAACTTTGATGACTCCTGCCGCCGACCCTCTCGACCCCCCTCCCGCTGCCAGCCCTCCCCGCCATCGCCGTCGCCATGGGCTACCTTTGCTGGCGGGGGACCCCAATCCCCGCCAGCCGAGGTCCTCTTCTTCCCGCGAAGGCTTCGTTCTGTTTCTGACATCCTGCACATTGTATGTGCAGGACGTCAGACTGACAGAAACAGAACGAAGCCTTGCAAGATGGCTTTGTTCTGTTTCTGTGAGTATGACGTCCTGCACGTGTACAACGTACAGGACGTCAGAACAAAGCCTTCGCAGGAAGAAGAGGACCTCGGCTGGCGGGGATTGGGGTCCCCCACCAGCAAAGGTAACCCATGGCGATGGCGGTGGGGGAGGGTTGGCAGTGGGAGGGGGGTCGAGAGAGTCGTCAGTGGGAGGGAGGGTCGAGAAGGTCATCGGCAGGGGGGGTCCAGGGCTAAATCTATGGGGGCCCGGGCCCCAGTGGCCCCACGTAGCTACGCCACTGGCCTACGTGCTCTGAACACGTGCCAAATTGGAGTTACTGCCCGATTACAGCGTGGCCTTTGCGGTAATTTCAATTTTGGCGCACATCCGCTACACACGTCTGGAAAATATTTTTTATTTTCTGGCATGTGTAACGGACGTGCGCCAAGTAGCATTTGATGCACATAGATCATTGCTGCCCAGATTCTTTACCGCTAGGTCTATGGCTGGTGGTAAGGTCTCACACCCAAAATGGATGCTCGGCAATTTTGATTTTGCCGAACATCCATTTTCGGCCTTTTTTACAGGCACGCTAAAAAATGGATCGGCGCGCACCCAAAACCCGCACCTACACTACTGCAAGCCATTTTTCAGCGTACCTTTGTAAAAGGATCCCTAAGGGCGATATTTAGCAGTTTACTGGCTATGATCCTATTTATGCGGTTAGCTTAGCTGGTTAAGGGCTGTATATTGACACTTATTTATTACATTTGTATCCCACGCTTTCCCACTCAAAGCACGTTCAATGCGGCTTACATAGTAATAGGGAATAGAGAATATTGTTGGAGAAAGTAAAAGTTAAATATACCAGAATAATAGAAGAAATGAGTAGGTAGAGATAGGCAATGGAGAAGGGAGTAAGGTAGGAGATACAGTCTAGGTCAGTGTCGTTGTCACATGGATATGTGTTAGGTAGATGGGTTCATAAGATTAGTCTGGGTCATTAGGATGGGCTTGCTTGAATAAATGTGTCTAAAGCCGCACTAGCAATTCCTGCGTGGTAAATGAGAGGAAGCCCATTCAATTCCTATGGGCTTCCCCTCAGTTGCCAAGTGGGAATCGCTAGGGCAGTTTTGTAAACGAGGCCCTAAGTGCTGACTTCACCCCTAGACTGCCCACAAAATAGCTGGTTTCAGTTTAGGTACTAACGGGTCATTTTTATTTTCAGTGGCACAACCCAATTAAACGCCCTGAATATACCCGGTTAGCCCCGGACAAGTGATTTAAAAGGCCTGGAGCTGTTTCTGGCTGTTTAAATTGCTTTGACTATTGACTCCATTAAGTTCAGCTTTTTAGAGGTTTTGCTCCTGCCTTTCTAATGGAGAAGGTGGGGTTGCTTGATGCAGGCTAACACACAAATTAGAATCTGCAAATGAATATCTCATAAGTACATAAGTATTGCCATGCTGGGAAAGACCAAAGGTCCATCAAGCCCAGCATCCTGTTTACAGGATCACAAATACCTGGCAAGATCCCCAAAAAGTACAAAACATTCTATACTGCTTATCCCAAAAATAGTGGATTTTCCCCAAGTTCATTTAATAATGGTCTATGGACTTTTTCTTTAGGAAGCAGTCCAAACCTTTTTTTAAACTCCGCTAAGCTAACTGCCTTTACCACATTCTCTGGCAACGAATTCCAGAGTTTAATTACACGTTGAGTGAAGAAACGTTTTCTCCAATTCGTTTTAAATTTACTACATTGTAGCGTCATCACATGCCCCCTTCCAAACCACCATCCTCAACTATTAGATTTTTTTAAAAAAACAGATTGAGAGGGTTATTCAGGGCTACCCCAAAGCAATGGAGGGCTCTGCCTAGAGATATTCAGTGTTGGAAAGGTGACGGACTTGCTGTTTCGATTCACCTTTAACTTGTGAGTTTCCTTTCTGCAGTTATTGGCCTTAATTGTACTTATTTTGCCTTATCACTGGTCCTTTTTCTGGCAGATGTGCAGTATCATTAACGAGGCTGTTGATGTTCTCATGCAGAACGCTGGATCGGCTGGTTCTAGTATGCCTGTGTCCTCTGATTGAAGGGTCATTGATTTTTATATGCATTCCATTATGTGAGTATTAGATTACTGGAGTGGTAGGAGACTAAATGTTATTGGGTTCCCACCATAGGGGCAGACAGCTGTGTTTTAGTTTGTGTTGACTTATTTTATGCTGATTTTAAATTTACAAGCCCTTTTATTAAGTCCTAATGTGGGCGTAACCCGCAGGAAAAGGCTTACTGCAAAACACCTAATGCAACTCTTTGTGATTCTGGGCAAATCATTTAACCCTCCATTGCCTCAGGCACCACAAAGATTGTGAGCCTACTAAGGGCAGAGAAAATACCTGCATATAATATATGTAAACAACCTTGAATGTATCACAGAAAGGCAGTATGTAAATAATCAAATAACAAAAAAATTAACTGGTAGCACCAGCTTTAGCAGCAATAATTGCAACCAAACACTTCCTATAATTTGATATCAGTCTTTCGCAAGGCTGTTGGGGAATCTTAGCCCGCTCTTGTTTGCAGAGCTGCTTTAATTCAGACACCTTTGTGGGTTTTCATCCATGAACTGCTCATTTCAGATCCTGCCACAGCATCTCTACTGGATTTGAGATGGGATTTTGACTAGGCCAATCCAAAAGTTCAATTTTAGTTTCTCCTCAGCCATTCAGATATAGACTTCATTTTGTGTTTTGGAACATTGTCTTGCTGCATAACCCAATTACACTTCAGATGACCAGACATTCTCCTTAAGAATTTTCTGGTACAGTGCAGAATTCATGGTTCCTTCAATAATGGCAAGTTTTCCAGGTCCTGAGGCAGGAAACCATCCCCACAACATCAAACTACCATCACTATGTTTAACTGCTGGTATAATGTTCTTACTGTGTGGAAAGCTGTATTGCTTTACACCAGACATAATGGGACCTGCATTGTCCAGAGTTCCACTTTTGACTTGTCTGTCCATAAAACATTTTTCCAAAGGTGATAAAGGCCAACCAAATTTTGCTCTTGATTATGGCACTAAAAGTGGCCCAAAATCCTTTTTCTGCTCAGTTTCAGCCAAAAGGTTATTTTAATTGTCATCCATGTTTTCAGTTTTGGCTGAAAATGACCATGTGTTTTTGGTGGAAGCCAAAAATGTGTGTTTTGTTCCATTTTTCTCTTTTCCTACCCCCATGAACAAGAGTTGACCCCCCACCCCCAGGCCTATTTTAAAATCCCTAGTGGTCTAGGGATGTAGTTGGGTCAGGAGCAATCCCCAGTGTGGAGGAGTGGCCTAGTGGTTAGGGTGGTGGACTTTGGTCCTGGGGAACTGAGGAACTGAGTTTAATTCCCACTTCAGGCACAGGCAGCTCCTTGTGACTCTGAGCAAGTCACTTAACCCCAGGTACAAATAAGTACCTGTATAAAATATGTAAGTCGCATTGAGCCTGCCATGAGTGGGAAAGCGCGGGGTACAAATGTAACAAAAATAAAATAAATAAATAAAATAAATTAATCCTGCCCATTCTGGTTCTGATCTTGGCTGCCACAACTGGGACATCACTCCTGCCCTGTCTACATCACTAGACCACCAAGGATTGTAAAGTCATTAAGAATTCCAGAACCATGTAGAAAAAATGTTATTCACACGAGTTTAGTGCATGAATCTTTTTGCCAGGTCTAGGACAGCATAGAATGATTGGTTGCAAGGAGTGGATATCTATCAACACCCTTCTCTCTCTCCAATCCGACTATCCTGCCCGACCATCCTGCTTTCTGCAAGGGGTCTCTTCTGCCATCATCCCCTACAACCTGACCCTGACCAGACCCCATTTCCCCCTTCCCCCTCTTCCAAAAATATCCTTGGTTGTCTAGTGGCACCTTCCCTCCTTCCCCCCCCTCCCAGAATTATCTTCTGATAGCTGATTGGCATATGATAACTTACTAACCAGTCAAGACAAGTTCCTGGCATGACTTCCAAATGGGGAATGAAGTCTGGCATGATAGGTTTTTTTTTTTTACTGAACCATAGCAGCCTTAAAGTCAACATGATGAAGCTTACATAATGCCAAGTTAGAAGGAGACCTGGAACAGCGCCAATGCCAATCTTATCATTCAAAATGTTTAACAAGTGAAGATCTCCATGATACCAAGAATGTTTATGCGAAGGACATTTGGCATGTGATCTAAGTGGGGCAAAAGTATTCAGACATTATTCCAGGACTCCACCTGTTGTTCTAAAGTCCATTGCTCAAAGCAAACTGGGCTTGTAACGTTTCATTTAGACTGGTTTTAGCCAGTCTAAATTAAACATTGCAGCGGTTAATGCACAGAGGCTTTCAGCCACTGCATTACCATGCATGAAAGCAATGACTGAAAGTCCTATGCTAATGAACTAACTAGTATTAATCCAAGCTCATTAGCGATTTCCATGCAATGCCCAGAGAAACGGTGCATGGAAACCCTCTGCCCTAGCGACTAAAATCTACCGACAGCTCCGGAGCTGTCAGTAGATTTTTGTCATTAGGGCAGGGTGACTTTTGCAGCCGCACTTCCTTCTCCCAAACACAGAAAAGTCTCCTAACACAGGGCAGGAGGAAGCATGGCTGCACGGCACTCCTCCCCGCATCATTTTCTGCCACCCGAACACACTCATGGAGACTGCTGATCCCTAAACTAAGCAATGCAGCCATTGCTCTCCTCCAGTTGAGATCCCAGTTCCCGGTGAGGCAGCAAGATCATCCTGGGCAATGTAGCACAGAAATCAAAACTGTTCCTTCTTCTCCTCCCTTCCTCCTCCCTGTTTACTGCCTACCACACAGCTCTTGTGGGCATGTGCCAGGGCCGCCAAGAGATACAGCTGGGCCTGGGGCAGAATTGGACCACCACATGCCACCCTCCCCACTTACGTCACTGCTCCCACCCACTCATGCCACTGCTCCCTCTCGCCCACCCACCCATTACCTTTCTGTCTCTGCCTCCACGGGGGTGCCTGGGCCTGGCGCCGGCAAGCCTCTTTCTGCCTGTCTGCTCTCACAGTCCATCCTCTCTTGCTCATGCCTGCAGTTGGGACCCAGGTGACTGCATTAATGCAATATCTTGCTAATACAATCGTCTGGGTTATGGGCAGCACATGGGAGCTGGGGAGAGGACAGACCTGGGAGCAGGCAGGAAGAAACTTGGAGGCCGGGCCCAGGGAATTTTGCCCCCTGCCCCCTGCCAAGAACATTCCGACCCCTTTACCAACCAAAGCTCAACACTAACAACATGCATATAATTTGCATGCTGTTAATGTTGAGCATCGGTCAATTAGTTGAGATTGGTGTTCCAAATGATGTTTTCTGGTGCTGTGCATCTCCCCCTGAGAGACAAAATTTACCAGCTTAGGGACACTATAGGCGGTAACCTGATTATGATTCAAATCAGACAGATTCTGGGAAAACCTAGTTCTAGACTCAATCCTCTAATTTTCCTTCTGTAAGAATCCTGGGAGAAGTGCTATGATGGAGAGAAAAGCTGCACTGGCATTACCTGCTGGAAAATTGTGTTGAAACAAATAAGATAGAATTGGGATTAAATAGGCAATCTCAGTGTATTCTTTAAATATTATTTGGTTCACTTGTATCCCACATTATGCGGGCTCAATGTGGCTAACAAAGTTATTAGAAAATTACATAAATATTACTCTGCTTATCTAACAAAAGCAGTTTATAGTATAGGTAGTTATTTTAGAAGTTCTATTCTTGTTTTAGATGTCTGAAAACTGGCATTTAGACGTCCATATTGCAGGGACGTCCAAATCCTAATTTTACAAAGGCAGGATATGAATATCAGACACTGTAGATTGCTCATCTGGCAAGGGGGAGTGGTATGGGAGTGTTTTGGGCAGGACTAGGAAATGCCAAAAATTTTAATGTCTGGTGTATGGGAGGCGGGGATAGTGCTGGGCAAGACTTCTACGGTCTGTGCTTTGAAAATGGCAGATACAAATCAAGGTAAGGTATACACAAGAAGTAGCACATATGAGTTTATCTTGTTGGGCAGACTAGATGGACCGTGCAGGTCTTTTTCTGCCGTCATCTACTATGTTACCACGTCACTATGTAACTCTGATCACAGAAGGGAAAGGGACTTCCAAGTCTAAAAAGATGGATGTTTGTATTTAGACCTGGTACTTGTCTTGTCCAGGTTATAGAAAGGTTCTCTGACTGAGCAGTTCTCCATTGAATGGAGATTATAGAAGTCACAGTAGGTATTTTTCTGTTCTCGGACTGCTCACAATTAAAAGAAAAAAAAAGGGAACGAAAATGACAACAAGCTACGTTGGGATTTGAACAGGTGCTCTCTCTCAGAGGTGGCTGCTTTAACACCTAGGCCATTCTTACACATATACAACTACATGGCCGTTTTATCATATGGATGTACCTCAGCTGCCACATAGCAGTGCATGCCCCCCCCCCCCCCTCTGTTTTGCCCCATTCATAATTTGGACATTTCAGTTTGTAAAATGGATGTTCATGCTGGACAATTCCTGCACATGGATGTCCATCTCACGTGTATTTTAGAACAACCTGTTGTAAACTACATGTGAGATGAACGTACTGATTGGAACGTCCATATTCTAAGTTGGACATCCTTTCTAAAATGCCCCTCATAGTCTAGCAGTTAAAGTCACTGTTGAAAGCAGTTAGAGCAGAGCAGTTATTAAAGTCACTGTTTAGTGTTTGATGTGTCTGTATACAAAGGCTAGAAGCCTAAAAATAAGATGGAAGAGTTAGAATAAAGAGGAGGAGTGGCCTAGTGGTTAGGGTGGTGGACTTTGGTCCTGGGGAACTGAGGAACTGAGTTCGATTCCTGGCAAAGGCAGCTCCTTGTGACTCTGGGCAAGTCACTTAACCCTCCATTGCCTGCCGCATTGAGCCTGCCATGAGTGGGAAAGCACAGGGTACAAATGTAACAAAAAAATTAAAAAAAATATACCACTAAATTAAAAAGTAGATATAATGAGCACCTCTGAGACCTGATAGAAGGAGGATAACCAATGGGCCACTGTCATTCCATTGCAGTGATAAGATGGATCAAATTGGTGGAGAGGTAGCATTATATGTTAAATAAGGCCCTGAATCAAATAGAATAAAAGTTCTGAAGAAATATATATACCTAGGAATTGTTGGGGATAATATTCAAAAGAGTTTAACCCAAAGCTGGTTTAAGGTCAACTGATGTCCTAAGCACAGCCCAACAATGCTGCCCCTTTGCTCTTTCATTGCTTAAATGACAAGACATTAAGAGGAACATTTTGAGACATTTTGCTGAAAACGTTTAAAAAAAAAAACCCTTCTAGCTCACAGCCATAATTGAACCAGAAAAACATCTAAATTTCTGGATTGAGTATACTAAACATGTATACTCTGGAGGAAAGGAGAAACAGGGGTGATATGATACAGACGTTCAAATATTTGAAAGGTATTAATCCGCAAACTAACCTTTTCCGGAGATGGGAAGATGGTAGAATGAGAGGACATGAAATGAGATTGAAGGGGGGCAGACTCAAGAAAAATGTCAGGAAGTATTTTTTCACGGAGAGAGTAGTGGATGCTTGGAATGCCCTCCCGCGGGAGGTGGTGGAAATGAAAACGGTAACGGAATTCAAACATGCATGGGATAAGCATAAAGGAATCCTGTGCCGAAGGAATGGATCCTCAGGAGCTTAGTCAAGATCGGGAGGCGGGGCTGGTGGTTGGGAGGCGGGGATAGTGCTGGGCAGACTTATACAGTCTGTGCCAGAGCCGGTGGTGGGAAGCGGGATTGGTGGTTGGGAGGCAGGGATAGTGCTGGACAGACTTGTACGGTCTGTGCCAGAGCCGGTGGTTGGGAGGCAGGGCTGGTGGTTGGGAGGTGAGGATAGTGCTGGGCAGACTTATACGGTCTGTGCCAGAGCCGGTGGTTGGGAGGAGGGGCTGGTGGTTGGGAGGCGGGGATACTGCTGGGCAGACTTATACGGTCTGTGCCCTGAAGAGCACAGGTACAAATCAAAGTAGGGTATACACAAAAAGCAGCAAATATGAGTTATCTTGTTGGGCAGACTGGATGGACCGTGCAGGTCTTTTTCTGCAGTCATCTACTATGTTACTATGTTACTATGAGGGGCATAATTGAACGAAAACGTCTATCTCCATGGGCGTTTATCTCCGAGAACGGGTCCGTGAAGGGGCGGACCGAACTGTATTTTCAAAAAAAATAGACGTCCATGTTTTATTCGCCAATTTGTGAGCTGGGCGTTTTTGTTTTTCAGCGATAATGGAAAATGAAAGCGCCCAGCTCAAAAACGAATAAATCCAAGGCATTTATTTGTGGGAGGGGCCAGGATTCGTAGTGCACTGGTCCCCCTCACATGTCATGACACCAACCGGGCACTCTAGGGGGCACTTTTACAAAAACAAAAAAAAAGGTAAAAGAGATCCCAGGTGCATAGCACCCTTCCCTTGTGTGTTGAGCCCCCCAAATCCCCCTCAAAACCCACTGCCCACAAGTCTACACCATTACTATAGCCCTAAGGGGTGAAGGGGGGCACCTACATGTGGGTACAGTGGGTTTGGGGGGGGTTGGATGACTAAGCATTAAGCAGCACAATTGTAACAGGTGGGGGGGGGGGATGGGCCTGGGTCCACCTGCCTGAAGTCCACTGCACCCCCTAACAACTGCTCCAGGGACCTGCATACTGCTGCCAGGGAGGTGGGTATGACATTTGAGGGTGAAAATAAAAAGTTGTGAAACATCATTTTTTTGTGGTGGGAGGGGGTTAGTGACCACTGGGGGGAGTCAGGGGAGGTCATCCCCGATTCCCTCTGGGGGTAATCTGGTCATTTAGGGCACTTTTGGGGGCCTTATTCGTGAAAAAACAGGGTCCAGGAAAAGTGCCCTAAATTCTAGCTACAAACGCATACTTTTTTTCCATTATCGGCGAAAGGCGCCCATCTCTGTTCGGGTGATAACCATGCCCCAGTCCCGCCTTCACCACGCCTCCGACACGCCCCCGTCAACTTTGTACACTTCCGCGATGGAGTGCAGTTGAAAACTTCCAAGTTCGGCTTTCGATTATACCGCGTTATTCGTTTTTGTGAGATAAACGTCCATCTCCCGATTTAGGTCGGAACTTGGGCGTTTTTCTCGTTCGATTATAAGCAGGTATGTATACTGTTGCCTTGAATTTTTCTTCCTAACTTTTTTGCTCTGCCTGTATGGATTATGTTTTCTGGGATTTTGCTTATTTATTTTTGGATTTTGCTCATGCCTTTTCAGTAGTAGCTCAATGTGAGTTATATTCAGGTACACTAAGCATTTCTCTGTCCCTGGAGGGCTTACAATCTAAGTTTATACCTGAGGAAATGGAGGGTTAAGTGACTTGCGCTAGATCACAAGGAACAGCAGTGGGATTTAAACTACCCACCTCTGGCTGTTAAGACTGGTGCACTAACCACTAGGCCACTCCTCCACTAGCATGTGGGTTGTGCTGTGGATGCCAAATGCTACTTCCTGTAATTTGATTTGCCTAAATTATGTTCTGAAGTTGAAAATATCTACTATAATAAAACGCACCTCCAACGTTCTGAAGCTGACTCCGTGGCCTCAGTGAAGGGTTCGTAACATTGTAACATTCAGTGAAGGGTTCGTAACATCGTAACATTCGTAAGTCTGTCACATCTCTCTATGCTCCGCCCTCGCCTCAAAACGTGATGACGTCGAGGGCGTAACAGTGAGAGTGAAGGCAACGGTGCGCAGTTATGACGTCGAGGGATGTATCACATGGAACTGTATGGGAAGAAGGGAGGAGCGTCAGGAGAAGGGGTCATTTTCAGTGAGTGAAGGCAACGGTGCACAGTTGCCAGGCAACGGTACGCGATGTCGATGGATCTATCAGAGGGAGCTGTATGGGAAGAAGGGAGGAGCCTCAGGCAACGGTATGCGACGTCCAGGGACCAATCAGAGGGACGTGTATGGGAAGAAGGGAGGAGCATCAAGAGAAGGGGTCATTTTCTCTGAGTGAAGTAAACGGTGCAAAGCACATTTATCCTAACACTTCCTTTTTAAACATTAATGGCAGAAAGTCATCACCTTGCTAGTGCCTGTTTCATTTCTTTGAGAAACGGGCCTTTTTTACTAGTTTCTAATAAAATATAAAGGGGCCTTTTACTAAGCTGCAGTAACCACTAACTCGTGCTTACTGCAGGGTAAAAACCACTACCACAGGGTGCGCTTAGGCATCCCACAGTAGTTATGGCATCTGTACTACAGAATGACACAGGGACAAAGTTTGTCCCCATCCCCGTCCCATCCCCATGGGCTCTGCCTCCGTCCCCACCCCATCCCCGCAGGTTCTGTCCTTGTTCCCTCCCCATCCCCATGGTCTCTGTCCTCATGTGCAGAAGCCTTGAACAATTATGATTTTATATTTAAATCTTTTTATTAAAGTATAAAAAGGAACAATATGCTGTGCAACTGTTGTGTATAAATTACAAATAGAAAACAATAATAACATTGAGCAGCTATAACAACCCTCTTCACCGCCTCTACGCTTCCAACCCCAACAATAGCTGATTTCTACTACCCCAAGGAATCCTAATCCACCCTGTTAAATTGTTCAGGGATACAAAATCCAACCCATTCTGTATGCCCTAGAGGGGAGAAATATGCCCTCTGAAGCACTGTTATGATTTTTTAATCTGAGGATGATTAAGAAGTCATCAACAATCTCAGGATTCGGTCTAGCTCTCCTGTCTTCCACAGTCCTTCCTGCAATAGAAGATGTCTTCTTAGAAGATGTGCTTGTAGCAGGACTTATAGGATCCCCATGCAAATTTTGCTAGTTGTGGCCAGCATGTTTGCTTGCCTGCATCACACAAACATAAATGACAGTCCAGTTCATTAACAGGCTTCAAAGTAAAAAATGACACGGGGACGTCCCCGTGGGCTCTGTCCCCATCCCCGCCCTGTCCTCATGGGATCTGTCCCCATCCCATCCCCGCAAGCTCTGTCCCAATCCCAGTGTCATTCTCTATTCTGTACGCACTTCCCATCGCAAAAAAATAAATAAATTGTATTTTTTAGAGCTGGGAGTGTGTTTGGGGGAGGAGAGTAGGCATACCCAGTGCTAATTGGTTAGCAAAGCTACATCACCATGCACTAACCGATTAGCATGTGGTTAGCGTGTCAGTCCTAACCACCTAGGAAATAGGTGTAGTTAAGGGTTCACATGCTAATGGAAATGTGCTAATGGGAAAATTAGCACATGGCCATTATTGCTAAAATGGAAATTGTGACCATTTTACAGCCATACAGCCACCCTAAAAGTGGCCTAAGTTAGGGTTACCATTCGTCCGGATTTCCTCGGACATGTCCTGTTTTTGAGGGCATGTCTGGGGCATCTGGTGGGTTTTGCCCGCCCGCCTGTTTGTCCGGATTTCTGGACAAACGGTTGGGCGGGTGAGCGAGCGGTGCCATGGGTCTCCCCTTCCCTTACTTACTATCTGCCCTGGTGGTCTAGTGACCTCTTCGGGGCAGGAAAGAGCCCCCTCTTTCCTGCCCGGAGCGCTGCCTTGCCCTTCATCCTTCTCGGTCCTCGGCTGGGATTCAAAATGGCTGCCGAGAGTTGAAGTCTCGCGAGACCGCTTCAACTCTCGGTGGCCATTTTGAATCCCCAGCCGAGACCGAGAAGGATGCAGGGCAAGGGCAGGCAGCACTCCGGGCAGGAAAGAGGGGCTCTTTCCTGCCCCAAAGAGGTCACTAGACCACCAGGGCAGTAGATATCAAGTAAGGGGAGGGGAGGGGAATATGTGACAAGGGGGAGGGGAGGTGACAGGAGGGGAGGTGACGGGGGCAGGGGAGGGGAATTTGTGACCTGGGGGAGGGGAATATGTGACAGGGGGCAGGACGAGGATCCGAAAGGGATGTGGTGTGGATGGGGCAGGGGCATGGTGTGGGTGGGCATGGGCGGGGAAGGGGGGCATGGCATGTGTCCTCTTTTTCAGAGGACAAAATATGGTAACCCTAGCCTAAGTGCACAGGAAACCCACGTGCTAGTCATAGCACAGGCCACTTTTCAGCACAGTTTAGTAAAAGGGCCCAAAAGTTTAAAAAAAAAATTCTGATGCAATTATGGCTTTGAGCTAGATGTTTTCATGCTCCATCTGTAAGTACCATTTTCAACAACAGCAACAAAAAAAGTCCCATAGAAAAACAAACCATAGGGATGTCTGGCAGCATTCTTAATGAACCTGGGATGGGGATGAGGACAGAGCTCGCGGGGACGGGGCAGGGAAAGATCCCACGGGGACAGGGTGGGCACGGGGACAGATCACATGGGGATGGGGACCGATCCCACAGGGACGGGGACAAACTTTGTCCCCGTGTCATTTTCTACTTTGAAGCTTGTTAATGAACTGGACTGTTATTTATGTTTAATTGATGCCTACAAAGATATTTTGATTTTTTGGAAAAACAAGCAAACATACTGGCCACAACTAGCAAAATTGGCATGGGAGATCCTGTACATCTTGCTACCAGCACATCTTCTAAGAAGACAACTTCTATTCCAGGAAGGACTGTGGAAGACAGGAGAGCTAGATTGAATCCTGAGAATGTTGATGATTTCTTATTTATCCACAGGGATAGGGTATATTTTTCCCCTCTAGGGCATATAGAATGGGTTGTATTTTATACCCCTGGACATTTTAACACTGTGAATTAGGATTCCTTGGTGTAGTAGAAATCACCTATTGTTGGAAGCGTAGAGGGTGGTGGTGGGAAAGAGGGTTATTATAGCTGCTCACTGTTATTATTGTTTTCTATTTGTAATTTATACACAACAGTTGCACAGCATTTTGTTCCTTTTAATATTTTAATAAAAATTGTCACTGAGTAAGACATGGGGGAGATACTTATGCTAGAAATGGTATTTAATAGTGATGAGTTGGAGGAGCTGAAACGAATCTCTGTCAACCTGGAAGATGTAACAGGGCAAATTAACAAAGTAAAGAGTAGAAAATCATCTGGACTGGATGGTATACATCCCAGAGTACTGATAGAACTAAAAAATTAATTTGCAGAACTTTTATTAGTAATATGTAATTTATCTTAAAATCAAGTGTGATCAGAAGATTGGAGGGTGGCCAATGTAACACCAATTTTTAAAAAGGGTTCAGAGGTGATCCAGGAAATTATAGATCAGTGAACCTGATGCTGGTGCTGGGAAATATGGTAGAGGCTATTATAAAGAAATAAATTGCTGAATATATGCATAGGCATGGATCAATGTGAGAAAGCTGATATAGATTTAGACAAGGAAAACTTGACTCACCAATCTACTACCTGTCTTTGAAGGGATGAAAAAATATGAGGATAAAGGTGAGCTGGTTGATATTGTGTATCTGGATTTTCAGAAGGCATTTGACAAAGTACCTCATGAACGACTCCTCAGGAAATTGAAAAGTCATGGGGCAGTGTCCTGTTGTGCATTAAGGACTGGTTAAAAGAGAGAAAACAGAGAGTAGGGTTAAATGGTCAATATGCTCAAAGAATAAGGGTAAATAATGGGGTTCCCCAGGGATCTGTGCTGAGACCGCTGCTTTTTAACATATTTATGAATAACCTGGAAACAGGAATAACAAGTGAGTAGATCAAAATTGCTGATGACACAGTTATTCAATGTTGTTAAATCTCAAGAAGATTGTGAGAAATTGAAAAGGACCTGGGCATCCAAATGGCAGATGACATGTGGAGGGACATTTTCGATATGACGTCCTAATCCAATTTTGGACGTTTTGCGAAAAACATCCAAAACTCCAGTAGTGAACATGGCCATTATCAAACCAGAAAAACGTCCAATTTTTTTGTTTAGAAAATGGCCATTTGCTAGATGTTTTCTGCTCAGTGTGTCTATCTTTTAGGACCATTTAAAAAAAAATCAAAGGAAAAACGCATAAAAACAAGCCATTGAGGTGTATGGGGGGGCTAGCATTCTTAGTAGACTGGCCACACAGACATCCCAGCAGAGCAGTGGGGCACCCTAGGGGGCACTGCAGTGGGCTTCACATAAAAGGTACCAGGTACACATTTATGTATTTATTTATTTTATTAAGACTTACTATACTATTTTTAACTGCCACATAGCAGATCAAAATGGTTTACAATCTAAATTGCAAACAAAAAGAAAAGGGACTCCAATATACACAATGTGATACAATGCAACCAAAGACTATAACGGACATTACGTGACTCTTCTTCCCCCTTTCTCTCTCTAAGTTCCCCCCAACTGTACCTACCATACTTGTACCTCATTCTACCACAATATCACTTTGTATTTATTCATACTATGTATTTGTTCAGACCGTAATCGGCTAACGCCATTAATGGTTATATGTAAGCCACATTGAGCCTGCAAAAGGTGGGAAAATGTGGGATACAAATGTAACAACAAAAAATAGCGGATCAAATCATACTATTGCACGGAAATGAATTGATCATAAATGAAGGAGAGGACCTCAGACTGGTGACAACTTAATCTTGATCTTAATTAATAAGATTACATATATTGTCACCGTACTTTAATCATAGGTCCCTACCAACCTCCTTCCTCGGTGTTCACACAACTGTACATATATAAATATAATGTAATGCAAAAAAACAGCCACAATATAGAGCAAGGCTACTTAGCTTGTTGCAGCTTAAACTGAGGGCCTCCCCAATGGTCCCGTTTCGCTGGGTCAAGCTTCATCAGGGGAAGGATGCCCAACTGCAAGCCACTGCTCGATTAAATGATGGCCTAATCCCAATGTGCCAACAATTCAGCAAAACATAAGTTGGATACAAACAAATAATAACTACTACTACTAATAATAATAATATACATGACAGGAAAGTAAAATCAATCATCCAAAACCGAGAGCAGACATAGTACAAATATTCTAGGTAGTGCTATTCAACTCCATTCTTGACAGTTCAGGTGTTATCAAATGCCATTTGAAAGAGCCAGGTCTTCACTCTTGTCTTAAATTGTTTTAAGGGTAATCCCCCTCTAATAGACAGTGGGAAGGAATTACAAGTGGCAGAGGCCATAAAAAAGAAAGTGCTGTGAAGCAATGCACTCTAATTGAGCGACACGAGGGCCTCGTAGAACTAAGCAATGGAACATATACATACATACATAGAACATAAGAATAGCCATACTGGGTCAGACCAATGGTCCATCTAGCCCAGTATCTGCTTCCAGCAGTGACCAATCCAGTCACAAGTACCTGGCAGAAACCCAATTAGTAGCACCATTCCATGCTAACAATTCCAGGGCAAGCAGTGGCTTCCCCCATGTCCATCTCAATAAGAGACTACGGACTTTTCCTCCAGAAACTTGTCCAAACCTTTTTAAAACCCAGATATGCTAATCACTGTTATCACATCCTCTGGAAGCAAATTCCAGAGCTTAACTATTCTTCGAGTGAAAAAATATTTCCTCCTCTGATTACTCAGCCAGAAGAGTAGGGGATGGTAAGCAATAATAAATATCCAGGGGTACCGAAATAATAAGCCTTGAAAGTTAGGAGAAGGAGTTTGAAAGTGATGCAGAATTCAACAAGTAACCAATGATGTTGTTTTAAAGAATAGCTAATGTGATCCGATTTCCGTAAGTTACATAATTAGCACAGAGCGGTATTTTGTATGGTCTGTAATTTTTTGAGGGCATGGCTAGGCAATCCTAAATAAACATTACAGTAATTTAATCTGGATGTGAAAAGAGATATAATGATTGAAAAAAAGTCATAATTGAACAAAGTTGTCTCAAAATAAAGAAGCCAAATTTACAAAGTGTGGCGATTTGGGGAATGGAGGCTAGATGAGAGTCCAGAATCATTCCGAGGTAACGAAAAGTGGTGACAAAGATGATTGTGGTGCCAAATAGGGATAAAATATTGTCAGGACAACAGAGATGACCATAAAGCCAGAATAGCAACCAACAAGAGAGGCAATGATCTGTACACCAACATGACAGTAAGCAAAAAGCAGACCAAGGATATAGGAGTGCTGGGCAAATTTATTAGTACAAATACCTGACGTGGCCACGGTTCGCCCTGCAGCTGCATCAGGGGTTAGAAATTAATAAGAAACAGATAAAATACTCAATTAGTCAAAATGATAAAATCAGGAAACAACATTATTAAAAAAATATATAAGCAAATTAAAACAAATAAAATATATCTAATTGATCACAATAAAAACACCCAATGGGTGTTAATAAATAACACTCATGGGTGTCTCTAGCATTAGAGCACGCTAAAAACGCTAGCGTGCTTTAGTAAATAGGGCCCCTAATTAGAAACATTTCCAAATTAAAACAATTATAACTAGAGAAACAATAGGAACAAAAACCATTTAAATGTATACAATCAATTAAAATTTGAACATATATATATACAAACTGCATGTAAAAACACACAGACATTACATATAAAAATGAGTGGAGCTTAATTTAATGGATGGAAAATTCAAAAGGATCTAGTTCCATTCTCTGGGTTCTCAATTTTACGATGTACTAAATGAGTATCTTGTAGAACTCTATTCTCTACCTCCTTCACCAGGAGACAGAAGATTCCAGCTCTTTAAATTTCTTTTCCTGATGTTCCATTCGAGAATCTAAAGTTCTAATTAATGAGGCATTAGTCATGAAGTTAGCAAAGAAAAAGTCGCACACACCTTGTGGAGAGATTTCAATACTGTCCAACTGGAGTCCAAGGTGATCTCTGGCGGCCTCGCCAGAGGCTGCATCACTGCACTGATCTCAGACATCCTTCCTGCAACCATAGCAGAAGCAGCTTTGCAATGAAGATTGTCACCAAGCAGTCTCTGTGCTATCTCAGCTAAGGGAATACCACATTGCCTGGGCTTCCATCACTGGTGTTTACCACATGGGGATTCACCCTTCCATTGGCATCTGGAACATGTGACATTCCGACACCCCTTCTGATGCTTCTCCCAGCATGCTTGCTGAGGGGTCCCAGAAGGACAATAGGGCTCAGCAGGCTCAGTGAAACTTTGCGCTCCAAGCCGGGGCTCCTCTCTACCCCAGCATCAGCAGAGAAGTCCAACATTGCAGGCTTCATGTAAGTAGCTATCAGGACCTGTCTTAAGGGTTGGGGTTCCAGGGGACACAGAGGGATGGCCCATGACTTTTCCCTTCCATTTAGGCATCAAAAGAAATAGGAAAAAAGCAAAAGTGAGATCCAAAAGCCAAGAGTTGTTCCACGGTGATCCTAGTAAGTTGCCATTTTGGCTATGCCCTAAGTAGTACATTAAAACAAATCAGAGAAAATATTTCTTCACTCAATGGTCCAATGCAAGCTCTGGAAACTGCTGCCAGAGAATGTGGTAAAAGCAATTATTTTTAATAGGGTTTAGAAAAGGGTTGGACAAGTCCCTAAAGTTCATAAACCATTACTAAGATGGACTTGAGAAAATCCACTGCTTATTCCTGGGGTAAGTGGCATGAAATCTATTGCCAGGTACTTGTGACCTGGATTGGCCACTGCTGGAAACAGCCAGGGTATTGGTCTTGATGGATCTTTGTTCTATTCCAGTACGGTAATACTTATTTACTTCTTGTAATTAACAAATGACTGATCCAGGAAAAGGCCAGAACAACAGAAAACAAATTAAAGCTTCTAACTCTACCAGGAGTAAAAATCAAATCTAGGATATGCCCTGCTTCATGAGTAGGTACACAAACCTACTGAGAAAAACTAAGCTTACGGAGAAAAAGAAAATCTCTATCCCTGAAATGAGAAGGTGAATCAAAAATGCATGTTAGTCTCCAGTTATCTCCATCTAACAGCTAATTTTCCAGCACAGATAAGGAAGCAGCAGAGATGGCTGGGGAGCAAAATAATATAGGAATATAAGAAGGCAGGAAATCTAACCAACAGAGCCTCACTCTGAGGAACAGATGGACACAAAACATCTCTCAGAGCGGAAATCCACTGTCCTAGGCTGCAACTCTCAATTGCTCATCCTTATGTTTCAATTCACCTTAACCATTTATGTGTCCAATTTTGATCCACGAATGGTTCCTGGAGCAACATCTCATGGCTATCTGTGAAGTGCTGATGGCAGAACATTTCTATACAGAAAGGCACGACATGGCAACGTGTCTCATTCATTGGAAAGTCTGTAAATGTTAAAAACATCAGAGCATTGAGATTATGACCCTAAAATTGTGGGAAATGAAGAGGTTATGATCATCTGGGACATCCTTATCCTGAATGATAAAAAGCTTGCTGCAAGAAAGATATAGTGCTTAAAGAGAAAAACACCAGAATAGTAGCCATACCGGGTCAGACCAATGGTCCACCTAACCCAGTATCTTGTTTCCAACAGTGGTAAAGCCAGGTCTCAAATACCTGGTAGAAACCCAAATATTTTGTACTGTGGGATTCCACATGGGCCAAACTTGCAATTACCACCGGGCACACACGTTACCCTGCGGTAGTGTGATATAGGTGTGCGCTACCTGCTCGTTAGCCCTCCCGCGGAAATGACAATCAAAGTAGGTCAAGACACATCTCCTTTCAACCAGATATCTAGATGCTATAAAACCTTCAGAGACGATGATAGGATATATGTCATGGAAAGACCGGCTCCATTGCAATGGGAGAGTCCTTGGACAAGACAGACCTTGAGAAATGCTTCTGTAGCATATTAAAAATTACCAAGCAAACAAAAGGAAGGTCCAAATCTCCCATAAAGTAGGACACAAACCACAACCAAGGCGGAAGATAAAGCAAAACAGACCAGAAAAAACCATAGGGAGTAAGAGCACCAAAAAGGTTTAATAGGACCCTACACGGTCCGTGTTTCGGCCAACAGGCCTTCCTCAGGGGTCCTGAATCTGACGTTTACAGGTGCACCTCCAAGATACTCATGAAACAAAAAGCAAAATGCGCTAATACTGTCTAATAGCGGACAAAAGCGCGTATGTTAGACCCGTGTAGGGTCCTATTAAACTTTTTTGGTGCTCTTACTCCCTATGGTTTTTTCTGGTCTGTTTTGGTTTATCTTCCACCTTGGTTGTGGTTTGCATATTAAAAATTAACCAGGAATTCATATTCTAGGAACACTCGCTACATAGGGCATATTTAGCTAAGGCTAGGGGATTCAAGTTCAACATTTTCAACACATTTGACTAAAATGTAAAGTAGAAAGAAGCACCCTTATCCATTTATTTTTACAGTGCCAAGGGGTGTAGATAAATTTTGGTCTGCATCTAGAGAGGAGCTAGTCATTCCATTAACTTGGTGGTTACTGTGATATTGGACTACTATAGGGACTGGATTATACGTTTGTATTTCAGGCATAGGGAAACTACCTTCTGTAATTTGAAAGTTAGAATTTTTCATGATCTGGCTAAAGCTACTCAAAAGCGAAGCAAGCAGATTCTTTTGATGAGGCCACGAACGGTGGCTATTGGAGCTACCTTTTTGTTAAAATTTCCTTGTAAATGTGTTATAAGACATAATAAGGAGACCATTATTTATTTATTTATTTTTAACCCTCTAAACTTGTGTGGTATCTTAGTAATAAACCTATGGCACAAGGACAGGCTGGATTGCCGGAGTCTGAGAAACAGTCTTGAAATATTGGTCATGTTCTTTTGTAATACGTCTATAAATCTGCTTTCTAGGAGTGTACTCCTGTGATTGGATTATTTGTTTCTTTTTTCCTCGATTTCTTTGATCTCTTTTCTCCTCCTACCAAATTTGGGACTGGGGACTTATTAGTGATGTGCATGATTCTTTTCCTATTTTTATATATATATTTCTTTGTGGATATTTTCATTGCATGATGTCAGCTTATTTTTCTTACTTCAAGGTTTTGTCACAATGTCAGGAGTAGAAGTGAGCCCTTGTGCTGATCAAGGGACCAGCAGTCAGAAACCCAATGCTTCACCTGCGGCGACCACTGTTCCCCAGCGGTTGAGTCCCTGGGTTCAGGTGGCCAACAGGACTTAGGATGTCAGGCAAGGAAGAGGACTTGGCTCAGACAGAAGGAGGCGAAGACAGAGCAGAGCAGAAGTCGGTACCAGGCAGTGGTCAAGGCAGGCAGCGATCCAGCAGTAGTCGGTTCCAGGCAGTAATCAGGTCAGGCAGCGATCCAGCAGAGGTCAGGTCCAGGCAGAAGTCGGGTCTGACAGAACAGCAACAAGATAAATGCACCAGATACCAAGAAAGTTGTAGCTGAGGCAATGAGGTAGGGAGAAGTTCCTGGTTTTAAAGTGAAGGCATATGACATCAGAGTAGGCGCACCCAAAGTGTGGAAGTGAGAAGGGAAGTAAACAGTTCGTTTGAGGGGAGAAGGCTTGGCTCCAACTGTAATGTCTCAGGTACAAGACAGGTTTATTCTTGAATGTATATGTGAAATTTAATAAAGATAAAGTAAAAAAAAAAACAATTGACCCCAAACAATTAGAGGAATTTCTAGTTAGTAGAGAAGGAGTTAAGGTGGTGGTATAGTCCCATATGTACACTGTTTAACAGTTTTTGAGTGAAGAATTCAGGGCACGGGGCTTCATGGGTAAAAGTTACAAAATATAGAATTATTTCCCTTAGATTATTTAAGTAATCTTACATCTTGATCCGACTTCTTAATATTGAGGTCGATAATTTGTTGAAACTTATTAGTTTATTATATGTTTGATTAAGTGTGATTTCCAATTTGTGTATTATCATTCATAAATCTGAAATTATGTTTGTTAAAAGGTTAATAAAAATGATAATAAAAAAAAAAAATTGGTCTGAGATACTGGGCAGATTGAAATGAGCCAAAGATGGCATCACCAGAAAATATAGTCACCATTCTGACTTGAGCTCCTTCTGATGATATCATTAAATGTGTGATGACTGCTATCAATCCTAGTGTACTCACAGAACAGCTGTCACAGGGCTTCGGTGAGGCTCATGCTTCACGCAAGAGAAAGGGCAGAAGGGGCCTAGGATTGCAGAGTCCACATTAAAGAAGCACATATGAGAAGATATGGTAATGATTTTAATTGTATCAGAGCTCATTATTCAGCATAAAGTTAGAATTATTCGCTTAGGGCAAAGCTTTTCAATCTAGTCCTTGGGGAACACCCAGCCAGTTGAGTTTTCAGGATATCCATAATGCATATGCATGAGACAGATTTGCTTACCAAGGAGGCAGTGCATGTATATTTATCTTATGCATGTTGGTATCCTGAAAACCCAACTGGCTGGGTGTGCCCTGATGACTGGGTTGAGAAGCACTGCCTTCAGGTTAGATGAAATGCCTTCGGACTTGCTAGCTGAACAAAATGTGACATTATTGAAAAAAGAAGTGAAAGATCCGGTTGTTTCCTTTTCAGTAATGGAGACTGTATGTACTTTTGGAAAGGAGGGGAATGTCTTGCTGCTTCTGATTTATCATATTGTGTTCTCTTCTGAACCGCACTGACCAGATGTACATTTCTAAGAGTGGTATATACATATCTATATAAATAAAATCCCCCCTCAGACATTCTGAAGCTCACTCCATCTGTCCTGAACTCCTGTCCTCCTGGTAGGCTAGGCTATTGGACTACTCACCCTCAGTCTCAGCCACGCCCATCTGGGCCGTAGGCCACGCCCCATCTGCACATAAAAAGCACCCTCAACATTCTAAAGCACACTCTGAGGCTTCAACAGTTCGTATGTTCGAAGCTCTGTAACCATTTTTAAGCACACTACATCTCTGCCCCGCCCTGACCTATCAGAGAAGGGAGGAGTGTCACAGCTGCACCGCTCTGACCTATCAAAGGGAACTGAAACAGAAAAAGGGAGGAGCGTCACACCGAATGACGGACCTATCAGAGGGAAGTCAAATAGAAGAAGGGAGGAGCGTCAGAGGCCAAGGGGACGGCCGTATCTACGTCTCATAGGTTTCCTTGCTTTCTTTTCAGTGTATTGCAGCTGCAGCCACTTAGGTAAGTCTAGCAAGCCTGTCAGCTACTGAATACAGAAAGCAAAAGATAGCATGTGGGAACTTGCTCCATTTTGTTCTCTGGAATGCAGTGATTATTATACAAATGGTCTTGCTTTCATTATTTTGGTAGGGGCTGCCTTCATGACTGTCCACAGTCCCCCCAGTCCTGACACCTGACAGGGGGGACAGGGAAGGACACTCACTGTCTCACATACGCACTCGCACACACTCATTCTCACATACACACATGGTCTCTCACAGACACACTCACACCCACTCTCTGTCACACACACACACACACTTGCACATTCTCACTCTCACACAGTCACTCTCACAGACACTCTCTCAAACATACACACTCCGTGCAAAACCTTGCTAGCGCCCGTTTCATTTCAGCCAGAAACGGGCCTTTTTTACTAGTTTTAAATAAATAAAACAATCAAACTGGTCATTAGAAAAATGATTCTACTTTTCAGTATGGTTTATACTTTAAGAAGAGTGGAAGAATTGGAAGACCTTTCATCCATAGAAGGGGGATTTGTATGACTGGTCTTACTCAATGTTTGGATGGAAGGTCATGTACTTCTCATCAGTTTATGCGATCAGCTCATGGCGACTTCCCATTCCAATGACAAACTGTTGGCAGCTTATGAAAAGGCTCCTACAGGCTATGGTTACTCCAACTTCAGGAACAAATTTAACTCCATTTTAAAAAAAATGCAACAATCTAGCATCTCTGTTTCTGAGCTATTCAAGTAATCTTAATATACTACCAGTATGAATGGTTGCACTGATCACATAGTTTTAGAAGTCTGATACTTGCATTTTTACAGTTTACAAGTTTTACATTTTATTTAAGCTCGATATACCACTTATTTATTATTTATTGTAAATTTTCTGTACCACTTATAATTAGGTGGTTTACAAAAGAAAATTCACAATTCATATCACAAAACATAAAACAAAACAGACTGTCACGTTTCCTGGCTGTTCTGAGCTGGGCACTGGTGGCCATCTTGGATTCAGGTTTATTCCAGGGTTTGGCGGCCATCTTGGAGAGGGCTGTTAGGCCAGGGTAGCCATCTTGGAGGTGGCAGCTGCAGGAAGGAAGCCCTTATTTGGTCACAGGGTGTTCCTGATGGGGGCTGCCATCTTGTTTTCAGCTGTGCCTGGTTGAGCCTGATTTCTTCCTATTTAAGGCTCTGCCCTCAGTCTATCAGTGCTTCGGCTTCTACTCGGTTCGCTGACTAGTAGCAGTGCTTTGGATTTACTTCTGACGGATACCTGGTTCTGACCTTTGCCTGTTCCTGGACCTGCTTTTGACCGCTGCCTGGTACTGACCTCTGCCTGTTCCTGGACCTGCTTTTGACCGCTGCCTGGTACTGACCCCTGCTTGTTCCTGGACCTTCTAGTGACCGCTGCCTGGTGTTGACCTGTTGCCTAGCCCTGGTTTGCTGTGACCTGCTGCTTGGTCTAACCATGTGGACTTTGTGCTGGACTTTGTTCTCTCTGTTGCTGGCCGCCCGAACTCAGGGGCTCAACTCCTGGGGAACGGTGGGAGGCACAGAGAGGACTCAGGGTTTTGGCCGACAGCCCGGTGAGGGTTTCCTTCATCGTGTTCAAGGGCTCACCTCTCCGTGGAGATACATTACAGAAAGCCGAAGCCATGAGCTCGTCGGACAAACCCGACCTTACCGAACTAGCTCGGATTGTACAGCAGCAGCAGGGTCAGCTGAATCAGTTGACCACCGCCCTACAGAGCGTCTGTGCTCAGGTTCAGACAATCCAGACC
Organism: Microcaecilia unicolor; assembly: GCF_901765095.1. Classification (NCBI taxonomy): domain Eukaryota; kingdom Metazoa; phylum Chordata; class Amphibia; order Gymnophiona; family Siphonopidae; genus Microcaecilia; species Microcaecilia unicolor. Next base: position 308,380,010 of record NC_044033.1, read on the forward strand.
ACCCGGTCCAACGCTTCTGCTCCTCCAGAGCCGGCGGGCCCGCCCACCGGGTCTCGCCTTCCGGACCTGCCACGTTTTGATGGTACTCCCGCCGCCTGTCGCGGATTCATTAACCAATGCCGGATGTTGTTTGACCTGCAGCCACGAGCCTTCCCTTCAGATCAAGCCAAAGTTACGTACATGATGACTCTTTTGTCTGGACCAGCTTTAGCCTGGGCTACCCCCTGTGGGAACAGAGGGATCCAGTTTTGTTTAATTTCAGTGAGTTTTTACGCCAATTCCGAATGGTATTTGATGTGCCCGGAAGACCTTCCTCTGTAGCCATAGAGCTGCTGCGCGTGCAGCAGGGTACAGACTCCGTGGGAGTGTACGCCATCCGATTCCGGACCCTTGCAGCCGAGCTGGGCTGGAACCAGGAGGCGCAGACCGCCATATTTTGGCAAGGATTGAATAGCTGCATCAAGGACGAACTAGCCGGACGAGAAGTACCCACGTCCCTAGATGCCGTAATCTCCTTGTGCACTAGGGTAGACGTCCGGTTCCAAGAGTGAGCTCGGGAGTGGGCGGAACAGCGCCCTCGACTCAGAGACTCCTCCACCCCGCAGGCCTGTTGAACTCCGAGACCAGCTCCGGACGTTCCAGCAGAGAGATCGGAGGAACCCATGGCATTGGGCCAGTCTCGGCTGATCGAAAGGGAGCGAATGTTTCGGCGTAGAAACCGACTCTGTTTCTACTGTGGAGAGTCCGGCCATATGGTAGGCCAATGTCCCAACAAGTCGGGAAACGACCAGGCCCAGGACCACTGAGGCAGGTGGCCCTGGGTTATGTATCTTCTAAGCCAGAACCAGAGTCCCCGCCAGCGGAGAAGCTGGTGGTGGTTCCCCTGACCCTGCAATTTCAGGACGCGGTAGTATCCACGTCTGCCCTGATTGATTCTGGGGCAGGGGGGCAACTTTATCGCTGCGGACCTCCTGCCTGGGTTGGGGAGTTCCTGTATGACCTGTGTATCACCGTTGCAGGTGACTTCAGTCCAAGGCATGGCATTGCCCTATGCCATTACCCAAGTCACAAAACCCCTACAGATGAGATTAGGGGCGAGTCACACGGAGACTATTCAGCTCTATGTTCTGCCCAAAGCCATTCGTCCGGTGATCCTGGGAATGCCATGGCTACGCCAGCACATGCCGCAGATCAACTGGGAGACGAGGGATGTGGCCAGTTGGAGTCCTCTATGCCAGGAGACCTGTCTTGAGACCATGGTTCCACCCAGTTCTAAAGTGGAGGCGGCCACTGGGAAGGTAAGGGCCCAGTGCCCTGGGCTTCCTACTGAGTATCAAATGTTCCAGGACTTCTTCGATGCCCAGGAAGCAGAGATCCTTCCTCCTCATCGACCATTTGATTGCGCCATCGACAGTGTCGGGACAGATCCCACCTCAGGGACGATTATACACCCTCTCTCGCGGAGAGTAAGATGCTATGTGGCAGTATGTCCGGGACAACCTGGCGAAGGGCTTCATTCGACCCTCTTCCTCGCCGGCTGGCGCGGGGTTCTTTTTTGTGGCCAAGAAAGATGGGTCATTACGGCCATGCATCGATTATAGGGGGTTGAATGCCATCACCGTCAAGAATAGATACCCCTTGCCTCTCATCCCGGAGCTTTTTGACCGAATCCAAGGGGCCACCATTTTTTCTAAATTGGATTTACGGGGTGCTTACAATCTAGTGCGGATTAGGCCAGGGGACGAATGGAAGACGGCCTTCAATACTCATGAAGGGCATTTTGAATATTTGGTCATGCCATTCGGCCTTTGTAACGCCCCAGCCGTCTTCCAAGATTTTGTGAACTCCATTTTCCAGGATCTTCTATACTCATCGGTCATCGTATACCTGGATGATATTCTCGTTTTTTCTTCCTCATTTCCGGAACATGTGAAGCATGTCCATACGGTGCTTCAACGACTGCGGGACCATCACCTCTTTGCGAAACTCGAGAAATGCACATTCCATCAACGCAGCCTCCCTTTTCTGGGCTATATCCTTTCAGCAACTGGATTACGGATGGACCCCGGGAAGGTGCAAGCTATTCAAGATTGGCCACGACCACAGGGATTACGAGCGCTCCAACGGTTCCTAGGGTTCGCTAACTACTACAGACAGTTTATACACCGATACTCTGTAATAGCCACTCCCCTTACCGCCTTAACCAAGAAAGGCGCTAATGTTCGGGATTGGTCTCCGCAAGCCATCGAAGCTTTCGAACTTCTCAAGAAGGCTTTCCTTTCCGCGTTGGTTCTTCATAGTCCTGATCCCCAGTGACCCTTTATTTTAGAGGTGGACGCCTCAGCAGTAGGAGCGGGGGCCATCCTGTCACAGACCTCGGAGGCGGGGAAGCAGCATCCCTGCTTCTTCTTTTCTAGGAAATTCACAGCGGCCGAACGGAATTATACTGTGGGAGATCGGGAACTGTTAGCCCTCAAGTTGGCCTTGGAGGAATGGCGATATCTCTTGGAGGGAGCAGTGCATCTGATTTCCGTCATCACGGACCATAAAAACCTACTTTACCTGCAGGATGCTAAGAGACTTAATCCTTGACAAGCCCGATGGTCCTTGTTTTTCACTCGCTTCAATTTCTGCCTCAGCTTTCGCCCTGCAGAGAAAAACGTCCAGGCGGATGCCTTGTCTCGAGCCTTTGACCCACCAGAAGAAACCGAGGAGTGTCAGCCCATGCTTGACCCAGCTTGCATTGCCGCGACTACGCTCACAACTCTGGGGAAATCCAGGATCTCAGTGGCCCCTCGGTTCCGCAAGAAGATACTGAAATGGGGACATGCTTCTACGATCGCTGGACATCAAGGATATCATAAGACATTGCATCTTGTATCTCGCTATTATCGCTGGCCCCGCATGGCCCAGGATGTCCGGCAGTATGTCACCACCTGTCCCACTTGCGCTCAATACAAGAGACCTATGGGGAAGCCCTGGGGGTTGCTTCAACCATTGCCAGTGCCTCAAGCTCCCTGGCAGGAACTGTCAATGGATTTTATTACAGAGTTACCACCTTCCCAGGGGTGTACCGTCATCTGGGTGGTGATCGACCGTTTTTCTCACATGGCCCACTTCATTCCCCTGAAGGGACTTCCATCAGCGGCAGCTCTTGCCCAGCAGTTCATTCTCCATATCTTTCGCCTGCATGGGCTGCCTATCCGCATCATCAGTGACCGAGGTCCTCAATTTACATTTCGATTCTGGAGGGCCCTGTGTTCTAGCTTCGGTATCACGACCCATTTCTCCTCAGCCTACCATCCGGAGACCAATGGAATGGTAGAACGTACAAATCAAACACTGAAGCTATACCTCCGGATGCATGTTAATGCGCGACAGGACGATTGGGTTTCGCTATAGAAATGCTAAATAGTAGTAGTAGTAGTAGTAGTTTCCATATTACCCTGGGCAGAGTTTGCGTATAACAATAGTCTCCATTCAGCAGCGCACACCTCTCCGTTCTTCGCAGCATATGGATGGCATCCACGGTTGCCCCTTCCTATGCCACCAGCACCAGGGGCAGCGTCTGTCTCTGCTCCACCTCAGCTCTACAGAACCTTGACCGATCTCCGCACAGTATGGAAGGATGTACAATTCCACCTTCATCGGGCTGCGGAGACTTATCGGAGGTTCGCCAATCGCAAGAGGCGATCTGCTCCTCAGCTGGCGCCAGGTCAATGGGTTTGGCTCAATACTCAGAATCTCAAGCTCCGACTGCCATCCTTCAAATTCGCACCCAGATTCATTGGGCCTTTTGCCGTTGCGGAGCGTCTGGGGGTAGTTACCTATAGACTCCGGCTGCCATCTCGTTTCAAGATACACAATGCATTTCATGTTTCTTTACTCAAACCTTTTGTCTCGTCTAGGTGGCATCCTCGGCCCACGGTGGGCCCGGTACTGGACGTGTCCTCAGAGCCAGAGTTCGAAGTTCAAGACATCCTGGATTCCAAGGTGCGGAAGGGACGTCTCTACTATCTCTTGGCATGGAAAAACTACGGACCTGAGGATAATTCCTGGAAACCTGCTAGTCAGATTCACGCTCCCAAGCTGCTCCGTGATTTCCATGCCCGCTATCCTTCTAAACCAGGCCCGGAGTAGAGAGGGAGGCCTTTAGGGGAGGATACTGTCACGTTTCCTGTCTGTTCTGAGCTGGGCACTGGTGGCCATCTTGGATTCAGGTTTATTCCAGGGTTTGGCGGCCATCTTGGAGAGGGCTGTTAGGCCAGGGCAGCCATCTTGGAGGTGGCAGCTGCAGGAAGGAAGCCCTTATTTAGTCGCAGGGTGTTCCTGATGGGGGCTGCCATCTTGTTTTTAGCTGTGCCTGGTTGAGGCTGATTCCTTCCTATTTAAGGCTCTGCCCTCAGTCTATCAGTGCTTCGGCTTCTACTCGGTTCGCTGACTAGTAGCAGTGCTTTGGATCTACTTCTGACGGATACCTGGTTCTGACCTTTGCCTGTTCCTGGACCTGCTTTTGACCGCTGCCTGGTACTGACCCCTGCCTGTTCCTGGACCTTCTAGTGACCGCTGCCTGGTGTTGACCTGTTGCCTAGCCCTGGTTTGCTGTGACCTGCTGCTTGGTCTAACCCTGTGGACTTTGTGCTGGACTTTGTTCTCTCTGTTGCTGGCCGCCCGAACTCAGGGGCTCAACTCCTGGGGAACGGCGGGAGGCACAGAGAGGACTCAGGGTTTTGGCCGACAGCCCGGTGAGGGTTTCCTTCATCGTGTTCAAGGGCTCACCTCTCCGTGGAGATACATTACACAGACTATAATAACAATTCAATATTCAAAATTTAAAAAATAAAAGATGAGACAAACAATTTTGTCTTCAACAATTTCCTAAACTGTGTTACACTACTACAATGCCGAAGTTGGCCTGGAAATGTGTTCCACAGTGTGATCCCTGCAGGAATAAAGGCAGTAGCTCATGTTTCTGCATACCGAAGTTGAGTTACTATATCAGTCGAAAGTCTCATAGCAGCCTCTGACCGCAATTCACATCTTGGATGGTAAACAGTCAACATATGTTTCAAATAAAATGGAGCAACTGCAAACAAAGCCTAATATGTAACTGTCAAAACTTTAAATTGGATCCTTTGAAAAACAGGCAGCCAATGTAGTTTTTTTTAAGCATTGGTGTTACGTTAGAAAACTTTGCCACCTCCATTATGGTTCTCACTGCCGCATTTTGAACCGCTTGCAATGTCACTTGACCACCAAAGCAATATACGAATATAAAATGCAGAAAACAGAAAAGGAAATACAATATATTTAAGCACATACTTTCCTTAAATACAGCAGCACTACCCATCTCACAACTAAGGGAAAAACCCCCAAATAAATTTAAATTTAACCAAGCTAACTACCAAGGGGTGGAACAGAACAAGCTTGCTGAAAAAAACCTGTGCTTTAGGCAATTCCTAAAAACAAGACCCAGACTCCACCTCCCCAAGACCTTGCGGGAGGGCATTCCACAACCGAGGGGTGAGACAAAAAAACACTTCCTTCTGTGTGACTTCCAAGCGAGAACATCTCATTGCTCAGGGCTGGGCTTAGGTAGGGGCGACAGGGACGGTTGCACAGGGCCCCACATCTCTGGCACATCTGTCCTCCTGTCTTGGAATACCTCCCTGCTCCGTACAGTAATGTGCAATCCACATTTCAGTAGAGAGATTCAGGCAGCAGCAGCGATTTTCATATCCCGTCAGCTGCCGAGTCCAGAGCCTCCTTGCTGCTGTGTCCTGCCCCCTTTTGATGTCACTTCCTGCTTCCACAAGGGCAGGACGCAGGAGCGAGGAGACTCTGGGCTCGGCAGCAGATGGGATATGAAAATCGCTATCCAGTGGCATACCAAGGGGGGGGGGGCGGTCCGCCCCGGTTGCATGCCGCTGGGGGGGTGCCGCGCGCCTGTTGGCCGAGTCCGCTCGTTCCCTCCCTGCTGCTCCCTCTGCGCAGAACAGGTTACTTCCTGTTCCGGGGCAGAGGGAGCAGCAGGGAGGGAACGAGCAGACTCAGCCAACAGGCGTGCGGCACCCCCCCAACAAGAAAAAATGCACCCGGGGGGGGGAGGGTTTTGCCAGGGGGGGGGGCCGCGCTGCACCCGGGGGGGGGGGGCGCATCGGTGATCCACCCTGGGTGTCAGGCAGCCTAGGAACGCCACTGTCGCTGCCGCTGTCTGCCACTCTGTACTGAAACGTGGTAGATGCACATCAAGGTATGGGGTGAGGTGGGGTTCCGAGAGCTCTAAATCTCCTTTTAAACTTTGATATATAATGGCTTATGGTGGTGGGCGCAGATGGGCGGGCGCAGACGAGGGGCCCCACTGAAATGGTCTGCACAGGGCCCTGCAATTGCTGATGGCCCTGTCATTGCTGGAACTTTCAGCAAAAGGCCATTTGCTCTACGCAAGTCCCTACCAGGCACGTATGGCAAAAACAAAACTCTTCATATTTGCGGAGTCAACGTATAGAACACCTTGTCGGTTATAACTAAAACCTTAAACTGCACCCTATAATACATCAGTAACCAATGGTGTAATTGGTACAATGGGGATACACTCATGGCTGTGACTAGTAGGTTCTTTGAACCCCTGCTTAGATATAAATGCCAGCCTGTTGCTCTTGGCTAGAGGAAAAAGCAAGGGCACTCCCTGATGTATACTCACATGAGTGAATCTCTTGAGGTTAATACATCCCAATAAATAAATAAGAAGAGGTCTGTCAGAAATGGATCAATAGAAGGTAAAGACCCTCGGCTTCACTGAAAGCACCTCAAACTCCTTCCCCTAGAGTCTTGTCTTTATCCCCCACTCTCTGGTTTAAAAGGAACCTGTCTTGTGGGCTGCACTGAAGCTGAGCCCAAAATGATTTCTACTGGAAAAGGAATCATTTACACTCAGCTGCCCCATCCCCTCCCCTGCTGCGGAGGGGCACAGTGCTTCATTCTGAGCACACTGCCTTAATGCCCATCTGTCTACAATACTGTTTCATATCCTCCTTGTGAATTATTGATCGGGTTTGCGATATGTACTTAAAAAAATCAATGAGAGCAGGGAATGGACTCCGGAGCCAGCGCTGGAGAAAGAGATGGAAAAAAAAAGGGAATTTGGAAGAGCTGGCTCCTGTCATTTGCTTGCTTTTGAATATGAGCAAACCAGTGTTTTCTTTCTTATTTGCTTATGACCAAACTGTGCACCAGGATGAACAGAGATTGGCCAGGATTGGGAGAGGGCTTATGAACAAAAAAAAAAAGGATGCAGGTTTGATGCAAACGTAGGCAAATTGTATGTAAACAGTGCCAGGATGGGGCAGAGGGAAAGGGCTGACATCGGTGTCTGTCTCCTATCAGCTGCTTCTTCTTGGAAACGTTGACACCAAAAAGAGCATCAGGTACGTTCAGTGGCGTACCAAAGGGGGGGCAGTCCGCCCTGGGTGCACGCCGCTGGGGGGTGCGCCGCGGCGCGCGTCTGTCGGCTGCAAGTTCGAATCGCTATGCTAAATTCTCTCATTTGCTGCAGCTCCCTCCCTCTGCCCCGGAGCATCCTGTTCTGGGGCAGAGGGAGGGAGCTGCAGCGAACGAGAGAATTTAGCATAGCGATTCGAACTCACAGCCGACAGGCGCGCACCGCGGCACCCCCCCTAGCGGCGTGCACCCGGGGGGTGTCATTTCGCTGGGGGGGGGGGGGCACGCTGCACCCGGGGGGGGGGGGGTGCATCGGCGATCCACCCCGGGTGTCGTCAACACTAGGAACGCCACTGGGTACGTTAACTCTGAGTTCTGGTTAGAAGGTTGTGAGTGGAAGTGAGTGGAAGCCAGAAGGCATTCATCTGTCGGTCATCTTCCTGGTGCTCTGAATGCTCCTTGAAGTCCACCTCCCTTCCAAAAGTACAAAGACTAGGGGACACTCGAGGAAGTTACATGGAAATACTTTTAAAACAAATAGGAGCAATGGTGTACCTAGGGTAGTTGACACCCAGGGCTGGTCATTTTTTAACACCCCCCTCCAAAATCCAGTGCTAGGCATACCGAAAATACAAAGCACTCAGGACCTATAGAGCAATTCTACCATACCATAAGCAGTAATTTCTATGAGTCACACAAGGAAAAGGAAAGCATCTTAAACACTACAGTGAGCACTAGAACATCAATTCACCTATTGTAAAACGAAACCAGACAGAATAGTACGGATCATTGATCCTGAACAGTCAATGCCAACTGAAAGCCATGTCTTTTTCACAAACACAGATACACCCTAATCCACTATAGAATAAGTAATCATAAACTTTCTATTTAGACAAAAATTAAACTGAACCCCCAAGATGCCAGACTCTGCATACAATGCAACACCACAGAAACAGAAAATGTCCCCTAGTATTGTGCAAAATATAAAGACAGCAGATGTAAATTTGAAAAAACTAACAAATACCAATCACCACTTTACAAATTAACAAATAGAAATAAAACAAATAATATCATTTTATTGGACTAATACATTTAGCTTTCACAGGCCAAAACCTCCTTCCTCAGGTCAATACAGTATAATGCTGTTACAGTATCCTATCCTGACCTGAGGAAGAGGGTTTTGTTTGCCCTTGCGGAAATAGGAAGTTACATCAGAGGGCGGGACACAGTGAGGGAAGGCCGGCCGACGAGGCAATTTTTCTTCCTTTACATGCAGAGCAGACGCGTGGCACCGTGCCGCGGCTTCATAGATTTTTTTTAAAGGCTGGGTCAGGTGCCGGGTGGCAGGAGAAGAGATGTCATCTGGCGATGGAGCTGGTAGGCAGGTGGGGACTGGGGCACCAGTGGAGCACCCCCTCACCTGCTGACACCTGGGGCAAACCGCCCCCATCGCCCCGCCCTTGGTACGCCACTGAATAGGAGGAAATATTTTTTCACTCAACGAATAGTTAAGCTATAGAACTCTTTGCTGGAGGAGGTGGTAACAGCGGTTAGCGTATCTGGGTTTAAGAAAGGTCTGGACAAATTCCTGGAGAAAATGTCCATAGTCTGCTATTGAGACAGACATGGGAAGCAACTGCTTGCCCTGGGATTTGTAGTATGGAGTGTTGCCACGATTTGGGTTTCTGCCAGGTACATGTGACCTGGCTTGGCCACTGTTTGGAAAACAGGATACTGGGCTAGATGGACCATTGGTCTGACCCAGTATGGCTACTCTTATGTTCCTATGTACTTAGGGACAAAACAGAGGATAGGATAGCAGACAGAAGGATTGCACCTCAAATTTTCCCTAAGGGAAAGGGATTTGATATACTGCCTTAATGTGGTATAACCAAAGCAACTGACACACTATACGCAGCTACTTTCTCTGTCCCTAGTGGGTTCACAATCTAAGCTTTTGCACCTGGGGCAATGAAGGGTTAAGTGACTTGTTGAGGGTGACAAGGAGCTGCAGTGGGAACTGAAGCCATTTCCCGCAGCTTCTCAGCCCACTGCACTAACCATTAGGCTACTCCTCCACTCCAAACAAGAGTGTCCATGCCTTGTTATTAAAGTTCGATAAAGGTTTGCACTTCCTACACAGTAGATGCAAAATTTAACGCACACTACTGTAAAGCCTGAGTGCTATCGGCGGCATTTCCAGCATGTCTCCATGGTCACCACACAGAAAAGCTGTTTTGGATCCACGCTAACGGTCAGCGACAGTGCGCTGTGCCCTAACTGAAATGCACAGTCCACGTCCACCTATAACCGGTTCATTTCCCACTCCCATAACTGGCTATGTGGTCAGTGCATGAATTACCATGTACTCTCATGCCAGTGGGGTACGTTACTGTGGCCAACTGCTAGCAGTTATTACCAGGCCTTTAACGGAAGAAATAAATGACACCGGCTGCACATATTATAGCAGGACACGTCTATCCACTCCTACCCTAGCCACAATAATATTCACTGCCGATTCCCGCCCGGTTAGCGCCGTGCAGTGGAAAATAATAAATATTCCCCAACGTGCATATCGGACGCACATAAAAAATGGAATTACTGCCAGGGGCACACGGTAGCTGAGCGGTAGTTCCATATTGACATGTGTTGGATGCGTGTAGGTGCCTACACGCCTTAGTAAAAGGGCCCTGTAAACCAGGGGCATAGCTAGACTTCGGCGGGAGGGGGTCCAGAGCCTGAGGTGAGGGGGCACATTTTAGCCCCTCCTGGCGCTGCTGACCCCCCCACCACTTTTGACCCCCCCCAGCGCCCCCTCCCCCATCCCTTTTGACCCACCCTCCCGCCGCTGCCAACCCTTCCCTGCTGCCACCGCCAGGTACCTTTGCTGGTGAGGTCCCCAACCCCCGCCAGCCGAAGTCCCCTTCAGCGCCAGTCTCCGAGTCCGGTGCATTCGCTGATCTGGATTCTGTTTCTGTGAGTCCTGACGTCCTGCACGTATGTGCAGGACGTCAGGACTCTCAGAAACAGAATCCAGATCAGCAACGCGCTGGAGACCGGCGCTGAAGAGGACTTCGGCTGGCAGGGGTTGGGGACTCCCGCAAACAAAGGTACTTGGCGGCGGGGGGGGGGGGGGGGTTGAATGTAGTGGGGGAGGGTTGGTGGCAGGGGGGTAAAAGCAGGGGGGCCAGGGCCAAATCTGCGGGGGCCCATGCCCCTGTGGCCCCACCTTGCTAAGCCCCTGCTCTAAACCTATCCTTCTAAACCCTCAGGGTGGGGGAGGAGCCTAACGGTTAAGGCAGTGGACTGAGAACCAGGGCAGGGGCATAGCCAGACCTCGGCAGGAAGGGGGTCCAGAGCCCAAGGTGGGGGGTATATTTTAGCCCGCCTCCCCCAGCTGCCACCTCCCCTCCCCTGCCACATTCGACTTCCGCCGCCACCGCAAGGTACATTTGCTGGCGGGAGTCCCCAACCCCCCTGCCAGCTGAAGCCTTCTTCAGCGCCAGTCTCCAGCGCATTCGCTGATCTGTGCTGTGAAACTCACTTAAAGGAACGTGCAGGATGTCAGGACTCAAGAAGACAGCAGCACAGATCAGCGAACGCACCGAAGACCGGGACTGAAGAAGGCTGCGGCTGGCGGGGGGAGGAGGGGTTGGGGACCCCCGCCAGCAAAACCAGGGAGGCCAGGACTAAATCTATGGGGGCCCATGCCCCCACCTAGCTACGCCCCTGAACCAGGGATGCCTGTTGCAAATCCAGTATTGTTCCTTGTGATGTTGAGCAAGTCACTTAACCTTCCGTTAACTTTTGGATCTGGAATACTATTCTTTCTGCCCCACATGCCCGCTCACCACTCCTCCCCCCACCCCTTCAAAATGTTACGCCCTCCACGTTCCCCATTCCTTGCCTTTCATCCAGTCAACCTAGCCCCAACCTCCTGAATACAATGACACCACAATAAACAGTCAGAACACAGGTTGGAGGTAATTAGGCCACAGCTTTGTTTATTAACCATAACAATTAATGATATTAACAAAACAAACCTCGGAGTGGAGAAGTGACCTAATGTTAGTACAGTGGGTTGTGGACCTGGGGAACCGGGTTTGATTCCTGCAGCTGCCTGATGGTCAGCAGTGGGTTGAGATCCTGGGGAACCAGGTTCAATTCCCTCTGCAGCTCCGTCTGACCCTCCATTGCCCCAGGCACAATATAGAACTTAGATTGTGAGCCCATTAGGGACAGTTCAAAGTACCTGTAATAGAAATTGTAAACCGCATAGTCGCCTCATGGATCACTTGCGGTATATATCAAGTGCTGGAAATAAAATACCGTGGAGTATTTGATTAGAGTTGAGGTCCTTCACAGCCTTACTATGACAGCTGAGGCACCAGGAAGTGGCATGGAGCTCCATGACCTTTTAACCAGGTCACCTGACCCTCCTGACATCCAGCTCTTTGAGCCTTAAATCCCCTCGCTCATCGCCCAATAGCAAATTTCCATAGCTCAGGTGTCCACCCACTGCGACAACTCAACACACCCCAAAACATCACCTTAATGCCCCATCCTGACCCTGCTTAGGACGAAGGGAGGGAGGGTGGGTAAGCCGCCTCTGTGGAGCAGGGCAAGAGACCCTGCTCCTTGGAGGTTGCTGCCTTTAAGTAGACTCACCCCCAAGCTGATCCCCTGCCACCAATCCCCATAGCTCTGCCCGGTGGTAGAATTAAATTGAAATCAGCCCAACCAGTCAGGTCACTACCTTTTGCCCCTTCCCAAGCTCCTTTCTGCAGTCCCCCCCCCTTCCCCCCTTCAAGCCTCCTCCCAACCACCCTTTCCTTTATCCTAACCCTCAGGCTCCCAAGACCCCACACAACCAGGGGTCACATTTCCAGGGTCCAGCCCAAAGTTAAACTTGTCCATCACAACAAGCTTTCGGACTAAAACTTTGTATGTACAAATAGACTGTGAGCCCTCCAGGAACAGGAAAATACCCGCTGAATCTGAAGGTAACTCACCTGAGCTACATTCAAACAACCCCTTCCCTTGCCAATGTTAATTATGAAAATATTGCAGCAGGAGCCCTGGGAAACGGTGAGTGTGTTGCTTCACAGTACATGGTGCATCTAGGTTCTGCTAAACCTGTTCATCTGCGAAGCTGCTGAGAAAGGAAGGCTGGAGAGCAGGCAGTTTTGTGCTGGAGTGGGGTAGAACCTTTGCAGAAGGTAAAAGGTCAAGATTTTGATATACCGCCATAGCTGCCCTTTCCCCTCTCCAGTGTGAAACTTCCGGGCTGGCTGCGTTTGTGTTTGCCCAGTAAATACTGTGAAGGGAGGGTGAGGGAAAGGGACACAAGTGAAAAGAGCCCAGGTGCGATTATAACACCTGTGTGTTTGTTAAGTAGGTGGCTGCATAGTTTCATTCATTGTATATTTTATTTTCCTTTGGCCATGGATGTACACGTGGAAATTGACATTAGACATTTGTAAGTACCAGCTTTAGAAAAGGTGCTACTTATATGCGGCAGCGCACGCGCTTCAAGGGTCTGCATTCTGCGCGCAGTTTCAAAGTATACACCTATTCCGTATTTAAAAATAGCAATACCTCTATCCAACTGCATTCTTCCCTGCTTCGAGGCACCTTCTCATCTGGCCCTGGACTTTTGGAGAAGAGCTTGAGGGGGGAGTGATGCTTAAACCCAGGGCCGCCGAGAGACTGGGCCGGTCATTGCCACCGCCCCCAGGCCGCCGCGCCGCAGTCCCTACCCGCCCCCCTTCGTCTGCCACCGGGCCGAGCCCCCTGCATTGAAATCATCACAACGCCTCACCTGTCACCTCGCTCCTTGACTGAAAGCGCAGCAGCAGCAGATCGGATTCGCCTCCCTTTGGGCCTTCCCTCCCTGTGTCCCGCCCTCGCGGAAGTTACATCAGACGAGGGCAGGACACAGGGAGAGAAAGCCCGAAGGGAGGCGAATCCGATCTGCCGCTGCTGCGCTTTCAGTCACGGAGGTGACAGGTGAGGCGCTGTGATGATTTCAATGCAGGGCGGGGTGGGGCGGGGGGGCCCAGCCCGGTGGCGGACAGTTGACGGAGCCGAGGGCGGGTGAGATCGGGGACTGCAGCGCCAGGCCCCCCTTGGAGGCCCGGGCCCAGGGAATTTTGTCCCCCCTGCCCCCCCCTCTCGGCGGCCCTGCTTAAACTGCTCAAACCTCCTCAAAGTACAAAAACTTTGCGTTTTGGAGGCTGGTGGCTTAATCAGTTCCCCGTGGACATGCTGATCTCCAAGCCCCAAATGGTAAGACAGCTAGATGGATTGCCAAACATGAGAACCCACAATAATTCAGGTGACCAAAGAAGAAAGATTTTTTTTTGGTCATTAATAAAAAGAGAGCTGAAAGGTGCACTTCTGTATATACCATTAACATATCAGACCCATAAGCCTTACTCAGTATATCTAATCACTCATATTTCATTCTGATTTTTAATAATACCAAGTGCAACAACCTACTCTCCAGAGTCTCTTATGCCTGCTCAGAGTGAAGGTGCTGCTATAGGGCAATTAAGAAACGCTGCAAAGCCAGTTATATCTCAAACTCCTGGTGCTCAGCTTGATAGGAATAAGCAGCCCACACAACAGCAAAGTCCCAAGGAATTACCACAGCCTTTTCGTACTCAGTATACTCAGCTCAGCAGAGTTTCGGTACAGCAGTACCTGACTGGGGGAAGTACCTGTGAAGCCCAATGTTAGTGGTAAATATGATTGAAATATAGAGCCGTGAGCAGGATATTATGCTCTGATATGTTTACAGCACCTATAGTGCTCTTTTTCATCCCCCACCCTTTTTTAAATTCGTATTTCCTTTCTGATTTTCAAAACCTGCCACTTGCACATACAGGTACCGAGATCGCCACTTACCCGTGCATTCAGCGCTACTTAGGCGTGCAAGCTCCCTAGTGATGCATTCTTATTTTCATTTTTTTCCCTAAGCTGGCCGTCCCCCCCCCCCCCCCCTCCCCCCGTACATGGCATCTTATTGTTGGTGCTGCAGGCCTTTTAGAAAAGACCACGTTGGCCCAGCCTTTTCTGAACTACTAGGGATTTTTTGATTAGAGGGACCTAAAGGCCCTATACAGAGTTGTCCCCCACGTGTATAATTTTATAGGCTGCAGACATGATTTATTGGCCACAGTAGGCTGTCTCCACCCTGGTCAGGTTACTCTGATGCTAGAAAGGGGGGGGGGGGGAGGGAGGTGGAGAAGGAGGATGTGGTTAGAGCAGGGCTGTAGAGAGGTTTCCTAGCTCTTTAGCTAGAACCCTTTGTGTGTTGGGCTGGGACCCGAGGCACAGTGACAGAGCAGCTCCCTCCCCGGCACTGTGCTGCTGATGAGGAGAGAAGGAGGTGACATCCCCTCTCTGTGACACGTCTGGAAAAGCAGCCCGGGACCTCGACCCAGAGGCAGATCCCTGCTGGACCCTTTTCCTCCCGGGGCTCACCCTTGAGTAAGTGTATTTCTTTAATTAGCCTCCGGTCTTTGCTTTATTTGATGTAGGGAGAGAAGGGATGAATGTAAAGTGTAATTACTGATGGTGAAGCTGGGTGGGAGCGCACTCTTGATTACTAGGCAGACTTTCTGGGCTGATTTTTGTCGTCGTTGGGTGGTGGTGTAACATACTTTGATAAAATTCTGGGACTTACCAGCTCTGCCAAAGCTGGCTTTTAACAATGGGCTGACTGTACTTCCCTGCCTGTCTGGAAGTAATTGTGTGCTACTTTTTTGCCATGTGTTTTGCTGCATTTTCAATTTGTGGACAGGGGGGTGACAGAGAACGTCTCGCTTACGCCTGTGGCTTGGGGAGTTCGTACTGGTACAGTAAATCTGTTTTTACTCCCCCCCCCCCACCCCGTTTCCCCTTCTTCTCGCCCCTTTCATTGGGCTCAAGCTGTACTGACTGTCATTCTGGTGATGGAGTGAAGTGCTGTAACCTGCCCAATCCGTCTTCCTGCTGTAAGAGGTTTAGTAGTATCTGGTGCCTCCAGTCCCACCAGTCGAAGACTGACTGGGGCGCATCGGAACTGGGGTGGAAACTGGGCGGAGAGGGGAACAGGGAGCGCTGTAATGTTAAAACTCGACTTCATTGCTTTCTGTGTTGAAGTCTGCTGGCAGGCTGAAAACCCCGGGGGGGTCATTTGATGAAAATGACAATCCCAGGCAGAAAAATACTGCAGAGGGCAGGGCAGGGCATCCCACCGCCGGCTTTGTGTCTCTCTCAGTGTCACTGGAGGATTATTAATCTCCAGGATCATCCGAACAGACTCCCTCTTTCGGTCTTTTTGACTTCCTCCTTTGGTCTTTTTATTTCAAAGTTTCTTTGCGTTGTCTCATCCGTATATGTTCTGCGAATAAGTTTCTACACTTTGTTGGGAAGAAATTATTTCAAAATTTCATGCAAAACTGAAATTCTGGCAATTTCAGAAACGTTTTCATTATTAGATAGACGGTCTTTTAGGTTAATGATTTTACATTGTTTTGTACAATTTTGCTGATGTGCTTAATTTTTGCTTTGTAACCCGTCTGGAGCCATTATTCTATATACATCCTCTCCATTTTAAATCTTGCCTGCAATTGCTTTCCAGCTGTTGATGCTGTGTTCATGCTTTACATGATTCAGCGGGATGCTTGAAAGCAGCTCAAATGAAGTTCTGTTCGTCAACTTCATTCTGTAGGTCCAGCTGTGAGACAATGGTCATTAGTGCTGTATTCATGCTTTGCAAGGATAGGTGAGACTTTTGTAGGGTTCTTAGATGAAAATCTGCACTTCAGCTGCCTTTGCTGAATCCATGCTTTACATGTTTGAATGTGATGCTTACATGCAACTCTGATGAAAATATGCTGTTCAGCTGTCAGTGCTGTATTCCTCCGGATTCTATATAGCATGCCTAGAGATCTGTGCTGAAATCCAGGCGGATTCTATAACAACACACATAACAATTGGCTTAACAAGCTAATTAGGGTTGATAAACAGCACTTAAGCAATAATGAGCACTAATTGGCAATAATTAGAATTTACACGCACAATGTACTGTGCCTAACTTCTAATGCGCACAGACAAAAAGGGGCATGGTTATGGGCAGAGGAATGGGCGTTTTTGTGGGCGTTCCAAAATTTACATGTATAGTTATAGAATATGGCCCTCTGCGCCTAAATCTACACGCCAGGATTTATGCCACATTTTCGATGGTGTAAATGGATGCGTGTAGTTTTAGGCGCTGGGATCTCAACCAAGCATATTTGATATATCACGCCTAAATCTAGGCGCCGCTTATAGAATACGCTTAGGCAAAAATGTTTTCCGCGCAGATTTTTTAGGTGCCATATAGAGAATCCCCCATTTATGTTTAACTGTGAGACAACAACACAGAGCTCTAATGAAGATCTGCTCTTCAGCTGTCTGTGCTGTACTCTTGCTTTACATAACCAGTGTGACATTTGTAGAGGCTCTGATGAAGATCCACCCTTCAGTTGCCTCTGCTGTATTCCTGCTTTACATGTGTGAGCATGATGCCTGGCTTGGCCACTGCTGGAAGCAGGATACTGGGCTACATGGACCATTCATTGGTCTGGCCCAGTATGGCTACTCTTATGTTCTAAGGAAGGAAGCTCTGATGATGATCAGGACAGCAGGTACCACCAATCTAATTACCTTCATACCAGCCAGAGCAGCTAAACAGAAAGAGCTTTAAAGGACTTTTAAGTACTAATAAATCATGATACCAAGGGGCCAGTATTTCAAGGGAAATATCTGGATAACTGTCACAATCATCTGGATATTTCCCCTCAGCCACAGCTGGATCATGGTGGAGTTCATAGCTATGTGAACAGTGGTCTGAACTTTGTCACTTTCCAGATAACTACCTGGATAAGTTAAGACAGAAAAATTACTGTGCAAACTTTATCCAGTTGCTATCCGGATAGTGGTTTGAATATCTCCAGCATCTGGATAGTGTGGCTGCTCACCACTGTGTCCAGATGTTCCATATCAGCTGCAATATGGATACTGACCCTGAATATTCAGTATGTTTCTAAGCACCAGGGCTGGCATTAAAAAAAAAAAAAACACCAACCACAATGGTTGCCTATTAGGCAGCAATCTAATACCGTCACTTTAATCCCACGTCTAACCACCTCCCTTATTGCCCAGTCATAGCCTTGCTGGTTTAACTCAAAGCCTCTGACTGGCAGGCTTGACTAGATTATCATTTCTAAGGAGAAGCGACTGACCATTATGGGGGTTTGTACAGAACTGCAAGTGTTTGGGATGTGCTATATCGCGGTGGGCAACCAGGGTCCTCGAGGGCCACAACCCAGTCAGGTTTTCAAGGTTTCCACAATGAATATACATGAGATTGATTTGCACGTTATACAAATTGTGCTAATCAGGGGTTCCCAAACCTGTCCTGAGGGAACCCCAGTCAGTCAGGTTTTCAGGATATCCACAATGAATATTCATGAGGCAGTGTACTCAGATCTAACTCATGAATCTTCATTGGATGTCCAACCGCCACCTGAAGCTGAACATGGCCAAGACCGAGCTTATTGTCTTCCCACCCAAACCCTCTTCTCCTCTCCCTCCACTCTCTATCTCAGTTGACAATACCCCCATCATCCCCGTCTCATCTGCCCGCAACCTTGGAGTCATCTTTGACTCCTCCCTCTCCTTCTCTGCGCATATCCAGCAGATAGCCAAGACCTGTCGCTTCTTCCTTTACAACATTAGCAAAATTCGCCCTTTCCTCTCTGAGCACACCACCCGAACTCTCATCCACTCTCTCATCACCTCTCGCCTCGACTACTGCAACCTACTCCTCACTGGCCTCCCACTTTGCCACCTATCCCCCCTTCAGTCCGTTCAGAACTCTGCTGCACGTCTTATCTTCCGCCTGGACTGATATACTCACATCTCCCCTCTCCTCAAATCACTTCGCTGGCTTCCGATCAGGTACCGCATACAGTTCAAGCTTCTCCTCCTAACCTACAAATGCACTCGATCTGCAGCCCCTCCCTACCTCTCTACCCTCATCTCCCCTTACGTTCCTACCCATAACCTCCACTCTCAAGACAAATCCCTCCTTTCGGTACCCTTCTCCACCACCGCCAACTCCAGGCTCCGCCCTTTCTGCCTCACCTCACTCCATGCGTGGAATAATCTCCCTGAGCCCGTATGCCAGGCCCCTTCCCTGCCCATCTTCAAATCCCTGCTAAAAGCCCATCTCTTCAATGTCGCCTTTGGCACCTAACCACTATTCAAGAAATCTAGACTACCCCAACTTGTCATTTCGTCCTTTAGATTGTAAGCTCCTTTGAGCAGGGACTGCCCCTTTTTTTATTAAATTGTACAGCGCTGTGTAACCCTAGTAGTGCTATAGAAATGTCAAGTAGTAGTAAGTAGTAGTAGAAGAATGTGAAGTGACTGAACATGACTACTGGATTCTTTGGAAAAACAGCTTCCGATGAGGTTTCTGCACTGAGGTACCAGTGCCTGAACTCCACCCCTGTACCCCTGTTTTGGCCGGTTACGCTGAGTGCTGCAGGCTACAAGTTGCGTGTCTGAGGAAAGCGTTTCCTCTTCAGCACAGCTTCCTGAATTTTGTGCAGCTTCACTGTGCCTGCGGTAGGAAGAATAGGAAATAAGGAAGTTAGGAAAAAAGTCTTTTATCTGTTTATGAGTTACCCAAGCACTGACTTGCTCTGTGGCAGAAGCACATTTTGGGAAGTGACAGTCACGTAACCTGTCCCAGGCCAAGAAGATTCAAATGCTATGAGTGGGATCAGATTCAGTACTGGAAACAGATGATTTTTATTATCTCTCCACTTTATATAACAAACGTTTTGTTTTTCAGTGACTTCCAGAATATTGGTTAACGTAATCTGCTCTTTCCACCTCTTCCTCCCTACTCCTCATTTACTGCAGAGAGGAAATACAATCTAGTGCTCAGGATGTATTTTACCTTTTTTTTGTGAGCCTGATTAAGATTCAGACAGAGTTTCCTTAGCTTAAAACAAAGCCATATACAGTAAGTCTGAAGACTTTACAAAGCATAAAGGTGAGGGGTAACTGGCTAGTCTGACCTCTACAGGAGAGAGACCACACTGAGTGTGGAGGTGCACTTGATCCCCATGAAAAAAGTCAGGTGCAAAGTAGAGAAGGAGTATGGAAGGTAGGTTCTTTCCAAACAGAGAGAAGGACGTATGATTAAAAAAAGTTTATTGGTAACATCAAAAAAAGTATGACTCAACACAGCCGTGTTTCGGCGCCGGAGCGCCTTCTTCAGGAGTCTACAAAATTAAATATAAAAGTAAACCTAAACAGAGCAAGAAAAATAATACACATAATAATAAAATAACAAAAAATCAATAAAGAACTAACTGATTAATATGACAAAATGTACAAAGAATAATAAAAAGTAGAAATAAATATGATAATAATAATAATAATAATAATAATAATAATAAATAAAGCAGGGTAACAATATTAAATACTGTATAACCAACAGGAAAATACATATGCATATACAAGTATAGAAATAAAAATAAAATAATTGCAAGTATAAAAGCAAAACAATTACATATAAACATACATTCTATGTGATACCAGCATAATGGCACAACATGTATGTTTATATGCAATTGTTTTGCTTTTATACTTGCAATTATTTTATTTTTATTTCTATACTTGTATATGCATATGTATTTTCCTGTTGGTTATACAGTATTTAATATTGTTACCCTGCTTTATTTATTATTATTATTATCATCATCATCATTTTTTTTGTTATTTTATTATTATGTGTATTATTTTTCTTGCACTTGTTTATGTTTACTTTTATATTTATACTCTTTCTCTACTTTTCAGCCTGACCTCTACAACATTACCTAGCATTGCTTTTTCATCTTCTGTCTCAATGGATCAATCCAGGGGAAAGCCAGCATTGGGAATGGGACCCCTTGGGAGCCTCTAACAAGGCATGGATTAGAAAGTAGGGCTAGGGAATAGTGGGCCCTCAGGAAGAAAAGAGGCTTGGCTCCTTTTTGTCCAGTTGTGCTTCTTAAATGTGATGAGCTATGGAACATCTGGCCTCAAAAGGTATGGAATGTCCTTTCACATCAGGCCTGATGACTTTTTCATACTTTTTGAAGGAAAGCCTTTTCTGTATGTCTCCAGTTAAGAAGGATGGTGATGTTTGCCGATCATTTGAAGCCTGCCAGTGTTCTTGGAAAGGGTTGCCTTCTTCCCAGGATCTTTGAGGGATCCAGAACGTAAAATATACAGTGCAATAATCGAGGACAATGACCTGGAGCCAATACTGTGTGGGAAGGCTAGGGTCAGAGAGCTAGGTCTAGACTCTTTGGTTGAGGGGCAGCATGAAATGATGTCAGTATTATGGAGGTGCTCTGTTAAACTACAGTTCAGTATATTTATTAAGGGCACACTTGATGCTAGTGCATCTGAATGCTGTACCCATCCAACGACCTGTTGGAAGCTGAGTAGCATGAAGGGAAGCCTAACACACTTGATTTGAGGACCCTGGAGTGCAGTACGTTTGGGCTGAAGTGAAGTTGTATTCAGGAAATTCTTCCTGGGTGACAGTGCTTGGATTGATGTTCTGTGTTATCTGCCTCCTGCAATGCAGGAAAAATGGCCTAACACAAGACATGCTAAAACATTTCATGTTAATTATTGCCATCTGTGTGCACTTAAAGTACAGTAATTATTTTCTTGTGTTTTCTTTGGGGGGCATGTCAGGGATGGAGAATGGACATCACCGCTGCACGCCCTGACACGCCTTAACTAGTTACTGCATCCATAATGTGGGAAACCTTAACACCACCTAAACAGGAGGCAGTAAGTTCTCCTGTGGTGTTTTTTTTTTAATAGCTGTGCACCTGTGTTAACATTAGCACATGACCATTAATGAAACAAATTGGAAAAAAAGCCCTTTTTTGAAGGCCATGCTAGACATGGGCTTAGCGCTTGGGAAAGGCCTGTTTAAGGGCGCTTTAAGCCTATTTCTTAGAGCAACTTAGTAAAAGGACCCCTCAGGAAAGAAGGAAGGACATCCATTAGTGTGTAGAAGAGTTATCCTGAGAACCTGGCGTGAGATGTTATCCCTTACAATCGTAGACTACAGAGATGCAAAGGAACGGGGTTAGCGGGAATCCCATGGGGATTCCTTCCAGGTCCACAGGACTCCTGCGGGGATCCCCTCCAGGTCTGTGGGAATCCTGCGGAAGTGTACTAAGTGCTGGGCCAGCCTACCTATCCTTTCCTTGTGGCATGGCTGCCGTCTCGTCGCTGATCAGGGGGCAGACTGGAAGGTCGCAGTCGCCAAACACCAGGTGAGTGAATGTGGTGACTGGCGATTGGTGACTGTGACCTCCTAGCCCTGCCCCCTGATGCAGCACCATCTTCAATTTCTTTTCCTACGCCAGAAGTTATCATCAACATGGGCTACTGTAAAGATGGCAATGACCAGCACTTCTCCTCAGCCCCAGCCGCTTCCCACCAACTTAGATGCTGTAGCCAAGGATTCGGCGGTGGATGGAGACTGAGCCTGAGCAGAAACCAAGGACTTCGTATCGGATAGCCATTGCTGGGAGCTGCCTTGGTGGCATAATGAACAACGTAAGCTAGGCCTCTTCTGCGATATTATTCTGTGCTTGCTTCTGCCACCGACTATTTCATGCTGCTCCTCTCTGGCCACTTTGAGGAGTTACTCTTTGGCTATGTGGAAATGCGCAAGTGGAGCTCAAAGCCTGGCCCTGACCTGGAGATGGTGGAGGCTGTAATTCAGTACATGTATACAGGCAAGATCCGTGTCTGCACCTCCAGCATATTGAGGTGCTGGGGTTGGTGGACAGGTGAGACTGTGGCAGTTGGAGGACAACACTCAGTACTGGAGCTAAAGCATGGACAAGAGGGAAACATGTGTTAATGATGGAGCTGGCAAAGAGGGATGAGATTTGATATACTGCCTTTCAGTTGTTACAATCAAAGCAGTTTACATATTGTATGCAGGTACTTATTTTGTACCTGGGGCAATGGAGGATTAAGTGACTTGCCCAGAATCACAAGGAGCTGTAGTGGGATTCAAACCTGGTTCTAAGGCGGCTGCACTAACCGTTAGGCTACTCCTCCACTCCAAAGGTGGCTGAAGAAACCAATTGTGAACGTATAAGTTTTTCCAGAATGATGGCATAGGTTGGGTTATTTAGCCTCAAGTCTGGTTATTTTAGTACAGGAGATGGATGGGGATGACTGAGATTACTTGTGGGGACGGGAGAGGATGGAAGGGATTACTTGCAGGGTTAGATTGTTAACGGGGCTGGGTGAAATTTCTGTCCCCTTTCTGTCCCCATTCAACTCAGTATCTTAGACTGGTCTGAGGAATTGGGCAGAATGACAGAAATAGACTTGAAAATGACAAACTATAAAGGCAAAAAACCTGTAGAAGGCAAGGTCCTGATTTCACTGGAAAGGCCCCAGTGGCAAATCATGGTTATTGCCGGTTAATGAATAACCAACTAATAACAAATGGAGTTATTGTAGGATGGGGTGAGGGGGGGGGGGGGGGGGGGGGGGGGTAGGGGGGCTTTCAGTGTTTAAGGGAACATCATTGAGCTGTAACTGCTGCCAGAACTATAGAGCTCAGCTTAAGGTGCTTGGTGGGATCCTATGTGCTGAGGGCTTGTTGTTGTGTGGTATAAACAGATAGCTATTTGTTTGTTCACTTGAGAGCACTCAAGAAGATACAGTGCTGCTTCCTCTTTTTTTGTGTCTCAGTGTGTATGTAAACTGAAAACCACTAATAATTAGACATTATTAAAAAAAATAATAGGAAAAAAGACATAGAAAATATGTGGGTGTGTCTCTACTTTCCTCTCAGCTGTCCTGACTATTCTGTTTGTGCCACGTTAAAAGCACACACAATAAAATAAAATAAATACCTGTATTTGATTTGGCAGGCAGTACAGCTAAGAACTGCAAGAGAAATATAATGCAGCCTTAAGCAGTAAAGGCATCTGCAAACAGAACAGAAGTCCAAGCTACACTGCAAGGTCAAAGGTTTTATGGGGTTGTTTTTTTTTTCCTCTTTTGATTGGAGGAATAGATGCATGATGCACCTACAATTATTTCTTTCTATTTAGCTCTTATGAATCTGTGACTTATAAGGACTAGAGTTGCACAGGTACAGAAATTTCACCCATCCTCACTAGAATCTAGCCCATACTCACCTTTACCCGCGTTGCCAGAGATTTTGACTACACTCCTGCGGGAATTCGGCAGCAACTACTTCCATCCCTGCGGGATTCCTGCAATCCCCTTTCCCGTAAGGACACCAGAGCTAGAATAGAAAGCCTGGAGGAGCAAAGCACTTGGGGATTTTCTGCCTGTGTGTACACCTTGCAGGCTGATGACATAATTGTGATCGAATGATATAACAGCTACTGTTTAAAAGCAAGGGTAGAGACGGTAGGAATGGGATGCTGTAGGTCACAGCTGTGGGAAGCTGCTTTCGCATAGCTTCCACTTTAATTTCTTTGGATTATGTTCTTGAGGTGTGTCTGCCTTGTTCCTAGGGGGAATTCTGTAAAAGCATGCTAAAAGTTAGGTGCCAAGCTAGTATTCTATAATGGATAGTCCAGGGGTGGACTGACCATTTGAGCAGCCGGGCAGTACTCCGAGGGCCTAGAGGCTCTAGGGGGCCAAAAGACTGTGCCCTGTTGCCCACCACTGCCACAGCCACACATTACAGCCCCTCCTGATCCTACCTTTTGTGGGTCCTGGTGGCCTCCGCGGGGGCAGGAAAGAATCCCACTCTTTTTTGCTCACTGCTGCTACTCTGCTTGGCGCCGCCGCCGCTGTGTTTTAAAAATGACTGGTGAGACTGCCAAGACGTTCGAGACTACCGCAGGAAGTCTTGGCAACCATTTTGAAAACATGGTGGCACCGGGCACAGTAGCAATAGCGGGCAGGAAAGCCACTAGACCACCAGGGCACTTCAAGGTAGGACCAGGGAGACCCCACTTTGGCTCAGGGGTCTGTAGTGTGTGGGAGGGGGCAGCAACTGCAACGGTACACCAATGGGACGGCAGGTAGTGACCTTTACTGCCCAGGGGGCCCCGACCACTGTCGGTCTGCCCCTGGGCTAGTCCCTTATAGAAGACTAGCCTAAGCCAGCAATTAGGCACTTAAATGTAGGCTTGCACTATGACAGGTGTAAATGGGTGAGGCCTAAATGAAGTAGTTAGGCGCTTAACTGATAGGATTTAATAAAGTACTTGCTTAAATAGTCGGAAGGCACATGACCCACCCCTCTCATGTGAACTTCCTGTTTGCAGTTATGAGTTAAAGCACTTAGGCGCCAAGTTATAGAATAGTGCTTAAATGCACTTAGGCCTCTAACTGCTGTGTCACCCCTGTTGTGGTGCTTAACTGCCATTTGAGAACCTAAAATTAGGTGCATAATTGGTGTCTTTGGTGTACTATATAGAATTAAGGGGCTAACGCTTGGTTTACCACGTGGAAACTGCTAGGGCAGAACCATGTGAAGGGGCTTTACTTAAAGCACCTTAACATTACTTAATTTTTGTAGTTACTGGGTGGTAAGCACTGCATTAAGTGCTTTTAGTCTTAGGGGCTGTGTCATGAGCAGAGAGTGGGCGTGCAAGTAGAGACCTGCACGGGAATGGGGTTTTGTGGGAATCCCGCAGGAATTCCTTCTGGGGCTGGAGAATTCCCGCGGGGATGGAAGCAGTTCTGCGGGGCTCCCGTGGGGACAGAAGCAATTCCTCTGGGGTTCCCATGGGGATGGAAACAGTTCCTGCGGAGTTCCCATGGAAGTGTAAGTGGCATCTGCGCCAGCCTCTTACCTACCAAGTACCAAGTTCTTTAAGTGCTGCCTCCTCATCCTCCTTGCTTTAACAGCATAGATGCGGAGAGTCTTCATTAATCCTCTCTGCTCCCAGGCTGATGTGCAGCCCAAGCTCTTGCACAGGCACGAGCATCAGAGGTCACCTGACATACTTGCATATGCATGTGGCAACCTCTCAGCACACAGTACCAGCGAATTAGAGATGAGTCTTACGTGTGTACAACAGATTGTTCCACGTTCGAACTTCCGTTCCTTCCTTGCCTGCAGTGCTGTGGCTCAAACCCAGAGAGAGAGAGACAGAGAATAAACCAGAATTATTTTTAGGTACCATTAAATTCTGGCAGGGACAAATGGGAATGGGTTATATCAGGGGCGTAGCCAGACAATAGATTTTGGGTGGACAAGGGCAAGAAATGGGTGGGCATCAAGTGTTCTCCCCTCCCCCCTACCACCAAAAAAATATCTCAGCTGGTGGGAAAATGCTTCTTTCTATCTTGGCAGTGGGCAGCAGGCATGCGCTGAAAACTGAGCATGTGCAGATGCCGGTATTGTGGAGAGTAGCGTTTTCGTTACCATCAGGGGGAAATCTTCAGCTAGCGGAGCTTGGGATCCCCACCAGCTACCGCTAAACATGTGCTACTGTTAGGTGGGCCTGAGCCCTAAGTGGGTGGGCACCTGCCCACCCAGCCCCACCTGTGGCTACGCCACTGGGTTATATTCTTGCGGGGATGGGTAAGATTCCAGCGGGGACGGGTGGGAACGGGTTAGATTTCTGTCCCTGTGCAACTCTCTATGTAGAAGGTGTTTTGTAGTTAGCAGGCTGCAAATCCCATGCACTAATCACCACTTTTGCAGCTAGCGAGGACCACTTACTATCAGATTCTATAAATGGTGCTCAAAAATGGACCATGGAAAAGATCAGCACCCTAACTTTGGGCACCAGACTTACGCCTGCGGAAAGCTGGTGTAAATGTTTATGCTTATTTCATTTATAGTCCGCCTTTATCCAAGGCAGGTAGCAACGTAACATACATAATTTCAAAGACACGACAGAAGAAACTCAAAAACACAATGGCGTCAGTTCAGTATAAATACTGCAGCATCAATGCAAAAAACAGCATTAGCAATCAATAAGATGGTCTAACAGATAATGCTTCAACATCTGTTTAAATGATACAGTGCGCTGCTGAGATTTCAAAATCAAAGGTAGCTTATTCCATGCTTGAGGTCCGGTAAACCAGCATGAGCAGAGTGCAGTGCCCTAGATCAGGGTTTCCCCAAATCCAGTCCTGCAGCACCCCCTGCCAGTCAGGCCTTCAGGACATCAACAATGAACACGCATGACATACACTGCTTCCATTACATGCACGTCTTTCATGCACACTCATTGTGGACATCCTGAAAACCCGACTGGCAAGGGGGCAGTCCAGAACCGGACCTGGGAAACACTACCCCAGATATTTATTTTGTTACATTTGTATCCTGCGCTTTCCCACTCATGGCAGGCTCAATGCGGCTTACATGGGGCAATGGAGGGTTAAGTGACTTGCCCAGAGTCACAAGGAGCTGCCTGTGCCTCAAGTGGGAATCAAACTCAGTTCCTCAGGACCAAAGTCCACCACCCTAACCACTAGGCCACTCCTCTGGTACATAGTGCTGGAAAATAGCACACAACAGTGGCATAGCCAGACTTCGACGTGGAGGGGATCCAGAGCCCAAAGTGAGGGGGCACATTTTGGCCCCCCTGCCGCCGCCGCCTCCTCACATACCTTGGCTGGTGGCTGAATATTATAGAACGCTTCAAAGAACATTCTTATAGTATATAGATAGTGCTATACATATATCAAAACAAAATAAAAGGACATTAAAAGACTCGTTAAAACGTGATATGGTGCTCATACAATGAATATTAAATGGTACCTCTTATAATCTTGGCGATAGGATTGTGTAAGAGCAGATGGCAAAGTCCACTATGAAAATGTTATACAGTCTAGATGAAAGCATAAATTGTTAGCTGAAAGTGCTGTATTGTAAAGGTACAAAGTGACAAGAAAGTATATCGTTTATAAGAGGAAACAAATGTAACGGAAAGCGTTCTATAATATTCATTTATCTTTGTTGTGCATATTCCCAACTACCCCTTGTCAAGTGGGTGCGGGAGCAGTGGGCAGTGGATTTGCAAAGATTGCCGGAATCTTTGGATTTAGCAACTTCGGTGCCATGCATCCCTCAGATTACTCAAGCAGCGGAATTACAAGAGTGTCAATTTTGAACTTTATACTGCGCATATATCTCCCAGACTCAGTTCCATATTGGTGGCATTGATTGCCCTTTATTTTTATTTTTTTAGATTTTTGCTCACACCTTTTTCAGTAGTAGCTCAAGGTGAGTTACATTCAGGTGTTCTGGATATTTCTCTGTCCAAGGAGGGCTCTCAATCTAAGTTTGTACCTGAGGCAATGGAGGGTTAAGTGACTTGCCCAGGATTACAAGGAGCAGCAGTGGGATTTTGAACTGGCCACCTCTGGATTGCAAGACCGGTGGTGCTCTAACCAGTTGGCCACTCTTCCACTCCTTTGTGTTCAAAATGCAGGATCCAACCTTTCCATACCTTTTGGGGGTGTCCGAGGGTTAATAGATTCTGGACTCAAATTGCTAGATATGTGGGTAAGATTTTACACTCTATAAATCCCCTTTCAACCGTTGATTTTTTTATTAGACAAATGTGAGAGAGTTCAGTTGCAGGGGGAGGGGGAAGGAGGAAAATTTTCCATAAGGCAATGTTCATGGGCCCCCTCGTTTTGGGGCTGGCATAATTTATTACATCAACATATGCTGCGGGAGGGTAGAACAGTTTGTGTATCCCCTAGACGCCGGAAGGATTTCTTGGCAGTTTGGGAATAATACATTTTTTCTTTATCTCCCAAGGCACAAAGCTTTATTTTAAATCATTTGTGATTGTTGTAATTGGGGGTCCTGGACCTCGGTGCTCTCCTTGGGGGGGGGGGGGGGAGAGGGGATGTATGGGGAACGAAAGGCTGTTTTTTTTTTTTTTAATTTAATGTATCATTTCAGTTACCTATGCCTACTTGGTGTGAGTGGGAAGGGGGTTGGGGGAGGGGGAATGTGCTAAAGATGAATGACAGTTTGTCCTTTCTTTGGTCAATTTGTTGCATTTATGGAGGTCATAGTATTTATGGCACTGCTGTAATATTTGATTTGACATCAATAAAATTGTGGAATTATAATTAGAGGAAATAGAGACGGGATTGGGGTGCTTGGGGATAAAAGAAAACAGTGCCTTGTTGACTATGGGAAGGTTGGATACGTTTTCTTTTTGTATTTGAACGGTGTTTATGTTGCAGTTTTTTGCTTGTTTGTATTGATCTTCTAGTCAATAAAAAGATTTAAACATAATATTCATTTATCATATCATTTGTTTGAGTACTGCTTTAATCTGTGTATACTGTACATGTTTTTAAGTTTCCATGTTTTTCCTATTTGTTTTTAGTTTACATTTTATTACTCATTATTTATATATTTCTTATGCTTTATTTTATTTAGATACATTTACCCCTGAGGCAGGCCTTAGCGCCGAAACACGGCTGTGTCGGGTCGTTTTTATGTTTGTAAAAATTAAAATTCTTTTGCCTATCCTCCTCACTTTCTTTCTCCGTGTTCAAAAAGTTGAAGCCATCTCCCCCGCTCAGCTGCCATATTGTGTGACCCCAAACAATAGCAAACTTGTGAGGTTTATGACTGCCTATGTGTGGTTTTTTTATTTGATAGCTTTTTTTATTTATTTGAAAACTTTCAATATGTAACCCAAGGTTTATTTTTACCTCAGGTGGGGGGGGGGGGGGGGGGGAGAGTTCCCCACAACTAGGCCCCAAGGCTCAAGCAGATCTGGGGCCTTTCTTAAAGCTGCCCCCTTCGAAAAGCGGCTCCAAAAACAAGTCTGCCACTCTGGAGTGCCTCAGGTTATATATCGGAAACTTTCAAATTAAAAAAAAAAACCACATAGGCAGTCATAAACCTCACAAGTTTGCTATTGTTTTCAGTGGCGTCTGCGAATGTTTGGGGTCACACAATATGGAGGCAAGCTCCGCCCACTGGCTTCAGCCCACAGAATGGGTGAGATAGGCTCATGCCATCTCCTGTCATAAAACCTCCATGGGGAATGTCCCCAGTAGTCACCATGTTAAATTTGCAGCTACTGCATGGTAAAGCCACAGTTCACAATTCAGCTTTATTTGATATACCGCAAATAATAGTAAAAAAAATAACTAAGTGGTTCACAAATGAAAATCATGGTTGGAAGTATTAGGTTAAAACAAAACATAAAATTAAGTTACATGGGGGATTTTAATAAAATCCAAGGTTAGGAATAGAAGTAATTAAAATTAAACTAGGAAAGAACAAGAGGTGGGGAAGGGAAAGTGAAAATAAGACAAATTGACAAGAGTCTGTAAGGGATAAACTCACTGCGAGGGGTGGCAAACGAGATTTGTAATTACTGAGGAGCAGAGATAACGCTTTAGTGAAAAGATAAGCTTTAAGAATAGCTTTAAATCTTAGAAATGAGAGTTTGGTTTGTAGGTGTAAAGGAATATCAGTCCATAGGGTGAGTGAAACAACTGAGAACGAGGTGGTTCTTGCAAGATGTGAACACACCTGAAGAAACGAGGGTACTACTAAAAGATGCTGTTGGAAAGAACGTAAAGTACATGTCGGGGAATAAGGTATGAGATGTTTGAATAGGAAGAGTGGGTGGAAAGTGGTACCAACAATCTTAAAAGGACCCAGTATTGGATGGGCAACCAGCGTACTACTTGAAGGAGAGGGGAAATGCTATCAACATTTTTGCCACTGTGTATCAATTTAACTGCTGTGTTTTGAACCAGCTGCTAAGCCACGGTAACACCAATTTGTCATGGTTTCATATAAGGGCCCTGTTCTGCTTTCTCTTATGATAGGCTCTCTACTCAGGAGATTAGCATGCTGATAACCAGAGTATAGAACATCACTGTGAAGACTCAGAACTCTTGAACCAAAATCTTCTTTAATGCAAATTAAAAAAAAAAGAAAATGACTTACAGTTAGATGTGCTGGACACGAGTCTCTGCCTTGTAGAACTGGGAGTCTGTTCTCCACCAGCTTATCCTATATACAAGGGGAACTGTGAGATCTCAGCACCAATCGGAGAGAGTAGATGCTGCGAATACTTTAAACTAGTAAAAACTTGGTTATGTTACAGTAGTTTGAAGGGGGAGCAACAGGTACAGCAAAGTTAGCTTACAGTTCTTAGAAGCCCATGCTGCAGACACATTCTCAACCCCACATGGAGAGAGAAGGGGTGGGCTACAGCCCAGTATACAAAGGGACAAGGGCCAGCCAATAAGAATAGTCCCATACGTTATAGGCAACAGGGACAGGTGCTCAGGAAGAGGCTATCACATGAGAACTACAATTATACAACATTGTAGTCCTATCCTACTTAAAGAGCATAGGGACCAAATTTGGCTATACCAGTGTCTCATATATACATATAAACAACAAGCAACCTGCTTCCATGAATATGGGGCACAACAGGCCCCTTAGTTTAGTTTTATATATTGTTCCGTTTTGACATTTTAAGGGTAATTTTATGAAGCAGTTTCCACGTGTAAAAGGGGTTTAACATGCCAAAGAGGCCCATTATAAAATTGTGCATGGTATACGGGCGCGTGATTATACGGACACTCCCCCAGATTCCATATATGGCGCTCAAATTTGGGGACCGAAGTATACACGTGAATTGAAGATGAGCATACAAATTAGTTAACAAGCCAATGACTAGCAATAAATTGATGTCAGCAATCAATTATTGCAGTTAAGTGGCATTAATTATATTTTGCACACGCATCTTCCTGCACGCTATTCTATAACTCTGCGTGCCTAAATCCCCTAGCGTTGAACTTAAAAGGGGACATGGCCAGGGGCATGGTAGAACATTCTAAAAAAATTGCACTTACAGTTATAGAATACTGCCATTCCGCACCCAATGCCAAAAGTTGGGTGCTCCAATCAAATTAAAAGTCTGGGAAAAAGGGCTTTTTTTCAATGGGCTGAGAAAAGGGCCTGCAGTAAAATTGAAACCAGCATGCGCCTATTTATGACCTGAGACCTTAATGCCACCAGTTGATGTAGCGGTCAGGGCTCATGCGCTACACGTGTGGTGACTGGTCTGCATGCACCAACTGCTGATTTACACTGGAAACGCCGTGCACGGTAGGAAATAAAAAAAATAAATTGTCCCAGCAGTATGGGTACGTGCAAAATCCAAAATTACTGCTGGGGGCACGCTAGCCTGGCGGTAGTCTCATGTTGGCACATGCTGCATGCCCATAGAGCCTACCGCACCTTTGTAAAAGGCCTTTTTTACTAAGCTGCGCTGTAAACGTGTGGGTGCTAAAAACACTAGTGCACCTTAGTAAACAGGCCCCTTAGACAGTGTGAGCGGAGTTATTTAGACTGTCCCTGATGCAGTAGTGAAACATGGCCAATGTCGGTTGGTCTGTGACTACAGATGTGGAGTGGAGGAGTGGCCTAGTGGTTAGAGTACCGGTCTTGCAATCCACTAGTTCAAATCCCACTGCTGCTCCTCGTGATCTTGGGCAAATCACTTAACCCTCCATTGCCTCAGGTACAAACTTAGATTGTGAGCCCTCCTGGGACAGAGAAATATCCAGTGTACCTGAATGTAACACACCTTGAGCTATTACTGAAAAAGGTGTGAGCAAAATCTAAATAAATTTCATTTAAATTTAATTTGGGCATTTATAGTCTGCTTAACTGTTAAGTTCTAGGCAGACTACAATCAACTGAGAAACTACACTAAAGTGCTCTTTACAAAAATATTTAAAAAGACTTTTAAGCCTTTGTGGTTTTGAAATAAAAAAAGGATTGTAAATTTCACTATTGCAGCTTGTCAAAGCATGATACTGACCCGATGAAGAGGCTAGGTGAGCTGCAAGTGAGAGGCTCATGTGAAATGAGTCGCCACTGGGGAGTCAGTGCTTTGAAACATTTTTTTGTTGGCGTTGGGTAACTTTTGTTGCGGTTAAGAGTGGGGTGCTGGCATTTACACCAGGTTTCAGCTGGCATAAATACCAGTGCCCAAATTTGGGCACAGAAATAGGCTTTAAGCGCCGTTCTATAAAGAGTGCTCAATTTGGAGCGCTCTGCACTGATTTTTTGCAGTGTCCAACTTTGAGTGTTATTTACTGAATCCGGTCCACTCTGTGTAGATATTACTGGGGGTGTTAAGCAGCAGTGTATCCACATAATTTTAAAAAATATGTGTGTATACCCACATTTACATCACCTTTGAAGCAAGTAGACATTTGTGTGTGAAGATTTATTTTAAGTTTTGAAATATGTATGATGAAGGCAGGTTTCAACATTTTATACTAGACATTCTCAACCCTGTCGTCAGGACACACCAAGCCAGTCGGTTTTCCAGAACATTCACAGTGAACATGTAGGAGACAGATTTGCATGCACTGCTCCTTGTATGCAAATCAGTCTCATGCCTATTCGTTGTGGATATCCTGAAAACCTGACTAGCTGGGTGTGTCCAAAGGTTTTGCTGTTTTGCATTCACAGCCTCCAGGAGTAAGACACTGCTAGCTTTTGTACCACAGCAACAGCTACTGTCCAGAGTGTAGATGAGCATATTCCAGCTTCTAGAAGAAGCCACAGTGTGAAACACCTTTTCTAGGACAGTTAATGGGGTGAAATGATTACCACAGTGGTTCCCAAACCTGTCCTAAGGGATCATTAGCTAGTCAGGATGTTCACAATGAATTTTCAGAAGATAGGAATCTACATGAAATCTGCATGATCTAATAACCCGACTGGTTGAGGGCCCACCATGATAGGTTTGGGAAGCCCTAGATTAGGTGGAAGGAGAGTTAAAATAGGGGGTAAGTCTGATTACTTGTGGATGGAAATTGTTGACACCGTAGCCCCAGTAGAAACCAGTTCTGAAGAGCAGGAGGATGTTGCTGGGCTATATAAAAAACAAAAGAGAGAAAAGAAAACCAGAAGTATTCCAAATTAGTGACTCTTACCCAGCCAGTCGGGTTTACAGGATATCCACAACGCGTATGCATGAGACGCATGCACTACTTTCAGTGCAAACAATCTCTCTCAAGTTTGTTAACTTTGGATATTCTGAAAAGTCGACTGGCTGGTGGGTTCCAAGGACTGGGTTGATATTTACTGGTGTAAATAGAACCATGTCATCTAATTCCAGTCCTTGAGTGCCACAGAAAGGCTGGCTTTTCAGGATACTCAGAATATGGAAATTAACTATAAGCTGGAATCTTGCCAGATGCAGATACAACTTCTGAATATTTAGCGATGACACTGAAAGATAGAACCCATCAATGGCTCTTGTGGACTAGAATTCTGATCTAGAACCTTGTGGAGAATTCCAGAGGTGTCCTGAGCTGTCCCTTCCTCTCTCTCCAGCATCTCCTTGGGATTTTCTTCTGAGACTGGCTGAGAGCAGCACAGACAATCATGTCACTAAGCAGTGCGTTCAAGGTGGTCAACAACGCCCCTGGGATCATCATCTGGAGGATCGAGGTAAGAACAAGCTTTCATTTTCTCTAAGTGTTGAAGACCCCGAACTACTGCCATCCAGGGGTTTGATGTTTGCTTTAAATATTAATTTCACAGACCCAGGAGATTTCCTTCCATTTCTGTTTTCACTTGAAGAACTTTTTTGTTGCGATTTTTGTTACTCATAAAGAAAAGCATTGATATAACAATGCAACTGAGAATTTTATACCTTTCACAGAGAAGATAAAATATTTTTGAAGACAAGACAACTGCCACTGAATAGTTCTTGTGTGGTACCATTTCCTCAGATGTCGTTAACACTTTTAATTAGCGGGTTTCCTGGCCTCCTTTTTTCTAATCATGGTTTCTCTGTGTATTTCCTGTAAGGATCTCCCACAGAAGATTCCTTGCCATGATTTTCCAGGAGTCAATGCAGGAGTATGGAACAGCCAGTTTTAGCTAGATGGAGGATTGCAGCCCATTCTGTCCATTCTTAACAGCTCTTGACCCAGTTGCTAGAAGAAACTGGCTAGTCTCCCTTTGTATCCACAGACTGATCCTGGAATCACCGCATTTTCAGGAAGCTTATAACAAGTGCTAGCTCCCCTTTATGTGAACCAGTGCTCAGAGCTGGCCTCCAACCTGTCTAGCACAATCTCTCTATTTTTATTTTTGCTTTGTTTTCTATGTAGGTCAGTAAGCAGACACTCCATCAGAACATTACTGGAAACTGGATCAGAGTATTCTCCGAGTTGTCTGTTTTCTAAGCTAGGCTATGCAGACTGCGGGTTCTAGTCAGGCTTCATTGTTGCAGTTCTACCTTTCGTGTCTCATTCTGGTAGCTTTCCTTTGTCCATTGTCAACTAGCTGGGACAGTGAGCAATATTCTAGATGTAGATAGATTGGTGCCTTATATATGGGTATAATCACTTCTTCTTACCTGCTGATATATTCTGGGATCCCATATGCTTTTCTGGGAAGTCTCTGTGAATCGTATTATGGGGTTCTTGAGAATAATCATACCTTGATCCTTCAGAATTCATCCACTCAGAATATCAGGGCCAGTTTTGAGGTGAGGATGAGGACAAGCAGGGCAGTTGCCCATGGCCTCAGCAGCAGAAGGTCCACTTCCCCCTCCTTGACACAGCTGAGTAATGCCAGTGGGCCGTCTCCTTGGTTTCTGCCCTGGGCTTCCCGTAGGATGTAATCTTCCCCAAGGGAGCTCTTTCCCAGGTACGTCAATGTTCTCATCAAAGCTGAATCTTGTGTGTCATCTTTCAGCTCACTTTATCTATTGATATGTTGAATGCAGAACCTGACTTCTGGCACATACACAGTGATCTGGAGATTGGTGTTACCTGTATGCAGTGTGACCTGCTTGTCTGTACCCATCTTGAAGATACTAGTGTGTAAGTCAAAACACTGACCCCTGAGGAGACCCCATGAAGAGCTGCCAAGTTACCCAATTCCAAGAGAGAGATTTTAGGCCAGTCCTGGCTTTCCGATAGCCTAATATGATGCATTATGAGACCTGCTTAACTGATTTCAATGGAAATCAGTGTAAGTTCTAAACCAGGACTGACCAAAAAGGTTTCTTCCTGGAACTGGGTAATGGCATCTCTGCCCATGGTTGGCAACTTTCCCCAGAATTTCAAACCCATTTCCAACAAACATTTGATTTCTCCTATGGAGCCAGTCACCCTCCCTGTACTGGATTCCTCCTCTGTTTTCTTCAGCAATCAGTCTCCTCCTGCATGACACTGGAAGAGAGGTTTTGCTGGAGTTGAGGTGGATTTCCTTTGATTACATTAGTCTGGCATGATTTTCCTTCCCTGAGGCCCAGCTGACTCCTCTTATCAGTCCAAATTGCTCACTAAAAGCTGAGATCTCATCTGTGATTGTTTCCTTGGACCTGCAGAAGAGGCTGTTCAGACCCAATGGTCTGTTTGTGGTTTCTACTGGACATTAGGGCAGGATTTGTTTGCTGACTTTGGCTCTTGTTCCTTTCCCAACCTTTGGCAATTTCTTGAATATTAACGTTAGCGGTTTCTGACAGCTGTTTCAGCAGCCTTAGATGGAGCTCTCCTTGCTCTGATGGTTTAATTGGGTTAAGTGCTTGTAGAATTTTGTTCAGGGCTTCTTTGTAGATGTTCATCATATCCCAGTGTCGTTCTTTGGCCAGGCTGTAAACATGTCCTCATAATCTCTCTTTTCTTCTAGGGATAAGAGTTCTGAACCCAGGACACACCCAAACAGTCATCTTTTCATGAAATCTGCAATGAATAGGCATGAGATTGATTTCATAGGTGCTAAATTAACCAATTCCATGGGAACATTTTAGACCAGTCTTAGATTTCTCACAGCCTCATCCGGTTGCATTATGGAATCTGCAGCACTGATTTTAATGTATAGAATCAGGGACTGCAAATACCACACTGCTCTAGAATGTACTTGCAAAACCAGGAATAGACTAAAATCTGTCTCCTGGAACTGAGTAACTTGGCAGCTCAGCGGACTGGGCTAATGACTATAACTCTAGAGGGAGTAACTTAATTAGGGTGCTTGCTGGGCTTGTTACATGCAGATCATAACCTGCTTCTACAGAATAACTGTAGCACAGATCTGCACAGAGAAGAAATGGACTGGCTGATAAGGGACTTTGTAAGAGACTGATGCCCGTTTATTACAGTGCTCTGGTGACTTTTAAATAGCCTGTGGAGGAATCACATTTAATTGCAAAGCACTGAAGCTGCTTTAAAACAGCAAAATCTCATAAAGCTCCACTTACTGAGGCAGGGAGAGCAAAACTAAAGCTCTTCTGGTATGCAGAAAGATTTGGCTGGTAGCAGTGCTGTTCCACTCTAGCTACTGCTGAAAATTCCTCTCTCTCCCTTAGGGTCCTTTCACTAAGCTGCATTAGGTGCGTATTAGTACCTAACCCAGCAAAAAATGGATTACTATGGGACACGTTACGGCATCACATAGTAGTTTTTGAATGTGCGCAAGCTAAACGTGAACTAAATAATTTTTTGTATTTTTTTTGAGGGGGCATGTCAGGGGTAGAGAGTGGGTATTCCTGTGCCAGTTGGCATATCTACATTATGGCATGCTAACTGGTTAGTGCACAGATAACGCAGGAGCCCTTATTGCCTACCAAATAGGTGGCAGTAAGTTCTGCTGTGGTAATTTTTTAATGGCCATGTAGTAATAGCAACATTAGCACAGGTCATTAATGGAGAAAATATTTTTAAAAATGGCATTTTTACGACTGCAGTAAAAATGGCCTTAGTGCATATGAAAGACCTGCATGATGGTGCACTGAGGCCAATTTTTACCACAGCCTAGTAAAAGGACCCTTTATTTATTTTGTATCCTGCAGCTACCCTTCAGAGGAAATGGCTTAGGAAGATCTGCATGTGTTGTGAATTGTTTTGGCTTGATCAGTTCAAGGCTGACAGAAACTGCTTTTTTTTTCAGTTTCAGCTGAAACTGAAACTGCTACCAAAACTGTTTTTCGGCCAAAAACCAAAACTGCAGCTGAACTTATTGCCTGGTTTAAGCCGAAACCGAAATCTAAGTTTGGTTGTGTGAATGTGAACCAATGAAGTCCACTGGGGATTGTCACAGTTTCCCACAGGAGATTATTACCCCCAGCCCCAGAAATTACAAGCAGTGGCGTAGCTAGGTGGGGCAGCAGGGGAGTGACCGCTCCCCCAAATGGATTTTGGGCAGCGAGAGCACCTATTTTTCAGGCTGTCTGTCGCACCTACCAGTGGCGTAGCCACAGGTGGGCTGGGGTGGGCCAGGGCCCACCCACAAAGGGCTCAGGCCCACCCAACAGTAATACACATTTAGCAGTAGCTGGTGGGGATCCCAATCTCTGCCAGCTGAACACTTCCCCCTGATGGTAACAAAAATGCTACTCTCCACAATACTGGCACCTGCACATTCTCAGTTTTCAGCGCCTGCCTACTGCCAAGGTGGAGAGAAGCATTTTTCCACCAGCTGAGATATTTTTTTGGTGGGGTGGAAAACACTTGGTGCCCACCCACTTCTTGCCTAGCTAGGCCCACCCAAAATCTGCTGTCTGGCTACGCCCCTGGCACCTACGCAGTGCGTACCTCTTTGCTCCCCCTGGCGTCACAACCTGGCTATGCTTCTGACTGCAAGCACAGTGTGACAACTTGGAGAACCACTTTAACAAGGATTTCTCGACAAGTCTGGCGGTGAGGAGCAGCCTCTGGCTGATCACGTGTGGAGCACAGCTGCCATTTTATAGCCTCAGGGCCCAACAGAGCATTCAGCTGCATCGGGACCTTTGTTTTCTCCGGACATTATCATATCTTGTCCCTTCCTATCTCTGACACCCTGAAGATTCTTGGAGTCACCATTGATCGAAATCTCATACTTGAAAGCCATGTAAAGAATACAACGAAGAAGATATTCCAATCAATGTGGAAACTCAAGAGATTAAAACCTTTTTTCCCCAAGAGCCATCTTCCGCAATCTGGTACAATCGATGGTGCTAAGTCATCTAGACTACTGCAACTCGCTTTATGCTGGCTGCAAAGAGTATATCATCAAGAAACTTCAAACAACTCAGAACACCGCAACCAGACTAATATTTGGAAAAACAAAATACGAAAGCACTAAACCCCTAAGAGAGATGCTGCACTGGCTTTCAGTCAAAGAATGTACTGTGTTCAAAATATGCACTCCGGTCCATAAGGTTATTCACGGAAATGCGCCGGCCTACATGTCAGACCTTATTGATCTTCCACCAAGGAACGCTAAAAGATCATCGTGCACATTCCTAGGACTCCATTTTCCAAGCTCTAAAAGGTCTAAAATACAAGTTAGTACATGCATCTAGCTTTTTCTACATTGGCACGCAGATGTGGAATGCACTACCACCTGACCTGAAGACTATTCACGACCTAATCGACTTCCGGAAATCATTAAAAACTTATCTTTTCAACAAGACTTACCTATCAATAATAGGAATTCTAACACGTCGCTAGTCACTTGATATTCTGACTGTTCACTTGTTTACTGTACTGATCACATCCATTCTGCTACACTTATTCAGTATGTAATTAATTGTTCCCTACTCTTTAATGTTGCTTGTCATGTTGTAATATTGTAATGATACTTATCATGTTGTAATATTGTAAGCCACATTGAGCCTGCAAATAGGTGGGAAAATGTGGATACAAATGCAATAAATAAATATCAGCCAGGCCTATTGACTGAAGCAGTTACAGTCAGAGTTGCTGCAAGGTGCTTCAGTTTCTCACCTTGTTGCCCCTCTGGCTCCTAGGAGATCTCGTTTAGATCTCCAGGAGTGCGCAGAGGAGGCTATATCTGCTTCCCCCTCCTTATCTGATGTTGCCTTTCTATTCAGAAGAGCCATCGTTGAAGTAGCCATTAGAGGACAGGGAGCTCCCTCCTGAGGAAGGGGATGATCCAAAAGTACTGAGGTTGTTTCTTAAAGAGGTGCTCAGTACTCTTATTTCTGAGGCACTGGCAGTGCTTTCCATTGAGGAGTCTTTTGCTTCAGCATCAGGAGTTCCATGTTCGTCAATCAAGAGGGGGTTAGAGGTCCTTCCAAGGCCTTCCCGATACATCCAGACATTCAGGACCTGATTACAGCAGAGAGGACGAAGAGGCTCAGTACTCTTCCTTGAAGCTTCTTGATGTGTGTAGAGTCCTCCATTAGATATCTGGAAGTCACAAATGAGTTTGTCAGCTTCCAAGTCCACAATTGCTAGATGGCTGAAGGAGACTATCGCATCAGCTTATTTGCTTGAAGGGAAGCAGGCTCCTCAGACCTAGCAGGTTCATTCTACTAGACGTATAGTGACATCCTGGGTGGAGACTACCTTACTGTCTTTGGCGAATATTTGCAAGGCGGCGACATGGTCGATGCTGCATACCTTTGCCAAGCAGTACAGGATAGATGTTGCGGTGTGCTCACTGCTCAGAAGCCAGTTTTGGGGCTTTGGTCCTCAAAGCAGCGGCGCCAGGATCCCACTCACTCTAGGGATTGCTTTTGAATGCCCCACAGGTTCTGGAATAGTAGGAAGCTACATAATGGAAGGAGAAATTAGGTCTTACCTAATAATTTTCTTTCCATTAGTTCTTCCCACTATTCCAGAGGCCTGGCTGAGGTTTCTGAGATATTTAGTCAGTGTGAAGTCATGGGTCATCTTGCATGGGTCACCTTGCATGGTTCTTCCTGCATGTCTCTTATTCTCTACAAGTTGTCCAGGGATGACAGAGGTCCACATATTTTTGAACATCTGGTTGGTGTTAGATTAGCAAGTTGTTTAATGCTGTTGTGTTGTAATGCTGTTGTGTTGTTCTGAGTTTCTCCTTACTGCTTGTTGATGTAAATGATGAGGATCTGGACTGGATGCCTAAAGAGAAATGTCTCAGGTCAGTTTTTAGTTCTCTATCTCCATTAATGAGCATTAATGGACAGAAATATCCCACAGGTTCTGGAATAGTGGGGAGGACTAATGGAAAGAAAATTATCAGGTAAAACCTAATTTCTCCTTCATCGTAATATCTTTTCCTACTAACACTATAAGCTTAACCAGTACTTGTGCTTGAAAACAATCACTGCAGGTTCCTTTCTTATAGAATGTAGCTTCTGAATACCAGAAGTTTGATTAAAATGCTGAATCTTCATCATATCCAGTAGAGCCTGGAAATTCTTTAGAATCACCCAAATGGGACCCAAGCCAGAATATATATAATAATTTAAATAATGAAAGACCATATTTTATTTCCAAGCAGAATAGCCTCCACACAGATGGACCTCAGCTAATGAAAACTGAAACTAAAAGCCACAGTGCTTTTATAATGGCTGACTTTGCACCACATTTGTCATCCCAATTTTACAGACTTAAATTTCTGCTAAACTTTTGTATCAAAAGTATTTATTTGAAAAATGAAAAGAGTAGCTGCCTCCCCTGACTACCTTACCATCGCTTGTGATTTAGTGGTGTAGTCAGGGCAGGAGTGATCCCCAGTTGCTCTTACCCATGTCAGCTCTACTCTCAAAATGGCTGCCATGACCTCTTGCAACAGTCTCACGACATTGCTACTAGAGGTCATGGCAGCCATTCTGAGAGCAGATCCAGCATGAGCAGGAGTGACTGGGGATCACTCCTGCCCTAATTATACCACTGGACCACAAGGGATTTTAAGATAGGCCCTAGGGGGGCACCTACAGGTGGACAGGGAGTAAAGGCAACTCCTGTTCAGAGGGGAGGGGGAGGGAGGCAGACAAACAGGAGAAAACACAAATTTTCGGCTTGCATTGAAAACACAGTCAGTTTTGGCTGAAATTGAGACTATTGCTATAGCCTTTTGTGTGAAACTGAAACCAGGCAGAAAAAGGATTTGGGTCCAGTTTCAGCTCTATGTTCAGTTCATATATCTCTGTAATTACTAATGTTTTAGCAAAAACCTGCCTAAGCTGCCATATACAATAATATTTTATTGAATATCTAATACATAGGGGTTTTTTTTCTCCCAAATTAAGATTATTTCCTGAGAATTTGAGAATGTTTATGATTTAAATCATTTGGACCTGAGTTGTCAATGTCAGAGAGAGAGAGAGAGAGAGAGAGAGAGAGAGAGAGAGAGAGAGAGAGAGAGAGAGGTACAGCACAGGTTTTCTGGGGGCTGGTGACATTGAAGTAGCCTACATCTACATAGCCGTGGCTCTAGGCCAGGTGCAGTGGAACACCTTTTTGGTTGGAGGGGCCAAAAAACCCAATCTTTAGCCTTTTCCCAGGTTCTTTAGTTGGTGATTTTTTACTTTGCAAAATATTGGTTGGGCCATGGCTCCAGTGGCCCATCCCATTCTACTGCCTATGCACCAGGCTCTACAAAGGATGCACGGTATTCCTCACTTTCCCCTTTCTTATTAAACCACTGCTCTGGCCTCCACATCTCCCACAAATGATTTATAACAGGACTAATAGCCCCTGGAGGCAGGTGGTCACCACTTCCAAGATGTGGTCTTCGAGACACTTATCTCCCTTTCAGCCCTTGGATAAGACAGGTCTGGTTTTCAAGACTTCCACAGTGAACAATTAGGGTACTGTTTGTGCACCCATTCTGGTTAAGAGATCAAGCCGACCTCCACAGTTATAAAGAACAAAAAGTGAATGGCACCAAAGGAATAAAATATCAGTTTATTAAAAATTCTGTGTTAACTTAAAACAAGAAAACCCAATATGGCCCCGTTTCAATAAAAATCTGCATCAGGAGTTAATGAAGCATATGTATACATCAGTAAAGGTTTTCTCCAAATAATGAATATTTTCCTATAATCTTCACAATGTTCTATATTTTGAGATTGCTGTCTGTCATGAAAAAGGAATCTGCCAGTGTAGATATTGTTATCAAAACTTCCCTGATGGTAGGAATATGCTCTTTAATGGATCAACCTCACCTTGAGTATTGTGTGCAATCTGGTCTTCGTATCCCCCCAAAAAAGACACAGCAGAATTAGAAAAAGTTCAAAGAAGAGCAACTAAAATGTTTAAGGGGATGGGATGAGTTCCCTATGAGGAAGGCTTAAGAGGTTAGGGCTCTTGAGTTTGGAGGAGAGACATAGTTGAAGGGGGATATAATAGATCTCTACAAAATTCTGAGTGGAGTAGAATGGGTAAACGTGAATTGACAAGGGGCGAATCCATGAAGTTACATGGTAATATTTTTAAATAGGTGAAATATTTTTTTCACTCAACAAATAGTTAAGCTCTGGAACTTGTTACCAGAG
The DNA here is from genome assembly GCF_901765095.1 of Microcaecilia unicolor. Lineage (NCBI taxonomy): Eukaryota > Metazoa > Chordata > Amphibia > Gymnophiona > Siphonopidae > Microcaecilia > Microcaecilia unicolor. Next base: position 308,422,786 of record NC_044033.1, read on the forward strand.
GATGTGGTAAAAGCAGTTTCACATATCAGGGTTTATTGAACAGTATCTTCTTTTTCTTTTCTTTTCTTAGCAAAAGTTTTTCAGCAGTTACAGGATTTCATTGAGCAGAATAATCTTCTCAATAAACATCGGTTTGGTTTTCACACAAAACATAATACTGAAACATTATTAATATCTGTGTGTGACACTATCAAATTAGGTTTTGAAGATGGGACTCAATTTTTGATGGCTACTCTTGACATTTCTGCAGCATTCGACACAGTCAGTCATATAATTCTGCTTGAATGTCTGTCAAGTTTTGGATTAGCGGGGAAGGTTTGAAGTGATTTAGTTCATTCTGGTCTAATAGGATTTTTCAGGTCAGGATTGGGCAGGATGTTTCTTCCTGAATTCTGGTCAGTGCTAGAGTACTTCAAGGATCTGCATTATCCGCTGTCTTTTTCAATCTTTATATGACACCATTTTGTAAACTGCTGACATGTTTGGGGTTTCAGTACAAAATTTAAGATGACTATCTGTAGGGTTTTTTTTTTCCGTTGATGGTACAATTGATGAGGCTTTAAAACATTTATCTCAGTCTTTGATATTGATTCGTAGGTGGCTTTCTACTAACAGATTTCAGTTGAATGTGGCAAAAACCCAAGCTTTATAGTCAAAATTTAGGAACAGTGATTGCCCTTCATTATCCGTGAAGAGTCACATTAAACAACTTGTTAAAACTGTTTTGTTTTTTTTTAAACTATGAGTATTAAGGCAAATGCTGGACTTGGTTTCTGTATCTAATTTCCATACAATTCTGCGGAGTTATATGCCTTCCATCAACCTTGACATGTTCACAAAGTCTTCAATGCCATTTTGCTAAAATGGATTTTAATGGTCACTTCTTGAATGACATCAGTTTGAAAACAGGGATCATCCAGTTTTAACAGCATCTTGCAGTAACACCTGTCAATAATAGTAATCATGTTTTAATAAGAGTACATTTGTTTTTGGGTCATTTGGAAAAATGTTAGTGGTCCTCTTTTTTTCTGGACACTTTCCAGCTTATAATCGAACGAGAAAAACGCCCAAGTTCCGACCTAAATCGGGAGATGGACGTTTATCTCACAAAAAGGAATAAAGCGGTATAATCGAAAGCCGATTTTGGACGTTTTCAACTGCACTCCGTCGCGGATGCGGACAAAGTTGACGGGGGCGTGTCGGAGGCGTGGTGAAGGCGGAACTGGGGCGTGGTTATCACCCGAACAGAGATGGGCGCCTTTCGCCGATAATGGAAAATAAGTATGCGTTTTTAGCTAGAATTTAGGGCACTTTTCCTGGACCCTGTTTTTTCACGAATAAGGCCCCCAAAAGTGCCCTAAATGACCAGATTACCACTGGAGGGAGTCGGGGATGACCTCCCCTGACTCCCCCAGTGGTCACTAACCCCCTCCCACCACAAAAAAATGATGTTTCACAACTTTTTATTTTCACCCTCAAATGTCATACCCACCTCCCTGGCAGCAGTATTCAGGTCCCTGGAGCAGTTGTTAGGGGGTGCAGTGGACTTCAGGCAGGTGGACCCAGGCCCACCCCCCCCCTACCTGTTACAATTGTGCTGCTTAATGCTTATTAGTCGTCCAACCCCCCAAACCCACTGTACCCACATGTAGGTGCCCCCCTTCACCCCTTAGGGCTATAGTAATGGTGTAGACTTGTGGGCAGTGGGTTTTGAGGGGGATTTGGGGGGCTCAACACACAAGGGAAGGGTGCTATGCACCTGGGAGCTCTTTTACCTTTTTTTTTGTTTTTGTAAAAGTGCCCCCTAGGGTGCCCGGTTGGTGTCCTGGCATGTGAGGGGGACCAGTGCACTACGAATCCTGGCCCCTCCCACGAACAAATGCCTTGGATTTATTCGTTTTTGAGCTGGGCGATTTCGGTTTCCATTATCGCTGAAAAGCAAAAACGCCCAGCTCACACATTGTCGAATAAAACATGGGCGTCTATTTTTTTGCGAAAATACGGTTCGGTCCGCCCCTTCACGGACCCGTTCTCGGAGATAAACGCCCATGGAGATAGGCGTTTCTGTTCGATTATGCCCCTCTTTGTATATTAAAGAGCCCTGTAGAAATATATAAATGCATTTTTAAAAATCATACAAAAAGGAAAGCATGCCTAAAATCTTGATTATACATATAAGCCAATTCTTAAGAAACTGTCTGTGTAAATATTGATAACTGTTTGCTTTTTTGGCAAACATGTATGAATATTTATACTGGTGGTTTCTTAAGAAATGGTTTATACATATAATCAAGATGTTGTTTTAGGTCTGCTTTCCTTTTTGTGTGATTTTCCTTTTATTTCTTTGGTTTCGTCCCCCTTGTGTGCTTTACACAGCGCTTGCATTTTTTTCCCCTCCATATCTTGAATATTGCAAAGGAGCTGCCATGGCTGGGGGGAGGCACAGTGAAGGGAGATGAGGTGACCTGAGCCAGGCACACATTGGTGGAGATCATTCCAAGGAGGCCAGGCACAGCTGGAGTCTTTAAACCCTGAGTACCTCTCCAGGCTGTAAAGTGCAAAGAGGTGATAATTCCCTTCCAGCCTGGCTGAGGATGGCAGGATGAGAGCTTTCTTGCTGTTTATCTCATAATGGTTTCCATGGGGAAAATGCCTTCAGGGAAAGGTGGGTCCCCTGCTCTGTTTCCCTTCCCCCTCCCTAACAGGCTGGTACTTGGGTGCTTGCCCACCTGTTGTTCACCAGACATCAGCGGTAAACAAGCACTTCTGAGAGAGGGGAACCAATGGATGGGTGCAGGAGGCTGCAGCATGGCTCCTGCTAACAGTTCCTTCCAAACACATCTGCTTTGCAGTTTAATGCTGCTGAAACATAGGTGCAGCCACCTCTATGGTATGTAACATAAGAACGCATTTGTGACATCAGAAAACTCCCAAAGGCGTGAGGAGATTAGGAATGATGTTTCAAACTTAGGCACAAGGAGGAAGAAATGGTGACAGCAAAAGCCAGGAGGATGCTTGGGTGCATAGGGAGAGAAATGGCCAGCAGGACAAAAAAGGTGATGATACTTCTTTTACTGTTTTGGGATCTTGCTAGGTACTTACTGCTACTACTTAACATTTATAAAGCGCTATCAGGGTTACGCAGAGCTGTACAATTTAACACAGAGGACAGTCCCTGCTCGAAGGAGCTTACAATCTAAAGGACAAAAAGTGCAGTCAATCAAATTGGGGCAGTCTAGATTTCCTGAATAGATGAATAATGGTTAGGTGCCGAAAGCGACATTGAAGAGGTGGGCTTTGAGCAAGGATTTGAAGATGGGCAGGGAGGGGGCTTAGCGTATGGGCTCAGTGAGTTTATTCCAAGCATAGGGTAAGGCGAGGCAGAAAGGGCGGAGCCTGGAGTTGGCGGTGGTGGAGAAGGGTACTGAGAGGAGGGATTTGTCCTGTGAGCGGAGGTTACGGGTAGGAGCGTAAGGGGAGATGAGGGTAGAGAGGTAATGAGGGGCTGCAGATTGAGTGCATTTGTAGGTTAATAAGAGAAGCTTGAATTGTATGCGGTACCTGATCAGAAGCCAGTGAAGTGACTTGAGGAGAAGGGTGATATGAGCATATCGGTCTAGGCGGAAGATAAGACGCGCAGCAGAGTTCTGAATGAATTGAAGGGGGGATAGATGGTTAAGTGGGAGGCCAGTGAGGAGTAGGTTGCAGTAGTCAAGGCGAGAGGTAATGAGAGAGTGAACGAGAGTACGGGTGGTGTGCTCAGAGAGGAAAGGGCGAATTTTGCTGATGTTATAGAGAAAGAAGCGACAGGTCTTGGCTGTCTGCTGGATATGCGCAGAGAAGGAGAGGGAGGAGTCGAAGATGACTCCGAGGTTGCAGGCAGATGAGACGGGGAGGATGAGGGTGTTATCGACTTAAATAGAGAGTGGAGGGAGAGGAGAAGTGGGTTTGGGTGGAAAGACAATGAGTTTGGTCTTGGCCATGTTCAGTTTCAGGTGGTGGTTGGACATCCAGGCAGCAATGTCGGATAAGCAGGCCGATACTTTGGCCTGGGTTTCCGCAGTGATGTCAGGTGTGGAGAGATAAAGCTGGGTGTTGTCAGCATAAAGATGATATTGGAAACCATGAGATGAGATCAGTAAGCCCAGGGAAGAGGTGTAGATTGAGAAAAGAAGGAGTCCAAGGATAGATCCCTGAGGAACACCAACAGAGAGCGGGATGGGGGTAGAGGAAGATCCATGAGAATGTACTCTGAAGGTACGGTGGGAGAGATAAGAGGAGAACCAGGAGAGGACAGAGCCCTGGAATTCAAATGAGGATAGTGCGGCAAGGAGTAGATTATGATTGACAGTGTCAAAAGTGGCGGATAGGTCGAGGAGGATGAGGATGGAGTAGTGACCTTTGGATTTTGCAAGGAACAGGCTATTAAAGACTTTAATGAATGCCGTTTCTGTCGAGTGTAGAGGGCGAAAACCGGATTGAAGAGGAGAGAAAATCAAGGCAGTGGCTGTGAACGGCACGTTCAAGTATCTTGGAGAGGAAGGGTAGGAGGGAGATGGGGCGGTAGTTGGAAGGACAGGTAGGGTCTAGTGATGGTTTTTTGATGAGTGGTGTGACTATAGCATGCTTGAAGGTATCAGGGACAGTTGCAGTTGAGATAGAGAGGTTGAGGATATGACAGATGGGGGGGGGGGGGGGGTGACAGTAGGAGAGATGGTGTTTAGTAAGTTGGTGGGGATGGGATCAGAGGAACAGGTGGTGCATTTCGAGGAGGAAAGAAGGTGGGCGGTTTCCTCCTTGGTGATATCAGGAAAAGAGGAGAAGGAGGCCTGTGTTGGAAACGGGATACTGGGCTTGATGGACCTTCGGTCTATCCCAGTATTGCAATGCTTATGTTTTTGTAACATCATGAGAATTTTAACAGCTGTTTGTGTTTTTTTTAGTTCTCTGCTGTGCACACTTTATTCAGGGCTAGATGCACTAAAATAAATGAGCCAGTAATGTGGGTTTTAAACTGGTTTTAGCCAGTTTAACGTGCAAGTAGTAAACCAGGACATACACAAAAGGGCATTGTCCTGTCACGGTAGCAGCTAACGAAAACAGAATGCAGATAATCAAATTAGTATTATAATGTGTATAATTCATATTACAATGAGATGCACTACCATTTTCTGATCCCCTTACCATGGAAAATCTAACAGGAGGTCTTCACCTCTCGTTGGGACTGCTGTGAGGGAATCGGAAGGCGCAGCTCGCGGGACTGCTCTCTATTCTATAGGGATAGGCGGTAGTGGTGTGTGTTTATATTTCATACCTTTAAAAATGTCAGCAAAGTGGGTAAAAAAACCGGGGAGACAGATTAAAACATCTGAGAAGGACGACAATCTTGAAAAAAAAAGTCCAAGTGCTCATCAGGGACGTCCTTCTAAAGTGCCTATCATGGACGTCCTTCACTCACAAAAACAAAAAAGGACGTCCCTGACGAGCACTTGGACTTTTGCAGCAGTCTCAATAATACCTGGCTGTCATGCAATTCATTTCCTCTTGGGTTCCAACTCGGGTGAGTCACTGGTGCATCTCCAACTTTGGCTAATGCTGAGATCCTGCCTGGGAAAGTGTTAATAATGCGATTTCTGCCTCTGTGACCCCCCTGGCAAAGGGTTGATAATGAGGTTGATGTCATACTAGCACCTCTTGCCTGCTCAGTATAAGCAGAGCACTGCTACCCCATTGCCTCCAGGCTCCCCTTGTGTTAAGGCAAAGGCTGAAAAGGGGGAGGGGGAGAGGATGGGGCTCGTATATGGAGATAACAGCAGTGAATGAGGGAGGAAGATCAGAACCAGATTCTGACCTCACAGAATGTGGATCACGATTGTGAGCCCCCCCCCCCTCACGGCCTCTCAGCCAATCACAGCGCGTTTAGCTGACACCAGTGACAGCTAAATGCACTGTGATTGGCTGAGAGAGACCTAGAGGAGGTTTTTTTTTGTCTCGTCCAAGTGCTCGTCAGGGACGTCCTTTTTGGTTTTGTGAATGAAGGACGTCCATGTTAGGCACTTTAGAAGGACGTCCCTGACGAGTACTTGGACATTTTATTTTTCAAGATTGTCGTCCTTCTCAGACGTTTTAATCTGTCTCCCTGTTTTTTTTATAATGTTTTTTTTACCCACTGACATTTTTAAAGGTATGAAATATAAACACACACCACCACCGCCTATCCCTATAGAGTAGAGAGCAGTCCCACGAGCTGCACCTTCCAATTCCCTCACAGCAGCCCCGAGAGAGTATTGCAAACCTGTGAAAGACGCCTACTCCCTAGACTTGAGTGAAGGATGTCCATAAAGGATGTCCTTGGCATGCACAGAGCAGCCAGTATAACGCTTGGCTGCTCTGCGCATGCTCAGCTGGCCGACTGGCTTTGAAGGAAATCCCATGCAAATGAGCTAGCAGCGACCAGCTCATTTGCATGGGATTTCCTTGATGCATGCCCATTTCTTACCGATTCGCTAAGGAATTGGTAAGGGAAGGGCTTTAACGATTTTTTTAGTGCATCTGCCCCTCAGTCCATTAAGTTAGTGCTACCATTGCTGGCCTATGGCAGCCCTGATAGCCAATAGGAAGAAACTATCTGGATGTTAGCCCACCTCTCATCTCTAGGTTTCCATCTACTCAGCAGATAGACAACTTGGATCCAGCTAAAGTTGTGGAATGCTGTCAACCTGTTGTTTTTTCCTATTCCAGCACCTGTCAGGAAGTCACATGTTCACACTAGAAGTTTCCGGAGAGGGTAGAAGCCTCTGAAAATTGATGGAACAATAGGAGGGTTTATGATAATGTGCGGAAGGGTCTGATGGCAGCAGTTACCTCCTCTCTATGTGTTATTAGTTCCCTTTTTGCCCACCAAATTTGTCTTGGTTCCATCTCCTGCCTTTGACCCATGTAAAGAGGGAGATCCCTCCTGACCAGCCTGATGCAGTGATCTGAATGCAGAATCAGCCTACCATACTCCCACGAGTTGGCACTAATGGGCACTTGCTAAAGGAGCAAGGATTCAAGGACCAAGGGACGAGTAACAGACCCAAGACCTGGTTGCTAGCTTGTTTTAGTGGGAAGGTATGAGGAACCTTTCCACCCTTATGTGTCCAGGGAAGGAGAGAGGTTTCATTCAGGGTTCCCTTCTCAGCTACTGCCAACTCCAGACTTCACTTCTTCTGTCTTGCTGCGCCCTATGCCTGGAATAGACTTCCTGAGCCCCTACGTCTTGCCCCATCCTTGACCATCTTTAAATCTAGATTGAAAGCCCACCTCTTTAACATTGCTTTTGACTCGTAACCACTTGTATCCACTCGCCTCCACCTACCCTCCTTTCCTCTTTCCTCTACACATTAATTGATTTGTTTGCTTTATTTTTTGTCTACTAGATTGTAAGCTCTTTGAACAGGGACTGTCTTTCTTCTATGTTTGTGCAGCGCTGCGTACGCTTTGTAGCGCTATAGAAATGCTAAATAGTAGTAGTAGTAGTAGGGTACCTGTGATGACATCCAGGCAGCCTGTACTTCTAACCATAACAGGTAGGAGGAGAAAAGATCTGTAACACATGAAATAGCCTGGCTGCAGAGGCACCATACTGTATATATCACCTAGATACCAAGGAGCCTGTAAGTGATTACCAACCAATTGACTTTTGATAACAGTTAATATCTGCTTAAACAGCAAGTGAACTGTGCAAGCCAAGCCCTCACCACACCGGTGAGTGGTTTGAGTAACAGGGAGAATAAGGAGAAGCTGTTTGTAATTTCTGTGCTTTATTGGAGGAGAGGAAAAAGCTATTGTATATAGTTGGCCATCTGTGTTGAAGTGTTGGAAGCTGTACCCTCATCAACTGAAGGACAGAAAAAGTTCTGTTTTCAGCAAAAGAACTGGTTTGGTCTCAACATCATTGTGTGAAGTGTGAAGTCTGGTGCAGAGCTTGCTCAACCTGACAGGATATTCCTGAGCCTGGCTCTGGTCCCAACAAATAAATTCTTTGTGTGCCTTCCATCCCACCAACCTGGACATTGAGTAGGCAGTTGCCTAGACCATTCTTATGTTCTTATGCCTCTGTATAAGACTCTGGTGACACCTCATTTAGAATATTGTGCACAAATCTGAAGACCACACCTTCAAAAAGATATAAACAGGATGGAGACAGACCAGAGGGTGGCTACTAAAATGGTCAGTGGTCTTTGTCATAAAGCATATGAGGACAGACTTTAAGATCTCAATATGTATACTTTGGAAGACAGGCAGGAGAGGGGAGATATGATAGAGATGTTCAAATACCTATGTGGCATAAATGCACAGGTGGTGAGTCTCAATTGAAAGGAAGCTCTAGAATGAGGGGTCATAGGATGAAGGTGAAAGGTGATAGACTCAGAAGTAACCTGAGGAAATAGTTCTTCATGGAAAGGGTGGTGAATTAGTGGAACAGCCTCCTGTGGAGGTGGTGGAGACAAAAACTGTATCTGAATTCAAGAAAGCTTGGGACAGGTACGTAGGATCTCTATAAGAGTGAAAGGGATAGTAGATGGCATGGATGGGCAGACTAGATAGGCCATATGGTGTTTATCTGCCTTCATTTTTCTATGTTTCTGTGAGATAACAGTGACTTGCCCAAGGTCTGGCGCTAGAACCTCTATAGACTTGTTCTGACTTACAGCTTAAAACTGCTCTTCCACAGTCTCCTGTGAGTGCCTGAGTCAGGACCAACTGCAGGTTTACTGTTTTGAAAAGGATGTAGGAAGGTTCCTGCCCCCACTGGTCCATGCAGGGTTAAAAAAAAAAACCTGTGCACACAGCACATATGCTCCAAAACAAGTCTGCCTACTCTGGAAGAGCATCAGCTGGGTCTGTGAAATTAAACTGACCTTTCTAAAACTGAAGTGGCCCTGCATTATTCCTTAAGAATGGGGCAAGGACCAAAATCACTAGAGCTGCAGTGCCACAGCACAAATCATGACCAGAAGAATGGTGCAGCCCTCGTGGAGCTCAGGGCACAGGAAGGGTCCATAGGAAGGCAACTGGGGTTGCACTGACTGCTGAGGGCCGGTGACTGCAGGTTTTTTCCTGTCTCTCACTTACCACATGTACAATCTGGGGACATTGAAGAAGAAGTGGCAAGAAATTAACTAGATAGTTACACTGCAAATGTCATGGCAGCCCTGGCAGTTGTGTCCAGATCCACCCAACAGTGCAGTGCATAGACTTCAGCTGTGAGAGTCCTGGACATGACATGTATTCATCCCCTGATCCATCCAGTCCTAGAGGTGACAGACTCTGTGTCCCTGTGTCCATCCCCTGATCCATCCAGTCCTAGAGGTGACAGGCTCCGTGTCCATCCCCTGATCCATCCAGTTCTAGAGGTGACAGGCTCCGTGTCCCTATGTCCATCCCCTGATCCATCAAGTCCTAGAGCTGACAGGCTCCATGTCCCTATATCCATCCCCTGATCCATCCAGTCCTAGAGCTGACAGGCTCCGTGTCCCTGTGTCCATCCCCTGATCCATCCAGTCCTAGAGGTGACAGGCTCCGTGTCCATCCCCTGATCCATCCAGTTCTAGAGGTGACAGGCTCCGTGTCCCTATGTCCATCCCCTGATCCATCCAGTCCTAGAGCTGACAGGCTCCGTGTCCCTATATCCATCCCCTGATCCATCCAGTCCTAGAGGTGACAGGCTCCGTGTCCCTGTGTCCATCCCCTGATCCATCCAGTCCTAGAGGTGACAGGCTCCGTGTCCCTATGTCCATCCCCTGATCCATCCAGTCCTAGAGGTGACAGACTCCGTGTCCCTGTGTCCATCCCCTGATCCATCCAGTCCTAGAGGTGACAGACTCTGTGTCCCTGTGTCCATCCCCTGATCCATCCAGTCCTAGAGCTGACAGGCTCCGTGTCCCTATATCCATCCCCTGGTCCATCCAGTCCTAGAGGTGACAGGCTCCGTGTCCATATGTCCATCCCTGATCCTTCCAGTCCTACAGGTGACAGACTCCATATCCATGTGTCCTTCCCCTGATCCATCCAGTCGTAGAGGTGAGAGGTTCCATTTCCCTTTCCCATTCCCTGATCCATCTAGTCCTAGAAGTGACAGGCTCTGCATCCCTGTTCCTATCCCCTGATCCCTCCAGTCCTAGAGGCAGTGGTATAGCCATGGGGGGCCTTGGGGGCATGAGCCCCCAAATTTGGGTTTAGGTCCCACAAAGTATGCTGGTTTGACTGGTGGGGGTTCCAAAGCCCCACCAGCAAAAGCTTTCCCTGTGGCATATTCACCACCACACTACCTGCCCTGCTTCCCCCTCCCTTGTGTGCATGCTTGGTTTTAAGGAAACTGCGCATGCGCATCAGGGCAGGAAAGCAGGACAAACAGCGTGGCACCGAGTATCGCCACAGGAAGTCTTCTGCTGGTGGAGCATGAGGACCTCAGCCAGCCCAGGTATGTGGGGTTGCGGTGGGGGTGGAGAGCAGCAGGGAGGCAGGGCAAAATGTGCCTCCCACTTTGGGCTCAGGTCCCTCCCAAAATCAAGATCTGGCTATGCCTCTGCCTAGAGGTAACAGGCTCTGTGTCCCTGTGCCAATACCCTGATCCATCTGGTCCTAGAAGTGACAGGCTCTGTATCCCTTTGCCCATCCCCTGAGCTGTCCAGTCCTAAAGGTGAAAGGCTGTGTATCCCTGTGCCCCTCCAGTGATCCTTCCAGTTGTAAAGGTGAGAATAAGGTGTTTTAATTTAGTATGGGTTATTTTTTCTGCTTTCATAACCTGTTTTTCTCCTTTAGAAAATGGACTTGGTGCAGGTTCCTCAGAAAGCATATGGAAACTTCTACGAAGGCGACTGTTATGTCCTGCTGTCTGTAAGTAATGAATTCTTGTCTGGCAATTGATTACTAGCTCTTTGAGAATCCAGTTCGTGTTTTACTAGTATCTGCCTTTCGTTCCTTGTTTCCCACTTTCGGGATAATTTTGAAAGCCTTTCTGTGTGTAAAGTGGTGCTGTACTGTACATGCTAAAATAGGCTTTTATAAATCCGTGTGTCCAAACTGTGCTTAAAATTACCCATGTACAGCTTGTGTTTTATAGTAACTAAGTAAATGTAACTAGTGACTGTACTTAAGTAAAGGTTTTGATTGTCATTTTTACTTGTAAAGAAGTACAGGAAACATTTGTTACTTTTACTTTTACCAATGTAATAATTTCACAAATTTTTACTACTTTTACTCAGTTAACATCTGATGCTTGCAGTTAAAAGTAAAAAGTAAAGCGGAAGCCAGATGTAAATGACGATTCCTCAGTAACCCAAATGAAACAGCAAACCCTGGAACAGGATTTTGCTATTGCAAAGCTCATCAAGCAAACAGTGGATCATCTCATCTTAGATTTTGTTATTCAGTGAATATAGCCTATGAGAACAGTGAAGTTGCTTGTGTTTTATGAACTGGTTTCTGGTCTCTAGCCAAACAGAACAGTGATGAATTGGGTCATTTTGAAGTGGAGATGAAGGTAAAGCTTTTAGAAATTCTTGGTGAACAGATATATGTCTCTATCACAACCGACTGCTCGTCATTCCATGGGAAATTTTACATTGGGTTAACTGCCACTGGATTGATAGCCTTTAGAGAGGAAGTCTGCTTGTCTGGCCTTAAGACTGAAGGGTTCTCATACATTTGATGTTCTTGCATCAGTTCTCAAAGATATTCAAGCAGAGTTCGCTATCAGATGAGAAATTATTAGAACAAAAATAGACAATAGATTCCACCCTTATGAAAGCCTTCTCCGTTATTGGACAGCAGGATGATTTATTTATTAAAAAATTTATATTCTGCATGATCTGAACCAGGGGCGTAGCTAAGGGTGGGCCTGGGTGGGCCCAGGCCCACCCAATTTCAGCCCAGGCCCGCCCACCCAACCGCACGCACACTGAAGCAGCAGCAGCAGCCTAGCATACAGCAGAGACGGCACCCGCTTGCGCTCTGGCTCAGCAGATCTCTCCAGGAGGTCCGAGGTTCCTTCCTGCTTCCAGCCCGATTGGCCCGCCCACCACGCCACCCAAGCAAGTGCACAATACATACTCACTGACTGCAGCAGCGTACTAGCACACCCGCTCAGGGCAGGCTCAGCTGATCTCTCCACTCAGGCGCGTTGTAGATGTTTTCTATCTATCCTACGCGGACGTGGCTGTGCGCGGCGGCGGGCGTGCGCCTCAGCCTCGCTCTCGACTCGCTCCTCGGCTCCGTTGTCGGTTCGCTCGGGCATAGCTGCAAGTGCACGGCTGCACGCACGGCACGCAGGGGGTTGACTATTAGTGCGATCCTCAGCCTGGCCCTGCCCTGAAACGTGGGACTTTGGGAAAGGGAAAGAAGAAGGTTCTAGTTGGAATCGAGATCATTATTCCAGTTCCAGAATCGAGTTAGCAGCAGCTGCCAGCCCAGCCCAGCAGCAGGTAATAAATTGTAAATGCTTTTTTGTTTTTTTACATCATATAATTAACATCATCTTGTAATTTTTTTTAATTAAGCTAGCTGGGGCCTGGGCACTATTAAAATGTATTGTGGAATTTCTGGGTGGGGTAAGCCTAGGGCAAAAAATGTACATATTTAATTATTAAAATATACCTTTTTTTTGCCCTGCAGTGAAGAGCCCACCCAGAAGCCCACCACCATGACCTGCCAGCATTTTGATTACTCTTTTGTAATCAAAATGATGGCTGTGGTCTGGTGGGCTTCTGGATGGGGGGGGGGGGGGGTAGATGTTTCACTGCCAGTGCCGCCCTAGGGCAATGAGGAGCCCATCCCCACCTAAAAATTCCTTAACAATAAATTTTAATAGTGCCAAGCTAGCTTAATTTTTAAAAAGTTGTCTTTCTCTCATTTTGGTGGGTTTTTGGGTGGGGATGGTCTCTGCAGTGCCTAGCTTAAAATTTAAAAAAAAAGTGTAGGCGCCAGCGGTTTTCTCTGGGTGGACCGGTGGGTGGACTCATCTCTCTCTCTCTCTCTCTTTATATATATATATATAGTGCCCACCCATATTAGCTCTGGGCCCACCCAAAATGTCAGGTCTGGCTACGCCACTGATCTGAACAATGTTCAATGGATAACAAAAAAACGCATACATAATAGAAAAAACATACAAAATCTTACAAAACAATAAATCCATCCAACTCCTACATGTGGTTTTCCTTCCCCCCTGAAATAAACATTCAATGATAACGAAGATGAAGATGCAAGTGATGAGTTATACATCATTACTTCTAATGCAGATTATAATGGCAATGAGGATGTTAAAGCATTGTTTGCTGTATGGAAGTCAAATGTTTCAGAGATTCCCTTAATCAATACCTGCAGACCGTCAGAAGACATCACTAGTTTTTCAGCCAGGTCTGATCTGAAGGAACTTTTTATCAGATTGAACCTGCTAGTGCAATTGTTGAATCTTTTCAGCTGTCCTGGTTGAATAATGACTCACAAGTGCTCCCAAATGAGTGACAGTCATTTTCAAAATTTAGTTTTACTAAAAGCATAGTGGTTGAATTGTAGAGCAATAAAGTTGTTGGGGATAAAAATGTTAACAATAGTCAAATCCATTGCAGTTTTTAGATACATTAAAAGCAGGAAACCGGCCAAAGAGTCGGTTGGGCCGCTGGACGAAAATGGTGTTAAAGGGGCGATCAAGGAGGACAAAGCCGTAGCGGAGAAATTAAACGAATTCTTTGCTTCGGTCTTCACCGAGGAGGATTTGGGGGGGACACCGGTGCCGGAAAGAATATTTGAAGCGGGGGAATCGGAGAAACTAAACAAATTCTCTGTAACCTTGGAGGATGTAATGGGTCAGTTCAGCAAGCTGAAGAGTAGTAAATCACCGGGACCTGATGGTATTCATCCCAGAGTATTAATAGAACTAAAAAATGAACTTGCGGAGCTACTGTTAGAAATATGCAATCTGTCCCTAAAATCGAGTGTAATACCGGAAGACTGGAGGGTAGCCAATGTTACTCCGATTTTTAAGAAGGGTTCCAGAGGAGATCCGGGAAATTATAGACCGGTGAGTCTGACGTCGGTGCCGGGCAAGATGGTGGAGGCTATTATTAAGAATAAAATTGCAGAGCATATACAAAAACATGGACTGATGAGACAAAGTCAGCACGGATTTAGTGAAGGGAAGTCTTGCCTCACCAATCTAATGCATTTTTTTGAGGGGGTAAGCAAACATGTGGACAATGGGGAGCCGGTTGATATTGTCTATCTGGATTTTCAGAAGGCGTTTGACAAAGTGCCGCACGAAAGACTCCTGAAGAAATTGCAGAGTCATGGAATCGGAGGTAGGGTATTATTATGGATTAAGAACTGGTTGAAAGATAGGAAGCAGAGAGTAGGATTGCGTGGCCAGTATTCTCAGTGGAGGAGGGTAGTTAGTGGGGTCCCGCAGGGGTCTGTGCTGGGTCCGTTGCTTTTTAATGTATTTATAAATGACCTAGAGATGGGAATAACTAGTGAGGTAATTAAATTCGCCGATGACACAAAATTATTCAGGGTCGTCAAGTCGCAGGAGGAATGTGAACGATTACAGGAGGACCTTGCGAGACTGGGAGAATGGGCGTGCAAGTGGCAGATGAAGTTCAATGTTGACAAGTGCAAAGTGATGCATGTGGGTAAGAGGAACCCGAATTATAGCTACGTCTTGCAAGGTTCCGCGTTAGGAGTTACGGATCAAGAAAGGGATCTGGGTGTCGTCGTCGATGATACGCTGAAACCTTCTGCTCAGTGTGCTGCTGCGGCTAGGAAAGCGAATAGAATGTTGGGTGTTATTAAGAAGGGTATGGAGTCCAGGTGTGCGGATGTTATAATGCCGTTGTATCGCTCCATGGTGCGACCGCACCTGGAGTATTGTGTTCAGTACTGGTCTCCGTATCTCAAAAAAGATATAGTAGAATTGGAAAAGGTACAGCGAAGGGCGACGAAAATGATAGTGGGGATGGGACGACTTTCCTATGAAGAGAGGCTGAGAAGGCTAGGGCTTTTCAGCTTGGAGAAGAGACGGCTGAGGGGAGATATGATAGAAGTGTATAAAATAATGAGTGGAATGGATCGGGTGGATGTGAAGCGACTGTTCACGCTATCCAAAAATACTAGGACTAGAGGGCATGAGTTGAAGCTACAGTGTGGTAAATTTAAAACGAATCGGAGAAAATTTTTCTTCACCCAACGTGTAATTAGACTCTGGAATTCATTGCCGGAGAACGTGGTACGGGCGGTTAGCTTGACGGAGTTTAAAAAGGGGTTAGATAGATTCCTAAAGGACAAGTCCATAGACCGCTATTAAATGGACTGGAAAAATTCCTCATTTTTAGGTACAACTTGTCTGGAATGTTTTTACGTTTGGGGAGCGTGCCAGGTGCCCTTGACCTGGATTGGCCACTGTCGGTGACAGGATGCTGGGCTAGATGGACCTTTGGTCTTTCCCAGTATGGCACTACTTATGTACTTATGTACTTATGTACAGTTGCAGTATTTTTACTTTTTACTCAAGAAGTATTATATTAGGCAATAGCTTTTTTTTTACTTTAACTTAAGTTTAATTTGTTCTTCACTGTACTTTTACCATTACTTAAGTATTAAAATATACATTTATTTTTATTTTTACTTAAGTACTTTGACCTAGTATTTTGAACTACACTGACTTCGCCTAACATGAGCACAGGTGTTCCCAGGGGTGAGGGGTGGTGACAGGTCTTCTTTTCTGCACAGACTTTTGAACATACATTAACCTGGGAAATTTATAAGTGCTTAAATTCCCAGAAATCTGTGCATACATTTAACCTACTGTTACCTATAGAGGAGCACGATTTTTACATGTGTGCTCGGTTATAAAATTCCCTCCCTCTGTGCGGCAACTCACACTGGAATATTCTGGCTTGATCCTGCTCTAAAGAACTGAGATCGACAGGCAAAAAAAAGTGCTTACTATGAATGTAGTGATCAGGGGCATAGCCAGCCCTCCAATTTTGGGGGTGCCCAGGGGTGTGTGCTAACCCCATACCTTTGCTGGCAGGGATGCTGAAGCCCCACAAGCCAAATAAATACAATGTCTCTGCTCCCCTCCTTCTCCTACTGCTTCCTTCTTGCAGACATTGGAGGTGTTCACAAGAAGTCCCGGTGTAGGCGGCTAAAGGCACGCCACTGACGTCTACAAGAAGGAAGCAGCGGGAGAAGGAGGGGAGCGGAGACATTGTATTTATATGGCTGACGGGGCTTCAGCAACCCCATCAGCAAAGGTAAATGGGTGCAGCAGTTCTAGAGGAGGCCTGAGCCCAAAGTGGGGGGGGGGGGGGGGCCCAGGCTCCCAAGACCCCGGTGGCTATGCGTAGTGATACTGCTCTTTGTTTCTGTTGCTTCTAATTGGCAGAAAACCAGTTAGCAGCAACATTCCATGCTACCAATCCCAGGGCAAGCAGTTGCTTCCCCATGTCTGTCTCAATAACAGACTATGGACTTTTCCTCCAGGAATTTGTCCAAACCTTTTTTAAACCCAGATATGCTAACTGCTGTTACTACATCCTCCGACAATGAGTTCCAGAGCTTAACTATTTGTTGAGTGAAAAAAATATTTCCTCCTATTTGTTTTAAAAGTATTTCCATGTAACTTCCTCAAGTGTCCCCTAGTCTTTGTACTTTTGGAATGAGTAAAAAATTGATTTACTTTACTTGTTCTACACCACTCAGGATTTTGTAGACCTCAATCATATCTCCCCTTATCCGTCTCTTTTCCAATCTGAAAAGTCCCAGCCTCTTTAGCCTTTCCTCATAGAAGAGGAGTTCCATCCCCTTTATCATTTTGGTCGCTCTTCTTTGAACTTTTTCTAATTCCACTATATCTTCTTTGAGATACGGCGACCAGAACTGAATGCAATACTCAAGGTGAGGTAGCACCACAGAGCGATAGAGAGGCTTTATAGCATTTTCAGTCTTATTCACCATCCTTTCCTAATAATTCCTAGCATTCTGTTTGTTTTTGTCCACCGCCACATATTATCTACAAAAACACCTAGATCTTTTTCTTGAGTGCTGACCCCCAAGGTGGACCCTAGCATTAGGTAACTATGATTCAGATTATTCTTTCCAATGTGAATCACCTTGCATTTGCCCACATTAAATTTAATTTGTCATTTGGATGCCCAGTCTTCCAATTTCCTAAGGTCTTCCTGTAATATTTCACAATCTGCACGTGTTTTAACAACCTTGAATACTTTTGTATCATCTGCTAATATAATCATCTCACTCACCGTTCCGATTTTCATATCATTTATAAATAAGTTAAATAACACTGATCCCAATACAGATCCCTACTGCAGTCCACTAGTCACCCTCCTCCATTGACAGAAATGACCATTTAACACTACCCTCTGTTTTCTGTCCAATAACCAATTCCTAATCCACACTAGAACCTTGGCCTCATGTCCCATGACTCTCATTTTCTCAGGAGTCTCTCATTAGAAACTTTATCAAAAGCTTTCTGAAAATCTAGATACACTACGTCAACTGGCTCACCTTTATCCACATGTTTATTCATGCCTTCAAAGAAATGAAGCAAATTGGTGAATCAAGACTTCCCTTGGCTGAATCCATGCTGACTCTGTCCCATTAAACCATGTTTCTCTATGTGTTCTGTAATTTTATTCTTTATAATAGTTTCCACTATTTTGCCTGGCACCGAAGTCAGGCTTACACTGTAATTTCCCGGGTCACCCCTAGAACCCTTTTAAAAAATCAATGTCACATTGGCCACCCTCCAATCTTCAGGTATTACAGATGATTTTAATGACCAGTTACATATTACTAACAGCAGATCATCAATTTCATTCTTGAGTTCTTTGAGTACCCTTGTATGTAAGCCATCCAGTCCAGGTGATTTACTACTCTTTAATTTGTCAATTTGGCTCAGTACATCTTCCAGGTTCACTGAGATTTCTTTCAGTTCCTCCACATTATCATCCTTGAAAACCATTTCCGGTATAGGCAGATCTCTTACATCTTCTTCTGTAAAGACAGAAGCAAAGAATTCATTTAGTTTCTCCACTATGGCCTTCTCTTCTCTAAGCGCCCCTTTTGCTTCTTCATGATCTAACAGTCCCACGGATTCCCTTGCAGGCTTTTTGCTTCTGATGTACCTGAAAAAGTTGTTACTGTGAGTTTTAGCCTCTGCAGCAAGTTTCTCTTCATATTCTCTTTTAGCTTTCTTTATTAATGCTTTGCATTTGACTTGCCAATGCTTATGTTGCTTCTTATTTTCTTCATTTGGATCCTTTTTCCATTCTTTGAAGGATAATCTTGTAGCTGTAATATCTTCTTTTACTTCACCTTTTAACCATACTGGCTGTCGTTTTCTCTTCTTTCCACCTTTGCAAATACGTGGAATGCATCTGGACTGGGCTTCCAAGATAGTATTTTTGAATAATGTCCACACCTGATTTAGTGTCCTAACCTTAGCAGCTGATCCTTTTAGTTTCTTTTTCACCATTTTCCTCATTTTATTATAGTTGCCGTTTCAAAAATTAAATGCAGCTACAGTAGATATCCTTTGCAGGTTCATGCCAGAGAAAAGGTCAAACATTCCCAGACTGGACTTGACTGGACCCAGGGCTGGTCCTCCTGCACAGGCAAATGTAGCTTAGATTAGCAGCTGTCAAATGCTTGATGAAAGAATTGGGTCTTCCAAGAAACCTGGAGAATATGAGTTCTCTAGACGAAGATGTTGAGGAAGAGAATTCCAAAGTACTGGATCTTGTTGATTCCCATCTCGCTTTAGATGAATGGGGTAAAACAAGTCTATGGTCATTAAGAGATTGGAGAGTGTGAAATGGAGTGTAGGGAATGATTAGAGATGCCAGATAAGCAGGATTATTGCTATATAAAATCTTGTGTATTTGAGTTAGAATCTTAAATTTTATTTTAAAATCGAAGCCAGTTCAGCTGCTTAAGAAGTGGTGTAGCATGGTCATGACATTTTGTCCAGCAAAGAATTTGTGCTGCAGTGTTTTGAAGGGTCTAAAGACGTTTAAAGTTAGACTTAGTGATGCTGCATAAATGACATTACAGTAGTCATAACACATTAACTCATGCTATGACTACTGTAACGTAAGTATAACTTAAAGAACAAAGGGAGATGGAGTTGATCATACTATGAATGGACCTCAGTTTATGTAGAAAGTAAAAACCAGTTTTGAGAACTTGAGAAATTTGTGGGGAAAAGGAAAGCGTTGAGATGATAATGATTCCTATGTATTTAAATAAACCTACTGGAGTAATTTGCCTATCAAATAGAGTGGGTATGAAAGAAACAGAAGAAAAAGGGCCTGTAATCCAACAGGCCACTGTTTTTTCCGGGTTTGGTACAAGTCAATGATCTACTAGCCAAGATGCTAATTTATGTAGACAGTTCTGAAGAGGTTGTAAATTAGTAGATGTCAGATCAGCATAGTAAACATATAAGAAATCATATGTATAAGAATAAGAGCTGACACTATAAGACTGAATAAATAATGCCAGTGGACTAACAAAAAGACGAAGGAGTGATGGAGAGAGAGAACAGATGTGAGAGGAAGACTGTGCCATCTTAAGTGTATGCTGCTGTAAGAAACCAATTCATTACTGTTCCCAAAATGCCTAAGGAGGCCAAGCATTGCAATAGAAGGCTGTGGTCAATCAAGTCAAACATGGCCGAAACGTTGAGTGATACTATTAAAGCAATCTGGCCCGATTCCAAGTGGTTATAAAGTTTACTTAGAAGCGCAGTAATGACAGTGTCTGTGCTGAAACCTGACCTAAAACCTGATTGTCGTGGGTGTAAATCCCCTCTCATCCAACAATGGGTGATTAACAGAACTAGGGCATATCTCCATAGAACTCAACATGTCCCCTCCCCCCAAAAAAGAATTAGATTCTGGTGTCATCTGAGTAAGAGCATCATAAACCCTTTCCAATACCAGTCATATCATGAGGTAATATAAATCCCTACAAAAGTGACTCGCACCAAAATTATAAGGTCAAAGACTCTAAAACAAATCTACCATAGCACAACAGCACTAATTAGTAATTTCAAGAAGTCACACAAGGACCTTATCGAGGAAAAGGCAGCATTGTAAATATTGCAGTTGGCTCCAGATCATCAATAAACTTACTAGAAAACTGAGCAAGTTGCATTACTAAAGATCTCTATATAAAAACTCCACTTGAACAGAATACCTGACCACAGTCACGCTCACAGAAAACAGATATACCCTCATCTAATACAGAATAAGTAACCACAAACTAACTATAAAAAGTGAACTGAAACCCCAAGAAGACACTCTGCATGTAGTGCACACCAGAAACAGAAAGATACATTTCCCCTTGAATATAACATTCTTCGTTCTATCTTTGTTGTCTGGCTATTTTCCTTTTTTAATCACCTCATTCTCAGTCTCTGGAATCTGCTTTCCTTGTTCTGGTTTTTCAACTCATTTTGCCATTTCTTCTCTCTCCCCCTCTCTTTCCCTTTCTCACCTACATCCATCTGACACTCATTTTTCATCTCTCTTTTATTTATTTTTCTGTCTCTCTAGCCCTCAGATTTCACATCCTTCTCCCTCTCCTTCTTCTGTACTGCAGCTACCTACAGCTTTCCTTCTCTTCCCTTTACCCCAGCTCTGATTCCCCATCTCTTTTCTTCACCAGCCCTGTTTTCCAACCTTTCACTAACTCTACCTCTCTATCTCCACCTCCCCATGTCCAGCATCTCTCCCTCTCTCCCTGCCCCCCACCATGTCCAGCATCACCCCCTTCTTTCCTTCCCTAGTCCACCCTCATGTCTAGAATCTCCCCTTTCTTCCTTTCCCCTCCAAGTTCAGCATCTCTCCCTCTCATCCCTTCCCCCCACGGTCCAGTATCTCTCCCTCTCTTTCCTTCTCCCATGGTCCAGCATTTCCCTCCTCTGCATCCCTTGACCCCTCTCCTCACCATCACCAGCTATGCTGTGGGCCTGCAGCAGCAATAAAAGACAAAATCAGCATAGGGCTTTGGGCCTGTATGCACACTTAAGACAAGCTGCATCTCATGCCCTTAAGGACTGCTGCATTCAGCCCTCCACCCCCTCCTCCCAAAACAGGAAGTCTGTGTTGAAGGGCATGAGATGCATGTACATGGATTCAAAAGCCCAAGGCTAACTTTGTCTTTTGGTGGTACCATTCTGCCACATACAGTACTACCCCCTCCATGTACATAGGGATGTTTTAGGGGCATTTGTTGCCACCTCCAAAAATGTTCTGCCTGAATCGGCCATATTTTATCTAATGACAGAACCACCCCTGGCTAAAGCAGTGGCTTTTAGGGCCTTATGGTACCTTCACTATGGACAATGTTAATTACTCCCCCCCCCCCCCCCCACACACACACAAACACATATACACACACACTCCCTACCATGACTACAGGCAACACTACACCACAAGGCCTAGGAGACTGTGAACTCACAGACTGTGGCAGCCTCACTTCCTTTTTCTGCATGATTTCTTGTTACTAAAGAAACCCACATGAGCAGAGGCGTAGCTAGGTTTTAAGGTCAAGGGGAGCAGACTTTTGTAAAATAGGCGCCAGCAACCATCACACAACTGAACTAGCAGAAGGAAACAGTATGAGCATGTGTCTACTCCCTGGTAGTGGAGAAACGCATTGCACAATAGAAAAATTGATATTATTTTTGTTATGGTTAGTTAGCTGATAGTCATCTAAGAATGCTGCTCGGTAACACATTATGAATTGCCCAAACATTTTTCACTGAATTTTTCCTGAACTATGAAGCAAAGTATTTGCAGTCGTTTACCATTCACACTCTAACTTAGAGCATCCTCACCCCACATTGGCTCTTTAGCACTTAGCTGCAATGCATGCTCTGTCAACCAGGAGTGCTCGTGCTGCTAGTGTTGTCATGATCATGACTGAAGAGTGCAGTGCTGGTGCCACTGGCGCTTTCCCTTCTGCTGTGGTTCAGGAGAACCAACACTCCATTCTTCAGCCATGAATCTGGTGACACCATTAGCAGGAACGCCCCTGTACTCTACCAAGGAACAGCTTTACCTGTAATACAAAGCCTACAAAAGTCACTCAAAATCTATATAATCTACTTGACCATAACACCACTGATTTACAGAAGAAACACAACAAAGACCTTATCTAGAAAAATGCAACACAGGAAATACTACAGTAGGAACTACAACATCAATATGCCCATTGGAAAACTGGAACAAGTTGAATTCTTACAGATGCTTAAATAGAAACTAGGTGCAAACAGAGTACCTGGCCTCAGTCACAAACACTGAACACCCTTGCCAGGTACAGAATAAATTACCACAAAGTTAAAATATGAATATGTGGACTAAACTTAAAACCCAAGAAGCCACACTGCAACACTAGAGAAAGTTCATCTGCCACTTCTTCTATCCCTTCCTGCCTTCTTCACTTTCTCTCCTATATCCACCTCTGAATTGATCTTTTCCTTTCAGCTTTCCTTCATATAGTTTCTGCCTCTTAGACTTCATTCATTTTTACTACTCAGTCTTCAATCTTCCTTTTTATTTTTAACCACATCTGCCTACAGTTTTCATCTCCCTTACTCCAGCCCTCCCATTCTTCATCCTATTCTTTCATAGGTTTTTTTTTGCTAACTATCCCCTCTCTTCCATCACCATCTCTTTCCTCTCTTCTGTACAGCACCCTTTTTTTTTTCACTCCTCTGACCAGTATATTCTCTTTCATTTTCTCTTACCCCCCTCCATCCAGGATGTCCTCTTTCCCTCACCTCCATCCAGCATCTCTCCCTGACACCCTACTCCCCCCTCGTATGCAGCATTCCTCCTTGTCCTTCTCTCCTTTCCATGTCAGCATCTCCCCTATATCCCTACTCCTCCCATGTGCAGAATACCCCTTCTTGGTCCTCATCCCTGTGTAATGTCCAATACCCCCCTCTGTTTTTTTATTCCTCTTTGTCCAGCATCTCCCCCGCCTTCCTACTCACCTCATGTCTAGCATCCTCCAATATTCCCTCCCTCTTCCAAGCCAGCAATTGCCCTCACTCAACCCCTTTAGAGGCCTATCCCCTTCCATCCAGCTGGATGGAGTGTTAGGGAGAGATGCTGGAGGGGGTTGAGAGAAAACAAGAGAGAATATACTGGGCAGAGGAGTGAAAATAGAAAGAGGGTGCTGTACAGTAGGGAGGAAAGAGAAGGTGCTGGAAAAGGGGGGAGAGTTAGCAAAAAAACCAAACAAACTATGAAATAATAGGATGCCCCTCTCTCCCCCCCTTCCATCCAGTGTCTGCCCCTAACCCTCTTCCACCTAGTGTGTGCTTCCTCTACTTTTTCCATCCAGCCTGCACTCTTTCCCCTTCCATCCAATGTCTGCCCCCTTTCTCCCTTCTCTCTCCCTATTTTCCAGAGTCTGTCCCTTCTCTTCCACCTTCCTTTCGCCATCAGTCCCCTTTCTAACCCATCTCACTGACTCTTCCTTCTAGCACCTGCCCCTTCTCTCTGACCATTCCTTCTAGTATTTGTCCCCTCTATTCCTCCTTCCAACCAGCACCTGTCCCTTCCCACTCTCCATTCAGTAACTGTCTCTTCCAGATCTTCGTCCTCCCCTTCTTTCTGACTCTTTCTTTCAGGATCCTATCCAGCCCCTCTCTTCCTCCTTCCGACCAGCATGTGTCCCTTCCCTTTCTCACTCTGATCCTCCCATCCAGCTCCTTTCCCCTCTGCCATCTTCCCCTTTCCTTCCAGCATTTGACCTCTTTCCCTTCCCCTCCCTCCGACACTCCACTGCTGCTAATGCTCCATCTTTGACTACAGAGTCTAGCAGCGGCAAAACAATCGTGGAGCCCAGTGGCGTACCAAGGGGGGTGGGGGGGTGGGGGCGGTCTGCCCCGGGTGCACGCCACTGGGGGGTGCCTCAGCGCACGCCTGTCAGCTGAGTTCGCTAACTTTGCTAACTTCGCTGCAGCTCGCTCTGCCCCGGAACAGGTTACTTCCTGTTCTGGCCGGGGCAGAGGGAGCTGCAGCGAAGTTAGCGAAGTTAGAGAACTCAGCTGACAGGCGCGCGCCGCAGCACCCCCCCCCCCAGCGGTGTGCACCGGGGGGGTGTCATTTTGCCAGGGGGGGAGGTGTCATTTCCCTGGGGGTGGGGCAGCGCTGCACCCGGGGGGGGGGGCTCATCAGCGATCCGCCCCGGGTGTCATGCAGGCTAGGATTGCCACTGGTGGAGCCACACTGTGCAGATTCGCGGCTGCTAGCCTTTGCCCCTCCGATATCATTTCCTGTTCCGGGGCAGGGTCCAGGGAGTGGAACTGGCAGCTGCGAGCGTAATGTGGATCCGCGACACTAGGCAACTGTAAGCAGAGTTTTTCTGTTTATTTCCCCCTTATTAAGTTAGTCCAATAAAAAAAGTATCATCTTATTTTATGTTCTATGT
Organism: Microcaecilia unicolor; assembly: GCF_901765095.1. Lineage (NCBI taxonomy): Eukaryota > Metazoa > Chordata > Amphibia > Gymnophiona > Siphonopidae > Microcaecilia > Microcaecilia unicolor. The sequence goes on from NC_044033.1 coordinate 308,447,302, forward strand.
TTTGATTTCTTTCTATTTATTACCTTTAAAAGTGGACTAACACAGCTACCACCATACCACTTTACCCCAGAACACCAGAACTAGAAATGCAGTTATACAATGGGGCAGACCCAGCAGTGTTTTAACCTGTGGCTGACCTAAGGTTAGATCCTGCTCAGAGACCTGCTCAATTGATTTTTAGAGATCGGATTGGTTCTGTGGGATTGGAAGAGGTCAGAAGGAGGCAGTGGGAAATGACAAACTAGATAGCATTCCCTTGATGGTGGTAAAATGGAGATTCTACTGAAAGAAAGATAGCGAAACGTCTGCAATCCAGTGGGCTTCAGCATCCAAAGCATCCTGGATTTACCAAAGGGAGATTAGTTTGAAACAATCTGATCAATTTCTTTGTTTGGGTGACCTGAGAATTAAGTCATGGGTATGCTCTGGCTGAGGTGCACTTTGATTTCAGCACAGCCTTTGATACTGTCCCGTATGAAGGGCTCATTAATAAACTGAGCTGCCTGGTGCAGAGACCTAAGGTGGTGAATTGGTTTAGTGAGAGGAAGCAGTGGACAGTGCTTAATGGAATTTGAACTGTTCTAGGTAAAGTACTACTACTACTACTATTTAGCATTTCTATAGCGCTACAAGGCATACGCAGCGCTGCACAAACATAGAAGAAAGACAGTCCCTGCTCAAAGAGCTTACAATCTAATAGACAAAAAATAAATAAAGTAAGCAAATCAAATCATTTAATGCGAACGGGAAGGAAGAGAGGAGGGTAGGTGGAGGCGAGTGGTTACAAGTGGTTACGAGTCAAAAGCAATGTTAAAGAGGTGGGCTTTCAGTCTAGATTTAAAGGTGGCCAAGGATGGGGCAAGACGTAGGGGCTCAGGAAGTTTATTCCAGGCGTAGGGTGCAGCGAGACTGAAGGCGCGAAGTCTGGAGTTGGCAGTAGTGGAGAAGGGAACAGATAAGAAGGATTTATCCATGGAGCGGAGTGCACGGGAAGGGGTGTAGGGAAGGACGAGTGTGGAGAGATACTGGGGAGTAGCAGAGTGAGTACATTTATAGGTTAGTAGAAGAAGTTTGAACAGGATGCAAAAATAGATAGGGAGCCAGTGAAGGGTCTTGAGGAGAGGGGTATTATGAGTAAAGCGACCCTGGCGGAAGATGAGACGGGCAGAAGAGTTTTGAACTGACTGGAGAGGGGAGAGGTGACTAAGTGGGAGGCCAGCAAGAAGCAGATTGTAGTAGTCTAAACGAGAGGTGACAAGGGTGTGGATGAGGGTTTTGATAGAGTGCTCGGAAAGAAAGGGGCGGATTTTACGGATGTTGTAAAGAAAGAAACGACAGGTCTTGGCAATCTGCTGGATATGAGCAGAGAAGGAGAGAGAAGAGTCAAAGATGACCCCAAGGTTTCGAGCTGAGGAGACGGGGAGAATGAGAGAGCCATCAACAGAAATAGAAAACGGGGCGAGCAGGGAGGTGGGTTTGGGGGGGAAAATGAGAAGCTCGGTTTTGGTCATATTTAATTTCAGGTGGCGTTGAGACATCCAGACAGCAATGTCAGACAAGCACGCTGAAACTTTGGTTTGGATGCAAGGTGAGATATCAGGGGTAGAAAGGTAGATTTGGGAGTCATCAGCATAGAGATGGTAGGAAAAGCCATGGGTTGAGATTAATGAACCAAGGGAAGAAGTGTAGATAGAAAAGAGGAGGAGACCAAGAACAGAACCCTGAGGTATGCCGACAGGCAGAGGGATAGAAATAGAAGAGGATCCACCAGAGTGAACACTAAAGGTGCGGAGGGAGAGGTAGGAAGAGAACCAGGAAAGGACAGAGCCCTGGAATCCAAGTGAGGACAGGGTATTGAGAAGTATGCTGTGATCGACAGTGTCAAAAGCAGCAGAAAGATCAAGAAGAATGAGGATGGAATATTGACCTCTGGATTTAGCCAGTAATAGGTCATTGGAGACTTTAGTAAGCGCAGTTTCGGTTGAGTGGAGAGGGCGAAAACCAGATTGTAGTGGGTCAAGAATAGCATGTGAGGAGAGAAAATCAAGGCAGCGGCGGTGGACAGCACGCTCAAGTAATTTGGAGAGAAAAGGAAGGAGGGAGATGGGTCGGTAATTAGAGGGACAAGTAGGGTCGATTGAAGGCTTCTTAAGGAGAGGTGTGACCACAGCATGTTTAAAGGCAGCAGGGACAGTCGCAGTGGAAAGTGAGAGGTTGAGAATGTGACAGATAAAAGGAATAAGAGCAGGAGAGATGGCATTAAGAAGGTGGGTGGGAATGGGATCAGAGGAACAGGTGGTACATTTTGAGGAAGAAAGGAGAAGTGTAGTTTCCTCAATAGTAACTTTAGGAAAGGAGGAAAGGGAATGAGGGGAAGGAGAGAGAGGGGAACGGACTAGTGGAGGGAGAGGTGGTGAGGTAGAGAAAGCAAGGTTTATCTTTTGAACCTTGTTGTGAAAGAATTCAGCAAGGGTCTGAGGAGATAATGAAGGGGGAGTTGGGGGAGGGGGCACCTTGAGGAGAGAGTTCAATGTGGTGAAGAGAAGTCGAGGATTAGATCCAAGAGAGTTGGTCAGTTGGATATAATAATCCTGTTTGGCACGTGAAAGAGCAGATTGGAAGGAGGTCAGCATGAACTTAAAGTGTAAGAAATCAGCAAGGGCCCGAGATTTCCGCCAGAGGCATTCGGCGGAGCGGGTACAGGAACGTAGGTAGCGGATATTAGAAGTCAGCCAAGGTTGGGGTTTTGTACGCCTTACAGGGCGGGTCATCAAAGGTGCAAGAGTGTCTAAGGCAGAGGATAGAGTATTGTTGTAAGATGAAACAACCTCATTGACAGATGTGGATGGTGCCACAGTAGAGAGGAGGTTTGAAATATGGGAGGATAGAGATGAAGGGTCAATATCGTGAAGATTACTAGATAAATTAGATAAGATAGGACGGGACTGGGAGGGAGGAGATTTAAGTGTGAATGTTATAAGATGGTGATCAGAGGAGGGAAGATCAGAAGCAAGGAAACTAGAGGGTGAACAGTTGGAGGAGAAGATGAGATCAAGACAGTGACCATTTTGATGAGTGGGGGAGGTGGAGTATAGTTGGAGATTAAAGGAGGACGTTAAAGTGAGTAACTTGGAAATATAAGAGTTGGAAGGATCATTAGCAGGAATATTAAAGTCACCAAGGATGAGAGGGCGGAGGAAGGATCATGAAAGAAGGCAAACCAGGCGTCAAAGTCACTGAGAAAGGATGAAAGGGACTTATTAGGGGGACGATAAATGACCGCTATTCGAAGAGGCAGAGGAGAGAAAAGGCGGATAGAGTGGACTTCAAAGGAGGAAAAACAGTGAGATTGAGGTGGAAGAAGGGGTTGAAATCTGGAGGAGGGAGATAGAAGTAGTCCAACACCGCCCCCACGGCCAGCAGGGCGAGGAGTATGTGAAAATAGATAACCGCCATGGCACAGGGCTGCGACTGAAACAGAGTCATCAGGGCAGAGCCAGGTTTCTGTTATGGCGAGCAGATGGAGGTGACGCGAGATAAAGAGGTCCTGGATATAGGCGAGTTTGTTACATAGTGTATAGTGTAGCTGAACATACAGCTTAAACCATCCCAAGTAGAAGCTTTACCAGTAGACTCTCAATTCTTAAGCAAATCTTCTTTATTGTAGTACTCATAATAAACAAAGAAAATCCAATTTACAGTTCAGTTGCTTAGACAAAATTGTTGCTTTCTGCACAGAGTCTGCATCTAGTCACTCCAGATGCAAGGAGTTGGCCAGAACCTCAGCCCAGCTGAGAGGAAAGGCTGTAACTCTCAAAGGAAATAAGGATGAGAAATGCAGGGTAAATAAAAGGGGAATGACTTGGGGAGATGGTGAAAAATCTTTATGGAATTACAGTTGCTTAAGGAGGAAAAAGCCCTAGAACAGCCACTGATCACAAAGTATTCTAGCAAGACTGGACTCTCTCACACAGCCCACAGAGGCAGAGAGGGAGGGCTGGCCCTGCTTCCTTTTCTTATAGGGCTGTTAGTCCCTCTTCCCTTGATGCTGATTGGTCAGGGAATTCACCTCAGATTGTGGGTGATTAGCTCTTCTTTCTTCTGATTCTAATTGGCCCAGTAATCTACTCCACCCAGCGAAGCCTCTGAGGGTTTTAATTCATTCTTTCTTGGCTCTCTCCTGGCTTTTCCCCTGGGGATTAAATTCTCAGGTTAACAGCTTCTCTCCTTGGAGTATTCTAGTTCGAGGAGACAGGAAATAGTACATAGGGAGAGGCATCCCCAATATGAAAATGAGGTGATAGGTAGGAAGGACATGGCCCAGAGAAGGGCTAGCAGAACAATGCAGACTCTGCACCAAATGTTCTCTGATATGAGACTTAAGGCCCTAATCTGTATATCCTAAAGGAGAGAAGAGAGGGGTGGTATGACAGAGACACATGTGAGTAATTTTATAACATATCACCTATACAGATCTCCTAAAATGCGCCTATGATATGCCTTTATAAAACACACACCCAATGCACAAATGGAAACACACACATTTCCAAGGCAATTGCAGACCACGTATTGATCAAAGCCACATGAACGGTACAGACATGTGCTTAAGTTTTTGGTGACTAACAACAACCAGAACTAAAATAACAGATCTTTAGTAATATGTCCCACTCTTTCCACCCACCCACCAGCACCATGGCAATAGAAACAGTGACATTGCTTAGGTCAATAAAATCTATTGGATATTTAACAACCGAATCCAGCAAAGTCATGAATCTGAAGGCATTCCATCTGCATCTGATAAATCATATAAGAACACTACCACTGCTGAGAAGGCATTGCAGGAGAAATTCAATCAAACAAAATAACCTTCGGCATCATCAGAATAGTTACTCTAAGGAAGGCCTTGCTCTCAACAGTTGTGCCATCATCAAAAACATATGAGTCAAATAAAATCAAAGGTGAGCAGTAAACAAACCGATGATAAATTTCCAGTATCGATGTCCAAATCCTCTGCACGGCTACACAGGACCAAAACATATGTCCCAAGGTAGTCCCCGGCTTACAGCACTTAGGACACAGTTCGGAGGTATTAAAACCAGCTTGAGATGCTCGATGTGGAGAAATAAACAGACGAAGGGCAAATTTGTAGTCCTTTTATAGATAGATAAAATAAAAGCTTGCAATAGAGAATGTGAGATGTTCAACTGCAAATCTGCACTCCAGGCCCTGGTCAATGCCAAATAGTCAAGGTCCTCAGTGGTGTCCTGTTAATACCGAGGATGAAACATTAAGGGAGTCCAATGCGTAAGTGTCTGAAATGGTCTGTTGAACATCCTCCGTCAAATGCTCCCAAAGAATGAACAATGCGGTGTTTTTGTGTAAGGGGAATTGGCCATCATCTAGCACTGTATTATAGTAATCCAAAACAGGCCCCGTAAGTTGCATCTATAGGCATTTATAAAATTCCCCCGAGTATCCGTCACTTCTGGGGGCCGAATAATTTTTAAGTGATTTAATGGTAGACTAGAGCTCCTTTGCCAAAATAGGTTTATTAAGGAGTGCCACCACTTCTGGACTTAGCATAGGTAAATGTGCCTTCTCAAACAATGAGGAAAGATCTGCAACAGAGGGTGGTGGTTTGTTGGCAGAAAGACCTTGAAAGTAAGAAACTAAAATACGAGATATGGTATCAGTATGATTAGTGAGGCTATTGTCCATATCTAGAATGAATCACCCTCAAACCTCCCCAGGTCTTCACTACCTTTGCTAACAATTTACCATATTTACCACCATGTTTGTATACTTCCAATAAAGGAAACTGCGTGTAGTATGTTCATGAATCAAGGTGTTAAGAGCAGTCTGAGTGGACAGGTAAGTTTCTTTTGTAGTCTGGGAGGGGAATGGTATAAAAGTCTTTTTAGCTTGACGCAATTGGGTCGCTAAAGTAACTATACTCATTGCTAGCTTTTTATTCCTGACTTGTATAAGCTATAATATCCCCTGTGTTCCAAAATAGTGTAGGGTGATCCAGATGTTCCTGATTATGAAGTAAAAATTGATCCCTCTTATTCACTAAATAGGTCAAAAACTCTTTGTTGTGTTGCAAATATGTTGGAAATCCCCCCCCCCCCCCCCCAGGCGGTTGAGACGCAGGAGTATCTATATTCACCCAGTGGTCAGAAACCTCTCCAGGGCCCTCAGAACACATTTTATAAACATGCGCATACATGCTTTGTGCAAACCACATCCCCCAGGAATGCCTACATGCAGATCATGTAAAGGTAGACAGTATGTTGCTGTGTTCTTAGTTCTTACATGTATACTCCCACAATTTTATAAGAGCTGTTTCCACATGTATAGCATGCTTTAGACACAAAAATACTTCATAAACTTATCCCTCATATCTAAAGGTATAAAGTGGATGAAAAGCAAACCTTTCCCAGAGGAAGGAACGCTGTACAGCAAGGGCTCACAGTGTGGGACTCAAGGGGATAGAGAATATTTCTTCAGGGAAAGAGTGGTGGATATCTGGAATTCAGGGCCACTGAGAGAGGGGGTGGGAGGGGGACAAGATTCCCTGGGCCTGGTTTCCAAGGAGTGCCCAGTGCTAATACTGGCCAATTCATTTTTGTAAAAATTGAGGCTCGCCCCTGCACCTTTTAAAACAGTAATTCTTCGCCGGCAGCAAGCACGAGCAGCTAGCAACAGTACAAACAGGAAACGTTTGTCCTTTTTTGTTTTTACAGATATTTATTTTGTATGTATCATGATTGAATTTTCTGTTTTATTTAAGAACCCCTGATGAAGACTTTGGGTGCCGAAACACTGCCCGTGTAGGGTTCGATCTGTCAGAATTGGGAAATTTTCAGTCCCCAGATTTTGGATGAATAAATGATTTGTTGAACCACTTGAGAACTGTGGTTTGGCTTCTTCCACTCTTGTGGTGTTTCAGCCCTAACATTTAGACACCCGCAGTAACACAGCCACAGAGGCGGCATGAGTATGGACGCCTAATGTGGCAGGGGTGTACGCAAGTTACATAAGAAGTGGGAGCAAAGCTTTTTACTTTATTTTATTTAGGATTTCTAGACTGCTTGTTAGTTCTAAGCAGTTTATAGCTGAGGTACTAATAACTTGAAAGACTGAGACAATACCACAGGAATTACAGATGATATTGATAAGTGGTAAATCAAATAGCCATTATAGAGAGATTAACAAAGACATTTCTTAAACAGAGAGGTTTTAACATGTTTTCTGAATTGCCTATAATCGTTTAGATAGCCAGGGGCGTAGCCAGACATCGAGGAGGGAGGGGGCCAGAGCCCAAAGTGGGAGGGGGGCACATTTTAGTCCGCTGCCACTCCACCGCCCTGCCACTCCCCACCCACTGCTGCCACTGTACATATCCCAGCTGCACAGCCTTCCCTGTGATGCAATTTCCTGTTTCTGCGTAGGCAGGAACTACACCAGAGGGAAGGCTGTGGGGCCGGCGGGAGCAGTGTGTATCAGTTGCTAGCTGCTCGAGCTTGTTGTCGGTGAAGAACTGCTGTTTTAAAAGGTAAGGGGAGGCCTTGATTTTTACAAAAACAAGGGCAGGAGAGCATGGGGCAACGGTGGGTCCCTTGTTTGTCCTGAGTCCAGCTTTGTCTCTTGGCGGCCCTGCTGGAATGGCCTCCTGGTGGAGAGAGTTGAAATAAAAGCCGTAACTGAATTCCAGAACCTATGGGACATGCACACAGGATCCCTAATTATAAGGAAGGGAGAAGGAAAACAGCTGGGATGTACGAAATTGCAGCAGGAATGAGCTCTACGGTCCTTATCGACTCTCACATTCTAAGACTCAATGGCCAGGTGGTTCTTATGGGTCTGATTTTCTAACACAAATGCCACACACATTTTCACCTGCTCCAAAGTTGGAGTAAATATGTGCGTCTGCTTGGTATTTTATAAAATATATGTTCTCTCAGACTAAGCACCTGGAAATGCTTACATGCAGCGTGCATATAAACACACACCATCTTGTCGCTGCATGCACATATGTCATCTCTCAGTTGCGCATGCAGAACAGGCGTTACACATGGCAAAATCTTTATAAAATAACCCCTTCTGCCCTTATTTTACTCTGTACTATGTCTCGTCCCTGCCCGATCTCTCACTGTACTCTGCTGTTCTTTCTCTTTAAACATTATAGACCAGAAAGACAGGTAATACCCTGTGCTATGACATCCACTATTGGATTGGGAAGGACTCCTCCCAGGATGAACAGGGCTCTGCAGCCATCTACACCACCCAGCTGGATGACTACCTGGGAGGTAGCCCCGTGCAGCACCGGGAGGTGCAGGGCTTCGAGTCAGACTCCTTCAAAGGCTACTTCAAGCAAGGCATCATGTGAGTGAGATTCCCAAATGGCTCCTGCTCGTTCAGTCCCACTTCTGCCTTTCTATCTATGCACTTGTAGCTCCTGCTTTTCTTAGAGAAACTGCCACCACAGATCCCTGGCTGCAACATGGACGGGAATAGGAGTGGCTCTGACGGTCCCCAATGCCCTGGAGTAGGGCTTCTCCAGAACACATCAAGTCAGTCATAATGAATATGCATGAGATAAATGTATGCAAATCTATCTTGGGCATATTCGTTGTGGGTATCCTGAAAACCGTACAGGCTGGGTGTGCTCCGAGGACTGGAGTCATCTGGCTATCCCGTTACAGGGGTTCTCAATCCAGTTCAGAGGACACACCCAGCCAACCGGGTTTTCAGGATCTCCACAATGACTATACATGAGATAGATTTGCATACCCATCCCCACTGTATGCAGATCTATCTCAGGCATCCTCACTGTGGAGATCCTGAAAACCAGACTGACTTGGTGTGTCCTGAGGAGTGGGATAAGAACCTCTGCCTAATTACATATGCACTTGGAAATTAGTCCTCTGGTTGATCTTCCTCCAAGCTTCAGTATTCATTCCTCGTTGTTTAGTTACTCCATTTAGGATTTTAATTTTGTTGTCAGCAGAAGTGTTTTGTTTGATACAGGCTTTACCAAGTTCAGTCTTTGAGGGCCACAACCAGGCCATATTTTTAGGATATCCCCTATGAATATGCAGGAGAGGGATTTGCATACAGTGGAAGTAGTTGCATGCAAATCTCTCTCATGCATGTTCATTACTATACTACTAACAATCATTGTGCAATTGTAAAATTAACTCTACATTACTTTTTATTATCTTTACTAGAAAAACACATTTAACAAATACATTTAGAATAAACATTTAACTGGACCGTGGTTAAGGTACTATTCCCCATATGTCACAATTGTCTTAAATGACAAAAGTTAACAATATAATAGTTCAAAATAGTATGGCATTTGAGGCTGGCAAAAAAAATTTAAAAATTTTTTTTTAGGGTGGGAGGGGGTTGGTGACCACTGGGGGAGTAAGGGGAGGACATCCCCGATTCTCTCCGGTGGTCATCTGGTCAGTTTGGGCACCTTTTTGAGGCTTGGTCATGAAAAAAATGAACTAAGTAAAGTTGACCAAATGTTCGTCAGGGTCGCCCTTCTTTTTTCCATTATCTGCCGAGGACACCTATCTCTTAAGCACACCTCAGTCCTGCTTTCGCTATGGCTCCGACACGCCCCCATGAACTTTGGTCGTCCCTGCGACAGACTGCAGTTGAGGGTGCCCAAAATCGGCTTTCATTATGCCGATTTGGGCGACCCTGAGAGAAGGACGCCCATCTCCCGATTTGTGTCGGAAGATGGGTGCCCTTCTCTTTCAAAAATACCCCTGATTGCGTCTCTACATGACAGCATGTTTCGCAATATTCATCATGAGGAGACTAAACCACTACTGTTGAAACCTGCTTTCACTATCATCTCCATTAGGCAAGTCAACCACTGGGACCGCCCTAGAGCGGAAGCTCACCACCACCACTCTAGGGGGCCCCAGTGGTTAAATTGCCTAATGGAGATGGTAGTGAAAGCAGGTTTCAACAGTAGTGGTTTAGTCTCCTGATGACAGCAGGCAAAAGTAGAGGCTGACCAAAGACGAATCCACCACTGCAGATATTGTCCACCAGCCAAGATATATACAGTGGCAGCAGTGGGTGGGGAGCGGCAGGGTGGTGGAGTGGCAGCGGACTGAAATGTGCCCCCCCCCACACACTTTGGGCTCTGGCCCTCTCCCTCCTCGATGTCTGGCTACGCTCCTAAACGATTATAGGCAATCCAGAAAACATATTAAAACCTCTCTGTTTAAGAAATGTCTTTGTTAATCTCTCTATAATGGCTATTTGATTTACCGCTTATCAATATCATCTGTAATTCCTGAGGTATTGTCTCAGCCCTTCAAGTTATTAGTACCTCAGCTATAAACTGCTTAGAACTAACAAAGGTACAAGCAGTCTGACAGATCGAACCCTACACGGGCCGTGTTTCGGCACCCAAAGTCTTCATCAGGGGTTCTTAAATAAAACAGAAAATTCAATCATGATACATATAAAATAAATATCTGTAAAAACATAAAAGGACAAATGTTTCCTGTTTGTACTGTTAAATGTTAGGGCTGCCAATACCGAGTTACACTAACATCCTATATGGGAACCAATCACCTCCACTCAGTTACAGAATGGACTCCTACCTTGCAATCTTGAGGTGCCTAAATGGAAGTGCCCAGTTATACAATTACTGCCCTTGTGTATAGTAAACATGGGTCAGGCTTGTATGGCTCTAGGAGGGACTCGAGGGAGGTGCGGACTGACCATTGGTGCAATAGGGCAGTGCCCAAGGGCCCACATCAATAGGGAGCCTTCATCAATTTTAATCGCTTTTGATAGGTGGTTAGGGGCCCGTGACTCTTATTGCCCAGATCATCGTCAGTCCATCCCTGACTCAAGGACTGGATCTCCTTTCAGCACTTTGTGTTTTGATCTCTTATGATGCTGATCAGGTCCTTGCATGTTCCTGAGCGATGATCCATGGTTCCATATGGGTCAGAATGAAGTTTCTAATGAGTGGCTCATTATTAGATGGTCAGTTTGCACTGCTGTGCTACTTCTTGGGATGACGCATGACTTGCAAGAGTGAAAAACTCCTTCCTGCTCTCTTCTTTCTCTCTAGCTACAAGAAAGGGGGTGTGGCTTCAGGCATGAAGCATGTGGAGACCAACACGTATGATGTGAAGCGTCTCCTGCACGTGAAGGGCAAAAGGAGCGTAACAGCCTCGGAGGTGAGCAGAATAAGGCATCATGGAGTCATGTTCCCTTCATGGGAGGTGCTCCCTCCCAACCACAGGGAAGTGAAACTCTGAAAATTCCTGGGGTTTGTTTTTGACCATGGAGAAGTGTAACTTTGCAAAGGTTGGCCTGGCTCAGCCTCTGTTGTTTTGCAATCATGGATCTGTGACAGTAATTTGCATAGTTTTGCTTCTTACTACAGTTGGAAAGAAATGTTGGTCCTCCTAGGGGAGGGAGTATTACCTTAACTGCCTCAGTTTTCGGCCTACTCTTCCAGGTGGAGATGAGCTGGAACAGTTTTAACTTGGGAGATGTGTTCCTGCTGGACCTGGGCAAAGTCATAATTCAGTGGAATGGACCAGAAAGCAACACAAAGGAGAAACTGAAGGTATGTCTGTCAGGAGCTTAACCGAGATTGGATAGCAGAGCCGGTAGTGGGAGGCGGGGCTGGAGGTTGGGAGGCGGGGATAGTGCGGGGCAGACTTATACGGTCTGTGCCAGAGCCAGTGGTGGGAGGCGGGACTGAAGGTTGGGAGGCAGGGATAGCGCTGGGCAGACTTATACGGTCTGTGCCAGAGCCGGTGGTGGGAGGCGGGGATAGTGCTGGGCAGACTTATACGGTCTGTGCCCTGAAGAGCACAGGTACAAATCAAAGTAGGGTATACACAAAAGTAGCACACATGAGTTGTCTTGTTGGGCAGACTGGATGGACCGTGCAGGTCTTTTTCTGCCGTCATATACTATGTTACTATGTTACTATGTTAGAGGGGTCTCCAGCTTGAGGGACTGGGAGGTGTCCTTTACATTTTATGCACATTAGGGCTGCTTTTATAACAGAAGGCAACCATTAGGCAAGACCAGATATTTGCCTAGGGCAGAAGCTTCTGGGAGGCAGCAAATAGCAAGTGCATTTCAAAACAAACTAATAGATCCTGACAGCCACAAAGTCCTCAATGCATGCTTTCACCTGCAGGGAAGGTGGGAAATTTTCAAATAGCCCATTTGCCTTGCTAAATGACTTTTTGGAAATTGCACTCGTGTGTGTGTGTGTGTGTGGTGGGGAGAGGTTGTAGATTAGGGGTCTGAAAGTTAAGTGAATGTGGGGGGGGGGGGGGGGGATGAGGCTGAAGGTTCACTTAGAGGGGCATTTTCGAAAGGGACGTCCAAGTTTTGATGAGAACGTCCTCGCAAAACGTCCCCATCCAGGGGCGGGGAAACCCATATTTTCGAAACAAGATGGACGTCCATCTTTCGTTTCGATAATACGGTTAGGGACGCCCAAATCCTGAAATTTGGTCATCCTTAGAGGTGGTCGTCCCTAGACTTGGTCGTTTCTCATGTTCGGCGATAATCGAAACCAAGGACGTCCATATCAGAAACGACCAAATGCAAGCCATTTGGTCGTGGGAGGAGCCAGCATTTGTAGTGCACTGGTCCCCCTGACATGCCAGGACACCAACCGGGCACCCTAGGGGGCACTGCAGTGGACTTCATAAATTGCTCCCAGGTACATAGCTCCCTTACCTTGTGTGCTGAGCCCCCCAAAACCCACTACCCCCCAACTGTACACCACTACCATAGCCCTTACGGGTGAAGGGGGCACCTAGATTTGGGTACAGTGGGTTTCGGTTGGGTTTTGGAGGTCTTGCTGTTTCCTCCACAAATGTAACAGGTAGGGAGGGGATGGGCCTGGGTCCGCCTGTCTGAAGTGCACTGCAGTACCCACTAAAACTGTTCCTGGGACCTGCATACTGCTGTGATGGACCTGAGTTTGACATCTGAGGCTGGCATAAAGGTTGGCAGGACATATTTTTAAAGATGTTTTTTGAGGGTGGGAGGGGGTTAGTGACCTCTGGGGGAGTAAGGGGAGGTCATCCATGATTCCCTCCGGTGGTCATCTGGTTATTTTGGGCACCTTTTTGTGCCTTGGTCGTAAGAAAAACACGACCAGGTAAAGTCGTCCAAGTGTTCGTGAGGGACGTCCTTGTTTTTTTCGATTATGGGTGAAGGACGTCCAAGTGTTAGGCACGCCCAAGTCCCGCCTTCGCTACACCTCCGACACGCCCCCGTGAACTTTGGCCGTCCCTGCGACAGAAAGCAGTTGGGGATGTCCAAAATCGGCTTTCGATTATACCGATTTGGGCGTTTCTGTGAGAAGGACATCCATCTTCTGATTTGTGTCGAAAGATGGGTGTCCTCTTTCAAATATTAGTCCATTAGGGTACCTAATATCCTTGCACCAGTCCTGACAAGATGTCTAAATGTGAAGCCCAAAAAAGCAAATGTTTTAATCCCATTTTATCAAAGCAACATAGGAGCCCCTAGCCATTAACAACAGGGCTTCTGAACCCAGTCCTAGGGGCACACCTAGCCAGTCGGGTTTTCAGGATATCCAGAATGAATACACATAGGATAAATTTGCATGTACTGCCTCCATATTATGCAGATCTACCTCATGCACATTCATCATGGGTCTCTTGAAAACCTGATTGGTTGTGTGTGCTCCAAAGCAGGGGCATAGCCAGACCTTGAGGTGGAAGGGGGCCAGAGCCCAAGGTGGGAGGGGGGACATTTTGGCTGTGGCCCCTTCCGCTGCCTCACCGCCGCCCAGTGCTGCTGCTGTAACATCTTGGCTGGTGGGGATCCCCAATCCCCGCCAGCTGAAGACTTCGTCCAGCGCTGGTCTCTGGCGCTGCCGCATTGCCTGCCCTCACTAAAAGGAGCATACCAGACATGAGGGGAAGAGAGAGCAGGGCAGGCAATGCAGTGGTGCCACCGGAGACTAGCGCTGGATGAAGTCTTCAGCTGGTGCGGGTTGGAGACCCCCGCCGCCCAACCAGCAGCCCAGAGCAAATTTGGGGGGGGGCTCAGGCCCCCATGGCCCCACATAGCTACGCCACTGTTCCAAAGACCGGCTTGAGAATCACTGCTTTATAAATAGGTTCCGTGAAACAGCCCCAAGGCCAAGCACAGATTTACCGTTCCTCTGAAAAAGGTGTAGATGTGTGTGTGTACTCTATGCAGGTTCCTGCACATTTCATAAAATATTCAGTTGTATTGCAGTGCCGTCTCCTCTGTGCCCAAACTGTACCCCTGGGAATGCCTATCGGAGATCATGTGTAGACTAGGCACACTGTCTGTGTATCTACGTTAAAGGCTTGTATGCAGTCATTCAATTTTCAAAAGCCCTTTTCTGGCTTAAACATGGAAAAAGCTTTAACAGGGCAGTTCTTCTCCACAGCATGATTTTTGGGTTGTCTTTAGGGAATGCTGCTTGCCAAAGACATCCGTGACCGGGAGCGTGGCGGACGGGCAGAAATTGGGGTGGTGGAGGGGGACGCAGAACGAGCCTCCCCGGAGCTGATGAAGGTTCTGTTCAGCATGTTGGGAGAAAGGACAGCGCAACTCAATCCCCCGACACCTGATGAAGTCGCTGATTTGCAGCAGAAAGCTAACGTCACACTGTATCAGTAAGTGAGACCCTCCCACTGCATCAGTGAATGGGAATTGAGAGGGAATGCCAGATGCCATGCCACATCCCCGAGTGAATGATATTATTTCTCTTTGTCTAGTGTGTCAGACTCTGGAGGACGCATGCAGGTGAATGAAGTGGCCACAAGACCTCTGGTCCAGGATCTGCTGAACCATGATGTAAGGGTTAATATGTTAAGAGCACACAAGATTGCAAATATTTGTCATGCCTTCACATACCTACTTCAGAGATACACGAAGCATATGCACGGCTGACACCTATATATGCTATTTATTTAAAATGTTATTTCAATGATAACTCAATGTAAGTTGCATAAGCTATTTCCTTGTACCCAGAGAGCTTACATTTAAAAGGACCTCATCTCACTATTGGACTGATGCTTGCTGCAGTTTCAAGGCTTGTGGTATGTTGACTGAATGCACTTTGTCAGTGCTTGCAGTGTGTTTGGTGAGTCTACTTTGTCAGTGTTTACATGAATTGGTTGAATGCCTTTTTGCGTTGATTGCAGTGTGTTGGGTGAGTGCCCTTTTGCGTTGTTTGCAGTGTGTTGGGTGAGTGCCCTTTTGCACTGATTGCAGTGTGTTGGGTGAGTGCCCTTTGGCAGTGCTTGCAGTGTGTTGGATGAGTGAATTTTGTCAGTGCTTACAGTGGATTGGATGAGTCTACTTTGTCACTGCTTACAGTGGATTGGGTGAATTCCCTTTGTCAGTGCTTGCAGTGGGTTTGGTGAGTGGCCTTTGTCAGTGCTTGCAGTGGGTTGGATGAGTCTGCTTTGTCAGTGCTTGCAGTGGATTGAGCGAGTGTCCTTTGGCAGTGCTTGCAGTGGTTGGATGAGTTTGCTTTTCAGTGTTTGCAGTGGGTTGGGTGAGTGCCCTTTGGCAGTGCTTACAGTGGATTGAGAGAGTGCCCTTTGTCAATGCATGCAATGGGTTGGGTGAATGCCCTTTGGCAATGCTTGCAGTGGGTTGTCTGAATGCCCTTTGGCAATGCTTGCAGTGGGTTGGATGAGTGCATTTTGGCAGTGTTTGCAGTGGGTTATGTAGCTGTATCTACATTTCTTCTTTCGCAATTCTGGTCTTCCCAATCTCATGGCTAATATCCAGCTCCTCAGTAACTCCATATCTCTGGTCACTTCAGGACTGCTACATTCTAGATCAGGGGGGAACCAAGATCTACGTGTGGAAAGGAAAAGGAGCAACCAAGACAGAGAAGCAGACAGCCATGTCCAAAGCACTGGTACGTCAACAGCCGGCCTTCCTAGCTAATGTTCTGCTTTACTTAAGTGGGTGTTTTATAGAGGAGGCTTCAGCGCATGATGCATGCTCACTCTGTTCTCCACACTGTCTTTGGGGGAATCCAGGAGTTCATAAAGATGAAGGCATATCATCACAGTACCAATGTGGAAACCGTCAACGATGGTGCTGAATCAGCCATGTTTAAACAACTTTTCCAGAAGTGGACAGTCAAGGACCAGGCAGTTGGGCTGGGAAAGACCTATAGTGTCAGTAAAGTTGGTAAGTAGAGGTTGCATTTATAAACAAAGAAAATCACATGCCCTGTAAATATTGCCAGGACTACTACTACTACTACTATTTAGCATTTCTATAGCGCTACAAGGCATACGCAGCGCTGTACAAACATAGAAGAAAGACAGTCCCTGCTCAAAGAGCTTACAATCTAGGACCCCTCAATGAACTGTATTAAATGTAAGGATGAGCAAAATTGTATTCAGATTTATGGATGCTCTTAAATGGAAATTTCTAGAAAACATTAAAATAGCAATACTGTTCCAAACCTTTTTTACTGTCTTCATATTTATATTAACAATCCCTGCAACTAACCATAAGATAGTTAAAAAATGTAGAGCTAAAATAAAATCTTGTGACGAAACACATTAATACAACCCTTCTGAAGGACACCTACATAGAGGCAGCTGATAGGAGTCTATTCTAAGAAAGAAAGTAGTTGCCTTTACAGAATACTTGTGTAAGAAATTAGATAACTTGTGTATAACTTAGCCATGAGTTCTTATGCCAGACATAAGGCTGGTGCAAACATGTGTGCCTATGTTTCAGAGACAAATGAGCATAACTTATATTCAAAAGGTACAACACATCACTTTGCAGCCCACTCAAGCCCTTCCCAGACACTGATTTTAGGTACGCCCAACCCTCAAACTGCGTGGTATCAAAGATACACGTCTATTAATAGAACAGCACGCAGGCTTATAAACGCCTAAATCTCAGACTACATGCTATCGAAGATATGCATGTATTTGTAGAATGGCGTGGAGGCCTATAAATGCCCAACCCTCAAAGGTCATGCTTTCAAAGATACATACGTATTTACAGAACAGCGCTCAGGTATATAAACATCCAATCCTCAAACTGCGTGCTATCAAAGATAGACGAGGATTCATAGAATGGCATGCAGGCTTATAAACCCCAAACCCTCAAACTGCATACAAGCAAAGATACGCATGTATTTATAGAACGGCATGAAAGCGCATAAACGTCCAACCCTCAAACTCCATGCTATCAAAGATATGAGTGTATTTATAGGGTAACACATAGGCAAATAAATGCTCAACCCTCAAACTGCGAGCTATCAAAGATACGTATGTATAAATGCCCAACCCTCAAACACAGTGCTATGAAAGGTATGTGTGTATTTATAGAATGACATGCAGGCGGATAAACTCCCAACCCTCAGACTGCGTACTATCAAAGGTAGGCGTGTATTTATAGAGTGGCATGTAAGAATATAAGTGCCCAACCTTCAAACTGCGTGCTGTCAAAGCTGCGCTCATGTTTATAGAGCAGTGTGCAGGCATATCTTTGTTGTATATACACATGTGTACGTATATGCCGTTATTTTGATGTTGCTGGTTCATATATGTAGGTGCCTTCTTTATAGCGTTACCTCCTCAGATTGTATTTTTATAACACTGCCCCTGTAAAAACTCTCTGAAAGCACCCATTTTATGCCTGCATAAAGCAGGGGCGTAGCCAGACCTTGGCGGGAGGGGGATCCAGAGCCTGAGGTGAGGGGGCACATTTTAGCCCCCTCCCGCCACTTTCGACCCCCCGAACCTCCGCCGCCGCCAGGTGCCAGCCGAAGTCCTCTTCAGCATGCTCACTGATCTGTTTCTGTGAGTCCTGACTCCTGATGTCATGCAGGACGTCAGGAGACAAGACTTACAGAAACAGACCAGCGAACGTGCTGGAGACTGGCACTGAAGAGGACTTTGGCTGGCGGGGGGGTTGGAGATTCCCGCCAACAAAGGTACCTGGCGGCGGTGGGGGGGGGGGGTCGAAAATGGCGGGGGAGGGTTGGCGATGGGGGGATCAAAGGAAGAGGGGGCCAGGGCTAAATCTGTGGGGGCCCATGCCCCCATGGCCCCCACCTAGCTACGCCGCTGGCATAAAGGTAACACAGGCTCCTTTAATAATCCTTGGAAACGAAGACATTTTCTTAGACAGATGTACACCTGCTCTGAGGCAGACAGAAATGTGTGCGTGCATGCAGAGATGGGTTTGTTACTTTTTAAAGTACTTAAGCAAAAAGTAAAAGTACTGGCTTCAGAAGTTGTGAAGTAAAAGTAGAAAGTCTTATCCAAAAATAATATTCAAGTAAAAGTAATAAAGTACAGCTCTTAAAACTATTTTTTAGTACAAAGCAAATAGTATTCTTAACAAGTTGGACCACAGAATCTAGCATGTTTACAATCTAACTTCTTGGGGGTCACACAAGGTCCTTCCTACAAAAAAAAAAAAAAACAACACCCTGAACATCAATACACCTATTCAGGGCCTCCATAGCCGCTGCCCCCCTCCACTTGGGCTGCTGTCTCCACTGCCTTCCCTCTTCTTGAGCCGCTGCCACCGCCCCCATACTTGGGCCGCTGCTGCCCCTACCCCTTACCTTTCTGCATCTGCTCCTCCCTCGGTCTGTCATTCTCCTGCTCCTGTGTGCCAGGACCCCAGGACCTGGTTATCACGTTAACACAATCACCCGGGTCTCGAGCTTCTGCCTGCCTCCGGAAACCATGCCAGCGCCGGGCCCTGGGAATCTTGTTCCACCTCTCTGTGGCCTTGCACATATTGGAAATCAAAGTAAGCTGAATTAGTACAGATCAGTCCTACACAGACACTTGATGCTAACAAAATACCCAGCCCTTTTCACACATGAGCAGAGGTAGCCCCTCATGAAATATGGAATAAGTAACCACAAACTAACAATGGAAATACGTAGACAAAAATTAAACAAAACCCCAAGAAGCCATACTCTGCATACAATGCAGAACCAAAGAAACAGAAACAGATGTAAATTTTAAAAAACTTACATACTCCAATTGCTTGAGCACCCACAATATTGAGCAAACCCTTTGACTGTGTCCGAGGTGCCCTGCCACTGTCGACTCTGCCCCCAGATCCCCTCCCAACTAGAAACTCCCACTCCCTCCCTCCCGAAATGCATTTTCTGGGGGGGGGGGGGGGGGGGGAGGAGGGTCACGTGATGTAGCCAACCTAAGCAGATGTGGGAAAGTGAAGCTCCACTGTTGTCCTCAGAAAAACTGCTTACATCGATGTTGTACTTTACCTCATTGAGGCTGTATATAGTGGAGGAGAGAGGCGTTTGTGCTCTCGTTCTCCACAACAGTGTTTTTTGATAGTTGGGAGTCCAGGAATGTCGATCAAGCCCGAGAAAGGACTGAAAGATAAATCTAAGTCCCCTGCAACAAAGATAGCGCAGGAACAGGCAGCGTTCACGGTCCCGGCAGAGGACTGGGTACAGGAAATTACACACTTGTTCTCAGCTGCTTTGGTGGACAGCTTAAATAAACTCCAATTGGCTGTCGAAGAATTGAATGAAAAGTTTGATTCCACAAGTTGGAGAATCTCTGAAGTAGAGCATCGGGTCTCGGCACAAGAAGAAGCTAGCACCTATATGGCACAGCAGTTGACTGACTTGCGCAGGGAGACCACCGAGCTTCAAACTAAATTTGAAGAGCCGAAAATAGACAGAGGAGAAATCTTCCTGAATCGGTAAAAGATGCGGATCTCAATCAGATCTTTAGCAAATGGACACCTGAAAAGCTGGGTCTGAGTACAGAGGATGCGCAGTATGGTTGCAAGCAGGCTCACCTGATTGGAGCTAAGTTGTATGACCATAACAGGCCTCGCTCGGTGATCGCCCGATTCCTGAACTGGCGAGAGAAAGAAGTGCTACTATGGGCCTACAGAAGAGCGGGCCCGCTAGAATATGAGAGATCAAAACTCCTGCTATTTAATGATTACTTGGTCCACATGGTGGTGCAGAGGAAGCTGATACCTCCATATTGCTCAGAACTGCACCAGCGGGGAGTTCAGTTTGCACTGGTGTTTCCAGCAAAGTTGCGCATATGGTATGCTGGAAAAACTGTAATCCTGCAAACTGTAGAGGAAGCAAGAACATTTCTGGACACTTTGAATAAGTCCTGGTGTTTGGTTCCTCACTTCTATAATGATAAGGATTTCCAATTATTTTTGAGGGCTAAATGGGTTGAGTATTGTGCTGGCAATGATACTCCTGATGTGGATTCAGTGGGGTTTTGGAATGCCTCTAAGGCAGTACTCTGGGGGCATATAATTTCTTATGTTTCTCATCAAAAGAAGGAATGGGAGACAGAGCTCATCGCCTTAACACAACAACTTAACACCTTTCATAGAACTCATATAAGGACATTAGATAACAACTCTAAGATGGCTTATCAGGAGCTCAGGTGGAAGATTGAGGTCTTCCTCAATAAAAAAGATGAGCAGTCATTATATTACCAGGGAAAACAGGTAAACTTCTTGCTGCCCTGGTTTGGCTTCCCAAAAAGAAGCACTTGATCACCACTATAAAGGATGGTCGAAGGCGGAAGTACAATACTGAAGCCCAGTTCATGGATCAATTTGTTCATTATTATCGTGCTTTGTATGGCTGGAAGGTGTTGTCTTCTGATGACCTAACTGCCTTATTTCAGGGAATAGATTTGCCCACTTTTAGGGTAGATCAGTTACAAGCCTTGAGTGCACCTCTTATGGAGGCAGAGTTGTCCATTAGTATTAAAGTCCTTAAACTTACTGAAGCCCCAGGGCCTGATGGTTTTGGTCCAGAATACTATAAGATCCCCCAGGAATCAGTAGTAGTTAAACCCTTGTGCATCTGGGGTACAAGATAACTTGGCTCATGTGGTTTTACTTCCCAAACCGGGAAAAGATCCTGGGCAGGTGGGGTCCTACAGACTTATTTCTCTCCTGAACTAAGATCTGAAACTACTGACAGTGACATTGGCATGGTGCCTTAATGCCTTCCTTCCTCAGCTTATACACCATGACCAGGTGGGTTTTGTCCCTGGGCGTTATGCCTCAATGAGCTTAATGAAGGTGCTTGGAGTGATAAGCATCCACAGGGGGAGCGGTAGTATGGCGGCGATTATGAGGTTGGATATGGAAAAAGCATTTAACAGCATTTCCTGGGAATATCTTTTTTGGGTTATGGACTGCTATGAGATGGTAGCTAGGTTTCCTGCATGGGTTCAGGCACTCTATAAGAGACCATGTGCATGCCTTCTGATTAATGGGAAATTGATGGCTCCCTTTGAGTTGCAGAGGGGTACAAGACAAGGGTGTCCTTTGTCCCCACTCTTGTTCTTGTTCGCCATTGAACCCTTGGCTGTCAAGATCAGGACTACAGATACTATACAGAGGTTGCTTTTAGGAGACCTGGAACACCGCATCAGCCTTTTTGCTGACGACATTTTGTTGTATTTGAACCAGGTGCAGCTTCATCTGGACCCGGCCTTGGAAATAGTTAGGCCTTTCAGGATAGTTTTTGGCCTTTGAGTTAACTGCAATAAATTGGAACTTCTTATGCTGACGGGGGGGGGGGGGGGGGGGGGGGGGGGGGGGGGGGAGTGCGAAGCCATGGCATGTTATGTTGACTACCACTACCAAGCCCTTTTTCACTCTAATATATTACATCAGACCGAGAATAGTGGAAAGCTGTGTCAGACATGGAAGGACTTGCCTTTGTCCCTTTTTGGCTGTATTGCTTTGGTCGAGATGATCATGGTGCCTAAGTTACTATATCCTCTTCAAACTATGCCAGTTTGGTTGATCCCAGATCCTTATTAAGTCCTGTTTGTTGGGTGTCACTCTGGGTTTTCTAACTCATTATAAAACATAAAGCTGTATTTCTCTGTTTATTACCCTCCTCTCACCTACCAACACCCATTCTGTTAGAATATCAATGAAATGCTTTGATGTCCCCATGCATACCCCCACCCTCCCACTCTGTCAGACTGTCAAAGTAATGCTTTGATGTTTCTCTCATAAATACTATCTGCTACCACATTTGCTTATTTCCGATCTGAGGAAGAAGGGCAACCTTCGAAAGCTAATCAAGAAATGTATTAAGTTATGTCCAATAAAACAGGTATCATCTTATTTTCTTTTCCATGTTTTATTTTGTAAGATGAAATAAAAATGCTACCAACAAGCATGCAGCAGCAGATGGGCTCCGCAGGGAGATGGTTTCAACTTTTGACATCATACCATCTCCTGTCTTAATCCAATCTCCTTGGGATGACCTCTTTAAATTGCTGAGATAGGACAATCACAGCTGGAATTTACATATTTGTCTCAAGATGGCGCCACTGCCCTACTGGCTTTAGAGGCCAATGACTCTAAACACATTTTGCTCTTCTATGCCTGGCAGAAGATGACAAAAATTGGGCAACCACAAGATTTACAAAATAAAATTTTGAAGGATTAGGGGAGGGGTGTATCATGGAATCCAGGCTTCACAAAATTTCATCTGCACTTCCTGTCCTGAAAATAAAATATCAATGCCTCGTTGCATAATTTAACATATATTTTTACTTTCCATTTTTAAAGTGAAGCTCAGACAAAGCAGGACACAATCGGTAATATTAAAAACAAATCACAATCAATATAGCACACTGGAATATAAAGAACGGTTACCAACTAGTTCTTTATATTCCAGTGTGCTATATTGATGAATATATGTAAACCGCTTTGAATGTAGTTGCAAAAACCTCAGAAAGGCGGTATATCAAGTCCCATTTCCCTTCCCCCCTTCTTTATATTCCAGTGTGCAATATTGATTGTGATTTGTTTTTAATATTACCAATTATGTTCCATCTTTGTGGGACAGGTTGGTTCAGTCCTGATTTTAAGCCATTGCAGGCAGGAACATCTAGTTTTGTCAGGGCTGGTGCTACCTATCTTGCTGTCCTGTGCAAATGATTTCTGTGCTGCCGTCCCTGCCCTCACATGCACAAGTCCTCCATGAATTGTAAGTGATCTCTGTATTCAGTAATAGCTTTCAATGTGTGAGCTCTGCTTACAGCTACAGCAGAGTTAGGGAGGAGAGAGGGGGAGGGTTGTCCCATGAGATGCGCTCATGAAATTTACCCTCTAAACAGACTTAAAAGCTGTTGTTACAAAATATTTCAAACCCAATAGAGAAGCCTCATGGCTGGTGGGTGTGTCCCGCTTACAAGAGAATTAATAATACTTCAGAAAAAAAAAAGTCAAATCAGCTACCACAATTCAAGTATTGCCCACATGTAAATTCTGTGTGGGAGACGTGTTCAGTTGAGAGGCTCTGAGGAGGTGGTGTGTCTGGCTTTTGGCTCATTGTGTCTTTTTTCTTATTCTTGGTCTTGTATGTGTTCTCTCTCTCTCTCTCTCTCTCTCTCTCTCTCTCTCTCTCTCTCTCTCTCTCTCTCTCTGGTGCTCTCATTGTTCTTTCTGTTCTTTTTCTCTCCTTTATATTTCTTTTCTTCATAGTAGATATTTTAACATTTTCTCTTCCATCTCTCTTTATACTCTCTGCTCTTCTTCCTCTTTGTCTCCTTTTTTCTGATTCCCATTTCCCATTCCTCCTTCTTTCTCCAGTGGAGGAGTGGCCTAGTGGTTAGGGTGGTGGACTTTGGTCCTGAGGAACGGAGTTCAATTCCCACTTCAGGCACAGGTACCTCCAAAGATCTCACTGTTCTCTCTATCCACCTCCAAAGATCTCACTGTTCTCCTCCCCATTCCAATCCTCCTTAAACTATGCTCTCTCTCCTCATCCCATTCCCCATCTGCAGCCACCAGGTGTCAGTTTCTCTCCTTCATGAGGCAAGTCTTGGGATGTGAGTCAAAATGAGCTTGTGGCTCATGCTGTGAGACTGGTCCCAGTTCTTGTAGGCAGAAAACACTATATTACTTATTACTTGCCACCTTTGTTGGTTGGGGAGAAAGGGAGCTATGGAGAAGGCAAGAAATGATGGCAGTGCCATAGTTAAAAGGAGCTTGGCAGCAGTATCAGCACTAGAATCACAGAAGAGGGGAGGAGTGAGAGAAGAGGTGGAGAGAATAAAAGTGAAAGTAGAGGTGCCAGGGCTCTAAGGGAGAGGATTGGAGACAGTAAAAATGGAGGTGTCAGGGCAGCGATGGAGATGGTGGGGGAGACTATGAGTGGAGATGTCAGGGCTGCAAAGGAGGAAGTGGGGGAAGAGTAAAAGTTCAGGAATCAAGGCTGCAAGGGAGGAGGTAGGGGAGACTAAGAGTGGAGGTATCAGGGCCAGGGGCGTAGCCAGACCTCACAGTAGGAGGGGGTCAGAGCCCAAGATTGGGGGCACATTTTGAGAGCCGCCCTCCCTCCCACCGCCACGCCTTGCCTCAACTCACCTCCTTGCCCCCCACCACCTCGCCTCCTTGCCGCTTCCCTTCACAAACAAATACCTTTGCTGGTGGGGGTCCCAGCATCAGCGTGCACAGGAGGAGCAAGAAGAAAGAAGAGCAGGTGGCAGGCAGCGAACGCAGCTGCGCCGGAGACCAGCGCCGAAGAAGGATTCAGCTGGCGGGGGTTGGGGACCCCTGCCAGCCAAACCAGGGGCCTGGATGAAATTTGTGGGGGCCCAGGCCCCTGTGGCCCCCCCATAGCTACGCCCCTGATCAGGCTGTGAGGGAGGAGGTAGGGGATAGTAAGAATGGAGGTGCCTGAGGTACGAGGGGGAGTAGGAATGGAAGTGTCAGGGCTTTGAGGTAGGAGGTGAAGGGAGGGGTCAGGGCTGTAAGGGAGGAGGAGGGGAATAGGAAGAGTGTTAGATTGGCAATGGAAGTGTTGATGATAAACTGAATTGCACCAGGCCATCTCATCTGTGCAATGACACTCCCCATGGATTTGCCACCCCATGAGTTGCCCTTGCCCTGAACCTAGTATAAAACACTTTCTGTGAATCTGCATTGGCCACTTACAATGTGTTACTTTCTCTTTCAGCTAAAGTCTCACAGGAGAAGTTTGATGCCAGTGTACTGCATGCTAAACCAGAGGTGGCTGCCCAGGAGAGGATGGTAGATGATGGGAGCGGGAAACTGGAGGTAAGGAATAAAATGGCTTATTGTTGACATGCCATTGAACCATTTCCTGCATTCCTATAGGCTGAGACTAGCTATGTGACATCACTCATTCATAGGCCAGCTCTTCCAGCAGATAGGCTCATGCTAGGCATATAGAAGGCGATTTTCAGACCGTGAGTGTTAGACTGACTAACTCCCGCAGTCAACGCTGAATCTGGATATTCCATGCCGGGTCATTTCTGGTGACCAGCATTGAATATCCGGTTTATTTTTGGCCTTTTTCAAGATAACCTGCTAAATCGATGTTCAGACTTAGCCAGTTATCTTCAAACCAGCCAAAGACATTCTACGGTTTCACACAGCCAAATATGGCCAGAAAACTCGCTTTAAAAATTGACAGTTATATTGCGTGATATAACCGGCTAGCCACTGGCCACTACGTGATGATATTCAGGGGGGATAGCCAGTTAAGCGCTACTTAACCGGTCAACAGCTGTTCTAGCTGGTTAAATAGCACCAAATGTCTGGGTGGGGTGGGGTAGGGGAATAGCATTTTGCATCAAAGCCTATGATGTTGCATTAGTCTGCCTAATTGCTGACTTTTTATTGGCAGGACTTATAAACAGATGCCAAAGGTGGACCATCCCAAAAAGTGAGATTTACCACCTCGAACAGTGAGATTTTTTCAGATAGTGTATCTGTTGCATAAATCTAGAAAGATTTAAGTGTCATTTTGCTTTGCAAATTTAAAATAAAAGGCAGCCTCTGCAAGGATATAGTTAAAGAAGAGGCAATATGAGACAGTTTTCTAAGGAATTTTACAGATAAGCAAGTAGTTTACCTGCATACATTTTCTGAACGGTAAATTGCCCTCTGCTTAAATACTAAAAGTATGTTCAGAACGCATGTACTCATAGATGCAGGGAAAAGGGATGGGGGAGGGGCAGGAGGCTGCACTCCTGTTTTTTTCCTACTGATTGGGCTGCTCAGTGTGTTTTTTCTAGCGGAAAAAGGTGCTGGTACTCAAATGCCAGGCCACCCTTAAGGGGTGTGGTGATCACTGAGGGACCTACGCCACAATAGCCAGGCCCCCTGCAATTAGTCACAGAATCTATGACAAGGCAGAATTGGTATGTAGAGCCTGAGCTCTTTCATTAAAACTTGGGAACCATGGGTCAATTTTAGCAGACAATGGAAAAGGTGCCTGTACTCAGAACCCCCTCAAAAAAAGCCCTGGGGCTGCTTGACTTTTCTTATCCTACGCTTGCCTCTTGTGAAAGCAATGCACAGGGATTGAGGCTCTGAGGCCCTGCAAAAAAACCCGCCAGGTCACAGCAGGCGTTAGGGTGTTGGAAGAGAGGATTTCTCATGATTCTTTCTGCAAAATCTGCTGGTTTTAATTGCTTTTGGAAGCAGAAGGAAGACTGTGCAAGCCCTTAAGCGCTGGTCGTGAGAAACGAATATGCGCAAGTCACAGCAGACCCAAAAGTGAAAGCACACATTGGCGTCTGTTTCATGCATTTAAATATAAGCGTCAAACCAAAAAAAAAAAATTTGAAAACGCTTATATTAAGGCCGTATAAAACATGCCAATGTGTTCTTGATGTTCAGATTTTGCCAGACTCATTCGCACAGAAGCAGAGCTTACAGTGGAATTCTTCTGCGCATGTGCCAAGCACAATCCTCCTGCCAGTCTCCCTAATGCTCAAGGCTATGAATGCGCCTATAATTGCATCTCATTAGCGTTGAGCATTAGGGATTTGTTATTCGGTGCTGTTCTGGCAGTATTTTTATGGCGCTATTAGGATCAGCGCCAGAGTTTCGAGCATTGGCCTATGAGTGCGAGAATGAGTCTTCAAATGAGTGACACACTCCTAATTAGTGAGACTTGGCATCTCTGATTGTAATGTTGAACTCGGACATGGATGCACAGGCAATTTGAAGCAGCAATGAACGGTGGAGTCCTCTGAACACTGGTGTAACTTTTTCTTAGCTTACACGTTTCTCCTGGGATCTTCATATTTCTGGTTTTGTCTAAAGATATTTTGGGGCTGATATTCAGCTTGCAGCAGTCAGTGGTTTTAAACCCGCCGACCACCGTAGAAGGAGTCTAGCTTAGATATTCAATGCTGAGGCCATGTCTATGGACTGACATTGAATATCCAGGTCAGCTGCTGACCTGGGAATTATTTGGGTGCCAGCCAGTATTCAATGCTGACACCCACATAGCTAACCAGGCAAAGTTAGGGTTACCTTTTGTACGGTCTTATCTGTCTACATAGCTATGTAGGCACCAGCACTGACTATGACCATTGCCCACATAACTACTAGCTCCTCCCTGAGTTTGCCCATGGACCTGACCAGCCCAGCACTAACTGCACAGTGCTGTGGTGGCCAGAGGGGATATTCGGTGGTACTGTGTGGTAACGTGCTCAATGTGTAATTAAACTGTTGCCAGAGAATATAGTAAAAGCATTTAGCTTAGCAGGGTTTAAAAAGGGTTTGGCTAGCTTCCTAAAAGAAAAGTCCATAAGCCATTATTAAAATGGACTTGGGGAAAATCCACTGCTTATTTCTAGGATATAATACACAACCCACTAGTGGTAGAACATATAGTACTCTGTGCTGGTAATTACTAATTAGTGAAGGGGAAGTCTCATACGGTCACTTAGGTAATTTTTACCACCAAAATGGTGAGCCTATACTTCTTGACTATTTATAATCATCGACCATGGTTGGGGGCTGTCGATGCTTATAAATAGTCACGAAGTATAGGCTCACCATTTTGGTGGTAAAAATTGCCTAAGTGACCGTATGAGACTTCCCCTTCACTAATTAGTAATTACCAGCACAGAGTACTATATGTTCTACCACTGGGTTGTGTATTATATACTTGATATAGGTGGAACTTAGCCATCCATTTTTTGACAGTATTTCTAGGATAAGCAGCATAAAATGTATTGTACTGTTTTGGGATCTTGTCAGCTACTTGTGACCTGGATTGGCCACTATTGGAAAAAGGATACTTGGCTTGATGGACCTTCGGTCTGTCCCAGTATGGCAATACTTATGTACTTATGACTATCTAGGGACGGCCTGCTGAGTGAGGTTTAAGCAGTCAGGAGCCTCTCCTACCTTCTTCATCCCCATTGAATATAGACCCCATTATTTCTAAGGAAGTACAGAGTCTCTGTTATGCAATCGTTTTAGGTGCTTTTGCTGTTGTTTATATGTTTGGGGGGGGGGGGGTTTGGGTTAGGTGCATTTTGCTCAAGCGATAGCTCCTGTTGGGAAGGGTCTATCCATCCATCCATACACATAATTTGTTTGTACAAGGCAGGAGAAGCTTGGAGTAAGGAGCAAAGTGGAGGGGAAGCAAGAATCTGCCACCAGAAAAGGAAAAGTTCATTGTCTGCTGGCATTGAGCTGATCCCCCACCAGCTTACAAAGAGGGCCTTTGGATGCAGTGAAGCAAAGTGCCGACGGAGGACCCCAACTTTGGCCAGCAGAAGAAACGAGCCCTATTTTAGCTAATGAAGTGAGTCAGCAAGGACCCCAGAACTCACCAGCAGAAGAAAAGAGCTGGAACCCCAGTGAAACACTCTGTCTATCAGGAGGAAGTCAGTCCACCAGATGAAAAAGAATAGAGGGGGAGAGTGCAGAGGAGGGAGCAGTGCAAGGGGAAGAGGGAAGGGAAAAGTTGAGAGAGTGAGAAGAGGGGAGGGAGGACAGGGGAGAGAGTAGGAGAGGGACAAAGAATATAGAAAGGGGGAGGGGAATGGAAGACAAGGGGTGGGAAGCACCGGAAGTGAGTGCAAGAGGGCAGGGGAGAATGTATGAAGAGAACATAATGCCTATATATCAAAAGGCAGAAACATAAACCCAAACCAAACCTCAACCCCATCCTGATAAAAAGTTGGATGCCAGAAAACTGGATATAGTGGAATAAGAGAAAATTACCAGAATGGCACTGATTACAGAGCTGTCAGGTTCCAAGTGATTACTTGGTTAATCATATGATGAGTGAGAAGATCCTCAAGTAACAAGAAATGCAGTCTAAGACCATGAAAATGTGGCTGAAAGATACAGAACTACTTCCTGTTGTTTTGGGTACCACAGGCTTGATCAGAAAGAATTTTGAAACACACCTGGGTAAGTTGCCTATACATATTACATCTTATGAACTCCAGAGGGAGCTCTCTTTGAGATGATACAAGTTTTATAGCTGGAGGTAAATTTTGAGAGACTGAGATCATATTCCACGTACTCTGGCTTAGAAGTGAGGTTCATTCCTGTCATATTATGCGCAAAACTAACCCATTTGGAGAAACTGCCCCTCTGAGACACACTTTGCCATGTCTCTTCCCAAATGGTCCCCAACATAGATATGCATGAGTTTGCAAATGGTGAATGGAAAATAGGAAAATGCACCATCATATCTCATTATAAGCGTGCACGTCTCGACTTGTTTATATGTATTTTATTATTTTTATTTTCATAGATTATGAGTTTTTTTGATTAGCTTTTATTTATGTTTTTTTATGATGTTTTAATGTTTTTAAAATCATACATCGCCTAGATGTTTTGAGCATTATAGGTAATCAATCAATAAATGAATGAATGAATGAAATAAAATATTTCCTGTGTTTCTTCTTCAGCTATTTATGCTGTATTTTTGCTTTATGTGGAGTGGAACGGGTAGACGTGAATCATTTGTTTACTCTTTCCAAAAATACTAGGACTAGGGGGCGTGTGATGAAGCTACAAAGTAGTAAATTTAAAATGAATTGGAGAAAATATTTCTTCACTCAACGTGTAATTAAATTCTGGAATACATTCCAGAGAATGTGGTAAAGGCGGCTAGCTTAGCGGGGTTTTAAAAAGATCTGGACGGCTTCCTAAAGGAAAAGTCCATAGACCATTATTAAATTGACTTGGGGAAAATCCACTGCTTATTTCTGGGATAAGCAGCATAAAATGTATTGAACTTTTTCGGGATCTTGCCAGGTATTTGTGACCTGGATTGGCTACTGTTGGAAACAGGATGCTGGGCTTGATGGACTATTGGTCTGTCCCAGTGTGGCAATACTTATGTACTTAAGAAGATCCAGTTTGGACAAAGGGTTGAGGTTGTAACAGCTAGTGGTGGTGAGACCTGGGTTACATTTAAATTTAAGATGTTGGAAGTGGTTAAGCAGGAGGCACCACTTTGGTCTGTTCAGGAATGAAATAACATTGAGTAGGAAGAAGATTTTGTTTAGGTACCCTTAAATATCTACAGATATATTTGCCTGGTACTGCTGCCTCAGGGTATTGATGGAGAATGGTACTCTCTTCTATGGTCTGAAGAAGATATGTCTGACATTTCTGCTAACCCAATGACTGCTATCTGTGCTTGTGTCTAGGTCTGGAGGATCGAAAACCTGGAGCTGGTTCCAGTAGAAGCCGAGTGGGTTGGATTCTTCTATGGAGGGGATTGCTACTTGGTGTTGTACACGTACGAAGTAGGCAGGAAACTTCACTACATCCTCTACATCTGGCAGGTGAGCAGGTGACCGGCTTTCCAGACATTGAGACAATTCTCTTTTTAATGTTTACATTTTTATTGACCCCAGAGTTCCCTCCTGCTTCCTTAGGCTTCTAGCTCAACCTGACCCAGCCTGTGTTGGGCCATGAAACAGAAGCCTTCCTATGCATTTACCTAGAGATTTTCCCTCTGATTTCATATCCCCTACTACCATGGACTTCATGCCCAGTCCTTCAGGGCTACCAAGAGGTCAGGTTCTCTCATGAATATGCATGAGAGAGATTTGAATACAATGGGACTAGTAGGCATGCAAATCTCTCTCATGCATAATTCTTATGGATATCCTGAGAACCTGATATAGGTGGCCCTCAAGGACTGGGAGTGAAGACCAAGGCTTTATTGGCTCAGCCCAGCCATCGCAGCGACAGCCCTCAGCAAATGGCAGCTCTATCTGGAACCCAACTAACGTGAACTCTCTCACCAACAGGTATTACCATTACAGAATGAGTATCACTAACTCCTTCCAGGGATGTGAATGCTGCCTCTGCAACATCCTTGGTTGGTTCATACTGGGAAACAAACTCAGGTCTCCCACTGAAGCACTTCTAATCTATTCTTACTGCAAGATTTATAGGATCCTGTCAGAACAGGTACCATGGGAGTCTGGCATCTGGCTGTCCATGTGGGGCAGCAGCATAAATATGCAAATTGCAACAGGAGGGTTGGTTAGTCATGCTGAGTCACGTCCCACTGTTCTAAGTCACTCTGACTGTTGTGTATGTCTCTGCAGGTGCTAGCCAGTGCAGTATGGCATTCTGCAGCCCCAAACCTTGCAAATATTTATTAGAAAGGTAACAGAAATGTAAAGCACAGCCACAGAAAGATAATTATAATTATAAACATTGCCTCAGGTACAAACAGAGATTGTGAGCCCTTCTATACCAAATGTATGCTGCTTTGATTGCCTTTGGGCTTCTAGGTGATATATGAGAAATTAACGTACAAAAGAAGGATAAATGATGTCTTACCTGATAATTTTCTTTCCTTTAGTTACAGGAGATAATCCAGAGACTTGTGAGTTTTGACCATCTACCAGCAGGTAGAGATACAGAGTACCAAACTGAAGTTTGCCACATAGGACATTATGCTTTTTGGTCAGTCAGTATTTGTTGTAACAAAGCAGAAGGAATAATAAGGCAAACATTTCTCCCTTCTCACTGAAATGAGGCATAAACCTGTCAACTAGCAGAACTATGTCCAGACAGCCACAGCAAAAAACGTAAGCAGATAGTGTCAACCTTGTGAAGGGGTGGGCCTCTGGATTGGTCTGATGTGACTAAAGAAAAGAAAATGATCAGGTAAGACAATTTTTCCTTCCTTGCCATCAACAGCAGATGAATCCAGAGACTTGTGGGATGTAGCAAAGCAGTCCGTAATTAGGATGGTAACCAGACACCCTGAAGAATGCCTTAGACATAACCAAAACCATCAACTGGACAAGGTCTGTAAAGCATGTGTCATAAGAACCACGTAGGGGACCTTCATAGAAGAGAATGAAGAGGAGATGTGCGCAGAGGACATACAGCAAAGCAATAGGTGCCCGATTCCAGTGAGCTATGGATGCATTGCCCCGATCGGGGTACACCAGAAGCAAGAAGGGAGACCACACCCAGACATCCATTGGTTGCCTGAAGGTACCAAAAAGGCATACAGCAACCACGATATAAAGCAGCAGATGAAACTCTCAGGATGATTTTCCTCCTGAAGAATGAAGGAAACAACAGCTGATTAATGTAAATGTGGATACCACCATAAGCAACAATGGTGGGACTGTGCTGAGAGTCACCCATGACTCCAAGATACGAATAAGGGATCTGCACAGACCACTGTCAGGATTTCAAAATAGCGATGGAACCTAGCAAAAAATGCTAAGTTGGAGTCACGTTGACCATGCAGAGATGGAACCAGTAAAAGATGAAGGCACACAGGAGAACGTAACAGAGGGAGGATCCTGTTGCATGATAGGGCTGAGGCCCAGGATATGGTGAGACTGCACCTGAGGCTTGGAGCCAAGCAGAACCCTATAGCTGAAATACAGCACAAGCTAGCAACATTCCGTACAGAAAGGGCTGAGCTGTACAATACAGAACATCAGACCAATCCAGAGGCCCACCCCTTCACAAGGTTAACACTATCTGCTTACGTTTTTTTGCTATGGCTGTCTGGGCATAGTTCTGCTAGTTGACAGGTTTATATGCTGTCCTTGGATTCCAGGGCCCTGTTCTTTCCTGGTTCTCCTTTTACCTCTCTCTTCGTTCTTTCAGTATTCACTCTGGTGGATCCTCTTCAAATTCCATCCCGCTTTCAGTTGGTGTGCCTCAGGGTTCTGTCCTTGGACCCCTCCTTTTTTCCATCTATACCTCTTCCCTTGGTACTCTGATTTCATCCCATGGCTTTCAATATCATCTTTACGCAGATGACCCTCAGATCCACATCTCCACCCCTAAAATATCAACCTCAATCTAGGACAAAATTTCACCCTGCTTGTCCGACATTGCTGCTTGGATGTCTCAACACCATCTGAAGCTTAACATGACCAAACTGAATTTCTCATTTTTCCCCCTAAGCCCACCTCCCCTCTTCCCCCTTTCTCTATCTCTGTTAATGGCTCTCACATCCTCCCTGTCTCCTCGGCTCATAACCTTGGAGTCATCTTTGATTCCTCTTTCGCCTTCTCTGCTCATATTCAACAGATCACCAAAACCTGTCGTTTCATTACCTACAAAATTAGCAAAATCTGCCTCTTCCTTTCTGATTACGCTACCAAAACCCTTATTCACACCCTTGTCACCTCTCATTTGGACTATTGCAATTTGCTTCTCACTGGTCTTCCGCTCAGCCATCTCTCTCCGCTCCAATCTGTCCAAAATTCTTCGGCATGACTTATTTTCCGCCAGTATCGTTATACCCACACTAGCCCACTCCTCAAATCACTTCACTGGCTCCCTGTCCGCTTCCGCATACAGTTTAAACTTCTCTTACTGACCTTTAAGTGCATCCACTCTGCAGCCCCCCATTACCTCTCCGCTCTCATCTCTCCCCACATTCCTTCCCGTGAACTCCGCTCACTGGATAAATCTCTCTTGTCATCCCCCTTCTCCCCTACTGCTAACTCCAGACTTTGTTCCTTTTCTCTCGCGGCACCTTATGCCTGGAATCGACTTCCTGAACCTATACGTCTAGCTGCATCTCTACCTGTTTTCAAATCCATGCTGAAAACCCACCTTTTCTCTGCTGCTTTTGGCTCCTAGCCTCTACTCATTTGCCCTCCCTTGTTCCTTCCTTCCTTCTCACCCAGTACTTCCCTCATCCGTAACTGTCTTGTCTGTCTGTATTATTTAGATTGTAAGCTCTTTTGAGCAGGGACTGTCTCTTTGTGTCAGGTGTTCAGCGCTGCTTGCATCTGGTAGCGCTATACAAATGCTAACAATAATAATAATAACATCAGAGGTGCACTCCCCAGCTAGAGCAGATTCCCTAACAAAGTTACAAAATTACAGATGACATGGATGAGACCAGTCTGAGAGTCAGAAATGGAACAGCATCAAAGCTATTGTGCATGTTCAGAGATGGATACACTTCCATCTCCACAAATGGCGCAGTGCTCATCATCCAGAGATGCAGCTGTGCCCAGGGTGTAGTTCTGTCTCTGGACCTGGGCACAAGGAGTTATTCTCCACAGTCAGAGATGGAACTGAACTACACATCCAGAGACGGAGCTTTGGACAATTCCAAGGATGAAGCTATGAGACATAACCAGAGGTTTCCTACACTGAAACCTCATCTTGCGCTCAGAGGTGGAGTTGGGCATACATGCAGAGAAGGAGCTGTGCCCCAAAACCCAGGAGGAAACTGTATCTCATAAACAGAGATGGAGCTGTATACTGGAGCAATACAAAAGAAGCAGAGATGAAGCTATGCTTCGCACACTGCACCCCGAGAGCACTATGATCCATATTCATAGATGAAGCCTTGCTGGTTTTCCAGGTGGAGTTATGCCCACCATTCAGAGATGGAGCAGTGCTCTCCACTCAGAGACAGAGCCACACGTCACCAGTGGCGCAGCCAGAGCTGACATTTTGGGTGGGCTCAGAGCTAATATGGGTGGGCACTAGATAGATAGATAGATAGATAGATAGAGAGAGACATGAGTAGTGTTTCTTGGGATACTACAAAATAATGCCTTAGAATGCACTTGATGATGGATTTCTAAGTATTCTGCCCAACAGCTGCCCTGCATCAACATAAACCACCACCTAAGCGCACAACTATGGAATGCATTGCCAAAGGCAGTAAAAAACTACACTCGACCACCTAAATTTTCAGAAAGCACTAAAGACAGACCTGTTCAGAAGAGCATACCCCACCGACCCAAGATAAAAATACCTGGACACTTGCAACACAATGTAACCAAAGACCGTAACAGACATTACCTGACTCTTATTCTCCCCTTCCCTCTCTAAGTTCCCCCAATTGTACCTACCATACATGCACCTCATTCTACAACAGTATCACTTTGCATTCATTCATACCATGTATTTGTTCAGACCGGAATCGGTTAACGCCATTAACGGTTACATGTAAGCCACATTGAGCCTGCCAAAAGGTGGGAAAATGTGGGATACAAATGTAACAAATAATAATAATACATCCAACAACATAGGTAGCAGAAGCATAATAAAGTTGCCCTTTTACTAAAGCTTAGCACCACCACAATCCTGGAACAATGTATTCAAATTGTAGTAGCACCTCAATAATAGCAACACAAAATCCATTTGTTGCCAAGTGCTTTGTAATCCTGCAAAGAGGCTTCTTAAAGCCTATATTGCAAACCATAACACCAGTTCCAATAGATCCCCATACAAACCACATGCCAGCAGAAACTCTCATCTGCTCGTGGTCACATGCAGACCACAGACCAACCCTCTTCAATTACAGAATAAAGGACCAAAAATGATAAATTTATTGATTTATTTTCTAAATTTTTATGCCACATTATCTCTGCAATTCTAAACAGATCACAATTCAACACACATTAATTTTAAAACATATTACAAAAATATAAAGACCTTCCCTACCCTACCCCATTCATCCCAGCAGCCTGGCATCAGCTTTTCCCTTCAATATTCTCTATCCATCCCCGTAGCTCAGCATCAGCCCTTCCCTACCTTAGCCCCCCCCCCCCCCATCCATCCCTGTAGCCCAGTATCAATCCTTCCCTTCCCCACCATCCATCCCATAGCTAAACATCAGCTCTATCCTTCACCCCACTCCTCCCTGTAGCCTAGCATCAGCCCTGTCCTACTCCCTACCCACCCCCTATGGAATTAAATAAAAAAAGACTTCTTTTCATGCCCACCTCTGCACGCACCGGTCCACCCAGAGAAAACCGCCGGTGCCTACACTTTTTTTTTTTTAATTTTAAACTAGGCACTGCAGAGAGACCATCCCCACCCAAAAACCCACCAAAATTTGAGAAAGACAACTTTTTTTTAAATTAAGCTAGCTTGACACTATTAAAACAACAGTTAGCAGATCTGGGTTGAAAAAAAATGTTTTGGACAAGTTCTTGGAGAAAATGTTATTGAGATGGACAAGGGGGAAGCCACTGCTTGCCAGAATAGAATTCTGTTGCTATTTGGGTTTCTGTCAGATACTTAAGTTGGCCAATGTTGGAAGCAGAACACTGGGCTATATGCAGTGTGTTTTTTCTAGTGAAAAAGGTGCCGGTACTCAAATGCCAGGCCACCCTTCAGGGTGGGGTGATCATTGAGGGACCCACCCCACAGTAGCCAGGTCCCCTACAACCAGTCACAGAATCTATGACAAGGCAGAATTGGTGTGTAGGGCCTGAGCTCTTCCATTAAAACTTGGAGGGCCATAGGTCAATTTTAGCAGACAATGGAAGAGGTGCCGGTACTCAGTACCCCCTCAAAAAAAGCCCTGGCTATATGGACCATTGGTCTGACCCGATTTCTAGACCACCTATAAACCAGGTGGTTTCCAATTAAAATCATACACAATACAAAAGATATTTCAAGTTATGAAGACCTGGTAACACAGGCATATAAATGAAACAAACGTCTGCAGCAACTCATATCGGGACTGGCGTTACGTATATTTCTTCGGCGAGGTACAAATGAAAATAGCCATGAAGCCAAACCACCACGACGTAAATACTTACAAATAAAACCGTCTAAACGCGATACTAAATCACACTAAACTAACTGAGAAGGATGCGGCCCGGATGAGTCCTGGAAAGAGCGAAGAAATCCTCAGAGGCCGGGCCCCAAGCTCTCACCTCCGTGTTGTTCTCTAACAGCAGCCACTCAGGCGCCGCAGACACCAACATTTGCCATTCGCAGCCATCCCCAACTCGGGCCTCACTCGCATTTCAGGCCGAGCGCTGAGGCCGGCCGGGCCTCCTGTTCTTCCTCCTCCTCCGCCGTGGTTAGCCTTCAGCCCAAAGCGATCTCCTGACTCGACAGCCTCCCGCAACCTTTCCAGCTACCACTGCCAGAGCCCCATGGGTCGGGTGCCGTCTCTGCCGTCACACTAGGCAGCTAGGCTGCTGCTGCTGCAGTTGTGTGTGTGCTGGGTGGGCGGGCCTGGGTCGAAATTGGCCCACCCGTAACTACGCCCCTGCACGTCACAGTCCGAGAAGGAGCCATTCTACACAATCAGAGATGGAGCTATGCTCTACAGTATGAGACAGAGCTGTGCCCCTACATTCATAGACGGAGTCATGCTCTACACAGAGATGGTGCTGTGCCCCATATTCAGAGATGGAACTGTGCTCTACCGTCCGAGATGGGGCTGTGCTCTACAGCCATAGATAGCGCAGTGCTCTACATTCAGAGATGGAACTGTGCTTTATATTCAGAGAGGGTACTGCACTCTATGTTCAGAGAGAGAGAGAGAGACAGACAGACAGAGAGCTGTGCATTAAATTCAGAGAGAGAGAGAGAGACACACACACACACACACACAGATGATACAGAGACATTCAGAGATGGAGATGCGCTGTACGTGCAGAGATGGAACGGAGGTCTTCATTCAGTGATGGAGCTGCGTTCAACATACAGAGATGGAATCATGCTCACCAGGCAAAAATGGATCCCCGCCCAACCAGCATATATGGAGCTGAGCTCAACAGTCGGAGCTGCGCTCACCAGGCATAGAAGGCTCAGCAAATAAAGATGAAGCAGCACTTAACACGCAACAATGGAGCAGCGCTCAGTAAGCTGCAATGGATCTGAGCCCATTAGGCAGAGATGGAGCTGCACCCAGTCATCAGAAATGGAACTGTGCCCCACAAAGGAACCATGGCCACAAGGCACAGACGTTCAGAGTCAGGACTAGGGCTATGTTCCACACACAAAAAAAGAAGCGGTTTGCTCTCCATTCAGACATGGAGCTGTTCCAACAGAGAGAAAACTGGGAACAGCATCCCTAGACAGAACCAAACTCAGACTGGGACCAGTGAATTATGAATG
The DNA here is from genome assembly GCF_901765095.1 of Microcaecilia unicolor. NCBI lineage: Eukaryota > Metazoa > Chordata > Amphibia > Gymnophiona > Siphonopidae > Microcaecilia > Microcaecilia unicolor. Next base: position 308,485,510 of record NC_044033.1, read on the forward strand.
GATCACACTAGATATGGTGATGTGGCCACCAGCTATAGCCAGAACCATGCTCCACAGCCAAATACTGAACAGTGCAGCATGTGGAAAGGGGAAAGTGTGCTTTACAAACTGTGATGGACCCACACTCCACATGTACCAACAGAAAAAGCTCAACAGCAATGAATGAGCCAAATTCTGCCAATACCATAGAGCCATAAGCTAGCCAAGCAGTTGTAGCCATGTGCTGAGCTGAAGCTGTCACTGTGAGGCAAAGGCCAACAATGGCCACAGGAACTACGGAGGCCAACACAGCTGGATCTGCTAACAATAAAGGAGTGCCTGAAGAAGAGGAAAGACACAACCATGCTGCCTGCCCCACAGAGATAGGGCACTCAAGACAGCAAGAACCTGACAGTATGCAATGGCAGCGAGGCTAGATAGCCTGCATAGCCCCCAACCATAGGCGGTCGGTGGCCCAACTGTTTGGGGAGGCTAACGGGGGCGGGGTTAGGGGTGGGGCCAGGGGTGGAGCTTAAATCCATAATTGTCTGATAACACGCAGAAAAAATAAATAAATAAAAATAAAAGTCACAATTAATACCTTTTATTAAATTTAGATACTAGATATGTATCATATGTCAAAGAATAAAGTGGTTGCTCAAAGCATATTCTAACCACAATCGTTCAACTGCAAAACGCTATGCACAACTTTGTCCAAAAACACACTCAGAACCTTACTGTACCATAAATATTACACTGGGCAGACCTAATACACCAATATACCACCCATACGGAAAATACAGACTGTCAACAATATGAAACAAGGGATCATATCATCACAATTCTCATGTAGAGCCACAAAACACCCTAATTTATGTTTAATGTGGGATAAAATGCCATAAATAAGTAAATAAATATAAACTTTTAATGTTGAGCACCTGATTCTCAAAGTGGACATATGCTAAACACTATAATGAAAATAAAATGATCTTTTCTACCTTTGTTGTCTGGTGACTTTTTCTGATCATGCTGGCCCAGTATCCGTTCTGCTGCTATCTGTCCTCAGTGCATGTCAGGAAGTCATCCTCCTTAAATATCTCCCTGGCAACCCAGGACACCTCCAGCCAACCCCCCCTACTTTCCCAGCAGTAAGGTAAACAAACCATTAACCAATTTCTACAACTGCTAGAGGGCTTTCACTGCAGCTCCTGCTGTGAGGATGGAGGTAAATCAACAATTTAATCCCCTCAGAGCAGCTGGACTCCACAGCTGATCCATTCTGCTGCAGCAGGGGGGAGGCTTAGCCTCTCCAAGCCTCTTATACCGGGCGCCTATGCCCCCAACAGAAGGTCCCGGAACAGCAGCCATGATGAGGCCTGTGAAGGCGCCACAAGCTCTCTTACACTGATGCGCTGCAGAAAAACAAAAGGCTCCAATCTGCCAGGCACCCAGGGGTCATCCCACCCGGCACCAAGTTGCAAGGTTACTGCAGTGTAAAGGCTAAATAACCTGAAGAGCAATCGCCTATGCCGGAGCGGCCCCAAGGTGGGTAAAGGCACAGAGGGCTGTGAGGTGGAAAAGCTGCTGTATGCTGAATTCTCTGCGAATGCAGTTGGAAGTTGAAGGCTAACAATGCCACAAGGGATGGAAAAGCAGCTAGACAACCGGGAGTCTAAGGCTTCCAACACCGTATGGGATCGCAGCCTTAGGGAGACCATGCTGGGATTACTGACATGCCACTGCCACAGCAGACCACTAGATGTTCATGCGGACATGGGCCACCAGCTGCCCCAGCATCAGAGAGGAGAAATATGGCCATGCCTCAGGAAGGAGAAAAAACAGTTCAAGCAGCATAGAGCCACAGCTAACAAGGAACATCGTAATCCAGTACCTGGAGTAAACGCAGCAGAGGGCAAGAAACACCCTGCAAGTGTGGGCACAAACCAAAGGCCGCCTATGCAGCCAGGAAAGAGCAGGCCAGACAACCCTGAGGAGATGTTACCCATAGCTAGAGGCGAGAAGGAAATACACTCCCCTCAGGAAAAGAGGACAGCCCATGCCAGCATAGCCCAGGTCTCAGAAAGAAAAGTGAGCTGCAGACTGAAAATGCAGCTGGGAGGAGTGGTCTGGAGGCCACCCATGAGAAGGCAGCAAGGTCCAGGCTTCTTCTGTGCTGGAATTCGCCATGCAAGAAGGAGCCGAGATACAAAACTACAAAGGTAGACAATAAACCTCCGCCAATCAAGGGAACTGGTGCTGTCTGCACCACAATGGCCCAAAAGCTGCGAAGACAGAAAAGGAGAAACAGCAATCCATTATTGCAGCCTGTGACTGACGAGAGGTACTGTAAAAAAGCATGCATATCGCTCCCACATTGGCCCAATGGTACTGTCCCCAAAATACAGGCAAACTCCCATACAAGCTGCTGAAAAAGAAACATTGTATGGTTGCAGCTGCACTAACCCAAACAGCACAAACCTGATAGAGGGGAAGAATGAAAGTTCATATGCACAATTTTGCTGGCCTTAGTGGTACCCACAGGGCTTCTGACTCCGATCAGGTGGCTAAATCCAGACAGCTACAGAAGTGCAGAGACACCCTGTCTCCTCCAGAATGCAGCATAAGCAGAAACCTGCTCTTTTCCAAGTCAGGCACCTCTACTGGCCTAGACACCCCAAGCTCAACTGAACCAGGGAACCTGGAATAGGAGCCACAGAAGCAGGAGAAACCAGGAGCTTGTGAGAGACCATCCACCGCCTGCTGGAGATAAAGAATACTGACTGATCAAGGAGTATACCATTCTATGTGGCAGAGTTCAGTTTGGTACTTTCTAAGTCCACCTGCTGGTAAATGGTCATAACTCACAAGTCTCTGGATTCATGTGCTTCTGATGACAAAGGTGGAGGCGTCCGTGTTCTGCGTTTTATGCAATCTTTGTTGGAAGATTTGCAAATGACACAATTAAAGCTGTAAGATGTTTTAAAGCATGAAGATTTAAGCTTAAAAGAATGTTCTATGTATAAAGAATAAAGTTTCATATGGTTGGGATACAAAAAGAAGTTTGGGATCTGAATGTTGTTATATGATGAGAAAGAAATAACATTACACTATCTAGCAATTCTTCTTAGAGGGCTTTTCAGATTCTTATTGTACTAGGCACACATTCTCACACAAACAGAATCAGAGCCAGTGCTGTTCCTTGGCCTCTGTGGAATGAATTGGTGGTTCTTCTCCAGTCTCACCAGCACCTCCTTTTCTCATCTCTTCACCTTTGTCTGTGCCAGGGTCGTCATGCTACCCAGGATGAGCTGGCGGCCTCCGCGTACCAGGCTGTGCAGCTGGACCAGGAATTCAATGGGGAGCCTGTGCAGGTGCGGGTGGCAATGGGCAAGGAGCCCCGACACTTCATGGCCATCTTCAAGGGCAAGCTGGTCATCTTCGAGGTAGGTGGGGGGGGGGGGGGGGGGCATGTGCTGAGGTTTATAAAACTCCTTTCTCTGTGCAGGGCTGTGTTTTCCTCGGTCTTTCTGTTACTCCCTCAAATATCTTTAATTCAGGTCAGGTTGTTACCCTGAATTACTTAAACCACAGTTCTCTTTTCTGGTTTTAACACAAAGTGAGTAATATTCAGTCTGCAGCAGTAATCAACTTGTAAACCACTCATAGCCTCAGACTGAAGTAACCGTAGATACTCAATGGCACGGCTTCCGGCATTGGTATGTGTGCTGACCTGGAAGTTAACCAGACATCGGTCAATATTCAGATTGGTGCCTGGTTAACTCAGTGCATAAAGTTAGGATGGTGTTTTTACTGTTTTAACTTTAGCTAATCAGCTAAATTGCCACTCCACCCTTGCTCCTCCCCCAGTCTGCTCCTACCATAGATTAGGCAATGGCTGGTTAGCTGTGATATTCAGCAGCACTACCAGTTAAGTGCTGCTGAATATTGGCGGCTGGACAACTCAGCAGGGTTTAACCAGGCAGGAGCCTTCTCCCATCCGTTAAATCCCTTTGAACATAAGGCCCAAAATTTATTCTCAAACAACAGGGTTAACAAAAATGGGGGTCTGAATGAGCTGTGTTGGCACTATTTTACAGCCAGCCATGCTAGCAGCTTAGTAAACCCCAGCGATGGTAAGTAAGGTTAACTTCAGCTTCAGCGATCTGAGTGGAGGAGTGGCCTAGTGGTTAGGGTGGTGGACTTTGGTCCTGGGAAACTGAGGAACTGAGTTCAATTCCCACTTCAGGCAGCTCCTTGTAACTCTGGGCAAGTCACTTAACCCTCCATTGCCCCATGTAAGCTGCATTGAGCCTGCCACGAGTGGGAAAGCGTGGGGTACAAATGTAACAAAAAATGAAAAAAGCATAATTTAAAGGCAGGGAGCAGGGACCATCTACAGTCCCTAGCAATGTCTAAATACTTCCATTACTAAAACAGCCCATTCATTCCTCTTTTGTGTCTGTTACCATGTGTCCAAAATATGTAAGTGAAAGTCTTTGTGCAAAAATGTTAGGGCAGAATGAAGCAGGGGCGTAGCCACGGATGGGCCTGGGTGGGCCCAGGCCTACCCACTTTTGCCCGAGGCTGACCCAGAAGTGGTGCACCCTAGCCACCCAAATGCAGCATCACTCTCTGCCTTCCCTCCCACAGGTCCGGGATCATTGCTTCTTCCTTCTTCTCTCCCCTCCCCCCGCCATTGCCATGGTGCTTGCAGCTTACGTTTTCAGACCGTCGCTGGCAGCGTTTCACACAGGCACTTCAGGGCTTCCCTCTTCTGTGTCTGGCCCTAGCATCCATGGCATAGCCAGTATGGGGCCACGGGGGCCTGGGCCCCCGTAGATTTGCCCCTGGACCCCCCTGCCGACGACCCTCTCGACCCCCCTCCCGCCGCCAACCCACCGTTGCCAACCCGCCGTCGCCTACCTTTGCTGACGGGGGACCCCAACCCCCGCCAGCCAAGCCGAGGTCCTCTTCTTCCCAGTCCCGTGCAAGGCTTCGTTCTAGTCTGACGTCCTGTATGTTGGTCGTGCAGGACGTCAGACTCACAGAAACAGAACAAAGCCTTGCAAGGCTTCGTTCGGTTTCTGTGAGTCTGACGTCCGACTAGAATGAAGCCTTGCGCAGGATTGGGAAGAAAAGGACCTCGGCTCAGGTGGCAGGGGTTGGAGTCCCCCACCAGCAAAGGTAGGCGACGGCGGGTTGGCGGCGGGAGGGGGGTCGAGAGGGTCATCAGCAGGGGGGGGGGGTCAAGTTGGTGGCAGGGGGGTTCGGCAATGGCGGGGGGGGGGGGGTCAAAGTTGGTGGCAGGGGGTTTAGCAATGGCAGGGGGGGGGGCTAAAATGTGCCCCCTCACCTCAGGCTCTGGATCCCCCTCCCACCGAAGTCTGGCTACGCCCCTGCCTTGCGTAAATAGGAAGTTGTATCAGAAAGGCCAGATCCGACAGAGGTAAGGCCTTGAAGTGCCTGTGTGAATCGCTGCCAGCCACGGCCTAAAAATGTAAGCTGCAAGCACCGCAGCAGCGGCGAGGTGGGGTGGAGAAGAAGGAAGAAGCAGTGACCCTGGAGAGAGGCTCGAAGGAAGGGAGAGTTGTGCTGGACTTGTGGGGGGAGGAGGAAGGAGAAGGTGTTGGAGGGAAGTGTGAGAAGTGCTGGACCTGTGAGAGGAGGGGTGGGGTGGCTGGAGGGAAGAGAGAGAAGTGCTGGAACAGCACAAGGGGGAGGGAAGGGAAAGAAAATGCCAGACCAAGGGGATGAAGGAAGAGGGGATCAAATACTGAACCCACAGCGAGTGGGTGGGAGGGAAGGCAGGCAGGCAGGCAAGCAAACCAGATGCTGGAAGGGAGGTGGGAAAATGAGACGGAGAGAAGCGGGATGGGGTGGGGTCGGAGAGGAGAGAGATACATTGGCATGGGGGAGGAAGAGAGAGGAGAAGCTGGACAGGGAAATATAGAGACACAGAGGGAGAATATAGAGGAAGATAGGCACAGAGATCGAAGAAGATGGATAGTGGACATAAAGAGAGAGCTAATGTTAAATGGACAGGAGACCTTGGTGAGTGAGTTAAGAGAAGACAGAGGGAAGCAGAAACCAGACCCTGGGACCATCATGATTTGAAAAAATAAAATGACCAGACAACAAAAGGTAGAAAAAATAATTTTATTTTTCTATTGTGTGATTAGAATATTTGAAATGTACATCCTGCCAGAGCTGATGTTAGACATGGCTGGGGCCCAGGGCAGAAATTTGGGAAGGGACACCAAAGCTTACTACCAGGCTGCACCTTCTTCAGCTTCCAGCAGGCTTGGGGCTCTCTCTGGCCAGGGGTCAAGGGCAGTTGCCCTAGTTGTATGTATGCCCCTAACACCATCCCCGGCATGTGCTAACATTATATTTTGCATAGTGTAGGAGAAAATGTATCTCTTTCTATTTCTCTGGTGCTGTACTACATGCAAGGGCTGGCTTCTTGGGATTTTGTTTTAATTTATGTTTATGCTTTGTGGTCACTTATTCTGTATTTGTGTGTGTGACTAAGGTATTCTGTTAGCATGAATTTTCAATGTACTATTCTGTAATAATTTGGCCTGTTCAGTTTTCTCAGTAGATATATTGATATCATATCATATCATATCATAGGTAGGATCCTTGTTTTAGATGTTAGTGCTGGCATGGCAGATTTGCTCTAGGTTCCGTGTGACTTTCAGGGGCATTTTCGAAAGAGAAGGGCGCCCATCTTTCGATACAAATCGGGAGATGGGCGTCCTTCTCTCAGGGTCACCCAAATCTGCATAATCGAAAGCCGATTTTGGGCATCCTCAACTGCTTTCCGTCACGGGGACAACCAAAGTTCCCGGGGGGGTGTTGGCAGTGTACTGAAGGCGGGACGGGGGCGTGCTTAAGAGATGGGCGTCCTCGGCTGATAATAGAAAAAAGAAGGGCGTCCCTGACAAGCATTTGGCCGACTTTACTTGTTCCCTTTATTTTCACGACCAAGCCTCGAAAAGGTGTCCGAACTGACCAGATGACCACTGGAGGGAATCGGGGATGACCTCCCCTTACTCCCCCAGTGGTCACCAACCCCATCCCACCCCCCCCCCCCCCAAAAAAAAATTAAAAAACATTTTTTTCCAGCCTCTTTGCCAGCCTCAAATGTCATGGCCAGCTCCATCACAGTATGCAGGTCCCTGGAGAAGTTTTTAGTGGGTGCAGTGCACTTCAGGCAGGCGGACCCAGGCCTATCCCCCTCCTACCTGTTACACTTGTGGTGGTAAATGTGAGCCCTTCAAAACCCACCCGAAACCCACTGTACCCACATGTACGTGCCCCCCTTCACCCATAAGGGCTATGATGGTGTTGTACAGTTGTGGGGAGTGGGTGTTGGGGGGGAGGGTTGGGGGGCTGAGCACCCAAGGTAAGGGAGCTATGCACCTGGGAGCAATTTGTGAAGTCCACTGCAGTGCCCCCTAGGGTGCCCGGTTGGTGTCTTGGCATGTGAGGGGGACCAGTGCACTACGAATGCTGGCTCCTCCCATGACCAAATGGCTTGGATTTGGTCGTTTTTGAGATGGGCGTCCTCAGTTTCCATTATCGGCGAAAACCGAGGTCGCCCGTCTCTAAGGTCGACCATCTCAACATTTAGGTCGACTATCTCTTAGGTCGACCTAAATGTTAAGATTTGGGCGTCCCTGACCGTATTATTGAAACGAAAGTTGTCCGTCCATCTTGCTTTGATAATATGGGATGCCCTGCCCCTTCGCAGGGACGTCCTCAGAGATGGGTGCCCTTAGAGATGGTCGATCCCGTTCGATTATGCCCCTTCACTTGTTTTCTAGATTTTTGTATTACTTTACAATATGCCTGTTAATGAACTTCCTCTGGAGACCCCACCATTTGCATTGCAGCGGAGAAGTTACCCGCTGATTCAGGACATGGCGGGGTCTCCAGAGGAAGCTTGGAGCGAAATGGGTCCATTGGGATCTACATTGTTTTTGCTTTTGTCCTGCTTAAATTGAGCGATCATCTACTAGAACAACACATTTTCTATACAAGATAAACGATTTAGCCTATATGACACAATTATATGGAAGAAATGTTAACATTTAGATAAACTGCACTCTTTGATGATTTTTGCTTGAATTTTGTTTGATTGAAGTTTTGTTTACGCTCATTGAGAATTTTTAAAGGGGAGGTTTTTTGACCACTGATTAGTATTTTTTAACTGTGTGCATATTGCATCGCTACAAAGTGCGGATTTTGCCACAAGTTTCTATGAGGTCTTTTTCTTCCCTCTTTTTTATATAAAGCAATACATAAAGAAAAGTTGGAAATGCTCGTGCTGTGATTCAATATTTCGTTGGGGTTATCCTGTTGTTATAAGCCATATACAGCTTTATGTTTCTTTTTCTTAATGTCATTCTTATTTCAGTTTTGATATGGTTTTTTTGTATACCCATAGATATACAAACTCCTGAAGCAAGCTTTGTATTGTCAAAACAAGGCCCTGTATTGAGTCAACCTCATTTGCCTCTTTGTATATATTTAATACAATTTGACATCTATCTTTGGGCCTGTTCTGTGTATTGGATGTCCTTCCCTACTCTTTGCATTTTTGGATTATCCGGATAGTGCTGTGGTGGTCTGTAATGTGAATGTGTGAGACTATCTGGCTACAGCTAAGGGAAATACCCCACTAACTGCAGAACTGAATCCAGATATTTCCCATTTAATATTGGGCCACTCATTTGTATCTTTAGCTGTATTAAAAATTCTTATGTACCACATACACCAACACAAAGCGTTTGTTCAAAGTGGTTTACTCAAAATCATTTTCATAAAAAATACACATACAACATATCAACGCACAAGCAATATCTTAGAAACATGGTGTTCCTGCTGATGGGGCACTGTATGGACTTTTGTGGTTTATTCTTGGTATATCTTTTGCCACTCAAGGGATTCAGGTGCCCAGTATAAGCTTGTGCTCTGTTTTTCCTTTATGGATAGGGTGGGACTTCAAGGAAGGGAAACCCGGAACCAGAGCCACCAGTCCGGTTGTTCCAAATCCACGGCACGGACCATTCTAATACCAAGGCGGTAGAGGTGCCCGCGTTTGCTGCTTCTCTGAACTCCAATGACGTTTTCCTTCTCAAGACACATACGCAGTACTTCCTGTGGTATGGCAAGGTGAGATGTCCTGCTCCCTGTAATGCGCTAACATGGAAATGTCATGGTCTCAGGTGGCATCAAGGCTGGATTAAGGCCAACTGATGCCCTAAGCACAGCCCAACAATGGTGCCCCTCGGCCCTTCCATTGCTTAAAGACATTAAGACTCAGTAAGTGCTGAGAAATATCATTATTGTACGAAACAAAACATCATATATATTTATAATGATTAGAAAAACACTGAAATTCATGTTGGATAATGGGTATGGCAGGTGGCAGTAAACGAGTTAAAGGCATGAATTTATTATTTATTAGGATTTATTTACTGCCTTTTAGAAGGAATTCACTCAAGGCGGTGTACAGTAAGAATAAATCAAACATAAGCAATAGTCAATCACAGCAATAAAATATTCAAATAACAATACAAAGTATGGCACAGTATACTACGTACAATGTCAACACAATACGTAATAAAACATTGTAATAGACAGCGTAGGGTATAAGCAAACATGGAACATATCGTTAAGAGTAAAAAGTAAGAGTAGGAGGAGTTACAAAATAAGGGGACTAATTTAAAGAAAGTTGAACATGAGGTCAGAGAGGTGATTGACATTGACGTCAGAGGGGACAAGGGACCGGCAGAGCTGACAGATGTGCGACTACTTAGTTTACTGCTTTGCTGTCTGCAACCGGGGTGGACCGCATCCATCACCCCATCTTTGGTACGTCACTGGTGGTATGCAGATCGTTGAGGGCAGAAATGACAAAGCTCTGGAATTACTGATTAAGTCACCTGTCATATGGTCACAGGTACAGTGCTACAACTGTGCACCGCTGGGAGAGGTATTGCAGAGAGGGGCACGGACTGTTCTTACACTGACACTTAAAGGGTATTTCTATAACTGGGTGCTAAATTAAGCCCCACTTGTGCACGAAAGTAGACAGAATACTAGCACTCATGTGCAAAAGTGCCATCAGGGCACTGAAGCCCTATTCTGTAATGTCGCCTGTAACTCACATAGCATGGAAATCAGGGATGCTCAGTCTCGGTCCTCAAGGGCTGCAACCCAGTTGGGTTTTCAGGATTTCTTCAAGAAATACGCATGAGGTCTATTTGCATATGCCACCTCCATTGTATGTGTAACCCTTGTTTATGGTAATGGTAAATCGGTTTTATAGCTCACTATTACTTCGCAGTTCTAAGTGGGTTACAATTTTAAAGAAGCCAGTTTCATTTAACTGGGAAGAAGGGGTATAATAATAAATTCAATAATTAAGAAAAAAATAGTAAGATCAGTAATTAATGTGAGATACATATTTCTGAAACAAGAAGGTTTTCACATTTTTCCCTAGAAAGAATATAGGACTGAGAAGATTTAAATATAGGTGAAATCATAGGCCATAATCTTGCTGCTTGAAATGCTAACCCTAATTCGAAGAGATGTAATAATCTCTTTTTACTTCAGTCAGGGCTGCCGGCAAAGCTCCCTGGGTCTGGTACCCGGGACCAGGGTCCACAAATCAGATTATGCTTCAGTTGACCTGGGTGCAGGCCAGGGCTGGGCTAAATCCCTGTAGACCAAAGGGCTCTCTCCTCCTGGAATAGTCAAGAGTTCACTCTGAGGAAAAAATGACCAGCAGTCTTGTTGAGTAACTTCGCATTTCCTTTTAGTGAACAGTAAAAAAACCAACTCAAAACCAGTTCATGGAAACAGTCTAATATTTACAGTTCAAACGCATATAGAGGTCATAAGTCAAATCCAAGTAACATCCCATTTATCTCTGGCCCATCCCAGACCAGGGTTCTTCTGAGCACTGACAGCTTCCAGCTAGAAATGAGGCACCTCTGGCTCTGCCCATCTGCCTGTGGTGTCTTCTCCCACCAGGCGTTACATAGTAACATAGCAAATGACGGCATAGTAAAAGACCTGAACAGTCCATCCAGTCTGCCCAACAAGATAAACTCATTTTACATGGTATGCAATACTTTATATGTATATCTGAGTTTGATTCTCAGGGCACAGACTGTAGAAGTCCGCCCTGCACCGGTTTTATTCTCCAAATACCGGCGTCGCCACCCAATGTCCACTAAGATTCCTTCCCTTAAGGATCCCCAAACCAGAGAAACCAACTGCAGGCACCCTTTGTTCTTGGGCAAGGATCTCATCCACCAGTCATCACAGGTTTTCACTCACTTCATTCCAGGACTTCCCCCTCGGTCTCAGTGTCTTGGCAGGGGAGGGCAACCAAAGACCCTGCTTCAACCAACTCAACCCTTTTTATCTCCTCCTCACCCTGCCCACTAGGGCCAGAATTTCCTGTATCCACCCACAGGGCTAGTGGCTCCATCCATCCCTCATTGTCATAGTGACCCCGAGATGATCCACCTTCATCTTTGAGCCAAGGTAATTCTTCGGGGGAGGAGGTGGGTTGTTCACATATTAGTATTCATTGAGTTAATCCTGAAAACCTGACTGGGTTGCAGCTCTCAAGGACCATTATTGAGCACACCTGATGCAAATGCATGAGTGGTGTACAAATGGGTGAAGCATGTGTAACTTAAAGCATACTTTACGCATGTCCCCTGCCACATTTACGTGATCGCAGTTTCACCAGGTCTATGGGTGGTGTAGTTGCAGGTATATAAAAGTAAGGCATGCCAATATCGGGTTATGCTAGTATTCTGTGATGGTCTCTGGGTGCCAGGTACTGTTACAAAATAGACTCTCTCTCCGTGGCATTAGGTACCCACATATAAGGCACACGCCTTAGCTTTTGTCTGCCAATTAAACACTGTCTCATTGTTGCATGGTGATCAGTCCATTTGTTTCTACTAGAAGTTCTGATGAGCCATATCCTGTTCTAATGACCATTAGGGGTCGCTGTAGTGTGTGTGCCTGGATTGTGAATGAGAGCAGAAAGGGAAGGAACAAGGTCAGGCGGAGAAGGGGAGATAAAGCATAACGAGCGTCTGCTGGTGCACTAGATAAAGAGATTCACAGTCATATCTATTTTTTAGGAAGTATTTAAAAACTTACTTATTCAGAAAATTTGTACTTAGTTTTTTCTTATTTGAGCTTTATAGTTTCCCAGAAGTATGTTCTGGATTTCTTGGTTTGGAACCCGCTTAGAACTGAAAGGTGGTAGCGGGATATAAGCCTAGATGTAATGATATCCAGGGCCGGTCAAACCCGGTAAGTGGGGTACGCGCCGCAGGGGGGCGCCTGCCTTCAAGGGCGCCGCTGCGCCGCCATACCGCGCCACCCTTGGTGCTTTAAATCTTTAATTTACCTCAGTTCCAGCAGCCGCATCATTTGAAAGCCCTGCCCCGTCTCTAGCCTTCCCTCCCTTCGTGAGTTCGTTCCGCAGTCCCACCTTCTGACGTCATTTCCTCGAGGGCGGGACTGCAGAACGAACTCACGAAGGGAAGGAAGGCTAGAGACGGGGCAGGGCTTTCAAATGACGCGGCTGCTGGAACGGAGGTAAATTAAAGATTTAAAGCACCAAGGGCGGCGGGGGATGGGGGGCGAAGGAGAATCGCTGGACAGGGGCAGGGTGGGAGAAGAGAGAAAGGAGATGCTGGGGGGGGGGGGGGGGGGGGGGCGTGGGTGCCGGAGGGGGGCACGCGGGCGCCAACTCATAGTCTGCAGGGGGGCGCCAGAGACCCTAGGACCGGCCCTGATGATATCACAGTTCACTGTGGCTTCCAATGCAACCATGCAATTTTAAAATGTACAGATCCCTGTGTAATCAGCCTTTCTCCTGTGTGTATATGGAAATGGTCCTATTACGTGTTTGATCTGTGTAATCAGTCTTCTCTCCTGTTTGTCCTGTGTAACCAACCTTTCTCATGTACACCTTTTTAACCAGCTCTTTTTCTTCTTTATCTGTGTAATCAGTCCTGCAAGCCCTGTGTAATCAGTCCTGCACACATATATAATCAGTCCTTTGTTCTGTAAGTTCTGGGCAATCAATCCTTTCATATGTTTGTCCTGTATAATCAGGCCTTTCTCTTATATACCCTCTGCAATCAGTCCTTTGTCCTGTATGCCTGTGTAATCAGGCCTTTCTACTGTATACTCTGTGTAACCAGCCCTTCCTCCCTTCTTCTCTCTAGGGCTCCAGTGGTGATGAGCGGGAGATGGCCAAGGAGTTGGCTGGGCTGTTGTCTAGTGGTGCTGAGGATACTCTGGCGGAGGGGCAGGAGTCTGCAGAATTCTGGGAGATGCTGGGAGGCAAAGCCGCTTACGCCAATGATAAAAGGTATCACCACCTAGCAGCTGGTCCCCAAAACAGAATCCTGCCAGTACTGTATCTACCGCCATATTTATGTCTCTTCCCTTCTTTGTAGGATGGCAGTTAGATCATTTTCCTTCCTTTTGTCAAGCTCCCAGTTCTAACTGGAATTTAATCCAGCACTTTCTACCTATTGGAATCTTACATGAATAGTACAGACAGGCTATTACCCCTGGAGGTTTTTGACTGCTTGGTGGAAGTGGGCAGAAAGGTGGTATTGTCCGACAGTCGAATAATGACAACCTCAACAGTTAAGACTTTATTTAACATCCATCTAAACAAAATAGAGACTTGTCCCCCTTTAGAGAGAGGTTTTAGGCTCACATCTCACCCATGGCTTCAGGACTCATTGGGAATTATAGAAACTCTTTGGGATCAAAGCCTACTGGTTGGAGTAAAATCTATTCAGAAGTTGTTTTTTTTTTTGGGGGGGGGGGGGGGGATTATCAATATGGGCTACTGTTAAGACAGGTTATTTTATTGTTAATCCAGGTTATTAGTAACTAGGTCTCACTGCATAAAATGGGACCTGTGCCAAAATAGCATGAGTTAGTGAAAAAATAACCAGTCAATTCTAGCCCACATTGATAACTCAACCCCCACCCCACCCCCTCCACACACACACCTGTTTTCTTGCCGAAAACAATTGTGGAGAAGCTGAACAACCTGTCAACCTGCCCATCTAACAATCATCCCATCGTTCTCCTTCCTCAAAGCTGCTTGAACATGCTGTTCACTGCTCATGTTTTCACTTTCTTTCACCTCAAGCTTTTCTTAATCCACTACAATCCGGATTTCACCATCTACATTTAACTGAAACAGCCCTTGCTAAAAGGCTCCAGTGACCTGTTTCTGGCCAGATCATAAGGACATAAGAATAGCCATACTGGGTCAGACCAATGACCCATCTGGCCCAGTATCCTGCTTCCAACAGTGGCCAATCCAGGTCACAAGTACCTGGCAGAAACCCAATTAGTAGCAACATTCCATTCTACCAATCCTGGGTCAAGCAGTGGCTTCCCCCATGTTCATCTCAATAATAGACTATGGACTTTTCCTCCAGGAACTTGTCCAAACTTTTTAAAACCCAGATGCACTAACCGCTGTTACCACATCCTCCGGCAGCAAGTTCCAGAGCTAAACTATACTTTGAGTGAAAAAATATTTCCTCCTATTTGTTTTAAAAGTATTTCCATGTGATTTCATTGGGTGTCCCCTGGTCTTTTTAATTTTTGAAAGAGTGAAAAATTGATTCACTTCTACCTGTTCTACACAGGATTTTATAGACCTCAATCATATCTCCCCTCAGCCATCTCTTTTCCAAGCTGACAAGCCCTAACCTATGTAACCTTTCTTCATATCGGAGGAGTTCCATCCCTTTTATCATTTTGGTCACTCTTCTTTGAACCTTTTCTTATTCCACTATATCCTTTTTGAGATATGATGACCAGAATTGAACACAATACTCAAGGTGAGGTCGCACCATGGAACGATACAGAGGCATTATAATATTCTTGCTCTTATTTTGCATCCCTTTCCTAATATTTCCTAGCATCCTGTTTGCTTTTTTGGCTGCTGTTGCACACTGGGTAGATTTCAATGTATTGTCTACAATGACATCTAAGATCTTTTTCTTGCTTGCTAACTCCTAAGGTGGACCCTAGCATCAGGTAACTATGATTCGAATTATTCTTCCAATATGCATCACTTTGTATTTGTCCACATTAAATTTCATCTGCTATTTGGATGCCCAGTCTTCCAGTTTCCTAAAGTCTTTCTGCAATTTTTCACAATCCGTATGTATTTTGACAGCTCTAAATAGTTTTGTGTCATCTAGAAATTTAACCACCTCACTTGTCATTCTGTTTTCCAGATCATTTATAAATATGTTAAAAAGCACCGGTCCCAGTACAGATCGTGTGGCACTCCATTATTCACCCTTCTCTATTTATTTGTTACATTTGTATCCCACATTTTCCCACCTATTTGCAGGCTCAATGTGGCTTACAAAGTACCGTAGAGGTATTCGCCAGTCCGGTAAAGAAACAAATACAGGTGGTATTATGGTTAAGTAAGGAACATATGTTTCAGTTACAATTGGAATCAAGGAGAGGAAAGATTATTTAGTGTCCAGTACAAGCTTTGGTTATGTTGTGTTGCAGAGTGCAGGCATTTATGTTGGGTCGGCAGGGTATGCCTTTTTGAACAGGTAGGTCTTTAATGATTTCCTGAAGTTTAGGTGATCATAGTTGTCTTCACAACTTTTGGCAGTGCGTTCCATAATTGTGTGCTTGTATTGGAGAAGCTGGACGCATAGGTTGTTTTGTATTTAATTTTTTTGCAGTTTGGATAGTGGAGGTTTAGGTATGTTTGAGATTATCTGGTAATGTTTCTGAGTGGTAGGTCTATAAGATCTGTCATGTATCCTGGGACTTGGCCATAGATAATTTTGTGGACCAGGGTACAGATTTTGAAAGTAATACGTTCTTTGATTGGCAGCCAATGCAGTTTTTCCACGGAGAGGCTTTGCACTATCGAATCGCGATTTGCCAAATATTAGTCTGGCTGCTGAATTCTGAGCGGTCTGGAGTTTCTTTGTAAGTTGTTCTTTGCATCCAGCGTAAATTCCGTTGCAGTAGTCTGCGTGACTTAGCACCATTGATTGTATTAGGTTACAAATATTTCACTCAGGAAGAAAGGTTTTAAGCGTTTAAGTTTCCACATTGAGTGGAACATTTTCTTTGTTGTAGAGTTCACTTGGCTCTCGAGAGTGAGGTTGCGGTTGATTGTCACGCCGAGTATTTTCAGGCTGTTTGAAATAGGAAGGGATAATTAAGATTGTTGATTGAGAAGAATGGCCATTTAAACCTACCCTCTGTTTTCTGACCAATAACCAATCCCTAATCCACAGAAGGATATTGCCTCCTATTCCATAACTCAGGAGTCTCTCATGAGGAACTTTGTCAAAGGCTTTCTGAAAATCTAGATACACTACATCACCCGGCCCACCTTTATCCATATATCCATTTATGCTTTCAAAGAAATAAAGCAGATTGGTGAGGCTAGACTTCCCTTGCCTGAATCCATGCTGAATCTGTCCCATTAAACAATGTTTGTCTATGTGTTCTCAGAAAAGGGTGAGAAGTTGACCACAGACACCAAGGACTGGAAAAAATGGACTTAAAAACAAAAAAAAATGTTTATTTAAAAAAAGTTTGGCAAACGCTAAAACTAACCTTCAGCATCACATTTTTTTCTACAAAAGGTCTTTTTCAAGACTGTCATCCAACTCACAATATTAAGGGCCTGAATGTTACCTTATGTGTACAGATTATTCTGTACTTTACCACATCAGGGCATTGGATCCATGCAGACTCCTGATGCAGGCCTAGCGGCTGAAACACAATGTTTGTGTCGAGTCCTTTTTTAAATAAACGTTTTTTTGTTTTTAAGTCCATTTTTTGGTGTCCGTGGTCAACTTCCCACCCTTTTCTGTTTACACATTTTGTGGTTTCTTGTGGGATGTTTGAGTTCTCTGCCTTGGCGGAGTCTCTTGGACACTTGTCTATGTGTTCTGTAATTTTATTCTTTATAATAGTTTCCACTATTTTGCCCAGCACTGAAGTCAGATGTATCGGTTGTAATTTCCTGGATCACCCCTGGGACCCTTTTAAAAAATCAGTGTTACATTGGCCACCCTTCAATCTTCAGGTACTACGGATGATTTTAATGACAGGCTACAGATCACTAACAACAGATCAGCAATTTCATGTTTGAGTTCTTTTAATACCCTGGGGTGTATGCCATCCAGTCTAGGTGATTTATCACTCTTTAACTTGTCAGTTTGGCTTAGTACGTCTCTAGGTTCACTGAGAGTTTTTTCAGTTCCTCCACATCGTCACCCTTGAAAACCATTTCCGGTAAAAGTAGATCTCTTATATCTTCTTCTGTAACAAAGAGTTCATTCAATCTCTCCACTATGGCCTTGTCCTCCCTGAGTGCCCCTTTTGCTCCTCCATGATCTAATGATCCCATAGATTCCCTCGAAGCTTTATGCTTCTGATGTACTTGAAAAAGGTGTTACTATGAGTTTTTCTCTCCACAGCAAGTTTTTCTTCATATTCTCTTTTAGCCTTCTTTATCAATGCTTTGCATCTAGTTTAACACTGCTTATGTTGCTTATTTTCTTCATTTGGATTCTTTTTCCATTCTTTGAAGGATGCTCTTTTGACTCTAATTACAAAATTACAAAACCAAAAACTTGATACTGCTAATCAGGACTGCTAGCACACTTCATAAATCTAATTTTTTATTTATTATTTTAAGAACTTTTTTTTATCAAGAGAGCCCTCAGATCATACCACCACTTTAGAGGCAATATCATTTATTTTTTGCCTGGTGGGCTAGCACTTCATTCATAGGGCTTTTTCTTGTGTGTGTATATATATGTGCTATAAAAACAGTCCAAAGTGCAAAACCACTCGTAAACCAGTGCTCATATAAAACATAAACTTATCTTTTTGTCGATACTCTTTTTTTCTTTTACTTGTTATGATGAAGCTCCCTAGTTGCATTCCTTTTACAAACTCGTTAACGTTAATGCATTAAATTTCCCCTAGTCACACCCGACACTGCGGGTTTCAATGCTTTCTTCAGGGACTCGGGTTAAATATCATGCCACCATCTTTTGAAGGACTTCAACATCATAGATCTTTGACTCTAATAGCTTCTTTTACTTCACCTTTTAACCATACTGGCTGTTGTTTGCTCTTCTTTCCACCTTTGTTAATACGTGGAATACATCTGCTCTGGTCTGGGCTTCCATGATGGTATTTTTAAACAACCTCCATGCACGATTTATAGTCCTAACCTTTGCAGCTGACCCTTCCAGCTTCTTTTTAACCATTTTCCTCTGTTCAGTCCTCATCCTTCTCAGTCTATCTGCTGCTTTTGACACTGTTGATCATCATCTAATTTTTGATATGATATCCTCACTTGGATTTCGGGGCTCTGTTCTGTTTGGTTTTCTTCTTCTCTCTCTCATAGCACTTTTAGTGTATGCTCTGGTGGATCCTCCTCCACTGCTATCCTATCAGTCAGTGCACCTCAGAGCTCTATCTTGGGACCTCTCTTCTTCTCTCTCTATACTTATTTCCTTGGTTCTCTGATCTCCTCCCATGGTTTTCAGTATCATCTTTACGCTGATGACTCCCAGATCTACCTCTCCACACCAGAAATTTCAGCAGAAATCCAGGCCCAAGTCTCAGCCTGCTTGCAGCCTTATCTTTCCCCTTAAACCCATCTCTCCTCTTCCCTCATTCTCTGTCTCATCAACTCATAACCTTAAGGTCATCTTTGACTCTTCTCCCTCTTTCTCTGCACAAATTCAATAGACTGCTAAAACCTGCCATTCCTTTCTCTATAACATCATCAAAATTCACCCCTTCCTTTCAGAGCCTACTACCAAAACCCTTATCCATACACTCATCATCTCACACTCTGATTACTGCAAATTGCTCCTCACAGGTCTCCCACTAAACCATCTCTTTCCCCTTCAATCTGTTCAAAATTCTGCTGCATAACTCTTCCACCGGTACCACAAAACCCCTTTCCTCAAGTCACTTCATTGGCTCCTTATCAGTTTCTGTATACAGTTCAGACTCTTCTTACTGATGTACAAGTGCATTCATTCTGCAGCTCCTTACTATCTCTCTTCTCTTATCTCTCCCTACATCCCTCCCCCCCCCCCAGGAATGCCATTCATCTGGTAAATCACTCTTATCTGTAACTCTTTCCTCCAGCACCAATTCCAGACTTGTTCCTTCCATCTTGCTGCGAGTGGTACATCTGGAATAGACTTCCTGAGTCAGTACATCTTGCTCCCTCTCTGGCCCTATTCAAATCTAGATTAAAAGTCTACCTTTCCCATAATAAATATGAGTAACTGCCTAATCACTAATTTGTCCTGTTTGTTTGTCTTGAATAGACTGTAAGCTCTGTTGAGCAGGGACTGTCTCTTAACATGTTTTGTGTATTGCATGTCTAGTGGCACAAATAGTAGTAGTGGTAGTAGTCAGTGATTGTGGAATCTGGAACTACATCTCCCTGCATGCACTGCAGCAAAACCAGAACTGGCTCAGGCAGCCTAAGTAACCTGCTCTAAGTTGTAAGTCCCTCCAGTAACTTTTTCATTCCCCTCACCTCTCTCGCAGACTACAGCAGGAAGTACCCGACTTCAACCCTCGCCTTTTTGAGTGCTCTAATAAGACAGGCCGCTTCCTAGTGAGTGAGGTGACCGATTTCATCCAGGATGACCTTAGCGAGAGCGACGTCATGCTGCTGGACACCTGGGACCAGGTGAGCTGCCACAGAGTGTCATGCAGAGCGAGTATCTTCACAGGGAGTGGGGGGCAGCTGTGATATAAATGAGAATACCAGCTTAAAAACCTTCTGTGGTCAATGTAGAGATTTTAAAATAAAGGTTCATAGTGGTTCTCTAGCAGCCTGTAATGAGGCTCGCCTAGAGTTTTGGAATGGAGGGAAGATCAGGGCTTGGAGTGAACACCCA
The DNA here is from genome assembly GCF_901765095.1 of Microcaecilia unicolor. NCBI lineage: Eukaryota > Metazoa > Chordata > Amphibia > Gymnophiona > Siphonopidae > Microcaecilia > Microcaecilia unicolor. The sequence goes on from NC_044033.1 coordinate 308,505,513, forward strand.
CCATGCAATATTCACCTAGTATTATTTTAAATATTTATATGATGCCATCAATATACAGAGCACTGTACAAACCAATGACTTGCCGCGAGATCACACAGAGAAGCAGCTGAGGCAATGGGAGATGTACTAAAAAGCATAGGTGGCAATTTTATAAATTGGTATCAAGATTTAGGTGCCCCATTGCCATGTTGGCATTAGTGTGCATGAAGTTAGGTGCCAACAGTCACACCAACTCAATTGAAGGTAACTTGTAGTATTCTATGAGTTACACACGTTATCTTAGAAACACACCCATGACCTGCCCCTGTTACACCCTTACCCCCCCCCCCCCCCCCCCCCCCCCCACTCACTTCTGTACTAAGGGGTAGATTTTGTATAGGACACCCACATTTAGGCACTGAGAAGGGCACTAAATGGCTATTCTATAAAAAGGATGCATGTACTTTCTGTTACAGAATAGCGACTACGTCTGTATTTAGGTGCCCCACTTATGCCAGTTCAAAGGCTGGAGTAAACGCAGGTGCCTAATGCACCCATAAATGCAGGTGTTCTGTAACCTATATGTGCATGTTCTGGGCACGTCACTGCCCCCTTTGAAGAGGCAAGTCCTAGAATTTATGTACCCTGGTTATAGAATAGCAACTAAGGGCAGCTGCACTTGCCAATTAGCACCAATTAACTCCAAATATTGACATTAATTGCCGTTAAGTCCAATTCCATGTCGTCCTGCAGATCAATCCAGAGACATGTAGTTATGCCCAATACCAGCAGGTAGAGAAGAGAGAACACCACAGCTCTGTCATATAGCCTGCGGTATAGCAGCCTCACTCTCAGTATTCTCTCTATCTCAGCAGGTGGATGGAGATTCCTGTGCAGCTCTTTGGTGCTGGCTCCTGGCCTGTCCTGCAGGCTTAGTTGAGCTTGCAGGTTAAACAGTGTCTGTTTTGGGCTGTGGGGTACACCTGGTAATGCCAAGTCCCTCCCCCCCCCCCCCCCCCCCCCCCCCCCCCACACACACACACTTTGTTCTGAAGTTATTTTCAAAGTTTCTTTCCTGCCTGGGGTTCTTAAGGGTGCTATTTCATCTAGTACGCTTCTGCATCTTTCATCCTGTTAGAGGTAGAAGAGTTCCTTGGTCTCCTTTTTGTCAATACTGTTCTGTTAGTGAAAATATTGAGAGTGAAGCTGCTATACAGGGGGCTATATGGCAGAGCTCTGGCATTCTGTCTGTCTCCACCTTCTGATAGATGGGCATAACCAAATGTCTCTCGATTGATCTGCTGGGACAAATGGAAAGAAAATTATCAGGTAAGAACTAATTTTTCCTTAACAGCCAATTATTATATTAATTTGTGCACACAACTGACCTTATTCTATAACGTGAGTGCAAATTTGGGTACTAAGAGTCAATTTGCATAGTCTTTTTTAATAGAATCTGGGGCTAAGCAATTTTGGTATGCTATATAATAATTCTCACCTCCAACGTTCTGAGGCTGCCTGGAACCGTGGTTTCCTGCCAGAGCTGCTCAGGAAAGTAGAGTAGATAAAAGTGATGTCATTCCTGAAGTGCCACTGATTGGCTGCTATGACATGCTGCAGAACGTTCAATAGACAGGAGTGGAAGTGAACAAAGCAAGTCTATGGTAAGCAAGGAAGCCCATTGGTTAATCTCTGATTCCACTCCCCAAAGCAGCCATCATTCCTATACACTCAAAAAAAAAAAGGAAACCTAAGAGCTGCTTCTCATTGCCGTTTTTACAGCTTTTTCCACTGGACAAAAGGAGGGGGGAGACACACAGACCCTGCAAGGGGGAGGGGGGACCCTGCAACTGGGAAAAAGGGAGGGGGAGGGGGGACCCTGCAACTGGAAAAAAAGGAGGAAGGGATGGAGGGGGGGGGACCCTGCAACTGGGAAAAAGGGAGGATGGGAGGAGGTGGGACCCTGCAACTGGGAGGAAGGAAGGAAGGAAGGGAGAGGGGGGACACCCCTGCAAATGGGAGACATACCAGGGGGAGGGACGACCCTGGAACTGGGAGAGAGGGGGGACCCTGGCACATACTCTCATTCTCACACACACACTCGTACCCAGTCTCACTCTCTCTCTCTGTCACACACACACACACTCGCACATTCACACTCTCTCAAACATACACACTCCGAGGAAAACCTTGCTAGCGCCCGTTTCCTTTAAAACAGAAACGGGCCTTTTTTTACTAGTGTATATTATAAAATAGTGCCTACCACTTCTGCGCATAATTGCCAGTTAGTAGTGCCGATCTCACTTAAGTGCTATTGTCTATAAATTGCACACACAATTGGCACCAATTTATAGAACTGCCCTTATAGCTCTCATTTTTGTGTCTATGGAAAATCATACTTATACATTAGGCTCAAAGTCATTTGTCTAAAGGGCATAGCAGCTGTGCAGTTAGAACCAAGGGGCTTTTGTGATTCGGTTGCATTTAGATTTGCTCTACCTCTTACCCTCTACCTACGCTTGCTAATTTTTGCTCTTGTTGTTGTTATGTTTGTTAGTCACAAATCTTCCTTCTGATTATGGCTGGTGGAAGTGTTGGGGAGTCACTCTGGAGTTTTTCAGTTCTGATGTTCTGCTTTTCAGATATTTCTCTGGATTGGCACGGATGCCAATGACATTGAGAAGCAAGAGGCACTGGTGACTGCGCAGGAGTACCTCTGCACTCACCCCAGCGGTCGGGACGTTGATACCCCCATATTGATCATTAAACAGGGGTTTGAACCTCCCATTTTCACAGGCTGGTTTCTGGCTTGGGACCCCCAGAAATGGAGTGTGAGTATCATGAAAAAGTCTATGCTGTGGATGGGGGTAAATAATTACTCAGGCAAGATCCCCCTAATATTCAACCACTTTGAGTGGGGTTCATCTTTGGAAAACTATCTATATGAAATTGCACATGAATAAATAAACAAGGCGTTTGTAGAATATAATTATTATCCAACATAAGCCCGTAGTTCCTGGAGGAAAAGTCTATAAACTGGGTAGAGCTGGGAAAAGCACCTGCTTTTCCTTGGAGATTAGTAGCATGGAATCTGGCTGTTTTTTGGGATCCTACCAGGCACTTCTGACTGGATTGGCCCTTGCTGGAAACTGGACTACACAGACCTGTACTGTGACCAATATAGCAATTCTGCTGCTCTTATGTTAATAATTGAAACTCAAGAACCTTAATAAGGACAGTTGTAGAGCAGAGACCAAGATATCTCTCTATATAAAAGGCAACCCCCAACGTTCTAATGAAGCCTCCATGGAAGTTGAGGTGCCCGAGATATCCGGTGTGCTCATGAGTGTCTGCACCGCCCTCGCATCAAAACGTGATGATGTCGAGGGCAGAGCAATGACACTCGAGGGCCGAAATGGAAATGGCACAGGCACGGAGGCGCAGCAAAAAAAAAAAAAAAACCCTCCCCACACAGAGCGAACCACAAACAACATCCGACGGTCACACGGAGGCAGGCAAGCAGCTGGGAGGGACAGAGAGAGGGGGCCCCTACCATTATAGCGCTGAGAAACGGGTCTTTTTTCCTAGTGTATAAATATTGCACGTAGAGGGAACATTTTTCAATGGAAAAGAAGTTTTAGAATAAGATGTCCTACTACTACTACTATTAGCATTTATATAGCGCTACCAGACGCACGCAGTGCTGAACAATTGACATAGACAGTCCCTGCTCAAAGAGCTTACAATCTAGATAAAACAGACAGACAAGACATTAAGGGCAAGAGTGAAAGAGGTTAGACTTAGGAATAACAGAAGGGGTGGTGGACACGGGGACATTCTCAGAATTTAAGGCCTGGACTAAACACAGAGGATCTGTGTGGATGATGGGGATACAAGGGGTAGAGCCAAAGATCGAGCAGGGCCTGAAATATGGTGGCAGCGAGGGAGGATGGGCAGAGGACTGGAAGAAGCAAGATGTCTGTATCTTCTTGTCAAGATGCTTCATTTCTCTGTTTTCTATATTCTCCTCTACTTTTGGGGGGGGGGGAGGGGGGAGGGGTTAGAAAGAGAGCCTGGCTGGATGTGCTTTTCCTTACCTGGCCGCCTCTTCTGCTCCTCCATGAATGCACTCACCCTTGTTCTCTGCACCTTTTCTAGCTGTCCAACAGCTGGCAGGCACTGCAGATGTTTTGTTTTTTTAACAATGCCTTTATGTAACAACTCAGAGGTTGAGTGAGCCCTATTCAGTCATTTTCTGTGTATGTTGCCATCTGTCCAATCTATACAAGAGCAATTCCTCTACGTTCTCAGTTCAGCCTGTCCTTCCATTCTTCCATGGAAATGCACTGAGAATAGAATGAAGGAATATAGGATCTTTGGGCCATGTTAGGCAAAATGATGAGAATAACCAATCAGGGGTATTTTCGAAAGAGAAGGGCACCCATCTTCTGACACAAATCAGGAGATGGGCGTCCTTCTCTCAGGGTCGCCCAAATCGGCATAATTGAAAGCTGATTTTGGGCATCCTCAACTGCAGTCCATCGCGGGGACGACCAAAGTTCACGGGGGCATGTCAAAGGCGTAGCAAAGGCGGGACTGGGCGTGCTTAAGAGATGAGTGTCCTCGGCCAATAATGGAAAAAAGGGTGTCCCTGACAAGCATTTGGTCAACTTTACTTGGTCCATTTTTTTTCATGAACAAGCCTCACAAAGGTGCCCATACTGACCAGATGACCTCCCCTTACTCCCCCAGTGGTCACCAACCCCCTCCCACCCTAAAACAATTTTTTTAAAATTTTTTCCAGCCTCAAATGTCATACCCAGCTCCATGATAGCAGTATGCAGGTCCCTGGAGCAGTTTTAGTGGGTGGGTGCAGTGCAGTGCAGTGCACTTCAGGCAGGCAGACCCAGGCCCATCCCCCCCTACCTGTTACACTTGTTGTGGTGAATGTGAGCCCTTCAAAACCCACCCGAAACCCACTGTACGCACATGTAGGTGCCCATGTTCACACCTTAGGGTTATAGTAGTGGTGTACAGTTGTGGGGAGTGGGGTTTGGGGGGCTCAGCACCGAAGGTAAGGGAGGTATGCACCTAGGAGCAATTTGGTCGTTTTTGAGATGGGCGTCCTCTGTTTCCATTATCGCCGAAAACCAGGGGCGACCATCTCTAAGGTCGATCTAAATGTTGAGATTTGGGCGTCCCCAACCGTATTATCGAAATGAAAGCTGGACGCCCATCTTGTTTCGATAATAGCGGTTTCCCCGCCCCTTCGCCGGGACGTCCTTAGAGATGGTCGTCCCCATTCGATTATGCCCCTCAATGTGGTCAATTTTTAAAATGGCTTATCCAGGTATCAGCACTTGTTACTTGGTCAAATCCTGCTGAGACAGATATTCGGTGGTACTATGTGGATAGTGCTGCTGAATAACTTTACAGACCACTACACAAAAATCAAAAAGTTTTTGCTCAAAAGGCCGAGATACAGTTTCCTATCCATAACTTTAATCCATAATTAAAGAAAAGAAGCCTCAAACATCCGAAGAAAGCTCACAATGGCTAATTACAAAAACCTCGGTGGGGTTTCTATCACTGGCTTCAACGCTTCAGTAAAAACAACAGTGGAAAAACTCAAAGGAGAAAAAGGCCACAGCTGAAAAAATACTGATAGTGCTACACCTACTAAATAACAGCTGAAATTCTCTATAATCAGCCTTTGTATTGTAAATCCAATGCAATATAAGGAAACGTCCCCAGATAAAAAATATTTTGTTAAGGAGGAAGCACAAACAAAAGTACACTGCCAATACAATTTGGTATCCCAACAGCACCCCGCTCGCTGGAACTTGTCCACTTGCTTGACACCCTGAATCCAGACATCCAGTCTGTCCTCAACAAAGGGTCCCCTTGTTTCACAAAAGCTGCTTCAGGAGGGGGGAACAACTAACTAGCAAGTATCTTTACAGACCTCCATGGCATTATCCAAATAGTGCTAATGAAGAGCCGGGCCAGAGACCAGAGGTAGTCAGGTAGCAGTGATTTTCAGTGCCACAACCCAGACAATTTAGGACAGCAAAACAGCTGCCCTAGGGGCCTGAAAGTGCTAGTCGCTCACCGCAGTATCCAGGTATTTCATGGCAGCCACTATCTGGATACTGCCACTGAATATCCAGATTTTGTTTATAAAAAATGCTGACTGCCGCAGTCTCACGATTAGGGGGAATATGACTCACTATCGGGGAGAAAATCTTTCAGCACATAATCTCTGCTAATATGAGGGGCTCAGCTATCTTCTATCCAATCTCTTCACTTGTGTGCTTTTTTTCCATATTTCTATTTTGGGTTTGTTGTATTTCAAATCAAATATGGGTCCCAGGTGAACTAAAAAGTGTTATCATTCATTTTAACTTCCCATTGACAGTAATCGGAAGTTAAAAATTCAACACGGGATCCCCAAGAGGAGAACCCATGGGTCTCAGGGCATCTCTGGCTAGGGCTAGGGCCTCCTGAGTGGCCAATAACTTACCTAGTGCTGGTGAAGTGTCCTTGCTCTGCTGGTACTCTGGAAATGGTGGAAGCGCTGATATCATTAGGCACAATTGGCACACTACCAGAGATTAATTAATACTTTGTTAGGAGCAAATCAGTTATTTGGTCCACTGGAGGAGGGGTGGCAGTTGATATGGAGACCCTCTGTTCGCTGAGAGTTCAAGCCAAGGGTGCCCCAATCTGTATGGATTCCCTAGCTTGAGGATTCAGTGCTGAGTTTTTAACTGCCCCTTGGTTCCATTGAAGTTGACAGGGACATAAACCTCTTCTCCTTACCTGCAACTTTCTGGCAGACAGCAGCAGCAGCCCAAGTCAGCAAGCATGGCATGAACACCTCATGGCGCCCTGGTTCAGGGTGCTTAGGCCAGGAGTCCTCTGGCCTGGGCATCATAGAGCACTCATGATCCTCTACTGCTACTACTACGAGCCAGCACATTTCATAAAAACTGGAAGGGAAACCCCATTATTAGATCACACCCCTAGTGACTTCTAAAAAAACAAATGACATGAATGAACCAATGACATATAATCTGATCCCAAACCAAACCATAATGAGATTTTTATTTGCCTGACTTTTAAATTGTTTTTGGCTTTCTCACTGTAACCCTCTTCCCTCGACACAGGGAGGAAAAAGCTACGAGCAGCTGAAGAAAGAACTTGGAGATACCACAGCCATCGTCAAGATCACATCGGTAAGGGGGCTCTTTCCTTCTCTGGGGGGTGAGACATCTTATATGACAGCTATTGAGAACACCCTTTATATAGCTACAGCTAACCTTTTCCAGTTTTAACTTGCCGCTGAACATGTAAAGAGCCCTGAGTTGTATCCCTGCAGGTACAGTTTTTTTTTTTTTTAGAAATTCAGGCTATTTAAGGAACTGATACACTAAAGCAGGGCTTCTCAAGCTGGTACAGAGTATGCCCTAGCCGGTCTGTTTTTCAGGATACCCACAAGTATTGACTCAACTGTATGCAAATCTCTCTCATGGGAAGTTAAAAAGTCAACATGGGACACCCAGGTTTCTTTTGGCTATAGACTGTGTCATGGAAAACACACTGAAAAGACCAAATGTTGGCATTCAGTGAAATGATCAGAACCAGCTCATGGACATGGACTTTGTTGATTATATAGTACTGCCAGGGGCGTATCTGCGTGGGGCCACAGGGGCCTGGGCCCCCGCAGATTTTGCCCCAGACCCCCCTACCGCCGTTAACCCTCCCTCCCTCGTCTACCGCCATCACCTACCCCGAGGTCCGCTTCCTCCGGCTTTTTAAAATATTGCTTCAGCTGGCGGTGCTGCGACGTCAGACTCCATCCAACTGGAACTAAAGATGCATGCAGCTTTCACGGCGCGCTGCACGACGAGGATGAAAAAGTTAAAGATCGCGGCTGGGCTGGCGGGGGGTTGGGGTCCCCTGCCAGCTGAAGCAATATTTTAAAAAGCCGGAGGAAGCGGACCTCGGGGTAGGTGACGGTGGTAGGCGGGGGAGGGAGAGTGGTAACGGCGGTAGGGGGCGGCTGACGGCGGTAGGGGGGCTATAATGTGCCCCCTCACTCTAGCCCCTGCCCCCTCTACCGCCGAACCTCAGATACGCCCCTGAGTACTGCTAGGCGAACTAAGAGAGAGCCTGCAGGAATTGACCACCACCTTGGAGAAGACTGCTGGAAAGACTGGACTGAGAATCAGTGATGAAAAGATTGAACTTGTGCAGGACGGTGAAGCCTGTACACAAATTATTTATTTATTATTAGGATTAACCAACAACCTGCTGTGTGGACAACTTCACCTGTCTTGGCAGCCTTATATCCAGTGATGGTAATAATGGAAAGGATGTCAATTATAGGCTTGGCAAGGCAGTATTTCAGCAGATGCACTGAATATGGGCAACAGCAATGACCAATATGATGAAAATTAAGCCCTATAAATCTACTGTCCTGCCAATCTATCCTGTGAAACATGGAAACTTATCACAAAGACAGCACAAAAATCAAACATATCCCATTAGCAGTGCCTGCAAAGAATTCTTGGTGTCCCCCTATTATGACCATATCACCAAGGAGGAGATCCTGAGAAGTGGCTCATGGAGGCTCCAAGATACTGTCTCTGAGTGAAACACTGTATCTGAGTGAAGGATCCTGCTGGCTGGACATATTCTACAACTGCATAATTATCAACATCCCAATGTCATAATGCGATGGACATGAACAGGCAGGAAGAGAAAGAGAGAGCAACTGAAAAAGACCTGCCGCAGCACATTCAAAGAGGATCGTCAGTACCTTGCTACCAACTGGGAAGAGATGGAGACTGTTGCTGCCAACTGAACATACTGAAGAACACTTGCTACCCAATATGAACAGATGCACAGGCAGATCTAGGTCTAAGTAAGTCTGAAAACTAGACTAGCTGGGTGTATCCCAGTGATTGTGTTGAGAATCCCTGCTTTAAGGACAGCTCCTGGACAATTTGCAGCAGTGACTAGAAGTTGACCCATAATTCCCAGCGACTTGGAAACTATACCTCCTGAGATCCTTTCCAACTTTTCTTTCTAGGACACTATGGTACTCATTTTCAAAGCACTTAGACACACAAAGTACCATAGGTTACTATAAGATTTTGTGTGCCCCATATTAACCTATGTAGGGGAAAGGGAATGAGATTTGATATACCGCCTTTCTGTAGTTTTTGCAGCTACATTTAAAGCAGTTTACATATTATATACAGGTACTTTTTTTTTTTTTTGTATCTGGGGCAGTGGAGGGTTAAGTGACTTGCCCAGAATCACAAGGAGCTGCAGTGGGAATCAAACTCAGTTTCCCAGGATCAAGGACTGCTGTACTAACCACTGTTACTCCTTCACTCTGTAACTTTAAGTCTATGTGCTTTGAAAATGAGCCTCCACATGTCTGTTGAAAACATGCATCTCACAGGTAATCGTTAGAATAGGCTGAGTCATCTGATTTCTTTCTGGTGTTCAAAATTGAACACATCAGTTGCATACTGGTGACTCAAGTGACTGGAATATCTCTTGCATGGAAATCATGGAGCATTTAATTTCTGTTTAGGATCTGAATAACACCACACTGTCCCCAAGCATGACTTCCCAGAGCAGCAAAAGCCATCAGTATCACCCTCTAGAGGTCCTTGTGAGAAAACAGAAACATGAACTGCCTGAGGATGTCGATCCAGCCAAGAAAGAGGTGAGCTGCAGTTGTCTTTTCGCCTCATTAATGAGCCTTTATAAACAAAAAGTTCACAGCTGAAAATGATTGCTTTCGCCCTTGCTTGTGCAGATTATGAAAGAGGTTATTTTTTTGGTTTGTTGTTTTTTTTTTTTTTAATCTTTAAGAACCACAGATTTCTGGAATCAACAGTGGAAATTAATTCTCCTTTGGGTCTGGCTTAGGGAAGATAAAATAACTAAGAATAACTAAATATGAACTCTTTGTCCAGTCTTTGAGGAGAATGTTGGAATCATACCCACACCAGAAAACTTCTTTCATGATGATGACTTGGAATAACTACAACAAATCACTGTAAATCTAGATTTAATAGAGCAAATTAACAAACTAAATTAATTAAATCACCAGTACTGAAGGTATTCATTCAAGTTCTGAAAGAGTTCAAACATGAAATTTCTAAACTGGTATTAGTCATCTGTAACTTATCTATCATTTAAAATAGTCAGCATAATGCCAATTTTTAAAAAAGGGCTCCAGGGATGATCCAGAAAATTACACACTAGTAAGCCCAATATTGGTTCCAGGCAAAATGGTAGAAGCTATTCCAAAACACAAAATTACTGACCATATGGATCAACATATTGTTAAAGACAGTGAGTCAGCATGGGTTTAGCAATGCAAAGTCTCGTCTTACCAATTTATTAAACTTTTTAGACAGTATAAAACAAACATATGGACAAAAGTGAGTGGGCTGATAAGGTCTATTTTGAGTTTCAGAAGGTGTTTCACAAAGGGGCTCATTTTCAAAAGAGAAAAACACCCAAAAAGTGGCATAAATCTGTATTTGGAAGTTTTTCTCACAAAAACGTCCAAATTTGTACTTTCAAAACCAATTTTTAGACATTTTTCTGTGAAGTTTATCAGATGTGCATTCAGATAACACAGGGGCATATTAAGGGTGGGATCTGGGTGTTTGTTTTTCTGCCATAATGGAACAAAACAAAAACATCCAGAGTTATAAGCCACAAAAAAGTGCCACAAAAGTTCTACACCTGTTTTTATAACAAAGCACAAAAAGATGCTCCTAAATGACCAGATGACCACTGGAAGGGGATCAGGGATGACCTCTCCTTACTCCCCCCCCAGTGGACACTAACCCCCTCCCACAATGTGATTCTGAACATTACTTACAGTAACGGAATTCAAACATGCGTGGGATAAACATAAAGGAATCCTGTTCGGAAGGAAGGGATCCTCAGGAGCTTAGTGGAGATTGGATGGCAGAGGTGGGGCTGGTGGTTGGGAGGCGGGGTTAGTGCTGGGCAGACTTATACGGTCTGTGCCCTGAAAAAGACAGATACAAATCAAGGGGCTGGTGGTTGGGAGGCGGGGCTAGTGCTGGGCAGACTTATACGGTCTGTGCCCTGAAAAAGACAGATACAAATCAAGGGGCTGGTGGTTGGGAGGCGGGGCTAGTGCTGGGCAGACTTATACGGTCTGTGCCCTGAAAAAGACAGATACAAATCAAGGTAAGGTATACACAAAAAGTAGCACATATGAGTTATCTTGTTGGGCAGACTGGATGGACCGTGCAGGTCTTTTTCTGCCATCATCTACTATGTTACTATGTTACTTACCAGCCTCAGCCTCTATGCCAACCTCAGATGTAATACTCAGGTCCAACAGAGCAGCATGCAGGTCCCTAGATTAGTCTAGTGGAGGGTGCAGTGCACTGCAGACAAGTGATCCCAGGCCCATACTTCTCCCTACCTGTTACTTTTGTGGTGGAAACTGTGAGCACTCCACAACTCACTATACCCACATATAGGTGCCCCTTCACCCATAAGGGCTATTGTAGTGGTGTACAGTTGGGGGTGGTGTGTTTTTTTTTTTTTTTTTTTTGGGGGGGGGGCTCAGCAGACAAAGTAAAGGAGCAACGGTGAGATGTGTACCTGGGAGCATTTAACTGAAGTTCAATGCAGTGCCTCCTAGGGTGCCCCACTGCTCTCCTAGGATGACTGTGTGGCCAGTCTGCTAAGAATGCTGGCTCCTACTGCATGTCAATGGCTTAATTTTGTGTGTTTTTCACTTGGACTTTTTTTTTTTTTTTTAATGGACCAAAAAGATAAACCCACTCAGAACAAAAACATCTAGCAAATAGCCATTTTCGGGGGGGGGGGGGGGGGGGGGGGGGGGGGGGGAGATGTTTTTCTGTTTTGAAAATGGCTATATTCCTCATTTGAATTTTGGCCATTTTTAGCAAAACATCCAAAGCTGCAATTAGTCATATCAAAATGCCCCTCCACGTCACTCATAAAAGGAGTAGCCTAGTGGTTAGTGCAGTGGACTTTGATCCTGGGGAACTGAGTTCAATTCCCACTGCAGCTCCTTGTGACTCTGGACAAGTCACTTAACCCTCCATTGCCCCTGGTACAAAATAAGTACCTGAATATATATGTAAATCGCTTTGAATGTAGTTGCAAAATACCACAGAAAGGCGGTATATCAAGTCCCATTTCCCTTTCAGCTAAGTCATCAGACAGGCCAAATATCCATCAGACCATGGACCTTCTAAACCTTTTCCCCTTGTAGGGAAATACTTGAAAGGTATTAATCCGCAAAAAGCTCTTTTCCGGAGATGGGAAGGCGGTAAAACGAGAGGACATGAAATGAGATTGAAGGGGTGCAGACTCAAAAAAGATGTCAGGAAGTATTTTTTCACAGAGAGGGTGGTGGATGCTTGGAATGCCCTCCCGCGGGAGGTGGTGGAGATGAAAACGGTAATGGAATTCAAACATGCGTGAGATATGCATAAAGGAATCCTGTGCAGTAGGAATGGATCCTCATAAACTTAGCCGAAATTGGGTGGCAGAGCAGGTGGGGGAAGAGAGGTTGGTGTTTGGGAGGCGAGGATAGTGGAGGGCAGACTTATACGGTCTGTGCCAGAGCCGGTGATGGGAGACGGGACTGGTGGTTGGGAGGCGGGAAATACTGCTGGGCAGACTTGTACAGTCTGTACCCTGAAAAAGGCAGGTACAAATCAAGGTAAGGTATACACATGAGTTTATCTTGTTGGGCAGACTGGATAGACCATGTAGATCTTTTTCTGCCGTTATCTACTATGTTACTATGTTGTAGGGTACAGGTTAAGAGGAATGAACTAGAAACCGCAGGATTTTATCTGTCACCTTGAGAGAGACACTTAGTCTAAAGGGAGCAAGCTCTTCTGGACAGGGTCATACCCATTTATGTTACCTTTTAACTTCACTGACAGTCCAGCTGAATAAATATTATTTCTATACAAACTATGTGCTTTCTTTATTTTCCTCTCCCTTCTAGAATTACCTTTCAGATAAAGACTTTGTTCTGGCATTTGGGATCACACGAGGAGAATTCGCTGCTCTCCCACCTGGAAACAGCTTAACCTGAAAAAAGATAAGGGGCTGTTTTAAAGTGAAATGAGGAAGAAAGCACACCCAAACTGAAGAACCAGGAATGTAATGCAATCCAGGCCAGTGCCAAGTAAGGTTCGAAGATCCGTTAGCCTCTGGGACTCTTCACTGCATCGCATGGACTGGAAACACAGGATGGGAGGAGTGGCCAAAATTAGATACCCAGCCTGGACGTGGTTTAGCTCTTGCCAAGTTCAATACATGTATTCCATATTTTACGATTTTTTTAAAATGCAAATGAATAGCAAATGTACCTTCTGTGTATGTTACATACCTTTTGCTTTAACCGATGCATGCACTCTTGTACTCTCAAGGGTATGGGGACCATATACCGCAGAACTGGCGGGGGTAATACTGTTTCTAATGGAGGCAGCAAAGTACTATTCAAAACACATTGTTAATTGTACAGGAGAAAGAAAACCTACTCTGGATTTTTGAAGCAGCATCCTATAAATTGTTTTGTCCCCATTTTATTGTAAGAGCATTATCTATACATGAAGCATCTCATAGAAGTTAAAGTGTCTTGCAGAGGTAACTTATTTATAAGCGTTAACTCCCCCCATGGAGTTTTCATTTGTATTTTATAACATTTTAAGTTACAAATTAAACATTTCTGCTCTGAAAAAGCATTCCTTGCTGCCATTCCATAGAAGCTTTGCAACAAATAGGGAGGGGGAAGGGGCAGAGTGTCAACCAACAGCATAATTAGATTGGCTAAGTGTCCCATGTTGCATCTTAAATTATCGCTGGATGCGCCGATATTGATAGTTTATAACATGAGTATCAGAACATCCCCTGCTTTCATCAGCTTGGCACTGGTTAGCCACAGACACATCTCTTGCATGAGCTATCTGGAAGGCAGAAGATGCCACCAGTCTGATTCAAGAACTGTGCTGTCAAAGGCAGCTTTTCAATTCTGACTGCTGCTTTCCTAGGCTGGTCACTAATTTCTATGTAGCTTCTACATAGCCTGGGTATGATATAGGAGTGTGGCACCTATAACATGCTACTACACCACGCTCTGCCACGACAAACCCTGCAACTGCTATCTGAACTGAATCTTAAAACTGATTAAAATCCCCCTTGCCTCCCACCAGATTAAGATTATTTTAAAAACAGATTGGATGTGCCAAAAAAGGGAAATGCAAACTTTAAATGAGAGTCATGGAGTGAGTATGTAGAGAACAATGCTCACAGATTATGCTTCCAGTGTGAGATTAGACTCAAGGGCCATGCTTGTGACCTTATACAGGCTTGTGTGTGCATATCTGCTTTACTGCAGAGTTGATCAAAGAATGAAAGGTAAAATAAGTCTTAACTCACTGTGAAGACCATGGACCTTCTAAACCTTTTCCCCCTGCTTAATAAAAACCAGACAATACCAACGTTGTCCCATGTGTGATTTTACCACAGTTTATTTTTATTTTATGGTTCTCTGCTCAACATATATGTTCAAAATATCAGATCCTAATTTTCCGCTGAGTGACGTGCAGGTTCGGCGTTGGCCATCTCCAGCTCTTCTCCACATTCAAAGCGCAGGAAATCCAGCACAGCCACGCCTCGGGGGTACAAGTATTCTCCCATGCTGATATTGGGGTCCAGCAGGAAGGGTTGGGCCAGCATCTTGGTTTCCGTGTCCCCTCCAGGCTCATCTTGCAGGGAGCCTACTGAGAGAGGTGACATGCCCACCACATGCTGCCCTAGTCTCCGGCCCAACTCTAAAATGCTGCTTCTTGAGCTCTCTTCCGATGTCTGGCAGATCACCAAGGCCCCATACCTTCCAAAGACCACAGTGGAGGAAGACGGGAGGTTGGAGGGTGTTGCCCCATGTACGTAGGAGCCGATGAAGAAGTTGGGTGGTACCGCCACCCAGGCGGCTCTCCTCAATGTCATGTTCTCTCCCAGCTTCCCTTTGAAAACAAATTTGAAAATTGCTCAATACTGCACAGCCCCACTGAAACCCTGTTCTCCCCTCTTAAATTCTGGCCCCTCAGGGGGTCTCTAGCTGTGAGAAGAGAATCCATACTGAAAAAAAAAAAGAACATTCTCTCTTTAAATAATGGCTTCATTTGATTCTGCACAAGGGCATCAAGAGAGGGAGAGGGTGGGGTAAGGGGAATTCCTACTGTACCCTTAGCTTTAAATTAGGAAGTAAGAACTAAAGCTGTGATGACACAGGCCAAGTCCTTAGGACTGGACTCTGCCATGGAAAACAGCAACGATCCAGGCTCTTTCACCTTCTGCCCTCTCCCTGGGTGCTTCTGCTTATATAAAGAACAAGGTAATGTGGTAAAGCAGTGGCTCCCCCTGGTCGTGGAACCTCATCTGGCAGTTCTTTTTGGGGACTGTGCATGCAGTGCTACAGAGCAGGGCTAGAAGTGGTAAACAAGGAAAGGGTTTCATACACCTACCTATTGTAAGTGCCACCTGGTCACTCAGCGAGGTGCCATCGGAGCTGGTCTTTAACTGGGCGAGTTCATCTGCTCCAAGAAAACTCTACAGGACAAAGCAGTAACAAGTCAGGATATCATGCTGCGTATGCCTCTGAGACTTGCAACAGGAAACTATTCAGGAGGGTGATAGAGACAAGTGAGAAAGCACAATGCAAGTTACATACAGTTTGCAAACACACATTCACTGCTTTATAGCCTTTGCCATCAGGGGCTAAGTGGATGGTCTAGTTAGAGGCCAGTGTGCTATGTTACTGACTGGGTTCAGTCCCTGATGCAGGGTAATGGGTAGGAAAGGAGATGCATTAACACTCAGAGCTCACAGGAGAGAACCATTGCTCTTAGAGTGACACCTGGTGGTCAGCCACAGCATAACTTTCTCTGCTATCTCTTGGTGCATGAAAGTTACTAGAGCAGTGCTTCCCAATCTTTTTGTGGCTGTGACTCCATGATTGTGGACAAATAAAACTGTGTGACTCCCCCGAGATGCAAAATAATGATGCACCTATGGAGAGCCTATCTAGGTCGTGACCCCAAAAGCAGGTTTTGTGACCCCATTTGGGAAGCTCTGTACAACAGTTTATTTATTTATGTTACATTTTTATCCCACATTTTTTTTTTTTTTTGCAGGCTCAATGTCTCAGTGGTACTCAGTCTTCGAGACACACCCAGCCATTGGCTTTTCAGGATACCCACATTCAATCTGCCTACAATATAGAGGTAATATCTGCAAATCTCTCTCATGCATGTGGATATCCTGAAAACCCTACTGCCTGGGTGTGTTCCAAAAACTGGGTTGAGAACCACTGGCTTACCCCGATGAAGCAGCAAACAACAGAGATGGAACAAGGGAAGCAGATGGCCATGCAAAGCAAGGATTTAATAGAGAGGAATAAGAAATACAGAAGGGATTTCTTTGCTCAACTGATCACGATTGGTCCCCAGAGATCTCCATTTCTGTTACCACCACCACAATTACACAGCTTTTGGAGACTACGACATAAAACCTGGATTCCATCCCTGGCTTCAGTATTAAATTGCCCATAATCAAAGGATTGTAGGGGTTTAGAATCAGACTGAATGAATGAATACAGATCGTCAACTTTCTGTCACTGGACCAAAACTTTGGAACTTGCTGCCCCCTTATCTACACTCTACAAAGAGCTACAATTCCTTTTAAGAAGATATTATACAGGCAACAAATAAACACAGCCACAGTATCACCGCTGGCTTGGAACTGAACATCTAGAACTAAATGTCCCATCTCATTATTCCCCATAACCTTCAAGTCCAATGTCTTAATTTCATACCCATACTGTATTGTTAAGTTAGAAGCTGCCTGACCTGTTATACTATTATTGTGCTTTGTTGTCCTGTTAAACTTTTCTTTATTTGTTCCAGTTGTAAGCCACTGAGAATAGCAGGTTGTTCAAATTGTTAAATAAATAGATAAATCTTAATATGATACCTCCCATCAAAAGGGGAAGGGGGCTCACCATCTGTGTGTCTGCATTGCCTTTGGGATTCTGTCAGGTATTTGTGACCTGGATTAGTCACTGTTGGAAGCAGGCTACTGGGCTAGATGGACCATTGGTCTGACCCAGTAAGTAAGGCTATTCTTATGTTCTTTGGATGTGACCATCCCCAAAGGACATTGAACTGCTGCACCACATCAATCCTAGAGGTGGGCGATTCTCTTCTCAAGGTGTTTGAACTGCTGTGTGAGCTTCAGTTCCTCTTTCCCCGTCCCTTACCTTCTGGGATTTAATATCACCAAACAGAAGGAAGGAAGCTAGCCCAGCTCACCTTGATGTAAGTGGACAGAGTCTCCTGCTTGCCCTGGTAATGCATCATGGTACCCAGTGCCACCTGCTGCACCAGCTGCTGGAAGTTTGCATTTCTGGCAACAAAATCAGTCTCACAGTTTACCTGCAGGAAGGAAACACAAAATGAATAGGATGCTGTGCTCAGAGCCACAGGGTTCAGGCACACAGCTCGGTACTGGGATCAGGGCTGCTTTCAATGGGGGGGGGGGG